>NC_064430.1:20822500-22185000 GCF_023375975.1 Astyanax mexicanus | reverse complement strand
AGAGAGAGAGAGAGATTCGCTTGTTCTGGTGAGAGCTCATATTCTAGTCCCATACATAATTCTGCAGCTCCCTCAGTGTTTTCTGCCGTATTTTGCGGCTAGCGCGAGCGCTTACAACTGACACCACGCACCGCGAGGTGCCGCCGCGTTTGTGCCGAATTCGACTCTCTGCTGAATCTGACTCCCGCTTCGCGGACAGAATCGGCACAGCACCCCCGCTGTAGAACTGCGGTAGTGAAAACAGCGCTTATAAATAAATTAGTTTAGTTTCACTTTCAGTTTTCGTTATTTTCGTTTTTTTTTTTTACATAAAAATATAATTAAAAAACAGACGCCTACATCTCGGACTATTTTCTGGAGCCCGGGTCGGATTTCGGGTAGGACCTCGGGTCATGTCGGGTTCGGGCAGAGGAGAGCATGGACTCCGGAGAGCAATCTCCAGCTACAAAAAAACGCCAGCGGGCATCTAAAGTTTGGGAGCATTTCACGCAAAAGGGCAACAATGTGGTCCTCTGCCATACGTGCAAAAGGAGCACTTGAAGCGCAAACATCCAGGAGCACTATGTCAACAGGGTCACACAGTAAGTTACCGTTTACATCAGGGTCTCCGCAGGTGTCTTTAAAAAGACTTAAGGCTGTCTACCAAAGGTTTTAAACCTGCCACAGGCAGAAATTATACATTTTTGGTTTATATTTGTGCATGGCATTTCGCAGATTCCAGAAACAGTAGCATTATTCATAAGTTCAGGTGTTTAGTTAAGCTAGCTGCCTTAAGTTATTTTAGCTAGCGCCGTCGGCGCTGCGGTGTTGCACCGTTTTCTGTCACCGTCGGAATTTTGTGACCAGTGCTCACGGTTATGAGCGTTCATTGGCAAAACGGAAGCTTTCTATACCTACACCTTACCCTCAGCCCTAAACTTAACCGTTTTGGCCAGTCGGGGTAAACATTAGAAACGAACACGTTTCGAATCGGCCAGTGCACCGGTCTGCTGAGAACTACTTGCCAGTGGTCACAAAATCTAGCGGTCACAGAAAACAGTGCAACACACGGTTGTGGTGTATGGGAGCTTACCATTTTTAGCGTTAAAGATCTAAACGTGTTGTACATGTAAGTGATTATAAGTGTGGGGTTTGGTTTAGTAGGCTTGTGTTGTTGTTGTTGTTATTATATATTAATATAGTAATTTATCATTTGCTTTAAAACGTAAAATAATAATTATTTAAATATGTTTCTCAATAAATAGATTAGTCGACTAATCGAAAAAAATAATCGTTAGAATAATCGTTTAAAAAATAATCGTTAGGGACAGCCCTAATATATATATATTTTATATGCACACAAGTCATATCTGTGTGGCTGGTCTAATGTCTAAATGCCTGCAGGCTGGTTCTGCAGGGCATTCAGTTCAATTAGCTTCTGCTTTGCTGCACCGGCAGCATGTGGAGCCCGTCTTCCCACAACTCCTCAGAGAAGACTGCTGAGCCTCTGTAGGAGCGTCTGAGGGTTTAATGTGTAAATAACACTTTCTCTGAAGTGAAAAAAAAAAAAAACTATATTTCCTTAAGAAATGACTAGTTAAGTACATAATTAAAAAGAATGATGTAAAGGATAAACCTTAAAATCTGGAATTAAACATGATCAAATCAGCAAAAACAGAAGGTGAGCTTTAAACTTCAAAAGAAACAGACAAAAAAAGAAATAAGAGGAACAGTAAAACAAAAAAACAAAGCTGTTAATTGAAATATAAAAGGGAAACAAAAAAAAGGCAAACAAGAGCCAGCAAGAAATTATAAAACATAAAAAAAAACACAGCTCTTCAGATCATGTTAAACTAATAATCACTGCAGGTTTTTGAGGTGAAGGTTCTGGTACCTTTCTTTGGAAGTCCTCGGCCCTTTCCCAGTCGGGACCTGCGGTCCAGCACTCTGCCCTTGGGGCTTGTGGGCGGGGCGACGGACCTGACGGCGTCCCCGTTGTCGCTGAGCGAGTCTCCCCGGCCCGAGTCTCTGGAGGAGTTCTTGCGGAGACGCCGCTTGGCCTTGGCCTTGAGACGAGCCTCGTGGACGGTACCAGCCGGAGCCAAGATCCAGTTCCCGTTTATTTCATCAAAAATTTTGGTTTGAATGCCGTTCTCCTCATTCCCAGACTGATCAGAGTCGCTCAGGGCAACTTCCTCTGTGTGTAGGAGAGAAGAAGTGTGTTAAAAGAACCATCCTCCTCGATTTAACACCAGATAACATAAAAAATACCTGAAGGATCAGAAATAAAGCAAGAGAATTTGTGACTAAGCTGAGAGCAAGTCATGTGTCACACACACACAGAGAATGAGAATGGAAGGAAGTAACTGATGTATGGCTGCAATTATTAGTCTCAATAAATCAAAATTATCGATTAATTTAGAATTTGCAAAGTACAAATCTCAGTGACTACTAATTGTTCATTTGTAACTGAAGTGCTGGAGAGTTCAATGCAAAGAGAGTTTATTTATTCCAGATGAGTTTGGAGATTTTCTATTGGTCTATTTATCAAGAGATTTTGACAGTGTAAGGCACAGTCTGTGTGCTCAAATTATGACAGACAGAGATTTGCACTAGCCTATAAGAGCTAAACACAAAAATCAACGTACCCACTGGGTTGGAGTTGAGCCAGGCCTCACAGTCAGTTGCCATTATTTGAGCGTGGGTGAGTAATCAGCAGCAGGAGGAGGAGGAGGAACACCACACAACCTGAGAGATTACACAGCATTTATATCAGTAAATAATCAGATTTTTGGCTTCTGCTTAATTTTAGGTTTAACTTCTGAAACCAATACAGATGATCTTGATCAGAGCTGGGAGAAAGAGCTGTCAGTAGTTATACTTGATGATTGGGATGAGGTCTGGGATAAAGCTAGGAAAATCAGTTTCAGTATACCTTATGTTAAAAATAAGTTTGACCCAAAACTCTCTCTCCTTACTGCCCAAATAGTAGGGGGCTATACACAGTGTATCTGGTCATGTTTTAAAATAGAAAAGTATTGATTTCAGTTTTGGGTATTATTTGAAAAATTTGAGTTGATACAGGCCTCAATAGTCTTTCATTCAATTTTAGGTATTCCAAGTATAACACTGAAAAATAAAAATAAGATAAGATTATATAAATATTCTGATTTATTCAGCAAAGAAGAATCTCTTACAGTCTAGGATTAGTGATGAGGTTCCCCCTGTTAAAAATTGGGATAAAATTGTGTATAGAGAGTGTATAGCTATGGAGTTTCTGATTGTATATTATATTCATCAACAGATTTATTTAACCAAATATGATAACTGATCATCTTCAATTTTTCAATAATTGTGATTGTATGCAGATAAATCTTCTATAAGATTATTTTACATATTTTGGATAGTCTGATTTGTATTTATTCTCTTTTTACTGGGATTGTTTATAAGTGTGTGTAACTTCAGTAATGTGGTGGATATCTCTTTTTTAATATTTTATAAATGAGTTTGTTTGTTGCTAGTTTGTCTGTTGATGCAAGTTTAAAATTGAAATAAACATATTACAAATAGCAATCACTTTAGTTAGTGAGTTAGTGTATATTTAAGGTAGGTAAATATTTATTTAGTTTGTTAGGGAGGTAAAGCTGGTTTCTGATTAACATTACCATCATTCCACCTTAAGCAGCGCAGTGGTACTGCAGGGCTGTTTAAGGTGGAATAGGGAAATTCCAGTACGAAGCCAAACAGAGCACAGTTAAATTAAATATCCAGGTTAAAGCAAAAACACATTTATCGCGGGAATTTCAGTGTTATATAGAAATAAAGACCAGCTAGCTAGTGTTAGATTAACGTTATAAAAACAGGATTCATTAATTTACTGCTGCTGTTAGCTCTCACATTAACGTCAATCTACCGTAGGTTATAACTCTATATGAATGAATGTAGGGTAACGTTAGCTATTTTAGCGCTAACTAGGTAAGATTAGAACCTAATAAATTGGGTTTAAGTCTGAACTACAGTCAGAAAATGCAGGAGAACTCAGTATAATCGTGTTAATTTATGGTATAAAACTGAATAAACGCTGCAGTTGAGTTAAAGGGTCAGCCCACAGCCTCCACAACATAAACAAACCCCCGCTGCACCAAAATAAAGCATTTATTCACAGAAATAAACACCCGAGCGCGATTACAGACACACTTTAAGATATAAAAACACACAAAACCCGCAATTAAACAATAAAAAGCGGAATAAATCACTTACAGTCTCCGGCCTGTTCGCTTTTTAAGTTATAACGCAGATCTGTGTCTCGGCTTTGTTCTCTACCCAGCAACACGGCCGCGTCCAGCTCTCCCTTCTGCTTTCTGATTGGCCCGGTTATTTAAGGTTGGGAGGCGAGCCCTCTGATTGGCCGCATTGTTGGAGGTTGAGCCGCAAATCCACCAATGAGAACACGGCGTGAGAAAATCGTTCTGGTGTTTTCTATGAGGACATGTCCGGGCAGGCCCCGCCCCCTGGCGGTGGAGCTGGGTACTGAATGGGCCCTTTTCACAGAGCTTGATGACGTGTTTCCGGTTTGGTTTAGCAGGGTAAACACAGCGGCGCTAGAATGGAGTTCACTGCTGTCTCTGCACAAACTTCTATTGATTTCTTTCTCCGACATCTCACTGATTATAGATGAGGTATCAGTAGCGAAAATATCGAAGGTTGAAAAGGATTACAAGCTTTTTGTCGAGGAATACATCTTTAATTTTGAGGGTAAGTAGTTATTTTTATACAAGTTAGCGAGGCTTCCAATTCAGTTAGGTTAGCTACCGCTAACTAGCGAGCTTGCTAACTTAGATAGACAACAGTACGTCAAGTAATGCTAAGTAGCTGTTTAGTTAATGTTTTCTTTTCTGTTTTAACCATTACTGTAGCTACTGCCCAGGATCTGATGTGCTTATTTAAGGCTTTGAGTTGGATAGAAGACAGAACTGTTTTTCCCTTGTATATACAGTTTCAAACACAGTGCAGGTGGTTTAGGAAAGTTAATCGACAGGGAGAAAAAAAATATATTAAACCACATTTAACCCTAGTTATCTTGTACGTAGGTGAAACAGTTCAGGTAAGCCTAAGATGATTCTATGTGTTGCTAGCTTCCCACTAGGTAGGTTAAGCCAGTGGCCAAAGTTAGTCGTCTGTAGTGAAGCAGATATACCAACCACTTAGAATGTAGAATGTGAAGGTCAAGTGTTAATTTGTCCATCATATTAAATTTTTGCTTGGTTTTTAGGAGGTTAACTTATTCAGGTAGATTGTTTAGGGTCAGCCAAGAGGTTAAAGATGTAGTAGTAATTGTGAATGGCTTAAATATAGATATGAACATTTGGTGCTTTTTGTACCGTTTAAAAAATGTTTCTCAGAGCTGACAGTATGTCTGTGCTTTGCATTACAGGTGACTTCATACCACCCAGATCCTGTGGAGGTAATAAAGACATCGTGCAAGTGTTGCGGGGAAGGCCTTTTCCAATCATACTATTGCTCTGCTTTATCAGATTGCCCATTAAAGCACCATGGGCTTTAAAACAGTCTCTCTCCCAGCAGCATGTTCTGTTATAGTTTGTTTTTTGTGGAAATATGGAATTTTCTAAATAAACTTGTATTCTTTGCTTGAATTGTCTTTTTATGTAGCGCAGAGCCAGCAACAAGCAAGAAAACATTTCAGTTCATTGACATTTTGTTTACTGAATCAATCTATTTGTATTGGGTGTCATGGAACTATTTTACATTTTAATTAACTTTAAAAATCAGGATATTTTGGGTAAACATAACATTTTGGTTGTGCTTCAAAAAATGCATAATTTCTGACAACTAGCTATATTGTTTAAACTGTATATTTAGAATATTGTATTTCCTGCAATGGTATGCCTAGTGAATACAGTCGTAACCAAATCATCTATGACTTTGTCTACAGATAAAACAAATACAAAGCACCTGGGACAAGAGGATTAAAATGTATTTCATTTATTATATTTATAAAACACTCAAATTTAAAAAATCTAAAAATACAAAAAACAAATGAAGCTCACATGGTAAGTTAAAGCTAAAATATTTAGACAGAATTTTGTACTGAGTCAAGGAAAATTGTGTGGAAAAAGTGGAACTCTTCTTTAGTTGAGCAGAAATGGTTAAGCCTAGGTTGGTCTGCAAGCTGTTTTATTTAATTCTCCAGCTCAATCACTTTTTGCTCCAGCTCCCTTATTCGTGCAGCTGCAGCGTCCACTTTGCCTGCAACAAAAGGGGGGAAAAAATACATTAGCTTAGTTTTATATTGACAGATAATCTGACAAAATTTAAGTCAAACTCTGAATTGACCTATATTGTACACCAATTACTAATTAGGTAAACTGGTATATTTTACTGTGCTATGTTTAGCTAACAAATACTGGTATTCTTTGGTATAATACATAAACCATACTTGTGCTTGGAAAGTTTTTAAACAACAAATGATATCTCGGACACAAGTCAGTAATTCAGGTAAACATGCCAAATTGACCCTTTATTTAGGTAAATATTGAATATTTAGCCTTTATTTAGGCAAGTTAGACTTCAAATAAGTATTTCAATTTTAAACTTTATTCAGGTACGAATTGTAGGTGTAGACTTTATTCAGGTAAGTATTGCATATTAAGACTTTATTTAAATAAGTATAGCATATTTAGACTTTATTCAGGTATTAATTGTAAGTTTAAACTTTATTCAAGTAAATATTGCATATTAAGACTTAATCCAAATAATTATATCTTATTAAGACTTTATTCAGTTATGAATTGTAAGTTTATACGGTTATTCAGTATATATTGTATCTCCAATGTTATTTTGGTAGGTATCCTGTCTTGAGACTATTACTCAGGTAATTATTAATTATTCAAATGGATATTTAGGTAGCTGGCTTGTGTATTTATTGTGTAAATGGATATAAGAGTTGTAAAATTACTCACCAGGAGACGGTGGACGGCAGTAATCGTGCTTGGCTCGGTTAGCATAGCTTCAGGTCCTCCTCGTCTCTCTGTCCCATGGCAGCTTCAGTGTTCAAACCGAGACGAGTACTTGCCCTCTCGTAGGGTGTCAGGCGGTTTTCATATCGACTCCCAAAATTATTCCAGGCGAATCGTGGTGAAACTGATTCCTGGCTCTGTTCCCTCCCGCTTTGACATATAGCTCATCCGGCCTGAAGTGCTGGCTACACGCATATGTACTGCCGCGCAGAACCGTAAATGTGGCATTTTCCTCTCTCCTAATTGCTCTTATCTATTTACCGCGTAAACGTGTGACATTTGGAAAGTCGTGGAAACTCAGGTTTGGTTGTTTGCGTTTGCTATTTGAGCAGAAAGGCTCGCTGCAGTAGCATTTCCTATGCTGCTCCATTTCGTCTATACGTTCTACACGCGTTGTTTACCCTGCTATTTTTTACTTCCGCATTCCAAACCCGGAAATGTGAAAAGGGCCCATCACAGAGGAGCAGCGTTACGTAACCGCTGCTGTGAACGAGTCCTTCATGAATCAATGAACCAATGAATCAATGAACCGATTCAACTGAACCAAACTTTTTTTGTTTATATTATAAATTATAAAAAGATTCACAGTACAATAATTATTCCACCAAATATTGATTTCTGGACTCTTAAAACTTTATGAATATGAACTTGTTTTCTTTGTATTATTTGAGGTCTGAAAGCTCTGCATCTTTTTTGTAATTTTAGCCATTTCTCATTTCAATAATAGTTGAAAATAACAATTTCCAATATCAACTTATGCATTTGCCCACTGTCAGAAAGCCTTCGCATCATTTCTTTAAACTTAATTTTCAAGATTTTATTTTAATTTGATGCTGCTGCATCCTGTGGTGTTTATAATTATTATTAAAACATTAAGACATTACCCCAAATATTAATGATGTTTGTACATACAATATTGTGTATAGACCTTATTCAAATCAACTTTTCTTCAACAATTTAAATATCATTAATATGGTTGTATTTGTCTTTTTTCACACACTGAAACAGAAAAAAGCTCAGGTTTCTCAAAACTGTTTATTGAAATATTTGCATTAAAACATCCCACAAAATATTTAAAGAAACTTCACAGATCTCAAAAGTGGGACAGCGATATTATTATTAATATACAAAAAAACACATTCTGCTGCTGTAATCTACTGCAATAACACACACTTCACATTTGTTTTTACAGGAGTTCATTTTAAATATCATAAATAACTCACATGGTCCAGTTCAAGTTTTGCTACTGTCTGAGCGTTATACACAGCATAGATTAATAAACACGCTTTTCCAGATATTAATTTAAGGCCTGGTCTGTCTGATGGACAGATTTATGCAGAACTGATGATTCTTGTTTCTTTATAAAAGTTGCACATTTAAAAAGCAGCTCTGTAAAAACATGGGAAATATTATCTTGACTTTACTGAGTTTATTTCTCCTCACCTGAGCAAAAAATATACAGATTGTATAAAAGGCACTTCATAATCAGAAAAATTGCGTCTTTATCCAGTTTCTGAGAACGTCCAGTGTACATCACATTAAAAAATAACCAAACTTAAATTCACATTCCTGTGAATCCAGCAGAACAAAAGCTACAAAAGGCAATAGAGACATATTTTATTAGTTAAAGGTCTTTTCTGAAGGCATGCTGGTGAATCTGAATATAGAAGTTGCACAGTAAAATAGATCAGTACTTTAGTTATTTAGTTCTTGTTGGATGCACTATGTTTTTCTTAGCTGAGCACATTTGGTAAGTGCTTATTATTGTCTTTTTTTAAATGTTGAGCTTTTTTTGGATCACATTCAATAAATGTAGAGAAAATCAGTATACAATGTATAGGAAGCCCATTCATTGCTTTTCTGAGGTAACAGGATAATTTTTAAAAAGATAATAATACTATATAGTATATCATAGGAAATTCCTATTTGTGTTTCCAGTACTGTACTCTTTTCCATAACTGTCATCGTTATTTTATTTTAATTGTGTAAATATTGTAAGATTTCACATCTTAAGCTACTCCAGTTGAGCAACTGTCTAAGTATCTAAATTTAATGTGTATTGGTGCCGCAGCCATCAGTGAGATGAGGGTCATGAAGTCATGACATCTGACCCCATTTCTCTGGATCTACATTAGTTAAGTCATTATCATGGGAAAACCTTAGTACAATTCCGTACAATAGACTCCATTGAACCTCATACAAATGATATTAATTAAAATTCCAGCTTTTAGCATTATCCAACCAAAAGCCTCTTCACGTTTTCTGTTTATCAGTCATGTCCTTTAAACGAACACAGAGACTTTATAGAGAATTAATAGAGAATTTATAATAATTACACAATCTGTGCTGAACTGAATAATCACATATGTATTCTCATTCACAGTTATACGATACCAGGCTGCAGATCACAGTCGGACCCCTGATAAAGTGACAGTCTGACCTGTTTTAAAGGCACAGTTTGGTTCAGATCCGCTGTGTAAAACCTCTGGATTCAGACTCAGGATTAAACATGTGATGTTCTGATCTGATCCAGAGGACTGAGATCAGAGAAAATCCTGACATATTTTACCAGATTAGCCAACGGCTACTTTAGAGGAACAGTTCAGCAAAAAATCTAATAACCCTGACTGATAACTGACCCCGCATCAGTCCATCAGCCGAGATTAATCTGAGATCTGATGTGTGCTTTAATAGTTAAAAACAGGAGATGCTAGGCTAATGTAGCTAATATAGTAATTCTAGTACTACAGTGCTAAAATGCTGTATCTGTATTTACTGGAGCGTGCAGAATTATTGCAGAGTAGAGCTGCAACTAATGATTATATTAGTAGTCGAATAATCTGCTGATTATTTTTTCGATTAGTCGATTAGTCTACGATTATTTCTGCAAAGCAGTTGATATAATAAAAGCCCTATATTTTAATTAAATAAAATGTTCAGTAAACATTACTTTAACATTTTTAAAGCAACCGATTTCGTCAAATTATTTAAGTAAATGTGAAGTAAAGTCAGTTTATCCAGGTATACAGTGAAGTATCTCCTGTTTTACACTAGAAGAAGCACAGGTTAGATATCAGACATGATTTGGAATAATCAGCAGTGAAGAGGCTCTTTATTTATTTAACTGATTAAATGATCTGATCGATTTCTCTTCCTTGATCGATTTTCTTCTTCTGGACTCGGCATCATCCAGTGAGATCCTCCCTCTGTAGTCTTTCAGTTCAGTGCTTTCCTTCCTCCATCATCATCCCCTCTCTCTCTCTCTCTCCTCCGAGTTCTCCATGGTAAACCCCGTCTCTTTCTTTTCTCTTCTCTCCGTCTCTTCTGTTCCCTCTCTCTCTGTATCTGCTCTCTGATTCGCTTTCCTGGGCTGTGAGTGGAGCTCAGGTCCTCTGGGCGCCGCCTGGTGGCTGTAAGGTCTGAGGTTCTGATTGGTTCACTCGGCGCTGGCTGGATCTGAGTGGAAGTGCAGCAGACTCTCCTCTGCCAGCTGAGACAGATACTTCTGAAGAGACACAACAAACACAGAGCTTACATCACTGAGAGGAAAACGCTTATTATATTATTAAATTATTATATTACAGCAGCGTGTCTGAAACAAACCTCAAACAGTTCAGTGCATTTCCATGTTCCTTTATTACAGTATATTACATTACATTACATTACATTATATTACATTTGGCGGAAAAAGTTGCTTTTTTATCCAAAGCAACTTACAATAATAATGATGTACATTTAGCGATAAAGGACATAAAAGTTCAAGGTAAAAAATATTTTTAGACAGGAATAGTGGGATAGACGAGAAAATTAGGAAGAGCAGGAATGAGGTTAGAACTACAGTATTTTTCACACTATAAAGTGGACTTAAAATTCTTTAATTTTCTCAAAAATGATCAGAGCTCCTTATAATCCAGTGCTCCTTATGTATGAATTCTATCAGTCAAGTATTAAGGAGCAGTAAAGTCACTCCACTGAAGTACAGAGTTATACAGGAGGTTCAGTAAAGTTTCTCCAGCACAGAGACTGGAGCAGCATTAGCATTAGCCGCTAACCACTATTTCTCTGATCAGAGGGGAGTATTATTGGCCTGTAGCCTGCTGCTAACCCTGGCTAGCACTGCTGGAACGGTCAGCTATTAATGTTAATGCTCCAGCCTTAGTGCTGGAGATATTTGGGAATCTAAGCTTACTGTAAATAAACAGAAGCGCTTTACTCACCCAAATAAACAGTTTTCAGGAGAGAAATCTGTGTGCTTTTTTTGGCTCAGTGCTCTTTAAAAATAAATAAATACGCGGACTGTGCTTAAACCATATATATGGTTTTCCTTCCCCCCTCAGTGTAATCAGTGATCAGTGTAATTTATATCTATATATGAATATGTACTGATGTATAATCTATCAGTATTGATTTGTATTTTCCCTGGCAGTCCTGGCTACGTATATAGTTTTAAAACAAAACAAAATGAGAAGAGTGATGTACAATGTTATGATAAAAGCTCACAATAAAAAATATTGTTCACAAAAAAAGAAGCTAAAGTCAGTCTCTCTCTCCCTCAGCTGTCTCACTCTGATTCAGTCTGTTCTCCTCTGCGGCCGGGAGGCAGCTGTAGTTCTGCTCCTCTGAACGGCTGCAGTGGTGAGATATAATGGATGGTTTTGGAGCAGTAGAGTAATTTAACCCTCTCTCTCTCTGATTAACGCTGTATCCTCTAGTTATAGACTGTAGTGTGTGTGGGCTGAGAGAGCTCTGACTGATGGAACAGCTGCAGGTTCTGCAGCTCTAATCCCAGCAGATGCTGAAGAGATCTCCACTTCCTTCCTGAGTCCGGCCGGAGAGCCGGGCCGTGTGTGTGTGTGTTTGTGTGTGGGCAGGCCTGAGTGTGAAGGTGAGTGTGAGAGTGAGTGTGAGAGTGAGTGTGAGAGTGAGTGTGAGGGTGAGAGTGAGTGTGAAGGTGAGTGTGAGAGTGAGTGTGAGAGTGAGTGAGTGTAAGTTTGAGAGTGAGTGTGAAGGGTAATGTGAGAGTGAGTGTGTCAGTGTGAGTGTGAGTGTGTCAGTGTGAGTGTGAGAGTGAGTGTGAGAGTGAGTGTGAGAGTGAGTGTGAGGGTGAGTGTGTCAGTGTGAGTGTGAAAGTGAGTGTGAGTGTGAGAGTGAGTGTGAATGTGAGTGTGAAGGTGAGTGTGAGAGTGAGTGTGAGTATGAGAGTGAGTGTGAGAGTGAGTGTAAGTGTGAAAGTGAGTGTGAGAGTGAGTGTGAAGGTGAGTGTGAGAGTGAGAGTGAGTGTGAGGGTGAGAGTGAGTGTGAAGGTGAGTGTGAGAGTGAGAGTGAGTGTGAGAGTGAGTGTGAGAGTGTGTCAGTGTGAGAGTGAGTGTGAAGGTGAGTGTGAGAGTGAGAGTGAGTGTGAGGGTGAGAGTGAGTGTGAAGGTGAGTGTGAGAGTGAGTGTGAGAGTGAGTGTGAGAGTGTGTCAGTGTGAGTGTGAGAGTGAGTGTGAGTGTGAGAGTGAGTGTGAGGGTGAGTGTGTCAGTGTGAGTGTAAGTGTGAAAGTGAGTGTGAGAGTGAGTGTGAATGTGAGTGTGAGAGTGAGTGAGTGTGAAGGTGAGTGTGAGAGTGAGTGTGAGTATGAGAGTGAGTGTGAGAGTGAGTGTAAGTGTGAAAGTGAGTGTGAGAGTGAGTGTGAGAGTGAGTGTAAGTGTGAAAGTGAGTGTGAGAGTGAGTGTGAGTGAGTGTGAAGGTGAGTGTGAGAGTGAGTGTGAGAGTGAGTGTGAAGGTGAGTGTGAGAGTGAGTGTGAGAATGAGTGTGAGAGTGAGTGAGTGTGAAGGTGAGTGTGAGAGTGAGTGTGAGTATGAGAGTGAGTGTGAGAGTGAGTGAGTGTGAAGGTGAGTGTGAGAGTGAGTGTGAGTGTGTCAGTGTGAATGTGAGTGTGAGAGTGAGGGTGAGTGTGAGTGTGAAGGTGAGTGTGAGTGTGTCAGTGTGAGTGTGAGAGTGAGTGTAAGTGTGAAAGTGAGTGTGAGTGTGAATGTGAGAGTGAGTGAGTGTGAGAGTGAGTGAGTGTGAGAGTGAGTGAGTGTGAAGGTGAGTGTGAGAGTGAGTGTGTCAGTGTGAATGTGAGTGTGAGAGTGAGGGTGAGTATGAGAGTGAGTGTGTCAGTGTGAGTGTGAGAGTGAGTGTGTCAGTGTGAGTGTGAGTATGAGAGTGAGTGTGAGAGTGAGTGTAAGTGTGAAAGTGAGTGTGAGTGTGAGAGTGTGAATGTGAGAGTGAGTGAGTGTGAGAGTGAGTGAGTGTGAGAGTGAGTGTGAAGGTGAGTGTGAGAGTGAGTGTGTCAGTGTGAGTGTGTCAGTGTGAATGTGAGTGTGAGAGTGAGGGTGAGTATGAGAGTGAGTGTGTCAGTGTGAGTGTGAGTGTGTGTGTTAGTGTGAATGTGAGTGTGAGAGTGAGGGTGAGTGTGAGAGTAAGTGTGTCAGTGTGAGAGTGAGTGTGAATGTGAGAGTGAGTGAGTGTGAGAGTGAGTGAGTGTGAGAATGAGTGTGAAGGTGAGTGTGAGTGTGTCAGTGTGAGTGTGAGTGTGAGAGTGAGTATGAGAGTGAGTGTGTCAGTGTGAGTGTGAGGGTGAGTGTGAGAGTGAGTGTAAGTGTGAAAGTGAGTGTGAGTGTGAGAGTGAGAGTGAGTGTGAATGTGAGAGTGAGTGAGTGTGAGTGTGAGAGTGAGTGAGTGTGAGAGTGAGTGTGAAGGTGAGTGTGAGAGTGAGTGTGTCAGTGTGAGTGTGAGTGTGAGAGTGAGTGTGTCAGTGTGAGTGTGAGTGTGAGTGTGAGGGTGAGTGTGAGAGTAAGTGTGACGTTACACTTTGAAGGCATTTTACCTTCATCCTCCTCCCAGTCCAGCAGGGGGCGACCTCTCCCAGACCCCCGCCTTTCTCCCCTCTCTCTCTCTCTCTTTCCTGAGTGTTGTGGATGAGCTGTGCTGTAGTAACTATAATAACAGTGGTACTGTATGTGAGGGTAATTGGGTGGGTGATGATGGCGGGGTAATGAAATCTGTCTCCAGACTCCGGCCAGGTCTCAGTATCACAGCGTGCCATTACTGTTCCTTATCAGTGCACTTATCTTACACTGCTGACACACACACACACACACTTACAGCCCCGTGATGCTACACACACACTTACAGCCGCTAATATTAATCAGGATCTCACTACAATACAGGGATCAGGTGGCGCTACTGGAGCCTCTGGGTCTACACTGTGCTGAACTTTGCTAATCAGAGGAACACAGTGCTGACAAACATTAACAAGGTCAACAGATCATTCAGTCAGATCTGTGTTCGAGTTCATTTGACACCAGAAAGATGTTGCACTGAAATTCCTGACCTGCACTAAATTCTAGCTGAAAAACGGTGAATAAGACATAACACAATGTACAGGTGTTGGAGAATGAAAGTAAAACACCTGGTTTTTAAGCACAATAATTTATTGTGGTGACGGACAGTTCTGGTGGAAACAGGAGAGTTGAGATGCACATTGAATTCTGCAGTGATTTGATCAGCCGTGGTTACAGCGTCCACAGTTTATCCTGTTGGATGTGGTTGGTCTTTCTTGGTGGTGTGCTGACATTACCCTGGATACAGTGGCTCTTGATGCATCACAAAGACTTGCTGTCTTGGTCACAGATGCTCCAGCAAGACGTGCACCAACAATTTGTCCTCTTTTGAACTCTGGTATGTCCCATAATGTTATGTGCATTGCAATATTTTGAGCAGAACTGTGCTCTTACCCTGCTAATTAACCCTTCACACTCTGCTCTTACTGGTGCAATGTGCAATTAATGATGATTGAACACCAGGCTGCTCCAATTTAGCCATGAAACCTAAAATCCCACACTAAAATGAAGACAGGTGTTTCAGTTTCATTGCCCGACCTCCAACTTTTTACCTGAATGAACCCTGATGTGTCTGAATGCCTTTTATTGTCAGGCAAATGTATTATTTAAGGCCTCTTTATCTTTTCCTCTGGTGTGTTTTAGATCAGTAGACAGGTGTTTTAGAGGAGCTCATGGTTGATAAGAGTTAGTACAGCTAATTAATGTGTTAATAAATGAAGCACTAAGACCATATTAAAATCCCGTTGCTGTGTGTTTATGGAGGTTTACCTGCAGGTTCCTGTAGTGAACAGTGCTGCGGCAGTGCGTGGTCTTGGCCGTGTCCTCGCTGGTGTAGAAAAGGCCGCAGAGTTTACAGAAGAAGCCGGTTCTGGGTACGATGAACTCCACACCTGAAACAGAACACACAGATATAAACCACCATGTTCTCACAGTGCTGCTCAGCTGAGATAAACTCATGTAAAGTAGAGTTATTTCAGATAATTTTACGGTAGAAACATCCTGTATCAGTCCTGCAACATCTAACCAATCAGCAGAGATATGACAACGAGCTAATTACAAACTCATGATCAAACCCATACCCAGCTTTACCCAAGTTTCAGTTAGTACAATGTTTTCTGAAATATACAGATAACAATCTTAGAACATTAATTCTGTTTAGTATTGTGGATGTTCTAATAGGATTCTTATTAAACTTTTTTTTCATTTTTAGTTTTGGGAATATTACTTATAATATTTCCATAACATTAGTATTAAATATGCACACATACTTACAGAACGTTCCTGAACCATTATTTCTAAAATATTACAGGCTAACCCACCTGAAACCTTTTCAAAACGTTCCTGAACGTTCTTCTAAAGTTCTCTGTTTGCTGGGTAGCACCATCTGAAACACCACTGCAACCACCCTAGCTATTATATAGAAACAGCACCGCTTGTACATTCAATAGTTTAGCTTATTTAGGTTTCTAGTTTGTTTTTAATTTCTGTCACATTTTACTTGTTTGCGTCTTCATTATTTGGTATTTTATTATTTGACTTGTCTTGTGTCTTGACTACCTTTTGTCTGTTGTTGCTCTATTTTTTTAAAGCAATTTAAGGCACATTTTTAAAGATATGAAACATTTAGGTTTATTACATTTACTTCTTGAAATTAGCTAAATGTTGTGAAAAGAAGTAAGAAAAATGTACTTTTGACTAAAATAACATTTTAAAATTTGTTAAACAATCTTTTAATATCATTGCATCTAAACATGAGAAACATTTGATTTGAGACGAGCTATAATGTTTAACACTGTTAAATTTAATGAGTTAATAAGATCTACTCAGGTGATCTGCGGTCAGACTGGGGATTAAAGCTGTGCAAACAGAGCCCAGCGTTTCCTGTTGGTGCACTAATCACTAATCACTTCACACACTTATCTGCGTCAACTGCGTCTAAAGTGTCGATGCCGGTGTATAAAGACCTGTGTATGTGTGCACATATACTGTACACCCCGTCACTGTGTGTGTGTGTGATATAAGTGCGTCAGCTGTTTAAGCGCTGGTTAATGGGGGGACAGGTTCTTTTCTCAGGGGGAAAATTCACACCTTTCAGTCTGAAAGCTCACAGCATGTGCTGCAGTGACGCCCACTCAACCGCCCGGCTGCTCAAACCGCTCTCAGAGGAACAGCAGTCAAACCTGATTAACCTTTACACACATACAGCGGCTTGCAAAAGTATTCATACCCCTCGTCACCTTACAACCACAAACTTAAATGTGTTTTATTAAGATTTTAAGTGATAGACCAAACACAAAGTAACACATAATTGTCATAATTGTGAAGTAGAATGAAAACGATACATGATTTTCAAGTTATTAAAAGTATTATAAGCAAAACTGTATATCAATACTTAGTAGAGTATTATCCCACAGCACCTGGCTTGTAAATGACACTTCTTACATCTTTCTGTCAACAATGCTATTCTTCTCGATATTCTTACATAAAGATCAGATTTAAGGAGTGCACGATTTACAGATTCTCCTGATCCACCTGAGCTGTGGATCTTTGCAGTTCATTGGTTTATTGGCTGCATCTCTGATCAGTGCTCTCCTTCCTGGATCTGTCAGCTTGGGTGGCCGTGGCCAGATTTTGATTTGATTAAAATCCTGAAAACCATGTACCACTTTTATTTCACTTCACAATTATGTGCTACTTTGTGTTGGTCAATCACTAAAAAGTGTGGGGTTGAAACGTGACAAAATGCAAAAAAAGTCAAGTGGTATAAATACTTTTGCAAGCCTTTTTGGAGGTGTTTGTCTGGAGCTACACTTTTCTTAACCAAACCTGCACTTGGATGTAGCCTGTATGGGTCTATGGATGACGGACAGTTACCCAGTGGGATGCTGTATTCACTGATGATCTTCTCCTGCTCTCGTGACGGTGAAGGAGCTTCAATATCTGTCCTCGGGGGTGAATGAGAGGAGTTTTGGCCATCTGGAATAAAAAAGAATATATATGGATTTTCAGCCACTTCACGCAATACAGAGATGGCATGACAATCTCAACCTTATAGCAGTGCTATTCTTCATTAGGAAGATTTAGGAAACTATCTTATAATTCAAGTCCCACAACCAGTTTCCCAGCTTTTTCTTAATCCAACAGGACAATGCCTGTCCACGTACTGCAATCTCAATAGCTCACCCAGAAGATAGCGATGCTATCTGTATCTGTCATGGCCAGATTACAAATATGTAAATGTGTAAATCTGCAGGAATATTAAGGCTGCAAGGAATGTATTTTCACAGGAAACTATTTATATTTGATGATGATTATATACTGTTGCTTTTCTATATATTTTAAAAACAACTCTACAGGAGACAGAAAAAAACACTTTGAATTATTAAATTAAATTATTAATGGAAGTCAATCATTTTTAAACACTTCTATTGGTCCATTTGTTAAGAAATTATGATAGAACCAGATTAATATAATGTCAAAAAGTAGTAATAAATAAATGACAGTAACGATATGTGTTTTGCTGTGTGTTTTTCTCTCTGCTGATTTTACCTCGGCTGTGGCTCTCCTCGATGATCCGCTCCTCCTCCTTCTTGTCAGGTTGAGTTAAACCACCCGACTCTCCGTCTGACTGAAGGTCCGCTGCCTTTTCACGCTCACACTCCGCCTCACACTCACTGGTGTGGTTGGTGAGGCTGTGTGACGGGGTTGTGGAGGTCTGTGGTTCTGCAGGGCAGGACTCCTCCAGAGCGGATCTGAACTCTGGGCTGGGGAACAGGCAGAGCTGAGAGCAGGGCTGCTCTGGAGCTCCGCTGCTGATCGCTGAGGGATCTCTGGACTCGGAGTGGCTCAAGCTGGAGGAGTTCTCTGGGCCGGAGTCTGGAGGTGGTGGAGGTTTCTGCAGGTCTGTGTCTCCTGGTGCTGTGGATGATACGGCGCTGTGGTTGGTGTTTAGGATGGAGGTAGGCTGTGGGGGTTTCTCCACCGGCTCCTCCTCCTCCTGAAGCTCGGGGAGATCAGGCTCGACGATGGAGTCGTCCTCCTCCCCCACCTCGTCCACCGTCACCAGCTCCTCCATACTCTTAGGATACCAACACTCACCCTCCGTCTCATCACCACTCACCCACTCCTCCACCTGAGCAACACAAGACACAAAAGAGTCAGCCAATCCCTGCTGATCTCTTTTAATATCAAATATTTTTAATATTTCAGGACACTTACACTATTAACATGATCTAAAATATTAAAGGAGCATTAAGGGTTATAATTCCTGTAGAAACGTATAATATGATCAAGAAGTATAATTATCAGATCACCGTAATCTGTGTGGGTTTTATCTTCCAATCTGCCCACTGCTATTCATTCCCCCTGTCTCATTTCCTCACCCTGGTTTGCCAGGTATAGAACACAACAGCTCGCAAACAGAACAGGTAATCACTGAGCTTCAGTAAGGTTGCTGACCATATCTAGGTAATTCACCACCACCACTAGTTTAGTAGAGACAGACAGCTACAGAGTAGCTACAGACTCGTTGTCACTTGCAACTGTGTGTCAATCTGGCAACCTGTCTGAGCTTCACATATGGGGCAGAACCTATCCAGAAACTATCCAGGACATTGAACATTGGACTAGTTTGTCATTTCACCACAAACTAGCTCTCATTTATTACTGATTGTTCCTTTAAATATTAAGATGGTACCATTGAATGAAGACACAAAAGATTTTTAAAATTGAATTAAGGATCAATACATATCCATATATTATCTTCATATCGTCATATTAAAAATATAGTGTTGGTATCATTTCCAAAATATAGATCACTGCCTCTATTTATATACTGGAGAATGTATAGAATATTTTAACATATATGTTTATATACGTTTATAAAAAATATATATTCCTGTGTGTGTGAGTTTTTATGATGGTGTTTACCTCGCTCTCTCTATCTCTCTCACACTCAGCAGGTTCAGAAGGTTTGCTGCTGTGAGGTGAAGCTGATCTGTCTTTTGCTCGATGCTCAGTAGCTTCTTTCTGCAGTAAAAACAAATTAAACACATATTACACCAGAGCAAAGATTACTATAGTTTTTAAATGAGCAAAAACAGAATTTCCAAGCTAATAAAGAAGGTTAATCATTCTAAAGCCCAATCCCATTTCTCCTTCATACCCCCCACCCCCTAACAGAGTTATTAGAGGAAAACAAGAGTTGGATTTGTTCTACTTAAATAACCTGTGTTTGGCCTTATTTAGGTTTTATTTGTTTATTTATATTGTTTATTTTTAAGTATTTTATGCTATTTCTTTACTTCTAATTCGATATCTAAGGTTTATATCTATGAATGCTTTGCCAAACTTTCTTTACTTCAGTCAAATACACATTGAAATGAATGGACACAAAGAAAATAACAAATATAAAGGAAGTTTTATATATTGGTATATAGTTTTAATTAGGAAACTGTATCTTACATGATTCTCATTAGTCTCCTTGTCCTCTCGCTCTTGTCTTCTGCTCGTCCTCTTGCTGCGTCCCCGCTCCTCTGGGGTTCTGTCCTCCGGTAGCTCAGACTCTGAGTTCTTGGTTCTGTGGTGGTCCCCGCTGTCTCTCCTCTTGGACTTCCCCTCATGTCTCTGGTTGTGGGACGTCCGCAGGGTCTTGTCTGATTTGTATGAGGACTCTTTTTTGTAGAAGTCGTCTGCGGGGTGGTAGGAGCAGAAGGACGGGGGCTGGGGGCTGCCCCGGGGGTACCAGTCTCTGTCCTGGCGGGGGCTGCCCCGCTCCCCGGGTTTAAGGTAGGGCTTCCTGCGCTCGGGGATCCGGCCGTTAGTCCTCTCGTCCTCCCCGTTCCTCCACTCGTCCCTGTCCCGAGGATCCTCGTCCCGCCGACCGTGAGACGACCAGTCCCAGGACCCGCGGCGGGGGCCAAGGCCATTGATCCATTCCGGCCGGCAGGGCGCCCCCTGGGGGCTGTGGGAGGAACTGCAGGAGGTGAAGCTGGGGCTGTGAGAACGCGGAGACAATGAGCGACTGATCGGACTGCGGGATCGAGCTCGCTCTGGCAGGTACCTATATACACACACACACACACACACACACACACACACACACACACACACATATATATATATATATATATATATATATATGCACACATACACACACACACAAAGACTTGAGGTTTCACAATAGATGATATTTTTTGTGTTTGCCATTACGTCAGAAGCAATGCTTTTATACAATGCTGTTATGCCGTCTTACCGATCCATCTCCTGCATCTCCTCTCTCTCCCTCTGAGAGTTTATATCCTGAATAATAGACTCCACATCTTTACCTGGTTTCTGCATAAAAAAATATAGATTAGCATTGTTTAGATTAGCACAGTCAGTAGGTGATTATAGCAGCTTGTAAACACTCTCTGTAGCAGCTAAAAGATCCATTCTTCTTGTAAATGGCGTCCAAATTGTTTATATTTAGTTTTTATATCTATAGTGTGTGTGTTTTCTGAAATTTAAATCTTTTCACATTTACCATAAAATGCAATTTTTTCCAACATTTTATTTGCTTATTCATTTGCAAATCATATCTCTATTGTAAAAAAAACACTTATTTTAGTTCTCCATCTCTAAGATGGAGATTTGTTTTGACCACAGATTGGCCACCAGATGTCACTGTGTCACTGTGATGATGCAAACAATTCAATACAATTTCAAAAGAGTGAATCTTTCTTTATAAAAGTGAATTTTTAAAAGCCCCTTGTATAACCATCTACAAACCAACAAGCTTAAACCAGCAGACAAGCCGAAGTAAAGAAGTAGATGCAGTTGGAAACAGGTGGATATAATCAGTATTCAGGTGTGGAAGAACAGGAAGAAAGACCAGCAGATGCATCATAACAGAACTGTTTAGAAGATGAGATATTCACCTTCAGTTGCAGCTCCTTGTATCTCTTGGACATGCGGATCAGCAGTTTCTGATCGTTGATCTTGGCTGGCTGGAGCTGGTAGTACTGCACCATGGCCTGGGCTGCTTCCACATAGGCCATCTCCAGAAATGCCTGATGGAAAATTACAGTGAGGACACATTCACACACTAAACCTACCGCTAACATTAGGTGTCAAAAGATTTTCAGATTGATCTTTCAGTGCATTGGTTTTCATTACGTTATAAATCAAGCAGACTTTTACAAGGCCTGGATCGGTCCGGAGCATCTCGCACCAAGATAAGAGAGGACCAAGCCCTGAATCTGATCTGGGAGACATTAAAAGCAGTAATTAAAAAGCCTATCAGATATTTGGACGAAGAAAGAGGAGAGGTTAAGTGAGACATCATCCGCGAGGTCTGAAGTTAAAAGAGACAGAAACTTCAGGACACAGCGATTCCGTCTATTTCTGATCTCCGGATCTTATTTAAAAGGGGGAAAATCTACAGGCTGTTCTTACATACTGGAACAGGATTCTGTGCAGGACCATCTTCATCTTTATAAAGTGAAGTCAGGGGACAAGAGATAGTAAAATATCTGATGCCAGTCATGATCATTAACACACCCACTGCTTTGATGTTGCCTTGTGATGATCACGCTGGCCACAAGATAATACCTCACAGTTTATACAGGTGTGGCTGTTCTTAAGCCACACAACCCCTTTATGATCACTTTATGATCGATTTACATACTGTTGTCCAATGACTTTTGGCATGTCAGTGTATTATTGAGTATTTTGTTGATATTCATCATCCATCTCTGAAATGGCAATTTACATAAGATGGATTTTTACTTTCAATGGATGTCAGTGAAAAAATATTTTATTTGAAGACAATTTTGAGCATTTTTTTTTTTTTTATTTTTTATTCATTTCTATTTTTTCCCCATTTTCTCCCAATTTGGTTATCCAATTGTCCCACCTCTTTGTGCGTCCCCATCACCTCCTCCGACACGTGTGAAGTCAGTCATCCCTTTTTTTCGAGCTGCTGCTGATGAACCATTGCATTACAGGGGCGGGGCCATAGCTGCATAACCCCTTCTCTGTGCTCGGATGAAGAGGTTACGCTACGTGCATTGATTAGTCGTAAAACGGAGCGCGCATGCTGGATTAATTAAACAGAAGGGGTACCCAATATTCACTGCACGCCACTGGTATTAATACACATAGATGCAGTTGGAAACAGGTAAATATAATCATTACTTAGGTGTGAAAGAACAGGAAAACAGTTCTAGATTAGTCTAAGTGGACGGTGTTAGCTGTAAGACTAGTAGAAATATCATAAGAGAACTTTTTAAAAGATCAGCTCCAGTTTTTGACTGAATGTCTGCTTTCTGGTACCTGCAAGTCTCCCAGAATTCTCACCTGATGGGTGGAGCGCATGAGGATGTAGTTGGTGACCTTGCCGAAGGGTAGGCCCAGGTTGATGACATCATTCTCGGTGCAGCTGCCCTCGGGGAGGTTGCAGATGTGGACGACTCGCCCTGGCGTGGCTTTACGCTGAGGAAACTGCAGGAGGAGAGGAGAAATGTTTATTTATTCATTTATTCAGATTTACTTCAGTTACAGTCTTATTTTATGTGGGATTTTATTGCATTACCACTGTTCTGATTGGCTCTAACAACACAACCACCATGACATAAAGCCTTGTTGTGATTGGCTTCTTGTTGTAAGTGCTCTGCTCTAATTGGCTCCTCTGAGACTCCATGCAGCAGGACGCAGTGTTTGGGATTGGTTTTAATGTTAGAAGGTGCTGAGCGAAGGACTGTAACATTAGATGCTGGGTTATGATTGGCTCGTGGGAAGCAGATGGTCGAGCTCTGTGTTTTGACTGGCTGTAATGGTAATGTTTAATAATAGAATCTGACTCTGGATCAGACTGTAGGCTCTCTGTTATGTAATGTTATACAGCAGAAGGCCAAAGTCCATTTTGTGAAGCTTCTCCAGCCAAGTTTGGTAAATATCTTCAGATATATTGAGATATGTTGAGATATCTCCACTCTGTGGAGGCTGTGTAAACCTTACCAGCGCCCCCTAGTGGGACTGAAACCCAACCCTGCCGCAGGTATGAGGGAACGACTGGGGGAGGGTGGGAACAGACATCAACAGTATTGGTCATATGGAGCTGTGCCACATTCATGAGTGGAACGCTGTCAAATGTTGCAGACATAGAGGCCATTAATAGATTGGACATGATCTCATCCACCCTCGAGTTAGATATCTGCTCTATAAAGCTCACACTGACGCTACGCTGCAAAAACACTAAAGTTAAAGCAGGTAGAAATGCGCAAAAATTAAAAATCTAATACATTTTATCACAATTTGTAATTAAATTTGACTCTTTTTTTACACTGAATATATTTCACACCCCAAATATATTTTATCTCGCTTAATTATTTTTTTTAACTATTTATTGAGCATTTTAGTATTCAAACAGACAATCCAACAAAGCACAATACATCTACCATCTTGGATTTATCTGTGCTATTCTAGTAACACATTTAGCTAGCTATCTACCTCAGAAGTGCAATTTCGCTATAAGTTTACCTCAGAAGTGCAACTCAAGTCAGATTAACTTGGGGAAAAAAATGCCAATATTAGCACAGGAAAAACAACTTTGCAATTACTTTTGGACACTGGGGATGAAGAGACAGTCTAGAGGCTGTTTTGTTGCTGAAACATATGGGAATGGGTGGAGCTACAAATTCAGCCAGCAGAGGCAGAAAACCAGCCTTTAGGCGTCTCAATCATTATTCTGTAAAATTAAATATGCTAAAACAATATTGTGCTTTTGTGATCTTAAGATCTTGTGCATACATTATTAACAAGTCATTAACACAAACTTACATAAACATACATAAACATAAGGTAAAAGCTCTATGTAGACATGTACATAGTAAATTATGGAAATGAGCCTAAAAAAGGGGAGTGGTTAAAAGGCTAGAAGTTAACACTAGGTCAGAAAAGAGAATAGCAGATTGGAGTTCAGCTAATCAACCAAATTTATCAACATTAACATTTTAATATTTTAACATTATAGTCATTATAGCTTTTAGAAACATGTGTTTTGAGGAGGGGGATGTTGGGGACTATAGGACTCTGTGGGCATGGCCTAAGCTTTTGTTCTTAATGACTTTATTTTTTCCCCTTACATTACTTTTATTTTTATACTTTAAGTAGTTTTAAAATCAGTACTTTTTAAAATCACACTTTTACTTAAAGAGTAAAAAGCTTGAGTTGATTCTTCAACTTCTACAGAAGTATTTTATTAAACTCTATTATCTATACTCTATCTATACTCCTTCAGTGAAATGAATAGAGATACTTTTCACGCTGTTGCACAGAAACCAGGAAGGACACCAACACTATCTGCTAATACTTAATAAATATTATTTGTTCTTTATTAGTGAGCTATGTTATGCTATGCTACGCTAGGCTATGCTAGGCTATTCTATGTGGCTGGAGGCCGTCGTAGTAGTGTAAACCAGGCAGTTCACACTTGCTAAGCGTCACTAGGTGTTCAGGAAGTATCATGATTTGATTGACAGCAGCATGTGTTTCAGGGGAAAGGCCCGGCACATGTGAGTCTAGGGGTCAAAGGCGAGGGTCAGCGTTCAGACTGCAATGAATCATTGAGTATGCACTACTGCTGCAGAAGCACGCATAAGGACTTCAGACTGTGTGCTTCAATTTCCTAGTTTCCTACTTTCCTATAGTGAACAGCTCTCTCGCACGACTGCAGCAGCCTCTGAACTCCACGCTAATCTCTACGTGTCTGATTGCTGGGAGTCGAGAGCCCGTGTTTAGCTGAGCACTGGCTCTCGACCCAAAGCTAATGGTTTCAGAATGGCCCAGTGATAATTCTATTAGCGGCTTTGTGCCAACATCTCACTCTGTCTGTATGTTGGAAAGGTCACGTCTGGCTCACTATCGTAAACAGATACAGAAATAGAGGCTAACGGGCTGTTTATTCTCTCGGTTTATAACAGAACAATTAGTTTATTAGTTTTGAATGGCCGGCCTGCGAGAACAGGAAGTTAAAGTGTGGGAGATCAGAAGCAGAGCTGGATCTGTACAGGTTAATGATGTTCCAGCTGGACAGACCTGCCTGCAGTATTATAATAATACCTGTAATTAAGTATTAAATATTTACTTTTAAAATTACAGCTGCTACTGCTACTAATAGTAATAGTAATTTTTTAATCTTTGTTTTGTTTTCCTACATAGTAAATGAATATTAAAATGATCTATTAGATTATGAGGGAACACATAATGAATCATGTAGTAACTTAAAAACAGTGTTAAACAAACCAAAATACTCTGTGAAGTATTAGATTCTCTTATCTGGGGAGCTGTTTGTTAACTTGTGGTTTCTGAGGCTGAAAACTCTGATAAAGTAATCTAAAAACAGACTCCTCATAAATCACATAAATCACATCTATCAATCAGACTGTGTAATAATCTGTTAATTTGACAATTAATTTATTAATCAGACAACAGATGAATTTACAGATGAAAAACTAATCTAATTATCTAAGATTCAGATCATCTAATAATATATTTATATAATATTATACAATATATTTAATTTGTTTTGGTGTGTTTAGAATGCAGGCGTCTCAAACAGTAGCAGTAATTAAGACCCGGAGGTCAGCTTATCCTGATTCTGATTGCTGGCTGTTACTCTCTGTTATCTGAACAGCTCGTTTGGCAGCAGCGCGCGGCGTAATACCGACCGCCAGCATCATCAAATCCATGTTCATGGCATGTTCACCCTCGGCCCGACCGGCCCGGCGGGGGAAAGCAGCCTAATGAGAGCGGGGAAGGAATGGTGGTGGAGTCCGGAGTCTCGGCCGAGTGTCTCAGACTCTGATTCCTGTTTGTTTATTCAGACGGAGCTGAGATACGGATCAGTGCGTGTCCTCACAGCGCTGCTGAACACGGCCTTTCACAGATTCCCCTCCAACCCTCCTGCCAACATCCACTGACCTCTCCCAGAACTGAAACCAGACCCCTCGCCTCTCAAACCCACCCCTTACCACCCCCCTTCCAGCCAGAGTGCACCGTATAGACAAAAGTAACGGGACACGCGGTCTTCCAGTGTTTCTACTGAAATCAAGGTTTTATGAATGAATTTTTCCCACACTGAAAAAAAAAATTATGAGTAAAATTTACTTTAAAAAAGTTTTGCAACTTTCTGCATTTTCTTTTTTTAAGTAAATTTAATTTCAGATCAATTTAAGTAACTTCAACTCGGTTTCAAGACTTAAATGTTACATAGAGTAAATAAGTGAACAGAACTCCTTTCTTTTCGTAAACTTTACTTAATTTATTTTTACTGAATCAGTCCTTCCTGTTAGTAAACTTTACTTAATTTATTTTTACTGAATCAATCCTTTCTTTTAGTAAACTTTATTTCATTTATTTTTACTGAATGTGTTAAGAAAGTGTAATATGTGTGTTTAAACTAAAAATATTTACATTCCAGGAATTATAATATATTATGTATCATAAATTATTTCAGTAATATTTTATAAATGAAGTAATTGTAATTAGATAATATTGTATGCAGAAATGAATAAAGTTTACTAGAAAAAAGGATTGATTCAGCAAAAATAAATGAAGTAAAGTTTACTAAAAGAAAGGATTGACTGAAGTTCACTTATTTACTCTATGTAACATTTAAATCTTGAAACTGAGTTGAAGTTCCTTAAATTTATCTGAAAATAAATTTACTTACCACTGTCTGCGGGTCATGTTTGGGTCGGGCTGAAGAAAATAATCTGTGAGGCGTCTGTTTTCTAATGCTATTTGTATTTTATGTATAACAATCTGTCGTGATGATAACAATACAGCAAAGTAACAAATCAAACTGTGTTTTAAATAAAAGTTGCACAAGTGCGCACAAAGTTGCACAAGTGCGCATATTACACACTTGACTTGCAGTGCAGTGTATAAAAGCCTTATTGCTGTTTTTTTGTGTTTTTGCAATAAAGCTCAATAAAAACAATAAGATTGTTTAGAAATAATTTTCTATTTTTAATCCCTGTAAAATTATATTAGATTGGAGGAAAGTCATTCAGACATCATTCTTGTAGCCTCATTTAACAATGTTTAGGTCTCTGGATCATTGTTCACATTGTTTATATTTTAATCTTTCGGGCTCGGGTATGGGTCGCGTTGGATATTTTGGGCCCGGTCTAAGCTCTATTTTATGTTATATTTATATTGCTGTCAGGTTAAAACTAATAAAAATATACATATTTTATGAATGTTTTACAGTTTATGTTTTATAATATATAACTGTTAATGATAACTTTATAATACAACATTACTAAAAATGATTTTAATATATTTTTCATATTGTCTTCATACTTAGCTGAGGTAAAGCTTAAGCTGTCTGCTCTGTTGTGATAAAATAAGGTAAATAAAATAATTCTAGAAAATCAAACTACGTCTTTTAAAAAGAACAAGGTCACCGTGAACAGTTCAAAATGCTAGCAACTTTAGGTCAATCATGTTTTCATAAAATTATTCTTACATTTCTTGTAATAAACTAGAGAAGAGCAGTCAGAAATTTTACACCTTTTTGATCATAAAAAAATGAATAAGTTAATACCTCTAGTTGTCCCAGTCTTTAAAAAAAATCAAGTTTGCCATAACCAATTTAAAATGTAAGCAACTCAAGGTCAACCCTGTTTTCATAAAATTATCCTTACATTTCTTGTAATAAACTAAAAAAGCACAGTCAGATATTTTACACCTTTTTGATCATATAAAATTAAATCCGTTAATACCTCTTGTTGTCCCAGTTTTTAGCTCCGTATACTCTGCATTAATTTCAGCATTTTTAACACCGCTTGGGCTTTTTTACAGACGACAAAAGGATTTATGGTTCTATATCAGGGTCTGAGAGCGAACGCTGGCAGAGCTGAAGCAAAGCCGAGCCGTGTTCCCCAGCTGCCGGCTGGACAGGTGCTCTTTATAGCGGCTAACATTAGTGTGTGAGCAGCGTGTTCACGTCTCTGATGAGACAGTGCTCGTAAATAACGGAGCCAAAAACACACCAAAAGGACGTATTTTGTTGGAGATTACACATCCCAACATTCATCTCCGTCCAACAGAACGGGCAGCAGCTGCCGGCGGCTCTCATTAACACTGTGGTAAAAAGCACCTGTAAACGGCACCGCTGCCAGTGATGCTGATCAGCTCTCTGGTAGCAGAATTCGTAACAAGGTCATGCCATTACGACCCTAATCCCAAACAATGTTCCATACATTCCATACTAGAGGACCAATCAGTCACACACACACACTGGCAGATCTTCAAAACACACACACACACACACACATACACACACCAGTGAGTACACACAGCTAACTGGCACCAACGCAATCCTGTTAGCTTCAGATTCCTAGACGTATCAGACTGGCTTTCATGAACGCTGCTTGTTATCTGGCAGCCTGGTTTAGTGATGAATTTCACAACTGTTCTTCATCTAGAACTTTAAATATATCAACAGGGTTCATACAGTCATAAAAAACCTGGAAAAGGCATGTCATTTGAAAATAGCAATTGAAAATGTCTAGGTCTGGATTTTGAAAAAAAATATATATAATCAGAAAATTTTGTCTCAGAGTTAATTCAGTCATGTAGCCCTGCACAGTGGACTGATGTTTTAAAGATCATACGGTCATAAAAATGTGCCTTGAAGACATAGAAAAGTCCTGAAAAAGTCATGGTAACTTGTTGGTTAAAAAGTGTTATCTATTAGCTACACAACTAACACCACCTTAGTTGTAACTTTAACAGAAAAAACTTAACTAATAACAGCATTAGCGACACAGCGAACTACTACAAACTCATTTGAGACTTTATCTCAGGAAATTAAGCTGATAACATAAGCATTAGCAACACAGCTAGCTAACTAACACAAACAGCTACACCATAAGCTATACAGCTAACTACCACTTACTTATCTGTGACTTTAAATAAGGAAATTAAGCTGATAGCACCAGCCTTAGCGACACAGCTAACTACCACAAATTTATCTGTGACTTTACCACAGAAACTGAAGTCAATAACACCAATTTTAGTTATACAGCTAACTAACATTACCTTAGCTGTAACTTTAACATAGGAAACTTAACTTATAACAGCATTAGCTACAAAACTAGCTAACACAAACTTATCTGTGGCTTTGCCTCAGGTAATAAACGTAATACCATCAGCATTAGCTACACAGCTAACTAACCAACACCATCACCTATACAGCTAGCTAGAATGACCTTAACTGTAACTTCACCACAGACAACTGAGCTGATAACAGTATTAGCTACACTTCCACCTACTACAAACGTATTTAAGTAATTTACTTCAGAAAATGAATCTGATAATACCAGTATTAGCTACTAAACTAGCTAACAAAAACTTATTTGTGACTTTACCACAGAAAATAAAGCCGATAATACCAGCTTTTCACAACACAGCTAATTAACTAACACAAACTTATCTGTGACTTTATCTCAGGAAATTAACTCAATACCATCAGCATTAGCTACACAGCTAACTAACATTACCTTAGCTGGTAAATGTTTTGTTTTATGTAAAATACTATATTTTTGTAACAAAATGGGAACATCCCAACCTTTTTGACATTCATATCTGTATAACTTTTTTCAAAGCATGGCACTGATTTTTGAGATTGTGTAGTCATCGTGGAATTTACTATCAGTTTCAGTCACAGTCTATGACCATTCTATTTGTCCATCAAGCAGATGTAAAAATGACCTACAGCAGAACCCTGCGGTTCAGTGATCTGTTTTTGAAAGTGCAGCAGAAAAACAGGCAAAGCGTGATCCCCAAATCCAGCTCACGCCTCACGTACATGTGAAATACAGGAAAGCGTTCATCTCCACATCAGCTAAAAAAAGATCCCAACATGAAGCAAGCATGTACACAGTCACGCACAACAACATCTTATCCTGTCGTCACCTTCTGCCCAACAATCCAGACTCAGATATTGATTATGGTGCACAAAAACCCCGAGCGTAACATGAAGACTGTAGCAGGTGGTTTGGGGGATGTGTGTTTTGAGTTTCTCTACAGCTTCAGAAGTTTTGCCTACTGGGTAGAACAGAATGCTGGGTAAAGGTCCTTCAGCACCTGTTCCTTTACCCAGAACCACGTCTCTGAGCCTGTGCTGCACCTGCCATACTGTACGCTAAAAAATGAGCTAAAACATATATATTCTGTAACATTATCAGAGGAAGTAGAGCTAATAACATCAGCTATGTGAAATCAGCATAATATTATCATCTTATATGAAATTTTACCTCAGACAATGAAGCTACAAACATTAGCATTAGCTACACAGCAAGCTAATACATTTTATCTGAGATTTTGCCTCAGAAAATTAAGCTAATGACATCAACAATATCTACTCAGCAAGCTAACATCATCTTATCTGTGACTTCACCTCAGAAAATGGAGCTAACAGCATCAACATTAGCTAATCAGCACACTAACATCATCTTATCTTTGACTTTACCTCAGAAAATGGTGCTAATAACATCAACAATATCTATCCAGCATGCTAACATAATCTTATATGTGGCTTTACCTAAGAAAATTAAGCTAATAACATCAACAATGTCTACCCAGCAAGCTAATACATCTTATCTGAGACTAACTTATACCTCACAAAATGAAGCTAATGACATCAACATTAGCTACCCAGCAAGCTAACATCATTTTATCTGAGACTTTACCTCAGAAAATGAAGCTAATAACATTAACATTAGCTACAGAGCAAGCTAATACATCTTATCTGAGATTTTACCTCAAAAAATAAGCTAATGACACTAACAATAGATACCCAGCAAGCTAACATCTTCTTATTTGTGGCTTTACCTTAGAAAATTGAGCCAATTGCATCAACATTAGCTACACAGCACGCTAACATCATCAGCATCAGCTACACAGCAAGTTAACATAGTCTTATATGTGGCTTTACCAAAGGAAAAAAAGCTAATAACATTAACATTAGCCAATATTATGTTAAATGTGGAAAATGTGGGACATTACATTTACAAAATAATTATACATATTTTATAATACATTATTAAAGCCTAATTACTGATTTTGGACATCAGAGCAGGGAATGAAAAACAGTTCACTGTTTATCAACTTTTTGACATTCTTTTACTGCTTTTTTATGGTGAATCCTGCAAAATATATCTCACTATTATTATTAGCACTGTCCCAGGTTAGCATTGTTAGCAATACCAGTTGTTTATTTACATTATACAGTATTTCACACATCCAAACACCGTAAAAACATAGATAGAAGTTAGACAGTACTGTGTGTACAACTGATTAATGAGACACTGATAGATATTGATAATAAGTAATAAAATATTCTGTATTAGACTACTGATTACTACTTTTTAAGTGTAGTTGCTTACTTATATTTATATTTATCAACAAAGTTTTTTTTGTTCAGGGGTTCCTAAATCTTTATGGAAGATATAATGATATATAATAATGATAATAACGTTGACTTAAATCAGATATAGATATATTTAATATAAATACAGAATTATTTTAATGCAAAGGGGGAAAAAAGTATAAATTTTCTTCTGGTTTGAGTTCTTACTACTCGACAAATCTGTCATTAAATCATCTGTACAAAGACCCCATACAACCTACAGAAAACTGTAGGAGAAACGAGATCTGTTTATCGGGAACAAAATCTGAAAGTGCAGTTGTCCCAAAGTATTCCATCCCATTCCAGCTCTGAAACAGAACGACAACTGCAGTTCAGTCCAAGCCTACAGTAACTCCACTCTATACTTCACTCTTTTTGCTGAGCTTATTTAATTTTATTTTAACATTGAGATTAGACCTAGTTCTACAATTATAACCCTCCTATTATATTATTTGTCAGTAACAGTAATGGTGTTCCAGGGTCATTTTGAACCGGTTCATGTTTAATTATCCAAAATAATGAAGTCTGAAACCCAAAAAAATCCCAATAATCTGTGAATATATTTCATTATTGACTCCATTACTAATTATTCTATCAATATTTAGTGCAATGATGTTCCTTACCTCTAACAGGTAATGCTTCAATTAGGATAATTCACTCCTTTTTCATAAAAAATACATGTTATTTTTACATAACATTGAAACATAACATTGCAATTTAGTTTTAGTGTTTGCAAATATGTGAGATGAACCATTTTTATATTATATGTTGATTACAGTAATTAAGGCAAGCAGAAGTTTCATACAAAAAAATACTTTTAACTATTTTTCCTAGATCTTCAAACTTTAAAATAGGTCAAATTGACCCGGAACAAAACAGGAGGGTTAAATTACTACATTAAAACTCTTGGGACTGGTGGATGTGTGTTAATTATAATAATAAGTGAGTCCACGTGTCTCTAACATGCACTGAGGTGATGAGTCTGTTAAATCTGTGTATAATTAACATTAGAGCACAGTAATAAGTGGACGGTAATTTGTCCGTCAGTAAAGCAGTACAGTAGACTGATAAACACAGATCAATCCAGGCTCTGTGCCAGTGATATAAACACAGAGGAGGAATATAGAGGTGTGAGTTAATGTTCCAAATATCCAGAGACCTGAAGCTTTGCCAGCTTCTAAAGCTCTCGGCACGAAATGTTGATCCTCACAGATACATCAAAGGCTATAGTGTGGAATAGAAAAATAGCACTTGTTGCTAATTTAGACTGATTTACAGGCAGAAATAAATGTATAACTATAGCACACTGGTGCTAATTTCAGTGGTAGGTTTACTTTTCAACAATACAGCAAAAGCAGTGTACCAAGAACCAATTACTAATCAAATCAGTGTGATCCAATCTAATCTAACCCGAGTGTCATAATACTAAATTAAAATATACAACTTCAATCTAATCGAAATACCTTAATGTTACATACTGTATTGGCAAATAACAACGTGATTTGTTCTCATCTGATATAATCTGAGTACCTTAAGGCAAAGTATCAGCTGATACAGATCCAATCATATCTGATCTTAGTACCTTAAGACTTGGACCAAGTATCAGGAAATACAAGTCGAGGCTAATTCAAATTTATCCAATCATATCTGAGTACCATAATGATAGGTTTGTGTCAATACCAATCCAATCTAGTCCAATCTAATCTGAGTACCTTAATGCTAAGCATTGTCTGATTAGAATTAAATCTTTATGTTTCTATAAATAATGCTAAGATTTATCTGCATTTAAATGTGCATTTAAATCTGTTTTTAACGTATGAATGGGAGTATGATTAATAAAAATGGGAAAGTTTGTAGAATGCAGTGTTTCTAAAATAAAACCAGTTTACAAATGTATAAATCTAAACTATTTTTTTAAATATAAAAACTCAACAGTGGCCAACGAAACTACTGTATTGTATATTTTATTGACCTGCCACTCTGTAAACCCGTAAACTTTTTTTTTTGTTTTACTCAGTTTTTTACGCTAATATGCGCTCTATAGGAACTGACGTCAGAATAAGAAAAGAAACGATGTCTGACCTTAGCCGCTGGTTGGTGTGAGGTAAATCCCGCCCCCGAGAGAGGAAATGACTTCATAGTTGCCGCCGGTAAATAAGAGGTACCTCCGGCTGAAACATCTGTGGATGAATAAAAACAGAACATTAATGTAAAAAGTAGGAAAAGTAAACTTTAAAAAAACAAAAATGAAAAATGAGTTTTGAGGTAAACAGTATTTTTAGTATTTTAAAGGCAGAAGCTTCAGCTGTAGAACTGTTGAGCTGTGCGACGCTGGACTTCAGTTCTGGTCGCAGAGGCAATAAAAGTGTCATGATCTGTCTGGAGATCTTTGGGAGAACTTGACTTCAACAATCAGTAAAAGGCAGTAAAAGTCACTTCGCTGTCACTTACCTAATGGAAACTCTGCTCCGCAGATTGTCTCGCTGCTCTTGACACCAGCATAGTGTGATTTATAGCTGAGAGCTCAAGGCTTTTGAAATGTTAAAAAATCGTTTCCTAGGTCGGTGTGTCCGGCATTATGAAAACAACCCAGCCACTGATATTAATAAACGTTGTCCGCCGAGCGATCCCACAGTCCACACGCGCCCTCTGCCACCAGAACGGCAGCCCCTAAAAATAGACCCTTGTCTCAAAATCACGCCACATAGCTCCCGTTCCTGCTCACGCTCTGGAGAGCGCTGTGGCGGCGGGGAAAACCTCGGGGCTGGACTTACCTTGGCTGGCGGCGGACGAGTATGCCATGCTGTTACTCAGCGCTGAGCCGGGGCATCCTTCAGACGAGGCTGGAAAGTGCAGAGCTCCTGCCGCTGGGCTGAGAAACAGACAGCACTGCTTTTAGACTCTAAATCCCACAGCAGCCTGGACGGCTGTATCCTATGACCCGGCTCAGATTCAGGCCGTTACCTCTGTAAAAGGAGCACGAGGCTCCTATAAAATACTGCCTACTTTTAATAGGGAGATTTGCTCCGCTAATGAAAGTGTTAAAGTATGTTAACTACGTGTGCTTTAGTTTCATATAGGAGCTTTAGTTTCATACGTCCCCAATCTGCACCACATTAGCCAAGGCCATAACAGCACCCCCCCCACCCATGTGTCACCAACTGTTAGACTCTACCCACTGTCTCAATCCACTGTCTCAACCCACTGTCTCACCCCACTGTCTCATCCATGTCCACTCCACTGTCCCTCCCCAGATAATGTGCTGCAAATCAATCAGTCAATCAATACATCAATTCATTTACAGTAAATACACTGTATATATATAAATGTGTATACATATATGTGATAGATTTTAGCATCAATACTCACCCCTCGGTGTAGAGCGAGCGGTTCTGTAGATGTAACTTGCCCTTCACGTGCTGGTCCCAGTCCTAAAAACACGACACACACACACGATACACACACACACCATACACACATACACACACACAATCACACATACACAGTCTGTCAGTCAACACTGAGCTTCCCCTGATCCTCCTTTCCGAGTGTAAGATTCCAGAGTCGGGCCAGTTAAAGAGACCCAGCACACACTCGGCCACAGCGAGGACGAGCAGGATCCCCCGTCCGGCGCAGAGCTGCATGTGAGCCGCGGACAGTTACAGCACTGCTGCATGCCCCACCACTAACGCACTAACGCATGCCTCCAGTCTCCACAGCCCAGCTGCTCTCTGGGGTTCACACAGACCTGAGAACAATAGGTGCTGTGATTAAATGCGCCGCATGACCTCAGCTCTGTTACTCCGGCAGCTGCAGGCGTGAGCCCTCACTTAACATCTCAGAACCAGAGCCCTGACTCACTTTCAGCTTTATCTAAGGACAGGAGTTCTGAGAGGAAATATACAGTGAAATAAAAAACTGTTCAGATCCTCTGTCTCAATTCCTGAATGGGTGAATCTCTGTGAACAGTGATTGTGTCACGGTTCATCCATCCACCAATAGCAGGTCAAAGATTAGCGCACATGAGCAGCAACAACTTGTTGTATGAGTCGTTCCTCATCTGTAAAATTATAGTTATAGCTGATAGTCTGACCTGTTTAGATCTGACATTTATATGAATTGTGTAAATTGTGCACAGTGCAGCTTGATATAGGGCATCAGTGTTTATTTGCTATCATAACAACAGGAAAAGTACACCTTGCACGGCTCGAAGCGCAGGTGTGTTTTTGACGTAACATAAAATAAACCATCAAAATATCAGAGTGTCATTTGCTCATCATTCCCTTTAGGAGCCAGGTGCCCTCTGACTTGGGCAGATTGCTATTTTAACGGCGCAATGCTCTTGGGCTTTTCAGCACAATGTGGACACAAGATGGTGTAAGATAGGGCCCATCTATCTTACTTGTAGTCTGATCACTCAAACCACAATCGCAGAGGGTTATAGATATTTGTACAGCTCTGGAAAACAATAAGAGAGCACTTAAAAATGATGAGTTTCTTTGATTTTACCAAATTGAAAACCTTGGTTGAAGATGGAAGACGGATGATCACAAGCCATCAAACCAAACTGAACTGCTTGAATTTTTGCACCAGGAGTGAAGCAGCATAAAGTTATCCAAAAGCAGTGTGTAAGACTGGTGGAGGAGAACATGATGCCAAGATGCATGATTAAAAACTGTGATTAAAAACCAGGATTATTCCACCAAATATACTCTTAAAACTTTATGAACATGAACTTGTTTTCTTTGCACTATTTGAGGTCTAAAAGCTCTGCATATTTCTTGTTATTTTTGCCATTTCTCATTTTCTGTAAAAAAATGCTCTAAATGAGAATTTTTTGGGGGGGAATTTGGGAGAAATGTTGTCTGTAGTTTATAGAATAAAACAACAATGTATAATTAATGTATATGGATAAGTTGATTCTTATCCATCAACTTAAAGTTTAGAGTTTGGTAATTATAAGTGGAACTACACGTCTTATCTGGATCTGAGCTGAGAAATCCCTGTACGGAAAATCAGCCCCTCCTCCAGCGGAAACAAAGTGAGAAATCTGATCACTGACCGTCACAGGAGACTCATTAATATATCAGGTGTGAACACCTACGCATTTTGGCAATCACTTGTGATCGGATTACCAGGACACATGTTAATACCAGGTGTGAACGGAGCTGCTAACCGCAGACCAGCTTTACTGGAGCTATCCACAACCTGGCAACCACTCAACACCTCCTATTAGACCAGAATCTCATACAGAAACCCTACATATTCCTCAATACTCTGCAGTTAAAACAAATCCTTTCACAATAAATAAACTTTACTCAAAAAAACATGTTAACTTATCCAGACAAATCACAAAACTAAAACTTAAACTAAAACAGATTTATAAAATCATTTATTTTTAGCTGTAGAGCTAAAGGTAATTTCTGAAGGGGTTTTTCTGAGTAATCACTGTGCTCTAAGTGATGTTAGTGACTATATTACTGTTAATTTAATAACAGCAGCAGGCTGGATCATTTTCTTGTTTTGGTTTCTATACAGGTTAGTTTATGAGGATTAAAAACATCAAATCAACGTCAAATAAGCAACAGATCCAGCTATAATATCACTTCCTGATGGATAGGATTATTACTGTCCCCAGAAAACATTCAACATTTTTCCAAGAATTCCACTTAAATTCTTAAAAAAGTTAAAAAGTTAAAAGTTATAAAATGAGAACAAAACCAGTGTAACACTTTAAAATAAAGGTACATTAATTAACAATAATCGTGACAGAATGTCTCAAATGATCACAGATTAACACTAGTTAAAACATTTGTAATGATTAATAATGTCTCAAATCATTATTATTTACAGCATTCTTAAGCATTAAAATTTAGTAATGTTTAATAATGTCTTAGATTTTTGTTGATAAATTACTTTACTTAAACTGTAATAAACATTATTAAATGTTAAATGGTTCTGTTATTTGTGACCATTTGTCAAAGGGTGATAGGAAATGTTCAATCAGATATCAGTGGCTTTGTTATTCCATTTGTTTGTTTGTTATTAGATTTTATTTTTTATTTAGTGAAACTGTAAAACGATTGATTTCTTGTTTTTTTTCTCCTGACCATTTGCAGAATGTTTTTGAAGTGTAACAATCAAACATACACAGACGTGTATTGTTTTGTGAAAAGCAGACTTTAATAGATCCCTGTTCTTTAAATAAAACAGGCTCCGCCCACTCACACCTGATTATCATTGTCACTGATTTAAAACATCTGACTCTAATTCCACCTTCAAACTAACTCCTAATCCTGGAGCTTCACATACTTTATCCACTCACATATATGTAATATTGGATAATTTTCCAAAAAAAATAAATTAATAAGTGTAATATTTTGGTCTCGTTTTTTAAACTGGGTTCTTTTTATCTACTTTTAGGGCTCAAATTTCCTGTTTATGCAGAAATTCTAAGGTATTGTAGTCGATTCCACTTAGTGCACATTGGTTACTCAGAGAAAACACCTCAGAAATGACTTCTGATTCTGCACCTAAAAAATCACATCCTAAATCTGCTTTGGTTTAATTTGCTTGTAATTGGTCTATAGTAGTAAATGTGACATTTTAAAAGAAAGGGTTAATGCAGTAAATGAAGGTAAATGCTAATGTAAAAAGGTTAAACAGGATCATCAAGCTTCTTCACTCTGATGATAAAAGAAGAGAATCTATAGTTGGTTTTTCTCACCTTCAGGTTGTAAACCTTCTTCTCACAGATGGTGCACTGATGTGGTAGGTGTGATGGTGTGACCCCGTGATAGTCGTTGAGCTGGTGGGCCTGTAGGGTCAAACCCATCCCCTCTTCACCCTTCTGCTGCTGCTGCTGATATCCAGCAAACCCCTGCTGCTGCTGCTGCTGCTGCTGCTGCCCCCTGGTTATCCCGAACCCCAGACCTCCACCCGGGCTGAACCTGGGTTCCCCGGTGGGTTCCTCTGGGTTGTAGAGTTCTGCTCGTGGACCAGAGAAGCCCTGAGGAGCTGGGCCCCAGGTCCCGCTCCCGGCCCCCGTGTTCATGTCCAGTTGTTTTCCTGAGATGGGGAAGCTTCCTGTGTTTTTCCACGGCTCTTTTTGGTTGGAGTCCTGGCTCTGATCACCTCCAACAAACACCCCCTGCTGCCCCTCGGAGGGGTAGAAGTCTCTCTGGTAGTGGTTCTGGGTGTTGTTCTTGGTCGGTACGCCAGCAGAACCAGCTCCATACTGTCCAGCGTTTCCCGATTTACTGGGTCCGACCACAGTCCCTCCCAAAAAGCCAAACTGTATCCGCCGGTCCGTGTCTGTCTGAAAGGCGTTGACCTTTTTCCCGAACTCTCCGTGCTGACTGGAGTTCTGGTTCGTATTCCCAACTCCTCCATAGTGGTTCAACCTGATCCCAGCGTGATGAACCAGCGTTCCCAGGGTGGGGGCGGGAGGGGGGAAGGAGATGGGTGCAGGAGGGAAGCCTCTTCCATGAGCCTGGCCAATGTTGGAGCCCCTCAGCTGGTTGAAGAGCGGCTGCGACATGGCCACATTGGAGAGGACCTGGTTGAGGACGGTGGCGGCGGCGGCGGTGTTGCTGGTCTGGGCGAGTTTGAGGCGGTGCAGGGTGAGCTGGGCCTGAAGCTGGGCCAGCTGGAGACTCGCTGGGCTCAGCAACAGGTTCTGACCACCCCCACCGAGGACTCCCCCAACAGGCACCACCTTCTTATCAAGCTTATCTCCTGGAGTGGAGCTGCAAAGAGACAAAGAGCTCAGAGTCAATTTCCTGTCCATTACCTGCAAAATCCTGCAGGTAACAGCACACACTTTACACTTTAACTGGGCCATCACTCTTCTGAGGGCAGGATATTTTATAAATGTATATAGGCTGACTTATATAGATGTTATATAGTGGAATATTTTAAAAGACATTCCGGCTTCGTGAAACCAATCTACAAGTGTGATCTTTGAGAAGACGACCACCGCCACTCCGGCCTGTGTCCCCATTTGCCAGGGTGGCCTGTTCCTCTCCTGCTGATTAATGTGTTCACATGCTGGCTAAATTTATACCACACGCTGCTATCAATCAAAGCATGCACAGAACCACGCAGCCCTGATGCTGTCCTCCAGTCTCTTCACATGTGCACTACACTCTGACGGCACAAACACATATCATATGGTTAAGTAAAGAAAATAAATACTGAATTATTATTATTCACACACCATGTGGACAAGAGGAGGAACAAAGTTTTATTACTTCATATTTGAGAGATTTTGATTTTGAGTCTGTTGGTAACAGAGGTGTTCAGACTGTAAGATTTGATTTGTTTCAGATTTCCAGCTGAAATTGGTTTTGATTTCAATCCAGCTGTAAAAGCTCTGCACTGGTAACCGGTTCCAGGTGTTTGTGATCCCATAAGGGACCAGAATTGGAGCCGACTGGTCTGAATTTGTGCAACCGAATCTTTGAGGAGGATTAACACCTCGGTGCTGTGGTGTCGGAGGTGTCAGGGGTTATGATATGGACGTGTAGAACCATTTCCAGATCGTAAAATTAACACGCTGATCCAAGCGTCCGGAAAGATCCCAGCAGTTCAGTGTTTGTAGCGCTGGGGTGAAAATGAGAACAGTTTTTTTGGAGGTGCTCCTGTTCTTTATTTTTTATTTAGTATGTAGTTTACAAAGAACAGCTTTACTGAGGGAGATTAAGGGTCTTTAAATGTAAAATGACGAGCTCTTTCAGACGCGCTGAAGGCGATCCGTCAGTGTCCTGAGTGATAACGGATACAGGGCAGTTCAGAAGTCTCGGTGGGCGTGAGGAGCAGGCATGTGAAAGGACACTCTGGGAATTCATACTGGGTTGCACTAATTGTAATCTATCAATGACACCTCGCTGCAGGAGCAGTCCTCACTGAGATTTACAGACAGCTAGATTTCATACAGGATTATTTCAAAATATCATAAACCCTGACTGACCTCTGCAAGTAAACAAATAATACCCTCAGTCTGACACTTCATATATATGTTTTACAGCTAATTCATCCTGCAGTCTCTGAAATATCGACACCGTTTCAGCTCCAGACTGTTTGTTCTGACTGTGAAGATTTTCTTTTTGATTGAGAACACAGTTTTCGTATAGTGATGATGGAAATGTTAACTATTTTTTCTTATACTGTATGAATGGGGTGTGAACATAAGCAACTGCCCAGCAAATTAGTAGTATCATAGCTAACACATGAAATACCACAGCAACCACCTCGCTGCTTTTGCACACACTAATTAACACCTTAATGACCACCTAGCAACACCATAGCAACTGTTGTTCTGCTATAAATATTGCAATTTCATACTTTACTGTAATTTACACCAGATTTCTCCAACATGTAATGATTTTAAGTGATAATGCACTCTGTATATAAAAAAAATAGTGAAATCAAGTATAAAGTGCTCATATAAGCCCCCTCTGGTAGACATTTCATGGCAAATAAGAACAGTTTATATTTTCCATTTGTTTTATGCATCATTCGGCGTGATGTCTATGAATTAATTTGCTTTGCGTGACATTGCTCATCCTGCGATGTGAATAATATTTATGCACACACTGTGAACACAATGCTCAAATAATATATTGTGCAGCTTTAATAGCATCCCCTGAAATACCACACAACAGCTCGCAGCACTGCAGCTCCATCCAGAGATAACTAGGCTATTGCATAGCAACCACCAGGGATACCACAGCAACCACAGCAAACACCTTTAAATACTACAGCACAGTCAAACAAAACCAATCAAAATCGATAAAATCTACATTACAACACTGTAATCACAGGTTTTCATTAGTTTTGACCTTTTTTAACCAATTAAAAACATTACCCAATTAAAAATAGCCTAATTGCATTTTGTTTCTTACATTTTAACCTCCCAGCAGACAAACCAACAACAAAGCACAATATTTTTTTTTTAGCTCAGTAGTGCAATTCTAACCATGAATTTACTTTAGCAGTGCTACTCTTGTCACACACTTACCTAGATAACTACCTTAGCAGTGTAATTGTAGTCACACATTTACCTCAGGAGAGCTTCAGTAGTGCTTCTCATGTCATGTGTCACTATGTTTAAAATATTCGCAGCCAAAATGCAGCCAGTCTTTTGGTAAACAAACAAATGCTGAGACTAAGTTAGCTTAGCTAATGCTATTATGCTAGCAATATATATCCTAGAAATCTTTTATCTGCTAAACAGAAGATTTTATTAAGAGGTAGCTAATAAATTGATACCAAGCAGGATAAGTGATTATGAACACTTTATTTCACTTAATTGATGTTATAGAGTAAAATGAACATAACCTGTTAGTTTGTTTAGCTCTTCCTAACAGCTCTCTCCCACACTCCCTGCCTTACTATCTTAACATCAGCAGAAACACTGCATTATGACTTCAAATCAATTATAACAGCAATTTAATACATGTTTAATCAGAATTTATTCAGGGGTGTCCCAATTAGTAAAAAAAAAAAACTGGTGCGGGGTGCTAAACAGATGCTTCCACATGTCCACATGAGCTGAAGCCACAGTGTAGTGTTGCACTATGCATGACCTTACTCGAGTGTGTGAACGATGGGACGGTGCCAACGAGTTTGGTTTACATGTCGGTGAATCAGGAGCTGGAATTTAAACCTTATTTGGCTGCGAACTCAGATAATGCTGGATATTTTAATATCTGCTCTAAAGCCTGGAAAGAAGAAACTGTGAAAACATTCTGGTTCTGTTCTGGTGCTGTTCTGGGCTGTTCTGGTGCTGTTCTGGGCTGTTCTTGGCTGGTCTGGTGCTGTTCTGGTGCTGTTTTGGGCTGTTCTGGGCTGGTCTGGTGCTGTTTTGGGCTGGTCTGGTGCTGTTCTGGTGCTGTTTTGGGCAGTTCTGGTGCTGTTCTGGACTGGTCTGGTGCTGTTTTTGGCTGTTCTGGTGCTGTTTTGGGCTGCTCTGTTGCTGTTCTGGGCTGTTCTGGTGCTGTTCTGGTGCTGTTTTGGGCTGTTCTGGTGCTGTTTTGGTGCTGTTCTGGTGCTGTTCTGGGCTGTTCTGGTGCTGTTTTGGTGCTGTTCTGGTGCTGTTCTGGGCTGGTCTGGTGCTGTTCTGGTGCTGTTCTGGGCTCTTCTGGTGCTGTTCTGGGCTATTTTGGTGCTGTTCTGGTGCTGTTTTGGTGCTGTCCTGGTGCCTTTTTTGGGCTGTTCTGGTGCTGTTTTGGGCTGTTCTGGTGCTGTTCTTGTGCTGTTTTGGGCTGTTCTGGTGATGTTCTGGTGCTGTTCTTGTGCTGTTGTCTCCTGATTGGCTGTAAGTTTGACTGTGAGTTGAGTGTGATTGGTTGATCTGTGTTGTTGGTAACTGTACGTTAGTGTCAGTGTGGTTTTAAGATCAGTGGATTTCTATGTTTAAACCCTGCTGTTGTCCGTCTGTCTCTCCTCCTCATCAGTGTTCACCTTTACCCTGTTCTACAGCCGTCAGAACCTACAGGACCACCAGCACAGCACCCATCAACACCACCAACCATGTGGGTCAGCCAGACGTCTTCCTGTACCTCTTTTTCCAGTTACCGTACCAAACATTTTAAACATTATAAGAGGACTGGTAATAACTTACTGTAATAACTACATAACACAGTACAGTACTTTTACTTATAAGTATATAAAAAATACATTTTTTTGTTACTTTTTGTTTTAATTGATTTATTTTAATATATCATAGTCACAACCTTTTGTAATTTCACCTGATATTATTATCAGTTAATTTGCCCTTTTAACAGTTTTACAATTTGTATTAGTCTATGTTATTTTATTTTCTATTAAGTCTTATTTTAATGTATTTGACTCTTACTGTTTTTTTCCTTTTCCATTTTTCCTTTTTATTGATTCTGATTTACTCTCTGTATGTACTGCACTTTGAGCTGCATTTTAAGGTATGAAAGGTGCTATATAAATAAAGTTTATTATTATTATTATTACTTTAAGTAGTTCTTCACTACTACATCTTACAATTATTGCAGTACTTAAGTACAAAAAATGTTTAATAAGTTAAAAAAGAACTTCAATTTCTACTCCAGTCACTTTTTTAAAAAGCACTTTTACTCCGGTACTCCAGTCTCTAGTAGTACTTTATACAGGTCTGGTCAGTGTGATGTATATGATGTACCCTGTATTGTGTGATGTACACTATTGTCCTCCATACTTCACTCTAATGGGAGTATGATTATTCCTGTACAACATGCGGCCTGACCCACTAATGAGCCTAAAATACCACAGTGAGACATCGCACAGCCCGGATCAGAGTTCAGCGCTAATATGGTCTCTACACAGCTCTCGCGCTCCTGCTCTCGCGCTAATGCTCTCACGCTGCTGCTCTTGCACTGTACGTACAGGTGTCAAATCTCTCCAGATATTTGTAGCAGGGTTTCAAATATTTTCAGTATTTTAAGTAAAATCAGTGTATTGCCAGTGTTCAACGCTGATCGTATTTATAGCAGCGCTGTGAGGATCTGCTGCTGCCTGAGAGTGATTCTGTTCAGCTGGAGGAGAAAAAGTGCTCTGATAACACTGAAAAACATAAAGATATTTTTAAAAAACACATTTTGAAATATAGATATTTTAAGGATGTATGTGTTAAATGCCATAAAAGCTGCAGTTCCATTATTTTGCAGAGGGCTTTTAATCTGAAATGAGAGATACCAGTGCCTGAAAGCCAGACAGTCATCCAGTAAACAAACAAATGCTAATGCTAAGTTACCTCAGCTAACATTACTATCCTAGTCCTGTACAGCTCGTATCTTTCAGCTGTTAGCATTGCGGCTAACCAACTCCAACCCTGTAAAGCACACCGTTACTGAAAACTAACATCCTAAAGTAAAAGTTAAATAAAATTACGTTATTACAGACTTTTTTGCACATTATTTGTGAAATGTGTCACAAATCTTACTTCTTATAAAAATAAATGTAGTCCTACTATAGACTGATTTATATAAACTATATCAACATCGTGTTTTTACTTGTCTTAAAATAAGAACTTAAAAATGTCCAATACTGACCTGTAGAATCTTTTTTTTTATTTTTTTATTTTTACTGTTTTGCACTTTCCTTATTTTCCATATTCTCTCGTTCTAAGCTCTAAGGCCATAGCAGCTTAAAATAATGAATTCTATGAATTTTAACTTTAATTTAACTTTTATTTATAAACAGGTGAAAAAAAGATGATGATGGAACTGGAAACCTGTTAAATCTGTTATTATCCCCAGTCACAGTGATAATAACACACTGTGGTGTCTGTCGGACACTATTGTGTTGTTAATGATATTAGCATTAGCAGTATCAGTAATAATAATGATCATTTTTTCATCACAGGCTGTTGTGGTAATGATGTAATAATGCTAATGTAGAGGATGGTGACTTACTGTTTAAATATATGCAGAATAGATATGAATGTAGATAATAATGTAAATAATAAATAATACATTATTAATAATTTGTCTTGTTTATTATAAAAACAAACATTGTGATTTTGTAATGAACTGATAGGTTTTATAATTAATTTAGTGCATATAAGACTGAAAATCTGAGTTAATGTAGCAGAAAATAGATTTTTAAAATATAATGGAAACATAAAGATTTTTTTAGTGCAATAAATAATATATTCACATACATGAACTTTATCACCTCAGGACATAAAACGTCTCCTAATTGAAGACGGGGACGTTTGAGGGACATTTATCTCTCAGTGGTGAAAAGAGACGGAGATAAACAAGCTGATCTCTCTCAGCGCGTCCCTAACAGACAAATGATCCTTTCATCATCAGATCACACTCACCGCCCTCTCACACTTTCACCATCAGATCACACTCACTGCCTTCTCACACTTTCACCATTAGATCACACTCACCGTCCTCTCACACTTTCACCATCAGATCACACTCACCGTCCTCTCACACTTTCACCATCAGATCACACTCACCGTCCTCTCACACTTTCACCATCAGATCACACTCACCGCCCTCTCACACTTTCACCATCAGATCACACTCACCGCCCTCTCACACTTTCACCATCAGATCACACTCACCGCCCTCTCACACTTTCACCATCAGATCACAATCACTACCCTCTCACACTTTCACCATTAGATCACACTCACTGCCTTCTCACACTTTCACCATTAGATCACACTCACCGTCCTCTCACACTTTCACCATCAGATCACACTCACCGTCCTCTCACACTTTCACCATCAGATCACACTCACCGTCCTCTCACACTTTCACCATCAGATCACACTCACCGCCCTCTCACACTTTCACCATCAGATCACACTCACCGCCCTCTCACACTTTCACCATCAGATCACACTCACCGCCCTCTCACACTTTCACCATCAGATCACAATCACCGCCCTCTCACACTTTCACCATCAGATCACACTCACCGTCCTCTCACACTTTCACCATCAGATCACACTCACCGCCCTCTCACACTTTCACCATCAGATCACAATCACTACCCTCTCACACTTTCACCATTAGATCACACTCACCGCCCTCTCACACTTTCACCATCAGATCACAATCACTACCCTCTCACACTTTCACCATCAGATCACACTCACCGTCCTCTCACACTTTCACCATCAGATCACACTCACCGTCCTCTCACACTTTCACCATCAGATCATACTCACCGTCCTCTCACACTTTCACCATCAGATCATACTCACCGTCCTCTCACACTTTCACCATCAGATCACAATCACTACCCTCTCACACTTTCACCATCAGATCACACTCACCACCCTCTCACACTTTCACCATCAGATCACACTAACCGCTCCCTCTCACACTTTCACCATCAGAACACACACTTTCACCATATCACTATTTCACCCAGCCGCTCCTCTGGATTCATCAGAACACTCTACGATCCAGTCTTTATTACCCCACGTCCGGTCCGGCTCACCATTTATCTGACCTCTGCTCACCACCAGTGTTAGTGCTATTTACTCTAATGCACTAACTCCACCACCCTGATTCACTTTTATATTTACAGCTCTGTAAAAAATGAAGAGAGCACTTTCGTTTCTGAATCCGTTTCTCTGATTTTGCTATTTATAGGTTTATGTTTGAGTAAAATGAACATTGTTGTTTTATTCTATAAACTACAGACAACATTTCTCCCAAATTCCAAAAAAATATATATTCTCATTTAGAGCATTTATTTACAGAAAATGAGAAATGTCTGAAATAACAAAAAAGATGCCGAGCTTTCAGTCCTCAAATAATACAAAAAACAAGTTCATATTCATAAAGTTTTAAGAGTTCAGAAATAAATATTTGGTGGAATAATCCTGGTTTTTAATCACAGTTTTTTTCATGTATCTTGGCATCATGTTCTCCTCCACCAGTCTTACACACTGCTTTTGGATAACTTTATGCTGCTTTACTCCTGGTGCAAAAAATCAAGCAGCTCAGTTTGGTTTGATGGCTTGTGATCATCCATCTTTCTCTTGATTATATTCCATTTTAATTTGGTAAAATCAAAGAAACTCAACATTTTTAAGGGTCTCTCATTTTTTTATAGAGCTGTATTATTTTTATTAGTTTTAGTTGGTTATTATTACTAATATAGTTAGTATATTAGTATATCGTATATATGGTATAAACATATAGTATAATTAGTATTTATTAAAGTAATTAGAATGAATTATTATTAGTATATATATATATTATGAGTAAATTATATATATATATATATATATATATATATATATATATATATATATATATATATATATATATTTATATATATATATATATATATTTGTTGTACATTATACATTATATTTTAAAAAACGAGCCACTGTTATATTTACACATGTGGTAAAGATATGGTGTAAGAAGACCATCAGAACTGCTCTTACACACACACACACACACACAAACACACACACAGGTAGTGTCACATAAATGCCTTGTATGTCCATTTTTCCTCTTTTATCCTTTTTTCAGAATGTGAATCAGAATTTGAACTACAGCTGCAAACATAAACAATTATATAAACAATCCCCTTAAAGTAAATATTAAACAAATACTAACTAAACTGCTTTTCAAATACAGAATACATATAATACCAGAATGCGGATTTTAGTAACACTTTAAATCAGTATACAATAATTAACAGTAATTACAGCAGATTCTCTCAACTCATTTTTTAGTTCCCAAATTATTATTTACAACATTTTAAGTAATAAAATTCTGTAACTAGTGTTAATAATTAGTTGAGACATTACTAAACCATTTAAAATGTTTATTACTCTCATATGTTCTGTTTAAAGTATTACCTCAATTTTTTTTTAGTCTTTCAAAAATGAAAACATTATTATCATGTGATATGAAATGGCACACAGTCTATAAACATACAGTAAAATAAACATGTATATAAAGTGTGAAAGTGCTCTAAGAACGTGGTGTTTAACTAGTTAAGTCTTCATGTTGGTGTGAGTGGTATGATTTAGGGTTGGGATACTCGATCTGCAGAGACACATGATAAACACTGTGCAAATATATTTACGCTCTACACATAATTTTTTAATGCCCACCTGCTGCTGGCAGAATACCACGCTGCAATGATTCTGACATTTTCATTTGTAATGAAGTACAGAGTTTAGATCTGTAAAGATGAATAAACATCTAAAACAATCTTATTTATCAGTAAAACTAGTAAAACAACTCCAGAGTCAGAGGAATTAAAATATAGGTTTTGAGTATATTTCTAAAATAAACCATGTAAACTAAATGAACTAAACTAAAAGATACAAGGCTGAAAGGATGCCAGATGCACAAAAAGCAAACGTACAAGTTGTAATAAATGTTTATAATAATATACATATATAATGTAAAACCCCTTATATACTAAAATTAATTTTATCAGTTTAGGATGTCTTAAAAAATTTAAAAAAATAAGCAAATCAAATAAAAAAGAGTGAAAATATGGAAGAAAGAAAATCTGAAATGTATCTTAAAGAAAATGTTTAGTGGAAACAGTAACATAAAACCTTAAAATCCAGCCCACCCACTCGCACACTCACACACAAACACACACACTTACACACACACACTCTTACACAAATAGCCTGAGTTGTGAGGACTCTGCTGTAGGAACTGATGAATTAGCCGCTGGAGTCTGAGATCAGAAAGGGAAGCAAGGTTTTAGAGTGTGTTAAGCTCGACACCTCCACACACACACACACACATACACACACACACACACAGAGCTATGTATGAAGCTCTAAACTCAGTAAGGACTGACCTGAGTGGAGGACGTTCAGCAGCTCCACGGCTTTTCTCTCTTTTCCTGCTGCAGTTTTTTACTCTGACCTCCGCCCACTGCTGCTCACACTCATCTACTGCTGCACCCGCGCGAGCGAGAGTGTGTGTGTGTGTGTGTGTGAGTGACTCCAGCAGGCTGCTTTACCAGCACATGATGAGTGTGATGAAATGTCAGAAGTGGTCAGCAAAACGTGTGAACAAGCTAAAAACTCTTATCTCCACAGCAGCCAGAAAGTCATGACATTCTGACACAGTTCCAAATTAAATAATATACAATGTTACGTTATATATATAGAACACATAATGTATAAATATACATAAGTATGTATAAGTATATGATAAGTATATCATCGCTGTCCAATGAAAAATAAGTATCTCCATTTGTGTGGATTTTTAGTTTAATATATAATTTAAACAGATAAACTGTCTCTTACACTGTGTATTTTTTTTAAGAATGAACCAATAGAAATTCTCCTAAATTACCTGAAATAAACACTTTTTACATACTTTTGACTTCCACAGAAAGTTAAGAAGGTTTTTCTGTTTTGCAGATAGACGCACAGCAAAACTTTAACATGTTTCACGCAAATTAATCACATGATAAAGTTTACAGAGCCTGCAAATGCAATTTAACACAGCATCGCTACTGCAGAGAGTATAAGATAGATTACTGTTCATTTATTCTGACATTTAGTCTCACACTCTCTCACACTTACACACTTACACACTTTTCAAACACACTCACACACAGCTGCTGGCACTTATCCTCTTAGCAAATTGTTAAATGTGGAATATGGAGCTACACTATCAGTAAAAATGAGTAATTCAGCACATTAAATAATTCTAATAAAAAAAAATAATAATCAAAGCAACCCTGAGATATTATAATACAGTAAAACAAAAGCATCTAGTCTGCCAGACCTAAACCACATTGCAATATTATTACTGTCCCGCACTATAATACAGAGAAATACCAGATAAAAAAAGTCACAATTTTAATCTGATTAATCACAGAATATTGCTGTAAATATCACGATTAATTGTTTAAGCTATTGACACCCCTAATATACATTTCTAATATCTATTTAATTTTGCCATTTTCTAAAGCTGACAACACTTAGAGTTTATATTTAAATACTCTACATTAAAAGCCCAGTCTTAGAGAGATGAACCAGTCAAAAGTTTCAGTGTTTTTTCATTATTTTAAATGTAGATTAATTCTAAGATTAATCCAAACTATCAAGAAAAACTAATGTCATTATTTATTAAACAAAAAAAAGTTAAACAAACCAGAATATGTTCTATATTTAATATGTTTTATATTCTTCGAAGAAGCTCCTCTTGTTTAGATGATCAGCCTCAGACACCACAAGTTAACAAACAGCTCCTCAAATAAGAGCATCTAAATACTTCACAGAGTATTTCAGTTTGTTTAACACTGTTTTTAAGTTACTACATGATTCCTTATGTGTTCCTTCAAAATCTGATATATCACTTCACTATTCATTTCCTATGGAGGGAAAATAAATAAAGGAAAACATAGTTTTGATACTGTATATATACAGACATATATACCTAAAATTACACACTTTTTGGCTAGAGGAGATAAAAGGCTGTACTCTTATCTTGAAACAGTGAATTGTTTTTTATGATCCTGATGAATAAAAGCCCTCAGTAAATTGGAGCACACTGCTGAAGGTATGGTGGAGAACATGTAGAACAGTTATGCTCATTAAAGCCGCAGAATCTGCAGCTCCTGTTTCTGCAGCGCCAAAAAAACAGGAATTACAGCGGAATGCAGCTCTCAGAAACTCAGAGCTTGACCAATCAGAGTCCAGCTCTGTACGGAAAACCAGCAGAGAGAGAAAAACCTCATAACCGCCGCATTCTGAAGTATAATATATATATATACAATATATCAGAAATATCTTTATATATTCTACACCATCTTTACAAGATATTAAAAATGACCGTACTGTTATATCTCATGCTCTCTGCATGTTTCCATCTGTGTGTGTCCTGATTCTAGAAAATAAAGTACCATAAACACGCTGCTTATTTTCTAGATAGAAGTGCCGTTTTAGTGAGTCAAAAAAAAATAGTTACTTACTTTAGATACACATATAAATATTCTTAATTCTGAATATATCTACATTGATGGGCGTGGTGGTCTGAAAATGAGGTGTGTTCAGGTACATTTCTGGAGTTTTGCTTGTTTATCTTGGTAACAGAAAACACAGGAGCTCCACTGACTGAATACAACCTAGACAGACGCCAACAGTCAGACGTTCATCACTATCTCGGTAACATGGGCGTGCCGAGCGTACACCCCCACTTACACACATGAACACACAGCAGCACAAACCCAACTTTTACATCAACAATAAACAGAATAGTAAATAAAATAACAAATCATATTTTTTTAATAAAATTATTTATTATTTAAAATCAATTATTAGTTAGTAAATCCTGTTAATTAATACTGAATGTGTAAAGATTAATAATGGATTAACTAGTGTTAGTTAATAATTAGTCTATAGATTTTGTTGTAAATACTGTTAATTACTGTAACTTTTTCCTATATCTTATAAAATCAATTAAATTTTACAGCGTATCATTAATGGAGAAAAACACTTTAAAAAATGGTCTATTATAGATCTTTTAGTTTAGTTACGTTTAGTTTAGTTTAGTTTATAATTTTAGTAAATTAGTTAATTACTTTCAATCTTGCTGTGGATATTTTGAGTAATTTTAAATTTTAAACAGATTATTTTAGAGGCTGATTTTACTGCAGTGTTTCTACTGCTCCTCTCTCTCATAGCAATTTATACACCCCTGAAATATTTACACATAAAAACAACTTGACAGAGATTAAAAACACATTAATACATAATTACTGAATATAACATTGGCTTTACACTGCTTAGTAAAATAAACACAGACATTTATAAGGATTTTAAGCTATAATGCAGTAAAATAATGAAATAGCTTTTTTTCTGAACACATCTTTTTTTTATTTTATCAAAGTGGACAGAAGTTAAACATGTTCTTAATGTTGGTGATTAATATGCACGAATCGATTCAAAGATCTGATTTGATTGGTTGTTACCGAGGTTAGGGGCAACAAAGAAATCAACAAAATAAGACATGAAAAACTATAAAAATAAGAATAATATAAGAAAATATCAAATATATTATAAAGAAATACATATATGTATTTTTGTATAATTCAATTCGATTTAATTAAATTAATTTTCTTAATTCCTAAACTTTTTCACCATCAGTAGATTTGCTCTGTTAGAATGTGTGAAATCAGACCAATGTTAAACTGAACTGTTTATAAAAGTTCCTGCTGCGCTGTTTTTAATTCCTGATCTGAAACGGCCATTAAATCCCCATTAGACTCCAGATAATCACTGCGTTTAAATCCTGATCCAGAAACCCTGATCCAGACTTTAATATTTCACAACTAAATATATCAACTTACACCTACTCATTTAATACTGTTTTTATCTTTGTTAAAAAACTCTAACACAATTATATTTACAAAAAATACAAAATAATTGTATAATTAATAATTTTATAATTTATCAAGCAATATTTGCTTTAATTCTATATTTGTAGAGCCTTCTATAGTAATTTTTGGACATTAATACTCACTATAATACTGGTTTATTTGATCAACCGTATTTAAATATTTAACATTTAAGTTTTTTAAAAAGTCGTTCAGTTCATCTACCTGATAACTTATTATAAAATTACATAATGCAGTAACGCATTAAGTATAAAATTACTGATATGTGTAATTATTCTGTGTTGTTATGATACGGTTTCATGTTGCTCGTTTCTCCCGCTACTTTAAGCGCGCTGCTAACATCAGCACTGTGAATTATACGCAGCGGCTGGAAAACACGCGGCGTGGTTCCGGTTCTGGTTCTGCAGCAGCTGCTTCTCACACAGAGAAATATATAGAACTGTATGTCGTGCATGCGCCCACTCGCACAAGTCTAAATATGATAAAATAATAAATTACCCACATGGTTTTTACTGCATTCTCACATTATTAAGCGTTTAGCTTTAGCCATGTTTAAAAGAACGACATCTTCCTCAAATGCAGCGACTCTTTTACAGTATATTATAATAAATCTAGATAAGAGGCGTGTCATAGTGTTTTATATTTGTACACGTTTAAAACTAACTTTTTACTGAATGTAGGAAACTTATATTTACAATAAATAAAATGTAATGTTTTTATTTTGCTGCAGTAATAACTACTTATTAATAAACTAAATATTTAGAATTCAGTTAGAAAAATAAGTACATGTTTTTTTGCGTGTTTCAAGATGAAAAAGGCGTACTTTTCCTGTCGTTACGATAGCAAAAAAAAAACCACTAACACACTGTTGACGGCTCTCCTATAGATCACTAAAATATGGTCCTTTAAGTTAGATCACTACAGAAAATATGGTGATTAAATAATAAATATATATTCTGCCAATAACCATATTTTTAATGATAAATAATCATGTTTATTTATCACTGCTAAAACCAAATCAATAGATTATGACCTTTTGAACGTCCCAAAGTTTTTCCTTTAAAGCACTGCCCATCTCCACCACTAGTTCATATAACTGCACTCAGTTTGGGGATTAAAATGTATTTGGCAATCACAAGCCTTTTAACAACATTAAAATTATAAGGGGTGGCATTAATTGTTCATTAGAAGTGAGTACATTTACATATTTATCCAGGTATTTAGCTTAAAATCCACTAAACATTTATTATTTAGTCAAATACTAATATACAGTATACCAATATATTCATAATATCCTTCAGTAATATTCTTACTTTTTATTACTTACTGTTTAGTTTCTACAGGACTTTAATAACCTTAAATATTTTAATATGTATAGCTATATTAAGTACACTACATATTTATTATCCAGAAATCATACATGGCATTAACATTAGAAAATAAGAAGAGCTCCTGAATACTGAATTCAAGTGGAATAACTCTTATTTTTCTAAATATATTGAATCTATATTGAGTTGCATTTAGTGTAAAAGGTGGGCAAATAAACTCAACTTTTCTTTTCATTTCTTTACAGTGGTGGTAAATTTGTATCTATATATGCTTATATATTTCTTATAATAGTTTAGAATTTTCTTACTGCACCTTTTTTTTATACTGTATCACCCCTATTATTGTTGTTTGTGCTCCCGTGTTGTTTTTCTGTAAATGCTGCTGGCTGCTAAATTTCGTTCAGGATCAATAAAATATCCATCTATCAACATGAAAAACTAAACTGTCTAAAGACAGAAAAACATGGCTTTTTCTACAACACTCCCAACCATGGGGGTCCCCCTGTTGTCTTCCTCTATTAAAACACTGATTTCCTCCAGTTCCAGTTCCTAAATCCCAGTACTGAAGCTCAGAAGAGCAGTAAGCCTGTTTTTTATCCACTAGATGGAGCTGAGGGATCTTTCTCCACGCAGAACCCTGATCATTCATCATGCTCTTCACACAGCCGTATGAGGGCACTGCCCCCCAGAGATAAATCTACCCGCTCTGAGCACCTCTCAGCAAATACAGCCACCCTTATATAACCCTGATTTAACAGCATGCAGACTCCCTGCCATCAGAGATCAGATCCAATTCATATTAAACGCAACTAACCAACATATCCACAGATCCCGTAATAATTAACATCATTCAGGGATTATTTTTTTAAATATCTTCAAGATAAAATAACTTTTATTAATATGAACCGCGTGGAGTAACTATGACCCGGGATGAAAAAACGCTGTGATAACAGCTTCAGAGTAATGAATCAAACAAGCCATAAACAACCTCTCCGTGCTTTCAGCAGGATCTGTAGCGCTGCTCTGACCTGCTGATCTGCAGATTAGAGTGATGATATTTATGATATTTAGATTAATGTGAAGGTGATGATATTTATGATATTTAGATTAATGTGAAGGTGATGATATTTATGATATTTAGATTAATGTGAAGGTGATGATATTTATGATATTTAGATTCATTTGAAGGTGATGATATTTATGATATTTAGATTAATGTGAAGGTGATGATATTTATGATATTTAGATTAATGTGAAGGTGATGATATTTATGATATTTAGATTAATGTGAAGGTGATGATATTTATGATATTTAGATTCATTTGAAGGTGATGATATTTATGATATTTAGATTAATGTGAAGGTGATGATATTTATGATATTTAGATTCATTTGAAGGTGATGATATTTATGATATTTAGATTAATGTGAAGGTGATGATATTTATGATATTTAGATTAATGTGAAGGTGATGATATTTATGATATTTAGATTAATGTGAAGGTGATGATATTTATGATATTTAGATTCATTTGAAGGTGATGATATTTATAATATTTACATTAATGTGAAGGTGATGATATTTATAATATTTACATTAATGTGAAGGGATGATATTTATGATATTTAGATTCATGTGAAGGTGATGATATTTATGATATTTAGATTAATGTGAAGGTGATGATATTTATAGATGAAGCCGGTGGAGATTCACAAAGGTAACTAACCATTTGTTAGTCCTGATGCTGTCAGTGTGTTCATTTAGGAAAATTGTACCACTAAAGACTCCATTTCCCAGCATTCTCAGCAGATGGACTACAATGACTCAGCTGAACAGGTGACACTGCAGTGTTCAGCTTCGCCCACATTCTGATTCTTCATTTTTTACACCTGTGCTCACCTGTATAAATAGCCCTCTGTTTCCTTTGCACCTCGCAGAGTATTGTCTAGTTTTCTAGCTCTGTTACGATGCGTTTTTGTTGCTTTCTTACTTTATTGTTATCAATCCTTTTCTGCTCTTAGTTTACTTTCTTATATAGTTCTGCTTTCTTCTCTGACTACTCTACTATTGCCTAATCCCTTTCTCCTGATTGATTACTTGTGTACCGACCCTGCTTCTGGCTCACTACATCCAGGTATGTTGTTATTTATTGCTGCCCTGTTGTTCACTAGTGGTACTGTGTACACCAATACCTTTGGGATCTGTGTCTATCTGTGTGTATAATAAACCTGTGTTTTCTAATCAGCACTTGTCCTGGCCCTGGTGACACCATTTCTGACTTTTTCTGCACCATTGTAAAAGTGAAACCGTGCCAGAGCCGAGCTGCAGGTTGAAGAACATCACCTGGAAAAGGTCCTTAAAGAAAGTGAAACCCCTCATCACCGACCGGAGCAGGAAGGATCACCAGGCGTGATCTGGAGGAGCGTGGTGAGGCTGAAAGCTCGGTGCTGACAGCGCTAAGAAAAGCGCCGCACCGTGCCGCCGGCTGCTGACAGTGAGTCTCACAGTTTGTGTTTTGGATCACAGGTCTGAGAGGGCTGGGTTCTGGCTCTGCCACAAGTGGAGTCAGTGAGCCTCTACTTTATAAAACTGAGCTCGAGGTGAGAACCGAACTGTCCACAGGTTCAGGAGAAGTGCTCTGAGCAGGGGGTTCAGGAAGAAAAGCCAATATTTTGAGCACTTTACTATATAAACCAATGTTATATGTTAATTGCTATATTTAACCAATTAATTCCTTTTAAAACTTTTTAATGCCTTCAAGGCAAATTTTCATGTCCATATAATTTTTTTAAATATCAGTGCAGACATGGACAATAAAAACAAAAATCAACTAAAACTAGTGGACCTGTAAGATGTAACATATCTGAGGAACCCTGGTCTACAGCATTCCTCCCTACATGTCCCGTTCATAGACTTTCATAAGGGGCATGTACAGGCTAACCAATCTCAATTAAATCATTCATTTCATGCTTGGAGTCCAGTGAACACTTGTTCTAATTTCTACTATTTTTGTTGCTAACAGCTAATAAAAACAGTGACTAACTGGAACTGAATTGGGAGTTCATAAAACAAACTAAAACGAACTAAAATTACAAATAGAATACACCTCGTGGTCCGTGGTGTTAGTTCTTGTTTACAGCGTTCACGCTAGCCGTGAAATAACGATTGAGAAAATACTGAGGAGACAGCAGAATTCTGTATGGGATTAGAATATGAGCGCGAGGGAGATAAAAGCAGGTGTTTTGTAGCGAAACCGGAGCTACAGTATGTGGAATAAACACCACACAGCTACAGTATAAGTTTGTTTGAGAAGCAGAATAAGAGCGCTAACAGTGAAAACCCAAGTGCTGGGGTTCCATTTCCTACTTTATTTCAGAGTTTTAGAGTTTATTGGGTTTCTGAATTTATATTTATGTGTTTCTCAGATTGAGCTCTCTGATTGGATGTGTGTTCCATGTTTATGTGTGTTCTATTGGCTTTTTTTAAGCAGCAGTATTACATATATTTTGCACATAAGGCTGTAGCTTGTGGACTGGTACAGTTTTTATGGACAGTTGGTTGTTTTACAGTAACTAAATATTTTTTAAATGGTTTCTTTTGTTGGGTTTTATTATAGAACACCTTTTTTAATCCTGCACCTCACAAAAAACGCAATGTATAAAAAACTAAAACTAATACTAGAATTAATAAAAACTACCTAAAATAAAACACTAATAAAATCTAGCAAACCCATTCTAAAAACTAACTATAATAAAAAATGTTAAACTATTTTAACCTTGCTCTGAAGGTGTTCTGTGGTTTCTGGGATGTTGGTAAGATGTCATGTTGCAAGATTAGGCTCTCCCTAAACATCACTGAGCATAATTCACCAATAACCCTGTCATCAGTTCACCTGTGGTCCTTACCTACACCACCTTTACTAGGTACTGACCACTGTAAAGCAGAAACCCTCCACAATGTGGCACTAGATGAGAATTAAACCTGTCTGAAGGGACCATGATACACAGTGGCCAGCACTTTTAGTGGCCAGGGGATTCAGAGGGAAGGACAAATTTTACAAGCACTTAAAATTCATAATTTATGATGAAGAGTAATAGCACCCTATATAAAGACTATTTACAAGAGGGCTCTGAAGTACAGGCAAAATCTCTCTATAGACTTTCACTAGAGCATGAAAAGGTTAACCAGCATCAATCAAATCATTATTTATTACTCCAGACATTATAGGTGCACAAACACCTGCTGTTTCTGGGTTAGTTTAATACCACATAGCATTAAATGTTCCAAATAAGAAATTTCAGCTAAAACGCTCTCACAGTTCAGACTGAGACCAGTGTGAGCTTCCTGTAATAATTATAACATATTTAAGAATCTATTATTTTAAGAATACTGATACTACCTATATGTTTAATTAAGAGAATCATATACCCTGCCCATATAAAGTAGTTTCTTTGATTTTACCAAATTGAAAACCTCTGGAATATAATCAAGAGGAAGATGGATGATCACAAACCATCAAACCAAACTGAACTGCTTGAATTTTTACAGCAGGAGTAAAGCAGCATAAAATTATCCAAAAGCAGTGTTTAAGACTGGTGGAGGAGAACATGATGTCAAGATGCTTGAAAAAAACTGTGATTAAAAACCAGGGTTATTCCACCAAATATTGATTTCTGAACTCTTTATAAATATGAACTTTGTTTGTTTTCTTTGCATTATTCGAGGTCTGAAAACTCTGCATCTTTTTTGTTATTTCAGCCATTTCTCATTTTCTGTAAATAAATGCTCTACATGACAATATTTTTATTTGGAATTTGGGAGAAATGTTGTCTGTAGTTTATAGAATTAAACAATAATATTCATTTTACTCAAACATAAACCTATAAGTAGCAAAATCAGAGAAACTGATTCAGAAACTGAAGTGCTCTCTTCATTTTTTACAGAGATGTATATGTGTGTAAAGGTAAAAATGTGAGTATTTGAGTCTTTACTAGGCCCTGACCTTTTTGGGTGACAGTGTGTGTTTGATCAGTCACACTGCAGTGGTATTCATCTCCCCCCCCTCCCCCCCCACCTCTTTGAACTACACCCTCCTGCTGCCAGCAAGCGCTCCATCAGAGCGTTTTACCATCTGTCAGCACTGCCGGCCTGCGAATGCCAATCACACCCATCCCTCCCTGATTACACAGCTCTGCTCCACCAATCAGAGCACAGCACTGCCCAGCAACGCATCGCCTTCAGCCAATCAATGCCAGCTCCTCATCCACCTGCCTCTCAATCCACACATGGCAAGCTATGCCTCCACCCTTCTTCAGTCAGTCACGTAGGAGCTGACTGACTGACTGACTGACTGCTTACAGAGACTGTTAAAGCAGAACTCCGAAGTGAAATGATGGACTTTGGGTGTATTTATTATTAAAACGAGATAAAAAGTTCTTATCTATGTTGAATATCTCTCCTCCGCTCTCCTGCAGCTCTCTGACATCCAGTATTTTCTGCTCTTTACCCTAACAGGCTTTAGAATAAGTGAGAAGGGTCATATTTTCATATTTTACCCTGCAGATAAATCACTTTTTACACCGTTATTCAGCTCAAAGTTCACTGGTAGAGTCCTGATATTTAAAACGAGGCATTTAGAGCTTTAAAACTGCACAAGAAGCTTATTAAACACCACTGTTTACATCTTATAGTGTAGATAATTCTCCGGCGCCCCATCTTTAATTTAAGTCACAAATTTACTTCAACAGTTGAGCACAAGAATGAAAAGGTAAAGGATAGTTTTGAGCAGATTGCAAAATTAATTTCTTGGAAATGCATGAATTCCAGCTGTTGCTAAAGAAATATCTGATTCCTGTCGATAATTAGAGCAATTATATTAAAGAAAATATCGTAAACATTGCTCAAAAAGTTTTACTATTAGTGGTCCATGGCTATTCAATAAAGATAAGAACTTTTTATCATGTTTTAATAAATACACCCAAAGTCACACACATTTCACAACATTTTCTCCTAACAGGGCTGGATTATTGCCAATTATCTGCCTGATATTACACCACTAAATCTTGAGGATTTCTATTCAAGTTTTACTTAAAAAGCTTTCATGTTTGATAAGGAACAATAAAGGAATTACTGAAAATCATAATTGCAATTGTAATTGGAAAATATAAAAAATACATTTTTAAGTAAATCTGCTAATGTCAAAATATAATAAATAAAATCATAAAATGGTCAATTTTCTAAAACTTCATTTTAAAATCAATCTTTCCTTGAAAACAAATTAAACAGTTCATGTCCTCTAAACCTTTAGTTTCATTATGTTTGTCTAGTTTTTACATCTTTATTTTCAAACCTGCAGAATTTGGGTTGATTCCTGATTGATTCCTGTTACTGATGTGGAATTATTTTTAAGTGGAGTAAAGAGAAAACAGGAGCTTCTCCAAGTGTCCTGTAGGAGATTTCAATCCCTTAAACTTTCAGAGTGTAAATAAATTATTTTACTGCAGCAAAAAGGCTTTGTATCACCTACACCTGTAGCCCGTATACGGGAAAATGCATTTTTAGGGGTTAAAATGCGTTAAAAGCACAATTCAGTGTGTCTATCATTAGTAGAGCGCTGTTGCTGTGGTATGTGTGGAAGGTGTCTGTGACGTTCTCTTGTTCCTGGCAGATCATGGCTCGTCCGGATTGGTCTCTTGAGAGCGTGGGCAGGACCCTGAGCTCATCTGCCAGCCGTCGGTCTCAGACCCGGAGCTCTGCTGAGTTACAGAACAGCCGGCTGATCTTCAGCAGCTCTTAATGAGATTTCTTTGGTCAGTGGCGAGACACAAAGACGATACGTGAGAAGCTCTGGCTCTGAACACTCCGGTATTAAAATGGTGAGATCCTGTAAAACCTGCTTCTAGTGGATATGCAGTACAGGCCAAAAGTTTGGACACACCTTCTCTTTTTTAATGTGTTTTCTTTATTTTCATGACTATTTACATTACAGTAGATTCTCACTGAATTCATCAGAACTATGAATGAACACATGTGGAGTTTAATGTACTTAACAAAAAAAGGTGAAATAACTGAAAACATGTTTTATATTCTAGTTTCTTCAAAATAGCCACCCTTTGCTCTGCTTACTGCTTTGCACACTCTTGGCATCATTCTCTCAATGAGCTTCAAGAGGTGGCCACCTGAAATGAAACGTTTTCCAACAGTCTTGAAGGAAGGAGTTTCCAGAGGTGTTTATTAGCACTTGTTGCTTCTTTGCCTTCTTCACTCTGTGCTCCAGCTCACCCCAAACCATCTGGATTGGGTTCAGGTCCGGTGACTGTGGAGGTCAGATCATTTTTTGTTAAGTACATAAAACTCCACATGTGTTCATTCATAGTTTTGATGCTTCAGTGAGAATCTACAATGTAAATAGTCATGAAAATAAAGAAAACGCATTGGAAAGGAGAAGCTGTGTCCAGGCGCTTCCCAGCGACTCTCAACGTGTGCAACCGAAGACCAGTCAAACAAATCAAACAGCTGTTAGAAAAATAAATATAAACAGTAACAGCGTAACGCTGGTCAACACCAACATCTGGTGAACAGACAAGTTAAATAAATCACAACACAGCTGAGGAAAATCATTAAGAACGACGGAGAAGTTTGAGTGGAATTTTATAAACACTGTACGGCACATTTCTGAGCTAAATCTCGAGCGTTTAGTCACGTTATGATTGGGTAAAGCTGAACGTAGACCCACGGCAGGTCCAGATGTGCAGACGTGACTGGACAGAACTGCAACATCTGCTCAAAAATACCTCAGACAGCTGCTATCCTTCTCCTCAGTTCTCACCACTTCCAGTGATATCAGGATTCTCATGAGTTTTTACTTTTCGAAGTGATTTCAAAGTTCAACCAACGCAAACGCAAAGACCTTTCTGCTCCTATTGTCCCCTGCTGGAGAAACGCTAGTTACCATTCCAATGATATTAAATGTTTATTCATTTGAAAGGAGTAAATTGTAGTGGTACGTGCTAAAAAGTGTCTTCCTTGTAGGCAATTCAAAAGGGTTGCCCAGACTTAAAGGCAGACCTTGAGGATTCCTAGAAGGGGATATGCTGTTTGGTGGCTGTAAGGTCACAGAAACTCTATGGCTTGGGTGAGTGCAAAAATAAATGCGAGTAAATGTGAGGAATGAGTCCTTTGCACAGCATTCATTCCTAATCAGAAAAATCTCATATTTTAACAAGGTTACAGACCCACATCACACAACCAGATTGACCCATTTGGAGATGGAACTCTCTCAATATCAATGCACAAAGAGAAATAGTTAAAACAAAAATGTTAAATATACAGCTCTGAGAAAAAAAGAAGAGAGCACTTCAGTTTCTGAATCAGTTTCTCTGATTTTGCTATGTATAGGTTTATGTTTGAGTAAAATGAACATTGTTGTTTTATTCTATAAACTACAGACAACATTTCTCCTAAATTCCTAATAAAAATATTGTTATTTAGAGCATTTATTTACAGAAAATTAGAAATTGCTGAAATAACAAAAAAGATGCAGAGCTTTCAGACCTCAAATACTGCAAATAAAGTTTTAAGAGTTCAGAAATCAATATTTGGTGGAATAATCCTGGTGGTTTTTAATCACAGTTTTCATGCATCTTGGCATCATGTTCTCCACCAGTCTTACACACTGCTTTTGGATAACTTTATGCTGCTTTGCTCCTGGTGCAAAAAATTAAGCAGTTCAGTTTGGTTTGATGGCTTGTGATCATCCATCTTCCTCTTGATTATATTCCAGAGGTTTTCAATTTGGTAAAATTAAAGAAACTCATCACTCATCATCAAGTGGTCTCTTATTTTTATTCAGAGCTGTATATAATTTAACACACTCTACACAGGGTCTGTGATTAAACAGCAGGGTGGATTATTTTAGTGCACTCTTATCTCTGCACTGGATTCACTGCAGCTTCTTATCTGCTGGAGGTCTGCAGGGGAAATGCCTCTGCTCAGCTCAGACTGACAGCAGCAGTATCTGAGTTATTCCAGGCACAAACACACCGACACACACTCACAAACACACACACACTCACACTCCAGCTTACACAGTGTTTTTACACGCTCACACTCTTGCTGCCTATAGATCTGAGCGTCATGTCTGATCTGTACGTGAGATAATGAGGAGCACAGGGTCCGACCGGCAACTGGGGTCCAATTACACACAATTACTTAATCCCAGCCGTCATCAGGGGTCTTCACGCTGAGCGCGTCCCACTGGGCCCATCGATTAGATCAGGAGGAATCAGCTGATGAACAGCTTGTTAGGAAGGTCGTGACCTGCAGTGACTCCTGACTGCCTCTGTTTTAGGAAAGGAGGCTCTGCTAGCCCGCTAAACGCTTAGCTTCTAGCCTTTTCAGCTGCTCCAAACACTGCTGTACACTAGAAAATCGGTCTGTACCAATTTTTAACTTGTGTTATGATTCCATGATTATGATAAGGTTGTTTGAACTATGATAACAAAATATATATATATAATAATAGTATATAAATGTATAAAAATGCCTCTCTGGGGAGCTTTTGTTTACATCCCCTCCTATCTCTCTGTCACGCTCGCCGTGACTTTAGTTTCCCCCGTTCTTAGGCTCCCTATCTTATTATAAGGGCAGTTTTTCACGGCCGCGTCCCAATTCAATAGACGGAGCAGCGGGATCGGGACCCTGACAACACGGGTTCGATCATAGGGTTGCCATGCGTCCTGTAAAATATAGAATGCCCTTTATTTTGCAATTAAATATTGCATCCCATATTGTACCAATATGCAAAGTGATTTGTTCTTTACTTCCATACATACTGTCCATATATATAATATATATGTATTTATACAACAGTTAGTTCCGACCTCATAATCCGATTGGTTGAGAAGTGTTCTAGCCTTCTCTAGTCCTTCTCACACTAAATCTGTATCACTCCGCCGACGCGTTGCCGAGTAACGGCATATATACACAGTACAGTTTTGAATCATCGCCTCCACCAGCACCAGCAGCAGCGTTAGTTTAGCACAGGCTAGCGCTCAACCGCGGCACACTCGCCCGCAGCGCTGACTCGTGGAAAAAGGGGAAGGAAAATCACTCGGCTAATGCCGTCTGGCAGACAGAACAATAACTTAACCAGCCAGGCTAGGCTAAACTAAGTTAATGCTAAGCTAAAGCAAGCTACGCTGACTGGGAATTTTCGAAGCGCGGATAGCTTGACTCCGGTCACCTACCCACAGCCCAGCCACACCGGCAAGCTAACCAACACCACCCAGCAAAACAAACAGAAATACTCAAACAATGCGCAGCGTTCACCTGAAGACGACTCCACGGAGCAGGAGAGGAGAGTATTAGCGTTATTTTCGTGGTGTTAGTCTGCCTGAACTTTTTGGCGGAAGGCACAGTCCATATTAAAGCATATTCAAACTGAATTTCTTAAAGTTCTTTGATTTATTTTCTTTATTCATTTTGTAAAAATAAACTGTTGTATAAAAGCAATAGAACACTCGAGGTTGTGTGTTATTTATTTATTTTTTCCATACCGCATCTGCACAGATCTGATTGGCAGAGGAGAGCATTTGGTGATCTTACACCACACGTGATTGGTCTGTGAGTTTACTGCGCCACAATAAAGCACATATGCAATTAAATCCTTCTCAGTAGTTTATTGGTTTGGGTCCGGACTCGGACCGCGCTCCGCCTATTAGGGACCCCTGCTCTAAAGGGTTTTGTGCAACACATAAGCATTTTCAGTGCTTTCTCCAGTCAGTCTAGCATTAGCTTTTAGCCTTTTAGCTTTGTTTTTGTTGCTTTTAGACACAATAGGCTTTCTTTAGTAGGTGGGATTGATGTGCACAAAGTCTGGACTGATGTATAGTGTATTAGGACCTCAGTTATGTACATTTTCACTAAAACACAGAAAACCATACAGTCCAACACAGAGACATGAGAAGAATGTGAAAACTGTTCTCTTCTGTATGAAACTCTCTCTGCTCCAGTGCAGGTCAGGCGGGGCCACAGTGACAGTAACAGCTGAGAATAGATCAGTGACGAGTCGGAGTGGATTTACCGCAGTTCTGTGAGTCCGAGCCTCGTCCCTCGTCCCTCTCTGTCCCACAGGCAGAGTGTGTTCCGCTTTTGGAGACGGTGATTAGGACACCCGAGGGGGAACAGAGATAAAGAGACTGACCTTCCATGCCAGCCCCGACCACAAGCCCTGTCATTACTCCATCGTCTGCCCCATTAGCCACGGCACCAGAGCCCCCGAGACACCACCGCCCAGATAAGTGTGAGTGCCTGCTCTCGCACGCCACTAATGATAATACTAATAGCCTCCAGCTTCCATCCTCTCACTGCTGGAGCCACACCGCACCGCTCAGAGAGGAGCTTAAACATCTTCCGAGTTTGTTAATGGTAGTTACCATTGCAGAAGCTGAATTTTTGACCACAGAGTAACTCATTTTCCACAGGCAAACGGTTCTGGGTAATTTTAAATTTTCTCTTTTATGGGGGTTTTTATCATCTGTGATTTTATTCCCGTCCAGAATGATCATGTACGTGTTTTTCTCAGATGTCCTCTGAGAAAATTACAGGCTGAATTATCTACTGTTTTTCTCTGAACTCTGTGCTCCTCCAGTAATTTCAGTCTCGTCCGGACGCACATCTCTGAGTTTTGTCTCCTCGCCTTTAATAAAATAGATGTTTGTCCACTGCCGCGCACCGTGATTACACTTTGAGCGCACCACGGTTTTCACGGAGATCCACGTTAAAAACACAACAGCGAGTGGAAATGGAGGAGCTACTGAACTCTGCGATGCCATTACAGAAGTGATCACACACACCTGGAGCAGTGGGCAGCCTCCTCAGTACAGGTGCTCTGATTAAGGACTCCTAAGCTGTGGATGCCCATCCTAACGGGACCAAATTAGTGACTTTCTGCTCCTCAGCAACCAGGGAGCTGTGGATTGCTGTCCTGGTGGTTAAATCAGTGATCTTTCATTTTTTAACACTGAGGGAACAATTAGAACTTTGGGTTTTCGGAATAATCAAATCACTGTCTTTCTGCTCTTCAGCACCTGGAAGAAAATTGAATATTACAGGTTTTACATATCATGCTCAGAGTGAACTCCAGGGTATTGAGTCAGCGGCCTTCCGGTCTCAGGTTCACTTTTCTAACCTTCATCAATGGCTACCCTCTCTTAAACTCGCAGTTCTGCTCCAGGTAAGAAACTGTTTGTAGAAGAAATGTATGTTAAAAATTGGGTTGCCTGGTATTGCAGGTAGGCTGGATCATCAAACGAGTCAAATAAATATACCTGCTGTCAGTACAGCTGCTGCTGAGCGTTACATAACACTCCTCCAGACTGGAGTTGCATCACTCCTGCAGGGATGGCCAGGCGGGTCTGACCCACTTCTGGAGCTCTGTGAGAGCGTGATGATGATGAAGTTATGCAAGGTGAGCTGTAGGAGGACGTGAGTCACCCAGTTCCCTCAAAACAACTGCATGAGTCACGCCATGCACAAGCCCTGCGTCCTGCACCCCGATACTCACACCGGTACAGAAAACAAACATCTGCAGCGTTTCAGCTCCCAGAACAGCTGATAATACACCTGATATAAGCACAGCTCAAACAGCCTGACAGCACTTTAAATGAGCAGAGATTAGGGAGGAATAAGAACCAAAATAAGTGCCACATAAAGTTTTTTAAAAGTAGCCATGATAAAGATTTCTGCTACTGTTTCCAACTTAACTACATTATGTAATCTACAAAAAGCATAAAGTTACTGAAGACTAATTTTTTATCACCACTTAAAACATTCCGTTTAAATTTTTAATTTTAATTTATGTAATTAACTGTCACAGTTTAGCCCATGTCTGTCTTGTGTTTGTCCCTCATTTGTGTTTGTCCCTCATTTACCTGTCATGTGTTCCCAGCCATGTGCTATTGTTGTGTTTTGGTCTTGTCTCCGCCCTAGCCCCACCCTGTCATCAGTCATTTGTAACTCCGCCCCCTCATTACCTCCAAAGGTGTCCCTAGTGTGTGCATGTGTATAAATACCCCATGTGCTTCTTTGTTGTTTGTCGTGCTTTTTGTTTGACCGTGTCCTGTTATTCTGTCCAGATCATGTTTAAATGTTTGGTTTAGCCTCAGAACTGCTGTGTTTTTTGTTTTCAGTTTTCCAGGTTTGCTTTATGTAGTTTGTTTCTTTGTTATTTTGGCTTGTTTGTTTCAGTCTTTCAGTTTATCTTCTGGTGTATAGTGTTTGTTTCAGTAACCTTTTTCTTTATAGTTAGTCCCTAGTGTTTTGTTCTTTGTTTCTTTTGCAACTATGGAAAAATAAAACAGACTTGCATTTGCATCCTGCCTCCTCTACGTTACATTAACACCCACAGGCCACCTGTAGAGCTTAATTCCTAAAAAGACAATATGTCAAAATAAATGTTTGTTATCTCACTTGGTGATGAGCGGCAAAGAAAAATCAACCTTCCTGCAGGCCAAATCAAACCTCCTCGAGGGGCAACTCTGGTGGGCCGCACTAATCAAGATACATCACACAATATCCAGAACTGATCAAACTGCAAATGAAAAAAGATCAAATTGCATCCAGAACAGCTCAAACTCTCCCTGGAGGAAAAATTCAGTAAGCAGAGAGTTTTTTTTTATTTGGCAAACGAGTAGAAGAGCAGAACCGCTTCCTCGACTCGCTAATGGACGAAACCCAAACCATAACAATATCTAACAGGTGGCCACTGGTTAAAGTCCAGCAGGCACAACGCAAAGTAAAAACACTCACAAAACATTAGTGTAGGTTTACAACACACAAAGAACTGATAAAAGAAAGAGATTCTTTTCTTTCACAAGAAAACTGGAATGCAGATATTCTAATCTTTAACCCCTTTAACAATTTTCTGCCTGATATTACACAGCTTTAACTTGAAGATTTCTCTTTAAGCATTACATATAAAGTTTTTTACTGAAATTCTTAATTGTAATTGTAATAAAATTAAAAAAAAACTAAAGTAAATCTGCATCTTTTAAAATGTAATGAATACAAATCATGAAATTGGCACGTTCCTGAAGTTTTTACATTTTAAAACCAACAGGTAGCGCACATTTCACTGTCCTCCAAACCTTTTGTTTCTTTACAGTTTTCTAGTTTTTATGTCTATTTTCAATCAAGCAGAACTTGTGTCTGTCTGATTCCTTTTTAAAACTGATTTAAAATGAATAAGTGTATTAAGAGTACAGTTCAGCTTCTCCATGTGTTTTTTTTTTTTAGTTTAGTTAGAAGTTAAGAGATGTGTGTGAGCGCGAGAGCGGCGGTGAGAGGAGCGAGTTGAGAGTGCTGACACCAGCGGATTACAGGACGTTATTCTGCTCATTTGGTTCTTATTTATCCCGCATGCTGAACAGTAGCGGGAGGCGGGGGGCCGGAGCTCTGGCACGGACGGAAAGGTGACCCGTTTTCACCTGTCAACAACTCGACAAAATGTCGGCACGCTGCAGTCACACGGGAAGCGTGATAGGCCGAGGTCAGTCACCTGACCACAGCTGAACACAGAGGCTCCTGCAGCAGAATATCAGACATTGCTGCACATTAACGTTGGAGCGGTCACTATCTAAAATTACTAATGGTGAGTTGTGAAATTATATATTAACCCCCCCCCCTTTCCTGACTCTCACACACCTGCTGGCCGACGCGGGTGAAGCACGCGAGAGCGACGTGGGTGAAGCACGCGGGAACGACGCGGGGGGTATTTATGCAGCACACCTGGCAGAGACGCGTGAAACTCTACTGAGCAGAACATCAGGAGAACCCGGCTCTGATCCGGACGGGTTTCACTCTGGCCTGAAATAAGAAAAGCAAAGACCTGCATCCTGATTGGCTGTGATTCTGTAGCTTTAAATATAAAACCCCACAGATCTTCATCAGCTGAGAGGTGTGAGGAGATCAGGAGGAGATATGAAGGTGGAAGATTCTCACGGCTGTTATTTCATGTCCTGCTGGGTTAGCGGGGACAACAGGTCTTGTCAAAAATTACCTTAAAACTCTTCTTAAACTGGGTTAGTTTTCCCAGAGGAGGTCAGGTAGTGCACACTTCAGTCAGGGAATTTTCACTAGGACTGCACAGTAAATATTATTTCATATCAGCAGTGTCCAATGAAAAACAAGTGTCTCCATTTTTGTCAATGTTTAGTTTACTTCATAATTTGAACAGACACAATGTCCCTTACACTGTGCCAAAATTTCTTGATAAACGAACTAGTGGAAAAACTTTAAAATGACCCGAAATAAACTTTTTTTTTGACACTGACTTTTATTACAAGTTTGGAAGGTTTTATCTCTCTCCTGTAAAGTTGCTGTTTTGGAGATACTTGTTTTTCATTGGAGAGCAATGATATATACTGTATACGTATTAAACCAGATGTTTCACACCCAAATGTTAAAACGGATGGCATGATTTTGGTTTAGATTTGGTTATGGAGAAAAGAAACCTGTGGTAACTGTTAAACATGGTGTTGTAAGTTACTGATCCTATTATCCTTTTAAATTTGTAAAATCGTATTTTGCTGTACTCGCTGTAAAAAAAATGTTTAAGGAGAGTAATGTAATTTGAATAATCTGTGTGTCCTGTACATCTGCAGTGTTCACAATAAAACTCCCTGACTTAAAAACCTCCAGACATCTAGACATAAACATCTACGTAGATCATAACACACACACGCAGCCCACATGCTCAGAGGAAAGTGCCGGACTCCCAGCTCTGATACCAGAGCCAACAGACATCTGAGCAACAGACACCTGAGCATCAGACACCTGAGCAACATACACCTGAGCAACATACACCTGAGCATCAGACACCTGAGAATCATACACCTGAGCAACATACACCTGAGCATCAGACACCTGAGCATCAGACACCTGAGCAACATACACCTGAGCATCAGACACCTGAGCATCAGACACCTGAGCATCAGACACCTGAGCAACATACACCTGAGCATCAGACACCTGAGCATCAGACACCTGAGCAACATACACCTGAGCATCAGACACCTGAGCAACAGTCACCTGAGCAACAGACACCTGAGCATCAGACACCCGAGCAACAGACACCTGAGCAACATACACCTGAGCAACATACACCTGAGCAACAGACACCTGAGCATCAGACACCTGAGCAACAGACACCTGAGCAACATACACCTGAGCATCAGATACCTGAGAAAAAGACACCTGATCAACAGACACTTGAGCAACAGACAACTGAGCATCAGACACCTGAGCAACAGACACCTGAACAACAGACACCTGAGCAACATACTCCTGAGCAACAGACACCTGAGCATCAGACACATAAGCAACAGACACCTGAGCAACATACACCTGAGCATCAGATACCTGAGAAAAAGACACCTGATCAACAGACACTTGAGCAACAGACAACTGAGCATCAGACACCTGAGCAACAGACACCTGAACAACAGACACCTGAGCAACATACACGTGAGCAACAGACACCTGAGCATCAGACACATAAGCAACAGACACCTGAGCAACATACACCTGAGCAACAGACACCTGAGCATCAGACACCTGAGCATCAGACACCCGAGCAACAGACATATTATCATATTATATGAGATAATACAATTTAATTTTCAGGTTTTGGGCTCACTGGGATCACCTGTATTTCGAAAAAAGAGCTACACTGACAGGTTGTCCATTTGAACAGGTCTACTGTTATCAAGTAATCTCCAGGTTGAATAAATAAAACATATACCAGCTTACAGTACAAAAATAAATTCAATATGAACCACTATAAATAATTAAATGGTGTTAGCACATTTTAACAGTGCACTGTGCAAAGTTGCAAAATATATTTACACCTCTACAACACAAATATATCCCTGGCATTCCCTTGTGGGCTTTTGATAGAGCATAAATCAGAGTGTATAACCGCCTCCTCTTAGCCACCCAGGCTTCTGTAATGGATCAGCGTCTCTCTGAGTGAAGAGTCTCTGATTCACACGTTTTCTCCCGCTTGCTAATCTGGACTCGTGTCGTCATTCGTTGGGCAGAGCTGTGCTGATTGGCAGGCAGATTGGGCTGCTGACAGGGGGCGGATCCCTCAGATCATCCTCTGGTTTCAAAGGCAGAGCAGAGGAATGAACAGGAGACACCTTCCATCTGAGAGCTGCACCTCCCCACCCAAACCACCCCGCACCACCCATCCAGCCACCCACCCGGCGGCCGGACTCCAATATCACTTACACCCCCGATCTCTCAGAGGAACTCGTCAGGAAGATCTGCAGGAGCTGTAAATACCCGGCTTCAATTTGCGGCTTTTTAAAGTGACATTTACAAGCTAAGGATGAGTCAAAGTGTGGACGCACTTAAAAGCACTTTACTGAAGATACAGCCCTCAGAGTACTGACACCTAATAATACAGTTACACTACAGCACATACAGCTCTGAAGAGAGCACTTCAGTTTCTGAATCAGTTTCTCTGATTTTGCTATTTATAGGTTTATGTTTGAGTAACTTTTCTCCCAAATTCCAAATAAAAATGTATTATTGTCATTTAGAGCATTTATTTGCAGAAAATTAGAAATTCATATTCATTAAGTTTTAAGAGTTCAGAAATCAATATTTGGTGGAATAAGCCTGGTTTTTAATCACAGATTTTTTTCATGCATCTTGGCATCATGTTCTCCTCCAGCAGTCTTACACACTGCTTTTGGATAACTTTATGCTGCTTTACTCCTGGTGCATCCAGAGCTGTAGTTCTAAACCCAAACAAGCAGGTACAAATGGTAAACTCAAATGCACACGTTACTATGTTTAAAATCTTTGTTTCTTTAAAGGTTTAGAATTTGATTCAATTTTTTTCTTCGTCTAAAAACCTAAAATCCTTGGAGGGCAAGAATGAACTTGCGAGGACATACAGTACGTACAAAAAACTCCTGATTAGTAGATTTTAGTAGATGTTTTTTTATCTTTAAGCACAACCAGCCAGCCAGTAAGTGATAAGCTAAATATGAGACTGACAAAGTTCTGGAGTCGTCATGAGGAGTCAACATGTTGGTGTGGTTTGTTGGGGAGTGTTTTGGTGCGTTTAGGTTTTAGCAGGGTTCTTACGGTCATGAAAAACCTGGAAAAGTTTGAAAATGGCAATTTCCAGGCCTGGATAAGTTTAAAAAAAATAAAAATACCTAGAAAGTTTTGGAAAAGTCATAGAAATTAGTTCTACAGATCTTTGTGTTTAAGTTTATCGATGGAAAATATCTATTTTGAGCTCAGACCATAGAAATCAACAACAGGTTGCAGATACTAAATGGTGTGCTGCTATGTGATGTCTATAAAAGATGATCCTAATTTAAATTTTAAAAGCAAATTCAATTGGGGCGAGAGTTGTGGCCAATGGTTAGATCTGAATTCACACAGAGTCCCCCACTAATATCTTCCCAACATGCTGTTACCCTCAGAAGAGTTTGGTTCCTTTGTTCACATAACTTTGATCTTTTTTACGACTGGTTCCTTCAGCCTTTTCGGGGGGATAGACGCCTGTCTGTCTTCCTGCCCCCAATCCTCCGTAAATAGTTCTTCACACCTGTCTCACCCACAGGGACGTAAGTCAAGGTGCTGAGAATTGCGTAAAACCACAGGAAATTCAAAGAGGAGGAAGAATCGTAAACAGCTTAGTGACTTTCACTTTTTCACGTTTTCTTCTTCTTTTACTCGAATACCTTTCAGGTCTCTTTACACATATGGAGCACATATGGAGCAGCAGGACTTAACACAGAATTCTGGACATACCAAAGCCTTCAGAAAAGCAGGGCTGCAACTATTAGTCGATATAATCGACAATGTCGATTATTTCAATTTATCGACTACAAATTTCATTGTCTATTTATCGTTAATTTGTAACAGTACCGCATTACACAAAGTGCTGGAGACAAGAAACTTGGTCTGTGTCTCCAAAAGCGCCCAAACACAACAGATTACATATTTATTCACTAAATATCAGTACTCTCTATACGTTTAAACAACATCTAAGTATCAAAATACTTTTGATTACGTTGATTACTATTAATCGACTAATCAAAAAAACGATCATCAGATTAGTCGACTACCAAAATAATCATTAGTTGCAGCCCTACAGAGAAGTGAGCAGTTAAACAACCAGTTGTCCAAACAGCTTCCAGCCGTTCTCTAAAGGAAGCAGAGACTTAGCACAATCTGGAAGGTTATGAGATTTTCTCTAAACCCTTTAAAATTAAACAGAAGTTTTGCATTTCATTTTATCTACTGAAAAACACAAGCACCTCTTTCAGTTTGGAACATCAACCCAATGACTTTTCACCAGGCTGAAAAGAATACGGATTATTTCTGTTATTGACCTTTTAACAACTTGTAACCAAAGTGCAGCAATTGGAGCTTAGGAATAATTATAATGAGGTCATTATCACCATCGTCTTTATCTGTGAAGTGAGTCACGCCGCTGCTCTGATCTCTCCTCAGCAATCCCCGACAAGCCTGAGAATCTGAATGGAGCACGGATGCCAGCAGAGCTAAATAAAGCCCAGCCGGACGGCAGCACATGTGAGGACCATAAAGCACAGATTCTGAGCCGGGAATTCCTGCTGTGTGTTCTAGTTTGTGTGAGGAAAGTTCTTTGGGAAAGTTTGTTGGTAAGAGGCGTCCAAAACAACAAAAAAACAAGGTAAACAAAAACAACAATAGCAGTCAGTCAGAAGAATCATGATAAATAAAGACAATCAACAAAAGTGAGTGATGAGAACCAGACATTATGAACTGAAAATGCTGCGTTAACACAGGGATTAGCACTAAACCACAACACATGCCTGCTGAGGCCAGCGGCCGTGACCATGAGCTATTTTCCTCCCTCAAAGCCTCACAGCAACTTTACTGACAGAATTTGCCTTCAGGGAACATTTCATTCATTGGCTACTCTCACACATGACAAGCTTGTCAAGTTGAAGGCTATTCTAGATTTTTTGAATGTTTAAGTTTTTTCCTAAATAAAGTTGCAGCACTGGCTGAACTGTTTCGTAACCCTTTAAAAGAGATGTTACTCCTAACGGCACATTTTACAAATTATCAATGACTTTAGTAAGTTTAATGCAAACAAACTGATTAATTCTAGTATTAACCCTCCTGTTTTGTTCATTTGTCAGGAACAGCAATAAACAGCAATGGTGTTTGTGCATGTTTAATTATCTAAAAGATGTTTAAAACTAAAAAAATCCTAATAATCAGTGTGAATATTTCATAACTAACTCCAATACTAATTATTTTATCAATATTTAGTTGAATGGTGTTCCTTACCTCTAAGAGGTAATGCTTTAATCAGGATAATGCACTCAATTTAAAAAAACTTCAAACTTCTTCAAACTTTAAAATGCGTGAATTTGACCCAGAACAAAACAGGAGGGTTAAATAAAACTTTTGTCAAAAAGTTCACATCCATTCACTGGCATCTGGCACGAAATTGCACCCCACACCATGACACCAGGGTTTAACAATAACGACAAGATAACACCTCACAACTTATACATGTGTGGGCGTTCCCAAGTCGTCATGCAGCTTGCCATCAGCTGCTGGAGCCCTGTGAGAGTACAGTAGTCCTTGCTCTCTCTGGATGGGTACAGTAGATGGCGCTCTCTCTTTCCCCTCATCACTCCTAGGGTGATGTGGATCAGCACAAGGCTGCGCCTGTGAGCTGATGTATCAGAACCGAACTGCGCTTTCCTCCAAGCGTTAGAGCGGTGATGCTACTCGGCAATGCTACAGCATCAGCAGCAGTTCAAAAAGAAGCGGTGGCTGACTTCACATGTATCAGAGGAGGTGTGTGCTGGTCTTCACCCTCCTGGTGTTGGAGCATCACTAGTGATAGGGGAGTTCTAATGAGTGCATTGGGTAATTGGCTGTGTAAATTAGGGAGAAAATGGGATAAAAAAAAAATAATAAAAAAGCCTCATCTTCACAATGGAAAGCAGGGTTTATTTATAGTGCACTGAGTAGTTTTACGAGCAGTGACGCCACAAAGGGATTACGAGCTACAGAACACAATCGATGCACAACTGGTGAAAGAATTAAAAGTGTGCTTTCCTGAAGCGTATCTCACTCACAGAGGGGATGCCTTTGAAGTGAGAGCACGTGTTCCTCAGGTCAGCTGTTGTAATACTGGAATACTGAGCAGCGTCGGAGCTGAACGGCGACCGCGGCACGAAAAAGTGCAGCACCACACTGCGGAGAGCAGCATGCCTTACTGTAAGATGTAAACGGGGAAGTATGTTATTTACTGGGGGAAGAGGCGCCATCTAGAATGTGTTGCAGCGACAACGTGGTCCACCAAGAATAGAGTGACTTCTGATAAAAGACTAGGCCTGTAACAATAACATTATCATTGTTATTATCATTCATTGTCATAAGACCGTTTTATACCACTTATAATACAAGTATTCAACAATACAATCGGCTCAGCGGAGTGTAGAAACAAGGAGGTGGTCATTATAATCATGACTTGACTGTGTATAATGATAATATAATAGCATATGTGGCTGTGGAAATGAAAAGTATTTCATTATGATGAAAAAAAAAATGTGTATTGTCTATATCGTATAAACACAATCCAAACTCGGGCGGGGTCGGGCAGAAATTTCCCACCACTTTCCTCGGGCCGGGTGAAGTCGGGCTCAAGAAAATAGTTTGTGACGTAGGCGTCTGTTTTTTTATGCTATTTTTATTTTAAATAAAGCTATGGCATGATAATCACAATATCTCAAAAGTAACAAATCAAACTGTGTTTAAAAAAGTTATAATCACACATCTCCTCCACTTCTCCGCATTACACACCTGACCTGCAGCGCCGTGTGTAGCTGTTCTCAATAAACATTGTTCTTAAATAACAGGTCTATGCTTCTTCAGTGTTGCAATGTTAATTAACCTCATTCTGAACAGATTTTGCTCATTCAAACAGCGCCAATGAGGTGTCTGTTAGAATTGTACCTAGTCTAAATCCTAGTGTCTAGTTTGAAGTGGGCAAATAAATTCCTAAATTGCCTTCAGGATAAATAATCTATCTATCTATCTATCTATCTATCTATCTATCTATCTATCTATCTATCTATCTATCTATCTATCTATCTATCTATCTATCTATCTATCTATCTATCTATCTATCTATCTATCTATCTATCTATCTATCTATCTATCAATAATGTAGCTGTTCTGAGTGTTTAAGGAGTTAAAATGGAAATTGGGACACTTAAAACATACTTTTACTTGTTGAGTCTAATTTAATATTTATTAAGAAATAGATATTTTGTGTGGTTAGTTTATAGAAAAAAAAAAGAATTTATAGAAAATGTGCTAGATCGTGATCTATTTCAATATGCTGATATGAAGTGACCTATATTCCGCGATATATATCTCTGAAATTGGAAAAAAAAAAAATAATAATACATTTTTAAACAATGTCTTTAAAAAAACATGGACACTATTGAGGTCATGTCCAAATACTGTACAATAACTCAATAACTTAATAATCATAAGAGGCCTACACTGGACGTTTTAATAAATCACATATAAACTTCACAACGGGGCTCACGGGAGGATTTGGTGGGGGTGTTCACCGCCCGGCGTTCAGTGTGAGATGTGAATGTGATACCGCCTCCCAACAAATGAGGAACTCCTCTCCGGGGACACTCGCGTGGACTCTCACATGGCCGAGCGCGAGAGCCTGCAGAAAGGCATGACAATGGTTTTCGCGGCTGCCCTTCAGGGACCTTTTTTACAATCAAATAAAGGCTAAATCTGATTTGGGGTCAGCCGTGCCGTCGTTCTGCTCGGGGACAGGCGCTCAATTAAACTCAGATCAACGCCTCCTTTAATTTTAGATGATGTTTACTCAGAGAATTTCTCCAGCTGCCAGCAGCGCCGCATGTATTCAGAGCGCTGTGTCCAGGGCTCCTTCAGATTTGCTATTTACAGTGCTTATCACACATAATTTAATCCCACTCACACAGAGAGGACATCTCGGAAAATACGCGGCGTGAAGTAATCAAGACTTACCTCACGTTTCTAGTTTCATCTTCAATTTTGAGGTCATGTGCGCCTGAAATAAGATCTGGTGGCCATACGATCTGCGCGGGCTATAAGTGAGGGAGGGCGTCTCTCTCGATCTCTCATCAGAGGACTTTTCTCTTTTGTCCGACTTGAGAAGAAAAACACTTTTCTCCTCTTCTGATTGGCTGGAGGTCCACGTTCTCGTACACGAGGCTGTAGATAAGAGCCACTGTGTCTGAGGGTCTCCACCACTCTTCATATCGGGGGGAAATCTCACTCAACGGGCTCAGTTACAGTTTGCTGGTGTTTCTCTCAGAGTTTACGTTTGGAGTGTGGCTTTACATACACCTAAATCCCTCCTAATCTCTTTTGTCTACCACATGTCCACAGCAGCTCTGGTTCTCAGGCAGCAGTTACTCTCTCTGTAGAGTCTGATACTTAAGGTTAAGAAGAAAGTATAATGAAAACTAAAGTTTCAGGTCAGCTGCAGTTGTAGAAAATATAGCGTAATGCAAGGCAAAGTTCGAAAACCCTGCTCAGATAATGAAATGAGAAGAGCATAAACTGATCACTAAAAGACAAAGTTAAACATAACATACAAAGCCTTTATACAGTACAGGCCAAAAGTTTGGACATACCTTCTCCTTTCCAATGCATTTTCTTTATTTTCATGACTATTTACATTGTAGATTCTCACTGAAGCATCAAAACTATGAATGAACACATGTGGAGTTTTATGTACTTAACAAAAGGTTAAGGTTTGGGGTGAGCTGGAGCACAGAGTGAAGAAGGCAAAGGAGCAACAAGTGCTAATAAACACCTCTGGGAACTCCTTCCTTAAAGACTGTTGGAAAACTTTTCATTTTAGATGGCCACCTCTTGAAGCTCATTGACAGAATGATGCCAAGAGTGTGCAAAGCAGTAATCAGAGCAAAGGGGGGCTATTTTGAAGAAACTAGAATATAAAATGTTTTTAGTTATTTCACCTTTTTTTGTTAAGTACATAAAACTCCACATGTGTTCATTCATAGTTTTAATGCTTCAGTGAGAATCTACTGTAATGTAAATAGTCATGAAAATAAAGAAACTCATTGAAAAAGAGAAGGTGTGTCCAAACGTTTAGCCTGTACTGTATAAACTCTAACTGGGAACGTCTAACTGCTGATGTAGATATTCACCTGAACACACTAGACCTGTGAGGATGAACGGCTTTTTAAAAAAATAGGAGAGCGCTTAAAATGATGAGTTTCTTTGATTTTACCAAATTGAAAACCTCTGGAATATTATCAAGGGGAAGATGGATGATCCCAAGCCATCAAACCAAACTGAACTGCTTGAATTTTTGCAGCAGGAGTAAAGCAGCATAAAGTTATCCAAAAGCAGTGTGCAAGACTGGTGGAGGAGAACATGATGCCAAGATGAATTAAAAACTGTGATTAAAAACCAGGGTTATTCCACCAAATACTGATTTCTGAACTCAAACCCAAACCCAAACCCAAACCTTCATATCCCAATTTTCAGCAGTTCTATAGTTACTCCTGAGTTCTCTGAGATACTTGATACGTTTGATAGTTCTTGAAGAAGATTTCCGTGGAAAATCCATAAAATTAACATCTGCTTCCTGACTGTGAAGTCTGCAGGAAGGAATTTAGCCAACATTCCTCACGGTTTCTCGTATGATTTCAATTACAGTATTAACTGTGTATGGATCGCTCTGTTAAAGCACCTGTTAAAGCATGGATCAAGAATTAGGACTGAAACATCAGTCTGTATCTGAAACATAAGACTGTATTCTGAGGCAGGAAGACACTCAATCATATATAAATAAATAAATAAAAAAAAATGATCTATCCTTCTGTTTTAGCATTTCAGCATTTTAGCATTTTAGCCATAGGCTACTGTACACAAGGCTGTGAATACAGAAGCTTCATATACAAAGCAAAATTTTCACTAAGGAACCTCCTTGAAGAATATGTATTTTTACAAATGAAGGTTTTATAAAACCTCTAAAACACCTGATTGCACTGAAATGTATACTTTCTAACTGAATTTGGATCAAAATAATGCGTCTCTCTTCTGCAGATAATAATTGTTGTATAAAACAAAGCGTACAGACCTGTACACAGACATCTTCACAGCTCAGCTTCACCAGAAATGATCCCTAAACAGCTTGAAAACCCTCAGCATACAACAATAAGCTTCAGACACAGCGATGGACTACCTGGACCGCTGTGGACCTGCATGATTGACAGCAGAGATGCAGTGTTAAATCGAGTCTTTACAGCGTCATAAACAGACCCTTGTGGTTCTGCTGCATGAACACATTAAAACAGCATGAAGCAGCAGCAGCAGCAGAGCTGGTTGGGAAGCTCGTCAAGAAAAGCCGCGTGCTGTTGCCACAAAACTGTCAGCCATTTAACATAAAGATTAGCCCAGTTGCTTCCGCGTGTCAACACGGCAATGAACACTTGCTCAGAGCCCCCGGTAACAACACCAGACCAACAAACACACAATGCTGGAGACACCACAGGGAAAACTTAAGAGACACCACAAATAGGCCAGCGGTGGTTGACAGCAACCAAAGCCAAAGCCTTACACCTTTTCACCATGTTCACGTGGTCAATCTGCATTTGACAGCTTTGCTGGGAGCTTGTGAGAACTGACTGAAGCGAAAGGCAGAGGAATGGAGGCGTGCTCACTTCAGAATAATCAAGAAAACAACAAAAACAAACGCATGGTGTTGAACTGCAGCTCTGACGAGGCGTTGATGGTGATATCTCCTCAAAGCAGAAAACCAGGCCTCACTAAATAAACTCTGCCACTAAAAGTGTTGATAGTGATTTCATGTGGGGATAATCTCCTCTGGTCTCCAAAAAATTTGTGTTGATTTTTACTTTAGCCGGGTTTCCATCCAAATTTTTACTGGACATTATGGCAATAAAGAAACTTTAGCAGAAAAAGATGTGCAATGAGTCGTGTTTTCATGCTCTACAGTTACGAGAAGAAACTTTAGATTAAACTGTGAATCAGAACAACATCAAAACAAGCAGAATGAAGAGATTCATCTCATCCTGCTTTTAGTAGAATCAAATTTACAGACTTCTGTATTCTCTTTATGGTTATTTCCACTCAACACTTTCCACCATACATCTGGGAGACACATGCACAGCAGTTTTACAGACGTCAGATTTTTCAGAATGTCTAAAGAAACCCATAAAATGCTGTGTTTCATAATTGGACCATACAGAGACTAATTTATATAAGAATACCTGATGAACACTTGTGCAGAGTTTGAGGTAGTGTAGAGAGCATAGAGTAGTACAAAGAGTATGGTGTAGTGTAGGGTCTATAGGGAAGTATAGGGAGTATAGAATAGTACATAGTAGTGCATGGAGTATATGTTAGTAAAGAGTCCTATAGTAAGTATTGAGTACTAAATATCAATACATATATATATATATATATATATATATATATATATATAGAGAGAGAGAGAGAGAGATATTATAGGATAGAACAGAATAGTACACATTAGTACAGAGAGTATAGGGTAGTACAAGGTATTTACTATAGGGAGTATAGAGTACTAAAGTTCAATACAGGATATTATAGGGTAGGAAAGGATATTATAGGGGAATATATGGTTGTGTAGGGAGTATAGAATAGTACATAGTAGTACAGAGATTATAGGGCAGTTATAGAGTAGTATATGGTACTAAAGTTGAATACAAGGATTATAGGATAGTAAAGGATATTATAGGGAATATAGGGTAGTATAGGGTAGTATAGGGGGCACAGGGTAATATAGGGTAGTATAGGGGGTACAGGGTAATATAGGGTAGTATAGGGGTACAGGGTAATATAGGGTAGTATAGGGGTTACAGGGTAATATAGGGTAGTATAGGGGGTATAGCAGGAGTGTCACGGGCCACAGACTCTATAATAAAACAAATAATGAAATATACCAATTTAAATAATACTTTTTTCCTGATTATTTAATTTACACACCATTTTACTTGACTTACTATCTTTATCTTTGACAGTGTTGTGTAAACTAAGATTTTTCAAATTGATGTTTAATTTCATGATGTCTCTTAATATTAAACTCCTTAATTACGGCAACTTTTAGACTCTGTTTTTTTGCGCTAGAAATGCGCACCCTCTCCGCTTTTAGACTCGTTGGCTCGTTTCTGACACCTAGCTTTCAAACTTTGAGTCTCACATTATAAAAACCTGCTTAACAGCGGGCCAACATGTATTTAATTTCTAAAATACCTCGCGGGCCACTCCAATAAAGGAAACGGTCCGCAAATGCACAATGCACAATGCCCCACAATGCTGAACTGCACCTCTGAGGTGTTGATAGGTTTTCCATATGAAAGCAGATGACAGGAGGCAGGAATCATGTAGACGTGGGAAAACCAGGCCTTTCTATATAAACTCTCACACTGCAGGTGTTACTGGAGATACCTGAGGGGCTAAAGTTCCCCAAGTCCCCCAAATGTTACGTGTAATTGTTTGGACTAGCAGCAGATCTTAAATAAACCAGAAAAGGTTTTTTTTATATATATGTTTGCTCAACCTACGTCCAGCAGAGAGACCGTAAAGTCAATGAAAAGAAAATATATACAACACAGTGATTCTTACACTTACTTCACAGACAGAATAAACTCAAGATCAGATCAAGACGAAGGATGAGCCAAAGACAGCAGTATATGCTGCCACTAATAGATCTTTTCAGAAATGCCCATGCATTTATTAACAAAACAATGCTAAACCCCATGCTGCATACATTACAAATGCATGGCTGTGGAAGAAAAAGGCATGTAGATCATTTTAAAACGAGAAATGAGACTGTTGCACACATGTTTGCCGGAAGAATGGAATAAAATAACATCTGAAACACTTTTTTGTCATTTGCCATGTTTTAAAATGTGTTTCTGAAATGCAGAAATGGATGTTTATTAATAAATGAAATTAAGTCTATAAAAACATAACATATCTTGCGGTCATACTGTCAACAAATAAATAAATAACAAGACCTTTTTAAAGTCTGAAGTCTCTCAAACTAAAATTGTCTACAAGTTGAGGAACTGAGAGATATATAACTGAGTGAAATTGAGTGATTATCTCACTGTACTGTAGAAATATACTGTAGATATCACCGTATATAATCTATAGCTGGCACTAATGTGATTATCTCCAAATACTGGAAGTAAGAGATTATAAAGTGAGTAATATAAAAGCAGTCGGTCACTGTATTTTTATCTCACACTCTCACTGTCTGTGAGTTTACTCAGATAGTTGGCTCATCATGTTCCCCCGACATCAGCTGGCGAATAAACTGACGAGTACAGTCTGTTCTCAGAGTCAGCCGACCTGCATTACTCCACCTGAACCGGGACGGTAACATCCTGCACATTTTATACTGAATAAAGACGTGTTTTTAGGAACAGTGCTGTTCTGTTATGCATGACTTTCAGGTCTATAGTCTTTAGATGACAGGGAGTTTGCTTTAAAGGAGAATTAGGGATTGTATTTTATTATTAACTCAAAACATGATCAGGATAAATCATCAGATATTAGAGAAACATAAGGAGTTAATACAGCAACAGCAGAGCTTCAGCCAGTATTTTCTTATTTAAACTACGCAGTACATCACAGAAATCTGTGTGGGATGTAGACTCTGAATTATTTCACTGCCAGTCATTCCCCCAGTCCCATTTCCACAACCAGGTTTGCCTAGTATAGAATACAACAGCATGCAAACAGTGCGCTGAAATGGAAACGGGTGAAACAGGTAAACTGACTATTTTTCTGCTGAACAGGTAATCACTAAGCTTCAGTAAGGTTTGCTAACCATAGCTGAGTAATTTACCAATTTGCCATTCGTTCTTTGTAACATATTAGAATTTCATCACGAATGAACCAATAAGTGCAAAATGAATTATAACTTCTATCTTTTTACACTGACTTCCTTTGAACATTAATATTTTACAGTTTTTATTTCCTTCTTCTGTAAAATTGCTATTTGATTTTTGGAGTTTTAGAGTTGAGATATACATCTCTGGAAAAAAATAAGAGAGCACTTTAAAATGATGCGTTTCTTTGATTTTACCAAACTGAAAACCTCTAGAATAGGAAGATGGATGATCACAAGCCATCAAACCAAACTGAACTGCTTGAATTTTTGCACCAGGAGTAAAGCAGCATAAAGTTATCCAAAAGCAGTGTGTAAGACTGGTGGAGGAGAACATGATGCTAAGATGCAGAAAAAACTGTGATTAAAGACCAACCAGGGTTATTCCACCAAATATTGATTATTTCTGAACTCTTAAAACTTTATGAATATGAACTTGTTTTCTTTGCATTATTTGAGGTCTGAAAGCTCTGCATCTTTTTGTTATTTCAGCCATTTCTCATTTTCTGTAAATAAATGCTCTAAATGAGAATATTTTTATTTGGAATTTGGGAGAAATGTTGTCTGTAGTATATAGAATAAAACAACAATGTTCATTTTACTCAAACATAAACCTATAAATAGCAAAATCATAGAAACTGATTTAGAAACTGAAGTGCTCTATTTTTTTAGAGCAGTATATCTCTGGTTCAGCTGAAGAGGGTGAGTAGAGCAGGTCTGGAGCTTCACAGCAGGTCAGATCTCCAGTCTTATCTTTAACTGGGAGAACCGAGGATCTCCTCCTCACCCGGCGGAGACGCCCTGGCAGGGTGATATAGAGCGAGCAGCTGGAAAGAGGAGCGAGGGGAACAGACAGAGATAAACTCAGATATACTGTAAATAAATAAATAAAAGTCCTGACAGTCCCGCCTCCAGACATTGTAGTGATTCCAGGCTCATGCTGCTGCTCACGCAGATTAAACTGCAGTTGATCAACACTCCCGGCGGAGCGGCGGGGCTGTCAGAGTCGGGGCTTCGCTCCCACAGCTGTGAAATTCTTTATTTCAGCAAATAAAGCTCTGCTGTTGGCGGCTCTAACTCACTACAGGAGCTCCAGAGTAAACACCGTCAGCAGAGCAGCAAAACAGATTAACTACACGACCGAGAACCACCCGGAAATTCAGAGCTTACACTTTCACTACAGTCCCAGACTCACTCACTCACACTCTTATAACCATTAATATAACGCACATGTGCTTAGAGATGCACCCAACCCAAAAAAACTAAATAAAATAATTTACTGAATATTGAACAGATTTTCAATCAATCAAACAATAATTATTAAATAATTAAACACACTTTAAAGGAAAAGCCATTACAAAACTACAATTTAAAAATATTTATTTAACCCTTCATCTTTTTAATATCCCAGCTGACAAACCAAGAAAGCACAATAAATTTACCTCAGCAGTAAAATCCTAATCCTGAATTTACCTCAGCAGTGCTATTCCAGTTATAAATGTACCTTATAACTGCCTCAGCACAAAAATGAACTTAAACCTGCCATTTGTCGGCTCTGCCCCTCTCTACCACTAAAATATCCTCTGTTCCTCTGTTAGAAAAAACACTGAAATATGACTTAAAATGAACGAGCCATTGTTTGGTATAAACTATCTGGCCTTTTCACTTATTCAGCCAAACACTGAAAGTCTTATTTGCCATTTTCAGATAATTTTTTCAGTTGTCAAACATTCAGAGCATCTCTATCAAAAAAACTTGAACAAAGGTGTACAAACAGTTGCATTTAAACATCACTCCTATTTATATTTGTATTCATATATCCTACAATGTATATATCAAGAATGTGTGTGCTTGTTATAAAGAAAAATCATTATCTGGCATAATGTCTTGTACATAAAAAAATAATAAATTGTTATATTATTCTACTTTGGTTTTGTATATTTCAAGGACAGCATTTGTGGTTATTCGAGCAAAATGTATTTTCTATAAATAAAAAAGGAATGACTTCATTATTTAGTATTTCTATGCTAACGCTATACTTTAAGTTAAATTCAAAACAAAAAGTAAAAACAAAAAACTAAATAACAAAAAACTTTCTATACTTTTTACTGTTTATGTTGCTAAACTTTGTTAAAGCACTTCACTTCTGGCCCCTCCGGTGATGAAAAACGACTGGGTATGTACACATAAACATAAATTAACATCATTACTGACATTATGAACTTTAGAGCTGATGTGATTGGGTCTGCATGAGCAGCGTTAAACAGATATGATGATGAATGTGAGGAAGTGTGTGGGAGTGGGTGATCTCTGGTGTGAGATACGAGTAAATCGAATTTTAACACGGTTCTCCAAAGATCCATCCATCAACTTTTAGTTTTTTCCCTGTGTCGACTTATAAGATTATACAGAAACAGTTTCAAACAGCTTTAAACAGCTTCATAGCATCCGGCGCTTTAAATCTGACACATTCAGTTTAGTAGATTTGGATAAATACACGCGGTAAAAAAATAAGAGATTAGTTTCTTTGATTTTACTAAATTGAAAACCTCTGGAATATAATCAAGGAATCGAGGAAGATGGATGATCACAAGCCATCAAACCAAACTGAACTGCTTGATTTTTTGCACCAGAAGTAAAGCAGCATAAAGTTATACAAAAGCAGTGTGTAAAACTGGTGGAGGAGAACGTGATGCCAAGATGCATGAAAAAAAACTGTGATTAAAAACCACCAGGGTTTTTCCACCAAATATTGATTTCTGAATTCTTAAAACTTTATAAATATTAACTTGTTTTTTTGCATTATTTGAGGTCTGAAAGCTCTGCATCTTACCATTTCTAATTTTCTGTAAATAAATGCTCTAAATGAGAATATTTTTATTTGGAATTTGGGAGAAATGTTGTCCGTAGTTTATAGAATAAAACAACAATGTTCATTTTACTCAAACATAAACCTATAAATAGCAAAATCAGAGAATGATTCAGAAACTGAAGTGATCTCTTCATTTTTACAGAGCTGTATATTGAGTTTAAGTGCAGTAATGATTGATCTGGTTTAACAGAAAGGAATCAGCTCGTACCTCTGGAGGAGCTCCACTCCAGCCCCCGTCCCGCTCTCCACATGGCCCGGTCCAGGCTGCTGCTGGTGCTGCTGCTTGTGTTTGTTCAGCCCGTTCTCAAACCCACTTCTGTCCCAGGACTGTTTCATGCTGTCAGGCTCCACCTGTACAGCAGAAACTCCGGACTGACCGACCGAGCGCCTCCGATCCGTACGGAGCTGCTCCTCTCTGAAGAGAGTCCAGGGGAAGAGGGAGAGTGAACCCCGGCGGCTGGGTCTCGCTCTGGGTCTCGCTCTGGGTCTCGCTCTGACTCTGGCTGAAGTGTTCCTCAGCTGCCCGGAGAGTCTGACCAGCGTCAGCGACAGGGCTGAGCACCTCCCTCCTCCTGCCTCAACCTAAACCTTGTAAAACAGGAGTGATCAACAGTGAGGAATAAAAAAGAGGAGAGGAAAAGCAGGAAGATCTTCAAAGAAAACGGTGTCAAAAACTTGGACGTGAACTAAAGGATTCAAAGAGATACAGATACGGCAGGAAGCTGGAGCTGACCAATTGGAGCCTCCACACAGGACGGGGGTCGAGCCCACTGATCCCCCACCCCCCTTACCACCCTCTCCTACCCTTCTCCCTCCAGCCCCCCCACCCCCGGTCCCGGGACAGAGCCGGCATGAGGAATGCTATAAGTCACACGGCGGTTCTGGATTAATTCAGCAGCTGGATTCTTCTTCAACTCCGGCCTTCTGAACAAAACAGCAGATTAATTTCCGCTTTATGCTTTACGGTGGTCTGCATTTGCAAAGACACCAAGATTCAATAAACCAAGACATTCACAGTCATCAATATCTTCACAAGTGGCAGAAAAATGGGAGTAGCTGAAGTGTGCGGTTTTGAGGCAAAAGGTGCTATAAATAAATAAATAAATAAATAAATAAATACCTGTTGTCAGAGTGGCTAAGAATGAATTTCAGAGTGCAAATAAATATGCAAGTACTAGATTACAGCATGACACAGGTATAATATACACTAGTAACAGAATATGAGCAAAAGTAATGACCATACAGCTGAGGGGGGACTGGGCCCTGAGTGAATAAAGTGTATAAAGTGCTAAGTGCAGGGTTCATTAACGTTTTAACCAATACATTTTCATGACTTTTCCAAGCCTTTAAGGCAAATTTCAATCACCATATAATTTTTAAAACAGTGCAGACATGGACAATAAAACCAAAAATCAACATAAACAAAATTGATTATATTAAGTTTAAAATGAATCCCCAACACAATTTTTAATATTACGTAGAGCTAAATTATAATTTACTGAATCAACTCTAAGCTGATGTATTTGTAGCTCAAAATGGATTTTCTTTTTTGATAAACGAACACAAAAACTTTCTGGGTATTTTTATTTTTCCAAAACTTATCCAGGCCTGGAAATTGCTATTTTAAAATTTCATGACTTCTCCAGTTTTTTTATGACCGTATGAACCCTGTAGGTGTCCCAAATTCAAGTGCGTAGTGCAGTCTGTCTGTGTGGAGAGGGGTGGAGGAAATAAAAGTTAGTAGGGTGTAATGGAGGCAACAGTCCTGGGGAAGAAGCTGTTCCTGAGTCTGCTGGTCAGTAGATGTAGAGTTCAGGGTGTGTTGTGTTCTTGCTGATGCTGCCGGCTGGTGTAGACAATGTCCATTCTGGGGAGATCAGTCCCAATAATCCGTTCCTAACCTTTTACTAAACTGTTAATAGTCTGAAGAACAGGCCGAGTCCGTCATCACTGCTCATACAGAGCCTCCACATCACCACAGCCAAAATAACAATGGCAGCTTCCCCTAAATAATGCTGCTAAGCCGGGGGCTGGCAGCAGAACCAGAGCACTAAAGCCCTGAGATCCAGCAGGATCCAGAACTGTAGGGGGGAGTTTTTCAGATGTGCAGAACAATATAGACATTTATACTAGTCAAATGTTCCAATATAATGACCTTAAAATGACTTTTATCAGTTAAACGTGTTTAGGTACATTAAATTACCTCCACCTCCAGCATTAGAAATTGAAAAATCAATCTGCGATGTCAGCAGTAGTCCTGAGAGCAGATTATATCATATTTGAGAGGCTTCTATGTCACAGAAGTTCTGCTAGATGGAACTTCGGAGCCAACAGACACTCATTAACAGCCAGTATTATTCTCCTTGCTATGTATGCAGACACAGCTTGGTCAGAAGGAAGCAGAGTAAAGACTTTTAGTGCCACTAACCAGAATCCCCTCTCCAGAGTGCATCTTTCAGCCCATACTGTGAGCTATATGTGTAGCAAACGGTGCAGAGCACATTTAACCACCAGCAAAATTACAGTAGCATCAGCAGTAAGAAAGTTAAAGGAATCATGTTCACAATAATGAGGTTTTTAAAGCTGGATAAGCAGTACTTTCAGAGCGATTTTAGGACGATATGGCCCTAAAATAATATCACAATATTTAATGTTTTTTTTGCTATAACGATACTCTTTGTGATATGACAAAACACTGAATAAAAAAATGATTTCAAGAATACACTACTGCAACAAAATAAAAAATAATAATTTTATTACTGCATACGATATGATATGGCACACCCCTAACTGAGATATTAAAAAATATTATTAGTAACTACTACATACTACATATGTAGTAACATATACGTTAACTCTACAGCCTAAAATCATTTTATTCAGGTGTTTAAAGGCCAGAAAGGCGAGGTCAGCACTAATGAACTGTCAGTACGTGTAGTTGGTCAGGAGCAGGCAGTGGAGACAGGCCTGATTCAGTATGTAATTCAGTGTATCATCACATCCTCTGCTGTAATGACGGATGGAGAAAGTTCAGGAAACATCTGATAAATTCTTTGCTGACATGCTCCCCTGACCCGAGCATGTGTGAGAGCCTCTGTGTATTTTCAGCCAGAGAGAAAGGAGATCAGGTTGCCCACAATCAACCATGAGCTGCTGCCAAATCTACCTTTACACTGTCTGAGTCCCTTTTATAAAGTTCCCTTTATATTTCCCCTTAGAGAACATATTTAAATACCTGGAACATTATTTATAATTATCTGATCTGTATGCTACTGGAGCAAGCAGTGTATTTAATCAATAATATGCTGGAGGTCTGTGCGTAATATCGGCACTGCTGTGCTGATCTATGGTAATCCTTTCTTTTAGTAAACTTTACTTAATTTATTTTTGCTGAACCCATTCTTTTTTTTTTAGTAAACTTTCAATAATACTCTGGAGGTTCGTGCTATAACGCGTAATATCGGCACTGCTGCGCTGATCTACGGTACTCGGCTTTTACACCACAAAAAAAAAAAAAAAAAAAAATATATATATATATATATATATATATATATATATATATATATATATATATATATATATATATATATATATATATATATTATTGCTGTCATGTAAACTGCCACTTTTAAATAGAAGGAAAAAGCATCACATTTTTCAATGGAAATCAATGTAAAAAACTTATCGCTTAAATGTTCAAGATTAATGTAAAAAGATTATAAAACTTATGTTAACTTAAGTTAAATAATTTTGAATTTATAAAAGATAAATATTTCATTCCAGGTAATGAAGGAGCGTCTAAATATCAATGTCAATTGTAACTCAAATTTGTATATTCAAAAAGTGCCAAAAAGTAAAACAGGGTCAAAAATTAAGATATGGAGAATTTTACTAATCCGATAGACAGTTAAATATGTAATTGTAATGTAATGTAATGGATTGCTGTTTCAAAGTAACCATACCAAACAAACAATCTTGTTTTCTCATTAGACAATTCTGCTACATTATATACACACTCACTGCTGAGACAAAACCTAAAAAAATCCCAAAAATAAACTATATGTGAATAATAAAATTATATAGATAAATAATGATCTATATTTATGAATGTGACTGCCATTCAAATGCAGTAAATCAAAATTCTCAACTTATTCCAATACATAATATCCTGCCGCCCACATGAACATTTTATCAACCATATAAAATCTAAATTTAAAATCTAAACAAAACATTCTGTGTATCCTATCAAATAGACAGTTTTTTTACCCTGTTTCTAACTTTTTATCAGACTTTTACTGATATTAACTCGGCCTTTGGCTGAGTGCTGTAGATCAGCGCAGCAGTGCCGATATTACACGTTACAGCACGAACCTCCAGCGTATTATTTCTTAAATATACCACAGTTCCATTATTCTCACTGTTTATTAAAATACTTGAAAGAGTTAAAGATGAGGAGTAAATAGGATCTGTTCGGTTATAAAAACTCTGCCAGTTAAAATAGTTCCATTGCTGCTCTGTTTGTAGCTGCGCTGTTACCTGTATGTGTCGGAGTAATACAGTAATGCATGGAGAGCTTCGGTTACAGTGCATTACCGGCTAATAACATAGGCACTTATAGAACGCCTCTCAGCCAATCACATTGCAGGGTCGGAACTAATTGTCGTACACTGAAAAAAAATAACGAGTAAAATTTACTTTTAAAAAAAGTTTCACAACTTTCTGCATTTGCTTTTTTTTTAAGAAAATTTATTTTCAGATAAATGTACGTAACTTGGTTGCGTAACAACTCGGTTTCAAGACTTAAATGTTACATAGAGTATATGAGTGAATTGAACTTGAGTCAATCCTTTCTTTTAGTAAACTTTACTTCATTTATTTTTGCTAAATCAATCCTTTCTTTAAGTAAACTTTACTATATTTATTTCTACTGAATCAATCCTTTCTTTTAGTAAACTTTACTTTATTTTTACTGAATCAATCCTTTCTTTTAGTAAACTTTACTTAATTTCTGCATACAATATTACCTAATTACAGTTACTTTTATACATTTATACAATATTACTTAAATAATTACTCAAAGCACACATTTAGCGCACATTACCTACAGTAGGTGGTACTTGGGAATTAGATTTGATCATGGGGGGGTACACGGTGTAAAACGTTTGAGAAGCACTGGTGTACTGGACTGGTGTAAAACAGCTGATTTCTTTTCATACGTTTATTTTTTTTATCTGTTTCTTTTATTAAATTTTGAGACAAATTTTGAAACAGTAATCTTGAGAAATATGTAATGTGGAACCTGTGTGAGTTAAATGGTCTTGTGGTTCCACATTAGCGCTCAGGGTCATTAGACCTGTGTGAAGTCACAAGGGCGCCCCGCTGCACGGGATCGGTTTTCTGCAGGACGTTGGGAGTGCAGCTGGGAATGCCATTCAGGGAGAAGCTGCCGGGTTCAGGAACACATGTTTAGGCCCTACAGGAGTAATTTACGGGTTTCAGGACTGTGTGCTCAGTAATTCACACGCACACTTTGTTGATGTTGATTATAATTAATAGGACTCAGTGTGTGTGTGTGAGTCTGGGACTGAGTGACGGTGTGAGATAACGAGTTTAGAGCACTGCACATGTTATAATGTGTGTTATTAAATCTTATCTAAAAGGGTTTTCAGGGTAAAATAAGTGTTTATGTGTGTAAGAGTGAGCTGGAACTCAGAGTGAGGGATATATAACTGCTCAGGACTGCAGGACCGCAGGACTTGGGTCTGAGCAGGGTGTTCTGACTCCGGGTCGCCACTTCTCGTAAACCCGGACTAAAAAAGAGCACAGAGGTCCCGCTCACAACAACGGCTTGTAAATGCCTGTGTCTTTTTTCCACAGGGGGCAAACCTAACAGTCGCACTGCAGGGTTTACAATTACAGAACAAAAAATACCCGCTGACACACTCTCGCACGAATTCAGCCAGTGTTACACACACACACTGCATTCGGCCTATAGAGCTCACACACACACGGGTGTAGGTGAGGAAATGCTCACTCCCCGCAGCAAAACACAACCAGCATTATGGGAAAATATATATTTTTTTAATTCATAGTGTCATGTAAACTAGCGCTTTTAAATAAAAGGAAAAAGCATTACATTTTTCAATGGAAATCAATGTAAAAAGCTTAGAGCTTAAATGTTAAATGTTCAAGGTTAAAGAAAAAAGCCTGTAAAATTTTACAGTGTGTAAATAATTTTGGATTTATGAAATCCTGAAACATTTATCTAAAAGAGGCATTAATTTTTAAAGACTATTTGCCTTAAGTAATCAAAAACGTATTTAAGATTGTGATTGTGTGTCGCTTCAAAACAGCAACTTTACAGAAGTAAAAAAATCAATGGAAGTCAATGTAAAAAGATTTTACTCCAGGTAATGTAGGAGCGTCCAAATATCAATGTCAAGTGTAACTCTCAGATTCACATTCAAAAAGTGCCAAAAAGTAAAACAGGGTAAAAAATAAAGATATGGAGAATTTTACTAATCTGATAGTTAAATATGTAATTGTAATGTAATATAATGGATTGTTGTTTCAAAGTAACCAAACCAATCTATCTTGTTTTCTTAAAATAAAATTCTACTACATTATATACACTGCTGGAACAAAACCTCCAAAAATTAAACCATTTGTGAAACGGAAAAAGGCTTTAATGTAAATAGATAATAAAATTTCATAGATAAATGAGTATCTATATTTATAATTGTGACTGTCATTCAAACGCAGTAATCAAAAATCCTCAACTTAATCCGTGACATAATATCCTGCGGCCCACATGAACATTTAATCAACCATATAAAATCTAAATATTCAACAACAAAATATTCAGTGTTTCCTATCAAATAGACAGATACACTTGAATTTTTTTTTGAAAGACCCTTTTTTTTTTACATGTTTAGCAGACTTGTACTGATATTAACTGATTTATAAACAGAACTTGGTAATCCAGCAGCTAGTTTTGCCATCTTGTGAAAATGTAATGATTTTTTTTTGTAACAACTTTAAAAACAGAAATTAAGAAATGTAATTTTTGGCCGCCGGACTCCTGAACCACAGCATCCCCCTGTCTGAACAGCACCACATTAGCATATAACACACCCGTGTGAACAGTAATTCTCAGCAGTTAGTGGAGAAGATCAGTGAGAACACCGGAGCACTAATAGCACTATTAGGAGTACAGGACAGCAGTAATAAAGTGACTTTAAAGGAGAATTTCACTGATTTATATGTTTATATTCGTCATTCAGCTCTATAGAGAGGAGAGGCTGGACTAATCACAGTGGAGGTGAAGAGAAGCAGATCTCTCAACCTCTAAAAGATCTAAACCCTCACTAAAGAATAGTTATAAATGAACTGCCTGATATCTGAAACACAAATCTACTGTTCACTACTGACAAGTAGAGGAAACATTTCAATTTCATTTAAATTAAATAACAATGTGTGTAGTTTAGATTATTCAGTCATATTTCAGTCATTAGTATTCATGCAGGAAGGCAGATACACACATTACTGATCAAATAGCTTATAGTATTAGTAGATAAAATTATAATATAAATGTTTTTGTTGTAATATTATCTGCTTCTTCTTAAAACCACACACAAACCCCTGTTTTTATGAGGCATTTATATAAAACGCTGCATACTGTGACTGACCTCAGCTGCAGAGATGCCAAACATGTTTCTGCACGGCATCTGCTCCAATTAATGCTCCCGGCAAGGTCATCTAAAGCTTGTCTCTTTAAACACAGTCCAGTGTCCTGAGTGTCCCAGCAAGGACACGGTTATTCATCTATAAGAAAAATACACATAAATTGATTTTTAATTGCTGACTCACTCTGTCTGTCTGTTTGTCTGTTGTACTGTAATTTACATCACTGAGTGTACAGTAGTGGATAGTGGTTTAGTAAATGTAATTGTTTACTGTAACCTCACTTAAATTTACATTTAAGTGCATTTCACACTGGGAGAACTTATATGTGTATAAAATATGTGAATGTGTGAATGTTAAAAGGAAAGGAGCATGGAGCTGGCTCACTTTGTGTTTAACTGTTGGACATAACTAACACAGCATTACATGTAGCTAACCGCTAACTAACACTGGCTAAGTTTACTTTAGCTACTGGTGTATCACTGGTGCAGAATTAGCTATAGTTATAATGAGCTAGCTAACAGTTAGCTAACAATAGCTAAGTTTACTTTAGCTACGGAAATATTACTGGTGGGGTAACGTATTAGGTATAGTTATAGCTAGCTGGCTTACAGTTAGCTAACACAAGCTAACAAGTTTAGCTAATAAAATATCACTGGTGCAGTGTTAGCTATCGTTATAACTATCTAGATAATGGCTAGCTAACACTAGCTAACTAGTTTAGCAGTAAAAATATAATTGGTACAGTATTAGCTATGGTTATAGCTAGCTGGTTAACAGCTAGCTAACTCTTAGCTAACACTAGCTAACTAGTTTAGCTAAAAACATAACTGGTGTAGTATTAGCTAAGTTATAGTTATTGCTAGCTAACTGCTAACTTATGTCTGTCAGAACAAAATTTCTAAACATGAAAATTTGGCAGCTAATAATTTCTCACACTGAGCAAACTAAACACTTTTAATATTGAAATACTGTTATTTAACTATTCTCATATTATTATAACTCCTGTGTTCATACTTTTCAGTTGTATCTTATGTTTTTTAGTTAGCTAGCTTAGCTAACTAGTTAGCCTAGCTTACTCACCTCAGTAATCTGAATTTCCCTCAGCAGCTCCTTTTACTGTCTTCTTTAATACAGTTTACTAATATTACCTTTTTATCATTACTAATAACAAAAACTTTACTGACAAAAAATTAAGATTTTATCAGGAACTCACCTATTAAAAAGTGTAATAAACTAAGTGAAAACAACTAACGTGAATATGTTGTGAATATATAATTATATATATTATAATTTTACTATTTGCTAAGATATTTAAGATGTTTCATAATGTTTATTCTAAAAACATTAGAATACAAACCAATATATTACTTTAAATGTTATTATAGACTTACCTTTTTGGAAAACATTAATAAAACTTTCTCTGGTAGCGGAAGAAGACTGGGAGATAATTTGTTTAAATTAAAGAGGGAGAAGTTTATTAAATTCTAGTTCTGCAAATGCTATAAATAAATAAATAAATAAATAAAGTGTAAGCTTTTTACCACTATCAAAAATATTTACAAGTATTTCTACATTGCTTAATAAAACTAATAACTCATAACATTTCCTTACAGCTCAAAAACCTCTCAAACTAAACGCAGCTTAAAAAAAATAAAAAAAATAAATGTAAAATTCTAACAGTTTAAACAGGAAGTGCTGTGATGTTTTTTATGTGGGTTTATATGTTTATTACATTTTACAGTTAAATATGTATACTGTATTATTATTTATCTTGTCTGTATACCATTTTAATAGCTTGTTCTGTATTTTTGAGGTGTAGAAAGTACCTATAAAAATAAAACTAACAACAATAATAACATATATTATTATTTATGTAGTAGTAATCATATATTTCATCTAAAAGCATTGAGTGTAGAAAAGACCCAACCATTCACAGCCTTTAAATTAAGGTTAAAGTGTCAGATTCATTGTCAATGTCCGTTTCATTACTACCCAATTCCCATTACTCAATGTTAAAAAAAACTGGTTTGAAGGCTGTTTTCTATTATCAATCAAGATGTATTTAATATACAAAAATGAAGAGATCACTTCAGTTTCTGAATCAGTTTCTCTGATTTTGCTATTTATAGGTTTATGTTTGAGTAAAATTAACATTTCATTTTATAAACTACAGATTTCTCCAAAATTCCAAATACAAATTTTGCCATTTAAAGCATTTATTTACAGAAAATGAAAAAGTAACAAAAAAAGAGGTTTCATCAATAATTATCAAATAATAATGCAAAGAAAACAAATTCATATCCATAAAGTTTTAAGAGTTCAGAAATCAATATTTGGTGGAATAATCCTGGTTTTTAATCACAGTTTTCATGCATCATGTTCTCCTCCACCAGTCTCACACACTGCTTTTGGATAACTTTATGCTGCTTTACTCCTGGTGCAAAATTCAAGCAGTTCAGTTTGGTAGTTTGATGGCTTGTGATCATCCATCTTCTTCTTGATTATATTTTAGGTTTTCAATTAGGTAAAATCATCTTATTTTTAATAAGAGCTGTTTAATTTAATATTTATTCCGTGTTCTTTTCTCTCTGGGTTGGATTCTAAATCTGAGACTGTAGGAATGAGACCCGGCTGGAGCTTCTTCAGCGCTGCAGGAGTAAAGTTCAGGTGGAAGGAAGGCCAAGTGTTGGCGGCTTCAGTCTGCTCTGAGTTCTACTCCTCCATATTTGTCCGTTTCTCGGCTCTTCCTGCACAAATAGCTGATTGTGCATTGGGTCAGATGACTCCTGCTGAAGGCTGCAGTGAAACTGACCCTGTGTCTCTGTGTGAAACACATCTGTTCTCTCAGCAGGCGACGCATCAAACTGACACGTTTATTGACACCCTGACACTGACCGACGAGGCCAAGAGCGGCGGGGACCGGGGCGAGGAGCCGCGGGAGGCCTGCTGGTTACGGCTTCTACACGACACCTGTTCAACAACAAATTAACTCGTACAGAGAAACGACTGTAAAAAGAAGACAGATTTATGGGAGTTTTATAGACGACTGATTCCTGATTACGGTGTGGCCTCGTGTGTTGATATCTGGAAGTCGATCGGATATGAGAGAGAAACACAACTCACAGGAGAAGAGCAGACGATGATTGCTGCCCTATAAATCAGTCCATTCTTTATATGTAAAGAACACGCGTCCAAATGTTAAACATGGGGGTGGATGTATCATGCTTTGCGCTTGTGTGCTTTATGTCACCCTCTGCAACAGAGATCCAGAACATGATCAACCTACAGACAGAGATCCACACTCAGAGTATCATTCAGCAGCTTAGAGGCGCACCAGTTGTAAAGTTGTGAAGATGTAGAGTAGGTATACAGTGAATAATTATTTATATATTTATTTATTTACAATCTCTATTTGAGTAATGCTCTAATCCAGACTATGAGAAAAAATAACTTCTAACTAAGTAAAGAAATGAAGGTCAGTCAATCCTAAAAAAAGAATTTCAAGAACTTTGAAAGATGTTTTTTCAAGTGCAGACCATCAACAACATTATAAATGATGAAACTGACACTCTTCAGGATCGCCCCAGAAAAAGGGAGAGTAAGTTTCCTCTGTTGTACAGTTTGTAAGTTCACAAGAAACCACAAGAAGTATCAGGTTTTATTACTAAACATTAAAACCATTTTGAGTTTGTATAGGTTTATTTGACAGCAACAAATATAATAATATAATAATAAAATAAATAAAAAGATTTAAAAATAACACTTTTACCAAATGCTTAGTAAGACAAAAATATTATCAGACAAAAATAAGATTTATTGCCTTGAAATTAGATCATTTGACTTGATAAGATGTAGTTTTTTGCACTCTAATAGTGTTTCTGTTTCTACTCTATTTTACAACAGAGACACCTGGTGGAGAGAAAGAAAGAAAGCCAGCCTGAACGTTCGGGTATCTTTATTTATTGGTTTGGACAAATGGGTGAAAAAAAAAAACGCAAAGAAAAAAACAAAACAAAACAAACAAAAAAAAAAACATTAAACTGGGATATTGGGTAAAATTAACTACTTTAGACTACTTTGCAAAACCTAAAATAGTCTAAGAACTGCTAAATATATCAGGGAAGCTACAAAATGAGAGAAATATTTAACAGGTTCCTTTAAAAAAATTGTACATTCAATTATTTCAAATTGAAGCCTGATAGAGGGACGTCTCCGCTTTTTCTGTAGGATTTAAACAGGTTTCAATATAAACCAACACAGGGCAGCTGAACATGCGTCACCATCACTCTGTTTACTTTAAAATATCTCTAAAATCTCAAATTATCAACACGACTCAACCTTTTAATTTACGAAGAACAACAGCGGAGCTCCCTCTCAATCGGCTTCAAACTGAAATAAACGAAAAGTCAAAACAGCACAGCACATTTCAGCAGAATAATAATTATAATAATAAAAAACGAACATGCTTTTCAGTGTTTTTCTTTCTGTTTTGAAATACAGGATTTAACAAAAAACCCTTAAACCCCCCCAAAACACAACAACAGCTTACAAAAACATAAACCTGCCTGAAATGAAGATTAGAAAAAACGGTTACAGATTTAATTCACTCGCAGTGAGCCGAACAAATGCAGAACAAGAACAGAGAGCGAGAGAGGAGGAGGAGGAGGAGTCTTCATCACTCAGCCGTGAGTGGTGTCATCCTCCACAAAGTCCTTGGCCTGCTCGGCTGAGATCACGTCGATGTGACTCACCTGTGACACACAGACGATAGAGAAGGGATGGAAATTGTGGGCGAGAGAGAGAGAGAAGATTTAACTCCTGCTAAAAGCACTTTAACCCTTACGGTTCGTGTCCACTGGGGCTAAAGTAAAGTAAAGTAAACAATCATATGTTTAATATTTTTCATTTTTAGTAAATCTCACTGTAATCTATAGTTCTATAAATCCTATAAATATTTATTTTTATAAATATTTTGCCATTTTCTAGCTTCTCTTCTGTGGTTGAGAGGCAGCTGTTCTGTGTGTGTGAGGCTCGTGTGTGTGGATGTGAAATCGGCGCCTGCTCTTCCCTGATTAGCTGGGTGCAGCGCAGCATCCGGATTAATTTGAATAAAATTGTGCTTTTCTGAACTTTTTCGCCAGAGGGCGGAGTCAACCCAGCATGCACCGCGTCATGAGGCGGCTCTCTCCACTGAAATGAATAGAATGTGTCGAGGCTCAAGTGCCAGTAGGAACATTTAGTTATTACCCGCGTTATTATGCGCTGATCTCCTTACCTTATTTCTGAATTTCACTCCATAGAATTTATCGGCCGACTCCAGCAGCTCCGGTCTGAAGGTGGTGGTGATGAACTGAGCGTGACCCGCCAGCTCCACAATCATGTCTAAAATAAGAACAAACACATTAATAAATCAATGAAATGGGAAAAATATAATTTTCTAAAGAACAAAAATTGGTTGTACAACAGTTTATCAATAAATCAATTTATCTAGATTAACCAAAACAAGTAAGCAGAAGAAAAGCAGATACATAAAAACATAAAATAAATAGAATATTTAACCCAATACAACCCAGAACAGTGATGTGTGTAATATGTGTAACAGTCCCTTTAAAATCTGCATACATTTTTACTTAACTTAAAGTTATTATTTTAGTTATTTATTTCCTTTTTACTTCTTTTATTATTATTATTATTCTTTTTTTTATTCTAGTATGTGAAAGTTAGTTTTAACTTAATTTTGACTGTATTTGTATCTATTTTTGTATCTTTCATTCACTGTTATTTTAAAATGATTAAATGTATTTATAATTTTCTTTGTCGTGTCAATCCCTGTGTGTAAATGCCCTCAATGAACTTCCGAGTAAAAATAATGGTTGATTGATTAATTGAAATGCGCCCCTTTAACCCTTATTATTGTGTTCCACTTAAAATGTGATTGGGCCTAAGGGTTTTAAATATTAATTTTACTGAGCAATAGGGTCTGATGGGGAGCTAATTATAGGTTCTGAGATTTTTTTAAGGAGTATTTTACTTTTCTCCTCATTTCCAAAAATAAATAAATAAAATAAACGCTAATGATTCACACTGCTCTCACCTGACACGGCTTTTCTATGCTGGGCGTCGAGAGCCTGGTCGATTTCATCAAACAGGTAGAAAGGAGCCGGGTCGCACTTCTGGATGGCAAAGATGAGAGCGAGCGCCACGAGAGACTTCTGACCTCCAGAGAGCTGCTGCATCTCCCTCATCTCTCCCTGCTTACCTGTGAAAGACACCTGAGAAACGAGAGAAAGAGAGACAGTGAGCATTATTCACATTCTTTAATCATAAAGACCAACTCAGTGCCAGATTATCATTTATATTAGTATGGAGTGTGTGTGCAGTGTTACACTCCATATATTATAAATATATGGCAGCATGATGAACACAAACTTAGCAGTGTTACAGCTTTAACAAAGGCACCAGAAAAACAAGCTGCAGTTGCGGGTAATGCTGTGCGATTATGGCCTAAAAAAAAAAAAATCTATATATATATTTATTTATTTTGTTTTTTCTACTAAGAATTAAACAACAGATGACAAATAAATGGTTAAAAACTAGGTTTACCTGTAAAAAAAATAAAATAAAATAAAAAAATACAGCTGCTTGGGTTGAGTCGACTCATTGAGTGAATCAATGATTCAGAACATTGTTTACAAGCCCATGCGTTCATATCACGCGCTGACCTCGTATCTACACAGCTGAGGAGAAACTCACACACTGACGGACACTGGATTATAATTTTTCAGGGTTTGTTACTGAAAATACTGAAAATAACACCCAAAACAAGTCACAAAAAAAAAAACTCTGAAGGAGAAATGATTAGCGTTTTCCACAATTAATCACAGATCCTCACCAGAGAGCGATGCCGCTGCAGTTTTTAGTAACAGTAAGATATATTTCTAGATAAATATAACTTTATCTCACCGGGGGTTTGTGCGGAAAGTGCTGGAACACTGCACACACACAGAGACACACACTTACCCGGATGCCGACTCCAGTGAACTGGTCAACACTGGGTACGCTGCTCTGGGAGGCGGAGCCTTTCTCACTGTCTGCCCCGCCCTCCCCCTCGTCCTGAGACTGTCCCCCTTCAGCGTCTCCCTTCTTCATCACCAGAGTGGCTTTACCTCCAGGAACCAGCTTCTGAAACACCTCGCTGAAGTTCTTCGACACCTAAACCGAACAGGTAAAACAGTTGTAATGATTAAAACAGCAACTCAGAGCACGGGGAGCTCACCTGCAGACAGGTGTCAGGTGACTGGTGTGTTTGTGTACAGTACAGAGTGTGCTGTACACGCGTACCTGTTTGAACGTGAGCTGGATGGCCTCGTATTTGCGCAGCTCCAGAACGTTCATGAGCTCCATGATGGATTTGTATCCCCGGTCCAGCTCGTCCTGTCTCTTAATCAGCTTCTCCTTCTGCTCAGAGAAGTTCACGAACTGGTCCAGAGCTTTCTTATTCACATGACTGTACTTCTTCAGCTCTGTGTTACACTGCTCCAGCTTACGGAAGAGCTGCAGACACACGAGAGAGAAAGAGGAGAATCATGCAGTGAAATACAGTCTAAACACTAATCATCTGGGTCATTTACACAAATTATTTTACTGTTAAATTAAAACAGATGACTCAGGTGACTTAAGATTCCTTCAGGTCAAGGGGATGGTTGTGAATTCTTAAGAAAAGAAAGCATACTTATAAAATACAAACAATTATTGATTACGTTTTCCTTTTTTTTCTTATTTATTTAACAACTGGAAAAAAAAGACATTTTTATATATATTTTTTTTTAATTTGTAGATTTGTAGAGCTAGTGTAGTAATCAATATCACCATTTAGAGCTCTCAAACATGCAAACTATTGTTTATTTTGCATTTATTTTCAAAGCAGACCAGCCAACCTTACTGCATTACTGCTAATGTATATCATTATGTACAGTTAAGGTCAAAATTATTAGCCCCCCTTATGAAATCAAATAAAACCGTAATCCTTCCAATCATATGGGCCATAACCTTAAGTCTTTATAGTTTGTGTGTGTCCACAAGAACTAAGACAACATCTGTACAAGGTCAAATGAACATTCTTATTTGTTTGCTTCACAGAAACAAGAAAAAAGCAAAAAAATGCAATGGTCAAAATTATTAGCCCTCTGACAACTAATAGTCAATTGCGTAGCCTTTCTGCTTCAAAACTGACAACAGTCTGTTCTGGTAGTTTCTTACTAAGTTGGCACATGTCTCCTGAGGGATTTTAGCCCACTCTTCCTTGGCAAATTCAAGATCATGCAAATTGCTTGGTCTCCGAGCATGGACCCGAACCTTGAGCTCCCTCCACAGATTTTCAATAGGATTGAGATCAGGGCTCTGAGAGGGCCACTCCAGAACGTTGATTTTGGTGTCTTTCAAAAAGGTTTTGACCAACTTTGATGTATGCTTCGGGTCATTGTCTTGTTGGAAGACCCAGCGACGACCTAAGCCCAGACTGGAAGCAGATGTCCTAATGTTGTTCTTCAAAATATCCACATAATCCTCCTTTTTCATGGTCCCATGCACCCGAACAAGGTTTCCTGTCCCTGAAGCAGCAAAACAGCCCCACAGCATTATGCTTCCACCAGCATGCTTCACTGTGGGGACAGTATTTTTAGGGTTGAAGGCCTCGCCCTTCCTACGCCAAACAAAAGCAGCATCCATATGCCCAAACTGCTCAAGTTTGGTTTCATCAGACCAAAGGACAGACTTCCAAAACTCACTCTTATGTTTCAGATTGTCTCTGGCAAAGTTCAGTCGGGCTTTGATGTGCCGTTGTAAGAGCAAAGGGGTTTTTCTTGGACGATGACCACAAAGTCCACCACGATGTAGAGCCCTCACAACAGTCTTGCGTGAAACATCAAGTCCAGAAGTAGCAAGTTCAGAAACAATCATCTTAGCAGAGGTCCAGGGATTCTTGTTGACATCTCTGATTATTTTTCGCTGCAAAGTTTTTGAAATCTTGCGTTTTCGACCACGTCCGTGTTTATTTTGAACAGACTTTGTTTCTTTGTACTTTGCGATGATGCAACGCACAGCTGTTCTAGAAACCATGAAACGCTTGGAAATGGCAGTATATCCTTCCCCCTGAAAATGAAGGTCTACTATCTTCTGTCTGAGGTCCAGACTGATTTCTTTTCTTTTTGGCATGGTGATATTGCTTCATACAAAGATTACAGAGCAACCCAAGAGTATCCCTGTCATTCAAGTAGTCAACTGATACTAACTCTGCTTCTTGGAGTCATTTAAATAAGGTTCAGTGTAATTGATTGCCCAGGTGTGTTTTCAAATCTAATTGATTGGTAGGTGTGGTTTGAAACCCAGTTAATTTGCTTTGAAAACACAAAATCACATGAGGGCTAATAATTTTAACCATCTCAGTTTTCACCAATTTTTTTATTAAGAAATCTTGAATATTTATTTTATATTCCAAAGTGGACCAAAATGTGGCAGTATCCTGGATTAATAATTTACTATAGAAATTGTTATGTATATGGCAAAGAATTGCCAGTATTTTAGGGAAATAGTCAAAATTTCTTAGGGGGCTAATAATTTTGACCTTAACTGTATAAGTCGCTTTAAATAAAAGAGTCTGGTTAATGTAATGTAATGTAATTGTAATATTTATATAAGAAACTAAATCTAGAAATTGAACTATGGGAACATATAATGATTTTTACTGCATTTAAAAGGCAGAACACTTTCAGAAGTAGCTCTGCTGTCACTCCAAACGGTGTCCTTGATTGGTCAAAGAGCTGCAGCTGTGAAATTCTAACAGCAGCAGTAAACATACAGTGATGTAACCAGGTCTTTTTCCTCTAATCATGCATGATCCTCTCGATCTAACTACAGTTAGTGTGGTAGCGTGATCATTTATCATAATCAAAAGCTCATGGTAAAATATGGTGAAGATATTTAAAACTGCACGGATTAAAGCGGCATGATGTTCAGCTTCCCCCTCATCGCTCTCTGGAGTCCGTGGAGAAATTAGTGTAATAAAGAGGGAGAAGGGGATAATGAAGGAGTGAGTCACCCCTGTGTAGGAGGGCTGTGACACAGTGGGAGCCCTATGACAGCAAACGAGAGGAGGGGGGGCAAAAAGCAGCCGAGACACGAGCTGAAGAGGGATGTAGAGGGTGGAGGGGAAGTCGAAGGGCAAGAAATGAGGTAAAACAACACAAATACCAGATAACATGATGAGACACGGTTTAAAGGTAATGCAAAATAATAAATAAAAGCAGAAACTTTTTACGACTGTAGTATATTGTATATTGTATTTATCCTGTGTTCTCCATCTCTGCACTACTGTATCATTTAACCGATGCCTGATAACCATAACTGTGTGCAGTAGGGGCGCTAAAGCCACTTAAGAGGCCGAGATGACTGCAGGGAGAGGGCTGTTCTAGTAATTACACCTCTGCTAATCAGCCCCCCTCCTAAACACTCCAGAAGACGTGCTGTTAGTAGACCCAGCACAATAACTGCTTTATTTTTCCTTGATATACTGTGATATACTGATATATGATATACTGTATAATAAATAATTGTCTTAAACGAGATTTTTTAAGACTTAAGACTATAATGATACTATAATCAGACCTGCTAAAGCTTGAAAGAATTGTATGGGTCACTTTAGTTTAACAAGAGTGCCCTGAAGCTTGGCTTGATTTGTGTGTACTTCACCTTTAAACAATTTTTTAGCAGCTGAAGCTAAAATGAATAAATTATCAGTATTTACACCATTTAGGCTACGTTCACATTACCAGGCTGAAGTGACTCAAATCAGATTTTTTTTTGCTCAATGTGGCTTAGATATGATTTATTTTTGTGGCTGTGTGAACGGGACAAATCAGATTTGAGTCACTTTCATATGTGGTCCTAAATCCTAGATATGTATCAGATCCACAGACATGCGACATGAATGTGAACGATCAAATCTGAGGAATTCGTGTGTCTTTTTGCTCTTTTACACATTAGCATTAGTGCTATGTGCTTCTCTCTTGTACCCACCCTGCATCTCTTGGTGCAGCTGTGTAGCTATAGCTGCAAAAACAGCAAAATCAAACCACCGGCCCTTTTTTCACCTCCTGGAGCTGAGCATGAACTTCAGAGCAGCTGTTTACACTGCACTCCAGCAAAAGATGCTCCACATATGAGCTGCTAACTCATCCATTTCCCTTTAAAAGGCTACGAGTCTCTCGTCTCTCTAATATGAGGGTTTTTGTTGTTGGTGAAGAAGGAGACGTTTATACAGGTATCAATGTGCAGCATGTGAGACGTTTCAGGAACAGATTCGTTCACATTACACACAGATACAGATCACTTACATTTACAGTGAATGTGAACCATCAAGATAATAAATGGAGGTAATGTGAATAGGCCTGGACAATAATTCGATATCGGTATTTATCGCGATAAGAAATGTTTCAATAACGGTGATATCACTTTTGTGGTATATCGATATGTATTATGTACAGAATCTGTCACGGACAGGCGTTTTTTACTGGCGTCAGCTCGCCGCAGAGCCAAACACATTCAGCCCCCATAGCTGTGCTACCTCAGTGCGTGATGACGCAATCACACAGGCACGTAGCCAGATAGGCTAGGCTAGGCTAGGTTAAAATGGCTAGGCTAGGCTAGGCTAGGTTAGGTTCAGGTCCGCTCCGCTACGCATCTAAAATGTCTCGAAACGGAGCCGGGACGAGCGGATCCAAGGCTAGGGTAGACTCGGTTCGGTCAGCCGCTGTTTCGCTCGCCCATTCGCGCGTCCGCTCGCTCATCCGCGGCTCCGCTGGCCCAGCCGCGGGTCCGCTGGCTCATCCGCGCCTCCGCTGGCTCATCCGCGGCTCCGCTCGCCCAGCCGCGGCTCCGCTCGCCCAGCCGCGGCTCCGCTCGCCCAGCCGCGGCTCCGCTCGCCCAGCCGCGGGTCCGCTTGCTTGCCGCTTTGCTGCAAATTGTGCCGGTGAGTGGAGCCGACAAGCAGCGTAACGTTAATACATCTAATCTGTTCCACCACCTCAAGCATCTTCACTACATACAATATTTTCCTTATACTGACTGAAGCACTTTAATAGATTATGTTGAAACTAAGTTATTTAAAGTTTATGAATCCTTTAGGTTTGTTTATTTGACGTGGATATCATGTTGAATACCTCTTGTATTCTGACTACAGCACTTTAATAGATTATGTTGAAACTAAGTTATTTAAAGTTTATGAATCCTTTAGGTTTGTTTATTTGCCGTTGATATCATGTTGAATACCTCTTGTATTCTGGCTGAAGCACTTTAATAGATTATGTTGTCACTAAGTTATTTATAGTTGAAAAATCCTATAGGTTTGTTTATTTGACGGGAAAATCTTGTTGCTTTTATGTATATAAAGGCTTCTTGTATTATATATCCTAGTTAAAACACTTTTGTTTTAATCTGTTAAATTTGTTTACAATGAATAAGAAGCTCTGCCTCTGTTGTCATTTAAAGTTATTTTTATTTGTAATAGTTATATAGGCTTATGTTTGACAGGGATGTCATGTTATTATTTTGCTATATGCAAATAAAATTGAGCATTGATTTATTTTGACTACTTTTATTTCTAAAGTATTAAAGTTTTTGTGAAAGGAGGTTTCAAAGACTTAAAAAACATTTTCATACAGTAGTAGGTACAGATATCCATTAGATAGATTGATACAAAAAGTGCAAATACACAGTTAAATAATAATTTAAATTTGCAGTGCAAGCTGCAGAGATTGCAGGGATTCTTTTTCTGAGGCCTTCAAAGTATTTATCGATATCGAAATTATATCGTATCGACCGAAATTTAAGGAATATATCGTGATATAAATTTTGGCCATATCGTCCAGCACTAAATGTGAATGTGGCCTTACATTCAGTCTGATGTCCAGAGACAAAAGCAGAACTCAGGACAGATGAATGCGTACCTGTTTGAGCGTGAGCGTCTGATACTTCTCGAAAGCTTCCTGAGGCAGCGAGCCGAGCTCACGGATCTTCTTCATGCACTCCTCTTTCTTCTTCAGCAACATCCCCTGCCGATTGGTCATCTTCTCCAGCTCCTTGGTGTCGTGGTTGATGGCATCGTTCTGCTCCTTCTCAATGTTCTTCCAGCGCTCCATGCTCTTTATGTGGTCCTTTATCTCGATCTCTGTCTTATCAATCAGCGAGTCTAGGTCTGAGGAGACAGAGGAACAATATAAAAGCAACAAATCAGAATTTTAAGAGAGACAAAAGAGATCAGATACATCTCTTAATACATATCTTAATAAATCAGCTAAACACAGACAACTTAAACAAAATTAAATGAATGATTCGGGAAAAAAAAAATTATATATATATAAATAATTTTACCCTGCTTCAAATATAAATTAATCAGTTTACACCTATACAGCTTCTTTCATTAGCTTTTTTTTACTTGTAAATAAAAAAAGTTTATATGATGAAATGTTTGGGACATCCCTGGTTATGGTTCTCTGTACTCACCCTCTGAGCGAGCCATGGTGTCTTTAATGCGTTTGTTGATGCCGTCTAATTCTGAAGTCGTGGCCGTGAGGACCGTCCCTCCCTCTGTCTCCCGCAGTTCATTCAGCTCCTAAAAACACAAACCCACACAGATCAGCCCCCGTCCTCATGTTCTCCACTCTCTCATCATTCTCCTGAAGCACCACAAAACCGCAGCGTAAAGATTTAACCAACTGCTTTTACATAATCAGAAGTTACTCATTACCTGGTGAGCTCCCCCATATTAAACCAGAAACAGCTGCTGAACCTCATTATAACAACCCACCTGTTCCACCTGATCCAGACGTTTGCGCAGGTTCTCATTCAGATACGTTTCCACTCTGGTCATAATGCCCTCCAGTTTAATTCTCTCATTCAGCAGCTGCCTGTTGTCCTGTAACACAAAACATCTGGGTTATACACACACTGATATTATACTGATTTAATTTGCAAATAGATCTAGGAAAGTTTGATAAACTTTTAAGTTGGTTTGGAAAAGCTATAAACAATTAATAAAAACTTTACTAATAAATGTTTAAACAAATTTAAAGCTGTTGGGAGTCCAAAAATGTCTAAAAGTTTTTTTCCATTGCAAATTTAATAGTGAAGACTATAATAAAGCTATATTAAGCTATAAAGATCTGCACACTTTTGGTATTTGTACTTCATCACTTGACAGCTTTGCTGATTAAATAAGGCTCTATAATGCTCATTTGCACTGTTTGTGAACATATTCAGAGCCTTCAGTGCAGAACAGAGAACTGTTAAATATGAATCAGGGTGTTTGTACCTCTGTAAAGGTTCTGGAGATTAAATTCAGTAAAATATTCACCTGCTGCAGCTGTCTGATCTCATCGTTCAGATCATCAACCCGACGCTGGTCCTCCAGGCTGAGCTGAGAGAGCAGGTCGGTCCCAAGCTCAGCCTTCAGAGACTCCCTCGTGCTTTCCATCGCATGAAGACTGGCCTCCAGACTCTGCAGACTGCGTTGCTGCAAAAGAGAAGGAAATGTTCTACTGAGAGTCTGGTGCAGCTCTGTGTATATATCGTTTTTAAAATGTTCATAGTAATTAATTTCACTGTGGATGTGTACTAACCTTGTGTAATACAGACATATGTAATGCATGTAATAGTAGTAGTGTGTGTGTGTGTGTGTCTGTACTAAATTCTGTACCTTTGGCATGAAGGTTTTCTCCGACTGCTGCCTCTTCTCCTTCAGCATCTTCATTTCAGACAGGATGCTGTCTCTGGAGGCCTTGAACTTTCTTTGCTGTGTCTCAATCTGCTGCATTTGGTTCATCAGTTGATCGATCTCGTTATTGATACGTACAGAGAGGTTAAGGAAGACCCCAGAGACATACTATTCTACCAGCAACCAATAAGACATGCCCACACACCCACACCTACACTCTGCCAGAGTACAGTAACAGCACTGCAGTGGAAATTGTTCCTCCATGTTCACACTGCAGAGAACCTCACCTGCTCCCCCAACACCAGCTCCATAAGAAAAAAACCCAGCAGCGCCTCTACTCTACTTTCCTCACCATGTTCTACAGAGGGACTGTAGAGAGCACATTGAGCACTTGCAATGCAGTCTGTTTTGGGAACTGCAACACCTCAGATCGCCTCAGAAGACCCTACAGTGGATTGTGAGGACAGCTGGGATCATTTTAGGGGTGAACAGCATTGTGGACGACCGCATTCATCCCTCACACACACTCTTCACACTTGCAGACTTCACGTCTGGCAGATAATACCATAGCATCCCAAAAAAGTTGGTTTTCAGTTGTTATGCAGAAACAAACTTAATGCTAAACAAAATGAAGAATTGCTTTTATATTTGAAAATCATCACAAAGCACAATGTATTATTTTGTTTGTATCCCCCTTAACAAAATATCCAACAATAGCCTATAAAAGTCTATAAATACAGACTCATTACACACCATTAAGGAGAAATGCTGTCCAGGTTATTTCTTAGAACCTGGTAGAACTTTGTGGCTAAATGTGGAACAGAGCCACAGCCAGTGTTTTTCTTTGCACAACTTTGCTTCATTCTTCTGCTGGGAGTGAGAGAGAGAGAGAGAGGGGTAAGAGCAGACTGCAGGGTTATGTCACTGTGAGGAGATTCTGAATGGATACCTAAGAATAGTGCAGACAAAGCCCCTGAAGGGGGAGGGCAATCGACAGCGAAGGATTTAAAAAAAATAATAACCACCCCCCCCCCCCCCCCACACACACACACACACACATTTTGCAGCACATTTGCACTAACACATACAAAATCACTGCCCAAGGTTATCACCCCTCATCCACCCCCACGCTCACAGGGACACAGTGAATCATGCCGACAGCACTGTCTGAAATAGACGGTCACAGGTCACAGACGCCCCACTTTCAAAAGTTTTTACTCCCAATGCATACAAAGCAAACAAGCCACCAAATTAATATAAATAAAAATGATTAATAAAACTAAAATATTAAAATAATAAATAATACAATGGTCATATCCTGTATATTAAAGTAGCCTAGTAGTTCTAGCAGAATTTTATGTCGTCAACACCTAAAAGGCAATTCACATTAATTACACTAATTAATTATTAACACCAGATTATTCAAATAAATGTATTTCCCCACTTCAAGTATCATAAAAACAAAGGGATACATAAAAGTGGGTGTTTTTGGGAAAAGTTACCGGTAATTCAAAGAAGTCCATCTAAAGAAGTGCATCAGCCCCAGGCAGCTTTGACCAATAAGCAGAGAGAATGTTCTCAAACTGTCTGTTTTGACACATTTCGGTGAGCTTAGATTTTCCTATATAAACTTGATAACTAGTTTGGAATACAGCTGGGAACACAAATAAAAATGCTATTCTAAAAATCTCTTTATAAGGTTTGTAACAAAGCCCTTTATGTAGCAATTTATAGTTTATAATAAACTAAAATCAGAAACAAAACGTTCCATCAGTGAGTTAAAACTCACCCATGAGTTTTAAACCACAAACGAGCACCATCCGAAACGGGTCACACCAACAACTCTCGCTATTTCACCAACCCATACAGATCCTCTTCCTCATTACACGAATATCACACACTCATACACTCACACACACAGCCTGTCCTTCCATACACACAGAAGTGTGTTAACGACAGAGCGACAGGGTGAGTCATTCCGCTGCCCTCTCCGGTCATGTGTCGTGTTAATCAGCTTTGGGCCTGAGAGACTCCGCTTATAAACAGGACAGAACCCACTCAGAGACACCAACACACACACACATTCACAGATTACAACTAATAACACACACACACTCGCAGTGCTTAGACTTCTCTTAAACACACAGCTTACATCACTTCCGCCTCCCCTAGCCTCCATTAACCTCAACACGATCGAACACAGCCGCAGAGAACAGGACCCTTCTAAAGTTCAGACACACCTCCTCATTTAGTGCTTTTCTCTTTATTTCTTCATTTATTTAATGTATTTTCTACATTGTAGATTAATATTAAAGAGATGAAAATGATAAAGGGACACATATGGAATTCAGTAATAAAGAGTAAAAAGTGTTATTCCTCCACATTAATCCCCTGATCCAAAGCTGATGAAGTGACATGGTGATTTGAGGTGATTTAATTGGGATGAGCTGGAGCTTCACAGCGTGAAGAAAAAGCAGCAGCTATTGCACCTCCAGAAACTCCTTACTTCAAGATGCTGAGAAAACTATTGCAGGTGACTCTCCATCATGAAGATACTGAGATTAAAATACCAAGAGTCTGCATATCTGAACTCAAACATACATCTGATACTTATTTATAATAATCTAAAGTAGAAAACAAACAGATTCTGGTTTATTATTAATAAATAATTCAGCATGTGTTCCTGTAGAGTTTTAATATGGTCTTCAATATTAAATCTAAAAAAATTTAAAAAATCATTAAAAGAATAAAAACACACTGAATGAGAATAAGTGTGTTCACATTTTTTCACTGGTTCTGTATATGAAGCGGGAACTCTCATAATCCTAAAACTTCTTAGAATTGAATCCTAAACATACAGACACACAGAAGTGAGAGTGTGTGTGTGTGCCTGTTACAGATCACACATCCTCAAAGATATATCAGGAACAGCCAAAAACTGCGGCCAAGAAATGTTCTCTAAGAAAGGCTGTCCTGATTTAACTCAGGAATGCTGGATAGACGCCACAGAAAGTGAAGAAGTGAAAGAAGAACACACTCCTGATCCAGTTACTAAGTTCTTTTTCACACCTGAAAGTTCACACCACAGCTCGTGTGTTTCTTACACTATATATATTTGGTCCGGTTAGTTTTGGTTTTGCGCTACCGGCTGCATGTCCACATACTGGTCACTGATCAGTCTGTAGAATGATGCCACTGCCACACTAAGAGCAATATCGCCCGGTCTTTTTACAGTCGATCACAGAGCTGATAAACCTGTGTACTGCAGGGGGAGCTGGGAAGCGCGGGTGTATTTAGTAAAAGTAAGGATATGTTCGATGTTTCTGCGCAGGTTCTCGTTAAGTTTAGCCTCCAACTCAGAGAGCTCCTCCTCAGCTTTCCTCATGTCTTTCTGAAGCTCCAAGCGAGACTTCCGTGTGTCATAGTACCCACCTGTCAGAGCGCCACGATGACTCACCTGGTCACCTACACACAAACACACATACTTGTACTTAAAAAAAGAGTGACATAATTCTCCAATACAAGAACACTGAAAACAGGGGTTAATACACTAAGGGTGAAACTTAGGGGTGTACCATATTGTATCCCATGCAAAACCCTGAAATATGGTGCCTATATATCACCTAGTTCTACTTTTTTTTTTTACTGTTTTTATCAAAAGAAAAATTCACACTTTTATCATTTTCCATTATATATCTACTAGAGACAGATTATATCTGTCCAGTATCATTTATTTTACTTAAATCCTGGATATATGGAGATATTTGGAAGAGTACATTATTATTAGTAGTATCATGACTGATCATTGACTTCTGTTACAAATCTGATAAAATGATTGTATTGTTTAATATCTAAGTTAAGGGTGAGCAATATCATATCATATGCAGTAGTAAAATGTCAATTTCATTTTGTTGCAGTAGAGTATTCTTGAAATATATATTTTTTTATATATATATATATATATATATATATATATATATTGCACTTATGGTTAGATGCTAATTGCATTTAATTGGCTCTGTACCTGTACTCTGCACAAAGACAATAAAGTTGACACAAAATCTAATTTTAAGCCCAAACAGATTTTGTACACTTAGTGTGAGTTTCCCAGACTGAGATTAAGCCTAGTCATATAGAGTATATCTTCCTTCCAATAAAAAAATCTCCAATCAAAATGCTGTTATCCAAGACAAAGTTAAATCCCTGAGTATCTGCCCCATAATGTATTAAATGTGGCTTTTAACACATACAATACAAGACATGTGGATCTCGTACCCTCTAGAGTGATGCAGTCCATGGTGAAAGCTCGGGCAAGCTGGGTAGAGACCTCCATACTGCGGCAGATGAGTGTTTTTCCAAACACGTGCTTAAACGCTTTATCAAAGTTTGGACTGTATCGCAACTTGCTGATCATCGGTATGGCATCCTGAAGAAAAAAAAAAAAAAGGAAATATTTTAAAAAGGACATTTAACCCGCAGTAAAACTTTACACAGCCCTCAGGGACATTTTATTTACTGTTTAAAACCAAATAAAGCACAACCATCAGCTTCACCGCTTTCTGTTTCTGTGCGCGTGAAGCCTAGTGTTACCTGCTTCACCTGTCGATAGTACAGTTTCAGGTTCTTTTTTTTTTTTTTTTTCTCGTCAAAGACGACATCAATCATTCATCAATGATGTGTAAAAGCATATTACACACTCTCACTAATAACATAACTCTAGTGTAATGAGCTTGTTAATCTACTATCTCACTCTGCCCGACATGTGACAGTACTATGCCAAACCAATCACTGGTAAATTAACTAAATATCTGTCAATATCTGTTATAATAATTTAGTGTAATGTGGATTTGATGCCCCAAGTAACGAGGCAGCTGTGCTGCACTGCTCAGAGCGTGCACACCCACTGCACAAGCTTACATTGGTCTCGGGGTATGCAGTGTCTCTGACGTCCAGTTTGCTGAGGGGCAGGAAGGTGACTTCTCCAGGCAGGTTCATCTTATTAAACTCCATGAGAATCTTGGTGCTCACTTCGTCCGTCTCTACGATGTGATAAAACAACCTGGTGCAAGAACATGGGACTGTCAGCAAGTACTGATACGGTGTAAACATCACACATTATTAACATCTACATTCTTTTTAAATCTGTCTGCATGTTCATTCATCTTATACATGTTCCATTTGAACAGACAATATATAAACACAAATAAAAGTATTATTTAAAAAATATAGGTGAAATTCCACTTTTATTCTTAATTAAATAATTCTGGAGTAGCACATTAGTGTGAAACGAAAATAATATATGGTTTCAAACATTTTAAGTAAAATTATGTTTATGTCAGAAATATATAATATAAAAAATAACATCACTGTAAACTGGGCCCTACTGCTGTGAGCATCTCACCTGGTTCCAGCAGTCACCTCCACACAGGTGTAGAAGGCAGGCTCACACTCAAAGTTGTTCATGACGATGCCGTGGTAGCCGTTGATGACGTGCTGGTTGATGCCTTTCCGGCGGAAGTGCTCCAACACCTTATTGATGCTGTCGATGCCGTTCAGAATGGCCTACAAAAGAAAAAAACATTTCAGCACTGCAGCACATTTCAACTCTAAAGTTAGTGTCAGTTTTTTAGCAAAGAACTGGAACTTTTCTTTTATTCTTTAAAAATCAATTTTAGTTGTTTAAATTCTCCCTAAATCGCTCAGCATGAGGTGTTCCATATGTTGGAAATGGAGGAGCTACTGAACGTGATGTCATGTGACCGAGAAAGCCTAAAAACTCACTAATCCTACTGTTTTTTTTAATTGCAGTCCGGATGCAGGAATTTTATCACTGAGTAGAAGTGTGAAATATTTTACACAGACGTGCCCCTGAGAAATCCTGTCTGGATAGGGCGGATTTAGTTGATCTACAATTATTATCAACCTGAGCAATCTAGAGAGCCAGCAAGATGAAGCTGGTCAACCAGCACAACCAAATACTGGTTAAGTTTGTTCTTCAGACTAGCTCACTAGACCTTAAATACTTTTCACTCAGTAGTACTTTTCACTCACTTAGAAATTCTTGTCTTTCTATTTGTGATTATTTGGCTAAAACCTCTGCACAGCGCTGTGTACGTGTGTTAGTGTGTCTGACCTTCCCAGTAGCTGCTCGCAGCAGCTGCTGTTTCTTCTCCAGGTCTTCTCTCTTGGCTGCCAGGGCCTGCTGCTCTGCGTTCTCCTCTCTCCACAGGTAGCTGAGAGTGAAGAGGCAGAGACACACCCATCAGCTCAGACTTACACTTCACAGGAGCTCCATGCTATAGCACACAGTAAAGCCTCAGCATATGGAGGGAGCCCATGACTCGAGACTTATAAATAACTATCCACAGGGGAGAGCATAGCCTAGGGATGTGAGGCATATGTGAAGGAGTGAGTAACAGTAAGGAGGGAGAGAGATCCGAGAGAGAGGGAGAGGATGTGTGTTTGAGGAAAAGGAGAGAGAAGAGGGATGATACTGGAAACATGATAAGTGAATTCTCCTACACAGTGTTTGTGTTTGGGTGAGTCACAGAAGGACTGATGCTGGTGTAGAGCTGATCGATATGTAGCCAGCCCCGGTGTCGGCTGCCGCTGGGCGTTTTAGTCACACAGCGTTGGCAGCCTCTGGCTGTGTTAGTCATGATGTTTGTGAAGCGATGGGAGGGGGAAGGGGGTACGAGGAAAAGTGAGATTGCTGCACTTACTTTCTCTCACTCTGCAGCTCATCCTTCCTGTTCTTCACCTCATAGTATTTCTTATCCAACTCCTCCACGCGGGTTTTCACCTCATTCAGGTCTTGGTCCAGTTTCTGCAGAGAGGCAACATATTCATTATAAGAGATACACAAAAAAACATCACTCATCAAAACCAGTGCCTTAGAGAATGCCATTGATTTGTTTGCTTTTTCCTTGCTCCTTGCACTATTACACTGTTCCCAAGCCAGAATCTAAAAAACAAAAACAGCCTCCTCACACTATTGTGCATAATATAAAATAAGTGCAATATCTAGCATAAGTCTAAACTGAGCATTTAGATTTAGGCATGATAATCACACCCATGCTAATACAGTAAACATGTTATTATACCTAGGTAAAATGTAATTTACTTTCTGAACAGAGCAGTAAGTTTTGCTGTGTTATATCCAGGGTTCATGCACATTTTGACCAATACATTTCAATTTTCACTTTTCCATGCCTTCGCTGCAATTTCTTTGACCATCTGATCTTTAAAACATCAGTACAGACATGGCAAAACACCAAAAACTAAAAATCCACATTAAAACTGGTTATTGTGGGACTAAATCTCTAAAATGAATTGAAAACTAATTGAATTTTACTAGATGAATAACATTTCTGCATATTTTGCACATCGCTGCCTTATATATGTCTTTTTCTTTCACTGAGTGAATTTACAGTTATAGTTGAAGCTAAAACTCCAGTCTGAATAGGACCCACATATAAGTAAAACAGTCGATAAATGGAACTGTTTTTTTGTTTTTATTTCCACGACTTTTCCAAAATTTTCTGGGTATTTATTATTTTTTTCCAAAGTGTATCCAGGCCTGGAAATTGCTATTTTCAAACTCTATGCCTTTTCCAGGTTTTTCATTACCGCATGAACCCTGTATATCGCTAAATAAAACTGCTAATGCATCACCAGGCCCTGTCAATTGGGTCACATGACATTACTGATAAATGTGTTTGTTTGAAATATGTTTTCTTTAAAAAAATAGTTTTTAAAACGTCTTTTAAACAGAATAAAGAAACATGTATGGCTTCTGTTTCCTACATTATACTGCTCCAGGTTCTTCTCCTTGTTGGCCTCGGTGTCCTCCAGGTCTTTGTGAATGGCGGCAATCTGTCGCTTTTTGTCGTTGATGGCCTGATCGAGAGACTTCAGCTCCTTCTTAATCCACTTGTCCCTCTCCTCTTTGGAGGTGAACTGGCTGCCGCGGCCCTGCTTGGCGTAAAGGTCTGTGCGCTCCTGAGTGGCCTGTGCCAGTCTGGGGGTGAGCAGGAGACAAAGGCGGAGAGATCAGAGAGCATAAAGATAAAAGGATGATGAGACGCTGTTAGCATACTCTTGTTACATCACTCTAAATGGTTCTGCAATGCTAATTAATTAAAATTCATCCCATTCAGCGCTTAGTGTGATCCAATAAGCCTTCTGCTTTCAGTGCAAACACTGGCTTTTCACTGCATGAATGAGCTCTACAACAGATCTGCACAAAGTATAGAAAAATCTGCAATTCCAGCAGCTGCTGTCAGATGTAGACCCAAGAGTTTGGCTCACATATAAAATGTGTATATAATGGGAAACAAGACGCTGAACGACTTTTTCTAAACAACTTAAACAATGCAGATTAAATTATTGTCTCATTCAAGCAACCAGTAAACTTATACCTACAACCAACACTGCTGGATTTTATCATTCACACTATTAGCTGGTCCCTCAGGTTTTTGTAGGGATCAGGCCTTAAGACAATAATCCAGAGGAAACAAAAGCACAGCAAGATCAACAAAACAGTAATTATACACATAAGTACAGTTGTAACCCCTAATGTGGGGCAGTAAGAAAAACCAATGCCTTGGCAGTGAAGCACCAATAAGCTGGATGCATGCTGGAGCCACGGGTAAAGGAGATTCACAGTAAGTTAATTCTATTTTTGTCTCTAACTCAGTGTTAATAGAGCTCGAATAGAGCTAGAATCTCATTCTTAGTAAATTTATATCTTGCTCACGTTTAGCGAAACAGTTAAAAATGCTCAAACATTACTACTTTATATTGAATAAAAGGCCAATGTTTGAGCCCTTTTGATAAAATACTTCAGAACTAGCTGTAGTGGAAGTGGAAGTTGATAAAATCCCATTACCATGAAAAAACAAATAATGCAGAAAATAAAGGGATTATCACATTTATAGTAACTAAAACTGTTTGGTATATAATGTTGAGCTGCAAATGTTCATTTCAGCGAATCCAGAACTAAACAGTAATTCTTTATGCTTTATTAAAGGAGTCTCTAAAGTGATCTCTGCTTCACCTGGCGATGCCTCGCTCCTCTTTCTCCTTCACAGTGTTGAATTTGGGTTCGGTTTCCTGCAGCTCTTTCTGCTTCTCCTCGATCTTCTCCAACAGCTTCTGCCTCTCTTTCAGCAGCCGTTTCTGAGAGGAGGAGATGGGAGGGAGATTCAGTGATGGATGTGCTTCAATTCATTTTGTCAAAACACGTCAGAGCGAAACCTTTAGAAGAGCACCTTAAATAATCTTAAACAGAGTGTGTGCACGTGAAGGAAATCTCTGAGGATTCGGTTCCGCGAGCGGAGGGGGGAATTCTCACTGAGCCAAACTGGAATCACGTTCAGCAGAAAAAAAGAGCAAATGACGCACTTCATCCTGAGCCCCCCCCCCCCCCCCCCCCCCCCCCCCCCCAACACACACACACACACACACACACACAGGTAGGGCTAATCCCTGCACTCGGACAGGACGAAATAAAGGAAGGCTTGACCAGTGTGTGTTTGTGTGTGTATTTCACACATTTAGACATGCTGTGCGTTTGTGCGTGTGTGTATCTCTGGACCACAGCCCGGTGCAGTGTTTGTAGTGTGTGACGCAGGCGGGGACACTGCGGACCCTCTGTTCGCTCCTTTCTGCCAACAAATCCCACAGAGACGAGGCTTTATGCGACAGCTTCATCCAGGCAAATGTGCATCAAAAGAGTATAATAAAGCATCACATACTTAAAAAAAAAAACATACGTATTATATCATATAATGGCAGTTATTTATTACAAGAATTTGCATTTAAAAAATTGCAGAAAATAATATTTATAAAACAATATTATTATTGTTTTTATAAAATGTTGCATCGGGAAGGGCTATATTCCAATACTAAAAGGGTAGAGTACAAAAGAGAAATGGGATTGGGCCTTACAGATTTGTGTTCATAAAAAACATCTCCTTGTGGAAATCTAGTATTATTTCTAGTTTTCATCATACCAATTTACATTTATTTTAGTAAAATAATGCTTAATCATTTAAAATAATGTATATGTAATGTGTATGCTAATCTGCATCCGTTCTAATGTGATGTGGAGTTTTACATTAAAAATGAAATCTTCACACTGTATTCATATGAAATGCATATCATATGCATGCAATGTCCGTATGATTTGTTAGATGTTTGTAAATTTGTTGTACAAAAAGCTGAAGAAAAAAAAAAATTATATATATATTTATATATGTGTGTTGTTGGAGCTAAACTATGGAATGACGCTAGCATGGATTTACAAATTTACACATTTGATTTTCTAAAAATGGTATGTCGGGCCCTTTTTTTTTTAAAAGGTTGCACGTGTTAATTTTTTTCTTTTTATACTGTAAGGATGCTAAAAGGTAGGACAGATAGGATTATTAGCATTATGTTTCTGCCTGCGACATTAATATGCCACTGGAAACTGAAATCCCAAAAATATCAAACACCTTCACGTGCAGCTTTTGTAACCAGTCAGAAAACAGTTTACAGTATAAACTACGTTAAGCTACTCTAGCTCGCTAACTTTGAGGAATTTTACTATAATAAAACTGTTATGTGACAGTGATTTATATATAAAGGTGCACTGTGGCAGTGTGTATGTGGTGTGTGCACGTATGTGAGAGCTGACCCTCTGTTCGCTGTTTCCTGCCAGCTCGTCCTGCAGGTCTTTGGCTTTGAGCTCCAGTTTAGTCCTCTGTTTGATCTGCTCCTGCCGCTCCGCACTCAGCTGCTCCTTCTCCTCCTTCATCGCGGAGATACGAGCTTTCAGCTCCCGCACCACGCGCTCCGTCTCCTGCAGAGAACCAGAGGGAGAGATTACATAACCCGTCCATACTCTCACACGTAAACTACTACAGACCGATCTCTCATAATGTTCTTCAGAGCTCCTGATTTTCCTTACCTCCACTTTGTCTCTCGCGTCTTGCTGAGCGTCTCGTAGCTGCCTGGATTTGTCTCCGCACGTCTCTCTCTTAGAGGACAGCTAGAAGAGACAATTCAGCAATTAAAGACAGTAAAATTACACTGCTGTGGATTTATTATAATGATCCTTAAGATGCATTTCACCTGCAAAAACTACACACAGTATGCAGATATATTAGCATAGTCAGAAAAAGTAAACTTTTTTGGGGGGGATATTACTGTAATTGTAAGCTGCAATAAACAGGGCAATTCTAATTAATTGTCCGTCCAGCATTGGTACCCTTCTGTCTCCATATTGAAGAATTTAGATTCAGATCGAAAAAATATATTATCTGGTGGTGTTGACTGCAAACAATAATGAGAAATACATTTTTGTCCCATTTTTAAAGGCACAGAAGAGAAACAAATGAATATCAGAAATTTAAATCAACTTCTAACACTCATGGCAATAATCTAAATAGATAGATAGATAGATAGATAGATAGATAGATAGATAGATAGATAGATAGATAGATAAATAAATAAATAAATAATGCACACAAAATAAGACACTACTATCCTAACATAAAATGTATATAAAAATAAATACATATTTCTTTTTTCTAAACTTGATTAAAAGTGTTCTAAATTAGAGAATTAATACTTTGCCTCATTTATTCTGTGGTGCTGACCTGCCCTAATGTCTGGGTTGCTGATTTGCTTTCTCCAGTGGGGCGGAGCTACGCTACTGTTTCACTGACTGGTTTATAATATTTTCAAATATTACAAACATTTGAAAACAGAAACTACTACATGATGTCTATTGTAAATGAGGCAGGGTCTGATAGGGTTAAATTAAAGCATTAAAATGATTAAGCATGTTAACGTGTGTGTGTGTGTGTGTGTGTTTACCTCGTCGAGTTTGGCGCGGGTCTCGTTGAGCTCCTGATTGTAGATGGTATACTCCAGGGCTCTCCTCATCTTATCCCATTTCTGATACTGAGCCAGCTCCTCCTTCTCATCCTCCAGCGTGTGCAGACGCTCCTCTATGTACTTCAGCAGCTCATTAATCTTCTCTCTCTTCCCCTCTGCAAACAAAGTCAATAAATATAGAAAATATAATTAAAATTAATACTACATATCATTTCCTCATATCCATATTGCAAGCAAATAACACAAAAAGGTATAAAGATATACTGCTGTGAATTTGACATATGAGTCAGGGGTTTAACCAGCTGAGAACATGTGAGAGAAGAGCTCAAATCTACATCAAGACATGAAACTATACTCTGTAAATTGCTTAAATTATTTTTCTGATGTAGGGTTAGTGATTTACTAGTGATTACGGTACCTAAATATTACCCCAGTGTTTAAATAATTCCTACTTACAACAATTCTCTGTTCAGGTTTTAATAAATATGAATCTCCTGAGAGTCTGATTCACTGATTTTTGAATATTAAATGTCTTTTCATGAATAAATAAATAAAAACATGTTAAATAACAACAATTCTGTGTGAGAGAGATTATCACAAGAATGATAATATTAATAATCATAATAATAGTAATAGTAATAAAATAAAAAAATAAAATTAGTTGGTAGAATGGAGGAAGCACACTCACAATGCTTTATTTTAAAGTGTATTAATATCAGTCTTTGTCGCTGGGATTTGAATCATAGTAGTAATAGTAATACCACCACCCACCAATAATTATTTAGATTTGTTATGTAGTATAAAAACACAGTGTCTATGTTCTGAGTGTAGTTCTGACCTGTTTCCTTCATTAGGGAGATGCTCTCCTCCTTACGCTCATCATACACTCTGGTGCCCGCCACCTCCCTCAGGAGCTTCAGGCGCTGTGAGTCAGGAGCCGTGGCCATCTGGTTAATCTGCACACAAAAACAAAACACACAAATACATCTAAATCAAAACAGGACTACAGTGTTACTAGTAACTTATTAGAAACAGGGGAGAGTCCAGGATCAGCGGTTTAGCACCAAACGAATGAATGAATGAATGAACTGGGTCACATCAGAAGAAATAGAATCATTTAGACTCAATTATATACAAGAGGCAGGTGTGTTACTTTCATTTTAAACATCTATTTTCAGCAGATAAGGAAAATAGCTAACAATACCACTCATCAAAAGTACTGATCTGGAGGTTCCTAAAATAAGAAAGCTGGTTGGCAAAAAAGCTGCAGTGTAATTTTAACCAGGAAAAACAAAAAACACAAACAGTCATAAAATATTCACTTACCTTTCCCTGCTTTACGATGTAGTACGGGTTACTGCGGGAGAAACCTGCGCTCTCCAGCAAGTTCATCACATCGTTTTTACTGTAAGACACAAACACACGCAGTTCAAGCACCAACATTTCCCATTACTTACTAACCAGATAGCTGCATTAAACTGTCATATATCTGTCACTGTTAACACTGTATATTCCCATGACGGACATCTGTCACTTTTTACAACACATTATAATATATTATAAATTAATACATGCAATTAATGTAGTTAAAACCACATTAATGTGGTTAAAAGTATAGTAATTGGAACATGTTTGGTAAGGCATATTTGTTGAGGTTTATGGTATTGAAATTATCCCAATTTATAAAGAATAATAAACGTAGTTATAATGCGATGTGTTATATACTTTAATACACATTTTTAGCAATGTTTGTAATGCCCTACTGTTATGACTATGATTTAACTATGTAATTAATAAAAATTAATTAAATAATACTTACGTCACCATTTTCTTGTCCAGGAAGTACTGATCCTTTTTCGCTCCAATCACACGCCGCAGCGACACCTCCTCTTTGTCAATCTGATGAGGGGCAACACAAATACACTATTATTTACCTTCATTTCTTCTATTTACAAATTTGCAAATATGCATTTCATGAGGCAGTAAATGCATACTGAGAACACATCACTGGCTTTTACACGTCATACAATCAACATTACTGTTCAGGGTTTTTTACCGGCAGCCTGTTGTCAGAGTTGTCGAATATGATTTCCACAAAAGCGGAAATGACTCGAGGTCCAGTGCCTTCCTGTAGATACAAAAGAGACCCATTACATCAAACTACACTCATTAAATACAGACCAAATATATTCATTTTCTTATTCATTTTAAAACAGTTCTATAAACACTACAAACAAACCTAAAATACACAGAAAGTGTTCAAAGTATTCCTCAAATGTTTTATTGCAGTAAGACACAAGTTTAATGTCAATTTACAATAAAGTTTTGCTTGAAGCCAATTAAACCCATTTTATGTAAATGCCACATCTTCTTCTCTAAATGATCTAAATGATTGTACTCACGTGCAGCAAGGCAAGGCGCTGCTCGGGGCGTAAATGGCTGAACTCATCACTGAGCACAAACTGAATAGCTGCAAAAAACAAAACACAGTAAATCATAACAATTCATTCATAATAATTCATAAGCTCTATTATTGCAAGTGACATGATTTGGCACACACATAGTAAAGACACTGAGTCATACCGGTTGCAGTACATACCGTAAAAGAAGTTACTCTTTCCAGATCCATTTCGACCAACTAGGGAAAATGAAACAAAGCATGAAAAGCTGTGGCCACTATTCCAAAATATCCAAATCACATACACTCATCACAATAAGGCAGAATGGGTTTTAAAATAATGAATTATTTGTCATCACATTCAAGTCAATCATCTCCCTCTGCAAATGACAGGAAGAATCAACGAACTGTAAACTACAGAAATACTCTCTCAACATAACTAATATAACTACAATGTAAAAAAAGTAAAGTGTCTGCTACATGCTGCAGAGAAATACAGCCCAACAAAATGAGAATAACTTACCGATGACATTGTGTTTGGAGCTGAAGGGGTCAACCACAGTCTGGTCTCTGTAACTGCGGAAGCCCTGGATAATAACCTGGGGATACATATGATAATAAATATACTTACTTCTGTTCACTTAATAACTAAAGTTAAACTGAATTTTATCATGCATCTTTTTATCATGCACTAGTGTTGGGCAAGACAATAAGATTACACCACTGTCCACTTTTCCAATTACATCATAGATCAGTAGTAAAACACATTTGCACGTCAACTAAAATTATAAGGTATTGCGACAATTTCTTATCCCACTGTGATTTTGTTATTGTGACACACAACCTATTTTTCTAAATCTATCATGGATATCACCAGTGCTTAAAGAGCACTGAAACAACTGAACATTTCATTACAAAGATGTAACTACCCCTGTTTAATTGGAGGAATGCAGAAATTCGTATATGTAAAATTACTGTATTATGTATGGGAGAATATCCGAATAGGGGTTTATCTGCTAATTTAACAAGAGATTATACAAAAGGCAGAATATTCATACTGTTCATTACAATATGTAAAGGAGCATTGCTATTTGAACATTAAATTGGTTTAGTAGATTATGCAACAAGTGGATATAGTTATCATTATTATTCACTGAAAGTTTGTTATTTTTGAGCAATCTTTCTGAACATACTGTGAATACTGTTGGGGCAAACAAATTGTGATCACTTACATTAGCTATTACCAGTGTAATTAAACATGTCCTTATTAGCTGGGAGTACAGATTATTTTAAAAATTAATACATATGAGCTCTACGTTTTCTGAGTACACTTTAAATTGCTGTTTTAAAGCTTAGTGAATTTGGCTGTGTCAAAACATAATCTTGTATTTTATCCTAATTTCCCCCCCATATCTCACATCAGTAGTGTATGTAGTTTAAGGATTCAAGAAGACTGTGTTGTCATTCACATCACACGTGGTACATGAGGTGGAGCAAAATTGTAATCTCACTGTCCAGTTTACACCCATAAAGCATTTGTTAAAATAAAATAAACAAGTTCTGCTATAGCAGCATAGTTTGAAGAAAGAGCAGTAACGTGATAAAGTGTCTCAGTGAGGGTAAAGTGACAGTGTTGTTTAAAAAACGTATAATTTAGTAACGTTAGTTATCACCCTTCACGACTTTATATATGACAGAGTTAAGATCTGAAACAGTTTGTAGCAACACTCTACAGTTCTGCATACGATGCAACTGTGCATACTAGGGGTGGACAATATGGCCCTAAAATAATTTTTTTTCATGATAATATTCAAACGACATTTTTGCGATATTATTGCTTACTAGTGGCATGCTATACATGTATTTTTTTTGTAACAGATGTAACCTATATACAACGTATACAAATGAGCACAGCGTGAAGGAAAAGCAGCTACTCTTGTTCAACCTCCAGAAAATCCTTTAAGACGCTGAGAAAATCTAAAGCATTTTGTTTACTAAATGATTCTACATGTGTACTTGTATAGCTTAAACATAGTCTTCGATATTAAAATTACAATATAAAAAAATAACACAAAAGGAAAGAAAAAACACATTAAACGAGAAGAGGTGTACAAACTTTTAACTGGTACTAATATGAAAACCATAAGATAAAATAATAGAGAGGTAACGTTCGCTAGTTAACATAATCTAGGTTATATGTGGACATTTTGAAAATGTTTGAGGAAAAACGTTACACAAATAAATGTTACACAAATTATTGCTTAATATCAGCACACAGTTAGATAACTTTATCTTTCTGTAATAAGACTGAAAAGTTAGTGTTAGCCAGGTTAGCGTTAGCTGTGTCAGAGCAGCGCAAGTTTGTCAGATAGTTGGCTAAGCTAGGTTAGCTTCAAAAGCTAAAGTTACGGGTCTAGTTACCCAAATAAAACCAAATGCACGGTATTATAGATTTTAATTAGGTAAATTAAACATCTTTTTGTTTATTGGTACAGTAAGTTGACATTAGTTAAGTACAACAGTAGCTAATTTAACGTTATAGTCTGACCCCCCAGATCCCGATAACTAGGTTATATTTTGGTGAGAAGATTAGCTCGAGCTTGCTAAGCTAGTTGGCTAACGTTACCTCAGCCTCAAACATATAGCTAGCTAACGTAGCTGGCTAGTTAGTTAACCTAACTATTTTAGCTAACGTTAACGTTACTTGTATGAAAAATTGAGCAAACAAATAAAAATGTCCCATAAATATGTATTAACTGAAGTTTGCTTGTATATGGCTACATAAACTACAGTAGCTATGCTAACTAGCTAACCTGCAGCGCTACTCTAAACTGTAGCCTAGCCTAGCCTAACTATGCGGTTCAGCTCAGTTTAGCTTAGCATAGTTTAGCTTCTCTTAGCCTTAGCCTTGGTAAAGCTGCCTCCCATTCACTCACCTGTTTAATGTACATGTCTGCGCTCTGCAGGAATAAACCCCGCTGCAAAGACGCTTCCCGCGCCCTCCTCCTCCTCCTCTGCAGATAGAAGAAGGTCCGGATAAGAATTAAAACCCCGCAGCTCGAGATTTAATCCGGTTTCTGAGCTTAAAAACACAAAATCTTCCTCACAGAAATGAAATAACATGGAAAATGGCGCCGCGAGCGGAGCGGACGAGCTTACCTCGCTGAATTAGGGGGAGTCTGGTTTCTAGCACTGTCTTTATCGCTTTATTAAACCCACAACTACTATTATAATCACCTATTATGATTATAATATCCCTTCAAATAAATTATTCCTCATATTTGTGTGAAATACTGTATAGGACTCATTACATTATGGCATAGGTAGTCTAATAAACCCCCATTTTGAGATCTTGGTGTAGCCCTCACTGAGACAGCTTTGGGCGCCAATGTGAGAAGCGGCTGTTTGGAGACAGTTTTACTGTAAAATCCCACATTTCTCTATTTCTCCCCCTCTGTTCTGCGTTATTTCTGTTTTATAAATTATGTTAATGCGACACGCGAATCTCTATATATATAGGTCTGTAAAAAAAAAAAAAAGAGACCACTTAAAATGATGAACTGCTTGAATTTTTGCACCAAGAGTGGCATTAACTTTTCCAAAAGCAGTGTGTAAGACTGATGAGTGAAAACTGTGATTAAAAACCAGGGTTATTCCACCAAATATTGATTTTTGAACTCTTAAAACTGTATGAATATGAACTTGTTTTCCTTGCATTATTTGAGGTCTGAAAGCTCTGCATCTTTTTTGTTATTTCAGTCATTTCTCATTTTTTGCAAATAAATGCTCTAAATGATAATATTTTTATTTGAAATTCAGGAGAAATGTTGTCTGTAGTTTATAGGACAAAATAATAATGTTCATTTTACACAAATATAAACCTATAAATAGCAATATTGTTGTTTTATTCTACAAACTATGGACAATATTTCTCCCAAATTCCAAATAAAAATATAGTCATTAAGAGCATTTATTTGTGCATATACATATAGATTGAACTGACTTGTTTGTTTGTGAAAAAAGCCAAAATCATAGTTTGAGCAAATATATAGTTTTTTCTTCTCCTACTGCAGAATTCCACACTGTGTGTATGGAGTCACAGTTATTGATTAGCACAATTTAGACCTTTTGCTATCTGGGTAGTGACAGTTTGCTTTTGTTTGTCTTAAAATGTGTTTTTTACTTTCACATCTATAATATTTTGTATTGCTGTATTTCTGTTTAACTTAATTTTGATATTTTATATTAAATTCACAACCTTTCATAATTAACACTTTTTACACAAATATATTACATTAGTTTGGAAAGTTTTAATTGGAGAAATATTATTTTTTAATCAGGAACACTTGAATAGTAAAACAATGATTTATATGTAAGTACTTTATAAGCATGTTCACCTAATTTCAGGGTCACAACAGGGGTCACTGTTGCATCTCTCTTGGCTGTTTCTTGGCTGGTTGTTCACTGGTTGTCTGCTGTATACGGTTGGTGCCTGTCCTTTTTCTGTATATTATTAAAATCTAATCCGAATTAATCCACTGAGACCAAATGTACAAATATGTCTTAAGAAAGAAATGCTTCTCAGATGTTTTTTATTATTTAAGAAAAAAATTATGATACAATTCTACAAAAAGCTTTGTTGATTGTAACAAGATTTTCTTAAATTTTCTCTTTGGAGAAACTACTGTTTTTTATTAAATGATCAGTTTTAACAGTTGGAATAAAGAATGAATGTCTAGTTTACCAAAATTAGATAGTTCTAAGATAAGCTTGTGCTATCTCTTGTTTACTTCATATCTTTTTTTGTTTGCCTTTTTTGTGCACTTGAAAGTTTAATGTGATTATGTATCTCACATTTTAAACAGTGTTAATCCTGATTTAAACAGCTCCTGGTGTTTTTTTTAAGAGTTCTTTGGAGATCTTCAGTCTTTCTCTGATGTTTTCTCCTTCCACACGTCCCATGAAGATCAGACCAGTTTGTTTCTTACTGCTGGTAGATTATGTAAATTATGATTAATTGTAAAGACAAAAACTACCTGTAGATTCTGTGATGATATTCTAGAATAGTTAAGAAATTTATCTTATTTACTCCAGTGGTTTTCTCTTCAGCATTGTTAGCACTGTAAGTCTGACCTGGTAATGTTTGCAGTTGTTCCATATTTACATGATTTATTTCTAAGATCTTTTTGAGGTTCTTTCCAGACTCTTCTGCATCTACAGCTACGTCTGGAGGCCTCAGAGAGCTCTTTAAATCTGATCATGGTGATCTACTCAAACTAATATAATGTCTGAGGCCTTTTCACATCAGCACTATTCAATACAGTTAAAACAGACTCTGGTTGGTATGTACTCTTAGTGCGGTTTTTGTTTGAGCAGGTGTGTAAACAGTAATCACACGCGGGTTCAGATCAAAACAACTGGACCGAGACCTGCTAGAGGAGGTGATCTCTGTCCCAAACGATCTCTGGAGCGTTTTGTTCTCTTGTGGTGTGATCGTGATCAGGTCTCAATCCAACCCAGATATTAAAAATACTTTTTTTATTTGAGCTAAAATGCTGATAAGGCGCAGTTTAATTTGATATATTTGCCAGATAACACTAATTACCACAGCTATGATCAAACACTGTCTTTGCTGCTCCATGCTGTTTACACACTAAGCACGGTCTGTGCTGCGTTCACTGCTTGCAGCCGTGCAACTCTGTTTGCTACGTGTACACCTGCACTGCAGTATTCTGTATTAAAGCAGCTTCACACTCCACAGATATACAGATATATGCCCTGGAACACAGAATCTTCTCACTATATTTACTTTCTTGTTCACACACCAGACAGCTCTAACCAGTCAGAGGAGACGATGTGCTTGTGTGGTTTATTGGTGTGTATTTTGTTGCGTTTAGGTTTATGCCTGTGTGAAAACAAACCGAATAGAGGGAGAAACGGTCCAAATAAACAAACTCATCACCTGATCTAGACCATAGAAAGCAATTACAGGTGTGAAAATGCCCAAAAACTGTTCAAATGATTTTACACAGTATAATCAATAATTGGTTTGTTAAAGAACACATGAGAACAGCTTACTTTTCTGTAAATACATTTATTAACAGATCTTTATACTTCATAAAAAAGAAAACATAAAAAAAAATCAATAATTTAATGTGAAACGCCGCTCTGGGCAGCATCAGTAGGCAGAGATCACATGATTAAACTAAGGCTTGTATTGCAGACTCTTTCAAAGGCAAACAACAGAGAAGAAATCAACACTTGCTCCCGGATCCGGACTCAAACACTGTCTTTATAAATAACACAGAGTCTCTTTCTCCTCCATTCTGTTGCTTGTTATTCTGTCATCTTTCAAGTAGTCAGAGGGGGCGGGGCTTGGGGAGGTCCCGCTAAGGCAGGGCAGTGATTGGGCTGAGTTTGAACGGTGAAGGAAGGAAGGAGGTAGGAAAGGTGAACATGGAGGACTCGAAGGTTCCCTCGAAGGAGAACTTGCTGTCGGTTTTAGCGTCGCCGGCGGCGCTGCTGTTGAAGAAGGAGGCGGCTTCCTGCTGGCAGGGCGCGGTGGCGGGAGGAGCGGACGGCGGAGTGGAGGACAACACCTCCGCCTCAAACTGCAGGAGCTGACCCATGAAGCTGAAGTTGGGAGAGATGATGGTACGGCGCTGCCGGACCACCTCGAAAGCCTCCTCCAGCCGCAGACGCTGCTTCTTCATCAGGTAGGCCATGCAGATGGTGGGCGAGCGGGAGATCCCGGCCTCACAGTGAACCAGCACTTTACCCCCCTCCTGCTTCACCTCGTCTAAACAGACAGAGAGAGAGGAGGATCAGAAACCGTTCATAAAGTAACTCTAATTTATTATTACTGACATTCTGCTGAATTTAAGCTTCACTGTAAAATTTATAACTCGATAATTCATCACATGGTCTTACTATGACATATATATATATAATATAATACATTATCATTTAATAAATTAATTATAATCTCATACAAATGTCATTTAAATGTAATTACACAATTACAATCAGTAGTGAAACAAGATTTACATTACATCTATATTCTATAGTTTTTGCAAATCAAATATGCCAAAGACAATTTGTACTATATTATATTACAAACACTGGTGAAAGTTAAGAATCTGCACTTTCTGACTCAGTTTATCAGATTGTTTTATAGAGCTCTGACTGAGAATATAATTTAATATAATGCCACCCTTTACAGTGTGGTTGTTAGGCGCTACAAGTTTATTACAACCAAATAAACAAGAAATAATCTTAGACAAAAACAGCAACCTAAACGACGTGAAAACATAAAAAGGTGCTGGGACAAAGGGACTATTTATACACATATAAGGCAGAAAAGGGAACAGGGAACACCTGGAGGCGGTAACGAGGGGGGAGGAGCTACAAATGAACACAGGTGGAAGCACTGAAGACAAGGGCAGAGACATGAAGGTACAAACAGGACCACGTGGGGAATGACACAGTAAAGGCTTTTATGGTTTTGATTATTAGTCACTTCTGTTCCTTGTTATTAACCGAAGGTTTTATATCTGGTGTATTTTTTAGTGTGGCATATTTTACTGCACAACAGTAAAATACGACAACACGTCGATACCTAGAAAGCATATCAAAGTGCACTGGAAAAACTACGGCTTTAGTTGACAAACAACTTGTCTAATCTTTTACTCTAAAAAACACGAGATCCATCAGTCCTTCACTAAACGTCCAGCATCAGATTCCTCCGCTCTGTTCTCCATCCACTCCTCCTGCTGTGGTTCAGACGCTTAAATGTCAGATATTTTTACTTTACCTCTCCTCTGGAGGAGCTTACGCCTGCTCTGACTCATTAGATCATGGCCAGTGTGTCAGCCCCACTCAGGTAACAACACACTCACACACTCACACACACACACTCTTACACTAACACACACACACTAACACGCACATATATACAATCACACATCCGTCATTTACAGGTCATAGACTCAGCAGGCTGTAGACTCAAATACACCATCTCTCTCTCTCCTTCTCTCTTTCTCTCTCTCTCCTTCTATCTTTCTCTCTCTCTTTCTCACACACACACACACACAAATCCAGAGGCTCAGTAGGCTGTAGACTCTAATATATCATCCTCTCTCTCTCTCTCTCTCTCTCTCTCTCTCTCTCTCTATCTATCTCTCTCTCTCTCAGTCCATCTCATCCAAACAAAACCTGTTGGAGTGATTCATCCTAAAGCCCATCAGGCCATCTGCAGTGGAGGAGGCTGTATGAGTGTGTGTGTAAGTGTGTGTGTGTGTCACGATGACCATCACTGATAACACACACTATTGCTCCTAAATATTATCACACTCTTCCCACCCTGTTCTGCCAGAAGGCCCTTTTGTTTGGGATCTGCTTCTATTTCCGGACTTTTTGTACTGAAGAACCTTTATAAGCGAGGCAGAGGCGGAGGGGGCGGGGCTTAACTCTAATCGCCTAAAATCTGAGCAAACACTTCACCTGAAACTCTGGGCCGGCAGGTCAGCGGAGGATTCTGGTATTTGTAATGCCTCAAGGAGAGAAATAGTGGGGGAAATTTATTTAGAGCTTATTTAAACAGTGCTGCGAAATGACTCATTCAGCTAACACCTGTATTTAATCAACAACATCCAATTAGTCTCCATAACACACCTTCTGCCACACTCAACACAAACGCATACACAGGTATGTATTTATACATATATAATACATTACATATTATTTTACAAGCTTTCCCCCAAAAAAATGATCCTGTAAAATTTCTTGCTCTGGAAAATCGTATTAAAATGACAAATATATACCGTTTATACTTAAATATACTGAAATGTGTGAATTGTATGAAATATCTGTTTTTAACAGCTGTTCACTGTCAATTTCAACTAAACTACATATTGATACATATTGATATTTTACATATATCACATATACAAGAAACTGAATGTAGAAATATACTGCCTTAGAAGTACTGTTTTGTTGACAGACATTTTCTGTTATGCTATATTTGGGGGTTTTAGTTACTTTTATACATGAACAAATGTAATTATCTTTTATTTATATATGATAGAAATATAATATATGGTCATAGGCCTAGACATCCCAATGTCCTATCATTATTATCATCCCCAATTAATCAAAAAAGAAATAGATTTGGTCTTAGATACGACCCTGTTTTATAATCTGACAATGCCAGGTTCATACAATAAACAAAACCACACACACACACACACACACACACACACCTACCCCAACTGCCTGTCCCTGCCATTCAAGCGCTACTCATCCTCTGACGCACTGGCCACGCCCGCTGTAATCAGGTTACTGTGTGCACAGGCTGTGTGACTCAAGACTACGTGTATTTTTTCCTTCCTTTATTTAATCACTGGAGCTTTAAACAGAAGGAGCTGCTGGATTCTTTAGAGTAGCTCACTGTGAGAGGGGGGCAGGAGGTGAGGAGAGAGAGACGGGGGAAATAGAAGCTGATTTATACAGTGAGGATTGATCCAGGAAAGAGAGTTAGGCTTATTTTAGTGCTGGCGTGAGTGAGCGAAGGTCAGAGCAGGATGTCTTAATGTGAAAAGCTTTTAAACAGCCACAGATCCATCTATAGATTTCCCTGCTTTCCACGAAAAGCTTCTGTAAATCACAAGGGTTTATGTAAGTGAATGGGTGCTAATTTGTGCAGCGTTGGATTTCTCACCCAGATCTCACTGAAACAAACAGAGAAAGTGCAGATTCCAGTCTTTCCATTCAGTGCTTATAATAAGCAGAAGAGGAGATACTGTATTTTAACATTTTGAGTTGCTTTGAAATTAAACTGAATCTAATTAAACTTAGCATACGTATGTAAACTAAAAATACAACATAAAATAAGGTGCTGTAAAAGGTTTAAATAAAGATCATTACAGCAGAATGAGAACAGGAGGAGTTTCTCTGAGCGGAAGGTAAGCACTAACGTTGTGTCGTTACTCACCGATGAAATCTATGGCCTCCTGAAAGTGTGAGCTGATGTCGGCCGTGTGACTGTCCTCCACCGGGATCCACTTGTAGCGGTGCTGGCCTTTCGCGGGGCGCGAGTCTCTGCGCGAGACATTCAGCAGCGCTGTGATCCGCAGGTCACTCAGGTAGTCATTTCTGCAGGCATGATGAGCGCTACCCAGGTACAGAAACGGCAGCAGCTCCACCGGCTTTCCCTACAAATAAACACACAATAATATCAATCAGCGATACTCTACATATAATACACATTTATGCTATTTTCTATTAATTAATTGGCTGTTCTGACTCGTGCAGTTGGTAATTTTTTTATAGTAGGTGTTAGTGTTAGAGTGTAAACAGTACAGTGAGAAGAGGTCTAGTCATTCACAAGCAGATATGTAGAAATCAACATTTTCACACAGAAAAACCTCCTCCTGTAAAGTTTCCATTTTTTTTTAATATGCCAGGCCATGATTAATAGAAGCTGAAGAATATGGCCAAATTTTGTATCACAACATATTTAACTAATTTTGGTGCATACTATATAATTCTAATATCTGAAAGCAATATAAACAGAAAAAAGCCAGAGAAAACACTATGAATGTATATTTATACATATTTATGAATGAAATATTGAAAGATCACATATATGGTAAAGTCCTGTCTTTGAAATAACACTATTACACCAGACTGATCAACACACACAAAAGGATGCTTTACATCAATTACACCTTTTTTGGTGTATATTTACTCTATATCTGTTCATTTTCCAACAAAACAAGATCTCAGTTTCTACACACTCTTTTTTTATCCATTTTATTCCTCTTCAGATCTTTAGATAAAGATCATTCTATTAGAATTACAGGTGTTTCAGGAACAATAGGAAACCACGAGCAGACGAAGTGTCTGTTGCACTGTGTGAGATTATTATTATTATTAACACCTGCTTTAGTCTCTCTCTCTCTTTTCACATGGTGAAATTCCTGTTAATCACAGAGAAAAACCACAGAGATTCCGCAGACAGAAGGGGGAGAGGTGCAGGGGGAAGCAGGCAGAATGAGGAAGTGGGGCAGTGTGTTTGTTAGGTGGAAGTGAGCAGCAGGGCTTTATCTCTTCCTGTACCTGATGGTAATCGTGTTTCTGTTGTCCGCTCAGCCTCTCGCAGTGACCGGCGCCGCGCTCCGTCTCGCACGACTCTGTCGCTTTCGCTTCTGTGCAAAGTTCTGGGTAGTGCGAGTGGAAGCTCTCGAAACCTCCTGAGAAAGATAAGAAGATAAAACATGTTGTTTTAAATAGAACTTGTGTTTGCTGAGTCTGGAACAGCAGAGCTGTTGTGCTCTGAATCAGGGACACTGGAGTCGTGTTTTGGAGAAGTGGTGAAAGTTTACACCACTGAACCACTTTACTGCGTGAGAAAATCCATCCCTAGGCCTGTCACAATTATTACATTATCGATAAATCGTACAATACATGGACATGACCTCAATACTTTAACTTATCAGGGAGAGTCCATTAATGTGAATCTGTATGTCAGCTAAGTTTTAAAATGCATTATTTATCCTATTTGATTTTAGTTTTATAAGATTTAGGCTGCATGTCATAATAATTACATAAAGGACATATCATACAATATATGGAGAAATGTTTGCTGAATATGCAAGTACAGCAAAATAAAATTATAAATAATAAAAGAACGAGAAATACTTTATCTACAATACAACAGGCTCACAGATATAGACATACATGAGATAAAAGACAATAGTGTAATAGTGATGGAGGGAGTGAATAAAGATGGAAAAACAGTATAAACAGAACCCGTAAAAACATTAGTGCAAATATAGTGGTATAAAAGCTTAATGCTGGTAAAGTGAACGAGTGTGTAAAGTTCTTTAAATCTCACAGTTATAGAGGGAATTAAAGGGAAATTAAAGCTCCTGTCTTAACAAAGTACGATTCTATAATTTAGCACATCTCAGACATTACAGACGGGCTCAGACTGGGTTTCTATCTGTTTAACAGATCAGAAAGTTCAGAAATCAGACAAATCCCTAGATCTTTTAATAGCAGTTATTAAGTGTTATGACAACTTAATGATTTAGATATCTAAAACCCTCACAGATATAAAACACAGACTACCTCATCCAGGTAATCTAAACCTAGACCATTTAAAGGCTGGAGGAGGGATTAACAGACAGCTATAATAATAATAATAATAAATACAGGTTCAGATCACCTGAAACAGGCCAATTATGACCACAGCTTCACCTGTCATGTTGAAGGAGTCCATATATAGTCATCTACACCCATAATCCTCCACTCTTACAGCAGTTCAGTCTGAATAAACTGCTGTCTAACAGGAAGACTAATAATCTGCGCTCATCCTGAAGCCTCTGACTCATCTGGGCTTTGACGCACACTCAATCTTTTTTCCAAGAGCTGAAAAAATTAGCTTCTTCTGAGGATCTGGCTGCACTGTACCAATAACACGATCTGGAGAACCACAGTCTGACTGAACAACATTAATATCTTCAAGCTTTAAAACTATAGCTCACAAAATAGTATAACAGTACCCAGCTAATGATAATCCTGATGTGTAATAGAGGTTAGACAGAGCTAGTAGCTAACTGATGTAGCGCGTTAATATACTGGCCTTACATACAACCAAGTACATTAACAAGGCCAGAATATTAAACAACCTAGTCCAGCTCTAATAAAAAGAACATTAGGTTAGTTTCTATATTAACTACTACTAAGATGATTTAAACTGTTCTCTTAAATAGATTAACCAGCTGTGTTCCACTCAAACCAAGATCATGAGAGTCAAAAAACTAACAAGAACAGTATTTAAACGGTAAATGTTAGATAATATTAAAAACTCTTTAGGGTGAACAGTCTTGTTGATAAGTCATTTACATTTACATTAACAAGTTTAGTAAATAAACACCGCTGAACCACTTTACTGGTCAAGTACAGTACTAATACTGTAATTAGATAGTGTATTATTAATAGTGTAGATATATTAGATAGCCTAGCTAGGTTAAATTATAATGTTTTACTATTTATTTTCTAAACTATTACCAAATAGCTTATTAATTAGGTTATATTTCACTCAAAGACCATATACACCCTAAATTCTGAAGAAGACAACAGTGTCAAAACATGCACAAGAACAGGATTTAAACGTGTCTATTAAATCTATCTAATATAAAGTCTACAGTAATGTAATGTACTGTATTGTACTTTGGTGTAGCGTTACTGTAATCTCACCCTTGGGGAAGCAAATGTTTGGAGCTGTAATGTAATGTACTGTATTGTAATGTAATGTACTGTACTGTACTGTAATGTACTGTACTGGTTTGTAATGTAGTGCAATGTAGTGTAGTGTAGTGTAATGTAATGTAGTGTATTGCAATTTAATTTAATGTGAAGTTACAGTAATCTCACCCTTGAGGTAGCAGATGTTGGTGCAGGAGGGGAGCTGTAATGTAATGTACTGTGGTGTAGTATAATGTAATGTAGTGTAGTGTAGAGTAATGTAATTTAATGTATTGTAGTGTAATGTAATGGTAGTATAATCTCACCCTTGAGGAAGCAGATGTTGGTGCAGGAAGGGAGCTGGGCCAGGCTGTGAATTACTATCTGCGCGGTGCTGTCCTTCTTCAGCTTCTGGAAATGAGGAGTCCGGTCATCCAGAGCCACCACCGCGGACACGCTGCCCTGCCGCAGCCGAAACAGGGCTTTCTCATCCGGTATAACGAAGCGCAGCGGCACGGGGCCGCCCCGGCTCCGCCGCACCACCACCGAGTTGAGGTTGGCGTTGACGGAGCCGCGGATGCTGGAGCCGGAGAAGGAGAAGTACGGGCGGCAGTCCACCACCAGCACCTCCCCGCGGCCCCGCCGCAGGATCCTCCGCAGCCGCCGGCAGTCTATACTCGAGACCTTCATTCTCACAGCGGGAGAAACCGGGTTTACTATTATTAAAAACAATAAAAACAGAGAATAAAACGGTGTTTTCGGATCAGTCTGTCATCTCCTCTGAGGAGATCCCGCTCCATTCGGTTTTATACTCCGCACTGTTTTCTTCCCGCCCGTTTTCCCACCTAAAGCCCGCCTCCTAATGCGCGACCATTGGCTACACCCTCCGCCCTCTCGTGCTCCTATTGGATACAGCCTCGCGAGTGCGAAGCGCAAGCCAATCACAGCACAGCGAATAACTGCCAGCCTGAAAGCGGGTGGAAAGTAGCGGAACCTCCGGAGAGCGACGTCAAGGACCATATTTGGACAGCGCCGCCGAGGCCACGCCCACCCGAAACCCCGCTTAACACTGAGTGGGCTGAGAAATTACTCACTTCTTCTGAAAACCTGGATATTTTACATTTTTCTCTTCCATTTCGAAGAAGTTCTGCTCTGCGGGGATTTTTACTTCATCCAGATGTTATTTTTTGCACTTAAACATAAACAAAATATATTATCTATATAATCTATCTATCTATCTATCTATCTATCTATCTATCTATCTATCTATCTATCTATCTATCTATCTGTTTAATTAATTTAATTTTTTATGTATTTATTTATTTATATAAATATTTTTAAGATGCTTTGTAGGCTGACTCATGCTGCTCCTCTGGGACAGGTCTCACCACCTCCACCTGTTCCATATCTGTCTGTCACAATCCCTTAATAAGATCTAATGTGATTAAACGTCACTCAGGGCCTTCACTGGGCCATTCATTACCTGTAGACAAAAGCATCAATCAGCCCCTGAATAAAGCCGGGAGCACTTTACTCTACTGTGCTCTACTGTACTCTACTGTACTCTACTGTACTCTACTGTACTCTGCTGTACTCTACTGTACTCTGCTGTACTCTACTGTACTCTACTCTGCTGTACTCTACTCTACTCTACTCTGCTGTACTCTGCTGTACTCTACTCTACTCTACCCTACTCTACTCAGGTACTGCAGGAGAGACTTTAGACCTGCTGACCTCTGAAGAAGAACCAGAAACTGAATGCAGTGGTACGACACACAGTGACTGACCTACTTACATTCATACTTAATGAATTCATACAAAAGATTATGTGTGTGTGTGTGTGTGTGTGTGTGTGTGCAGAGAAGTGTGACATGCATACGCAGTTTTAGTGTGAATGTGTGTGCTTTGTGTGCGTTTTTGCATATGCGGTGTGAATGAGTGTGAATGCACCATGCATGTTTGTGAGCGTTAATGTGTGTGTGTGTGTTTGTGTGTGACAGGAAGAGCAGGTTGTTATTGGATTAGAGCAGCAGGCAGTCAGCCATATGGCATCAGAGTAATCTCTCTGCTGATGACATCACAGGGGCAGTGGGGTAACACTGGCTCACTCTCGCGCAAACCGAACACACACCAAACCATCTCAACCTGCTGAAAGCTGCTTCAGCTGTGTGTGTTTATATATTCAGTGTGTTCATATATGCAGTGTGTGTTTATATATGTGAAGAAGTGAGGAAAACATCAGTAGGCCAAACCTGCATGGGCCATTCTGACCACTGTAGTACATTTAATTTTATTAAAGAGGCTTATTTTACTCTCATTCCTCTCAGTACGAGTACTTAGTGCAATGAAATTACATTCCTCAACACATTGCAACTGCGCAACAAACTGTGCAACATAGAGATATAACACTAAAATAAATACAATAAATATAGCAGACATACAACAGTTTAACAGACAGGACAGTGCAATACAGACACAAACAGTTTAAATATGCATGGTGAGAATATGTTGCAAAGATAAAGCTCTGCAAAAAAATAAGAGCGCATTTAAAAATAATGAGTTTCTTTGATTTTACCAAATTGAAAACCTCTGGAATATAATCAAGAGGAAGATGGATGATCACAAGCCATCAAACCAAGCTGAACTGCTTGAATTTTTGCACCAAGAGTAAAGGCATAAAGCTATGCTAAAGCAGTGTGTAAGACTGGTGAAGGAGAACATGATGCCAAGATGCATGAAAACTGTGATTAAAAAACAGAGTTATTGCACTAAATATTGATTTCTGAACTCTTAAAACTTTATGAATATGAACTTGTTTGTTTTCTTTGCATTATTTGAGGTCTGAAAGCCCTACATCTTTTTTGTTATTTCAGCCATTTCTCATTTTCTGTAAATAAATGCTCTAAATGACAATATTTATATTTGGAATTTGGGAGAAATTTTGTCTGTAGTTTATAGAATAAAACAACAATGTTCATTTTACTCAAACATGAACCTATAAATAGCAAAATCAGAGAAACTAATTCAGAAACTGAAGTGCTCTCTTCATTTTTTCCAGAGCTGTATGAAATATACTGTAACATATAGAACATGATCACACATAGATACATTTTTCACAGATGGTGATGCAGACGATAAGTTGAATCGGATGGGTAAGAGGCCGGAACAGTGTGTGTGTGTGCGAGTGTGTGTGTGGGTGGGTGACTGAGAGGTATCAATTAACAGGCTCCATTCATATGTTAAGAGGTTCAGGAAGTGTGCATTTACTGTGGGCACATTACAAGTGTCTAATGCAGTTCTGTCACCTGACTCTCACTGCAATTCACTCTCACATCAATACTGCACTGTTCACTGTTCACTCTGTTCACACCGTTCACAAGCCATTAACACACACTAGACATTTCCAGTTGCTTTGAGAAATTGGTGTGATCGGGTCTGATCACCAAAAAACAACCTGTTCAACAGTATAAATAATTAAATAAAATTCCCTCAAATAAATAATTTGTTTCTTTAATGAAAAAAGACTTCCCCTTCATTTTTTACACCGAGAGAATTTACACTGTAAAAATGAACATATTAAAAAGCACAAACAGATTTAAAGCTATTATTATTTTAAGCCGTGTATCTCCAGTAATAAAAAAGAAACAGATTTTAGACTCCATATGTTTGTCTTTACTGACTGATATAAAATCATGTAAACAAAACTTGAAACATTATGGTTTGTTTTTTGTTTTTTAAATAAAGTTTTTGTGAAAAGAAATGAAGAGCCGAGATGGTTGCTGACACTGTTCTCAGTCATTAAACACAGCATGGTTTCAATTATATTTTGAAATATTTTTTTCAAGATGTGTTAAACTAGTTAAACATTTTTACAGTTAAACAGTTTTAACACAGAACAGCCACTAGGACAGTACGCTGCATAAATCACCAGTTTGAATCCTGGTCATGAGCGCAGCACTGTTGGCTGTTGTATCAGAGCTGAAGATCTGATGCTTTCCTCTGAATGTGTTGGCGATCTTGCACTACATTGGTGAACGTGCAAAAAAAGCACTGGCTGATTTCAAATGTATACGTATTGTGGATTAACTGGCTCTGTTAAATTAAACAATAAATAAATAATAATATGAAAAGCACATCTACATTAACTAGACTATAGAAAATCTGATTCTCGCCTGGATTTTCCCGTCCTATCATCACCCTGCGTGTTTTCTGAGGTGTTTTGTCCTGGTGTGTGTGTGTGTGTGTATATGTGTGTGAGTGTGTATGTGAGAGACTTCCTGAGGTGAATGTAAAAGCGTTAAATAAAGAAATTCACACAATGGGAGCAGATGAGCTGCGAGCTGGAGACGCACTCACAGGTGTTTCCTGGAATCTCAACAAATTCCACACACTGACAAAACACACACACACACACACACACACATATATAACAGGGTGATGAACAGGATTGCTAAATTACATCTGAGCATTTATTTTACATACATATTATTAATGCATCAAAAAACAACACACATAAAGTGGCTAAAGCACCTGTGGGTTGCCATGTTGAGGACATGAAAGCTATATAAATGACTGTAAGAAAGACAACTATAAAAAACATTTTAACCCATAACAAAAATTCCAGTAACATACAGAATAAAGCACTGCTGTTCAAGATGCTAGAGATTAAACTTGTTTTAATATTATCTGATTATTATCTGATAATAATAATAATAACTCATCCTGATCATTTTATGAGATACTACACTAATATAATGCATACCGTCTGCAGACAAATAACAGTTTCAAAGTCACAAGAATTAAAAATTGTAGATTTAACGCTGATTCAGGGTTCAGAGTTCACACCTGCACTTATGATTCCTGTGAAACCTCCTGTGGTTCATTTTCAATTCTTACTTCATGTTTTTAAAACTGTACAGAAATATACTGTATACATGCACAAGCCCAGAACAGAGGATCTTTTCCTTTATCTACTTTCTAACTCCTTCTCCAGAGAGGCCTGACCAATCGGCACAGAGAACACTCAAATGCACTTGAGGATACTTTCAAATTTCTTCAGATTCTTATTTTCAGATTGACTGATCTTAAAAGTCGCTTTTTTCTTTATTTAGTTGAGTAGTTTTTGCTTCTCATAATCTGGATTAGAACATTACTCAAATATTCACTATTCACTGTATACCTGTAACTCTACCTCTTCACTACTTTACTTTAACTGATGCTCTCTAACACTTTATTAAGAGACAAGAAATTCAAGTAATTAACTCTTGATGAGTTCAGCACAGCTGTTAACTGAAAGCCTGAATTCCAGGTGACTCTGCCTCATAAAGCTGACTGAGAAAATCCAGCACAGATGATCAAAACTGAAATAATTCCATCAGTTTTCCATCAGTTTAGTATTAATCTACAATACAGAACATTTTAAAATGATGAAAAAACACTGAATTTAAAGTATGTGCAAACTTTTTACTGGTACTGTATTTAAACCATATTTAATCACACATTAACACTACATGTGAACTCTCCAGTAACAATGATGTGCTTGTCTCACTAAATAAAACCACTATGTCTCCAGGTTAAAGAATGCACGCATTTAAATTTACATTTAAAACATATATCAAAACACATTTTCGATAAACATACACTGTACACCCCCCCCCCCCCCCCCCCAACCATTTATATTACATACAGTATGTTTGGCCAAGGGCTAATAAACATTGCTTCATTTGTAAATTTGAAACTAAACAAATTTTCTACTCATATCTTGCGTTTAATTCATTTTCTTTTACATTTTATTAAAAAACTAATAAAAAAAGAGTAGCACTTTTTGAAAGAAATGTAACATAAGAAAGGTAAAGGGCAAATATTAACCATGTAAGCTGTTTATATTGCTTGCAATTTAGGTGAAGCGAGCATATGTAAAGCATTTTAATGTAGAATTGCTTAATTTTGCTGAATTAAATACAAGTAACAAAGTAAACGAGTAACAAAAATATAAACACCACACAAGGGTTAAAAGGTTCACATTGACAGTAGTAATTTATTTATATTATCTCTTTCAAACATCCTTCAAAATTGTCCGAATGAAGATTAAATCTCCAAATGTTCAAATTTGTTTAAAAATAACACATTTGTTCTGTATGAGTTCTCCTTATTTGTTCACATAACTGAACACACTCACCACGGCTGTAACAGCCTAATTCAGTTTCCTGCTCTGTAACAGAGATCGTCATCAGGTGACGCTGAACACGGTTAGTGTGAATAACCGTATTAAACATCTCTGAGCTGTAAAACACGCAAACACTGAGATGATGATGATGATGATGAAGAGCAGCTGAGTGCTGGGAATGCAGAGGATGACAGCATTACAGAGCTGCTAAATGACACCATTAGATCCAGTTAATTAATAACACACACACTCACACACACAAACACACACACACTGCACATGCTCACTGCTGCTGACAGAGAGAGGAGGCATGAGAAGACTCTGAAACATCTGTGTGACGTTACAGTTATGAGCTGCTGTTCTAATAAAGTCTGATAAATGTTTAGATATAGAAAAGCCTGATCATTTATGGGTTTATACAGACGCACACGAGATGTACGACCCTGACAGCAGGCCGAGACACACACACACACACACACACACACACACACACACACACACACACACACACACACACACACACACACACTCCTCAGAAAGCTTTGACTCACACCACCCATTCCAATGACTCTGTTTACTGATCATGCCTGTGTCACACTTCTGCTGCCACCCTCACACACACACACACATTCACACACCACACACACACACACACACACACACACCCACACACACACTACACACACACACCTCAGAAAAAAGCAAGAAATGTATGTCTTAAGCAGCCCTTCAAAACACATTATACTACATGTAATGGTCTTTTCAACACACTACCTTTTAAACGAACACACACACACACACACACACACACACTCCAACACATCCTTAAGGAGCATTTTTAAAACCCTCTGAGTCACACAGCATATCTTAAGCTTCAGAGGATTACACATTATAACATCACACAGTGAGGCATTTGCTTATAATGCTGTGTGTGTGTGTGTGTGTGTGTGTGTGTGTGTGTGTGTGTGTGTGTGTGTTAGAAGGTCACCTTCCACAACATCCAATTATATGTTGTTTTTGGAGTGTAGCGAAATTCTCAATATTAATTTATTTAGAAATTTATTCTGGATATTAAAGATATTAGAATTGAATGGCTGTGTATCAACATGGACACTGTGGTGTTTCTCCTTTTTCCTCTATTTTATTTAAATTAAGACCAAACTGTCGGCCATGTTGTTAATTTTAACCAGAGTGTTTACATTAGAGAACACAATACAATAAGTACCGAGTAACAGTAAGCGTGTAACCTGGCAACCGCAGTCCCATCTCAGAACACTGGAGAGCATTATCTGTCTCACCCTCCCATTCACAGATACAACTCTCAGTGCGGGTTGCCAGGTCATGGACAACAGACCTACATGATCAAATGCAAGAGGAGAGTCAGGGCTGTAGCTAAACCAGCTTTAGTAGTTATTAAATGCTTTGCTAATGGAGCTTTTTAGAAGGATGCTAAAGCTTTTTAGGTTTGGTATCATCTAATATCTGCTGCAGGTTCTGTTCCATTTTATTCTCTCTCCTCTTTGGCTATTGTGTTCCACACCTGGCAACCCGGGGTGTGGAAACAGGACTGGGGGGGATCCCACTGCTTAAACTCTGCATGTTTTCTTACTGATAGCACTTCCTGATGTTTATACTGAAAATATAATACATATTGATCCTATAATTGTTATTAAGCACCAGATTCATATTGATATTGTAGTTGATTAGTTGTGTTCTGCATGCAGGTCAACAACCTGATCTGAGCTGTTCAGTAACGTTGTTTACTCGCGGAGCGGGCGAGCGGTTGCGTAAGGAGTTAGGAATAGCCGCTACTTCCCTTCAGCTCCAGCCGTCTTTGGCATAATCCCTCAGTCTTGGCAGGAAGTGAATCTCGAGCCAGCGAGTCTTGGCATCGTCTGCAGCCTGGCCGAGTTTATTCAGCAAGATGGAGTAATATAATTTAACAAATAAACCACAAGGAGGACTTCCTGCTGCATGATGAGCTTAAAGATAGTTATTCAGGTACAGCAGTGAAGGTCTTATATTCCCCGAGTCTTACACTTACAGATTCCTATATATCCCATGGCCCTAGGGTATAAACTATAGCCCTATCTGAATGAGATAAGTTTCTCAGGGGGTTCTGGGGTAAGTTTTTTTCCCCCCATAAAATGTTTTGTCTCTCAGCATTTAATAAAATAGCTATTTGTCCACTGCCGCGCACCGTAGTTACACTTTGGGTGCGCCACGGTTTCCACGGAGATCCACGTTAAAAACACAACAGTGAGTGGAAATGGAGGAGCTACTGAACGCTGTGATGTCATGTGACAGAGAAAAAAGCCTCCAGTTTCCTCCAGTTTTTCAATTGCAGTCCGGATGCAGGAGTTTTATCACTGAGTAGAAGTGTGAAATATTTTACACAGACGCCCCCCTGAGAAAATCCTGTTCAGATAGAGTTTATGAGAACCCTTATACGACCGAAGGCTCAGATTATTCCCAGTCTTCTTTTCCTCTCCCAGTATTTTGAGGGGTTTGTGTTTTTGAGCACAGCTATATGCTTTCAGTACCCTACAGTCCCAGTGCCCTACCTTTCAAGGGACCTATTTATTAGAGCCTTATACTGCAGGACTCTCTAATCCTGTGGTTCTATAATAACAGGTCCCTGAATTAACATGCTGCTATGTTTCCACAGCTCTAAACTCATACGTTATTAGGGCCCTATTTTCTGAGGTATCTAATCTACCAGATCATTATGTTTCTGAGTCACTATAATCCCAGTGCCCAATAGCTGGTGTCCTCTATTCCACAGACGCTACATTCCTAGTGCCCTATATTCTCAGGATCATATGTGAACTCTGAACTATATTGTCAGAGCCTCTATGTTGACATTTTCTGGTCTATTTTCTGGTCTGAGCTGGAGGCTCTCTGTGTTTCTGTGCTAATCTCTGTGTGAATGACCTCTGGACGCATTAGTGCTGTTGGTGTTATCTGTTTCTCAGTTCCTGGTGTTGGTGAGAAAGCGAGCGGTTGATTGGTTGGTTGGTTGGAGGTGGGTTCCAGGTTCTGGTTCTGGTTGTGTGGAGGTGTGAGAGAGTTCTGTTCTGACTGGTGAACTCGGGCGTTCCTGTATCTCCTCTCTGCTGTTTAGAGAAACGCTTTCTTTTTTACAGGCACGAGTTTGTGTTTAGAGAAGTGAGCGGCTCTTAAATGCAAAATGTAATTGATCTTTCTTATTCCAGCATATTTTCTATATGTAAAACCAACAGCAACCTAAAAAGAAGAAATAGAATTCCCTTTTATTATTATTGTTAAACCCCTCTCATCAGGAGCAGCTGTGAGCAGTGTAATCCTGTACAGGTGATTTCAGGTCAGTTTCAGGAGTGTTTTGTTCGTGTCTGAATGTAAAGAATTACATCAGGACAATGTGTTAAAGACATTTAGCTGGAATTTCAAGGTTTCGGGGATTCCCCCCATCCCGCACCCCTCCCCCCATCCCGCAGTCCTCCCCCCATCCCGGTTCCTGAAGTCTCTCTGTTTACAAACAGCCCGTATTGTTCTTTCAGCTCTGCTGATATAAGCAGCTATAATTACTGCAGACATCAGCATCTTCATCCTCCTCTTCCTCAGACGTGCTGCTGCTGCTGTGTTAAATAATTTTTGTTTTTTGTTTTACTGTTTTTACAGTTTTTGTTATGATTAAGGTGTGAAATTTGCATGTTAACAACTGACGTCACAAAGCAACTTTACAGGAATCAGACAAAATAGTAAAACATAAAAAATCCCTCAGAACTGGAAGAAGAACCTTGTGAGGTCATCATAACATCTAATCAGACTTCTGCTATGATCAGGTGGTATAGTGATATATATTTAGAGCAGTGATGGTAAAATATATGGGCTGTTGATGGTAAATGATGATAATAATCACTGGAAAGTGTATTTCCTGATTACACGGCCGAAGTGGTTGCTGTGGTATCCCAGATGTTTACTATGGTTTTTGTAAGTGGTTGCTGTATGGGTACAATGGTTCGTGCTGGTAGTAGGAGATTGCTATTATGTTGCTATATGGTTACTAGCTGGTTGCTATGGAGTTGCTTGGTATTTGCTATGGTATCCAGGGTGGTTGCTAAGGTATTTTCTAGGTGGTTGCTATGGTATCCAAGGTGGTTCCAAAGGTGTTGCTAGGTGGATTCTAAGATGTTGCTATAGTATAGCTATTGACTACTACTATACTGTTACAATGATAATGTTTTGGTTGCTATGGTGTTGCGACTACACATCATTTTATTGTAATGGTTTAGATATATATTTTTTGTTTAATTCTTAATGTTTTGCCTATATCATATGTCATATTATCTTAGCATAGTGTCTGTGTATTATTGTCAGTGGGTCACAGGATTGATGCCGTTTTTGTGGAAAACAAAGAATTTGCAGCTAAATATGAAACCTTATTCACTTTAATCTTATTATTTTTTTCTGTTCCAATAATAATAACATTAATATTTAGAATGAAGGTCTACTAATACAATTATTACATTTATATCATGATAAATTCTGGGCTCATTCAGGGCTTGTTGTTCACATCACACTGTAGTGTTGAGATGAGCTGAACTGGTGGAAAGAGAGAGAGAGAGAGAGTGAGAGAGATAGTGTATATAGTGATGCTCACTCTGCCGTTTTCCAGTAATCTTTCAGCTCAGATATTTTCAGGAAACCCAGCCTGTGTTTCCCCTCCTGCTTCTGACGTCATGCACACACCTTTCCAGCATCTGATCCACCTGAGACCTGGAGGGGAGGGGGGGGGGTCTACATCTTATCCTCAGGTTTTATAAAGGTGGGAGGAGGAAGTGACTTCCCTCCATATGTGTGATTCCCCTGTGGAGGAGAGAGTGAGACAGAAAGAAGGAGAGAGAGAGAAAGAGAGAGGGACAAAGAGAGAGAGAGAGAGAGAGAGAGAGACAGATGACCTATGCTCAGGTGTGATTGTGCACCCCCCAACACCACCACCCACCTCCAGTTCAGAGAAAAGCTATATTTAGCCCACTAACCCACTGCCTTCATTACAGGACCTGCCACACACACACACACACACACAACCCTCTGGATCTCTGGCCAACACATGTGTTTGGTATGACTCATAGTGGGATATGAGCATGGGGGTGGAATCAATTCTGTGTGTGTGTGTGTGTGTGTGTGTGTGTGTGTATGAAAAAGTAGGGTGAGATTGGTATAAAGCTCTATAAGCACAGTGCATATAAAAACTCTTTACCCCTTGCAAGTTTTCCCCTTAATATATAAATATAAAAGTTTTTTTTTACAAGAATTTAAATAATAAAAGGTCCTAAATTTGACAAAAAATTATCTTCAGCAAATTATAAAGCCCCTCCCCCTCTGTGTGTGTTGTTCTGTGCTGTCTGTTTTCATATCTGGTCCTGTAAACATTTTTTGTTAGTAGGTCAGCTCTACAGTCTAGCTTATGCGTATGTCATGTCCTGCCGTAGACCACCTCAGAAAGGTAACCGTGTCACGGCAACGCAGAACACAGCAACTGCAATTGGTCTGCTAAACCTCGCTTTCCCACGTTCACATTTTGCAACATCTTAGGATCTTAGGTGCTGTGAAGCCTGGTGGTGGCTGCATCATGTGCCGATGCTTCTCGGCAGCAGTCCCTGGAATGACTGCTGTATGAACTCCAGACGTCCCAAGTCTCCCGGAAGTTGCGGGAGTCTGCATATCAAAACCGGCTCCCTGATGCCCACAAGTCCCAAGAGTGAACACAAACGTGAACACAAACGTGCACTCAGGTGGTGGAGATTTTTTCCCCCCAATCGCGTTTGTGTGAAAGATGCTCCCCTTGTGTGCATATTCATGAAGCACATGCAAAACAGCGTTGGCAGGGTGACCGACGCCGCAGTGCTAACAGTTTCAGCAGGGCTGGGATGGTTTAGCTGCACTGCTAATAGCTGGGCTTGGCAGGGTTTAGAGCTATGATGCTAAAGGGCACATCAGCTGGTTTTAGCAGGTTTAAAGCGGTTTATTTTCTCTGCACGCTTTGGGTCATGGACTTGCTTTAAAATAAATCTTCTCCCAAGTCATCGTTCTTCTGCAGATTAAATCTGATTGTCCTCCAGGATTTCCTGATGTTTCACTGCAAGCGTTTCAGAGCCTGCTGCCTAGATACATGCCCACAACATGATGCCTCCACCACCATGCTTCACAGTGGATATGATGTGTTTGTGGTGAAGTTACATGTTAAGTGCTCGCCAAACATTGTGCTTAGTCTAATGTCCAATAAGATGCATTTCAGTTTCTTTAGACCAAAGAACCTTTTTCAATGTATTATTTAAATTGGAGTTTACCCCATGCTTTTGCATGAACTATAGTAAAGATCTAATTTTCTGACTTTTTTATTTGTTTTTTTGACACACTGTTGTCTATAAACTCAAGTACAGATTGATTGAAGGCTTAAAACATGAGGATTGGTGATAACGCACATTAGCCTCAGTGCACAAACTTCCCAAAAGTGGCCTAAAAAGTAATATATGACTTACCCAGCCTTTATCTATACTCTAAATATACACAGGTCTCTCCACAGTGTGGCCTCCGGATTCATATAATCAGAGTTTAGCTTTAGTGATTCCCAAACAGCCCACAGATTCTGTTTCTGGACGCCGTGGCTCCGTGGAGGCCGAGGCCGAGAGATCTGGATCTAAAACCCTGTGGATTATTAAATATATGAAAAATGATGAGAATAAGGTGACTCAAGCTCCCATAAGTAAATACCAAACCTGACTCATAGCGGCTATATGACTAACAGTTCAACTCAACCAACACCACCGGAAATCCAGCGGCCGCGTCCCGCTCACGAAGCACCAATAAAACCCGGCCACGGATACGGATATCACACCTTTAGCTTTTATAAGAGAATAGAAAATAAGATCTTTATATTTTATTGTTTAATAATTAGTGTTAATTGTCCACCTGAATGACTAATTTATAATCTACCTGATGGGTCAAACATTTCTTCTCCAACTCCTCTACTGTTAAACATCTTTGGTCAGTTCTTTATTAGAGATATTTACTCAATTAACTCTGATCTCAGATTAGCTGATTTCACTCTCTTAGTACGAAAATGTGCAAAACGATTAAAAACGTATTGAAACCTGTTTTAGGACAGTTACAGACAAACCAAGTCTCCCTGAAGCTGCAGGAGTCTCCCGCATTTCGGTAGCGGCTCCCTGATGCCCGCGAGTCACATATAATCTCCCGGAATTCATAACAAGTACCCCAAACGCGCACACAGGCGACAGACTTTTTTTTCTCTAATCGAGAGAAAAAACAGAGAGGGTTCTGATTGGCCTGTTCTCTGCAAAGAGTCTGTGAGACAGCCAATCCGTTTTTAGTGTGGGCGGGCAGTGTTTTTCCCCCCTCCCGGACGGGATTTGTTCAGTGAGTGAGAGAAAGCAGATCATGGCGGAGGCAATATTAATAATTATTGTAATATGATATGAAATGTTTTTGATGTTGTGCAATTTTTTGTGATATTGTAACTGTCAATTTTTGTCAAATAAAGGCTTTTTTCCGAAAAAAAAAAAAAAAAAGGAAAGCAGAGGCAGGGCCTACCAAAAAGAAAAAAAGATAAAACTCATTTCACCTCTGAATACACTAAATTTAATAAAAAAAAAAATTAAAATGAATTGATATAAAAGTAAAGTTTTGTTATCCTTTGGTGTGTGTGCAAGCTTTTTTTTTTTTTTTTTTTGGCAGGAAGGGGGGGGGGGGGGTGGTAACCTCCCTGAAATCATCTTTTACAACTTGGGATGTCTGCAGTTACAGAACTTCTTCTGTTTTGAAACAAACTTCAAAACAATGTATTGAAACACTGTGATTCACTATTGATTCAATTCAAATCCAAGATTCGAATTTAACATCACTATAAAACACAGTCTGCCGAGTATTTGATTGGTTCCGTCCAGCTCACACACATACTGCAAAAAGCTAAATATATTATAAAGCATTGTGTAAGTGTAGGATTATTTTGCTTATTTTAGGAATAATTATATTAATCAGTCTCACTTAGAACTCCTTATTTTAGGTAATCCGAACTCAGAATTAGTACAGAAAGTCACCAGTCAAGTTATTCTGATTCTTGTGTCCAAATTTAAAACAAAAATCTGTCTCTTAAGTTTAATTTAATTCATTTTGAGACTATGCAATTGCTTATTTTAATAAATCTTACTAAAATAATTGGTTTACCACAACGGCAGATAGTTTTTCTTATTATACACATTTATATCTCAATTTACATAGGTTTTGTATAGTTTTTTTATCAATGGATTTTTAGCAGTGCAGGTTTATAGATTCTCAACTCTCAATCCCCTGAGGTAACACTTTATGATCAATACACACAGTGTTGTCCCATGACTTTTGGCATGTAATGGACGACCTCCCTCTACACACACACTCACACACACACACTCACTTACTATCAGCAGTTGTCAGGAAGTCAGTAGTGCTGACCCTGGATGTGTCGTCCGCTGTAGTTTATTATTTCTTCTTTTTTTTTTTTTTTTCTTCTGAAACCTAAAACTCAGCTGAGCTTTCAGAATTCTCAGCTGAAATCCCCCACCACCCCCACCCACCCGCACCACCCCCTCCCACCCGCACCACACACACACACACACACACACACACCTATCGTTCTGTTTCTACACACTTACAGTAAATCAGTGAGGGGACAGAACCACTCCTGAAAGTAAAACATATCATATTCATCCTGGCAGTGATGCAGTGACCCGTATACCTGTAAACCGACCAATCCAGTACCAGCATGTTAAGCCCTGAACGTGGGACTGTGGTTGTGATACTCTTCCCAAAAACAACCAAAAAATGGAAGCTTCAAATAAATTTTATTTATTTTTATGAATGACCATTTACCAACATTTCTAACGTGGAACTTGCAGGAGTTTGAGAGGGGTTATATCGTATATTACCAAATTACCACAGCATACTGTTGACATCTGGCATTTTGCACAGATACACCCAGGTGTGTTTCACTTTAATTCTGTATGTGTGGTGAAATTAAATTTTATTTATATTTGTCCCTGACAGTCTTCATCTTTCTCCTGAAAAGCATTGCACTTTGTAAGAAGATCTCATTTGAGAAACATGGTGGTGGTATTATCATGGTTTTCAAATGGTCCAATGAATTCCTTATTAAAACAGCTAATTCTGTGCACAAGTCATAATCTCACAAGACTTTTACAGTTTTACAGTGTGATAAAGAAATTTCTGAGGGTTAAATGATCAGAAGTCCTTCATTAAGACCCTTTACAACTGTGTGTGTTTACAATGTACTTTTCCATGCGTGTTTGAATTTATGGTGGTGTGTGTGTGGGTGTGTGTGCCTGCAGGGGAATAACTGTTGCTGTGTGTGATCAGTGTGACGGAGGCTGCAGGTGTTTTACTTCCCTTTCAGGAGAAACGACACGCTATGGTTTCAGTAACTCCACCTCTAGTTCCACTTTAAAATCTGCTCTAAATAATGTTGTTGAATATTTAAACCACCTGTATTATATGTTAATATTATACAGATTCCTGCTGTTCCATTTAAACATTAAAACTGCTGGATTCCAGAAGAGCTCTGAGGGTGCTCTGGGTAAGTGGCATCAGGACTAAAGTGGGCAGCTGGTCTTTAAAGTCCTGGTGTGAGGTGAGATTATATGAGCATTAATGAGGTTTGGGTGTCTATAATATCCCTCTCACTGATTCACTGGCTGTCCTTCTATAAAGCACTGAATATATATATTTGGAGATGTCTGATCCAATTGTCTAGTCTTTCTATCAAAAGCTATTTGGATCTTGCAAACATGATGCACAAAAAAAACACATATCACTCCAAAAGGCACAAGCCATGTAATTCAGTTTTGCTTGGTTGCTGCGGTGTTGGTAGGTGGTTGCTGTGGTGCTGGTAAATGGTTGTTGTGGTGTTTGCTTTGGTGTTGGTAGACGGTTGCTGGGGTATTGTTAGGTGGTTGCTGTGGGGAGGGGGATTTACCACTCTCCAGGGGAAAATAACCCCTCCACCCAAAAAAGTGGCCCTAAAACCTACTAAAAATGTCAGCTTTACGAAAACCGCACCACGTATTACTCCAAAAAAAACAAGCAGCGTAATTCAGTTCGTAAGATTCTGAAGAATTCTGTTTTTAAGCACCTTAGTGTCGCTGCAGGGCTGAGATCGGTGTAGAAATAAGGAGACAGGATTGATTTTAACTACATCATCAGTGATATTGATCAGTAAGTGATTTTATAATCAGGGTGATCAGAAGTAGTCAGCATGTCTCCGGTCTCTGAATGCGTACTCGTGTGGAGTGCAGTGTGAGAGAGTTGTACAGGAGGAGGAACGCTTTGTACAGTATTTTAGAGAGGACGTAACCTCTGCACTGGAGTTGTTTCCTCCGGCCTGCTTCCCTTTCCTGCTTTCTCCTACTGACAAAGCCCCGCGGGGCCTGGCACTTCCTGTCCAGCAGGAAATGGGAGCAGCTCTCAGCCGAGCTGAGCGACAGCGTCCGCCGAATCAGCCCACATCCCACATCCTCACACAGAAACCCCCGTCTGAAGACCCCCAGACGCCAAACAGTCTCTGCTGTGTGTTTACCTTTCCTCAAAACTCAGGAATCCACTCCTACAACACCATTCCTCAACATCACCAGCCAAATAATAATAATAATAATAATAATAATAATAATAATAATAATAAATAATGAACAGGTGAAAATAAGGAGGAGAATAATAAAGTATCCAGAGAAACACAAACACAACTCCAGTCTGTTATTATTATACTGATACAGAGTGAAATATATGATCAGTGGAGCAGATACGATGGACAGGGAGTATTAAATATATATTAGTAATACATTTAATAAGGTGTGTAATAAAGTGAGTGTGTGAAATGGCTACAGGGGTCTAATTTTCCATACACTAGAGAGAGAGAGCTTTCTGCCCCAGACGTGAATCTCATGCAGGTTGCTTTAGATTTACACAAAGTGTAATCTAATCTAAAAAAATTAACTTCTCACCTATGGTCAGCAACCTCACTAAAGCTCAGTGATTACCTGTTCAGCAGAAAAATAGCCAGCTCACACATTTCCATGGCTGCAGCACACAGCACACTGTTGTGTGCTGCTGTGTTCTATACTTGGCAAACCTGGGTGTGGAAATGGGACTGTGGGAATAAATGGCGGTGGGCAGATCCAGAGGCTAAAACTCACACTCAGATTACTGTGACGTCCTGCAAATAAGAACATACTGAAGCTAAAGCTCTGCTAACCAAATGTTATGAGTTACTATAGAAAATATGATCATTGATGCTCCTTTAATAGTGGTATTTGACCTGGGCTGTGTGTTACTGAGCTTTTATCTCCCATTCAGCTGGATAATAAAGTCTGGTTGTCTGATGCTTCAGTCTGTGGTGATGTTGGTGGAGATCAGGTCTATTTCTGTCTCTTATCAGAGTTTTTGCTAGGCTGTAGGTTCTCTGTTCTGCGTTGGAGAGTGAGAGAGAATTGCGGTGAGGCTGAGAGTGAAACCTCCTCTCAGCTCAGTGACGGGTGACGGGTACGGGAGTGGCAGGGGTGTGTTAGTGAGTGTTTTAATAAGAAACACGTCAGTTCAGCTGAATGTGCCGCCAGCGTGCTGGTACTTGTTTTATAAGGAATGAAACAGATGAAGGTTTTACAGTCGAATCCTGAACTTCAGTCCAGCTGCTGATGAACATCAACATCCTCCTGATCTCCATACACTGACCTTTAACCCTGTTTAGATTATCCACCATAGATCTACAACTACAACCTCCAAATAACACATCACTGATCAAGAGAGGTGGATAACCCATGTTCAGAAAGTAAAACCCATCCCAGGGTTTTGTACCAACTGCTTGGGTGGCTGAGCCTGGGTCATTCGCCTCTACTGATCACTGAACAGTACATTATACACAAATATGTCCAACACAATCATACATATCATCTTTTTCACCACTGATTCTTCAGCATTGCAATTTTTTGCATTTTTGCATGGCCTCAATCTATTTTACATGAAATGTGGGTCTATGAGATTTGCAAGTAATTGCATTCTGTGTTTTTTTTTTTATAATTTATTTATAATTTTTATCCCATTTTCTCACCAATTTACACGGCCAATTATCCAACCCAACCCAACCCAACCCTATCACTAGTGATCTCCCAACACCAGGACGGTGAAGAAGACTAGCACACGCCTCCTCTGAAACATGTGGTCAGACTCCGCCTCTTTTTAAACTTTTTGCCGAGTAGCATCACAGCGCTAAAGCTCGGAGGAAAGCGCAGCGACTCGGTTCTGATACATCAGCTCACAGACGCAGTCTTGTGCTGATCCACATCACCCTAGGAGTGATGAGGGGAAAGAGAGAGAGCCATCTACTGTACTGTACCCACACAGAGAGAGCAAGACCAACTGTGCTCTCTCAGGTCTCCAGCAGCTGATGGCAAGCTGCATGACTGGGATTCGAACCAGCAATCTCCTGATCATAGTGGCTGTGGATGATGAGGTGGGGTGGTCAGTAACACTCTGCTGAATACAGTTAAACCATCAGTAAAGAGAAAAAGAGGGGCGTCTGATTCTCCAGCAGCAGCAGCAGCATCCATACACACATACCATCAAAACCAGTACCACTGCTTCATAACTCTAACACACAGACACACACACCTACACACACACACACACACAAACACACATATAGCGGTTGGTGAGTCACTATAACACTTGTGTATTGAACAAAGCTGTAGTACTGCGTGTGTGTGAGTGTGTTGACTCAAGCACAGATATCTAGGCTTTGTTATCTGTATGTGAGGAAAAAAGGAAAGAGGCAGAGAGGATGGAGAGAGAGAGAGGGAGGGATGAGGATGAATAGAGAAATGAGATGATGGTAAGAAGAATCACATGATTAGTTTATATCATCAAAAAACTGATGACGCATTCACTATCACACCTCCTGAAGAGAAGTGTGTGTGTAAGAGCATATGTGTTTGTGTGTTTGCGTGTGTGTGTGTGTGTGTGTGTGTGTGTTGTCAGTGAGTGAAACAGTGTTGTGACACGGCGTCATTCTGACTGAATAAACAGATCAGAAACACAGAGGAAAGTCTTAATTCCCAAGTTTGATTGTTGGCAAGTCTGAGTCTTGTAGTCAGGAGTCAGGTCTCGAGTCTCTGTGCTGCAAGTGCACCTTGATTCTTTAGTCTCTGTGGTACGAGTCTTAAGCTGTCTTTAGTGTATTTGAGTCTCTGCAGTACGAGTACGAGATTAGAGTGTCTGGGATGTGAGTGCTAGTCGAGTCTTGGGTTCCTGGTTTGCATGTCTGGACGAATCGTCTTCATCGGAACTTCATAGGAACTTCATAGGAACTTGGTAGAGTCTCTGGGGTGAGGGTTCTAGTCCAGTCTTTGGGATTTGAGTCGAGTCTTGAGTCTCTGGGGTACAGACTGAGTCTCACAACACGATATTACACACACACACACACACACATGGACATAAACAGATAGCATGTTCTGTGCATCAGTTCCCGGTGCTCTTCTATTAATTGTATTCTAATTAAATGTATCTGCTTTTCATTTACGTTCAAAAACACTATAGAGCAGGAAGTGGAACATCAGCGTCAGGAGCACAAACACCAGCTGAGTCACTCTGCATTTCCTGTTGGTCAGAGAAAGAGAGAGAGAGGTGTAAGAAAACATTCATACACACAGTGAAAGAGAAGTGTGTGTAAACATTTTATATACATATATACATATATACATACATCTCAATAACATATAACATTCGGAATATAGTGCATCACCAGTGTATTTCAAGTATACACTGTATTTCAAGCCCCCGCCCCCCTCTCTCTCACGCTCTCTCTCTCTCTTTCTTTCTCTCTCTCTCTCTCTCTCTCTCTCTCTCTCACATACACACACACAGTATCCTACAGCTAGCAGAACTAATGAGAAATTAGTTTACGTCAGTCAGAGTCAGGCAGCATCATCAGTGTGTAACGCTGCTCCTGACTCTGCTGATTTTCTTTGTGTTTCTCTCACTTGTGTGTGTGTGCTTGTTTGTGTGTGTGTGTTGTGTGAGAAAGACAGCGTGTGACAGTGTGTGTTCACACATTAGGCATTAACGATGCTGACGTCTTCATATTGCTCGCTTTTACAGAATTGAAGGGTAATGTGTGTGTGTGTGTGTTGTGTGAGTGTGTGATTTGTCATAGTCATCTGTCCATCTGTCAGACCAGTGAATACCAGAAGACCATTTTCATCAGGAAACCAGAGATCAGTGCATTGGATCTCTTCGGTTTGGAAAACAGATTTTACACTTTACCAAACACACCAAACCCGTTAAAACCACTGCTCACTCCAAACACGGTAGAACCAGTTACAGTCAGGAGAAGATCTCAACCACTCTGTTATATGAGTCTGTTCTAAAGTGAAGAGCGTGTTGGAAAAAGCTGATAAAAGCAGCTGAGAGTTTGAGGGATGTGGAGAATGAAGCTGTCGCTGTTGTTGGTGATTCATTGTCGTGTCGTTTACATGAACTCGAGATTTAGGGATCAGGCTTTTGATCTGAGATAAACGTACTTTACTGCAGTAAGAAATGGAATAAAATCACAGCTACTCTCTGCTGTTCTTCATTAACATATATTTAAATAAAAGCGCTGTATCTGAAGCTCCGCTCCTGCATTGTGTTTCTGAAAGTGTTTCTCAGTGGAGATGGAGACCCGGGTCGCCTGTACGGATCTGATATAAATCTCAGATCTCACCTGATGACTCATAAACACTTAGAGGCTCCAGGGGCCAAACGCCACCCTGAGAGCCGTCAATCATCCCACAGCTATCGGTTCTGACTCACATAGAAACACAGAGCCACAAAACTATCAGAAACTCAAACACTGAACTACTGATCTATTTTCAGATTTAACATCATCTCACCTACAATCATCCACTTTAACATGAGACTAAACGCGTGGATCTGAGGAGAATTATGACGTATAAAAGCTCCAGTCGTCTTTTACAGAAACGCGTTCAGGAAAACCTTTGTCTAATTTAACATATTTAATCACACAGACATATGAGTCGCATTTAAACATTTGAATTGAGAGATGAAGATTATATAATGCAACAATAAAAACTGAGGAAATTATTTTTAAAAAATAAGTTGCGTAAAGGTAATGGAAAAAAATGTAAATGTCTTGTGAGGGAAAAGTTACAAAACACTCGTTCCTTAATTCCTGGCATTTCCCTCTTCCCTCTATGGCAAAATAACCTTATTAGACAAGTAGATAGTTTCCTAAAACCTTTTTATTAGTTTCTGACCTTGACTTTTTCCCACTCCTCCATGCAACATTCTTTCAGCTGTGTGATGCTTCATCTTCAGTGTTTGTAAAAATGGTCTCAAAAAGTCCTCAAGCCTCCTCTGCTACAACATTTAATTAAGATCAAACCAACCTGATTTTTGAGGTTTAAAGGTACAATATGTGATATTTTTCTACATGCCAGTTTTTTAGGCAACCTTTTATTGACATGCAGCAGATCTTACAGCGTACAAACTGTTACCGTGCCACAATATAAGATTCCGTGACTCCCAATTCATTTTGGTAAACATTCTTCATACGGGTGTTTCTAAAAAAAATACTTATTGCACCTTTAAATAAGACAGGCTCCTCCAAACGTCTTGTAGCTTCAGATCAGATCAACAACAGTAGCTTGTAGAGAGACTCATGGAATGGAAGGAATTTATATGACCGAGCAGCTCAAATACATCCGAACCTCACATCTCCAAACACAACAATACAGACCAGCACAGGATACTTTTGGTAGTATAATTAACATGTCAGATTTTTTCACATGTTGATGGGAAAACACTGATAAATATGAGCTGCAGCTGCTGTGAAATCAGTGTTTTTATTGACACGCCCCCCCCCCCCCCCTCAAGTTCTGACTAAAGTTTAAAAAGTCAAGAGTAGGGAATAGATCAACATAACTGATCTTTTGCATCTCCAAAAAATAATTAATCATCTCAATAATCATTACTATCTCAGAACAATGACTACCTATCTCAGGATGTTTCCCTTCTACCTTAAATATGATGCCTTACTATAAGGAAACAATGAGTTATTTTCAAGGAATCTTGACTCATAAAGACAAAGACTTGTTAAAACTGAGTCTCAGGTAACGTCTGAGTTCTGAGTAAAAAAATAAAAAAATCTACTCCCCATTAGAACCAATTTGAAGGAATGTTTCCACAGATCATTCATAGTCTAAAGTGGTGAGAGTGCGCATTTTTACCGCAGAAAACGGGCCGAAGAGTCTAAAAGCAGTGAGACTGCGCATTTTAACGCAGACAACAGGCCAAAGAGTCTAAATGCAGCGAGAGTGCGCATTTTTAGCACGGAAAACGGGCCAAAGAGTCTAAAAGCGGCGAGACTGCGCATTTTTAGTGCAGAAAACGGGCCAAAGAGTCTTAAAGCTGCGAAACTGCGCATTTTTAGCACAGAAAACGGGCCAAAGAGTCTAAAGCGGTGAGAGTGCGCATTTTAGCGCGGAAAACGGGCCAAAGAGTCTAAAGCGGCGAGAGTGCACATTTTTAGTGCAGAAAACGGGCCAAAGAGTCTAAAAGCTGCGAAACTGTGCATTTTTAGCGCAGAAAACGGGCCAAAGAGTCTAAAAGCAGCGAGAGTGCGCATTTTAAGTGCAGAAAACGGGCCAAAGTGTCTGAAAACTGTGAGAGTTTTTTTGCGCAGAAAACGATTCAAAGAGCTAAACACAGAACCAGCACTAGTCCAGAAGACAGGATCCTCTGTCTGAAGCATCACTACCCATTCTAAAAAAATCCATTCTATTCTTAAAAATTAAGCCGATAGTGCCACCTAGTGGTGAGTTTGTTTTAGTTCTCAGTAACTCCTGGATCTGGGTCAGTTCAGTTGAACATTATTAAAGAAGTTTTTTACTACCAAGAACATGAAGAATAGATGTATTGTATATGCTAATCAGCCTATTCGACTGGCTATACACTATCAGTCAAAAGTTTTGGAATACTCATATTTTTCTCTTTACTCTTTTGCTATTTAAGCTCTTACAAAATCCAGTGTTCACAATTAGGCTGTAAACTATCAGGGATGTTACAGAAAACTAACTTTTTTATTGGAGGAAAAAACAGCTTACAAGTTTTAGAAATGGATTTTTTGTAAAAATTGAATTTCTAAACTCTTAGTCTGTAGTAAATCACACAGCACTGCAGCTACTGAACTACTAAACAATAGGGGTGTTAAATCTTATACAGTTAGAGCGTCTGTTCATTTCTCTTTCAAATCGATTTTTGAGGATCATGTATTTGTGAGATGAGCTGCAGAGCTCAGTACGTGGATTAAACCCATGAAAAAAATCACAGCCTCTCTCTGCATCCAGCTTTCCCTCATCAAACCGGCTCTATCCCGATCAGCCAATCGGGGCATGATGCCGATTCTTGAAGCAGAAAACCCTGATCGCGGTTCTGCAGCACCTGGAGGAACCATAACCTCAGAACAAGAGTCCATTTTTAATGGGTTTAATCTCAGCAAATACTCAGCTCTGCTGCTCCTCCCACAAATTCATATCCCTCACAAATGTTTCTCCATTTAAAAGAGAAATAATCTACTGGACACACATTTCATTCCTTTTTCTAATGATGTTCATATTAGATAATAATAATTTTAAAGTTTATTATGAATAAAATCTAAAGTCTGATCATATCACAGTATTAAAAATCACTGTTTCAAATAAATTAAACTCAGAAATTCCTGATATTGTAGTTTTAGTAAATCACCAATAGATGTCGCTGATGTTGCGCCGCGTGCAGAGACCCGGATAAAGCCTGTTTAATACAGAGAGACTGACCACGCCCCCCGAGAATTACCGCCCACCGCCAGAGGGCGCCCGCGAGAGAGTTCCACTTTAAATTCCACCTTAACCCTCCTGTTTTGTTCTGGGTCAAATTGACCCGTTTTAAAGTTTAAAGTTCAGGAAAATAGTTGAAATTAAGTCTTCTGTTTGCCTGAATTATTTTAATCAATATATAATATGACAATGGTTCATCTCACATATTTGCAAAAACTAAAACTAAACTGCAAATGCAAATGTTCCATTCGTTAATCTTTTAAAAGTAGTGAAACATTTTTTTAAAGTATTTTTAATGAAAAACAAGGGAATTATCCTAATTAAACCATTATCTGTTAGAGGTAAGGAACACCACAGGACTAAATATTGATAGAATAATTAGTAATTAAGTTAGTAATTAAATATTCACACTGTTTGTTAGGATCTGTTTTGTTTTCATTGCTGGTTCTGATAATTAAAAACAGAACAGGATGGATAAATATGAGCTCGACCAGCAGATCCAGAAAAAACTGTTAGTTTTACTCAAACTAACATTAAAAACAAGTTTTATTTTCTATTTCTCTCACTCTGTGTTACTGAAGCTGCTACAGAAGTTAAAGAAGACGGGTCTCATTTCTAGTTAATTTATTTCTCGCTCACATTTAGCGAGTTTTCTGTTCCACCTTAAATGCAGCTGCAGTTACAATAATTACACTCAGAGTAAAAAAAAACAACAATCCAAACTGTTATTAATAAAACATTTAATATAAATTAAATATATATAAACATTAGTGTGTGTCGCTTATCTTTTGCTGGTTTATATTTCTTTTTATGTTTTTTTGTTATGTTCAGAACAGCGCTGGTGTAGTTTTACAAAATGAAACAACAAAATAAAATGTATTAAGTACTTAATTAATGTTATACAATATAAATTATATGATACAATATGGCACAGGTCTAGTACAGATACTGTAAAATTTATTACAGCACTTTATTATATGAGTTACTGTAGATTTTACAGTGGATTGTAAGATATGAGCAGGGCTCCTACACTGTAAAATACATTTCATCTTTAAAATTCTTCTTAAAAACTAATCACCTCAACTAACTTTAGTTTCTTGTTTAAAGCTGGTCAATTTACAAGCAAACTACTCTGCTCTACTGCACATGCTCAGTGTGAATCAGCATCAGTTAAACAGGGTCTACTGAGCAATTCTGCAGGGGTTTCACCTGCTGTTGTGATGTTGGTCACACTATTTGCATATTGGGCGTGTCCTCCCACCTCTCACTCACCATCAGTGTGTAGTCACTCCCCACAGGCAGTTTATAATCTGTATGTGTTCTGTAACAGTAGTTAATTACTATATTCTGGTCTCAGTGTTGTAGGCTGTAAGAGTGAGTTACTGTGTTGCTGAGTGTTTATAGACTAAACGCTGCCTGAGTTCAGCTGATAACATCTGTGTAACTGAGAGTTTATACGACTGATAATAAGGCAGATATGTAATCAAACATTTTTATATATTTAAAAGCAGTAGATCTGAATGGAAATGAAGAACGGAGACGGTATATTTTGGTCTTCAGATTTGAGAATCTTGGTGTTTATTGTAAGTATTGCAGTTTGACTGACAGCTATAATCAGAGCGCATGTTTATAAAGAACAGAGTTCAGCAGGACCTCCAGTCTTTAGACCTGATCTCCCTCAACCAGAGCTTCCCGACACCGAGCTCCTCACAGATCAGCCTTCTCCTCTCTGTTCTGCACACCTGAGGCAGGTAGACCCCGTTAACATGGCCAGCGCTCACAGTCTCAGAGTCTCGGGGTATCGGAGCTGATCCCAGATCAGATTCCTTCAGTTTTAAGTTTATTTAATGCTTTATCTGAGAGAGCGCTGAGATCAGCCCGGGGTCAGTCTTTACATTTAGATCCATCAGACAGAGAGAGACGCTGATCCTGCCCTGAGAAGCTCCACCCAACTGACCAGCCGTCCAATCAGAGCACAGAGCTGTACACAGGTGCTTAGATCTGGACGACCTGATCCCAGATCAGCTCGACTATCAGTCCGTACCGTCAGTAACGGCGGATCAGGACAGGAAGTGGGCAGGACGTCGAGTCAGAAAGCAATGGTTCATTTTAACATGAGCTCCAGATTTAAGTGCAGAAAAAAGAACAAAATAAAGAAAAAGAACAAATGAACAAATCAATCATTAAAAGACATGAAAGAAAAAAGGTAGTTTTCAGAAAGAGAGAGAGAGAGAGAGAGAGAGAGAGAGACAGTGTTTGTCTGTAGTTTGGCCTGGTGTTAAAACAGCACCATATTCAGTCCGGCTCCATCCAGCCACTCAAGAAATGCTAACAGCGACAGATTAGCCGAGCACCCGCCTACTCCTGAAGCGCAGGTTATACAGATACATTAGCATGTTAATCACACTCGAGCAACATGGCGGCTCCACATAAAGGAGCACACAACCTGTCGCAGTAAATAGACGTCCTACAGGAGTGCTGTTTACGATTCGAACGCTAATCGAGCGCTAATCAAGAGTGTTCTTGAGCGGCAGTGATGGAAAGAGGACGAGTTCACGTTCCAAGAGAAAATATATATTATATTGAATCAAATTTCTGCCTTAAAAGCAGCCCAGCGAGGACAGAGAAGGAATGCATACAAAGCGACAGCGAGAAAAAGGCAGAACTGAATAAAATAAACAAAAAAACAAAAAACAAATAAATTAAGCTTCTCTTCCTGAAATGCTGTGAATCAGGGAGGAGAAATAAATATGAGAAAAAAAAAGAAAAAAAACAACAAACAAAAAATTTTAATCCAGCCGCTCTGTTCTTTCCACTCTAACAAAGGCAGGAAATGAACAGGCGGGAAAGTGAGGGGGCGTGGCCGACAACGGCCCCACCCCCACCGCGGATCCACAGTGTCGCCGTACTGATAGTGGAATGCCTCTCAGCTTCGACACGAAACAAAATCACACAAAAATAAACAAATTAAAATTAGAATAATAAACAATATCTATCTAATAAATAATAAGAGCACTGTAGCACTGTGAGAGTTCTGATCTCACTTTATTTTACTGTCTCTAATAACTGCGTACTGACACGATAAAAATCCTGTTATATAAATAATAACAATATACCACAGTAAATACACTTATATCTACTCATCTACTGTTCTGGGTTTGACTGATTTTTAAACTAAAATACCTGCAGCAGTATATTCACTCCTGTGTGGTTATAAATGTGTAATAAATAATGGTAATTGTGTTTAAATTAACTGTTATAGTCATTATTCCTGTTTTTAATTCATGGATATGTAGTGTGTAGTTACACAGTTATTAAAGCCACCAGACTTAAAATCGAGTCTATTAAGTCTTTATAATAACTATGTAATTACAGAGTTATTACAGATACAGTCCTGTTGGGGGTTTATTTGCTGTTTACAGCAGTTCATCATACGTCACCGAACAGTTATTAGAGAGAATTAGAATACGTTAGTTTTTGAAATAACTGTAAAAATGCACATTAATAATCCACGCAGTAACACTGCGGTAGTACTGCTGATGTATTTTCTGATGAAGATTAATCACAGTAGTGCAGCTTGTGTAGGTTTAACTGTAATTCAGGTCTTATTACACATTTATAACCACATTAGTAAGAATATGCTGTTACAGATACTTTTGTGATACACTTGTTTTACATTACAAGTGACAATTAGAGTTAATACTCAGATTACATTACAGCAACTACTGTAATCTAAAATACTCCACCAGCAGATACTTATAGATGTTATTGCGCAGGTTATAAACATGTATCTACAGTGATTAGAGACAGGTATATAATATAAAGTGAGATGCAGCATCGGGGGTCCGTGCTCAGGGGTCCCGCGTTTATCTCAGCGTTTTAAATCAGGCAGATACAGAATTTAATGAGTTGGTTATTTTTAACTGGGAGCAATAAACAATGCAGGAAATGGTAATACTGTCCATGCCACTCTGCCAGCACATCTGAGGATAGTCATTTCTTCAAAAATATAATTTAAAATGCACAAAAACACAAGACAAACAGCAACAGAGGCAATAGATCTACCCACGGGCATCTACCTTTTTTTGTGTTTAAACTCCGTTTTGTTTTATTTTTGTTTTGTTTTTTTTCATTTTCTCTTAATTTATTAAACTATTTATGTATTATATACAAAAAAACAAGAAACAAAACAAGAAAGTTGGATTTTGCTTTTTTGGACGGACACTGAAAGTGCCTTGGGAAGAAAAAAAGAAAAGAGGTGATGAGGGGCCGGGGATTGAGGAGATGTAGCGGTGAGGGGGCGGGGCTAGAGGAGTTATTATTGCTCATTACTGCTAGTCGGGACGTCTACTCTAGTCAGGATACTGTATGAGTTAGGGGGGCGGGGTTTTGTGCCGTGGGGGTGTGTCTGTACGGTGGGCGGGGCCAGTGCAGAGTTGCTTGTTGTAGCTGCTGCTGCGTGGAGACGCTGGACGCCTCGGCAGCTTTAAATGCACCAAACATCCCAAAATCCCTGGGAATGAGCTTCGTGTTTCTGCTCCGTTCACCCAGTTTAGCACGATGCTGTCGGTTCAGTTGTTTTTTTCGTAGCACCAGTGTGTGTTTAGTTCACTCCTCGGTATCATAAACCGATCTGAAGACTCAGGGCTGATCTGATATGCTGGGAGAAACAGTTCCAGTAGATTCACACAGGTATAGTTAACTGTAGAACTTCACAGATATCCAAATTGTTGCCTCGTGGTTTTGTGGAAATTCCCGACGGGTAACCAGTTCACAAGCCTTCCTCGTGCAAAGAAAAAAAAAAAAAAACAGCCCAATAGCTGCACTATTGCAATTACAATAATTTACAAATTCCATTCTGAGCCAAAAACAAAAAGGAAAGCTAAAATTCTGTCTAACGACACGTTTAACGCTTAAAATCTGCACTGAATCCATATAAACTCTCTATAAAAACAATCAGCATTTCAGCACTTCAGCATTTCTCAGCCTACTGCTGCTGACCTCCAACACATTCAGGAACAATCATTTAATCAACCAATTAATCCATCAAACAATCAATTAATCAATCAATCTATTAAGAAGGCTTGTGTACTGGTCACGTGGATGACGTGGCAGGTTGTGATTGGTGGATGTGGGCGTGGCGTTGAGGCTGGGGTGGAGGAGTGTCGGGGTTGTGTTTTGGGACAGTGAGTGTGTTTATATTTAGTATATATGTGGGTCTAGGAGCTGAAGGCCAGTTTGAGGCTGCAGGAGGAGTAGCCCTCGTCGCTGGCCAGGCTCTGCAGGCTGCTGTGGTCGTCCAGGTCGCTGGTGCTGGCGGTGCTCACACTGTCCAGCTCTCCATGGGAGAACTCAGTGCTCTCTACGTCCACCTCGATCTCCTCTGCACAGAGAAACACAGAGAAACACAGAGAAGATTAGAGTCTGTTTAGCTGTGGATTTACTTCAGGAGAGCTGAGCTGTTTAACTCGGTTTACCCTGGTCGGAGTCGGAGCGGTCGGAGCGCTCGGAGCAGAGGGTGGAGCCCACGCTGTCGGTGCGTATCCTCTCCCCCTCCCCGTGTCCACAGCCCCCCCGCAGGAAGTCCAGCTGCCGGCGAAGGTGCCTCTGCTTCCGCTCCAAATTCTCCAACTGATACAGAGACTTCCTATCAGCCTCCTCCAACTTCTACAGAGAGAGAGAGAAAGATTACAGATCTGGAACTCTTATTATTTAAGATGTTTGCAAAATGATGAGGAGATGCTGTAGACGTTTATAATCAATTAACCTTTATTTTCACTCGGGAATACATCGAGGGTGACTCTAATTTTCAATGTTGCCAAGCTTAATATTTCAGCAAAAACATAACTGACTAATTATAACATTTAATAATAACATTTTGGGGCAGTGGGAGCTCAGCAGGTCACAGCACCCGAGCTCAGTTCGGAGAAATCTGGTGTGAAATGGACTTTTAGTGAAACATGATTATGTGTACAAACCTTTATCAAATATTTCACCTCCATTCTCCCCCAGCTTTCAGCTGATGCTCCCAAAAGCCTTACAATTCTAGTGATAGGGGGCATAGTGTTACCCATAGTAAATCACTATTTTTACAAACTAGCTGCAAAAGTAGCTGCACCCTTCACTGGTTGAATTCTGAAGACCTTGATATTCAGACCAAAGTGCTGTATTTGGGAACGCTGAGGGTGAATGAAGGTGGACTATTGAACAAAAGTTGGTACTTGTTATCATGTTTCACTACAACCCAAGTCTATTTCACACCAGATTTATACTTTAATCGCGGCTCTGAACCCTCACTGCACAGCGATGCACAGCGATGGCTGTACACCACTCCGGGCACGTGTCCTCACTGTGGGTGTGTCTTCGCGTGTGTGGGTGTGTAAATGGGTGTGCGAGTGTTTGCTCACTAGTGTGTATGAATGTGTTCACTATCTGAACAGAGGCCACATTCCATCATGTATAATCACAAAACAGTCAATCCAGTAAACTAGTGAAACTAGTAAAACCTGTAATAACAGTATTTAAACCTGAACTGAATCACTATTAGTTACTCTGTGTTACTGTTTTTAATAAAAGGGAAATAAATATATTAAATACAAATTTATTACGTTATTATAATTATTATTCTGATGGGTGAGTTTAAACAGTATTGTTTGTGTGTGATTTCCTGTGTGTTTATTACAGATCTTCACACAACTAGGCTCTGATCAATCTGCACACACTGCAGTAACAATGTGCACAAAGTAACACAAACACACACAGTGGTAGTGTAATAGATCATGACCTCTACTTGTTGATCAATAAAACATGCTATAAATACACTGTGTATGAGAACACAATCACCCCACAGTGTGATTCACTTTCAGTAACTCTGAATTTTAATGCATGATTTAATAAACAGGCCCGATTTAATCCGCTGTATGTAATAGCAAGTCATGTCAGATTTTACTATTTATAGGTTTATATTTGAGTAAAATGAACATTATTGTTTAATTCTATAAAACTACAGACAACATTTCTCCCAAATTCCAAATAAAAATATTCTAATTTAGAGCATTTATTTACAGAAAATGAAAATTTCTGAAATAACAAAAAAGATGCAGAGCTTTCAGACTTCAAATAATGCAAAGAAAACAAGTTCATATTCATAAAGTTTTAAGAGTTCAGAAATCAATATTTGGTGGAATAACCCTGGTTTTTAATCATCACAGTTTTTCAATCATGTTGGCATCATGTTCTCCTCCACCAGTCTTACACACTGCTTTTGGATAAGTTTATGCTGCTTTACTCCTGGTGCTCTGTTAAGTAAATTCAGGGTATAAAGTGCATGTCTGTGTGTATATCTATGGAGGTGTGTGTGTGTTACCTTTATATGTGCTTTGGCTTTGTTGAGCAGGCCCAGTGTAGTGTGGCGGTTGCAGTCTGGTCCGAGTGGGATGAGCGCCTTCAATCTCTCCAAGCACAGACGGAGGTGAGCTCGCCTGAAAAACACAACAACTCAGAATTAAAACACGGGAATACTGAGTTTATCACACAAACCTTTTATTAATATGGATCATTATTAAACCCTGCAGTGTCCAGGGTAATCCACACTCTGCTCTCAGAGTCTGATCCCACCATCGCTCTGAGCATTATCTCCCTCACACACTCGCGGCATTCTCAATAGAGCTGTATGATATTCAGTATCTATAGACAGACAGAACTACAGACAGAAATCAGCCTTCCAGTTGTTTCTGCAGCTGTTTCTAGCCGTGTGACACGTTTTTCTGCTTAGAACTGGATCAGAAACTATTTAATACCAGTCTATCAGACAATACTGAAACCCTTAACTTAGTGTAAATAACTTCTATAGAACAATTTACCCTATTAGGTTGAAAAACTGTGCATAATTCATAATTCAAGTCATTTCTCTCTGTGTTCTAAACATGATATGATAAATAAAGGCCAGTCTATAAGCACAATAAAAATTATTTGTGTGGCACACAGCCCTTACACACATATGAATACCACTCTCTTATTCACACACATACATACACACGCACACACACACACACACACACACACACAAACAAACACACACACACAGTGGGCACAGACTGGTATGCAGGCACTGTTATGCTCAAATGAACAATGAACACTGGAAGAAGGCCCAGCATGACTGTGTGTGTGTGTGTGTGTGTGTGTGTGTGTGTGTGTGTGTGTGTGTGTGTGTGTGTGTGTGTAAGCACGTGAGCGGTGAGACAGATGACTGTGTGTAGACCTCTTATCAGGTCATTTCTGTCTGTTTTCTTCTCTCTTATCAGCAAGTGTCTCTACTGTCTCCCATTCTACACACACACACACACACACACACACCTACTCTGTCTCGCCAGAAGCAGCAGATGTGTGTTATCAGAGAGCAAGTGTAACAAACGTGGCACAGATACCAGGACAGCCCTACGCAGACAGTGGCATTACACATTTAACCCTGAACACACACACACACACAGTACTGCAGTTCTGAAATCAACTGAACTGAAAGCTAAGGTTGCTAACATTAGCATGACATAATCCAAAGGAACTGACTGCAGATGTTTGGTTATAACTGAACTGAATTGAAAGCTAAAGTTAATATTAGCAGGATATGATCCAGAAAACCCCCTGAAGTTCTTAAACAGAATCAGAAGCTACTGATGCTAAAATTAGCATACTGTAATCCAGCAGAATACCTTCAGTTTTGGTTTGAGCTGAACTGAAAGCTGAAGGATGATGATGATGATAGAACGGTATTTTCCAGAAGAACCAGTCTTGAACTAAAGTGACTTAAACTGATTTGACCTATGAGCTAACGTTAGCATTAGCATGATGACGAGTACAGCACGAGAACACACCAGCGCTTCTTTACAGCACAACTGAAAGTATTGAACACCACAATCTCATGGTCAGGGCTCTGTATTTTGTGTGGTACAACTTTGGGTTTTACTTCCTGTGCAGACAAGCTGAGCTGAGAACAGAAAACAACCCAAAAATGATGTATCTGAACTGAGAGGTCGTCTGATCCGATCTACAGATCTGCTTCAGTGGGACTTACAGACGTGAATAAATATGATGCACAAACAGATTTCACACAGAAAGGTTAACAAGTTAGAGGTCAGCCATGTAGGCCTAGCTCAGGCTGATGGGCGTCTGACTATGGCGAGTGCAAATGACAGTAACTACATCTAAAGCAGTTAAATCAAAAACTTAAGTATCGGAAACTTTTTGAACAATCTAAAATTTCAGTATCTGTTGTAAAAGATTAGGTTTCCATTTGAGCTGTGCTAGTTGATGTAGACAAATTATCTTGCACGGCTGAACAAGTAAAAACACTTTAGTGTTATTGTAATAAATAATCAACAAAATATCACAGTATTGTGTAATAACTGTTTAAAATAAAAAAAGCATTGTATTGGTTAGTGTTCTCCTGCAAGCGTCTTGAGGCTTTAAAAAAAGATGCAGGGGATCTTCACCCTCCCAGCCTGCTGGGGGCATCACTTTCTGACGGTGGGTGTTTTAGACAGAGGGAAATGGCTGCAATAAATCTGGGCAGAAGTCCAGTTAGGAGACCTACAAGTTTTAACAGTCTGGTTTTATTTTTAAAGCTCAGTGTGAACTCTACACACACTCCAGCTTCAGCTGGCTGTCTATTGTTCTCTATTGAAAACGAGTTTCGAGACGACTGGACTTTTCCTTTCACAAATCCCTGCTGTTGTTCTGCGAGCGAGTGTGTGTGTGGAGTATCTGCGTGACGGGTGTGTGTGTGTGGAGTGTGTGGGTGGAACAGTACGAGTGTGTGTCTGAGAATAGCTCCTCCACTCCTCTACTGGAACTGCGTGAATGACGCTCCATCTGCAGCTCGATTACACAACACGCGGCCGCCGTTCCTGTAAATCCACACACTCACGCACTGTGCAGCACGTTCTGTCAAACGTTCTGTGCAGCAGAGAGGCGTGTTACGGGCTGCGATGTTCTCTCTGTTCTTTTCAGAAAAGCCCTTTTTCTCCTCTCTGTTGAGCTGAATTCCATTTAAAACTGCTTTATTCTCTTCTGCTCACTAATTAACAGCATTAGCAGCTCTGCTCTTACATCAGAGCCAGTTCCCAGAATCCAGATCTCTGTAGAAACGCTCCGTTTATCAGCCTGATTCACCTGAACATCTAAAACACAAACACCAACACCAACACTGCAGCAGCACCTCCAGCAGACTGACGCTGTTTTACTGAAATCTGGTTAAATTTAGCAGGTCTTTTTTTTTTACCTAAGCGGAGTTCAGAGCTCTTTGCATAAGATAAACATGAATCTGTCGGGAGAGTTCCTGATGCCTGAAGTGGGCTGGAGAGGTATAAACCCCCCCTGGCTCTGAGCTGTGGAGCAACAGAACGGTGTTCTCTGGAATGATGGAGCTCCAGCGTCCTGTTATCACTAATGTTCTCGTGGCTACATACAATTAAATAATCATAACACTTCAGAATCTAGTAGAAGGCCCTGCCTCCAGCAAAAGCAAGATAAACTCATTTTTTAATACAGGAGGAGGTTGTGGTTGATAAGGAGGATGAGGTGGTTGGGGAGGAGGATGAGGTGGTTGGGGAGGAGGATGAGGTGGTTGGGGAGGAGGATGAGGTGGTTGGGGAGGGGATGAGGTGGTTGGGGAGGAGGATGAGGTGGTTGGGGAGGAGGATGAGGTGGTTGAAGTGGTCCTGATTAGTGTTAGTGAGGCGCTGTGTGAAGGTTGAGCCCTGTTCTCCAGAGAGGACACTGAGTACAGGACCGGGTCAGACCTGAACATGTCAGAACAGAACATACTGACACACACACACACACCCCAGACAAGTTCAGACCTGTCCCACACACACACTCAACCCCCCCCCCCCCACACACACACACACACAAAAGCCCTTCCTATAAAAGTACAGTAGTGCACCTTCACACATCCTTGAAATGACTCAACATACTCATACTCTGGGGAAAACAACGTAAATGCGGTCACATGACTCCACACACACACACACACACACACATATATGGACATACATGTCTGGACACAGTTCTGAGAGATACATGTCTTAACATATCCCTCCTTACACACACTCACACACACTCACGCAGTTCCGCAGGCCTGTATTCTTTTGTTCTTTTGAAGGTTCCCACAGGCTAAACCAGACTATTTTTACTGTTCAAAGAAAAAAGGGGGAGGGGTTATGCTAATTGAGCAGACAGGTGGATGCGACAGCCTGACGGCTTCAGGTAAATCTAAATGACGATATGGTCCTATTTATTATGCAAGGATAAAAATGAAAGAACATAAAATGAAAAACTTTACATTAGAAAATGTAATAAACAAGCTACAGGACATGATCCACACTTCCTGAGATATTTCTGAAGAACAGCTGAAGCAGACTTTGATTCCTTATCGACTCAGGAAGCTCAGCCTCGACCTGAAGAGATCAGTCAGCTGCAGCGGAGAGACTCGGTCAGTCAGGAGGAGAGAATCAGCAGCTTCAGAACATCTCTGAGATCATCCTGCACATCTGCAGTGTGTTTCTGCACTGTGTGAACAGAGGGATGTGTGTGTTGTTCTATATGTGTTGGAAGTTTAACAGATTATCAGAAAATCCAGTCGATTAACTGAAGTCTTCCTCCCTCGCCCCACATCCTGTTCTGCCAGCAGGTGAATAATGAATGAAGGAGAGGAGATTGAGAGCAAGGGGTGAGATGGTGGTGTGGAGAGGTGAAGAAGAGTCTGAGAGAAAGATAAAAACCTATAGAGCTAAAAACACTGGTTTAAATGATCCACTCGTTTCCACTTATTCTCAGTTTGGGGGATTTAAGTTCAGAAATCAATATTTGGTGGAATAACCCTGGTTTTTAATCACAGTTTTTTTATGCATCTTGGCATCATGTTCTCCTCCACCAGTCTTACACACTGCTTTTGGATAACTTTACGCTGCTTTACTCCTGGTGCAAAAATTCAAGCAGTTCAGTTTGGTTTGATGGCTTGTGACCATTCATCTTCCTCTTGATTTTATTCCAGAGGTTTTCAATTTGGTAAAATCAAAGAAATTCATCATTTTTAAGCGCTCTCTTATTTCTTTTCCAGAGCTGTATATATATATATATTGTTTGTTTTCTTTTCAGTTCACAGCTCAAATGGTACTTTCTGGTTCATTCACGTTGGTAAAACCCTTGCACCATGTAATCTGCAGCTGTTGTGTTTAAACAGCAATAAAAGCAGAAAGAGGGTTATGAGGTTTTGAAGTAACGGTATGAAATATATGCACTTCATACACGTCCTCCTCCCCTGACCTACTTATACAGCAGCACATAGGGAAGCCCATGGAGGAAACTCACTGTTGCTATGCGTCCTCACGAGAGGGGAAGCAGCGGATCTACAGTAAAGCTCGCACACACGCAACACACACACACGCAACACACACAAACACACGCATGCAACACACGCAACACACAAATAAACGTGCAGAGAGCCACGACTCTGAGAACAGAGGAAGAAAGCCGCTCGTGATGTAAAGCCATCATTTCCTACCAGCTGTTTCTGCGGCTGCTCGTATGAAACGGCTGCTCTGAGGGCAGAACAGAAACATTAAAGCGATACGTCAGCGACGAGCTAAAACATACACATAATCATCCCTCTGTACCCAAATATAATACAGAAAACGACACGCATCTCTCATCTGTTATCCAGTGTTCTTCAGTGCTGCACTCTGCACATTACAAGCTCATGTACATCAATTAGCATCATGCTAAATACATTTATTAATCATTACACGTCCCACAAACTGTGCTGTTTAGTACAAAGAAACAAAACAACATCATAAAAAAGTGCATTTTGAGCACAGAGTGCAGCACAGTGCTAATCAGTAGGCAGGCTTTAGTTCTGGAGCTGATTCTGAGGTGATCAATAATGCCCTGGATAAACACATAAAAACTGAGATAGTAGAAAAATCACATGACCAGTTTCCTCCCTTTCAACAAAAACAGTTGCCACATTACCTTCTGTTCAATACAAAAATGAAACAAAAACAGCCGCCATGTTCTCAAATTTACAACCAGAGGCGGAGCCAGATCTGCATTTCAGTAACTATTCTGTTCTATTAAATAATGTGCGAGAGAGTCAGCACACACTGTTAATGTAAATAAAAATGTTTTAAACAGTATTTGTATTTAACTCAGTTACTCCATGTAATACAGACGTTCTGTTCCAATCAAGGCTGTCAAACTTAATTCCTAAACCTCCATCATTAATTAGCATCATTAGCCTAGCTCTCACTAATCAACTATGAGGTTTAGAGGCTGTAGGACACGGACACCTTTCAATACCATTCATTTCATTCAGGGTATTAAAAAAAAAAAAAAAAGAGTGTATACTGTTTTTGTCTGAGTAACTTCCTCTACTGTCCAGGGAAGACTTTTTGCTGGATTTTAGATTTGATAGCATTCAACACAAGAGCATTAGCATGAGTGAGATCAGGATGCGCGATGATATCAAACGAATCTCATAATAAAGTACTGGATGAAGAACCATCATCATTCCAGAGAACACAGTTCTACTGCTCCACAGCTCCATTCTGAGCTTTATACGCTTATAATCAAAACCTGGCATTAGACATGAGCACTGTGCCAAAAGATTCCAAATGCTCCAGAACAGAGTCCTATTCTAATGGCAATGCATACGAGAAATCCAGTTCTGTGATACGGCCCTTTAATCAGCATCCCTTAATTAGAAATTATTCTTCTGCAACATTTATGAAGCCTGGAACAAAAAAAAGCAAGCGCTCTAACCAATCAGAACGCATGTGAGCATCCTGACCAATCACAGCTACAGAAGACCAAAGGAGGATCTGTGGGTGTTCTGATGAATCAAAAGGGTTTATATAAATAAAGAAAATCAATTATTGATAAAGTGTAATCTGTAATCATGTCTTATTACTGCTACTGGCTAATGAGCTTTCAGTATATTACATGATATTTCATCACAGCGGTACAGAGTCGTCCCCCTCTTCTGTCTGTCTGTCTCTCTCTCTGTCTCTATACTCTTCATCATCAGTGTGTAAGCGTGTCACTCGTGCAGGCGAGGCAGTCGTGGTAAAGATCACGTATTCAGGAGTGTGTAAATGTAATATGCACAGGGCTGCCCCTCGTCCTGCAGCGAACCCCCCCAGCCCCCCCCCCCCCCCCCGTATCTGTGTTCATTTCCCTCAGCTTCCTCACGCGAGAGCTCTGATCACATGATCATGTTAATGCATAGATTACAGAGTGTGCACGCAAGAGAGAGAGAGAGACAGAGAGAGAGAGAGATCAGGCTTTGGTTTCTGGAGCTGATTCTGAGGTGATCAATAATGCCCTGAATAAACACATAAAAACAGAGATAGTAGAAAAATCACATGACCAATTTCCTCCCTTTCAACAAAAACAGTTCAATTTTCTTTTGTTTCCGTCAAGTTCTCAAATTTACAAGCAAAGCCAGATCTGCCTCTCCTGAGTTCACAGCGCATCCTGAAGGACCAGAATTCACCCCGGATACCCAGTTTCTCCAGTAAGAGTAACGTCTCTACAGTAATAATTTCTAATAAATAATGTGTAAGAGAGTTAGCACACACTGATAATTAATAAAAGAAGAAAATGTTTTTTTAAAAACAGTATTATATATATTAAGATCTCTCACTCTCTGTTCTATTCTCTCTCTTTTTTATCTGGTAAATCTGGTTCATAACGAGGCACCAGTCTCTGCATGCATCACATCATCACATTATCATGACATTGCCATAACATAGTCATAAATCTGCTCATGTTTATCAGTTAGAGATCTTTTTTATATTAAAGTTAAAGATCATCCTGAAACGGCCTGATTTTAACATCAATCCAGGCTGAAAACACTCCTTATAGCATTTAACATGAGTGGGCGGGGCTACACCACAGGCGTTTTTCATTCACCAACGTTAACGATCCTGACTCACACCAAACACATGTTCTTCACACTCACTCAAGCAACAAGTCTGCTGGACCAAGTCCAAGTCAATTCAGAAGTGAACCCAGTTTAAAATCTACTGGTGTTTAATGTAAGTTTGACTCAATCTCCAGTTAAGTGCTCTCTTTGACATTTAATAGAATTGGTGTGCGATATTTGTGTTTTATTTGCACCAATGATGACTGGCTCCACTCACCACTATTACTAAATTTCTCTAGACTGAAGTATTTCACATATAAACCACTGTAACTGTGTGATCACCACTCAGAATTATACAGAAATACTGAAACACTGGTGAATTTTCCCTTAAACAGCCGACTGCTGGATCACTGTTCACTAATGACGGATACAGAGCCTGATGCACACGACCACATCCCATAATACTCCCCAAATTATCTGCCTATTAAAGCTCAAATATTAAAACTCCTGTTGCAAAATCAGACATAATACACACACTCATACACACACTCGTACACACACTCGTACACACACTCGTACACACACTCGTACACACACTCGTACACACACTCGTATACACAGTAACAGCTGTGGTGGAGTGCAGCCCATAGAGGCCCATCAGTAACACATGGATTAATTCACATGCTGAGCTCTAATCTGCCCAGACCAGCACACCCCACTCACATGCCCTCAGAGTGTGTGTGTGTGTGTGTGATCACGTAAAGCCTCTGTAGATGGGGGGAGAGTTTGGAAAGGCCCCGGCCTCTCAGGGGTCAGGTTTGGGAGATGTTCTGACCCCTGGGACGCGTGATCTTCTGGATTAGAGTGGACTAAACAGCAGGGGGATTGTACAGCAGATACACAAACACACACACACAAATATACACAAATATGTAATAACACAGTAATGCAGATTACAGTAGAACAGAGGACTCGCATACAGAACAGCCTCTAGACCTGCAACTGATGCGTATTTATATACAGTAGATGATTAAAGTATTAATCAATCAACTAACAGCAGTGGCTATACTGCCCTCTGTGCTCCAGTGTGGAACTGCAATCTGTCAGAAAGACAGACTATGAGGCTCCACCCAGGTGGTGCAACAGTCTAATGCTGCAGTTACTCTAGTCTTTTGCAGTTGCAAAACAGATTTAACTGAGGCTGAACCAGAAGACTGATCACCAAAAAGTCCTCAGTTTGAAGCTTATAGTATTCTATGGTAAGGTAGAGTGAGGTATAGGTCCACAGTAAACACACAAACACTCCTAACTACTTCCTACCTAAACGTTTCACTATTTGAAAATCCAAGTGTTATCGCACATTGCAATTCTTCTCCATATCACACATCCCTAGTGAAACTTTGCGTCAGTAAACGCTGAGAAGATACCTGGTGAAACCTGATACCTGATCCACAGCAGCAAAGAAGAAAGACACGCCCTGTCCAGATGTTAGCATCCTGCCTTCTATTCTCTCTTTCAAGACAAGCCTTTGCTGATGGACACCATAATCCCATCACACACACACACACACTCCCATAATGAGATCAAAGGCCATGGCGTGCGGCACAATGCAGGATGGGTGTGGATCAATAGGCGAGGCCTTCAGCTCTGGAGTACTGTAGATTGGATTGCTGCAGGACGCCATTCAGTTCCAGCAACTCTTCACCTGCTCTAGACCTTTTCAAGACTTCTGCATCTTTACTGGTTCAGATAGTAGAGTTACGATAAAGATAACTCAGCGTAAAGTACCGCTGACCTCCAACTTGCCAGTGTTCTCAGTGCTATTAAAGGACTGGAGGGACGCCTTCTTTGGCCCTCGTTTTGGACCATTCGCTCTCGCCAGTGGGTAAAGAAACGCTTTTGTAGCTAGCATGCATGAGCACGTGCAAATATGTGTGTGTGTGTGTGTGTGTGTGTGCACTAGCTGGATCAAAGATCAAGTTCTAAGCTGCTTTTCCTGGCCAAGAAAAGCTTAAGAGGCATCACACACACACACACAGAAGAAAGAACAAACGGACCCAGTTCGGCCGCAGGCACATTAAACCCATTTCACGAAAGGAACGCTCCTGCTGATGCTGTTTCTTCTGCCTGGCTGCCCAAACACAACAACAAACAAACAAACAAACAAGCAAACAAATATTCATGCATAACTGCACAAACCTATAATAATCCCCAGTCAAAAACAACCAATCCATTTTCCACTTTTCAGGAGAGATTTCTCCCCATTCAGATAAACAGCAATGAAAGCTTTCGTCTTTGGAAGAAACAGAAGAGAGAAAACCCAAGCTCCATTCTCACTTCAGCTCTGAAAACATCCACATGTATGTGAGATGTTCCATCCTCTCACTGACAGAAGACTTCTCTGATCAAGAAGATCCTACTGAGAAAAGAGAACAGACAAATCAAATCTCAGAACACCGGCCTCAACAGCAGTCCAGACCTCAACATCACTGATCTTTAAGAAAAGGAGAGGAAATCTGAGCTCCACTCTTTACCTGATTATGCCCTGAAAACATCCACAGGTGTTTGAGATGGTCAATCTTACTAATGTGAAAAATCAGGGATGTGGGTCTGAAATGTCTAGAGTCCAGACCTCAACATCAGTGAATGTTTTTGGGTAAAAGAGTTGAAGTAGGTGATGACTCGATGCTGTTGGTCAGAACTGGTGTGGAGCTGATTAAACAACACAAATAAATCAAACTGCTGAAGAACAGACCTCCAGAACTCCAGACTTCAACATGACTCAATAAACAGCACTAAACAGAAAGGAGGAGACCATCTTGTCTCAATCCTTCCACTGGTGAAAGACAACAGTCATCAGAAATGACCAGGTACTGCTCCTACTGAGGAGCTGTTAATGCTTTCAGAACAGTGTACCAGACCTGTATTTTGGAGAACCTGAACGTATATAAAGAGGAAAAGCTTCTGAGGATGAACTACAGATATTTACAAAGACAGAAACGGAGTCTCCAAAAAACAAAAGCTCTACTAAAGGTGAAGAAAGCTGAAGGTTAGGTTTTCCTCTAATGAACTGAAGAACTTACACTCAATGACCATTTTGTCAAGAATGTACATAAATGAAGGTTCCTCTCAGTGCATAACTGTATACACACTACAGGAGAGGACATACTGTCACTTCAACACCTGTTCATGTTTATGTACTGTAATTACACATCTATAAATGTCTGCAGTCATTGAAAGCCAGTTCCTGGAGTGTGTACACTACCTGTGAAGGTTATACAGGAAGCACTGGAAGCAATGAGGGCTGATCCTTCTGAGAATGACTCCATTCTAAAACCATTTGAACAAGTGTTTTCTTAAAGAAATTCTCCTTCCGATCTTCAGAGAACACTGTCTCTGTACAGTACAGTCAATAACCCAAGACTGTTTACCCAAAACACTTCTAAGGGAAGTCAATGGTCAGAAGCTTCAGCAGATATAGATAGATTTAAAATATTTTTATGTACAATAAGAAACCATTTTTATGATCATGTTGATGGATTTTAAGTGCGATCACTGTTTAACATGCTACAGTCATGGAGATCAAAACATGGGCAACGACTGATGAATAAACAAGATAAAACCTGTCCGTCGCCACGTCAGACCACAGCAAGACAGATGACACATCCCTGTACCATCACACACACGGGGTTTTCCAACCATGAGAGCAAAAACGGAGCTAAGAGGAATGAAGGCAAAGTAAGAAAATGAGAGTGGCTCTGAACGTTTGGTGGATATTCCTCAGAGGTTTACTGAAGAGTACTGTACCCAACTAAACTGGAGATTCTGATGTAAGATTTTTACAGTCTGTTGTCCACTAATTTTGACAATATTTACAATTTACTGTCCCAATTCCTGACAAAAAAGGGGATTCTGAATTATTAGTCCTCTTAGTTTGACTCCTGTTGTCCCAAACTGAACTGAAATAAACATTTTGATTAGTTCTCTTTTTGAGTTCGACTCAGTTTTCCCTAGCTTTACCACCAGGTAGGACAGTCTGTTGGCCTGTCGGATGAAATGGGGATTCTGATTGGTTCTTTTTCTGCCTCTGAATTTCTCCTAATAAATAGCTATACTAAATAAAAGGGTTTAGACAATATGCAGCACCATAATCTAAGCTTGGACACTGATGTGGTGTGATTTTGATCACAGCCTGATATACTGACTTTTTTTTTTTATTTATCTGAGGAAGACCTTCACTAAAGAAAGCGTAGTTATTTTATACTCTCCTGCTCATTTATCATGTTTACAGAACAGGTCTCACACATTATCCACACAGATCTGAGCAGAGACGTGGGTTTCGCTTCTCGTTACCTACAATCATATAAACTCTCAGTTCTGAAAGCTCGAGTTCATCACATCACAGCGGTGATCAGACAGAAGAGACAGAGTGTGTGTGAGGTGAAGATGATCAAACGGCTGGCTGAGTGCACGTGTGTGTTTTATCTGTGTGCGTGTGTGTGAGTCGTGGCGTGTGAGAGACCGGAATGTGGTTTTAGGCCTTTCATCTTCTTCCTGGCGCCTTCAGATGAGTTCCTTTGTCAGGGCTGCACCCCCCTCCAAAACATACACAAACATATACATACACACACGCACAAGCGCACACACACACACAAACATTTATGCAAACACATGTATGCACACATACGCACAAACACACATACAAGAGACATGCCCTGGTAGACACTACACACCTGGCAGGAGCCGGTATGGTACGGTATGGTAAGTCTTCTACAGAATAGACGATACAGTGATTGTTAATCAGTCAGTGTTTTACTGAACTTCTGGACCAATCCCAGCTCAGTCCCACCTGAGTTTCTCTGGGTGTTCTAATGAATCAAGGATCAAATAAACATGAATCTACATTACTGACACCAGGACCATCTACCAGGTATGGGCTAGAGTGGTATGAAGCCTCCCAGAACTGAACTGTGGTTGATGGTGCTTCATTCAATACATTGGGATCATTCAACACCCTGACCCCTGTATTTAAAGCCTATAGACAACAGAACCCCAACACAAAGGTTCTTCATCAAAAATGAAAACAAACCAAATTTGTAATAACTGACAACTGTGTATGTATTATGGAAGATTTGTGATACTGTGTTTACATATAGGAATGTGTTGTTATTGTGTGTGAGTGGTGGTATTTTGTAATTTCCATTGAGCTGTTGATACTGGTTTTCTATAAACAACCTGCCTAGGCACTACAGATCAAAATTAAGAATTAAAGATTACTGCTGATTTTATAAAAATTTATAATAAAAAGGCAGTACTTGAGGGTTGGTGTATCAGTAAATTGCGTTTGAGCTCCTCTCTCAGTGCCACTGCTGACACAACCTCTCCTCACATCACGTTTCCTCACTCAGACTGCTGCTTCCTGGGCATTGGGTGCGTCAGCTGACTGATTGGACGCCCAGAAGCCGCAGGTTTGCGAGTTTTGCGTCGGCTGATTGTGTTGTGGAAGCGCCGTGTGGTTGCCGCTTCCTCTTCAAGTGGTTTCTTGTGCTGTGTCGTCTTTCCACTTCAAACGCTGTTATGACACAGCAAATTACCAGAAACTGACAATACAAAACCTGGCTTTAAATTTAGGCCTCATATTTGTTGAACTTGGTAATGAACAGACTGGATTTCTGTAAAGATTTGCGATAAAATTAAATAATATATATTTTTTAATACATTTAAGGGCTTTAGTAATAACTATGTTACTATGCTGGCACATCGTTGTCTAAATTATCTGAGTAGCAGGTTTGATTCCTGGATCATGCTGCTTTGCCATCAGCAGCTGGAGCCCTGAGAGAGCACAACTGTCCTTGTTGGTTCTGGGTATCCGGTTTGGATGGGAAATACCGTGTCTAAATTCGTACTGTAGACATCTTCATCTTCACCCTTATGGAAAGCTTTTTGGTAGACGGTTCTAAAGCAGCACAGAACCTTCATTTCAGAAGTTCATTTGCTTTCATTAAAAACTGAAGATATATATTGGGATATGAATCTAGTGGAAAGTTACAGGGATGTAAACAGGTTTTCTTTGAGGAAGCAATGAAATCGGTATGTTAAAAAAATAAATAGAACGCATCAAGACCTCAAAGGTCTCTTTTCCGCGGTTCTTCAGCTCTTCGCCTGACTGTGGGTTCTGGATATCGCTGTCTGTGTTTTTAAGCAGCAGTGGAGATATTTTACTACGATTTGAATCTGGAGGAAAGTGATAATGAAGCTCCTCGGCTTCGTTTGAGGCAGAAATTAATAACCTGTACATTTCTACCACACTATCAACATCACAGGTGACGCCTCAAACCCAACTCTAACCTGTTTAATGCAAATCTATTTCACGCTGTACTGTAACGCTACAGCAGGTCACTTCATGTGATCAGTATCTGTATCCTGATAAATTTTTAACCACATTTACATTCAGTAGTCAAATACACCTCTGCTCAGTCCTAACGAAAAAGCCCTTCACTGTGTGGAACAGGAAATGTAAATTACACCTGGAGTTTAAGTTCTACTGGGAATGACCAGGTGCAAATTAAGGTCTAGAATTGATTTAGCAAAAATAACAACTACACAACAACTCAAGACCACAAGGATTTCTTCAAGGGTTTTAGCTCTTTGACTGGTTGAGTGTTCTTCACATTGGTCGAACAATTTTTTAGTAGCTTCTTTCTTGGTCTATAACCATAAAAAGAACTTGTTTGTGTTTGTAAGTACAAGTAGTGATATTTTACTATGATCTTAATCTGGCAAAAATAAAACACTTTCTGTGTTTAGTTGAAGTAGTGTAACAAGAGACAAATGACACTGACATTTATGCCTGGAACAGCACTGCTAAAGTAGCCAAATTCATGATTAGAATAGATTTTGGTGCATCTTTAGTTCTTTACTCCTTTTTTCATGGTAAAAACTGGTGGAAGAATAGTTACCTTTTGTTAGTAGATAAAGAGCCCATTTTAATTAGGGATATTTTATTATTATGACCAGGCGGAAAGTTTCAGGGGCGTACGCAGGAAACAAAGGACGGCCTGTACATTTGTACCTTCGCTCCACCAACGTTTAAGGCGGTGCCTCAAAGCTCTCAAATGCAAACTGAATGTAAATGCATTCCATGATGTAACTAGAGGTGTAGTTCATTTGTTATGCAATTACATAATTACATTAAAAAAATGAAGGTGCAGCAGAAACCATGACAATTACATTAATAACTGCAATCCTCAGACTGGACTCGGACTGACTCGTGTTTATATAAAAACTTTTGGTCAACTTTTCGTGTGGTCCGATTCGAGACTTAAAGGAAAAGGTGAGAGTAGTATGGGGATGCGTGGGAGGAAGTGTTCAACAGGTTGTTTAACTTCCTGTCTGAGCGGCGCTGGTGAGAGAGATCAGTGCGTCTAAACGAACAGCGCCAGCCTGTCTTACTGACACACAACAACGTCTCACTGCTATCTCACTAAACCAGTCGCCCGAGCACACACACACACACACACACACACACCCAGTGACACATGAAAGGCTTACTATTTAAGTGACTTTCGATTTGGGTGGAAGAAAACAGAGAGCAAGACAGACAGAGAGAGAGAGAGACTGACAGTACACAGAGACAGGAGTCTATGTTTACTAGAATGTTCCTCTAACACACCCCTATAGCACACAGGTAAACGCTCACGCAGGAACCTGGAGATGTTAAACATTATGCTCTACACTGACGACCTGGAGCACCGTAACCCTGCTCCTCCTTCACTTGAAGCACTTATTGCATATCCTGCAGGACCTGCCTGATGTTTTGGAGAAGTTCTGACTCGGTCCGATTATCTACACATCACATTTCGGTTCCTATCATCTCTACACGCTATTTAATACTTCTGCATTAAACCTGCGTGTGCCCTGCGCGTAGACGTGGAGCCAAAGCTGTAATAGATCAGCACTCTGGGGTTTGGATTCTCAATCAGGGATTAAGTCTAGTCATAGGCTGCATTCTGTTTTTAGGTAAAATCTCCATACATGCTGTGTAGTCCCAGACTAGCATTAATTTCTACCTCTAAATGATTCTTAGACTTTATCTGTTGGTCTTTAGGTAATAAAGACCCACCTGGATGCTTCTACCTGATCTAGAAAGCCTTTCATGGTCTCCTAGGAAAATGGGGAGTGTACGGCATCTAGGCTACAGTAATACATGCACGGGTACTAGTATATGAGTGTGTGTGTGTATGTGTGTGTGTGTGAGCGCACAGAAGACCCCCTCCACCCAGCCGGTGGCCTGTCCCAAATCAGATAAGGGTTTGTGGACGAGACAAGAGTCTGTACAGAGAACTGCACCCCACCCCCTCCACCAGAACCACACTGTTCAGACTCGAACCCATCAGAACACACTGCTCCTGCTCTATTACAGCCTTCCAGACCTAAGGAACTCTACAGCACATTTACATACCCTTCTACACACACACACACGCACACACTGGAGTGTGTACTGGAGCTATGAGACTCACTAATCTTTAATAATGTTAATTATCTGTTGTCTGATTTAGAAACACGAAGAAAGGTTCAGACAGAATTTACAGATTCTACTCTATACATGTAATTCATTTTTTTGTTTTTACACCTATAATTCAGTACATTTCAGCCAATCATTTACTAAATTGTAAAAATAAATAAGCAGTCATTTTAGTTCATATCAACTTAGTCTTATTAGTTTAAGCATAGTCACCTATTAACTGTTAATTATTCAGTATCTAATAATTATTCAGTATGTACCAATTACTCAGTATTCAGTAATTATTCCAAGTGTTAATTCATCTACAATTCTTTTCATTAAGCTAAATAATGTAGAGTAAAGAATGTAAATAACTAGTATTATAGTATTAGTATAGTAAAGTATATTCATTACCTACATATTTCATATCTATTAATTATTCAACACATACTACATTTTCAGTATCTACCGTTTTTATACAATTCCTTCTAGTAATTCAGTGTCTATTTTTTAATAAGCATAATCATTACTCTGTATCTGCTAATCCTTCAGGATCTTTTGATTATTTAGTAGTAATAACTATTAATTATTATTCAGTATTAGTTTTGCTCTGTACCCCCAAATGATTTAGTATGCTTTAAATATTTTGTACCTACAATTAAATAAATAAAATCTAATTACTCAGAATCTGTAATAAACCAATATTGAACTTATTGATTGCTTACATACAGGCCTCCAGTGTTAAAAGGCATAATTAAAATAAACTAATTATATTCAATTCACAATTAAACACATATTTTATGAATAATAAGTCATTAAACTTCACATGTTGTTTTTTTTATCAGGAACACAGAACAGGGAGGATGAGATAATGCAGTTTGGAAACTGAAGCGATTTGTTTAGTGTAAACGCTCTCAGTGTAAACAGGTTTAATAGAGGCTGGATTACGTAGTGCTCTCTCTCTGTACAGGTGAGTCTGAGCGTAGCGTCTGATTTCAGGCCGCAGGTGAGCAGGTGAGTGTTCTCCGGGTCGTAAAAGAACCCGAGTGGAGTTACGTAAGACTCGGCCGGAGTTGCTGAGAGAGCAGGAGGTCAGATCACCAGCAGAACTGGGTCACTTCTTAGTTTCACTTTCAGAGACCTGCTGCTGCTGCTGCTGCGGAGGCTGGAGCTCCTGCAGGTGGAGTCCTGATTTTGGGGGGGGGGGGGGGGGGGGGGGGGGGCGGGGGTTTGGGGGTGTATGTGGACACTGTGTTTAAATATGTGGATGAAGAAGAGCCTTCTGAAATGTTTCTGCTAAATCTGTGGTCCTGGCAGAAACACTGACCCTGAAACCCCCCATTAGATTCAGGTGAATCCAGCAGGTTATCTGCAGGTAGCTGGTTTTAATTCAGCGTTAACCGCTGTTTGCTGCGTGTGATCGATTAACATAAGCATTTAAAGTCTGGACTCACCGATTCTTCTCCAGCTCGTTGTGTGTGGACCTGCAGAAAACAGAGAGACAGAACATTAAAACACCACCACCAATATAATACAATATACTATATTTTTTGCATTATAAGGTGCACTTAAAAATCCTTTAATTTTACCAAAAAATCATCAGAGCTCCTAATAATTCAGTGCTCCTTATGTATGAATTCTATCAGTCAGGTATTAAGGAGCAATAAAGTCACTCCACTGAAGTACAGAGTTATACAGGAGTTTCAGTTCAGTTCTCTAGCAACGAGACTGGAGCAGTATTAGCACTAGCTGCTAAGTGCTAAGCGCTAACTCTTTCAGCTCGTTCAGAGGTGAGTAAAATCATCCTCTAGCCTGCTGCTACCCGCAGCTAGCACTGCTGGAGTGGTTAGCCGCTAATGCTAATGCTAATGCTCCAGCCTTAGTGCTGGAGAAATTCCTGCATCAGGTGTTTCAGAGCTGAGAAATCACCAGTACGTTTAATACACGGACGAGAAAACACTAGATTGTGTACACTGGGCTCATTCAGAGGCCACACTCAGGCTCTATAGCGGATAAAACACGGCACAGATTTATTAATTCATCTCTACATCTCCACAACCCCCACCCTCATCTCCATCTCCTCCCTCATCTCCATCTCCATCCACTACAGCAGTTATCAGCAGGCTTTGTCTGACCATCACAGAGAGACGGGGAGCGCTGTGAGGACGGCATGGAGAGCACGAACGACAGGAAAACTAAACAATGGACAAAATCTGGACCCTATAAATGTGCTGTGAGACATCGAGATGGAGAGTGAACATGCAAACCTCAGTATATATAGAGCTCTCTCTCTCCCTCTCCCTCTCCCTCTCCCTCTCTCCATCTCTCCCTCTCTCTTGGAGCAGGAACCAGTGTGTTGTTAATAATGTAAAGTGAATCAGCCTCTTTGTGTGGAAACACAGTGAAGAGGAGCAGTCTCTCGTTCTCTCTCTCTCTCACTCTCTGTCTCTTTCTTTCTCTCTCCCTCTTTCTCTCTCTCTCCCTCTTTCTCTCTCTCTCTCCCTCTTTCTCTCTCTCTCTCCCTCTTTCTCTCTCTCTCCCTCTTTCTCTCTCTCTCTGCAGGTCATGTGATCACTTTGCTTTATATGCCTTGTGTTGTGTCTCCCTGCAGCTGAATCGGTTTGATATGACAAAAAACTAAATAACAGTGTGAAATTCTCACGGGGGATTTACTAAATTTCACTATAATTCAGTGGTGAAAATGTGAACACTTGTTTAGAGTGGTTCTGATGTGAAACTGATCCTACACTGTGTTGTAGGATGTTCTGGTTACCCTAGTGTAAAACTAGTGGTGTGCAGAATTCTTTTTTTTACCAAAAATGCCCCGGTCCCATTTCTCCCCATGGTTCTACCACTGATCACTACCCCTCTGTTTAGTATGTGCAGGTCTAGGGGAAGGAGGTGTTCTGGTTATTGTTAGGAGGGAGGGAGGGGTTAAGGGGAAGTGTTGGAGCTACATGATCCTTCAAACTCAGATTTTTCAGAGGAAAACTTCAAACGGAGAACTATGAGAATCACCAACAAAAACCGTTAGCACAAGCCGCTAAATAAACCCACAAATGTTTTTTTTATTCGTTAAAATCTTAATTGCATGTAGATTTAATGCATTTTAACCTGAGGCTGCTGCTTAATTTAAGGTGGACCAAGAAAATTTAAATTTGAAGAAGCTAGTGAATAGTTAACCACCCCTCGTAATTAATATTAAATATATATTACATACATATTAAACAGGCTTTAAACTGCAGCAGCATTTGAATGCTCAACTATCAAGAAAACAGGTTGTAGAAAAATAAAGCAATCTACATCCAATAAGCTCCTTTTTAACAAATAGTTTATAGAGTGATTGTTGGTGTTAACAGGCATGAAACCTGCTATATTGTTCAACCCACAGAAAGATGTTTAATGTTGTAGAAACACTCATAATATACTCAGAAAAGCACACTGTGATGCAGATATCAGGGGACTGAATGTACGATATCAAGGACTGGATGTACAGTATCAAGGAAAAGCATGTAGGACCCAGGAGTGACTCTACTAAATCACTAAATTATTAATTATTTACAGAGCAATAATTACGTCATGTTAAACCGGAGTGTTTTGATACACAGGCATATAGTAAGGGAGGTTTGCACGTACAACTGCAAAAGGCCGAGTTAAAAAAAAGGAAGATGAGAACGCCACACGCAGGCAGGAATAATAGGCCTAAATGTCTGATTGTTCCAGAGGGACGGCTGTAAATGTTATCACTGTTATGATCGCTGTGTTTACCTGGGCAGGTTATAGCTCTTTTGTGGAAGGAAGGGCTGAATGGAAGATCCAGCTAAAGCCTCCACTAACCCCCCCCTTCCCCCTCCATCTACACCCCCACCCCCCTCGCTCATACAGAACACTCAGACAGGTATTCTCTCAGATCAGATATCACTCTGATCACTCTGCATCCCTGCATTCCTTCCCTTCTGCTCTCTTTTACACCCAGAGAGAGAGAGAGAGAGAGAGAGAGAGAGAGAGAGAGAAATAGCAAACGTCTGGGTGCTCGGCCTGCACAGACCTAAAATCACTCATCAAGATGTCTGACACTCAGGAAACCCTGTCTGCACACACACACTCATTAAATCCAATACTGTAGACGCATATAAAGGATCTGTACTCTCTGTACTAATGCATCTTTTCAGCTGCATGCACACAATGTTCACAATTTCCCACTTTCACAATGCACACATTCTGCATCACCACAAATAACACAAGACAAATGTGCATTTAGAGAAAACCCCCTTTAAACCTTTTCTAAACAGGAAGAGTCATATTTCAGCACGACACGTTCATCTATTCACCTTGGCAGCTGGAAAACAAGGCTCGCTGTAAATAAAACGCAGTTGGGGACGGTGGAAAAACTCGTACATGTACAACAAACAAGCGTTTCTACTTTAAATAAATTAAAACATATGTTTAGGGTCATTTAAAATCTTCCATGCAGTAGGTAGTTAACTATGGTTTACAATGATTAAAGGCGATTTAAACAAAATAAAATCCACTCAATAGTGATTTTTCGTTAAACGTAAGTTTGGGAGTTTTGACCCGGTCCCTAAGCGCCATGCTGCAGCAGAGCCGTTTGACAATCAGCTGATGAGAGCTGAACACCCCCCTCTTCCTCCACCACCACCATTAAAACACACACACACACACACACAGCAGCTGAACTGACCAACATTTACACGTTTAAAGCTTCGAATAAGCCTCGATATTCCCCAATCATGATCTATAAGTCTATAAACTGCAGGTTATGCAGGGAGCTGATGGGTTCGCTCAGTTACAGACTGCTGCTGTACTGAAATACAGAAACTAGGAAACGTAACGCGACACCGAGCTCGATATTAAGCCACGTAGTTGTGCTGTCATAGTGATATGAGGTGTTGTGTAAGGTCTGCTTACCTGTTGTGAGTGCTGCTGTACTTTTTATTTCGGAATTTCCTTTGTCTCTGGTAGGTCGAGCTCTGAATAGACGGAAACGTCGAGGCATATCCGTGCTCACACTCTGCCACCAAACACACAGGAGAATGGGAGTCACCATCAGAACAGAGCTAAGCTAAAACCACGTATCACTCCACTAACACGACATTTCACCACCAGTTCAGGCTATTGTTTTACAGCACTAAATACAGCATACCTCTTTCTCTCCTCTCTAAATACTCAGCAGCTTCCAGTAACCTCTGGATATTCAGCACCGCGGTCATAGCTACTGGATTTCCGATATCTAAACCACAGCTATTGCTTTTATACCGTCTGATTGATTAAAGCGAAAGGATATTATTAATATCCACCAGTTTATTTATTTATTTGTATTTTTATATTATAGTTTTTTGCTGGTTCTGACAAACGAACGTCGACCTGAAAATGCTGTTTTTCCTCCTTCCCTTTAAACGTTTAAAACTCTGTAGCTAGGTTAGCTTTAAAACACAGCTTTAAAAACAGCGAATGCCGTTTAAATAGTAAAATATCAAAGGTACTTTAGGACTAAAAAGTTGTATAAAATGAATATAAAGAGTATAAAAATGCCCCGAAAGCGCAGCAGCAGCCTGGAAAGGGTCTGAGTCTGCTCTCCTCCCCCAGTTTGTTTACCCAGCTGAGAGGAGAAGGAGGTGGAAGTGCGCATGCGCAGCAAGCAGCAACGTCGCAATGCCTCACGGGAGATGGAGTTTGTATTTACTCACGGATCCCGAGAACTGACAAAGTACTTTTTTAGAAATGTGTTTTTTTGTTTTGTTTTGTTTTGTTTTTTAGCATTTTTGATGAAAATGCTAAATAAACAATGTTAATAGCAGCCTTATGTTTTGCATTTGTTTGACTTTAATTCATAAATTCATTACTCATTAAAATATTTTAAAACAATCGTTGTAAGCACAAGGAAGTGATTAGTGCATGTTTAACTGTATGATTTATATTTTTACATTTCTACTTAATTATATTATCATCTAATAATTATAACATTAAATTGTTACATTATTATTATTAGCGTATAATAATACACATGATAATAATATTTATTTGTATAGTATCTTTGATAAGCAAAAAAACCCTACCAACATAAACATGACTAAAAGAATAAAAGTACAGTAAAATTCTTTGTCAAATAACAAAAGAAATATAAAGTATTTACGAGTATAAAGCATGTAAAAGTAGTATAATAAGCGCTAATACCTGCAAAATCGATGTAAAATTAGAGAAATAATGAAACCAGTTCATAATGTCTAATAAAAAATAAGTAAATATGGAGTTTCTACTTCAATAAAAGCCCTTTATTCCGCAGGCTGTTGTGGGCGGGGAGGATTTAACGGCCACGCTTAAAGCCAGGCCCAGCAACACGTGACGTCAGGGCAATCCTAGCGTGTGATTGGAGGAGAGCCCGGCAAGCGGTGCCAACACCAACAGGGGAGACCAATCAGAAGCGCGGACGGTGTCCATGTGGAAACCATGTGAGTGCGCCCTCCCCAACACAGGGAAACAAATACGGAAAAGTTGGAGGATCCTGAAGCGTTTTAAAACTTTTGCTGTTTGATCGATTTAAGATTTTACAACCGAGATTAAACAATGAGTTTTAAAGTAACTTTATTTATTAATCTTATTGTGATGGGAAATTGTGAAAATGTGAGGTTATTGTTTTACCGAAGCGCGTTAAACGAGATTTAGCTTTCAGGGAAGGAAGTGAACATTATTACAATCAGAGATAACTCATACCTTACTCAACACTTTAAACTACCTTTTATTTATTTTTAATAAACATAATAATAAATATATTTATATATACACTGATATAGCACGTAGAGTGTAGGTTATTATTGTTATTATGAAGTACTATGAAACTTTACCCCTGTTTGTTAAATAGTTTTAGTGTAAATATAAACATTTAGAGCATTCTGAGAAATTCTCAGTAGAACTTCATATCCAGGTTATGTCTTAACTATCTGTACTGGTCCTGTGCTGTGAGTGTGATACTGCACCAGTCCTCCCAGTCACTGAACACCTGCCCGTCTCCCTCCCAGTGGGGCTGAGGGGTGTCAGTGGTGTTAGTGGTGAAATGAGCACAAAGGACCAGACTTGTAAAGGAGCTTTCCTCCGGCAGCGCGGCGGGGCAGATTTATAAACTGGGGCAGCGGAGAGGGAGGAGGGCGGCCTGGAGGAGCGGGACAGCGCGCGGGGGGGGCCGGTAGATAGCCTCGGTTAAAGCTGCTCTATAGGAAGATTAACCCCCACTATCAGATACATCATCACTATTATTATCACCATCATCACCATGCTGCTGGTGCACTTGTGTTTAAGCTGAGCTAATAGATAAGCTGGTTATATATTTATTTATATATAGTTATATATGTTATCTGTGCTGGACTGAGGTGATGAGCTGTGAGGGAAAGTTGTGGAGCTGAGCTCCGGCTGGATGAACTCGGGGCTCCTTTGTTGTCTGAGGCGGGTGAGACTGAGCCGGGGCTCCCCGGCTCCGCTCCCCCCACCCCCGGTCTCCTCCTCCCCCCGCAGCCACGGAGCTCCGCACTTACTTCCGTCCCGCCGCTCCGCGCTCTCGATGTAGCTCGCCGCCTCCAGCAGGACCTGCACGTTCTTCAGGAAAGTGTCTATCTGCTCCATCTCCGAGTCCCCGGAGCCGAACACCGAATCAAACCGGCAGCCGGACCCGGACAGCCCGCGCTGCTCCTCCGCCGCGTCCGAGTCCAGGACCGCCGGGTCCTCAGCTTTCCCCTCCCGCCGCTGCCGCTCACTTCTCACCATGTCTGCTGGAGCTGCGGGTCTGTGCGGGGCGGTGCGGGATGCGCGGAGCTGTAGAGTCTCAGTGGTTCTGATCCCGCACTGATCCCGCAGCTCCTCTGGATGAGAGAGGAGGGGGGTGTTGTTGTTCTGAGGGCTGGAGATCCGCAGGGTCCTACTGCCCGCCCCGTTCAGCGCTTCCATTCAAAACACTGACTGATTCTTTTTAGTGAATCATTTAAAATTGAATCTGATTCACGCGTGTAAACCCGATATTTATAGAATAATTCAGTTAGGATAGTTAGTTAAAGAGAGATACACATTGCATTAATATACATTTTATTTTTTTCAATCCACTATTTGTAGCATGTATTATAATGTTCAAGACCAAGTTTAACAGTTATAGCGAAATAACAATATAATAATATAATATTTATCAACAATAAAAGTAGCAATTTAACAGTTTAAACATATGGATTTGTGTAATGTATGTGTAATGATTTTTACTGTTTAATATTTATCATCATAGACATTTTTCATAGTATAGATATATGATTATTAGAAGCAGATATGCTGATGTTTAACATTTAATGCTGACTTAAACACCATGAAACGAGTATGCTAATCTTTAACATCCAATAAAGCTAAAAACTGCTAATTAAATTTATTTTAGAAACATATATAATACATTATACATTATAATACATTAATAATACAATAATAATTCATTACTAATACATTAAATGTTTATATCCACGCAAATGTTTTGTTTAAAACCTAGTTTATGCTAAAACCACTAAAATATAATATTTGTTATTACATCCTTATATACATAGATATTATCACAGTTTAAGCTGGAAATAAAAAATAAAGCTGAGAATATGTATGCTTATGTTTATGCTCATTTAACCTATAATTTGTTTCTATTTTTTCAAATTTTCAAAGTTTATGAGGAAAATGAGGAGTGAGTCGTTGAATCAGCATTTGATTCTTTGGTTCAGAACAGTTTAAAAGAATCAATTCAGTAAACTGAATCATTTTTTTCTATAAAGTTTTATGTTATACTCTCAGTATTTACTGCAGGTTAGTTGTCCCCTGCGTTATACACAACAGATTAGAGTTTAAATTAGAATTTAGGGAAAAATATTAATGTTAATTCTAACCCTGGAATTAAAGAGCACTAGCTAGTGTCAGTTTAAAGTGCTCCTATTTGAGTAAAGTTAACCACAAAAATATAAAACTGAGAGCAAAAAACTAATTACTTTAACTTCAATATAAAAAAGATATATAAATATTTTTATATCTCGAATATGGGCAAATTACCACTATCTAAACTGTTTGGCCATTCCATTAGATTTAAAGTAATCACGCTTTAAATATATTTACTGATCATAAAATCTAATCTTTGAAGTTTTGGTGTTTAGGTTAAGCTCAGTGGTGGATGTGGTGGCCACCCGTAGTATATAAGTGATTGCTACACACCTCAAAAATGTTGTAACAACTATTATTGCATCTATAGAACGGTTACATATGATCACACCACTCTCACTTACGTAGCTTTAGGCTCTGAACATCACAACTACTGAACATCTACACACAGTTTGAAGTGAGTGTGTGCTAAAGTCATGCAGTTAGCACCATTTTAATTTTTAGCGTTAGCTTCTATAAGAGTCTCCCAGCTCAAACTGAAAATAGAGACAAAGTTTAATTTAATGTTCCTATCAGATTGTGCATAAAGAACCTTTATGTGCATCATGAACATGTTTTGTTTTGAACATAGACCTGTTCTATTCTAACTTGTGTAAAAACAGGTATAATTTGTCTCCTGGAGCTGCATAAGCGTATCAGTGTGAGTCGTTTCGGGGATGGATTTGTTTTTATTCATAGAGAAACACAAATCCAATGCGAGTAAAGATATGAATTAATAACTGAGTCTTTATAAAGAACGCGGCTCAGGCTGGAGTGTCTGTATATTTCTGTATGAAGGCGATCCTGACGCTGATCTGAGCTTTAATACCTGTTCCTCAGGGTCTCTCCTTTAGCATTTTAGCCTGGTTAGCAGTGTGGATTGGACTGGTGTGGAATGGTGTTGACCGGACAGTGAAGTGCTCTTCTCCAAAACTTCAAAGTGGCCAATCAGCTCACAGCTGTTTGAAGTGCAGTTCAGAGAGAGCATGAAAGAGGACGCTGAGAGAGCAGGACATCAGCTCTGTGGCCTTCAGCACTGTGCCTAGGTGTGTGTGTGTTTATAGTGTGTGTGTGTGTGTGTGTGAGAGTGTGTGTGATCCTCTGCTTTATGTGCAGGTGTGTCAGACCCGTAATGACACTTTACAGTGACGTCCTCCTGTTCCCGCTGCGTCATCTCCTCTTTAAATGGACTTAAGGTCTTTAATTAAGGTGGTATTGCTCGTGTTCTCGAGAGCCGGCATCACAGTAAAAGCTAAATGCCTCTCCGCCCTGCAGAGTCCTGCCGCCTGACTGATGAACACCCATTCCTGCAGCTTCTCCATGGAGACGCCTCCTGACCTGCTCAAATATTTAACACAGTGATTCATTCTGAGCGAGAACCTCAGCAGCATCTGATCAGACTCGTCTCAGAGTCCCCACAACGGAGTTTAACCAAGTGCAGAGAAGATTTGTGATCGTTTGTGATCACAACCTATTCTACAGCTGCAAACCTACCAAGACATTACATCACAGACTGAGTAAGGAGAGCACTGGTCATTGTAGCAGCCAAGAGGCCCATGATCACTCTGGAGGAGCTGCAGAGATCCACAGCTCAGGTGGATCAGGAGAATCTGTCCACAGGACAACTATAAGTCCTGCTCTTCACAAATCTTCTCTTTATGGAAGAGTGGAAGAAAAAAAGCATTGTTGAAAGAAAGATGTGAGAAGTGCTGTTTTCAGTTTGTAGCTACAAGTCATGTAAGAACACAACACAGTAAACATGTGGGAGAAGATTCTGTTCTCAGATCAGAACAAAGCTGAACTTTTTGGCCTAAATGCAAAGCGCTGAACACACCATTCCCACTGTGAAACATGGTGGGGGCAGCATCATGCTGTGCACCCGTAAATGGTTGTGTTGGAGGTAACTTGGTGGGGTGGGTATAGGGATTGTGGTGAGGTGCTATCTGGTTGATGTTTTTGGAGTTTTCACAGGGTGGGATTTGGTCTGGTTTCTCTACAGTAAATTCCACACTGTTTACCACTGAATTCTACAGAGATTCTGAAACTCTGGTGGAGTTTTCCTTTAATAGAAGTGTTTTACAGTATATCAGTGAGGTGTGTGTGGTGTGTGGGAGTGTTAGGAGTGTGGGGTGTGTGTGGTTTGTGTGTGTGGAGAGATATTGAGATGACTGTGGTTCAGGATTTTACATTTTTACTCTCTGACGTCATAAACTGCAGCGTGTGGCTCACAAACAGCCGCTGTGCTCCACTTATAATGTGAATCGTAAACCAGGGACCTCCCAGCCTGAGACCTGAGTGTGTGTGTGTGTGTGTGTGTGAGGTAATGGGTGTATAATGGTGTTAGGTAGGTCCTGTTTGTGAGTGTTTCCTGTAGCCCTGATTATAGCAGGACTGTGAGACACTGTGTTTGACCCCGGCACAGGACGTCTCGTTACAGGATCAGGCTGTGATTGTGTGTGTGTGTGTGTGTGTGTGTGTGTGCGTGTGGGCGGGGCAGAGTGTAGATTCTGGACGGGATTGGTCCACATGTTCTATTATAGCTTCTGTTAAACTGCTGAATAAACTCTGAATAACACTCTCAGTAATTCTGTTACAGGGATTAGAAAACTATCAACTGCAGTGTTTATATTTCTGAGTAAAATTGTAGTATTTAAATATAAATAATTAAATTCCTAACAGTTGTAATTACTAGTAAATTATTAGTGGTATCCAAGAGGCACAGCAGAGTAAAATACACAGATTAAAGCTGCTTTATCATCACTGAATAAAATATTTAGATTTATCCAGAGAATCACTTATTTTAAACGAGCTTCAGCCCTGAGGAGACGGTGCTGGATGGTTTCTGGATGGTATTTAGCTTTTCTTTTGCATTTTACAGCTTTAACGTATTTCTGTGGATTAAAGCACCGTGAGCTGTGGTTACTGATGATTAAATTCTGTGAGTGTAGCTGAATGCAGAGCTCCTTGTTGATGTTTTGGTTCTCCGGGTTCTGTTTATACAGGTTCTGTTTATACAGGTTCTGTCATTCCCTCTTTATCCCTCCTCATCACTATTGCACTATTGTCTCTTGTCTCACGTATGTCTATACTGGATCTGTGAGCTTGTTATATTGTACATTTAGTGTCTCTCATTCTTTTAATATTTATATTTTATCTTGTTGTAATTCCAGTTCTTTGTAAACATGGAGTACTGTCAATAAAACTACCTGACTTCTTCTTGTTAACTTTCTCTAGCAGTTTATCTCAGGATCGTTAGATCATTAGACTGTAATTCAGTGAACACACTCTCTCTATCTCTGTAAGTTACGTACATTTCTTGGGAATGAAAACGCGTGAGATTTTCTGTGCTGATGAAATAAAACAGCGTGAGTCACTCAGAGTAACTTCTCTGTATTTATTAAGAGAAACAGATAAACTCCAGGATGAATCTCGCTAAAGTTTCAGCTACACTCTGTTCTTCTGCTCAGGGTAGATAACAGTGTGGAATGCAGTAATTTACTCAGTAAAACCTCATAAATCCACACGGTTTGAGGTAAATGTGTGATGATTTATGGATGATTAGCATGATGTTTCATTTGATCAGTCTGAAGCTACAGAACAAAACTAGCCTAAAGAAACTATAGACACTAAACACATCCTCACATGCCTGACTGACTACAGATACAGAAATTGTCTGAAAAAAACTGGCCTGACCAGCTCAAACTGGTAAAGCTGGTAAAGCTGGTTGACCAGGTTAACTGTTAGGGCTGTGCTTTAATTTGAGTTGTTGGTTTTTAGTCCGTCCACAAATACGACAGACCTGACCAGATAAGTCAAACAGCAGGACCTGAACACACCACTCAACCAGCATGACCAGCATGACCAAACTGCTGACCACCATGACCAGCATGACCAGGCTATTCATGTAGCATCACCAAACTGGTTATCCACCATGAGCATGCTAATCAACTAGCATGATCAGCATCACTGTTCCAGTAAACTAGCATTATCAAACTGCCTGATCATGATGGCCACCATCACCAAGCTGGTTGATCTATATGAGCACTCTGTTCAGTTAGCATGACTGAGCTGCTTAACCACCATGACTTACTAGCATAATGTATCGGAGGAGGCGTGTGCTGGTCTTCTTAACCCTCCTGGTCTTGGAGCATCACTAGTGATAGGGAGAGTCCTAGTGAGTGGGTTGGGTAATTTGCCGTGAAAAATATGACAAAAATAAGAAAAAGAAATGTTTTACTCCAGAACACAGAACCTCCTTAATAACTGATTCAGAATGTCTCACTCTTCTCACTCTACTCACTCGTCTCACTCATCTCTCTCGTCTCACTTGTCTCGTCCACATGCTCACACTCTCCAGCATGAAGTCAGAGAACCTGTTGGACGCGTGTGAGACGTTCTCCTCCCAGTGGCTGACCTTTGGTTCCACCATCTATTGTTGTCCAAAGTTCCCAGGGATGGACATCTGGCGTGTGTGTGTGTATAGTGTGCGTGTTCATAGTGTGTGAGTGTGTGTGTGTGTGTGTAGATTGTAGAGGGGGTGGGGAAGGGCTGGTAGAGACAGTCTGTCACCTCCTTATTGTTTGGCTTTGAAGACGGCCCTCCATCCAGCATCGTTAACTGTGGTGAAGAGCTAACCTGTGATTACACACACACACACACACACACACACAAACAGTGTCTGAGTTAAGTGGGCTCTGGCGGCTCTTTGATAGGCGGGACTCTGGCCTGAGGGCTGCTGGCCTGAAGCTCTTGGAGACGATTAAAGAGAAGGAAGAGATGATTACAGGGGTTCATGTTATTTTGTCCTGGTTTAAAGCTGTAGTGCAAACAATCAGATGTGCTGAATTTCCTCCAAACTCCACTGTAATCAGACGTCCGAGTGTCTGCTGATTTTACACTGACATGCTTTGTCTATAAATATGTGATTTTGCTTTAAGTGCTTTAAATGTGATCACACGGATGAATTGATATAATTTGACGGATTGGATGTGCTGGGGGTCTGATGATGTTTATTTGTTGATGTTTCAGGTTCAGCCTGAAGAGTGAGACTCACTCAGTCAGTTAGAAAAAGACACAGAGAGAGAGAGAGAGAGAGAGACAGATAGAGAGAGACAGACAGACAGAGACAGAGAGAGAGAGACAGACAGACAGACAGAGAGAGAGACAGAGTGAGAGACAGACAGACAGAGAGAAAGAGACAGAAAGAGAGAGACAGACAGACAGAGAGAAAGAGACAGAAAGAGAGAGACAGACAGACAGAGAGAGAGACAGACAGACAGACAGACAGAGAGAGAGACAGACAGAGAGAGAGAGAGATAGAGAGAGACACAGAGAGAGAGAGACAGAGAGAGGGACGGATAGAGAGAGAGAGAGAGAAAGACAGAGAGAGAGAGAGAATAGTATTAGTTGAGCATCATAAAGGTCTAATAGGAAAAGGACTGGTTAAGGTGGAGACCCAAGTTTCCTCACACTTCCTTCCCCTCCTGCTACACTACACACACACACACACACACTACACAAAGTACTTCCACGCTATCTGTGGTTGGTGCCACAGTGGCAGAATTACAGAATTATATAATTAGACGGTTTGACTTTTAAGTTGTTTTTGGTGGTTTTTGTGGTGTTTAACTGCTCTGTAGGTTAATTTAGCACTTCTGTCTCTCTCTCTCTCTCTCTCATTTTCTGTTTAACTAATATATGGATTATCAGGGCTAAAGGCTACAAACCCTGGTGTTGCTCAAAGCGGATGATGAAGATATGTGTAATAAACCGTGTGTGTGTGTGTGTGTGTGTGTGTGTGTGTGTGTGTGTGTAGTGTGTGTTACACTGTGTGGTATAACACCATCTGTGTGCTGTAACAGTGTGTGTTTACTTTATTGGTATTATATACAGTATCAGTCAATTTCATTAAAGTCATTTAATGTTTTTATTTTTTTATCTATTCTAAACAACATTTCATCAGAGTATTTAACCTTATTTACAGTTATTTACACTCACACACCTTACCAGCACTAACACACAACACCTGATCACCTGTAGTCAGAACACCTGTGTCGTCACGTAGAGTTTAGGGAAGTAGGTGTTGATTTGTGACACAGCCGGAGATTCACACTTAATGTTAAAACTTCCGTAATTTAAACTAATTTTTAACTTCTTTACCCTTTTTTCATTCGTTCACTGTACTTTTTGTGTTTCTTCTTTCTTTCTTTATATGAATTTATGATAAAGTCAGTGTTATAATCCGACTTTCATCTGTTTTTCTGTTCTCCATTCTTTCTCTCCTCTATTTATTTTCTCTCTTTTTGTGCTTCTTTCCTGCGTTCTTTCTTCTCTCGGTTCTTCCTCTAGACCTCCTCCTCTCCTCCTTTGTTCTGGTATTGTATCTAATTCTGGGTGGAGGGTGAGGTCATGCTGTATGTCTGTATTGTTTTCTGGTTGTGGGGGGGTTTGGGGGGGGGGGTGTAGTGGGACGCGTTTGGCTGCAGCTGCAGCAGATCCACCTTCAGATCTGTAGAGGGAAGAGAGGGGAGGGGAGGGATGTTGGGGGGGGGGGGGGGGTGTAGAGGAGGGGACTTGGGGGGGGGGGTTTGGGGAAGTTTAAACACATCTGGTTGGAGCACAGTGTAACAGAGAGACGACAGTGTCTGTTCTGCTCGTCTGCTGCTGTTATTCACGTTACCACTGTTTACACTGTTTACAGGAGTGCAATAGTGATTCAGTTTAATTAAACATGACATCTTGCTGAATGCTGACTGTCTTTATTGAAGGGAAATTCCACCAATGTTTCAATGTTCCAATGTAAAATTTATGACATTTATGACGTCTTGTCTTTGTAGTGAATCTTGTCTTTGTTTGCAAATCACTGTATTCTCTTTTTATTAGTTTTTTACACAACGTCCATCTTTTAAAGTTGTGGTGTGTTGGTGGAATTCTTTTGTTGTTTACGGCGCATTCTGCTGTTGATTTCTGAGAACCCTCTGAGTGAAGTGCGTCTCTAAATAACCTGCAGTTACAGGAACTTCCCCCGAGTCCCAACCAGCATCAGAACACCCAACTCCTGCACACTGAACTCAGGGTTAGGGTATGAGGACGGAGGAAAGGGGTAATATGAGATGAAGACTCTGATGTTGTCTGTTTAACCCATTTACGCGTGTTTTTACACAGGATTTAAAATCAAAGTTTAACCCAAAGAGCAGAACCAGCAGAAACATGTGCTGAACAGAAGAGAGACCCGCTGACCCGGTGTGACGCTTCAGCCTGGAGCTTCTGTACAAAACACCTATTAATCACCCTCACCCTCAGTGTGTGTGTCAGGGCTAACAACATGGCTGACATCATTTTTACTGGCCTTTAGTCCAGCCCAGATCATGTGTGTGAGGTTTTAACCTCCCCACTTAGCACACACACACACACACACATTTATATATGACTGTCCACCATCAGCTTCAAACCCCTGTAATCCTTTCTATAAGCAGCTCCTTGTCCTTGGGTGACTTTACTCCAGATAAGGTCAGCAGATCATAAACTCTCTCAGACCGACTGTAGGATCTGCATTCCTCTACAGCACAACACCATGCATTTCTCTACTGACATCATCTGTCTCACTCTCTCTGTCACACACACACACACACACTCAGAAAGTAAAATACCATCAGTTTCTAATCCCAAATCAAGAGCTTCCCGCAGCTGCTCCAAGGCCATCAGAGACAAAAGCATCTACAATCCCCCCCCCAAAGACCGAGTCTGCTAACCCCCCCGTCCACCCACATTAACCCCATTCAGCCCCACCGGGTCGGGGCGTGTGGATCACACAGTGGGGGGCGGGTTTAGAAAGTCTCGATAGAATAGTCGTGTAGTGAAGTGGATAACTGGGTCTCTGCTCCTCTGTGAGATCTGAGTATCTGGAGTCCAAGTCTTTACCGAGTCTCGAATGTGATCGAGTCTCGTCTTAAGTCTCTGAGGTTAGAGAGTCTCTGTCTGGTAAAACTCTGCATTGGATGTTAAGTCTTAAGTCTCATTGGTGTGGCTGAGTCTAAGTTGAGTCTGAAGCATTTGGAGTTCAAGTGTTGAATTTCTTAATGTAGAATCCAAGTTAAACCATAGTTTTCTGAGTGGAACGGCTAGTATTTGGGAAGGAAGTCTACACTAAGTTTGGAGTCTCTGTGGTTAGAGTCTGAGTCGTGTCTTGAATGTGCTGTAAGAGTTAAATCTCATTAGTGGAGTTTGATGTTGTTGGTGTTTGAGTCTGAACCGTGAATATTTGTCTTGGGTGATTGAGGTCTCCGGGGGGGAAATCTTAGTTAAGTCTTGCAAGTCTTGAGTCTTTGAGTCTGATCTTGTGAGTCTAGGCTGGTGGACAGGTTCCCAGTCTGGTGATTGAGTTGAGTCTGAGGTGAGTTGTAGTTTTGAGTTGTGTATTGTAGTGTGAGTCTTCAGTATTTGTGGTATCTGAGTGTGAGTCTCTGGTGATTGAGGTGCACTGAGTAGCATCACTCTGCTAAATTATGGGATTTCTGGTTACGGTTGTCTGTGGATCACCATCAGCTGAACCTGTGATCTCCCAATGACCAGCTTGTGTTTACACAGCTGCACCAATGGAGTGCTGTTTGAACAAGCCAATCAGAAAAGAGGTAATTTACATCAAAAAGCCACATAGACACAAAGAGCAGCCAGTTTTACTGTAGGGTCAAAGAGTCAGAGAGTTTAAATAGGAAATGAGCTGTAACTCCATCTACAGCAGATCATCATCCATAATTCACACACCAGCTCCCAGAACACACACACACACACACTCACTGCTCCAGGGGGTGGGGAGAGTGTGTGTGTGTGTGTAGAGGATGGTCCTCAGGGACAGTGGTCTTTCCTTCAGGATGACTGTTTATTTTCTCTAATTTCATTTCCTTTTTTCACCCAAAGATCTCCAAACTCGAGTTATTATTTATCGCTGTGTGTGTGTGTGCTTGTGTGTGTGTGTGTCTGTGTGTGTGTGTGTGTGTGGAGGGGACCCCTCTGCTAAACAAAGGGCACAGATGGCTCTCAGTAGCCAACCGTGGGGTGTGGAGAGAAAAAGAGAAAGAGAGAGGGATGGGATGGAAAACAGCAGTGAGAGAGAGGAAGAAAAGGAGAAAGAGAAAAGGAGAAAGCTACATACAGGTGTGGAAAAAGAACCAGAGAGAGAGTGTGGGTAGGACAGATGGAGAAACAGAGAGAGAGAGAGACAGAAAGAGAGAGAGAAGGAGGAGTGAGGGGGTGGAGTCAGGTGGATGAGTCTCTGTGAGTGATCACTGAATCGGTGATGGTTATCTTATATCATCCAGTGCTGAGCTCCAAGGAAGAACATTGTGTGACAGACAGACAGACAGACAGACGTGTATATCAGGGTTAGAGGATAAGCTGCTGCTCTACAAAAAGAACATTCCTGTCTGTCTGCAGGTCCTAAAGCTCACACTGATAAACCAGAAGACTACTGGTATATTATATTAGATATTTTGGTTTAACTAAGAAGAATTTTGTTCAGAGAAAATAAAATTTTGCATTCCAGCATTAGCAATCATTTCCTCTCTGTAAAACATGGTGATGGTAGTATCACAGTTTGGGCCAGCCTTCCATTCTGAATTATATCAGAAAATTCTAAAGAAAAATAACTTTATATCAGCTGAATCTCAAAAGGTTATGGGTCATGCAGCAAGACTACGACCCAAAGCACACAAACTGTTTTACAGAAAGCACAGAGAGAAGGAGAAAAACAGAAAGAACAGAAAGAGAAAAGAGAGAGAACGGGTATGATGATGTTAAAGGGGAGGGGGGGGGGCAGCAGGTGGAGAGCTCCTCTCTGTTTCTGACCCTCATTAAAGTTCCTGTATAAAGCCTCCTAAAGATCCAGGAGCTCAGGAGACCCGCAGTAAAGGATCCTGCACCCAGTTCTGCTCAGATCCCTCAGTCTGTGTTTCATTCAGGTTCTAACTGGTTCTGACTGGAGCTTCTGAGCTGTAGGAGGTCTGGAAATGGTTCAGACTGGTATAACCAGTGAGGATCAGGGCTGTCAGATCTGTCCAGCTGAGCTCACTGTGAAGATCCAAGTTCCAGAGGCGAGTGGAACCACGAATGAGACTGTGGTTCTTATCAGATCAGTTCTGGGTTTGAGGAGTGATGGATGAAGGTCTGGATCTGTTTATCTGGGGGGGGGGGGGTTCTTTCTCCTCTGAGACTCTAGAACTCTTCCTGTTCTCCTCCTGTAGAAGCGTGATCACACTGATGGTGAATAAAAGGCTTTTTAACGTCTCCTTCCTGTAACATTACACTGTGAGACGGCCCTGTAGCACACACTCTCAGGATATATGTGACCCAACACACACACACACACACTGCTCAGACTGATGTGTGTGTGTGTGTATGTAGGTCATGAGGTCACTGTGAGCTTCACTGAGTTACACTGAGTAAAAACACTGCATTGATCAGAAACCTGACTCTGCCCTAAATAACATTATTCTCACACACACACAGCAAACAGGGAAGCTTCTAGCCTTTACCCCAGTAATACAAAACTGACATTTCCCCAAAAACATTCTTTAAACAAGGGTAGTTTTTGGTCTAGAACTCATGGCATTTACCCCAGAGACACTTTTCCCCAAACTAGGGCCTTTAGGGCCACTTTGCTCAAGCTACAATATCATTTATTTAACTTCTGACTTGTTACTTTGAGGAGATTTCCTCAAGATATGGAATCTGTAGCTTTTGGCCTGATTTATTTAACCTTAAGGTGTATTTAACAAGCTGGGGCATCTTTTAGCCTTTTTAAACATTTTACACATTTCAGGCCTTTATTCAAACTACACTAGCTTTATCATAGTACCTGCTCTCTTAATCTAGGGGCTCTTTTCTAAACCAGAGCACTGGTTTTATTTTATTTTATCACTTACAGCACTTTCACAAACTACAGCAGCTTTTAGTCTGACATTTAAAGACCAGTTTACTTGAATTTAAACATCGACTAACTCCAGAAACTGAAAGCTAACTGTGAGCAGGTTGCCATGACCACGATCTGCACTTATTAAGCGTATATTATATATACATTCTTTGTGACTGCCTGTGTGTGTGTGTGAATCAGAGCGTGTGTGTTTGTGTGTATCTGCAGTTCTGACTCCATTAAAGGTTTTGTTCACGTCTTCGTTCCTCCTCCAGCCTCTTCCTCACTGTGACCTGCTGACCTCTTTTCAGAGCCAAGACACCCCCCCCCCCCACCAAAATCCACCCTATATACCCCATTAAACCCCTTACTAACCACATCCACCCTATCCTCTGCTCCTCTCTACGCCGCTGGGCTCGCTGGGGGGGGTCACTATTGTGTGGTGCTGTATTGTTGTCTGTAGGGTCACGCTCACGTACGAGCCGTCAGTCACTCAACTAAAGACTGATCCCAGTCCACCATCTGCTGTAGCAGCAGGAGCTGCAGGACCTTCAGAGTCTTACATCAGATGTTTAAGAATGCTCAGCCTGAAGCCTGAACTATATGGACAAAAGTATTGGGACACCTGCCCATCCATTGTTTCCTCTGAAATCAGGTCTGTTACAGGTCTGCCTCTATTCTTTTGGCAGTACTTCTTTATCAAAAATATACAAGCTGTTTGTGCATTTGCACAGCTGTGTCAGCAATAGGTTTAACTTAAAGTAACTGAATTCAGCATTCATTAGAGAGGGGGTCCACAAACATTTGGACATACAGTATCTGGTATTTTATTGGACTAAAAATAATTAATGGTAGAGAGATAAACGCAGAACCAGATCTGCTGCTGCTGCTGGAGGTCGATCCCCTACCTCCAGAAACTGTTGCATAACTGTTTATCAGAGTAATATTATTAATTTAATTACCCACAATTCTCTGTTCACATCATTTGTGAGGAGGGGAATCCAGAATCAGAAAAATTGGGTAAAAACAGCAGAAAAGAATCTTCAAGACTGAAGTTAATCTTAAAGGGTAAAGGTGCTGATCCCACGTATAATAACTGTGCTGTTCTTCCTCTCCTCTGGTTTATAAAGCTCTCTGTGTTTCTGAGGAGCTTCATCAGAATCAGAAATGTAAAAAAGAGGCACGACAGCAGACAGAAGCCCTGTTTCACGCCGGCGGAACAACAATGCAGCGCTTGTGCAAAAGATCACAAACTGCAGTCAAATACATTCAAATAATCAGAAGAAGAAAAAAGAGTCTACTGTGATTCTCCTACAGAGACTTTATATATTCATATAAATGAATTCAAATATTTAAAAAATACAGAGAAAAGAGCAGAAAGCAGCTAAACGGACCCAAACCGGTTTAATATATACAACTCTTATTAATGAATAATTTATTAAATAGACACTGATAATCCCACAGTGAGGGATGATGAAGAAAACGAGGCGCTGAACTAAATTTGTAAAATTGTTTGGGGCCTAACAGCACTGAAATAGATTCTTATAAAATTAATATAACTAATAATAATAAAGTAATTTGGTAACTAGGTTGTACAAAACACTGAGACGTTTCTACAGTTGTTTTAGTAAATCTTGGAGCAGCAATTTTATATTTTTTCCTCATCTTTTACCAGGTAATTCATATTGTAAATAGGAATTTGTTATTAAAAGGAGAACTCTGGTGTGAAATGGACTTGTGTTTTAATGAAACAGAACAAGTACCAACGTTTATTAAATAGCCTTCTCTGTTTTCCTTCAGTTTCCCAAATACAGCATTTTTACCTGATGCTCCAAACAGACTCTCAGTGTTCGTGATGCAGCACAGAGTGTCTGCTGTTGATAGTTTCTTCTTTAACCCAAAAACCCACCTAAAAAAACATCGAAATAAAGGTTTTATGAATCATATCTACAGATGTTTATGCACAAAATTAAAGAATGTTCTGGATTTTTACTGCTGAAAAGAAAAACAAACAGACGTTATGATCACGACACTTCTTTTCTCCCTGCATTTACGACCAGCAGTGTTTGTTTCTTAAAATAGTTTTTTATTTGTGAATTTACATGGATTAGCAATACAATCTAAAGCAAGTCCATTAGATTACAATTTATACGTGTTTTCACAGATCGAGGCTTGGCTCACACTCGCATGCCAAAAAAAAAAAAAAAAAAAAAAACAATAATAATTCCCTCTGATATTGAGGACTACACAGAGAAAAGGAGCGTTAGTTAACAAAAATTAAACAAAAGAAAAAGTGCAAACGGTCAGAAAATTAAACAAAAAAAATTATATAATAATAATAATGCACGTTTGTTTAGTTGTGAGCCATTATTGCTCAGAAAATTATTAATAAACGTCTGTAAACTAAGAGAGAGAGAATACTGAGATACAATATGAAGGGAGGAAAGAAAGAACTGAAAAGAAGAAGTGATGAAAACATGAACATGAAACAAAGGAAGCAATAAAACATCAGGCTTTTTAATCCCTCCCTGCATTTTTATACATCCCTCTATTTCTATGTGGTCGTACTAAAAAGGTCCAGTTTGAGAGGAAAAAAAATAATAAAAAGAAATTATTTTATGCTAATTCTTTAAGATTTAATAAACAAACTATTCCTTCAAATCTGAGCCTTGTTTAAAACTACAGGCTCTTCAGAAACTCCGCCCACCGGCACTGAATAACCAGCAGTACTTTATAATAATAGAATTAATCTCAAATATCTCAAAAAAAGAGTTTTATTACATAAAACTGATCAGAAATTTGAATTTCTAGTGTAGGGGGCGGGGCTTGTCTCAAACAAAACATTCAAGTATACACTATACTGCCAAAAGTATTCAATCAGATTCAGATCCATTTCACTAATCACTACTAAATATTTCACAGACAACCGTCAGTGATATTACAACACAGTGGAAGAGAAACGCACACAGATCAAACTTCCTAACCTCCAAACTTCACGCGTTCTTCAGGTTAACTCAGGAAATTGAGATCTTTATGTGATTTAGGTTTCTGTAGCCGAGGAGATCCATCCGAACCTCACGTCACCAAACGCAGCGCCGGCGAGCGCACGTCACTTCTGGCAGTTTCTACAGGACGAACCACCAGCTAAACAGAGAAAAACACGGGGCTTGTGCTGAACGAGGTGTTTTTAGATCCTAGCACAGGGGGCGGGGCTTGTCTGAACTTGGGCAGCTAAGTTAAAATAAAAAAAATAAAAAATAAAAAAGCATCCCTCTCCATGTCTCTGCTTCACATTGCTCGCTGGGATTGATCGTCTCGAACTCTGAGACTTATCCTGTGGAAACCTGGTTCACGATTCTCTCTGAACGTCACAAAACTCTTTCTTTTGATTGGAAAAGTCGCCTTTCTGAAAAACACGCGACTCTGAGCTGGACTAGCTCCTTTAGCGTTTAGCTTAAAACAACATTAAAGTACAAATCCGCCCGTCTGCACGCGCTCAGTCCTCACCGCCAGACTGAATAAACAAATCCTACAGACATCAAACCCTAACCAGAGTTCCTCACCGACACCGAGTCCTGGAGGACGACCGGGTTACGGGACCAATGGCTGACTGTCCCATCAGAACCTTGAGGACACGGGTCACCATACAGACTGCTACTGAAACCACGAGATTTCAAACCAATCCAACATCGAACCCCACGACTGTCCCTGAATGTCCCCAAATGTCCCCAGTGACCTGGAGAAGCTGTGGGACGAGAGGCGGCAGAACCAGCAGCTCATGAACAGCAGTCCAGTGATCAGAACACCCTCGGGCCTGAACACACACATCCTGTTTTTGTTAAAACTTTCGTTTTTCACTCATTTTGGACGCGTGAGATTTCTGAATGAGCCCAACAATTAAACTCCTCCAGTTCAAAAACCTTGTATCTTGTATTGTCTTCAGACTTCTATGGCTTTCAAACCCTCTTTAAAAAATAACTAAACTGCCAAAAAAGAAGCCGAAACCTGAAACCAGTCCCCTGCTGACTCCCGTCTCTCACCTGCTGCATTTTCTCACTCTGGGATTCATTTTAACCGTAATAAAAACTACAAATATATAACGCATATACTTTAGCATAGCTGTATAACCCTCACATCCACCCCCACCTCCACCTGCTCCGAACATCCACCTGCCTCCAACGTTCTGCAGTCTCAGAGACGCCAACCAATGCTGAAATCATCTATATGCATTTATATTTATATTTATATATATGTACATATACATACACTACAATAAAAGTGCAGCACAAAAATAAAATATATATCATTACATCACTCATCCTGTTCTTTAACAGTTTCTTTAACTCATCCAGTTTCAAAAACAAGTAAAAACAAGTAATATATATGTTTGTGTGTTTAGTAATCTGAGTTATAATAATAATAATAATAATATAGCTGAGAAATATCAAGCATCATTACATAATCAGCTTTAGAAACGTAGACTGTAGCGGAAAAACAAAAACGACAAAAACAAGTAAAAGCAAAAGCAAGTTTAAAACAGAAAATCTGCTGTAAAACTGCAGAAACGAGTAGAAAACAGAGCAGAATTTTACCAAACTGAGAGGAAAATGAAACTCGCTGACGAGTCGAACTCTAAAACAACTAAAAGAGACTGAAATGAGAAACTTCACTAAAACGTGATTGCTTTTGAGTGTTTGGCAGCTCGAGATTCTACACAGGATTTTCAATCAGATCGATCAGAAAGAGAACGAGAGGGAAAAGGTGGATTAAAAAATAAAACCCTGTAGAAAAATTCCAAAATAAGAGTCCAGTGTGTGATCTGTCTCTGCCGTGTGGTTAAACCAGTAAAACTCGACTTGAGGCAAAAATCAAACATCGTGTTTTTAGAGGGGTATAAAATAAGATAGAGGAGGAGTCAGAATAAACAGAAGAATAAAAAAGAAGAACACAGTGGTTTCAGTTTAACAGGAGCGCTGCAGTACCTGTGCAGAGATGCTTTACTGAAGAAAGAGCCAGTTTCCCAGGACTAATTCTCCCTCTTCTCACTTTACTTCCATCCAAACACACTAATAATCTCACCAGCCAAAGCTGCCGCCCACTTTCACACCTGAACACCTCCACACCTGAACACTTCCACACCTGAACACCTCCACACCACGCTAATCTTCTCAAAAACTAACTGAAAATGTGCCAAAATATTTTTTTCAAATAACCATTTGTTTAAAATGTCAAATAAAATAAAGAAAACTAAATGTAAAAACATAACAGTAGACAGAGAGACAGACAGACAGACGAACAGGCAGGTAGACGGATGGACAGACAGACGAACAGGCAGGTAGACGGACAAACAGACAGACAGTCAGACAGACATACAGACAGACAGGTCGTGGCTCCCTCAGGCTTCCACCTTCTCTTTCTTTTTGTTCTTCTTCAGAAAGGAGGGGGTTCTGAACTTCTTCTTCTTCTTGTTGGGGGATTTGGAGGGCGAGCTCTCGGGGGACAGCGCCTCCTCGATCTTCTCGCCCGAGCGCACCGTGATCTCCACGCTCTCCACGCTGGTGGTCAGCTGACTCATGCGCTTGCTGAGCTCCTCCTCGTCTCCGTGGTCGTCTTTACCGTTGAGCAGAAGGTTCATGTGGTTCTCTGTGTGGAGAAACAGAAACGCTCAGAGATCTCCAATCTAAACACGACTGAAGCACCAAAACATAAAGATCCTTTACAGAAACGGAACCATAAAGATCTGAGTCTGCAGAACCTTTAAAACAGTAAAGAACCTTCACAACTTTAAAATGTTCTTCACACTACTTTCCTCACATCACTACTTTAACAGAAGGTTCAATTTAAACTGTTTTATTCCAAAACTCATCTGGAATTCTTTTGTTTAATTATCTGATCCTGAAGTTTGATTGGTGAACCTGTAGACCTGAATCAAACACCAGACAGGACTTATTTTAGATTCTGGATATTAAATGTTATTAGAATCTCATTTTGGATTTTAATATAATAAGAAATTCATGCTGGATATTAACCCAATAGAACCCGTGGTGATGTGAAGTGGATAACAGACCCTTTAAATCTGCAGTTTAAACAGATCTGCAGAAGATAAAATGCTGAATCACTCTGTGGTTTAATGCAGGGATTTTAAGTGGAGGAACAGCCGGACCAGAGCATTCTGGGTAAATGAGTCATTTAAACAGTGAGTGAAGTTTCAGAACTACAGCTGCAAGCATTTCATCAATTGCTGCCTACGACTGCTTACCTGTACCTGTCTAACCTACATCTATAACTCCTCCCCTCTACTCCTCCATCCAGCTCCTCCCCTCTACTCCTCCATCTAGCTCCTCCCCTCTACTCCTCCATCCAGCTCCTCCTAAATGACATTAATATAACATTACCTTACACACACACACACACACGCACGCACACACACACACACGCGCGCACAAACACACGCACTTCCAGTGGAACAGTGGTGTACCTTCTTTAGCAGGTGTGTGTTGTGGTGACTGGGTTTGAGACACAGACTGGGAGAGCGTAGAAGCATCATCAGAGGTTAACTGATCCTCTTCTGCAGGACCAGGAGGGGGATTAGTGAACACAGACAGGCAGACAGACAGACAGAGAGACAGACAGGCAGAACAGGTTAGAGGAAGACATGCGGGGGGTGTTAGCTGGACTTTATGTAAATTCTGCGTGCAGGAATTAAGCTGGTAGTTTTCATCAAACTCACTGAACATCATATAAACTAAAACTCATTTAAACTCTCAGGAATCCTTAAATATATCAAACTCTGCTCTCTCGGACTCCGGCTGCTGATGGTGTAACCGGTCCCCTCAGAGCGCCGATATATATTCACAGTACTAAACGAGGCTCTCCTGTAACTACACTGACCACTGCCCTCAGACACACAGCCAGGAATCAGCCAATTAAAAACACAAAGCATTCTGAGTTCTGAGGTAAAATAACAGGGTGATAACAGGGTGTTAAATGTGAAATCCATTAGTTAAACTAAACCATTTATTTTATGTTTTTATGTGATAAAAGCATGGAAAGCACCATTAAAGTTCCCAAACAAAACCACTGCCTTTTCTGAAGATCCTTTTTCTTTAAAAGAGCAGATTTATGTCATAATAAAATCATCTGGGACTAAAGGAATTAGCTAAATCCAACTTTCAGCAAAATTAAAACATTGATTTCTCTGTATTATAGTGATTACTCTGGTCTCACCAGGAAACAAACACTAAAGAACCCACAGTGGCGAGACAGAACAGTTTCTACAGCTTAATTTCTGCTATAATAAAAAAAGACCCGAAAAATTATTCCTTTAATTTTGTTCACGAAGGTGTGTTTTGAATTTACCATCAACTCCCAGGTGGTGGTGCTCCACTCGTTTCTTGTAGTCGTCCAGCTCTCCTGCGTTCAGCTCGCTGAACGGGTTCGGGGGGAGCGGCTCGGCCTGATCCTCATCTCCTCCTGAGTACGGCTGGAGGAGGAAACACAAACAATAACAATACATACTGGATCTACTGCACTGTACAGTCCAAACATCCGATCAAAACACCCAAACATCCAATCAAAATTCATGCTGTTTTAAGAGTCAAAACAAACTAAAAAGTGACTCAATCAGACGTGTAACAGTGCAGATCAGTCAGGGTGGAGAAAACGCACTTAAACATGATGATGGAGAAACAAAACTAAAAACACGACTCTGCAAAAACTTTACACTGAGCAGCATGCAGAGACCCAGCGTTCTCACCATTCACTCAAACTGTGGTTCTACCTGCAGGAAAAATGCACTGACTGTCGAGAGGCATAAAAAATCCATTTCATTCATGATGAGATATTCTCATATATTTCATTGCAGAATAAAAAATAGTGATTTATAAAACTGTGATATTGCGTGGCTGTGTGATTTTCACTGCCGAAATAAAAAAAGGTCTCACTCTAATATTTGGTTAGACCTTTAGCTTTGATTGCAGCTTTACATATTCACTGTATCATTGTTTCAATAATCTTCTGCAACGTCACAAGGTTTATTTATTCCAGTGCTGCTGCATTAATTTTTCACCAAGATCTTCAGCAGCACTGATGATGGTAGAGTCTGACCAACCGCTGCACAAAGCAGCTCTTCTCCATCCAGAACATCCCAAAGATTCTCAATGAGGTTAAGGTCTGGACTCTGTGGTGAACTCTCTCAATCCATGTGTGAAAATGATAAAATGATGATCTCATGCTCCCTAAACACGGAACTCTTTCACAATTCCAGCACCATGAATCCTGACACTGTTATCTGGGAATATGGCCGTAAACAGGTGAGGAGGATGATCATCACATCACAAAATCACAGCAAGCAGCATTCAACCAACCGTAACACATTACCTTTACACAGATCCGCTCCTTTAAAGCAAAACACACAGCCTCGTTACATTCCATAATACACCACACAGCCACTTCATTATGACCACCTCCCTGTGCTCTACACTTATTATTCACTAGATTCACTCAGATCTACTGATCAGAGCTTCTGTAGTTCTATAATTACAGTCTGTAGTTGTGTTTCTCTGTATATTTTATTTTCTCCTCTTTATTTTCACCTGTTCTTTATCACTCAGAACTCACACTGCGAGCTGGACGTTTCTGTCTATTCTCAGTGCTCTCAGTGGTGTTTAAAAACTCCAGCAGTACTGCTGAGAATAACCCCCCACCACCCAACTAATAATAATAATAAAAATAATAATAATAGCTGTATCTGCTCCACTCTGAACTACAGAGTGAAATATATAATCAATAATTTAAGGAGACTTCATTTTTCATTCGTATCACTTGTGGTACATGAGGTGGAATTAAATTGTAGTCTTATGGTTCAGTTCCACCTAAAGATAAAATAAGAATTAAATAGATACAGATAATATAATTAGCAGAGTGGCTCAGATGAGAAGATGCAGAATTAAGGAGTTTTATTATAAAATCTTCAGTCAGTGAATAAAACAGATTAAACAGTTCTTCACTGATAGAAACTGAGAGTGCGGCGCCCCTAGCAGACCCGCCGAGACAAGCAGCTACAAGTTTATACAGGTTTAGACAGGTTTATACGGTAGTTAAAAGCTCACCGGCGGTCTCTCCACCACGATTCCCGCCAGCTTCTGAGACTGTGGGCCGGCCGTCATCATGTCGAATCGGTTCTGCTCTCTGATCTGAAACAGAAATAAAGGAGTGAATATTTCAGCCGAGAAAACTAGCGTTTAAAACACAAAGGAGATAATTTTAATATAAAACTGTGCAGTTCGTCCTAATGACTGGGATCATCTGCTGATAAATAAAGATAACGGCTTCACAGAGCCAGGAGTTGTGCAGAAGCTTCGCTGTTTTTATTCTTTAAATAAATATTAATCATACAGTAAATAAGCACTAGAACTGTATTTATCTGAATCTATATTCAGGAGTAAATATTAAGTAAGCAAAGAAGAGATTTTAGCTGCTTAATTGTAAAAATGAAGGTTTAAGAATGTAAAATACCCATACTGTCATATCCTGTAGTAGTAATAATATTAATACTAATAATTACATTATACATTTTTTGTAAATTTTGAGGAAACAAACTTAATAATTGTACTTATTGAGAAAAGCCAATTAATGTGAAAGAGCTGTTTAGTAAACCTTGTTTAGATATGCTGATTTTATATTTTATTTATGCAGGCTACAGGCCTGTTACATCATCTTATCATACATCATTACATATGTTTATTTTTTAAATGAAATATTTATTCAGGATTTTTTTACAATTTAAAAAATTCTGAGTATTCTTAAGGACCAGGGATTAATTTAAGAGCACAGTACTGGAAAAATAAAATACAAAAAAATTAGAGATAGAGACAGACAGACAGAGGGAAGGTGGTGCTTTCACTCACTTTATTTCTCTTTGCTAGAACCTCGTTGGGGTTTGTGTTCAGAGGAACAAACTGGTTTGGGTCTTCAATACGAATCGGGGTCCCACTGCTGCTGCTGCCGTCCTCAGACTTCATCCACTGAGAGAGAGAGAGAAAGAGAGTTATAAAATTAGAAATATTGAGTTTGGCTAATTGAACATGTCTGTTTTCTGTAAGATTAGTGAAAAATTTAATTATGGTGTTGCTCTATGATTCAAACACAAACCCAACACCACCAAACACACTATTAAATCTATTAAATCTCTATATCATTAATACTTAAATTAGCCACTAGAGAGCAGCACTAAACCAGCTTTATCCAGGCATGTCTTCCTCTTTCTGCAGAAGATTCCAGCAAGCACTCTGTTTAATGCTGGGTTTTATTAGCATATTTTAACAGCTGCAAAGTTTAATATGTTTAATATGTTTAATATGGGTATTTCAGTACCAGGGTGCGGATGCGCGCGCTCTCCTCCACGCCTCCGTCGGTGACATTGACCTTGGTGTAGCAGTTGGGGGAGTTGAGCCAGCGGGTTTTCTCCCTCTGGTGCCGCTGCTGCAGGAGTCTGAACGGGAGGCGAGGAGTTTCGTCATCATCAAAGGAGAACGCCGTGACTGTGGCCGGGATCTCCACCTCGCTCTTGTGCCGCGGTTTGTCTCGCACGATCGGGTGGCGATAAGCATAGCCTGTCCGATAACCCTGCAGAAACACCGCACACTCTCAGATCACAAAGCACTGATCACCACAGCACTAATCACCACAGCACTAATCACCACAGCACTAATCACCACAGCTATTTACAAAACAATAAAGAACTAAATCTGTATCTGAAAAACACGAATAATTAAACTCTAACGCTGCTCTCTTTACAGCAGGACCTCCTGAGGAGCACCAGACCACAGGGGGCAGTAATATTAAACTCACTGTACAGTACTGTGATCTTAATTTAGAATGTTATAATCACAGCACACGCAGCTCCTCCCAGAACCTCTAGAACCCCTTTAAAACAGATGGAGAACCATTCCAGGTTCTACCTCATGAATCCACTGAGAGAATAAAGTAGAGAACGGGCAAATCTGGTTTCAACGCATCAAAGTATCTAAATTATAAAACATATTCTGGTTTAACTTAAAAAAAAAAAAAAATTCATTCAACTACATGTGCATTTTATTCTAGTTTTGATGTCTTCAGTATTAATCTACAATGTAAAAAAATAATAACAATAAAGCATAAAAAATAAATAAGAAGGGGTGCGTCCAAACTTTTGACTGGTGCGTTAATTAAGCAGAAAAAGCAGAAAATATTAATTTTCCTTTAAATGAGTAAATAGATGCTCAGCGATGTGATTTCTGCACCAGCCCACACTGTGATGGTGATGCCCCAGTGATATGTGGTGTAGCTGTGGTGCAGCCCCTGGTGCAGCCCCTGGTGCACAGTCTGGATGGAAGGCTTTTTTGACTGGACAGAACCTGCTTTCGGTCCCTGATGATGAAGATTTAGACTGAGGGTGAAATTTACCAGGTTATCCAGCATCCTCATCAGAGACTCGAACTCCAGTTCTCCGATCTTCCACTTGTTCTGAGAGGCCATGTTAACGCCGGTTTGGGCCACGCCCTGCGTCCGAGACCTATACTTCTCCAAATCCAGAACGATCAGGTTCTCCACTCCTCCAGCGCAGGAGAACGCGTTTACCTGCAGAGACAACAAACCACACGCTTCAGACCAACCAAAGCCAAAATAGGGAGACTTCAGACCCTAAAAGCCAAAATAACCAACTAAAAATAAATCAAATGAAGACCAATAATAAAATGAGCTGAACACTGTGAGCCGGTGAGCAGATCACCACAGCAACCACAAGATTCTGAGTTACTCCAACTTCAGCATTAAAGCACTTTGGTGAAAAGGAGTGATTGTTTTAACTGTAGAAAAACCTACAGAACCAAGTGAGAGCAGGTCAGTCTGAATTATGGAGATTTCGAGGCTTTTATTAGTAAAACAATCAGCTGATCCAGCTGGAACAGATCCAGCCTTTTGCTTCACACAATCAATTCTCCCTCAGTTCAGTGACCAGGATCACTATTACAGAACTAGAGCACCAATAAGAGAGCGAGGCTGCAGAGCTGACGGAAAATAATGAGCATAAAATAACCACACAAAAAAAAAAAAAGAAAGTAGGCATGGCCCAAGAAAATGTTTTTTTTTTTTTTTTTTTTTTACACTGGATGCACAGTGCAGAATCCTCTTATCAGCCACTGGACCTCTTGTGATGCTGGAGAAAATAAAACTTCAAATTTAAGCTTTTTCAACATTTAAAATTTTGGAGCTTCTATAAAAAGTCTTTTTTTATTAAAGGTTTTCAGGGACCTGAATCTGGTTCTTCTATGGTAGAATTTCCTTTTTCTGGATAAAGTTTCACACACTTCTACCCAGATAAGAAGCTCACGTGGGTTGCCAGGTTGACACACAGTGGTAAGCAACGACGAGTCTTATTCTGTAGCTGTGTATCAGTTAGTACATCCATTTCTATGTCTAAAATGTCTGTCTTTCCTACTACTGTACAGAACCCTCCTGTTCAGCAGAACAACAACCAGCTTGCCTGTCTCCAGGACGGCAGCACACTGTACTGTGTGCTGTTGTTTTCTATACCTGGCAACCCAGGGTGTGGAAATGGGACTGGGGGAATGACGGTGGGCAGATTAGGAGGATAAACTGTACTGCGCAGTTCAAATAAGAAAATACTGGCTGTAGCTCTGCTGATAGGAGCTGCCGAGTGTAAACTAAGGTTTCTCTAATATCTGCTGATATATTGTGATCATGAGTTAAAGAAAATAAAACCTTAACACTGCTTTAATGTCTTGTTTTTCTCCAGAGTTTCAGTCCCAAACTGATTATTAGAAATTCCTCTAAAACTCCCTGTAACAGAACACATGCTGCTGCAGCGCATTCTTCTGCAGTGAACGCAGCATTTTAACAAGAGAGATAAGAGGCTGAGGGGGGTGAGGGAGGGGGGGTGCAGGGTGAGGGAGGGATTGAGAAGGAAAGAAGAAAAAGAAGAAGAAGAAGAAGAAGAAGTATAAATTCCTGCACATTACGCAATTTTTTCCATACAGCGACACAACGAGAGACGTAGGGCAACTCGAGCATGAGCCAAAACATTATGATCTATTTACTGCTGCTCCTCCATGTTCCACCCATACAACTCCCCCCAAGACCTGAGAATATCTGGCAACAAGACATTTCAACAAATTCCAGATCCTTAATTCCTGCAGATCCAGGTGAGCTCATTGGTGGATGGGAGTCAGAATGGGGCTGCTGGAAAGTTTTTACAAACCCAGCAGGGGGCGCTGCGCTGTGTTATGATACAATAATCAATAATCAATTCTGAGAACAAAGCAGACTTTCAGACAGGTGGAAAAAACCTACCAAATAAAAAGTGGGCAGGTGATTGATTTGTGGGTGTTAGTAATCAGGCTGAGCTTTTCCAGGCACAGAATTGAACTCTAGTCTGCCACAGGAAGTGCAGTGCTGTTATCCACTATGCTACACAATGTAAGTGAGTCTTCATGATGTGGGTTGTTGGTCATACAGATATTTACCTGGATCTCACAGGCCAGCTGAGCCGTGTAGATGTAGTGAAAAGCTTCCTCTATAGTCTCCCCCAGAGCCACCACTCCATGATTCCTCAGAACAAGAACCTGAAACACACAGAGTTACAGGAGATCATTAATACTCTATACACTCAGTTTAGATAAGGTATACTGAAACAGTATGGCTGTGTTTATAAATGCTAATTTTAATTCTTAATCTAATCCAACCCTGTGTGAGAAAGTGTTTCCCTGTGAATCTAATCGAAATCACCGATTTACTGATAACCGATAACCGAGTCTCTCATCTCTTTGGAAGAATTTAGTTCCACTCTTCTTTACAGAATTACAGTTTTAATTCAGTAACATTGGAGGATTTTCCAGCATAAAAGTCCTGTTTAAGATCATTCACAGCCTCCCTCCAAAGCCTTCATTTAATTTTATTAACCCATCCAGAGGTAAAGCTGCTGGTGAGCTTCAGATCATTGTCCTGCTGCAGAACCCAAGTACACCTGAGCCTAAGGAGACAAATCGATGGGGGATTTTTCCCTTATTTAAAGAAATCCTTTAAAAACTGGGTTTTGTGTTTTTCAGGTTATCTTTGTGTGGCATTAAATTTTGTTTGATAATTCTAATGTCAGTAAGATAAAATTGTGTGTGTGTGTGTGTGGGGGGGGGGGGGGGGGGGTGTTACCTTAGCTGAAGGTCCGAGAGCTTTCTGGAGCTCCACTCTCTCCTCCTGCTCGTCCAGGCTGCCCTGATAGTTAAAGTAGGCGATATCCCCCAGAATCAGAGCCTCCTGAGAGATCGGCAGCAGACCACACTTCATAGACGAGACCTGCAGAACACCAGAGCACTAATCACCAACACACTAATCCTACTGTAACACTGTACATCAGAGCACTAATCACCAGCACACTAATCCTACTGTAACACTGTACACCAGAGCACTAATCACCAGCAGACTAACCCTACTGTAACACTGTACACCAGAGCACTAATCACCAGCAGACTAACCCTACTGTAACACTGTACACCAGAGCACTAATCACCAACACACTAATCCTACTGTAACACTGTACACCAGATCACTTATCACCAACACACTAATCCTACTGTAACACTGTACACCAGAGCACTTATCACCAGCACACTAATCCTACTGTAACACTGTACACCAGAGCACTTATCACCAACACACTAATCCTACTGTAACACTGTACACCAGAGCACTTATCACCAACACACTAATCCTACTGTAACACTGTACACCAGAGCACTTTTCACCAACACACTAATCCTACTGTAACACTGTGCACCAGAGCGCTAATCACCAACACACTAATCCTACTGTAACACTGTACACCAGAGCACTAATCCTGCACTAGTACTGTAACACTGTTGAGTGCTGGTTTGATTGATTCCTCTGCCATATGTAAGTGCCCCCCCACACCACAGGTACTCTGTCTAAGTCTGGGTTTGTTTCACTAGTGAAGCTGATGGTGATACTCACGGCTGCCGTGACGGGGGTGTGTATGTGGACGATGCAGCGTACGTCCGGACGCATGGAGTAGATAGCAGCGTGAGGACTGAACCCGGCCGGATCCATCCTCAGAGTAGTGGAGCCCTGATCCACAACATCCCCCAGAATATTCACCTTTACCTGCAGAGAGAGACACACACACACACACACAAACACACACACACACACACACACACACACACGAAAACACACACAGAGTTATGGTTTGTGATGGTGAGGGCTGGTGTTAAGGGTGATGTAATGATCATGTGCTTTAGGGAGGATCAGAAACACCAGCAGATCAGTCCTCCTGTTCACTCCTCCTCTTTATTACTACAAACTAACAATAAAAGAGTAATACAGGGAGTACGGGGAGACTCACTCCGCCGGCCGCATTCCTGCATGATCCTAAATTCTCCTCCTCTACTGACCACACACACACACTACACACACACACACTACACACACAGAGTCCTGAAGTCGAGACATAAAAAGATACAGATCAGATCAGAGTCTGAGTCACACGTGTTCACTCCAGTCCAGACACTGAACCACAGTACACTATTATGATTTAGTTCACTGAGTTCTATAGTGTGTAAATTAACACTATACCAAAACCCTTCCAAAAATAGATTCACTAAAATAATAAAAACACGCCCCTTTATTTCACACAAACACATCTACACAACAACCCGCAACGTCTACACACAACAACCCGCAACGTCTACACACAACAACCCACAACGTCTACACACAACAACCCACAACGTCTACACACAACAACCCACAACGTCTACACACAACAACCCACAACAACCCACAATGTCTACACACAACAACCCACAACGTCTACACACAACAACCCACAACGTCTACACACAACCCACAACGTCTACACACAACAACCCACAACGTCTACACACAACAACCCACAACGTCTACACACAACAACCCACAACGTCTACACACAACCCACAACGTCTACACACAACAACCCACAACGTCTACACACAACAACCCACAACGTCTACACACAACAACCCACAACGTCTACACACAACAACCCACAACGTCTACACACAACAACCCACAACGTCTACACACAACCCACAACGTCTACACACAACAACCCACAACGTCTACACACAACAACCCACAACGTCTACACACAACAACCCACAACGTCTACACACAACAACCCACAACGTCTACACACAACCCACAACGTCTACACACAACAACCCACAACGTCTACACAACAACCCACAACGTCTACACACAACAACCCACAATGTCAACACACAACAACCCACAACGTCTACACACAACCCACAACGTCTACACACAACAACCCACAACGTCTACACACAACAACCCACAACGTCTACACACAACAACCCACAACGTCTACACACAACAACCCACAACGTCTACACACAACAAACCATAACATCTACACGCAACAACCCACAACGTCTACACACAACAACCCACAATGTCTACACACAACAACCCACAATGTCTACACACAACAACCCACATCTACACACAACCAACCCACAACATCTACACACAACAACCCACAACGTCTACACACAACAACCCACAATGTCTACACACAACAACCCACAACATTGTGGAAAACATGGTCACCATAGCCACATAAAAAAACACATTAAAACTCTGTTAAGAACAGTACTGATCACTGAACAGCGGAACACGAGGACCTCGGTCACGGGTACAGACCATCCTGCCTGAGGCACACACACTACACACACGCACACTATACACTGCAGACAAAAACACACACACACACACACACACACACACTACAGACAAACACACGCCACACACTACAGACAAAAACACATACACACACTACAGACAAACACACACACATACACACACACACACACACACGCACGCATGCATGCATGCATGCACACACACACACACAATATACACTACAAACAAACACACGCACACACACACACACACACACACACACAATACACTACAGATAAATACACACGCACACAATACACTACAGACAAAAACACACACAATACACTACAGACAAAAACACACACAATACACTACAGACAAAAACACACACAATACACTACAGACAAAAACACACACACACACTACAGACAAACACACACACACACACACTACAGACAAACACACACACACACACACACTACAGACAAACACACACACACACACACACACACACACAATACACTACAGACAAACACACACAATACACACTCACATACACAAATTTGCCAAAACAGCAACAGCTGTCAAAAGGTCACAAGGTCAAGTTTAACAAGCTACTATTAACAGTCACATTACACTCACGCACTCACGCACTCACAACTCTACCCAACACTATTTCTACCCAGGTTTTCTGGTTAACTGTTAATAATGTAAACATCAGAGAAAAACAACTTTAATGTTCAGAATTGTCTTTTCATGTTTCAGCAACATCATCTCAGTTCAGACTGAGGGAACAGTGAGGAGGAGGAGGAGGAGGAGCTCCTGAGGGATTATGGGTAAAAGCCTGGAGCAGAAATGAAGAATAAATGTGTGTTTTTACCAGACTGGAAGCAGAAGCCTCGCCGAAGGACAGTCCTCTGGGGATGATGAGAATGTGGTCCTGTTCCTTGCTGACACGAACCTACACACAGACACAAACACACACACACACACACACACTTAGTTCTTCTGTCTAAAAACATCCATAAACAGCTGTGTTGTTCCAGAGTTAAATAAAGCAGATTAATAGAATTTCCTGCTGAGAGTCTATAAAAAAAATAGCACTTTTATTACGAGAGAAGATTCACACGAATCCCAGTCCAACTTCTGGAGAGAGAGAACTGAAACTGCTCCATCATCTAACCTCAGGGTATATACCCCTTTATACTCCTCTATACCTCTCTATGGTCCTCTATGCCCCTCTATACCCCCCTCTATACCCCCCTCTATACCCCCCTCTATACTCCCCTCTATACTCCCCTCTATACTCCCCTCTATACTCCCCTCTATACTCCCCTCTATACTCCCCTCTATACTCCCCTCTATACCCCCCTCTATACCCCCCTCTATACCCCCCTCTATACCCCCCTCTATACCCCTCTATACCCCTCTATACTCCTGATAGGAGCTGAGTGAGAGTACTGAATAGTAAATGTGGTGAATACTGAAAGTGGAGAATAAGTGGAGAATAGTGAAAGTGCTGAAGAGTGAATGAAAGTGGTGAATAGTGAAAGTGGTGAGCAGTGAAAGTGTTGAACAGTGAAAGTGTTGAACAGTGAAAGTGTTGAACAGTGAAAGTGTTGAACAGTGAAAGTGTTGAACAGTGAAAGTGTTGAACAGTGAAAGTGTTGAGCAGTGAAAGTGTTGAACAGTGAAAGTGTTGAACAGTGAAAGTGTTGAACAGTGAAAGTGTTGAGCAGTGAAAGTGTTGAGCAGTGAAAGTGTTGAGCAGTGAAAGTGTTGAGCAGTGAAAGTGTTGAGCAGTGAAAGTGTTGAGCAGTGAAAGTGTTGAGCAGTGAAAGTGTTGAACAGTGAAAGTGTTGAACAGTGAAAGTGTTGAGCAGTGAAAGTGTTGAGCAGTGAAAGTGTTGAGCAGTGAAAGTGTTGAACAGTGAAAGTGTTGAGCAGTGAAAGTGTTGAACAGTGAAAGTGTTGAACAGTGAAAGTGTTGAACAGTGAAAGTGTTGAACAGTGAAAGTGTTGAACAGTGAAAGTGTTGAACAGTGAAAGTGTTCCTCACAGTGATGTAGGAGCTGGAGAAGTGTGCCCAGCTGAACAGGTCCACCAGTCGGTACAGTGCCGCCAGTTTACAGCGCGTCTGCTTCTCCCCCTTCACCAGGTTACTGAACTCACCTCCAAACAGGTCGTTTATCGGGGTCACCATCCCCAAACCTGCAGACAGAGTTTCAGATTAATCAGATTAATCAAAAACAGACCTTTAATTAACTACAGAAACACAGGAGCAGATCCTTCAGCACAATTACATCCTTCAGCGGCTGTAATTTAGAGGAAAGTGTTGAAGAACCAACATCAGAATCCTAATTCAAATCATTTCTCTTTTTACCAGCAAAACAGCACTGATTTTATAAATATATGGTGGTGATTCTTCTTCATTTTTAAGTTTCAACTGCGGGACATAAGCTTCTGCCTGTATCTCACAAACATAAATTACATCCATCAGATTACTGTAAAAATTGTATTACACCTTTTCATGGGAAACACTGAAGATACTTTAATACCTGGGGCGGTCCTGATGAGAGCCAGTTTCATCATAAAGTTTTTGATGGTCTGTAGAATTTATTTTTGTATAAAGCAGCAAAGGTTTGAACATCTGATTAATTTATGAAACTGTTGAGATTATTTTGCGTGTCCACACTGTAAATATATTACTGAAACAATATATTTAAATATATTCAAAAACAAGTTATGTGTTTATAAAAGTGTCAGAAACCACATAATCCAATTTTATTAGATTTATAACTCAGCACTCAGGGTAAAGTTATTTATTTAATTATTTTTCAGTACTTTTTAAACCACATTTCACTGGTATTGTCAGTGTAAAGGAGTAAACATGTTCTGGATCTGATTATTTATAGAACATGAAGCTCAATATGGAATCAATAGTGTCCTGCAGAGCGAGTCTCGCTGACCTTGAAGAGAAACATGTGTGTCACAGGGCTGCAGGACCAACATGTCAATACTAATCTAATACAGAATAGAATCAGCCAGACTGAACATCATGCTAATAATGATCGGCTAAATGAAGAGCCACAGGCTGAAGCACATGATAAAATCTAAATGCTGATCTGTTTAACCTTCTCTTCATCACTGTTCACTTATTACAGCTGATCTAATGCACTTTATTTATTGGTGGATCTTTAATGGTCTCAAATGATCCACTGTTGATTCTGATGCTCTTGCTTTAAACGGTTCTTTGGGAGATGCTGCAGAAATCCGCTTTAGTTCTGTAGAGAATCATGCGCATAATTTCTTACATAACTGCAGTTTTTTTTTATTTGGAAACAAACAGCACTATTTAAAGTGATGCAAAGGCAGCGTTTATATATAAACATTGTGTAAACATAAGCTCCTATATTTCAGTTCATGAAAAGTGTAACATAGTGAACACTTGTGTGTATAGAGCTGTATTGTACTGCATGTGCTTCACAGGCGATGTCACACCATTACTGATTAAATATATTCCTATACTAAATACTGAGCTAAACGGCTGTTCAGGTGCAGTTTAATCTGATTAATTTCCCGGATAATTACTGTAGGGTTGATCAAACCCTGTTTCTGCTGTTTCTCCATACTGAGCTGTTTAACTAAACTCGGTACCGGCAGCGCCTGCCGCTCACACTTGCACATCTTCACCGACACCACTGTGTATAACACAGAGATACACACACTTACTGCTTCCTGTGTTAAATCAGCTTTAAACTGTGCAGATATGTGCTCTGGTCTGGAATGCAGAACCTGCTTGCTTCTGCATCAGACAGCTCCGACCAATTCTCTATACTTGACTTTTACTGAGCAAATAAGTCATTTTGTGCGTAAGTTTACAGTGGACCTGTGCCTCGCTCTGCCTCCAGCCGAGTTACGTCTCCGTTATGAGCTCCCTCTAGTGCTACAAACTCAAAGTATAAATATGAGTTTGCTTTTAAATCAGAATGTAAATGCAGATATTTCAGTGTGAACACTCGTATTGTGAAAGTGATATGCGGACAGGAGGTAGGTACTCTGCTGGAACGCTGGGGTGAATTGTGAAACTGACGGGAGGAAACACTGAGATACTCACTGAGGGGGGAGGTGGAGAATCCGGCGATGGAGCTGGACATGAAGAAATCAGCGATCTGACGCAGAGCGAGGAGACCGGCCGGGTTATTACCCTTATTCATCTGTTCCTGGATCAGTCCCTCCAACTCATCCTTAAACGCCTGAGAGAGAGAGAGAGAGAGAGAGAGACAGAGAGAGAGAGAGAGAGAGAGAGAGAGAGAATATGTTATAGATCACAGCAATGTTATGATGCAGTGCTGAGAGTTGTGTTTATTAAACTCTACAGTTAAATTTATCCTGTGGCTTCAACTCAGACCCATCGAACACTGCTGTGCAGATCCACCTTCAGTTCAGTCAGTCCTTCCTACCTCACCTACATCATCAGCACCTGACCCCAGATCAGCCGGTTCACTGATAACAGGCTGCACACAGTGATGACAGGTATCAGGTGTGTTACTGTAAACCTGCTCACACAACCTGTAATTATGATGTGTTAACAGTTCAGTATCACACAGATTCCTGAACTCAAAACACAAATTACAGCACACACACATGTGCACACACACACACACACACACACACACAATCTCCTGTAGGCCCACAGTACTCCTGTAGGGAGAGCTGATAAATATCAGGTTCAAATGTTGAGCGTAAGTTATGATGCTTGGTGAAAGTTTACTCAGTTTAAACACTGTCTGTTTAGCAGCTGAGAGATACGAGCTGTACAGGGCTAGAACAGTCGAGCAGATTTATATCCACTTCTGTTCACAGCGCACTGAGCCTTCATTCAACCAACAGGCCTGAGGTCAGTCTGATTTGATTACGGCTGGCCGTTATTTACGTCACCCTGCATTAGGAAATCAAGCTGCACCAGCAGAGCGAGGCAGATAAACCCTCACAGCACAGCGATCAGCTATTTAACTAAACACATTAAACACCAAGTTACCCAATTTAACACACTTTATTATATACAAATTTCTACAATTAAATAAATAGACAGCACAAACATTTCTACTACCTGCTGTAACATTCTCCTATTTCTCCAGAAACACGGTAAGACTTAAACAAATGTCAAGAAATTATCTGAAAATTCTAACAAATTACTTCAACAAATTTCATAAAATTATAAACATTAACAACTTGCTTTAACGGGTTTCAAAAAAAGGCAACAAAACTCCTTTAACATCCAGCAAACAGTGTAAACAAACAGCCAATTAAATTCAACAAGATTAAATACAAACAAACAAAAAAATTAAAACACAAAATTCAAAAGAATATTAGAATAATAAGAAAAGTATTTAAACAAACGACCAAACAGGTACAATGTTCTACAGACTGAAAAATTTGCAATATAGTAAATACAGTTAAAGTGAGCTCAGCATCACGTTTACAGGAACAGTGGCGGCGCGACGAGACTCTGAACGCTGGAGCTCTGCAGGTCTGATGGGAGGAGAGGGAGGGACTGAGGAGGAGTGTGAATATTTAAGGAGGAAGGAGAGATGATGGTGCTCTGGACTGGAAGTCACAGATTAAACTCTCGCTAAAGTGGTTAAACATCATCAATACTGCAGAACTGCAGGAACCGAACGGCGGTTCTAGATCTTTCCACCGCCCGGAGAGAGCCGACCTACTTACAGCTTCTTAAAACAAAAACCAGCCAGCAGTCACGAATCTCAGAGAACAGGACAATAAAAAAGCAAATATGCCCTAAAATCTGAGATCAGTCTATATTTCTCTAATTCATCACATCCTGAGAGATGAGTTAAGAATTACAGCATCTCTGTACAAAGCTTAACGTAGGAGCTTCTCACTCACAGGAAGCTGCTGTTCCTTGTTTAAATGCTATATGGAACTGCAGAGCTGGTGCATTAGAGCGTACACTCAGTAGCAGCCCGTGTTTAACTCCTCAGCTAGAATATATTTGTAGAATTTGTAGGATTTACATCTACATTTACATACACTAACCAGATTCCCCTCTTGAGAGTGCATCTTTCAGGCCATGCAGTGAGGAGCTGTTAGTGCAGCAACACAGGACAGCAAACAACCAACAGCATTAGAAAGATAAAGGAATCACATTTAAAACAACAGAGTACGTTTTCAGGACCGGATAAGCATTTAGTTGTGTTTCCACACACACACACAGAGAGAGAGAGAGAGAGAGAGAGAGAGAGAGAGACTGTAACAAAGGTCAGAGAGGAGAAGCTCTGTGTGGAATAGAGGGAATTCTCCAGCGCGAGAGTTCTGAAGGACGTCTGACCACAGAATAAATTTAGATTTACTCAGTTTAGCCTGCGGTTCCCAACTTACAGCTGTTTAACTCAATTCACTCCCGTTCTGTTCACATTCATTAAGTGGTTTTGCCTCATAGACAGAACCAACCACTGTCCCATTCAACACAACCAACCAATCACTAGAGATCCCCCAGCCCCAACAGAGACCCCCGGCCCCCGCAGAGGAAATCTCCACACGGTCTGAGTTCTGATTGGGCATTGGCTCAGGTTCTCTCTCTCCTTCAAACCAGACGAGCCTCCAGCTCAATAAACCACCAACTACACCTTACACACACAACCACCATTCAGCCTGTAATTACACTAACACACACACACACACACACACACTATCTACTGCTCCCACCACTACACACTAACACACACACACACAGTCTCGCACACAGTCTCGCACACAGTCTCGCACACAGTCTCGCACACAGTCTCGCACACAGTCTCGCACACAGTCTCGCACACAGTCTCGCACACACAGACAGCTGGGGTTCATTGTGAAAGGGAGGAAGAGTAAAGGGAGGAAGAGTAAAGAGATGAAGAGCTGCTGTAGTGACGCTCAGCAGTGAGACTGCAGTAAATCTCCCTGCACCACAGCACTTCAGCCCCGCGGCAAGAAACCACGGCTGTTCTGTGTGTGTGTGTGTGTGTGTGCCACACCCCTCAGAGTTACTCTGGTCAAACAGCGCAGCAGAAATACCACAGCAGCTGCCCAGTAAACACCAGCGATACCACAGCATCACCCGTCAACACACACAACACACACCAAGGACCACCAGCACCATCATGGAAACCAAAGAGTACAGTCTCAGGACTCCATCACAGCTACCTCAAATACCATAATCGCCTTATACCCACCTAGCAACTCCATAGCAACCACCTTGAATCTACACAACGTTTACCTAGCAACCTATGGTACACCATAGCTACCACTCAGCGCACAATAAGACCCTGAAGCTTACACTGCATGTTCTCTATGAGTGTTTTCACACCTGCAGCTCTTTACTCTGCTCCAGATCAGCTGAGAACTTTGTTTACTTGGAATGTTTTCCTTCACGTTTTTCTTCTTACTGTGTGTGTGTGTGTGTGTGTGTGTGTGTGCGTTCTTACAGGGCTGTCCAGGATCTGTGTCACTCTCTTCTTCTGCTCCATCATGTGGAAGTCCTGCCGCAGGTCCGGGGACATGTTGCGGTTGCGCTGGTACTCCGGGTCGTTCTCGTTGATCCGGTCAAAATATCTCTCCTTCTGAAGCAGGCTGGGAGGAGGCGTGGTCACCACCCCGGCACTGACCTCTCCACTCATCTCCAAACCTCTGCTGATCTCTGAATCACCTACAGAGAGAAACAGAGCAGGTCGTTATTGGGTTTAAAGTTATTCACTACATTGTAGAGCTGCAGAAAACCAGGGAAGAACACTGAATTTTCCATTTTTAGATGCATCTCGATTCAGCCGAGACGATTCTGAATTGATTCACAAATGACCAAAAGTGACTTTCTAGATGTTTGCTCTAATTCAGAACGTAATGATGAAAAAACACTGAAACACTGGAAGTTTATTAACTACTGATCATTACTTTACTTTAAAAGTATCAAATATTGATTCTGTAGTAATTCAGTACAGAATAAAAAGATGCACCAAGACGCAACGATAATCGTTTTACATTATTTACATAAATATATTAGACAGATAAGATGATAATTTGACTCCTACAAATAAGTCATGAAGTGAGATGTGTTTTCTATCAGTAAATTAAATGAAATTTATTGTACATGCTCACATTGCAATGACCAAGCAGGACAATAAGCTGCCCAGCCCTTATACACTGTTATTAACAGTATTATAATTACTGCAGTGTAATGATTATTATAGTTAGTGCAGTGTAACGATTATTATAGTTACTGCAGTGTAATTATTATAGTTACTGCAGTGTAATTATTATAGTTACTGCAGTGTCATGATTATTATAGTTACTGCAGTGTAATTATTATAGTTACTGCAGTGTCATGATTATTATAGTTACTGCAGTGTAATTATTATAGCTACTGCAGTGTAATTATTATAGTTACTGCAGTGTAATTATTATAGTGTCATGATTATTGAAGTGTAACTGCGCTGGTGTAACTGCGCTGGTGTAACTGCGTGGCACAGCAGGTTTTATTTAATATTCTGAGGTTATAAATTTAGTCGCTGCTCTGGGGACCCTCTGTGAGAAGGTTTCTCAAAGAGTGTTTGAATCTAAAAGAATAAGAATCTGGTGGTGATCCTGAGGAGTAAGGAAGAAGAATTATCTAAATAACTAGTAGGTCTTCTTACAGTTTCTAGTGAAGAGGAAAAATATTTGATCGGCTAATATTTAAGTCATAATTTAGTAATTCCTGAGACCTGATCTGATCATATTCAGCAGTTAAAGGATTACAGCTTCTTTGAGTGTGAGGCTCATAGTGGGAGCTTCTCAATCACAAGATGATATTGTTCCTCGTTCATCGTTACATGAAGGAAAAAGAAAAAGGTTTAACGCCACTAACAGGATTGCCAACTTCCAAGTGCATCTTTCAACCAGTACAGTGAGTAGCTATTAGCACAGCAAAACAGATGACCTAACAAACACTGGTAACCATATTTAATCACCACCAAAAGTACAGCAGAGACAGAGGAATAGGTAAAGAGATCACATTCAAAATGTGTTTAGCACAATACAAGCAGGTCTTAAATAAAGAATTTCACATTATAAGACGATAAAATAAATGCAGAGCTCATTACAGCAGCTCAGTACAGTTATGTACTACCAGGTCTAACAGGAAAAGGTAATGTGAAAACAGAACCTGGTGATGATGATCAGTTCCTACAGCCCAACCAGACTGAAGCTCAACCAGACCAGAGACTGACAGATAACCTCATCTCTCACACACAGATTTGAAATGCAAAACAGAGTCACACACACAGACACGCACACAGACACACACAAACACACACGAACACAGACACACACAGACACGTTGTGTTGCAGCGTGTTGGGGTGGAGGACTGGGAGGAGAGTGATGGAACTGTAATACAATTTGTGGGGTAAAGAGCAGAATTTCTGTTTATTATTATTATTTGTATTCACTTTAAAGGTGTGTGTGTGTGTGTGTGTGTGTGTGTGCGTGCGTGTGCGAGTTTGTGTGCGCGCAAGTGTGTGTGAAGGGTTAATCCAGAGGGTATTACTGGCAGATAGAGAACTCCGTGCTTCAGCAGATGGTGTGAGGAGAGAGAGAGAGAGAGAGAGCTGGTGGAAGTGAAAGGAGGAAAAGTTTTCTCTCTCTCTCTCTCTCTCTCTGATTGGTTCCTGGGCGGCTCTCGCTCGGTTAAGCTGCTCATTCAGAGCTTCAGATGAGCCTCAGCTTTGAACAGAAGTGAGAGTGAGGAACTGTTCTAATGTAATCTAGATCCTGTAGACCAGACCTGTATGGTCCTGTGGATCAGTGAACTGACCGTCTGACCTCGTCTCCTCAGAGGCGGCGCTTAGCACTATGCTGCCAAACAAGTTTATCTCATCGCCATAGTAACAGCTGAAAACACACACACACACACACACACACACACACACACAGTCTTACACACAGCTCTTGAATGTATTAAACTGTTTTTGGAACAGGTCCAGACCACAATAACAGTGTGACGAGATGCTGATGGAGACATAACACAAACAAATGACTAGGGTCCAGTCCCATTCCTCACCTGCACTCTACACATAGCCCCAACACTCATGCTCAGTGCCATTCTTTACCTGCTTCCTACACATAGCCCCAACACTCATGCTCAGTCCCATTCTTTACCTGCACCCTACACATAGCCCCAACACTCAGCTCAGTCCCATTCTTTACCTGCACCCTACACATAGCCCCAACACTCATGCTCAGTCCCATTCTTTACCTGCACCCTACACATAGCCCCAACACTCATGCTCAGTCCCATTCTTTACCTGCACCCTACACATAGCCCCAACACTCATGCTCAGTCCCATTCTTTACCTGCACCCTACACATAGCCCCAACACTCAGCTCAGTCCCATTCTTTACCTGCACCCTACACATAGCCCCTACACTCAGGCTCAGGGTTAGGGGGAAGTGATAGAGCTCCATGAATCTTCAAAATGAGAAACTCCCACAATGTTTGGAAAAGAAGAGTTTGAACTTCAGCTCAGCAGAACTTCATTGCTGCTCTGTAGTCGCCCAGGAGCACAACAAGCTAAATCCCTGCGTTCTTTTATAGTCATATATTTAGACAACATATCAGGTTATTAAAGGATTGTCCCATTTCTTAGGGGAAGATTTCAGACTCTTCCCCTTATAACTCAGTTTTACACGGAAAAACAAGATGTGAGGGTAGAAATTCGTAATGTGATTGGGCGTTTTGTGTTCACGTCGGGACAGAGAGGATTGGGCCTTATGGATCTCAAGAGGGCTGGAGTTCGCACTGAAGAAAATTTATAGTTAAATGCACTAAAACAATTTCGAACACTATTAATATACAGGTTATACTCTGCAGCACTAAATCCATCAAAATAATTAAACCTTAAATTAGCTAAATATGTGATCTAAACACGTCAAACCACCAACACACCAGTTTATACTTTACTGAGCTTATAGAGCTACATCCACATACACCATCCCTCTATCCCTCCATCCGCACTGAGAGAAAAATCCCAGTGTGTGAATTTGAGCAGATGGATAAAGACAGGCGTTACACAACACCACCCTAAACTCAGCTATCAAACATTTATCACACACACAGTCAATTCAAGCAGGAGGGGGGAGAGAGGGAGGGAGAGAGAGAGAGAGAGAGAGAGAGAGAGAGAGAGAGCATAGCTTCTCAGACTGACACAACAGCTGTACAGTCTCCAGATACAATCCATTATCTTCACTTACACACACACAAACACACACACACACCTTTAATTTGGATGACAGTCATTTTCTGTATGGGCTTGTGGGAGACCAGCAGACACACACACACACACACACACACACACACACACACACACGGGGACACCCGCAGTACGATGGCACAGTCATGAGACCCACACACACGTCCGACTCCATCAATTGCCCCATTGTGTCTTCGTGTTCACCCGGACAATCCAGGGACAGGATTCACCCAGGACACACACACACACACAATATTTCACACATCCTCTTACACACACACACACACACACACACACACACACAGCACTGGAGTGTGACCAGCCCGAGTACCGCAGCGTGACAGTGCAGTTCAGTGTGAACCGTTCAGCCAGTGACGAGTCTATCACTAAAGTAGATGCAGATTATTACAGACCTCAGTGACCAATCAGAACGGACCTTCACCCACTCGAATAACAAAAACTAGAGAAGTGTATTCCTACCTGGAGTGGTTCCTAGTGGTACTGTTGCTAAGCAGTAACTACACTGAAAGATTTTTAAAAATATGGCTGAGACAGTATGGTCGGTGGTTGATGGGGTGTTGCTGAGTGGTAGCTAAAGTTTAGCAGGTGGTTGCATTAAGATTGTTTGGTAGTTTGTAGGTGTTAACTGCGGCTAGTTGGATGTGATGCAGCTGCTACAGTATCTCAGGTAGTTGTGGTGGTGTTTGTTTTAGAGTTTTCATGTTGCTAGATACACTATGAATTTGTGTAGTGGTTGGTTCAGTGTTTTTGCTAGCGTACCACACACAAACATTTATCAATAACCAATATTTTACTGTATTGTGATGAATTGTCTTTTAGTATTGACTATAAGCTTTAAAAAGCATATCGAGGATTTTAAAGAACACTGACCCATGTGTAAATTTCATTACAGAGAGTGTAAAAAAATCATGTTTAACTGGATAATGTGCAGCAGAAAAAGAATAAGAATCACTGTATTGTGCAAGAAAGAGCATTTTAATAGCAGAATCTGCCACTGTGTGTGATTACGTACATCACGAGCAATGTCTTTTACACAGATATAACGTACAGCGTTACAGCGTTCCTCAACCGCGCTCCATGTTAATGTGTGGCTACTCACGACTGGCACACCCACACAGACAGTGTCCAAGAAAACAGACCACAAAATCACAATTACCTTTAGACACGTATACAGCGGATCAATTAGCTCATGACTGAGGCTAAAAATGCTTTATAACATGTTTTGCGGCTGAATGATTGAGGCCACACACTCAGCCACTGTGGGCGGGACTGATGCTGGACATCCGCAGGTCATAGAGCCAGGAAACCGAGCGGGTTACAGGACTGGAAACATGGGCCATCCTGCTGTTTACTGACTTCAGTCAAATAAAGAAACTTATTCAATACGAATTCATTAATTAAAAAAAACAATGGCCTCCAGGTGAAGGTCAAACATTGTCTGCGATCAACAGGTTTCAGGAGGTGAAGATTCTGAAAAGGCTGTATATTGACAAGAACTTGGCGATACGGTAAGCATCATGATACATGGTTTTCGACTCTAATCTAAACAAAATCTAAACAAGGTGATATAATGCTACGTTTTAAATAATCCACTGCTACGTAGTGGGTGGAGTTTAACCACTGACACCAATCCTTAAGTGTAAACTTATTATTATTTGATTGCGTTTTTTTTAATCAATTTAGTACTGCAAAACAAAATATCAAGATACATCAATATATCGATATTTTCTCACACCCCTAGTATCCATTTGATATGGGTGAGCTGTAATCATAGCAAGAGAAAAAAATCAGCTGAGTTTAACCCAATAAGGACACGTGTGCTCATCTGCTTAGACTGCTAAAACATCAGCAAGCTACCATGTGCAAAGTTAGATATTTTGTCCCAATTCTGTAGGACCACTGTGCTGTAAACATCTCGCTTTAAGTTCATTAAGCTCTTCTCACATTAACTAATGAGCTTTAACAGAATATAAAGCTACTGTGGAGGGAATCTCAGGAGACATATGTCTGCAAAACTGCAAAAAACGAACACAGACCATATTTACTGAGTTTACTGAGAGCAGTGTGTTACACATTATCTAAAACTATATTACCCAGTCTGTTTAAGATTAACGAACACTGTAGTTTGTAAAAAAGTTAGTTGTTCTCACAGACGTCTCTACAGACTTTAAACTGTTCCTCACAGTAAAGTTATGTACATTTAATTTCTGGCCACATTATCACTTTAACGACCATCTAAAAACCAACTACAGAACCTTTTCACATGCTAATCTCACACACTCTTAACAACAATAAAGCTGTGAAGCTGCAGGAGACCACCACCTACCGTCTCCCATCACAACAGGAGAGCACACCTTCCAACAATCAGGCTGCCTGCGGCTCGCACCTCTGCTCCGACCCATCGGGCCCTCCACAAATGTTTCCCTCGCGTGCCTCCAAATCAGCCCTGCTTCTCCCGCGCGCTCTTAATACCATCACCACTATTAATAGTGAAGTAGTTTGAAGATCCAGTTTCAACCCCCAACAGCTACAACACCCCGCAACAACACTGGGAAAGAATCTGAGCTAATCTCAGCATTCAGGCTCAGCGTCTAAATTTAGAACTCTGGAAAATGCCAGAGAGCTTTTTTAAATTTGTGTACAATGATAAAATGATTTATTATATTTTAAGTAAAGAACTGAAACTTGCTAATAAACTTCCACACTTATTTCCAGTCAGGGAACAATTAAAGCTATAAAGGTTTAAAAAGTAGGTCTGGGACCTAAAATCTGAAGCTTTGCGCGACAAAAGTTCCGAAACTTGGGAAGCACCAAATATTTAGCAACACAAAAGAGTGAAAAGATGTAAATGAAAGAATATTTCACACCCAACAACATTCATCTGAAACATGAAATCACAATCAGCATGGAGTGATGAGCTCATTATAAACGGAGCAAACATCTCTGCTGGAAACATTTTAAAGTATCAGAGAATGACCCAAGAATGGCCACTTGTAGATATTCTTTCCAAGAGCTGTAAAGAGGGAGAGAACATCTGACACAGTTATAGCACTCCAGGCTACATATTTATTAAAATTAACAGCCCCATAATATATTTAGGCTATTTCATGTATACCAGCACGAAAAAAGTGAAAAATTTGGTCAAATGTTACATACAATATTACATTACAATATAGCTGATCTATGGGTCTAATCAGTACTGGTTCACTAGATAATAATCCTGTATTTAGGCTAAACTTACCTTGTCTATTCATTTTCTCCTGCATCACATATTGCGCTGAAAAGGCTCATAATTCAGTTCCAAAACCGAATAATCAAAACTTTACTTTAGCGTAGCTTATCCCACCTTTGGTGCTACTTCAGCGAAACTTCAGCGCTATTAATGTTATATAGCTCTACTTTGGTGTTAATTTAGCATTAGTGTTACTTCAGCGCTGCTTCTGCACTACTTTAGCATTAATTTAGCGACCCTTTAGCGCTAAATAACCTTTAGTGCTACTTTAGCGCTACTTCAGGGCTGCCTTAGTGCCATTTAGTGTTAATTTAGCGCTACTTTACTGTTAATTTTAGCTTTAGTGTTACCTCAGCACTCCTTTAGTGTTAATATAGCTTTAATGTTACTTTAGCACTGCTTTGGCATTAATTTAGTGCTACTTTAGTATTAATTAAGCTTTAATGTTACGTTTACCCTCCCTTAGCCCTGCTTCAGTGTTAATTTAGCTTCAATGCTACTCTAGCACTATCTCAGTGCTGCTTTAGCGTTAATTTAGTAACGTAACTACTTCAGCATTAATTTAGCTTCAGTGCTGCTTTAGAGTTACTTTTGCGCTACTTCATTGCTGCTTTAGCGTTAATTTAGCTCTACTTTAACTTAGCTCTACTTCAGCTTTAATTCAGCCCTACTTTAGCATGAATTTATCTTCAGTGGTGCTTTAACGATAATTTAGCTGTAACGTTACTTTAGTGGTAATTTAGCTCTACGTCAGCGTTAATTTAGCTTTAGCACTACTTCTGCGTTAATTTAGCTCTACTTCAGCGTTGTTTTAGCTTTAGCACTACTTTACCGCTACTTTAGCACTACTTCAACGTTAATTTAGCTTTAGCACTACTTTAGCATTCATTTATCTTCATCAATTTATCTGTGCTGCTTTAGTGTTAATTTAGCTCTACTTTAGCGTTAATTAAGCACTACATCAGCATTAATTTAGCTTTAGCGCTACTTTAGCGTTAATTTAGCTTTAGCGCTACTTTAGCGTTAATTTAGCTTTAGCACTACTTTAGCGTTAATTTAGCTCTACTTCAGTGTTGCTTTAGCGTTAGCACTGTGAGGTAAACATAAGCCCGGCTGCGGAGCCGCTGTTGTGGGTTTATTTATTGAGGAGCCCAGAGACGCGCTGAGGTTTTACTATAAGCTCTTAATGCGGGACTGAACACAAACTCACCGAAGATCCAGTTCCACCTTAAACACTGCAGCACTGATGTCCTCCACAGCGCTGGGCGCCAGAACGTAAAGGCTGCACTACTTAAGGTGGAACGGGGTATTATAACGAGAATATCTCGATGAGATGATATGTTTAAATGCTTGATAAACAAAGTCTAAAGATAATTAGAACTATTATTAGATAATTAGAACTATAATTAATACAACAGCCCAAGATATTATACATTTATTAATTTATTAATTTTACACTAGTTCGAAGTTAAACCCACCTAACGTTAACTATGATCTGCTGAAGACCACCAGATACAGCTAAATTAACCCCAGCGTTGACCAGTTAACCTTTACAGCTGCTTTACATCAATTCATTTTAATACAAACATAATGTAAGCTAAATTTAACTTAACTCCTCCCTACCCACCCAAATAATAAAAAAAAACGTTGTTGAATGCAATCAGATCCTCACAGCAGTGCTGCTGATCCAGTAGAAAGCTTTACAGTTGAGACTTCAGTTAGATCAGCTCTACAGCTGGGCTTGGCTTTGGCTTTAGTGGGTTAGGTTATATCTGGTGAATCTAAAAAGGCTGATTTGTGATATATCCTAATATATATTAGGTTATATATTATTAGATATAGCTAACTCTGCCCATATTATTAAATTAACCAGATAACTGTAGTTAAGTGTTGAGGATTGTCTATTAGAGTCTGACCATGGATTATTTTATCTGGGTAATCTAGGTAAGATTATCTCCCACCAGATTCACTATAGCCAGTTAATCGTTAAAACGTTAAAATTTCAGCTTTAAGGAAATCAACCACTGCCTACAAAACTCCCAAACCCAGATAAGTGTAAACTGAAGCCCCGAGTTCACGAGGGGTTATTAGGAGTAAAGATCAGTCAAGCTCTCAGATCTATAAACGTATATAAACTTTTATAAACATATATAACATTACTCCAGATAGTTATAAAGCATAAACAAAAACATAAAGCACACAAACCCACCTGAGACAGAGAGAGAGTCCGCGCGTGTGTGAGTGTGTGTCCTAAATCCAGTATCAGTAGGCTCAGTAGAGTGAAGGCATGCTCTCCGCGAGCCCCAGTCAACACAGCGCCCTCTCCGCGGGCCTGGGCTCACTGTGTCCGGCTACACATGCTCCACACGACCGTTGGGTCCCGCCGCGCACAAAAACAGCAAAAGAGACGGAGCGAAAAGCGGAGTTAAAGACTAAAAGCTGGATTTTACGGTAAAATGAGCACTGCAGGAGTCTGCGCGCGGAGCTGCGGAGGAGCTGGGGCGAACACGTGACCCGATAATCCAGCCCACAGGCTGTGAGCGGGCAACGGCGCTGACCAATCAGGACACGAGGGTGGCGGGAGCCCCGCCCTGTTTGTATTTCTGTGCGTGCGTGCGCGTGTGTGTGTGTGTGCTTGTGTGTGTGTGTGGCCATGACATCTGTACTGTAAATTCATGTTTACTACAATCCCCTTATGAGAGACTAGTAGAAATAACACGCACAGTTTATACTTTATTTGTTTCTATATACAATAGGAAACAAAATACAGTTTATTATTTAATATATTGTAACATAAGAAAACAGCGCCTTTTCTATATATGCAGATTCCCAATGATCACTGAGATCAATGTTTACAATATTTCACCTCCTGTTCAGCCTCTGTTCTAATCAATCCCCCAAGACCACGTCCACATGCTGCACTATCAACTGCAACTAAACCCTAGATATTCAGTAATACCCATTAGTGCTTCGTACTTCACTATTATATAAATATCTGACTCAAATGCACATTATATTCCATACAGAACAGGCTGACTCTGACCCAGGAAACACAAACAATATCTGGAGTTCTGGCAATTCCTGAAAACAGTGGAACTGAGTTTAATAACTATTTATTTCCTGAGTGTGGAAGATGAGCAGCAACCAGGTCCACAGGTCAGCCATTTTACAAGCCTTTCAAATAACTTCAGCTGTTCATTATGAGCTACAGACTCTGAGCTAAGAGTCATGCAGCAGAAAAGTGAGTGAATGGATTAATAACAAAATAAACTATTATATTTATTTAGGAGAACCAAAGCAGGATGAACTCTTTTAATTTTAAAGGAATCATTGAATGAGTAGGTGTCCCAATACTTTTGTCCACTGTTGGAATGTTCCTCTGCTTCTGCCACACTAGACAGGCTTGACTTTGGATTAACTTTATATGGTTAACCTAATAATTCCTGCATTATATTATCTGGTTAATCCTGGTTAGTCTGGCTAATCGAAGAAAACATTTATCTATATTTCTCAGTAAAATATACAGTAATTCTGCTTCATGTTAATTAATGCTGTTCCTTAGCTAATTGAACCGGTTTAATTATAGTTTTTTATTATCTTGGGGGAATAACTCAAATGCTTCTGAATTCAGTTTATAGACAGACCCAAATCCAATAGGTAAACCTCACTGTTGGATTGTTGACTAAATGGTTCATTGTGAATGGCCTATTTACTCTCTACTCACACTCACAACTGTGTCAGAATCTCCATCCCCACCCACAAAAGTCGAGTTTATAGGTTAACAGATAAAGGACCTGCAGCAAAGTGTCCTGTCCCTGTGGACCGACTGCAGGAGGGTCAGTGTGCTAATTGTTGTTCAGTGGTAACTGGTGTTGCACTGATAAACCCTTTTTTTTGACGAGCCAGAAGATTCTCTGTAGTGATTCTGATCACTGAAATATGAAATGGGATCAGGCTTCACAAGCAGCAGCTGGATTTCCTGTACTTTCCTTTGTGCACCTGTTTAATATCATCGTTTCATCTCTGCGTCTCAGTAAAATCAGAGATGATCGGAATTCTTTCTAAGGCTAGGATGTTCTACAAGACCTTCGATTCATGTTTTTTGCCCCAGAGCACTTCAGAAGCATCCAGAGAATGGAGTCTGTGGCCTTGAAGTCACAAACTTTCACTTTTTAAGACTGAATATACTTGTTTTGTAGGTCTGGATAATATTTTATTATCTGAAGAGGTTTCTGAAAAGGAAGAAAAAAAAAAAACGATGTACCAGCCCTGCGATGGGATTTGAGTAGTATGTCTTGTGCTCTGTCCAGGGGTTGTCTGTCCAGGAGGCAAAATGGAAAGTTTTTATTTTAAATGAGCTTTTCTCCAGAGAAGACGGTAGCGTTGTGTTGACATATGTCTTCTTTTTTTATGATTGCACAGACAATGAATTCTGGAAGTGTTTCTGAGTTATTAATGCAGGGCCTGAAGATCACCAGCATCCAATACATGATCATTAGCTTCGTCCTTGCGCTCAGGGATGTCTCCAGATGAGATATCAAAAGTCTTCACAGCTGTACGTTGTGGAACACTTTTCCGAAATTGTTCCACAGTGCAAATTACTCCTTCAGTCTTTTCTTGCATAATGTTGCTAAATACCTAAACCCCATCCCCCCACACCCCCATCCACAAAGAACTGTAAACTGGACTCAATAACACATGTTTCCAATGAGGCGGAATAATTAAATGAATCTAAATGGAAAATTATACCAAGAGGATCAGAGGGATAAGCTACTTTCAGGTAATGAAATGGAGGACGAGATGGCAGTAATGGTGTCGGCGCAACACACACACACCTTTCTGCACTGCAGAGACGAGACCGGCTCTTAACCCTGCTGACCCGTCCAGCTCTGCTGATCTGTGATCTGTAGATCTGAGCCGTGAGGAGAAGCTCTAACAGCATCTCTGTGTTTCAGTATTTAATCCCACCACATAATCTTTCTCATGTTCACAGAAACTTAATCCCAATCCCACCCTCAACATGTCTTTTCCCATGTTCACACACACAAACACACACACACACACACATACACCGTATACAGTTACACAGCCTTTCACACCCACACACAGAGGCTTTATTGTCAGCGATAAAGATTTGTGGATCTGATAAACATGTTTGGCATGTCCATCAAACACTTTTGCACTGATCTGATAATAATCCATGTTTCCGGATCCAACTTCCTCTTTCAGCTGATTCCCAATCAGTTTTTTCATCTCTCTCTCTCTCTCTCACACAAACACACACACACACACACACACACACATGGTTTGCTTGTCCATGTTGCTGTTATGTTGTTATGCTGCAATAATAACATTGTAATGTTAGTGTGGGAATATTGTGACCTGAATTATATGAGCTCATTTATAGCCGTGCTGATCTCACAGTGTTATTCTGCCCAGTCACATGATCAAACACATAATCCCTATATCTATACAATTACAAGAATTATTTCCATTCAACTGGAATGGTCATTATCGATCACTGACCCCAGATACACTTAATAATCCAAGACTTATCTTGTCTTGGTGACGTAGTCTGAGTTAGGACTTGAGTCTCTCGGGTGCGAGTCCAAGATGAGTCTAAATCTCTTTGGTGTTTAATACAAATGAATAAATCAGTAAATTAAAGTTTAGTCTCTTTATCAGCTTATAGTAAACACTAGTTACCTACAGCTAATAAAGTCTTTATGAAGGTTTTATTAAACCCAGAGCAGCGCTGCTGAGATCCCTCTGCCATCTTCAGCTGACACCAACAGAGAAGTGCCTAAGCACACACACACACACACACACAGTCCAGATTGAACTTCCAGTTGGGTTTTGAGTCTCTTGTTGTTCGGAATCTGATCTGATTCTGAGTCTTGTTGGGTTTCGACTCTCTGGCTGCAGGTGTAAATCATTCGTCTCTGAGATGAGATGCAAGTCTGAGTTGAGAGTATGGAGTCTCTGGGTTTTGGTGTTTGGGTTTAAGGTAAGCCTCTGAGATGCGAGTCTTGGTGGAGTCCGGGGTCTCTGGTGTTCGAGGTAAACCTCTAGTCTTTATGTTTAAAAAAGTCTTTGAGCTTCAAGTTTAAATAGAGTCTTTAGCACAAGTTTATAGTTGTATCTCTTCATTAACTGCAAACACTAGTTCCTACAGTCAGTGAAGCCTTTGTAAAGGAACTGGCAGAGTTACTGCAGAGCTGATGACTAAAGAACAGACTCTCATTCAGACCTGCTGAATTCAGACTGAGCTTCTCCTGCAGTGACTCAGCTAAAAAACTAGAGCAGCGGAGAATCACTCGCTCTACTGACGCTCTGATTACACAGCCCTGTGTTTACCGTCTCAGAGAACTGTCTCTCTCTGTCTCTCTGTCTCTCTCTCTTTCTCTCTCAGACTCCCCTATGACCCAGTATCACTGTGTGTGTTCGTGTATTTCCTCATATCATTATTTGTTTTTCTGTAAACACCCCGTCCTCCTCTCTCTCTGCTTCTTTCTCGTTTTTTTTTCTCCTCTACTCCCTCGTTCTTCTCCCTCTCCGTTAAGTTCAATTCTGAATCTCTGGAGTTGATGTTATTGAGTCAGTCCTGAACTCTACAGTCTAAATCAGGTATTTGAGTCTGTGGGACGAGAATCTGCATCAAATCCTGAATCTCTGGAGAGAAAGTCTGAATCCTGAGTTATTGAGGTAAGAATTTCTGGAGTGAGAGTGTGAAGTGGTGTTAAATCACTAGATTCTCCATTCATCTTTCTCTACTATTCTGTATCTCTCACTCCTTCCTCTCTGATTTCTCTTTTATACTCTGTTCAGTGTTTACTTTACTCACACATTTTCACACAGGTTTGGAAGCTGATCTTCTGTTTGAGCTCAGAGCTCTTATTGTTCAGTTCCAGCAGCAGCAGATTTACTTTAATTAAGGGCTGATTAGATAAAACCAGGAGATGGATGAGATCAGGAGTCCTGGCCTTCCTCCAGAAGAGCTTCAGAAAGCTAACACTTGTGGACACACACACACACACACACACACACATAATAGACAGTACATTTGTATATTAGTCTATAGCACTGTTATATATACAGTGTAAGTTTATATATAAGCACTTCTACAGTGTTGCTCTGGTTGTAAAGTGTTGTGGCGAGTAATCCATCAGAATCACTGTGAGGAAAAGCTAATGTTTAACCTGGCTTAAGTCTGCAGTTCCTCAAACTCAACAATACACACACTGTCTGCTGAGCCACACACACACACACACACACACACACACACTGTAAAGAACACTAACCTGGAACTGAGGTGAGCTCATAAAGCGAGTGTGTATCCGTGCATGAAGTGTTGACTCAGGGATTTGGGCGTGGGCATCCTGACATGAAGAAACCTGTCTACTATATTATTATCTTCATTATTAACTTCAATCATCCGCATTAATCTGACCCATTATAATCAATTTCTTGCTATGTTATAATTTATTATTGAGCCTCCAAAAAAACAGTATAAATCAGTGTAAATTCACAAAAACCTGATATGCAATAACACTGTTGGATATTTCAAAATTCATGTGAAACAATAAATACATAATTAAACTAAATTAGTTTCAAATCCTCTAAGGTTTTTCAGCACTTGAAATTGCTTTTTTTTTCCCTGTATAAAAAGTAGTTTGATGTGTGTTCACTGTGGACCTTTACCTCACTCTACCTCTCTCTACCTCTCTCTTCCTCACTCTACATCTCTCTACCTCTCTCTACCTCACTCTACCTCTCTCTACCTCTCTCTTCCTCACTCTACATCTCTCTACATCTCTCTACCTCTCTCTACCTCTCTGTACCTCACTCTACCTCACTCTGTTTCTCTCTACCTCACTCTATTTCTCTCTACCTCACTCTACCTCTCTCTACCTCACTCTTCCTCACTCTACCTCACTCTATTTCTCTCTACCTCACTCTGCCTCTCTCTACCTCACTCTACCTCACTCTACCTCTCTCTACCCCTCTCTACCTCACTCTACCTCTCTCAAACTCACTCTACCTCTCTCTACCTCACTCAACCTCTCTCTACCTCTCTCTATTTCTCTCTACCTCTCTCTACCTCACTCTACCTCTCTTAACCTCACTCTACCTCTCTCTACGTCACTCTACCTCACTCTGTTTCTCTCTACCTCACTCTATTTCTCTCTACCTCACTCTACCTCTATCTACCTCACTCAACCTCTCACTACCTCACTCTACCTCACTCTTGTAGAATGTCATCAGTTGGTTAATTTCTGTTTAAAATTACATTTTAATCTACAGTTACAGTGGATTCAGAAATCATTATTTTTTCCCTGTATAAAAAGTAGTTTGATGTGTGTTCACTGTGGACCTCTTCCTCACTCTAACTCTCTCAACCTCACTCTACCTTTCTCTACCTCACTCTACCTCTCTCAACCTCACTCTACCTCTCTCTACCTCACTCTTCCTCACTCGGTTTCTCTCTACCTCCTCACTCTATTTCTCTCTACCTCACTCAACCTCTCTCTACCTCTCTCAACCTCACTCTACCTCTCTCTACCTCACTCTGTTTCTCTCTACCTCACTCTGTTTCTCTCTACCTCACTCTACCTCTCTCTACCTCACTCTACCTATCTCTACCTCTCTCTACCTCACTCTACCTCTCTCTTCCTCACTCTACCTCTCTCTACCTCTCTATTCCTCACTCTACCTCTCTCTATTTCTCTCTACCTCACTCAACCTCTCTCTACCTCTACCTACCTCACTCTACCTCTCTCTACCTCACTCTACCTCACTCTACCTCTCTCAACCTCACTCTACCTCTCTCTGCCTCACTCTACCTCACTCTGTTTCTCTCTACCTCACTCTACCTCTCTCTACCTCACTCTGTTTCTCTCTACCTCACTCTATTTCCTCTACCTCACTCAACCTCTCTCTACCTCTCTCAACCTCACTCTACCTCTCTCTACCTCACTCTACCTCACTCTGTTTCTCTCTACCTCACTCTACCTCACTCTATTTCTCTCTACCTCACTCTGTTTCTCTCTACCTCACTCTACCTCACTCTATTTCTCTCTTCCTCACTCAACTTCTCTCTACCTCACTCTGTTTCTCTCTACCTCACTCTACCTCTCTCTATCTCACTCTACCTCTCTCTACCTCACTCTACCTCTCTCAACCTCACTCTACCTCTCTCTACCTCACTCTACCTCACTCTGTTTCTCTCTACCTCACTCTACCTCTCTCTACCTCACTCTGTTTCTCTCTACCTCACTCTATTTCTCTCTACCTCACTCAACCTCTCTCTACCTCTACCTACCTCACTCTACCTCTCTCTACCTCACTCTACCTCTCTCAACCTCACTCTACCTCACTCTGTTTCTCTCTACCTCACTCTACCTCACTCTATTTCTCTCTACCTCACTCTGTTTCTCTCTACCTCACTCTATTTCTCTCTTCCTCACTCAACTTCTCTCTACCTCACTCTGTTTCTCTCTACCTCACTCTACCTCTCTCTATCTCACTCTACCTCACTCTTCCTCTCTCTACCTCTCTCTATTTCTCTCTACCTCTCTTACCTCACTCTACCTCTCTCTACCTCACTCTATTTATCTCTACCTCACTCTACCTCACTCTTTGTAGAATGTCATCAGTTGGTTAATTTCTGTTTAAAATTACATTTTAATCTACAGTTACAGTGGAACAGTGGTTCTCTGGAACGATGAAGCTCCAGCCGATACTTTTTAAGATAAGTTAGGGAGTTAGGGATGAGGTAGATGGACGTGGTGATGATGACACTTCCTGACCTGCTGACATCATTCTGTAGAACAGAGACCTGTCTAACAGTCTGAGCCGGGTAAGGGTTAAACATGATGGCTTCTTGGCGTCTGAACTACGGCACCCCTGGATAGCCATCAGTGCATTCCAAGAGTGTAAAGAGCGTATCATCCTGCCCAACAACACACACACACACACACACACTCATGGGTCAAATCGTTCTACCACCCACTCACTAAGACTTACTTACAGGAAAGCGCCAGATCTCCAGTAGTGATACATTAGCCAACAGATGCCTGTGCCTCTCAGCATCCCAATGGGAGTGATGAAGTAAGGGAGCGCCATCTACCATTCAGAGAGATCATGGCCAATTGTGCTCTCTCAGGCTCTGGCTGCTGATGGCAAGCAGCATGATCCAGCCAGGATTGTTAATAAAGAAAATACTACGTTTGTGTTTTTTTTTTAATTCAGTACTGTCTGTATTGTTAACTGGTGCATCTTCAGGGATGGGCTTGTGTAGGGTGGAGTGATTTCCTGCCAGTAGAGAAGAGCAGACCTTCTTTTATAGATCTGCTGTTCATGTTCTCAGCAGAGGCTTGACCTGGTCAGGGAGGGAAAAGGTGAAATGTCCTGTTAATGTGTTCATCCTTCCTCTCTCTGAGGCACAAGTCAGATGTGAAGGAGAAGACGGACCCTGGCGCAGAAAAGCTCCCTCCCACCACACCCACTCTGACCTCTAACCTCTGACCCCTGGATCTCTGGATCTCTGACATTGAGCTGGAAAACATCCATGACTAGAACGTGAACATCTGAACTGTTCTGCTTTTTTTGAAACACTTAATAAATATAGTGGTCGAATCTCTGGATCCCTGGAAGATCTCTGTTCCGTTCCTGCAGCCGTGAGCACAGCTCACTATTTACACAGGAAGTGTGTGAATAGAGGAGAACTGTAGCACTGACCACGCTGGCTCACACACACACACACACATACACACACTGTGTGACCTCTTCTCTCACACACACGCTGTGATGCTGCATTATCGCTAGTTGTCAGGGAGACGGACACAAACAGCAGTGGGGCTCCACCCCTTTCTCTTCACTCCACACACAGCATGTTTCCCTTTACTGCGTCCCACAGACACACACACACACACACACAGTGCTGCACACACACACACACACACACTTATATTTAAACACTCCATCAGAATACTGTATAGAGAACAGCCACACACAAACCAACCAGAGATTTAATATGAGACAATTGAAATGTTTCAGAGTTTCTCATATTAAATCTCTGGTGCACCTTAATGCACTGCATAACAAAGAATTTCTGAACAAAGGTGATATTAGTGCAGGTATAGCTGCACAGTAGAACAGTGCTCCTCCAATCAGAAGCCTGATACACTTTCCTGAAGGTCTTTTGCTGTTACAGATGTTAGTGTATGTTGAGCTGGTGGTACAGTGAGAGGATCAGATACAGCAGTGATCAGCATGGTGGTGGTGTATGAGGTGTTAGTGAGTGTTGAGCTGGTACAGTGAGTGGATCAGATACAGCAGTGCTGCTGGAGTTTTTAAACACCTTAGAGTAGGGGTGTCCAAACTACGGCCCGTGGGCCATTTGCGGCCCGTTTCCTTTTTTGGAGCGGCCCGCGAGGTATTTTAGAAATAGAATGAAAGTTGGCCCGCTGTTAAGCAGGTTTTTATAATGTGAGATTCAAAGTTTGAACGCTAGGTATCAGAAATGGGCCAAAGAGTCGGAGAGAGTGCGCATTTCTAGTGCAGAAAAACAGAGCAAATAGTCTAGAAGCGGGGAGAGTGCGCATTTCTAGTGCACAAAAAGGGACATAAAAAGCCATATATTTATACGATACACTACAATGAAAACGATCCAATATATTAGGAAATTCCACCTCAAGGACCACTGATGAAGAACTAAACTGTGCAGCAGCTGATTCATATCTTCTCTTTTTCTACAGGTGTTTGAGCTGTAGATTAAACACAGTGATTAGACACCTCAACACCAGAGGTCAGAGGTCAATCATCTTCCTTCTACACCAAACACAAACAGGTCTCGACCTTGACCCCTGACCCCTCCACGCAACAACTTCACTACTCTTTCACATTTTCTTTCTAGAATTTCCCCTCAGGGATCAATAAAGTATCTATCTATCTATCTATCTATCTATCTATCTATCTATCTATCTATCTATCTATCTATCTATCTATCTATCTATCTATCTATCTATCTATCTATCTATCTATATATCACACTTACACACACACACACGCTCACACACACACACTCCCCCACACACACACAAATCAACTCAAAAAATACTGCAGCACCACAGTGGTTTGCAAAAGTATTCACACCCCTTAAACATTTGTATTTTTTGGTCATCTTACAACCACAAATAAATATATATATATATATATATATATATATATATATATATATATATATATATATATATATATATATATATATATATATATATATACATATATATATTTATTTTTTTAGATTTAGATTTTAGATTTTAAGTAAAATTCACAAAAAATGTAATAGGTAGAAATACTTTTGCAAGCCACTGTAGCTGGGCTGAATTAAGGAGTGTTTATCCGGCTTTATGGGAAACTGTCGCTTTAAATGACGGGTGACTGTAAAGAAAATGAGCTTTCTTCTGCTGGAGTTGAACTTCAGGAAGTGACCTCTGATTCTCACACACTTCCATCTCCTCTCTCTCTCTCTCTCTCTCCCTCTTTCACTCTGGACCCAACCGGACCTCTCTCAGCCGTCCAGAACCATCCGGAACCCTGCAGAACCGAACCCGGGGTCAGACGCTCCACTACAGGACGTCCCCCGAGCCTCACAGAGCTCCATTCAGCTCACTGATCCCACAACAATAAGAGAGAGAGAGAGAGGGAGAGAGAAAGAGAGAGAGAGTGTGGACAAAAACACACAATAAAAATTATTATAACTAATTTCTAATATTAATAATTTATTTCTTATTATTACACATTTATAAAGTCTCAACACTCTTATTTCCTTCTGTTTGAATTATCATTAATAATAATTATAAGTGTTAATCCTGTAAATAATAATGAGTTCTGATCTCGTAATTGTACGTATGTAATCTTTCTTTTTATTAATTATTATTATTAATTATTATTATTATTGTTTGTTTTCTGTTTTATGCTTTGGCAATAGTGTTGATTGTTACATTCATGCCAATAAAGCACTGTTAAACTGAACTGAGAGAGAGAGAGCGAGAGAGACAAAGAGAGAGAGAGAGAGAGAGAGAGAGAGAGACAGGGAGAGAGAGAGAGAGAGAGAGACAGAGAGAAAAAGAGAGACAGAGAGAGAAAGAGAGACACAGAGAGAGAAAGAGAGAGACAGAGAGAGAAAGAGAGAGACAGAGAGAGAAAGAGTGAGACAGAGAGAGAGAGACAGGAAGAGAGAGAGATGAATCTGGACAAAGCAGCAGCAGAACTTCCTGAGCGGATATGGAGTCTCTGCAGGGGCAGGTGGGATGGGAGCCAGGGACAGCAGGACAGTCTCAGTAGATCCACACAGTGAAGAAAAGGCTGTGCCTAAACTGTCTCCCTGGTTCTGATTAGTTAATTCTGTTTGGGCAACTGTTGGAAGGCACTCCTCTGGCCATAACTGTTAAAGTGAATAAGGTCCACCCAATTCATCTACTGATTTCATCTACTGATTTCATCTCCCTGTCGTCTGTCCTTAACTTGGCAGGGACACTTTAACCCAGCTGTCCTCGTCATTCAGCCTCAACTGATCAAAACGGCTCAGGTCTTAATTCTGCCCATTTTAAAGATGCTTCAAACTATTTTCCATGTGATCTAGCTAAACCTTATAAAGTGGATCAGGTCTTCATTACTGCCTATTTTTAATTCAGTGTATTGAGAAGTGAGTGTTTAGTTTCTATTAAAACAGATCTCTTATCATTTCCAAAGCATCACTGTTAGGAAACTCTGTCCTGGATTGGGGCGTCACTGATGTTAAGCTCTCCAGAACTGTAACTGGGTGACCTTTTACCAGCAAGTCTTATTCACTGATTATAATAAACGCAGGAATCTATAGAACATAAGGTAGGAAACACATGTTCATGATGAAGAATAAATAAAGGCTGTTTCCTGAAACAAATGACTGGAGGACCTTCAGGAAAACATCAACCGGGCAACTCCTATTGTTTCTATTCTTAAAGCACACAGATGATGTAACGCTCTTTGTAGCGCCGCCTTTGTAGTACAGAAAATCCTGTTTCACGGAACAAAGGAAAGATGTCACAGCAGAAACAGATAAAAGCAGTTTAAAGAGATCCAGCTTAGGTGGGCGTGGCTGCCTGTAATATCTTGAGCTGAATTGTGGGAGGGGCATTACAGGACTAATCACTGACCTCCACAGTGAAAACACGTGAACATCTTAATAATAATAATAATAATAATAATAATAATAATAATAATAATAAATAGTGCCTCATATTAAATTCGCTCACCAGCCACTTTATCGGAAACCCATCCCCTGCAGCTCTACGTTGCTGGTTGCAGCTGGAAACTGTAGATATTTATCATTATAAACATCAGCGGTCAGTTACTGACTATAGAAATGCTGGACAAAATACCCACTGACCAATGATGAGAGAGAGAGAGAGAGAGAGAGAGAGAGAGAGAGAGAGAGAGAGAGAGAGAGAGAGAGAGAGAGAGAGAGAGAGGAATAAGAGAGTAAGGAAAAGCGTGAATATGAAATGATGTGTTTCTCATCTGTGTAACAGATATTCCACCACAGGCTAGGCACATTGTATCACACACACACACACACACACACACACACATATGCACACACACACAATCAAATCCCTAATTTTCTATTTTTTAATAAATTTTATCCCTCTGCTTCAGCAAAAGTGAAATGAGGAGTGACAGCCAGACAGGATAGCACAGATTCCAGCGTCCTCTCTTCACTCTTTTTCTCTCTGTCCCTCCTCCCTTCCTTCTTTCCATCCATTCAGCCGCCTCACATTCCAAAAGAGTTTGCAGCATCATGACAGCAGTGATTGTTCTCCTTCCCCCTGTTCCTCTGTTTAAAGCATCAGCAGCATCTCTTTCTCTCTCAGCACTGATGCAAAGAAACCGTCATCAAAAGACGTGCCTCCTGTTGCCCCGAAACACCTTGATGAACCACTTAATCTCCATACTTTTGGAATAAAGTTGGACATAAAATGTTATGTAAGTCTTATTCACTGATTATAATAAACGCAGGAATCTATAGAACATAAGGTAGGAAACACATGTTCATGATGAAGAATAAATAAAGGCTGTTTCCTGAAACAAACGACTGGAGGACCTTCAGGAAAACATCAACCGAATACTTGCCTCCTGTTGCCCAGAAACACCTTGATGAACCACTTCAGACATCCCAAGTTACCCCCCCCCCCACCCCAAAGGATAACGAAAACTTTAATTTTATATTAATTAATTTTACTTTTTTTTTTCATTACATTTAGAGTATTCATAGGTGAAATGAGTTTTATCTCTTTTCTTTTTGGAAGGCCCTGCCTCTGCTTTCCTTTTTTTTTTTTGGAAAAAAGCCTTTATTTGACAAAAAATGACAGTCACAATATCACAAAAATTGCACAACATCAAAAACATTTCATATCATATTACAATAATTATTAATATTGCCATCGCCATGATCTGCTTTCTCTCACTCACTGAACAAATCCCGTCCGGTAGGAGGGAAAAACACTGCCCGCCCACACTAAAAACTAATTGGCTGTCTCACAGACACTTTGCAGAGAACAGGCTAATCAGAACCCTCTCTGTTTTCTCTTTCTCCTTCCCACACGTGATTAGAGAAAAAAAAGTCTGTGGCCTGTGTGCGCGTTTGTGGGGCACTCGTTCTGAATTCCGGGAGATTATATGTGACTAGCGGGCATCAGGGAGCCACTACCGAAATGCGGGAGACTCCCGCAGCTTCAGGGAGACTTGGTTTGTCTGCCACTTAGTCTCTATACTTTTGGAATAAAGTTGGACATAAAATGTTATGTTGGGATCAGAAGTGGAACTTTTATAATACAGGCATCCTGTTATATCTGCCTTAAATACAACACAGCATCTCATTATTCAAAAACATCATACTAAGAAGAAAACATGGTGGTGGTAGTGCCTTGTGCGTGCATGCTTTGCTGTTTGGGGGCTGTAATTGACATAACCATGAATTCTACAAGAAAACGCTGCAACATCTGAACATCTACCCATCCGTTCATGATCTAAAGCTCAGACACAGTCAGATCATACAGCAGAACAATGATCTGAAACTGTGGATAAATTTTAGATCACTATTCTTTGCAGAACTGCTTTAATTCAGCTACACTGGTGGAGGCTGCCTCAGCATTTTCCTGCAAATCCTAAACATTTATGATCTCAGATCCTTAAACAGCAGCAGCAGGTCTGAAGAGGAAAACTAACTTCTTACCTTATTTTCTAAAATCTCCTGTCTCACATTAACATCTCAATGAAGCACCTCATCACTGCTTTCTCTCTCTCTCTCTCTCTCTCTCTGTCTCTCTCTGTCTCTCTCTCTCTCTCTCTCTCTCTCTCTCTCTCTCTCTCTCTCTGTGTTTATGATTGTCCCTTTGTTTCCTCTATGCTGTTAAAGAAAGGAAGAGATATCTCTGAGCCTGGACGTCTCTTCTCATCAACATTCTCTTTTGTTCCTATTACCTCCCTCCATCTCTTTCTCACTTTCTCTCTCTCTCTCTCTCTCTTTCTCTCTTACTCATTCGGCTGTCATCTATCTCGATCCATCCATCCAGGCCTAATTCTTCTCTCCTTTCGCCCAGCTGGCTCTATGCTCTCGTTTGCCCAATCTTTTGTTCCAAAGAATGGAGTCGGCCGTGACTCAGACCTATTCTCTCTCTTTCTCTCTCTCTCTCTCTTAGCGCATGTCGCTCTCTCTTTCCCTTATTTTCACTACGTCTTTTCATTTTAGAGTTTTTACTTCAGAGGGTCCAGATCAGAGGCCACACCAAGCTTCATGTGTTTGTTATATTGAGAAGATTCTGTCTAGTTAGTTTTGGTTTTACACTGAAGTTTAGTGACAGTTGTGTCTCTCTCTACACTGATTGGTTTCCAGAATGTCGACAGTTTTTTTTCTAGATGTTGGGCTGAATTCTGCCTCTGCAGGATCAGCATTATCCTCAGGTTCCCTTTATTTATGTTTTCTTTATAAATAAGGGTTATTCTACAGTTACAGTAGATACAGGCATAAGCATTTGCATCCATACTGCTGCGAGATGCACATGCATGAGAAAGAACATCAGTTCTTTTTCTATTTTTTAAAGAATGATGATAGCCTGCCTCTGCTTTCTTTAACTAATCTAGAAAAGTGCTTTCAAACTGCAGGGAACCGAACCGGTTCAGATGATCCAGACTGAACCCACTTTCTTCGGTTCGTGGTTCAGACTCTGATTAGCAGCTACTCCACACCAACTACAAGAACACTGCAGAGAATACAAATCTACTGAACCGAGGATCATGTGTGAAAAAAAAAAAAACATTTTTTTTTGCACAAGAATCTCTTTCTCTCCCTCCTTCTCTTCTCTCACTCTTTCACTCTTTCTACCACACCCTTTCTCTGTGTCTCACTCTGGCCCTCAGACTTCCTCTCTCTCTGTCTCTCTCTCTTTACAGTGAAGGACGTTCCAGCGTTATGCTAGTGCTGCACATGTGTAGAATAATAAACACAAGAGCACATGTTGCACTGGAATGTTAATAACTTCCATAACTCTGGCCTTAACCTTCCAGGAAAACAACAAAAAGTGTTCTCTCAGCGTAGCACACGACCGTCCAGAACCACAGACAGCTAAGATTAAACTTTCACTTGTACGTCATTCAACAGATGCATTTAAACAGAGGAACTTAATGAGGACAGTGACTGGTATAATATGTGTGCTTACTGAGTAGGGGTGTAAGAAAATATCGATACACTTGAATATCTCGATATTACGTTTCGCGATACTGTATTGATTCTCAAAAACGCTGTATTGATTTTTTATTAAGTGTGTTTTTATTAAACTGCCGGCAGCTAGATGGCAGACAGTAGTTAGTTTTGTGTTGTTTATTGACCCGGTCGCGAGGTGACAGTGCTGTGATCTATCTTGATCCATTCGTTGCCTCCAGTACACTGCAAATAAGTACAGCGCTGCATTAGCATTAGCACCCCGCTGGCGATGGCAGAATCTAAACGCGTTAGGCTGGCTCCTGGGGTGTACAGAGCTGAAGTGTGGGCTCATTTTGGCTTCCACAATGAAGAAGGCAGAGTGTTTAAAACTGTTGAAAAAAGTGGCATGATATTGGATGCTACAGGACCTGTTATTAAGTCTAATGGAGCTCCCACCGTTCTGATTGTTTACAAATTAACCTTTTTCCACTTAGATTAAATTAGGTTGGATGAGGATTTTTTAAAGTATCGTGATATATTGCATCGTGAGCCCTGAATCGTGATCCATATCGTATCGCCAGGTTGGTGCCAATGCACAGCCCTATTACTGAGATGAGTTATGGAACCCATCGCTCTGTATTAAATCCTACACCACTGCCCAGAGTACACAACTAGCTTTTTTTTTACCTACAGTGCTCTGAAAAAATATATTTGTCCCCTTACAAAGTTCTCCTCCTTTCCCTATATGAACAATAAAAGTTTATAAAGTCATTTCTAGCTTTTGGACTCCAGTAAAACACAGAGAGAGCTATTACATTTAGGAGTGACTGGTCCACCGAAATTACTCCAAAAGGGCACGAAGAACTCATCCAGGAGGTCCCAAAAGAACTCAGAACAACATTTAAAGAACTGCAGGATCTCACTCCCCTCAGTTAAGGTCAGTGTTAATGATTCAATAATAAGAAAGAGACTGGGGGAAAATGGTCTCCATGGGAGAATTCCAAGATAAAAGCAGTGCTGGTTTAAAGAGCATTTCCCAGCACTGTATCTGTTACAAGAGTTCATCCTAAGGACAAGAAGAAATCCTTATGTTTGGTTTTGGTGTCTTTGAAAGTGATAAAAGTGTCTTTGCTATGAGTTTAAAAGTCTGTTTGAAGAGGACATGAAAGAATCAAATGAAGATTAGGACCGAACACAATACTTCTCTCTTCAGCTGCTTTTGTCTTCCTGGTGACGATTTACATGTTTACTTTTCCGTCCTCCACTGCCAGTGTTTTCATCTCCCAGCTGTGCAGGAAATGACACCATTAGAAACAACAGAAACAGAACTCTAACTCAATCACGCTCTCTATTCCTGTTCTTCTTTCTTCTGGTTGATCAATCTTTTGCTCAGATCCTTCCGTTTACTCACTCTCTCTTTATTTATTATCTGTTTATCTCCTCAATTTCTTTATGTTATAGCCTCTTGTAGTAAACAGCTGTGATTTGTGATACAGTATTGTAAAAATGTAATGTTTAATTAGAAAAGCTGGTTATGCCATGTTTACACTACATTACTTTACATCTTATTTTATTATTATAATAATTATTAGAAGATTTATTAATTTCATTATAAACTAAATAAATTTTGCATACAGAAGAATAACTACTTTTATTGTAATTGTGAATATTTTAGTCATTGTGAAACAGAGTCAGGAATTACACAGTTTTCACCAGGAGGAACGCTGTCTGCTCTCCTAAATCACAGTTTGTCATGAAAACATACATAAGAAATGATGCGTGACTAGCGATCGAAAGAAAAATAAGAGTGTAGACAAGAAAATAAAAATAGACATGAGTGTTTAACTCCAGTCACTTTATGCTCTGTTCTCATTGGCTACATTTTCAACACCTTTCATACTTCAGAGTCAGCAACAGGTCCAGATATTAAACCTGCTAGATATGTGTTGGGAGTTTACAAGACATCAGCAATAGTATAATTTCACAAATAGCAAATAAGCAACATCGAGAAATTTGCCTCTGATCTAAAAGCTTTTTTTAGAAATAAAAAAAAAACACTAGTTCATCCTTCAGTTTTAACAAGCTCTCCATTCCCAGAGGAGATACCTCACAACATGATGCTGCCTCCACCATGCTTCACTGTTTTAAAGGTGTTTGTTGAAAAATGGACAGTATTAGGTAGAATTTTACATTTTAAACCAAAACACTTTTTTCTTCCTTGACTATAAAGGCTTCTGGTAATCAGATGCGGTTCGATTCCTTTTCTTCATTAGTAAGAGTTTCCTTCTGCTCTCTTTTTAACGAAGCTCCCGATTATCGCAACTCTGAACTCTAACGCTCCTTCTGTTTAACTGTTGAACTCTTTGTTGTCTCCCCAATAATCCTTATTGTTATAAGAGGAGCCTTAGATTTACATACACAGTCTGGGAATTTCCTCATATTCAAGCATAACATTATGACCACCTTTATTTTTCTACATCCATTATATAATTATTTCAGCTCTATTTGCTATATAGAATCTATAATTCCAGTCTGTAGTTGTGTTTGTGTTTCTCTGTATACTTTATTATTCTTCTTTTTATTTTCACCCTGTTCTTCAATACTCAGAACCTACAGGAGAGAAAATCAACACAGAGCAGCTATTATTATTATTATTATTATTATTATTATGATTATTATTTGGTGGTTCTTCTCAGCACTGCAGTGATTAGCATGGTGGTGGTGTATGAGGTGTTAGTGAGTGTTGAGCTGGGGGTACAGTGAGTGGATCAGATACAGCAATGCTGCTGGAGGTTTTAAACACTTCAGTGTCCCTGCAGGACTGAGAATTGTCCATCAACAGCTTCCTGTGGGCGGAGTCCTGTACCCACTGATCCATAACTATAGGTTGACCAACAAAAACTCCACTCCAGGCTAAAACACGTCAACATCAGCATTTAGAGTTTAGTATCAGGCTGAAGGTGAAGCTGAAGTTCTCTGGGCTCTCCTGCGGCTGTGCTGCTGAGCTCGGGGTGTTCCTGTGTTTCTGTGTTCCTGGACTGTGACGGGAGTCTGGTAGTGAAAGCCGAGGCTCTGTAGTGAAGTGAAATGTGCAGTAAGAGGTTTTGGCCCGGGTCAGTTTACTGATGTAACGCTGCAGGAATCCTGCAGTCCCTCGTCCGCCGTGGCCCAAACGAGCCGCACCGCGCCCCCAAAATGAGAACCAGACCCAGACTCAGGACCAGCAGCAGAACTGGAGGGGAGGACTCTACCAAAATCTACACAAGCAGAGAAGCTGTTGGTTTTCTGGTTTGTTTAGATGGTCGACGCAAACTCAAGTTTCTGAAGAATTTTCCAAGGAAGCTGTATTTAAATGGTTGTTGAAAAGCGGCAGAGCATTGTCCTGTCATCATCTCCTACATGGGCTGTGTCTCCTAATACTTGTTTTGTATATAATGCTGTAAATTTGATAAATTGACGAGAGGCAGAATCCGACCCCGGAGTGCAGGATTGTCCTGTAACCCTCGGATCTCCTTTTATTAGTGTTTATAAATAATGGTTAATCTACAGTTACAGTAGATACAGAATCATCAGCACTGTAATCTCTTTTACCCGTACTGCTCTGTAATTAATCTACAGTTACAGTAGATACAGAATCACCAGCACTGTAATCTGTTGTACCCGTACTGCTCTGTAATTAATCTACAGTTACAGTAGATACAGAATCACCAGTACTGTAATCTGTTGTACCCATACTGCTCTGTAATTAATCTACAGTTACAGTAGACACAGAATCACCAGCACTGTAATCTGTTGTACCCGTACTGCTCTGTAATTAATCTACAGTTACAGTAGATACAGAATCACCAGCACTGTAATCTGTTGTACCCGTACTGCTCTGTAATTAATCTACAGTTACAGTGCAGAAAATGTAAGGTTATAAAGCCACACATGTGGCATGTGAACCAACTTTACAAGGTCAATATTAGGGGAGGGAAAAACAGAGACAGAGAGAGAGAAAGACAGAGAAAGAGACAGAGAGAGATGGATGGATGGCAAGAGAGGAAAACCAAACGTGTGAGATGAAGTCATGGAGTTCCTGAGGTGCTGTGGATCAGGGGGAAATGGAATATCCATTGTTATCCAGGATCTCTCAAAAACAGCCACAGTAAAATCCTCCTACTGAGGGACTACAGTATCGGAGATATGAGTTTATTATACTCACTAACCGTCTGTTCTCCCGCTGAAAGAGATGAGTTGTACAGGACCAGGATAGAAACGTTAACTGTTCTTAACATTTGATTATTTAAACGATGTTGTTTTTGTGGTTTAGAAACTACTGAGGTAAATGACTAATTAGAATAGCACTGCTAATGTAAATGCATTGTTCTCTATTGACGTGTCTGCTGAGATATTAAAAAGGTTGCGTGTTCCAAAAAGTACTGTTTAATTATATTGTTTGATTGCTTGTTTTTTTAACTATATAGAGCTGAACTATAGAGAGCTGAACTATAGAGAACTGAACTATAGAGAACTGAACTATAGGGAGCTGATCTATATAGAGCTGAACTATATAGAGCTGAACTATAGAGAGCTGAACTATAGGGAGCTGATCTATATAGAGCTGAACTATAGAGAGCTGAACTATAGAGAGCTGTGCTGTTTAACAGAGGGGTTTATGGGAGGAGAACGTCTGGAGAGGCGTGGCTGATTAAAACTCAGCATTTGGACAAAGGGCAGGGTCCCCCAAAGGAGCTTAAACCAAAACCAGATGTGCTAGCTTTCTCTCTCTTCCTCTCACACACACACACACACCCTTTCTCAAGGATTAAATCACCATGTAGTCAGATCAGACTCCAGTACACAATCATACTGCTGCCAAAAACACACTAATGGTTTCAGTATGTTAATATTCATCAGGGAATATGACTTGTTTTAAACTCAAAAATAAATATTTAAATAAACTCTGAGTTAAAAACACACTCCCTCTCTCTCTCTCACACACACACACACACACACACATACAATACTTTCATCTGCTCATCTCCATCATCAGATAGATGGACACACCGATACATAGATTAAGCATAACATTACCTGTTATTCATTTTATCAGCTTCACTGATTTGTGTTTCTCTGTGTACTTTATTATTCTCTTTCTTATTTTTACTCTGTTCGTAAATACTCAGCACTTACAGGATAGAAAAACACCACAGAGCAGCTATTATTATTATTATTATTATTATTATTATTATTGATCCACTCATGTCTTAAGAAGCTGAGTTACTCTGTAATCATCATCAATGATAGAAATTATCAGACCTATAAGAACCTGAAGATTTTCCACTTGTTTCATGAAACCTTGTAAGAACGGGTACAAGGTAATTTTCAAATCACTTTAAGACCTTTAGATAAAGTTGTGCCAGGAACCACCAAAACTCTTTAGTCTTTATTAAAAAGGAGGGGGACAGGTGGTGAGGTTTCCTGAAGTGCATCATCTTTCACCTTCTTTTGAGAGACAGAGAAGAATTTCAGAAATGCAGACGGGAGTGCGGCCGCTACTTTATACAGTAAATGTCTGCGTGGCCCTGGGGGTTGTGGGATATGGGGATGTGAGGGTGGGATTTGGGAAGGCGTCTTTGGAACTGGAAGAGGATATGAGAGGAGATTTACTCGATCCTGAAGAGAGAAACCGCAAAACCAAACCGAGCTCAGAGAAAACAAGCAAGAACACGACCGTCAGTCACAGGCTCGACCAGCCAGAGTCGGTTCTGTTATGCAGGAACTCAGGAAGGAGTTTACCAACCAAAACTGATACTGAAACTTTCAATTCTAGAGCTTCAGTCACATCATGTTTCTGACAGTATAGAAATTATACATAAAACTTCCAAATATCATGCAGCTTTCGATTAAAATAGCTTGTTGTACAAGGAGTTCCATTACTTAGCTACCCAGTTAAAAATTTACCTGCTAAAAATACAGCCTAAGACCAGCTGCTCTTCCAGAAAATACATGCCACATTCTGGTGAAGAGCTAGGTAAGGATCTAGACTACCAGCTTGTTTTTTCTTGGGCTGGATTTTTCACTCCCAAACAGCATTGGTAATTTCAATTTAAATGGCTCTAGCTACCTCCTCAGCTAACAGGTTAGCAATAGCATATAAGAATTGTATTAAAGCAGCTTGTTTAATGAGTGTTTCCTTTCACATACCTACCCAGCTAACAAGTTACCACATATTCCACGGGTAGATAACTCACAAATAGCATATTATATGTTTATTATAACAGCTTGTTCTATTGGTATTTCATTAGCTTAGCTACCCAACTAACATATTAGCGCACAGTCCACCAGCAGAGAACCCACAAATAGCATATCAGCTTTTTATTAAAATGACTTGTTTTATGGATGTTTCCTTAGCTTAGCTTCCAAGCTAACAAGTTATCACACATTCCACTTACACAGAGCATATTAAAACGGTTATTATTTATTTACGGTTTTATTATTTAAAAGTCCAGCAGAACATTAAGAAGAAAACATATTAAGAAGCTGCCATATTAAGACATATGTAAAGAGACTCATACACAGCAAGTGAGCTGTTCCCTGAGGCTGGGATTCTCTGTTTTCAGTTCAGTTTTCATTCATTATTTATGCACTTATTATTAAAAACACAGCCGAAAGCAATAAACAACAACAGCAGGACACAAACAAAAACACAACCATCCAGAGCCTGACACACACACACACACACACAGTATCTGCTGACTGATAACCGATAAACAACAGCCTATCATCAGTGACATGTAGGTAGCAGTGCAGGAGAAGCTGCATTTCCACATAACGCACCAAAACACGATTTTCTGAACCAATGTTTAAAAAGTTAAACAAATACAAATATTTGCATTGAGTTTCTCAAGCTTCCACTCAATAACTGTTTATTTTAGTACCTGTGCCAGATTTCTTATTTACTTTACCAGCCTTAAGCTATTATACCATAATTGCACTACTGTTTTATACGGGTTATTTTTATACTTGTACTATCATCCCATCTTAATCACCCCCATCACTATTGCACTATTGTCTTTTGTCTCACGTATGTCTATTTGTGTACTTGTTGTATTGTACACATAGTGTCTCCCATTCTTTTATATTACATATACAGACATCCCAAGTTGCAAAAGTTGATTTCAGGGAGGTTACCCAATCCCCCCCCCACCAAAAAAAACAGAACAAAAATTACTTTTTATTCAGAGGTGAAATGAGTTTTATATTTTTTCTTTTTGGAAGGCCCTGCCTCTGCTTTCCCTGCATCCGCCATAATCTGCTTTCTCTCACTCACTGAACAATTCCCGTCCGGGAGGGGGGAAAAACACAGCCTGCCCACACTAAAAACTGATTGGCTGTCTCACAGACACTTTGCAGAGAACAGGCCAATCAGAACCCTCTCTGTTTTCTCTTTCTCCTTCCCACACACGATCTATTAGATGCATATCTATTATCTGTACTTGCTGTAATTTGGGAAGGAGAGTAACGTAATTTCAATTCTCTGTATGTTCTGTACACATGCAGTATTAATAATAAAACTACTTGACTTGACTTTATATAAATTAATGCTTCACATAGTGGTTTTTTTTTCTGTTTATTTTTTTTTTTACCACAGAGCACGTGTGTACTGGACTGTGAGGAGTGATACATCCGTTACACCCCTCGAACGTCACACTTAACAGAAACACCCGACCTTCACTACCGCTGTAAAGCACCGTGATATCGTTCACTTCAAACATGCAAAACTCAGAGCTGATGAATCTTATCAGGCTGGAAATGTTACAAATCCACCTATAAAGAGTTCAGACTCCACCAATCAACAGGATCCATCCACCAACATTAATATCACTACTGTTGTGAATCGTGGTGATATCCCACAGAACCCGAGGAAAGTGGTGAGAGAGAATCTTAACTCTACTGGTGATCACTGGTGTGAGGATGTTGAGATTGGGTAAAGAAGACGAGCGCTTAGACAGCTGCACCACTCAGGAGCCTCTCGCAAACTGTAACTTAACACTGTAACAACAGTAACTGAGACGCGAAAGCACCATCAGGATAAGGCCATCTTGAATGTGTGAGAGTGAGCACTGAAGTCCTCCCAGCTCTCTTTCTCTCTCTCTCTCTCTCTCTCTCTCTCTCTCTCACACACACACACACATACCCTTGTGCACACACACACATGCACACACACAAATGGCTGCAGCTGCAGTCCTGTTTAACATAACAGCCTTATCTGCCCCTGCAAAGCACCCCCCCACACACACTCACTCACTCACACACTCTCACACACTCACTCTAACACACTGACACACACACACACACACACACACTCACGCATAGCAGATAACACTACTTATCTAAATAGAGCAAGGATTTCTCTCAGAGAGAGAGAGAGAGAGAGAGAGTTAAGAACAAAAGTTGAGAGAGATAAAGAGAAAGAAAGAGTAGAAAGTAAGCGAGAGAGAAAGCTTACTGAACTAAACTGAGAAAGAAAAAGACAGAGAGATATAAAGAGAGAGAGTGTGATTAGAATTCTTCATACATGCTGAAATTCACTCTTAGCCATCTCTCTCTCCCTCTCTCTCTTTTTCTCTTTCTCTCCCTCTCTCTTTTTCTCTGTCCCTCTGATCAACTTCTCATATAACTTAAAAAGCCTCACCTCACACTATATCTCTGCTCTTTTCCCTCCTTGCCTTTCATTTCCCCCCTCTTTTGTACTTTCTTATTCCTCTCTCTCTCTCTCTCTCTCTCTCTCTCTCTCTCTCTGTCTCTCTGGACATGGTATTCATTGGCCTCCAAAAAGGCCGGATTTGAACAATGAGCCTCAGCAGAGCAGAATAAAGCTCCAGCTGCAGCTCCGGTGCTGAACCCCAGTAAACAGGCTGATCCTGGATCAGCTGAAGCTGAACGCTCTGTTTAAATACACTGGAGTCTTTAATCAGGAAGAAACTGCAGAACCAAGCGTCCAAATACTTCTGCCTCTGCTGTGTAGCAGTGAACCCCCTCCCTGTGTGTGTGTGTGTGTGGGGGGGGGGGGGTTAAGGGGTTTTGGGGGGGGTTCGAGTAGACCACTTCAGGTTAGAATCTCCTGCTTTTGTATGAGAGCAAACAAGCGGCGAGAGAGAGAGAGCGAGAGAGAGAGCTAGTGAGAGAGAGAAAGTGAGAGAGAGAGAGTGAGAGAGAGTGAGAGAGAGTGAGAGAGAGTGAGAGAGAACTAGAGAGAAACTAAAGTGGGTTCAGGCTGGGGGTAACCTTTACACACCACTGTGGGTCACACATAAATTTACTTCTTTCAAAGCACTTTCACTAACAGCAACCCCCCCCCCCCCCCCCCCCACAACCCCCAACCACTGCTCACCCACTGAGCTTCTTACAGCCCCAGCCCGTCTCCTGCTCAGATAAACCCTCAGAATCAAGAGAACTAATAAAACTGTTTATTTACAGACAACATGCAAATATTATAAGTAATATAAGGAACGATTCAGCACCAGGTTGATATTCTATTTTAAAAGTTTTGTACTGATAGAGATGAAAAGATAAATTGTCTATGAATCGGTATTGGCTAAAATTTCTCTAATAAACAATCCTGAGAACCAATCATAAGGATTTAATAATTACATCAGCTCTGTGTGAGGCTCTCTGTAGAGGGTGCAATTTCTGGTTCAACCTCTAAATAGAACTACCGAGATAGCTGACTCTTTTTGACAGGTAACTGAGCTGGATTGGACTGGGTCTGGTCTGGACTGGGTCTGGGCTGTCATTTTAGACTCCTTTTTTAACCAATATATTTGTTATATAAAGAATTTTAATACCACTAACTGGATACCCCTCTCCAGAGTTGCTTCTAAGTATCAGATGTATGTTTGGGTTCAAATCTGCAGACTCTTGGTATTTTAATCTCGGTGTCTTCATGAGGGAGAGTCACCTGGAACAGTTTTCTCAGCATCTTAAAGGAAGGAGTTTCTGGAGGTGCTGAACAATAGCTGCTGCTTTTCTTTCCTTTATGCTATGAAGCTCCAGCTCATCCCAATTAAATCACCTCGAATCACCATCTCAATTTAGTCAAAGTCAAAGTCAAAGTGGTTTTTATTGTCATTTCAGCTATATACAGAGTACACAGTGAAACGAAACAACGTTCCTCCAGGGACCATGGTGCACATAAACACAGTGTAGACAGAACAATAAGTGCAACAGTACAAAAGTGCAGACAGACAATACAACACAATACAGACAAAGAATAATAAATAACAAGACAGTGTGCAAATTATGCAGTGTGCAAATTATGCAGTGTGCAAAAAAAGACCAGTGAGGTAGTAATTACCTCTATTACACAGTGTGCAATAGAGTCCAGTGAGGTAGTAGGGTTTTTAGTGCTTTCCATTTTCTGGGGTAAGTGGGGTAAGAGTGTGTGTGCATGTACAGAAAAACCATCAGTTCAGTCTCTGCAGTTGAGGAGTCTGATGGCTTGGGGGTAGAAGCTGTTGCAGAATCTGGTCGTGCTGGACCGGATGCTGCGGTACCTTCTTCCCGAAGGCAGGAGGGAGAACAGTTTGTGTGAAGGATGGGTGGGGTCATTCACAATGCTGGTTGCTTTGCGGATGCTGCGGGTGGTGTAAATGTCCGTGATGGAGGGGAGAAGCTCGCTCGGCCTCAACACCCCCCTTTATCAGGTTTAGATCAGGGGATTAATATGGAGGAATAAAATCTTTTTACTGTTTACTACGGAATTCCATGTGTGTCCCGCAATCGTAAGTCGAATCTTGACTGGTATTGTAGACACTGTGATGATGTTGGTTGATGTTTTGTGATATTTAAAATAAGCAACCTACAAGAATCTGCTATTTTCTGTTTTTCACCAGAATTTTCTATCACAAAATGTATAATTTGGCTTTGGCCAGAGTGTTTGCTGAGATCTCGTAATGATTTCTTAATATTCTGAGCTCTGGTCTGAAGGTCAGCTGGTTACGCTGGTTTGTCACAAAGTGACCCAGTAAGAATGACACGACATTAGCATGCGAATGGCCACCAGTGACCCATCTCACAGACTTCTCCAAATCTCTGCTTCCTGTCCTCCATAGCAACTCTTTATTTCCTCTCCACAGCAGCTTGTGCTCAATTACAGCTCTGCCGGAGAAACGTTCCAGTCACAGCCAATCACACGACCCGAGAGAAACAGTTCTCAAACTCAAATTAGCAGGTGCCAAGGAGACAGTAAGAGACCTGTAAAGAGTGTAAACAGTTGAAAAATGTTACACTTACGATGTTCACTTTGACTTTCCTTTGTTTAACATAAATAATATAGGTAACACTTTAAAATAAGACTACATTTATAAAGGGTTTATAAATGGTTTACAATTAGATTATTAATGGTTACTAATTAGGTTGTAAATGCCTTAAAAATCATTAATAATCAGTTATAACACATTCGTAGAAAGGGCAACAATGACCTGTTGTTTGCCAAATAGTGAACCCATTGTCATCTATATTGTTGCTCTTTCTACGTATGTGTTATAACTGAATAATAATGATTTTTAAGGCATTTACAACCTAATTAGTAACCATTAATAAACTAATTGTAAACCCTTTATAAACCCTTTATAAAGGTAGTCTTATTATAAAGTGGTACCATAATATAAATAGCCATTACTGAAGCTGTCATTAGCCTCAGTCACTTCAAGCATAGCGTAGAAAACATGGAACATTTTAAATAAGAGGTCTTCCAGCAACACAGCAGATCCCTGAGCTCTGAGGAGTTCCTGCATGTTTAATAAATCAGCTAAAACCTCGTCTTCTCATGTCTTTTTAATTTCTGGGTGCAGAGCCGAGCTGAGGCCAGCGGTGCCGACCCAGGAAAGAGGAGAAAAAAACAAAAAAACAAACAATAAATAAAGCAGGGAAAATATGGACTCTTTTCTGCAGACGCTCACAGCAAAAAACCTTGGAGAGGTTTTGTTGTCTCTTGGGTTTTGTTAAAAAATCAATATCTAATCAATTATTCAGATGCAGTGCGGCCTCGGGTCTGGCAACCAGTCGACTGTCTGGAATAAAGCTGAGGAAAGAAGCTAAAAACCCTCATTTAGCTCCTCCAGTTCTGTTTGCTTCAGCAGATCCCACGCCAAGATTCAGATTCTGAAAACTCACACTCTCAAACTCTGGACGGGTTTTAGGGAAGGCTCACAAATCTGATTTTCTCACCAAATCTATGCATAAATTTAGTCTGATCATACTTTTAAAAAAATGTGATCTATATCCAACATCCAACAGTTCAAGCTCCTAAACTGACACTCTCTAAACAGCAGAGCTTCACATGAAGTTTCAGTTTCATTTTATTCAGAATCACAGGAGCCATTAATCACTTGCAATGACTCCTGCTGGGCTTGTCCCCGAGAACGCATTCCAGCTCCATGTTAAAAGGACACGTTATTTGGCCACGCCCATTTATTCTGTTTGTGTTCTTTATTTTTTAAATTATTATTTTTTTACTATTTTTCCTTTAATGCTGTTTCTGCATCCTGTAGCTGTATTTGACCATTTTATTAGAAACACTGATGGGTTGTGACATAAGCCTCAAATAAATCAAATTTGGGCCATTTTTAGCTGCTGTGTAAACTCAGTATTAGGCAGAATAAAAGTCTTAAGAATCTGTGCTGGAGTCAGTTATACTCCCAGTCGTTGCTACAGAAAGCCATCCATTAAATACAGACAGAATTCCCTCCACCAAGTACATACCTGCCGTAAATAGCAGCACACCCCCGTCTAACATTAGCTCAGCTTTCAGGAGAATGAGGAAGCTGGAGTTAAACAGGGACGTTCTTTTTCCCTCATTCATCACAAGAAACAAATCCCACACACCTGCTTTAGCATTAGCGAATGCTAGCTCTGAGGGAGTTTTTCACTGGGGGTTGTGTGTTCTGTATTTTCTATGTTTAATGTTTTGTCTGATTCTTTGTCCTGTGATCATGTTTCTGTAAAGCTGCTTTGTGAAACACCAGTTGTAAAAAGCGCTACACTCTAAAAAACAGAGGTACGATATAAGTACTTTTTTGTACTCAAAGGTACACTCTTCATAATTGTACCCTCAAAGGTACAATATTGGTCTTTACAGGGTCAGATTTGTTCCCTCTGAAGTACAAAGTAATTTCTAACAGAAATAAGTACAAATTTGTACCATTTAACCAGCCAAAAGGTACATTCAGTATTCTGTATCACTGTACTAATAAACAATGTATATTTTAATTGCACATTTTTGTATTTGAAAGCCAGACAATTTTCGATCATCAAGTTTTTGAGCCATATTCAGTTGATGATAATGTTTATAATCTTTATAATCTTTACTGCCACAAAAAACATGGGTACAAAAAAGGACTTTCACTGAAAGGTACTTTTTTGTACCTCAGTATAAGGTACAGCCCCTTTTAAGTACCCTTTTAAGTACCAATCTGTACTTGCTTTTCTTAGAGTGTATACAAATACTTTTGATTTGATTTGACTTAAGTAGTTGAGACCGGGTCATGGTTTATGTGTTTGTTAGATTGTACAGATTTAGTCCAGTTGGTTTTGGAGTTGCAGTTTAGTCCTGTTTTCATCACCTGCATGTGCTGCATCTTCCTGCACTTTACAGATCAGTTTGTAAAATGTTCAGCAGGTCATTTTTCCAGGTGTTTTACCAAATCCGAGTCCATTAGAGCAGAACGAGTAAAAGATTCTCCTCAGATTTTGATTAAAGGGTTAATCTACAGTTAGAGTTCGTACAGGAATCACCAGATCATGGTCTTTGGAATTTGTAAAGATGAACTATTAATTGGCTTTTAATGCTGGTTTATTAATTAATGTGATGAAGGTCAGTGTTTTATATTTATTGTAATGTATTGTAGTCTATTTGTCTGTGGCGAGTCGTAAGTGATGGGACAAGTCTATGACTATGTTAACAGATGGCCAAAGAAAAATTTGCCCTGGGGGACAATAAAGTAAAATAAATAATAATTTATTATGTAATAATAATGTAATAATAACAATAAAGTCTATAACTCCTGAAATAGAAACAACTGGGAACTGCGTATCTCGGGTTTAATTGTAGAACCTATGAAACTGATGTTAATAATTAATACATTTGCACTGTGACTGGTATGCAGTCCATTAAATCCATTAAGAATGCGGGACGGATTTACCCAAGACACTGGTGACAGTCTAACGCTAGTGTTTGTTAGCAACATTAGCTTAACATTTCCATTCTAAATTTGAACTTAAACTTAAGGTAATAAACATGTCTCGGCTAATAGACGGAATCTAGGGTCAGTAATTGTTACACCTTAGTCTGTGTCTGTCCAGTGTCTTTCCTTTTTTGGTTCCTTCCTGCTCCTGTTCTCTGTTCTCTTGTTTTGTTTACCTGTCATGTTTCCCAGCCATGTGCTACTGTGTTTTGGTCCTGTCTCCGCCTTAGCCCTAGCCCCGCCTTGTCATCTGTAACCCCTCCTGTTTCATTTGTAACTCCACCCCCCTCATTACCTCCTCATGTGTCCCTAGTGTGTGCATGTACCCCATGTGCTCCTTTGGTGTTTGTTGTGCTTTTTGTCTGATCTTGTCATGTTACTCTGTCCGGATTGTGTTTATCTGTTTTGTTTAGCCACAGACCTGCTGTGTTGTTTGTCCTCAGTGTTCCAGGTTTGCTTTATTAAGTTTGTTTCTTTGTTTGATTATTTTGCTTGTTTGTTTAAGTCTTTTAGTTTATCCTGTTTTATAGAGTTTGTTTAAGTAACCTTTTTCTTTTTAGTTTGTCTCTAGTGTTTTGTTTATTTTCATTATGGAAAATAAATGTGACTTGGGTGTGCATCCTGCCTACACAGTGATTAAGTGTTCATTTAATTTTCACTAATCTAGTCCTTTTATATCTTTATTCAAACCTTAGATTAACTTCATATCAGCGTTTGATTCCATGTCCAATCACTATCCTGTCATTTCAAATGTGCAATTAAGAATCATAGAATTTCAGTGATTTTGGTAAAGCCCACCAAGTTTCTGATATTGTGACAGTCTGAACAGTAATAAACTCTACTGTAGGTCCGTTTCCACTGAGTGTAATTCATGAACTCCAATGTGTTCTACATTTCTACATACCCTTCATGGTGAACAGGTGCACAGGCCGAGGTTCCCTGACCCAGAAGGTTACGGACCTTCTGACCTTCAAGAACTGCTGTGTAATTCCAGCAGCATCGCTCAGGCTGGGCAGGGGTCGAGATCTGGAGCTGGATGTATTATCAGTGCTGTGCACTATTATTACTATTAGTGAAACAGCGAGGTCTTTGATCAGTTTTCCTCCCTGCTAAAGATTTCATATCCGCGTCAAGAGCAGATATCTGCAGGCAGATAAACTCGTTTCAAAACAAAAATAATTATGAGTTTCTGAGAGAGCGCAGCTACAGGGAGAGATAAGGAGTTATTCAGAAAATCCGCAAGAATTTAAAGCCCAGTAACCCATCGGTGCTCCGTTTTAAATTTTCTCACCACAAATAAACATGGGAATTACAGAGTTTCATGTGGGAATGTGGAAGGAGGGCAACACTGGAATGGAACTGGTACAGGAAACAGAATTTTATGGGGTTTTTTATGGTGATCTACACTTATTGTGTCAAAAGTATTTGCTCGTCTGCCTTCGCATGTATGAGATCTTGAATGACATATCATTTAATACAATGTCGACCCACCCTTTTCAACTACAACAGCTTTAACTCTTCTGGATGAAGTTGTCATGTTTGAACAGGAAGATGCCTTCCATCTTTCCCTGTATAAGTTGGGAGACCGAAATCGTTTGAATCTCTTTGCATTCTGAAAATAAAGAATTCATTTTACTGGAACTGACGGCTAGTTTTCTTACATTTCTTAAAAACAAACCCTTATTATAATCCCCCCTCCACCAAACTTTATATGGCAGCATGCTTTACACAAATGCATCTGATGATTTGTGTTGCACTTGTAGTGCTGCTCAGCCATAGAAACCCTAAATCTCTTCACAGCGTTCTTCATGTGAAGCAGGGGTGTCCAAACTACGGCCCGTGGGCCATTTGCGGCCTGTTTCCTTTTTTGGAGCGGCCCGCGAGGTATTTTAGAAATAGAATGAAAGTTGGCCCGCTGTTAAGCAGGTTTTTATAATGTGAGATTCAAAGTTTGAACGCTAGGTGTCAGAAATGGGCCAAAGAGTCGGAGAGGGTGCGCATTTCTAGCGCAGAAAAACGGGGCAAAAGAGTCTAAAAGCGGAGAGAGTGCGCATTTCTAGTGCAGAAAAACAGGCCAAAGAGTCTAAAAGCGGAGTGGGTACGCATTTCTAGCGCAGAAAAACGGGGCAAAGAGTCTAAAAGCAGAGAGGGTGCGCATTTCTAGCGCAGAAAAACGGGCCAAAGAGTCTAAAAGCGGAGAGGGTGCGCATTTCTAGCGTAGAAAAACGGGCAAAAGAGTCTAAAAGCGGAGAGAGTTCGCATTTCTAGCGCAGAAAAACAGGCCAAAGAGTCTAAAAGCAGAGAGGGTGCGCATTTCTAGCACAGTAAAACAGGCCAAAGAGTCTAAAAGCGGGGAGGGTGCGCATTTCTAGCGCAGAAAAACGGGCCAAAGAGTCTAAAAGCGGAGAGGGTGCGCATTTCTAACGCAGTAAAACAGGCCAAAGAGTCTAAAAGCTGAGAGGGTGCGCATTTCTAGTGCAGAAAAACGGGCCAAAGAGTCTAAAAGCGGAGAGGGTGCGCATTTCTAGCGCAGTAAAACAGGCCAAAGAGTCTAAAAGCTGAGAGGGTGCGCATTTCTAGTGCAGAAAAACGGGCCAAAGAGTCTAAAAGCGGAGAGGGTGCGCATTTCTAGTGCAGAAAAACGGGCCAAAGAGTCTAAAAGTTGCCGTAATTAAGGAGTTTTATATTAAGAGACATCATGAAATTAAACATCAAATGGAAAAATCTTAGTTTACACAACACTGTCAAAGATAAAGACAGTTAGTCCAGTAAAATGGTGTAAAAATGAAATAATCAGGAAAAAAGTATTATTTAAAGTCGTATATTTTATTATTTATTTTATTACAGAGTGTGTGGCCCGTGACTTCAAATATATTTCTCCTTCTGGCCCCCAACAAAAAAAGTTTGGACACCCCTGATCTGAAAGATTAGCACTTTAGAGATCTGTCATTTTACATGATCTACCACTTTGTGACTGAGTTACTGTTGTTCCCAGTCTCTTCCACTGAGTTATAATATCACTGACAGTTGGCTGTGGAATATTTAGTAGTGAGTAGTGAAATTTCACGACTGGACTTGTTGCACAGGTGCTGCCTCCTATCACAGTCCCACAGTGCTGGAGTTCACTGTGAATGCTGGAGCTCCTGAGAGCCTGAGACCCGTTCTTTCACTAATGTTTGTAGAAGCGTCTGCAGGACGAGCTGCTGCTTTTATTAAACACCTGAATTTCAGGATTTGGACGGGAGAGCTGTCCAAACACTGAAGCGATGAATCTGAACGACCCGGAGAAAACTCTTCAGATCACACTGCTGGATACAGAGTCCAGGCAGCTCACTAAAGGCCTTTATCTAAGGCTGCATACCTTAATGCACCACATCTGAGGAAGTCTGTCCAATACAAACATTCCTGATTGTAATCGATAACTAGGCCAGCAGTGTGGACGACTGTACAGAAATGCCAGACTGTATTTACGATGGAGTAACTGTGTGTTTTGGCAACATTCTTACAGTCCAGGTCAGATATTAACTAGTAATAATGCTGTAAAAACCTTGCAAAGACAAAACCAGACTGGAACAGGAATGAAATCGTAAACAACACCAACAATATTAATGAACTTTCGCTTAAGGCAAAAAATTCTTAAAACTTTTATTCTCCTAAATCTGTTTCCCTGAAGCGGCGCCAGATAAAGAAGCTGTGCTCTGGTCTGGAATGCAAGTTACGAAGTAAAAGAGAAGGAAAAAACAGGCCTTTTTCTGTCGAATCACCTTCAAGCTCAAATAACTTTTAGATGGATCTGATTCGCTCATCAGTTGTGAAGCTGTGAAGCTCAAGTTTATGTTAAAAGGGTAACTTCCACATTTGATATTCTAAAATGTTATATTAATAATATTAGAAGCTTTAGAGTATTTTAACTTAATGCTGCACTTAATCTAATGCTGGTATAGCCATATTAAATGCTTGTGCTTTGAGTGATTGGCACATATTAAAATTTATAGTGTTAAAATCAAAATGCAAGTTTTAATCTTAACAACCCTTAAGACCCTATTTTAGCAATCTATAGGCAAGCCGTGCAGCTTGATGTAGGACGCGTCAGGGTGTCTTTGCTATTGTAACGACAGGAAAAGTACACCTTGAGTGTCTCGAAATGCACAAATCCATGTACTAATTCTCTTAATTAATCATGGGTGTGTTTTGGGGGGGTTAGGTGTTTAGTGATATCCTCTTACCTCTGCCAATAGGTAATAAATTAATGAATCTATAAGGGGATTGTGGGTAATGTGGTGAATTAAATGTGGGCAGAGAACCTTGAAGCCTTTAAAAAAAGAAAAATATCAAGTAAATAACACAAAAAACACGGTTCAGCTACAGTAACAACATCAGCGTCCAGCTGCTGGTTATCAGGGAAACACCCACTAGTGCTTTCACATCATACACACACACACACACACACACACACTCACACATACACACACACACACACACACACACACTCACACACACACACACACTCACACACACACACACACACACTCACACACAAACTCACACACACTCACACACACACACACACACACACACACACACACACACACACTCACACACAAACTCACACACACTCACACATACACAAGTTCAAGCTCGATATTCACTCCACACACAGAGCTTTTGGCACATTCTGTAAGAATGAGGTCAGTATAGAGATAGTGTTCATAGAGCTCCGCCTTTATTACATTAACAGAGAATGAGAGAGACAGAGAGAGAGAGAGAGAGAGAGACACAGCGAGAGAGAGAGAGAGAGAGACAGAGAGAGAGAGACAGAGAGAGAGACAGAGCGAGAGAGAGAGACAGAGAGAGAGAGAGAGACAGAGAGAGAGAGAGAGAAAGAGAGAGAGAGAGTCAATGTCTTCCACACAGCTCTTACCTCATGATCACAGATGCCTTTACCATCTTCATGCCTGAGTTAAACAGTTCATCATGAGACTCTGTCCCTCTCACTGCCTGCCTCTACAGCTCTACACCCCTACAGCTCTACACCCCTACAGCTCTACACCCCTACAGCTCTACACCCCTACAGCTCTACACCTCTACAGTTCTACACCTCTACAGTTCTACCCCTCTACGCCTCTACACCTCTACAGCTCTACTGCTCCACAGTTCTACACCTCTACAGCTCTATGCCTCTACACCTCTACAGCTCTACACCTCTACAGCTCTACAGTTCTACACCTCTACAGCTCTATGCCTCTACAGCTCTACACCTCTACAGCTCTACTCCTCTACAGCTATATATAGACATCAGGTCATACAGGTCCTAAACACTCAACTTTCTACAGTCCTACAGACCTTAGACCTTAAAGACCTACAAGCCCTGCAGAGAGTAAGAGGGTTACTGCATTGATCAAGTGCATGGATCTTTTGTTTCCATGAGATAAAATCCACAGGCCTGTCACAGACCAGGTGGGAAAACAGGAAAAAAACTGACATAGTAAGTCTTGTAAAACTATCTTTGTGGACTGTTTGCACCAGTGACGTGCAGACGCTATGGCCCAATGTGCTTGGGCAACTGCCCTTTTGTCGTCCTTGGCTGATATTGCCCTTCCGAGGTAGGGGAAAAATAATATAGGCAAATATGATTTCATATTTCAACAAGATTTTCTTTATAATTCGTAATTTTGATTGAAGTTTCATAAAACAAAGTTTTCAGAGTCAATCATTCAGATTCAGACACCTCGAGAGATAGGCAAAAGGAAGGGGCGCGGGCGTAGCGGGGGACACGCAGCACGCTTCACTAGAAAAAAAAAAAAAAAAGGAAAAAGCACAGCACACGACCGGACGGTGCTTCAGCCGACTAGCAGAGGAGTTTGAAGATGCCGTGGGAGTAGATCGACTGCCCTGAAGGTGAGCTTGAAATGTAGCCTTCACAGTATTACAAGACATGATCACAATCAACTTCTCTAAAATCCGATGTCGTCGAGTTTAGGACATTTAGTGATCCTAAATAATCTGACAGCCACCTACTGTGCCACGTTTAGGTAGTAAAAAAAAAACTGACAGCCAGCTAGCTTGCAGTCAATGTACAATTTACAAGGCTCAGGTTGTTTTGTGGGAGGCTAACCAAACTAAGTTACATGCAGCTGATAACATTTCATTTTATCAAGCAAGATGAATGTTGGACATAAAGCACTATTCCAATTATTCACATGCACGTTGTGTTAATGCAGAAAATTCGAAATGCCCACGGAAAAGAAACAAATACAGGAGAGAGAGAGACACTCTTTTTTGGGGGGGCGGGGGGGATGGGGGGGAACCAGTTCTTAGTACTTTCAGAACCTTGTAAAAAAAAATTCAAATCCACTGACGGATCCGAAAGAAAGGGAGGAATAAACATTCTTCAATAAAAAAAAAAAAACGGCATTGTAGCTTTAAGATGGGCGGCGTTGTTGGGCTCCGGGACTGAATGACATCATTAAAGCGGAATTAGCCGTTTTTCCCCACATGAGTGACATCATGCCATGCGTGAAAACACAGAGGAGGCCTGAGGTTTTAGAAAGGGCTCAGGAGGAGAGGAAGAACAGAGCGGAGGGAGGGGAGGAGAGAGAGAGAGAGAGAGAGAGGGATCTGGTGTAACTCGCTCTGTTCGGTGATGTGAAGTTTTAGCGAGAGTGTGTAGGAGTTTCCCCTCGAGAACTTTTACTCCTGTCTGACCCGTGCTGTGCTCACAGAGAAACTCTACAGTGATTAAAGTCCTACTCTCTTGCTCTCCCTCTTTCTTTCTCTCCCTCTCTCTTTCTCTCCATCCATCTGTCCCCTTAGCAGCATAACTCACAGCACACTCATTCGAGCAATGGAACAATTTAATCACAGAGCAAGAGAGAGAGAGGGAGAGAGAGAGAGGGAGAGAGAGAGAGAGAGGGTGAGAGAGAGAGAGAGAGAGAGAGAGAGAGAGAGAGAGAGAAAAGGAGTAAGACAGAAAGAGAAAGTGAAAAAGATGAGTGAGAGAAAGAGTGAAATAGAAACAGTAATAAAGCAAGTAATAGGAAAAGGTGAGAAAGAGGGAAGGATAAAAAGGGAGAGCAAGAGAAAGCTAAGAGAAAAGAGTAAAAGACCAAAAAGAGAAAGAATCCAGCATTAGAACAAAGGTCAAAATCCACCCCTCTCACCCAGTATCTCTCTCTCTCCCTCTCTGTTTCTCTCTCTCCCTCTCTGCCTCTCTCTCTCTCTCTCTCTCTCTCTCTCTCAGTGCAGCACAGACCCCACCCCAGAGTAATATATAAATGTGTAAATAATCCATGTTTCTCCACCCGTCTCCGGTGATGATCTTTCTCTGATCTCACAGCTCTGATTTACCTCATGAAGGCTTGATTAATCTGCAGCAGGAAGCACCGCAGATCACAACTGATTCACAGAGTTACAACAAAAAACAGCTCAGATCTACTTTACACTTTATTAAATAAGTTATAATTAATAATCTGCTTACAACTTTTGGGATTTGTAAGGTCAAACTCAGTGACAGAAAAACAGCAGAGGGCTTTTAATTTGAAACAACAGTTACCAACAGCAGCACTGCACGTTAACACAGGCCCTTCATGACTCCTAGCAATGCTCAAAATTCCCCAGAACAACATAATGCATAACGAATCACACAGTATTTTGATGATCAAGACTAACGAACATCTTAAAGAAAACACCAGCATTACAAAAGTGCCTCAGGGTTCTGTTTTAGGCCCAATTCAGATTGAGCTTCCGCCTGATGTAAGGGTTGGGTGAAATGAGGCAGGACATATGATGGCCATGTGCCAGCACTCCAGTTTCTGAGTATAATAAAAGAATTGGCCTGAGCAGCATGAATACACTCTGGTTGCTGAGTATAATTTAGGAATCGGCTCGAACCTTTTGGGCCAACACCCCGGTTTTAGAGTATAGTTTAACAGTCAGCCCAAGCTACCCTCTGTGTGTATAAAACACACACAACCCACTTCCACATGGTTGATGCTAAGTCTCAGCTGATGCTGCCATTCATTAGCCCAGCTTAGGCTGGACCTTTAGGCTATCTGGGATGTAACACATGATTTTTTATCAGTCTGAAACTAAAGCAGTTCACTGTTATACGTAAATCACTTACAAAAGGGGAGGGAGAGAGTGTAGAGAAGTGCACAGAGCCGGTGGTTTTGGAAGGGAAACATTGCTGTGGTCATTAGAGGCATCATTAGAGCTTTTCCAGCAGTGTAAATCGTCTCGCCAGCTCAACGTTCCCTAATCCACGTCACTCAGAAAAATCCGAACAACGATTAAGTGTTCAGAGAGCAAGAGATTCCAAAAGAACTGAATAAAGAAATGGCTTAAAATGTGTTTCCAAAGTATTTTCATCATTCTGTTTGCTTTCATACTAATTAACTGCAACATATAAACTTCTCATACACACTTAATATACAGCTGTTTCTGCATTTCAGGTCCTGAACGGTGGGCCAGGATAGTTTAGGGCTTAACAACTAAACAATCATTTCAAAAAAGAGATGACAGGTGAGTATAAAATCATGATTTGGTACCGAAGTATGATTCAAGGCTGAGTCTTTTAGGAGCAAAAGCGAGCAGACGATCTCCAGTTTGTGATAAATTTGTAAAAAAATGATTGAAATATTTAAAAACAATGTTTCTCAAAATAAGCGATTTGCATATGTATCTTCTTTCAACATTGTATAATATCATTAAACCATTTAAAACATGCATAGAAATTTCAGTTAAAAAAAGAAGAGGCCCCAAGAACTGTGATTCATGATAAAAAACACATGAGCAAACTACAACCCTGTTTCACCAGCTGCTCTCACCAGCAATGCTATCTCACCTACAACAAATAAACAAAAAAACAAACAAACATTTATCAAGTCGAGAAATCGAGAGATAACTAAGCATATAATCTATAACTATGACAACAATCTAAAGATCATTTTGTTGTTTTGTAAACATGGAGCGAAACTCCGAGACGTCCTGCCTCAGAGAATCAGACAACAGTCTCGAGTGTTTGGATCCTTTTTTTCAGAAATGACAGAACTAAAAAAGAGATCAGAGAGATGTTTCATCAGATTGTCTGAGGAAGATCATGAACAGGTAAACCCTCTCTCAGATCCTGAGCTACACTCTTAGCTTTGGAATTCCAGAGATGAAAGCTGGAGAGAAGTTCAAAACACAAGAGAGGAATATTAAAACGCAGAAAGAGGAGATGGAGGAACTGTACTGAAAACATCACGCCTGTTTTCAGGAAACCAGCACCAGATAAACAGAAACAGCCGGAGAAAAACACCTGAGAAACTAAAGCTTTAGAACCAGGAGCGATTCTACGACTGATGTGAAGATTTGAGGTTATGTGGAGCTGTTACCATAACTGTGTTTGTTTGGATGATATTTTGGGCCTTATCTTATACCCAGTGTAAAGTGAGTTGTGATTAAAATACTCTGTGAACACATACACACACACTCTCTCACACACACACACACTCTCACACACACACACACACACACATACACACAGACTGCTGTCCGCAGCATTCTCTCTGGTCAGGCTGCTGAGTTGTGCTGAGTGAAGCAGTTTCTGATTCAGCAGCTTCACGCTTTAATGTTCAGCTGTTTGTTATAAAGACTATATCACTGACTGAACATGAGGGGGGGGGGGGACAAATGTTCAGTTTTGAGCAAAAAAAAATCATTGCATGTTTTTTCTATATGTTAGATGTTGCTGTCTGCTCACCTCAGACAGAGAATAAATGGAACAGTGTGATCTACTGAAACACATGAGCGTAAACAGCGGGCAATATCAAGGGTGGCAAAAATGATTGAAATCATTTATAATATATATATATATATATATATATATATATATATATATATATATATATATATATATATTGTTATAGGATGAAGCACACAGAGAACACAGACACGGGGAGTAAATGAACTCAAACCATACCTTTTATTGGTTTCCAACGCCCTCCACCACACCCAAAACAAACTTAAATCATAACTACAGCCCAAATGGGGCTCTAGAGTCTGTAGATTTAACTCAGTTTTACTTTAAAGGTTCGTGCGGCCTCAGCTCTCCAGCGAAAGTCTCCCGAGTGAGGGTTGAGGCTCAGTTTATATGCCTGTCCCAGCTGGCTGTTCAATCAGTCCTGATGCGGACCAGCTGGGACAGACATGGCTGTGCGCTCCGGCGAGGGGCGGACCCACAACTCCCCCGCCTCCTCACGCCACAATATATATATATATGGAGGAAGGCATTAGAGTCCTGCCCATTTCTATCCCTTTAAATGTGAGCTGGAGACAACACAGAGACACACACACACACACACACACTTACACAGTCCATACTTTAGCCTGTCGACCCCCGAGAACATCACAGTCTGTCACTGATGCACAAAAACAAGGCCACGTCCTGTCCGTCCTCCTCTCAGTGCAGGAGGATATGGAATCTGTTTCCTATTCCTGAGCCGACAGCGGACAATCAGACAGACCAGAGACAGACCAGGACCAATCGGTCAGCTCACACACACTCACACTATCAGTTCCCTCAACGGCAACATCCTCAGTGGAAACAGTGATGGCGTCCGGACCGTGCTGAGATAAGCCTTTAACCTGCTCTAATCTCTCTGTGTGAACCAGAACCAGAACCCTGACTGTCCTCTGAACTCTGATCCCACAGAACCAGAATTGAAGGATAAAATTCAGATTGATCTCAGGAATGTAAATGGTCTGCAAATTTAGTGTGAAATAAAGTAGTGAGGCTTTTGACAAGTGCCATTAACCCCCCCGCCCAGGGCTGACACACTATAGGTCAGGGGTGTCCAAACTAAGGCCTTAGCTTGTTAAGCAGATTTTTATAATGTGAGATTCAAAGTTAGGTGTCAGAAACAGACGCTAGGTGTCAGAAACAGACCAAAGAGTTGGAGAGGTAGCGCATTTCTTGCGCAGAAAAACGGGAAAAAAGAGTCTAAAAGTGGAGAGGGTGCGCATTTCTAGCGCAGAAAAACGGGGCAATAGAGTCTAAAAGCGAAGAGAGTGCGCATTTCTAGCGCAGAAAAACGGGGTAAAAGAGTCTAAAAGTGGAGCGAGTGTGCATTTCTGTACTAAAAGTTGCCGTAATTAAGGAGTTTAATATTAAGAGACATCATGAAATTAAACATCAAATGGAAAAATCTTAGTTTACACAACACTGTCAAAGACAAAGACAGTTAGTCAATTAAAATGGTGTGTAAAATAATCAGGAAAAAAGTATTATTTAAAGTGGTATATTTCATTATTTGTTTTATTTGAGTGTATCCCATGACTTCAAATATATTTCTCCTTCTGGCCCCCAACAAAGAGAGTTTGGACACCCCTGCTATAGGTGTTTTATTAGTAAAATCACAATTTAGGCCTCCAGATCACACAATGCCACTGGACTGGAAGAGGATCCACACACCTGGAGAAGAACACTACCTTTCAGTTCTGTTACATCAGATACAGATTCAGAGGTAGAAGATCCACATCAAGTGATAAAGGGGGAAGGAAACATCATTAGAACATTAACTGTCAGTTCTGTTGCATCAGCTAGCAGATGCTCATGCTAACTACACTGCCCTTGCGAAGTACTGGAGGAAAAAGAAGAGCCTACAGTACCCAGAGAAAGTGAGGCAATCTCAAACTGGCACTCTTTTGATCTGGACAGCTTTAAAAGTCATTTTGTCGTGGATTAGTAGGTCTGCATGAAAGATCTGATTTGTTTATTGTTGGAAACACCAAGAGTGACGTATTATAGTCACAAACAAACTCCATCACAAGTTATAACGTGCAATAAGAGAAGATAAGAGAAGACAGCTATTAGTTTCCCACATACAGGGTAATGTTTCAGAATGTTTCAGCAGAGCGCTCCAGGTGCTTCCAGGTGAGAAAGCGCTACAAGCTCAGAGTGTTTGGTATGGAAACATGACGGCTGCTTCAGCATGACGGGCCAAACCGGAGCTTGATTTATAGTGTCAGCTCTAAAGAGCGAAAGCAAATGTACAGAGTTCACTGTTTCATAGTGTAGCCCTTAGGGAAGTAGAATAATAAGAGCTCAGCAGCAGTGGGAGAAATAGACTGAAAAAAGTGAAAAAACTAAAACCAAAAACAGCACAACGTTCTCCAAAATATCTGCTTCATCCCGTTGCAGGTTGCATCAATCACACACCACAATAAAAGTGGAGGCAGTGAAATCTTCATGGTAAATAAAACAGACAGTAGAAACTTCAACAACTGTTCCAGGATCAGGTAGATAGTGGAAATTTGTAAAGTACAGTATAATTAGCATATTTCAGTAGAAGGTCAGCTAGGAATCACACAATGCTGCCAGTTCTGGGAGTTTGAAGGCTGTTTATTTGCTGCCATTCCAACATTCTTCGGCTCGCTTAGAGGAGATCACTAACCTTCAGTTTGCAGACATGCATATGCATATGCAAATGCATAAATCTGGCATAGTTTATTCATTCTGTAATAGAATAAGTGGTAAAAAGAAATATCTATTATTAAAGTATTTACTTCATGTGTAAGCTGCTGTGTACGTAGTGATGTCGATGTGGGTTTCCTCTGACGCACAAAAACGATTTGCGTACCAATAATAATGATACAATATTGTGACAAATATTGCATATTGTGGAAATGTCTGTAAATATTGTGATTTAATAGTTTTACCCTAAAAAAACAAATCCTGTTTAATTGCGTAATGTGGAGCAAAAGCTCTATTATAAAGCAAGGGGCAAATATTTAGACTTGCTTTACAATAGAGTTTTTGCTCCACATTATGCAATTAAACAGGATTTTTAATAATTGTGTAGTGAATACTTATTTTTATATTTAAACACACCTCTCTCTGATGAAGATTTACAGGTTTCTGAAATGGTGGGCGTGTCCTTAGTGTCCATTGGTCAGGATTACACTAAACATAGGTGAAATTCACCAATAACAGATGAAATGCAGATGAAGGACCAGAGACACCACCAGTCAGATGCAGCAAAAGGCAGGGGGAGTGTCTCAGCCCTCAGTGGGCTGGGGAACTTATATATAAAATAACAATAATAATAATAATAATAACATGAAATATGATAAAAAAAAAACATCCCTAATTATGACATTAATAAATACTTGACTGACAGCCTAATGTAGAACTGAAAAGCATGCTGGGATACAATACAGCCACTCCTTTAATCTGATTAAAAATAGATAGATAGGCACGCCCACTGTTGTAAAATTGCTTGGGAGGGGGCGTCGAGTGGTCCAGCGGTCTAAAGATTGCTGGTTGGAACCCTCGCTCATGCAGATTTGCCATCAAGCTGCCGGCACTCAGAGGGAGCAAAATTGGCCCTGCTCCCTCCGGATGGGTAGATGGCACTCTCTCCCCACATCACTAAAGGGTGATGTCCACAGCACAGGGGATCTGTAAGCTGATGTATAGGAACCGAATCGCTGCGCTTTCCTCCGAGCGTTAGCGCTGTTAGTGAGGCTGCTCAGCAGCAGCTCGCAAAGTATCAGAGGAAGCATGTGTCAGTCTTCACCCTCCTGGTGTGTTGGGGCATCACTAGTGATAGGGGGAGTCCTAATGAGTGGGTTGGGTAATTGGCCGTGTGAATTGGGAAGAAAATGGGAAAAATAGGAAATAAAACTAATAAAACTATTTAAAAAAAGCTTGGGAGGGTTCTGTGTAATTTGCAGTTCAGCAGTAGATAAGTGCAGATGAGAATGGACTCATCCAAATGTCCCGCGGCGGGAAGAGTCAGATACGTTGCAACAACACAGCTGTGTAATACTCTACTGTTTACCAACAGCCGGGACTGCTGACTCCTACACACACCCGCCTGAAAACCACACTAACCACCAACACATGAGATCCTCCCACAGCGCAGCACCTTTAGCATGCTGCTTCTCAGCTGCTCTTCATTAAAGTCAGTCTGTAATTAAACAGATTAACAGCAAATACAGTGCTAAGCAGATTAATAGCATTAGCATTAACTGTTACTGAAACCACCTTGTTCTGGACTAACCGCTAGCATTGACTTTCACATGTAAGTTGTTTATTGAGTGTTGTGACAAGTTGTGAGGTGTTATCTTGTAAATGAGGTTAAACACTGGCCAATGTGCTCATGGCAAGCGATGGCTGGCGAGGCTAAAAGCTAACCATACAAGGCCCGGTGGGCCGACAGACCTCAGGGACCGATGCTATTTTTTTCCCCCTTTTTTTTCTAAGACCGGTCCACAAATTAGAAGGGGCGGCCCATTGGCCTATCTTCAATATAGACAGTGGACTGAACCAATCAGGATATAGGAAGAAAGCGGCCACACCCTTTCTCTGCGTGGATTAGCTCTGAGCACATGGGTGACTGGAAACGCGCTCTCTCTCTCTGACTGTCTCTCTTTCTTTCGTTCTCTCTCTCTGACTGTCTCTCTTTCTTTCGTTCTCTCTCTCTGACTGTCTCTCTTTCTTTCTCTCTCTCTGACTTTCTCTCTCTTTCTTTCTCTCTCTCTGACTGTCTCTCTCTCTCTCTCTGATGTAAGAGATTGACACCACTAATATTATTTAATTTTATCAATCTAAAGCTAGATTGATAGATAACATATTTCTTAAAAAGAACTCAAACACTAAAATGCATCCAGTAATTAGAAAATAAATATTTTGTAGTTAAAGTAATGCTGTTGTTTTGTTTTTAATAAAGTGCCACAATCAGACTCATTGTTTTTTGTTCCACCTAGATCGAAAGATCCTCTCATGATGAGAGTAGGAGAGAACCCTGGTTTCAAGCATTTAATAAAAGAGCCCCGTTACAACATTCCATCCCAAAATCCTAAACATGATTATATTAAAGTTCATTTTTATTATGAAGTTGGTAATGGTAAGGCTATACAGAATGTCCTGTTTGTAGCCTGATACAAATACATGTTATAGCTGTTTAAAGGAGGAAAAATTAGAATTGAACTGTTGTATCAGAGAATAAAAAAAATACATATTAGAGATGATTTCAATACAAATGATAAAGAATCAATTGAACTACACAGAGCAGAGAAAAAAATGGTGGAGTTAACAATAGACACTAAACTTTTTATATTTAATATGCTGATGATACATTATGCTTCTCTGTAACCCCACATCCATAAACTACAAGTCGGTCGTGCTCCGCTAATTATGAGGGGCAGATATTTTGTCCCAGTCCAGCCCTGTCTTCAGCTAGCAAAAACACACCACACATAAATGCTACGTTCACACAGCAAGTCCTTCATAAACCTTGAGATGGTGAAGCTTTGCTGTTCCACATTTAGGGAGGGAGCAGAGAGCAGGAAGAGTTCAGCATCAACAAGTGCTTCAACTTTTCATGATCTGATTTCAGCTTACAGTAGTGAACCTGATCTGACCCCGCCTCTAAATCTGATCATTCCATAGAGAACGTCTACTAATACCTGCCTTAATCTCTCTCTCTCTCTCTCTCACACACACACACACACACACACACACATACTCACACACATACTCACACACTCACACACACACACATATATTTAATTACACACCGTATATACCGTCCTCCAGACACAACACACTACAGTGATAACGCTCTCATCTTCATCTGCTCCTGATCTCTACCTCACGTCTAGAACTCACATTGGGTTCTGCTCCCACAGTCCAGAGAGCAGAGTGGTGGAGTAGCTCTGAATAGGTGGAGCTTCTGAGACAGTAGGTTCTACTGGTATTTACATCTGGAATGTAAATGCATTTAATGCACACTAAACAAATACTTGGGCTGTCATTCGCATTCTGATTGGTCAGGAATATCAGGCCTGGCTGTGGGATGATGTTATTGGATGGAGGAGAAGACTGGCGTAGTACTGGCGGATGATGCTTCAGAGATCATGTTCACCATGGTTATAAAGAGAAGAGACAGGACAACAGAATAACCTTTTACATCATATTAATGGACACTTTAATGAATTATTTCAGCTACTGACATTAAATTAGTACATTATGGCATTGACAAAGCATTTGTCATCTAGAGCTGCTCCTCGAATCAGAAAAGTCCAGAAAAGCTTTACATTAATTACATTTTCCTATTTCATCAAAACTTGTTTTTCTTGTGATTTAGAGATGATTTGTTTTGTACAGATTCTAAATTATTTTTGTTTCCTCAAGAAAAATAAGTTTGGATGAAAATGAAAAATGTGATGGAAATATATATATATATATATATATATATATATATATATATATATATATATATATATATATATATATATATATATATATATTTCCATCACATTTTTCATTTTCATCCAAACTTATTTTTCTTGAGGAAACAAAAATAATTTAGAATCTTAGAAACTTATATATATATAATGTGTGTGTGTGTGACAACACTAAAACAGCTTTTATCTTAAGATCTTTTCTGAAGCTGCTGTTGGCTCTTATGTGCAGTTTAACAGGTGGAGGACACAGAAGCTCCAGCAGCTCCAGCAGCTTCAGGCCGAGGCTGATGTTGAGGTGGAGCCTCTTCACTGTTGAGTGATTAACCATCACAAACAGGAACTGAGTGCAGGGCGCGACCTGCAGGCCCACAAACCGTTATATATATATATATATATATAGAGCTTTTTCTGCAATCACACTGATACAGCACATTTCCTGACAGGAGAAAATACACACACCCTTCACTACGGTCAGAGGGTCACACACACACACACACACACACACACAGAGTTACCACATTTAGAGATCTAAAACTCACACCCACCAGCTGAACAAAACAATCACACAGAGCTGTGCACCGCTGTACATTTCAACAACGACGATCCAACGAGTCTTTACACTTTTTTATTTACTGTAACACAAAAACACTACACTAACACGTCTGCAGGCCTGATCAGTGTTATTGTTTTGTATGTGCAAGAACCTACTGATACAACAACACATATCACTGTACAGGGGATACAATTACAGACAAACCAAGTCTCCCTGAAGCTGCAGGAGTCTCCCGCATTTCGGTAGTGGCTCCCTGATGCCCGCGAGTCACATATAATCTCCCGGAATTCAGAACGAGTGCCCCAAGAGTGTACTGCACACAAACGCGCACACAGGCGACAGACTTTTTTTCTCTAATCACGTGTGGGAAGGAGAGAGAGAGAGAAAACAGAGAGGGTTCTGATTGGCCTGTTCTCTGCAAAGAGTCTGTGAGACAGCCAAGTGTCAGAGTCAGAGTCAGAGTGTGGGCGGGCAGTGTTTTTCCCCCCTCCCGGACGGGATTTGTTCAGTGAGTGAGAGAAAGCAGATCATGGCGGAGGCAATATTAATAATTATTGTAATATGATATGAAATGTTTTTGATGTTGTGCAATTTTTTTGTGATATTGTAACTGTCAATTTTTGTCATAAAGGCTTTTTTTCCAAAAAAAAGAAAGCAGAGGCAGGGCCTTCCAAAAAGAAAAAAGATAAAACTCATTTCACCTCTGAATACTCTAAATTTAATTAAAAAAAGTAAAAATAATTAATATAAAAGTAAAGTTTCGTTATCCTTTGGTGTGTGTGCAAGTTTTTTTTGTTTTGTTTTTTTTGGCTGGGTAACCTCCCTGAAATCAACTTTTGCAACTTGTGATGTCTGCAATTAAATGTATAGAAATATCTAATAATATATAACTCAATATAAACCACTGTTTGCCACCAACCCTACATGTGTTTAGCAATTTATTATAAATTAATACTGTGTTGTGATTGGGACAGGGTATCACCACTGATTCGATTCATTATCAAATATTGCAGGGATATTTCAGTTATTGTTACAGGTTTTATTTGCACGCAAAAAGAGATTTCCAGAGAATTAATGTTGTAATTAATGAAACTCAACCAGTGTCTCAGTGCTGCTGAGCTTCTCTGCACCATAAATACTGATTTTTTTAAACAACGACACTTTTTCCTCATATAGAGAAACTGCCTGATAATCTACTGTTCAGAACAGAAACACGGGCCAAAGCCATTTAAATAAAAAAAATTATAATCATTTCAAACCCAACAATACAGTACTGCAGAACAGAATATCACAATACTTTCATATACTAATGATTTCTTACATTCCTATACAGTATGAAAGTGATAGTGATGAACACACAACTTGTTTGTACTTTAATATACTCTAATATACTCTACTATACTCTAATGTACTGCACTATACTCTACTATACTCTAATGTACTGCACTATACTCTAATGTACTCTACTATACTCTAATGTACTGCACTATACTCTAATGTACTCTACTATACTCTAATGTACTGCACTATACTCTAATGTACTCTAATGTACTGCACTATACTCTAATGTACTCTAATGTACTGCACTATACTCTACTATACTCTAATGTACTCTACTATACTCTAATGTACTGCACTATACTCTAATGTACTGCACTATACTCTAATGTACTCTACTATACTCTAATGTACTCTACTATACTCTAATGTACTGCACTATACTCTACTATACTCTAATGTACTGCACTATACTCTACTATACTCTACTATACTCTAATATTCTCTACTATACTCTAATGTACTCTACTATATTCTAATGTACTCTATTATACTCTACTGTACTCTAATGTACTGCACTATACTCTAATATTCTCTACTGTACTCTAATGTACTGCACTATACTCTAATATTCTCTACTATACTCTAGTGTACTGCACTATACTCTAATATTCTCTACTATACTCTAATGTACTGCACTATACTCTACTATACTCTAATGTACTGCACTATACTCTAATGTACTCTACTATACTCTAATGTACTATCCTTTAATGTACTCTACTATATTCTAATGTACTGCACTATACTCTACTATACTCTAATGTACTATCCTTTAATGTACTCTACTATACTCTAATGTACTGCACTATACTCTAATATACTCTAATGTTCTGCACTAACTCTAATGTACTCTACTATACTCTAATGTACTGCACTATACTCTAATATACTCTACTTTACTCTAATGTACTGCACTATACTCTAATATACTCTATTATACTCTAATGTACTATCCTTTAATGTACTCTACTATACTATAATGTGCTGTACTATCTACTGAACTATCCTCTTATGTACTGTACTATACCTTGGTGTGCTGTACTATACTCTAATGTACTGAACTATACTCTAATGTGCTTACACACACTCACAACCATCACTGCAACTGCTCACACTTACACACACATACATGGTTTTACTCGAGGTGGTTCACACACAACCATGCCAACATTTATTTATCTTGTTAATGGGGGTGAGTACTGGTCAGTGTGCTCGTGGTGTTGAGTTTGGGTCACTGTTTAAATGATCTGGGGTAATATTATTTTAATTAGTAAAACATTGCGATACAGCCAAAACCAAATCCCAATTCCTGATCAGAGTTCTGGGAAACGCTGGACAAAACAACTCCGCTCCCCAGAGAAAAGACACGGACGCCAAGCATGCCTCTTAAACTGTGTTTAACAAAGGGTCCATCACATTCATCACAGACCTGAGGAACACGGTCGCCTGGTAACGCCTGGCCTGAGGAGACCCATTATACTCAGCTCTGACATCTTTATACCCTTTAATAAATATCACAACACAGAGAGACAGACAGATAGAGAGAAAGAGAGAGAGAAAAAGAGAGACAGATAGAGAGAGACACACACAGAGAGAGATAGAGAGACACAGAGAGAGAGAGACACAGAGAGAGAGAGACAGACACAGAGAGAGAGACACAGAGAGAGATAGACTTCACTCAGTCTGATCAGCACTGCGATCTGCTCCACATGCTGGACATCAACTGTGTGAGGAATTTTATTAACCACAGCCAGGCCTCAGCACTGCAGTGAAATATGAAAAAATACAGATTAATTTCTCTACTTTATAGAAAAATACTTATTTCCACTTTCCACAGATTTAAATTAATATATTCCAGACCGTCTCTAGTAAAACCTGGAGTGGTTCTCCAATAGTACTGAAGGAGTTTCTAGAGGAATTATTTAGCACCCACAGCAACTCAGCATCAGACCAAGTAAACGAGAGGAAGACATCAGACCATATGGAAACAATTTTGCTGCTTCCAGTAGACGTGAAATGACAGTGATTGGCCTTGTTAAACTTCTGACCTGGAACACATTTACGTAATACACTAAATGTGTACTATAGCTGTTGGAGGTAGTCTGATGTATATATGTATATAGGAAAAGCAGTAGCCATAGTCCTCCATAAACCAGCTCTACACTCACTGTTATTACAGACACTGATTATATAATAAAGGCCTGAAGCTGGATAAAGTCGTTTCATTAGAAATTCACAGAGCTCATAATTTAGCAGTTCCTGATAACAAATTCTCCATTACTCCCTGAACTCCAACCTGAAGTGGGAAACCCAGCCCACTACTGATTAACACATATTTACATATGCATGGTTTCGTAAAAAGGTCAAATGAAACGTAAATTTGCACTAAAAGAAGCTTTTCACATTCATTTTTATTCTGGAGCTGAAAGTATTGAGGGCTGAAAACTAATTCTTAAACTGTCATTTTTATTTGCATTTTTTCACTTGGAACCATAATGTAAATAAACTTTAAACAATAAATAGACAAAATATAAATAAAAACTGTTTTATTGAAAAAATTATGTGAATGTGATAAACAACAATCATAGAATAGAAAAATGCTAAAATAAAGGATACAGCATGGTCCTTGATATAGACTTGCATGAGACAACAATGAGAAACTGAAGACAATAAAGACGATGGATGAGCATAACATTTCTTTTAAAAGTCAGTATAAGTTTTGAGGCTAAGGTGTACTAGTAGTGCAAATATAAAGAGTTAAATTTATAAGCAACATTTGTTAACTTTAGAATTCACTGCAACTTCTTTACCTCAGAAGTTTATTATTTTAATTATTGGAGAATATGAATCACAGCACTACACTGCTCATTTTACAGTATGAAACAGTACAGAAGTTTTGTAAGGAAATGTCTACCTCCACTGGACACCAGTGGAATTGCACGAGAGCTCTGGTGAGTTCCAGAGTCCAAAATGAATGGGTTTATATGGGGCAATTAATCATACTCATAGTTTTTAAGTGTTTCATCATTTTATACTGAAATCTGTACTTATTTTAGCACAGAACAATTCGGTTTAAGCACAGATCAGCCAATCACATGTTTGCTTGTCCAAAACTGGAGATGCATATTAATGATTATAAATAATCACAGACCTGCTCCATCGCCATTCTCCTTCTCGTAGCCTTCGCTCCTCTGATGCTAATTTATTATCTATTCCTGTTAAGAGCGTCTCTATAGCTGCACCATCACTTTAGAACTCTCTCCCCAAACCCCTCCGAGACTCTTCAGATTTGTCTACATTTAATTCACGTCTCAAAACCCACCTCTTCAGATCTTATGATGTAATGTATTGAGACATAGCAGACATAGCACACTGAAGCGTCACAGTGTGAAGGAAAATCAGCAACTATTGTTCAGCACCTTCAGGAACTCCTTTCCATATTATTATAATCTACAATGTAGAAAATAGATTAAATAAAGAATAAAGAATCCGGTGATTCATCCAGCAAGTGGCAGCACTGCCCCGGAAATACAGCCTGAAAACTGAGAGAAGAAGAAGAGGTTCCACAGCTCTGTGTGTGTGTGTCTCAATTCAGGGGCTGCATCCTTCGAAGGATGCGGTCTACGAAGGTGTGTCCTTTGAAGGATGGGTAGGCTGCAGCAGAGCCATAGCTATGGCTCTGGGCTGCAGCGGCTCTACTGAAATGGGACAGTCTACCCTACGGAGTATTTCCTGTTTCCTGTTTGAGATTCTACCCACCACAACCAAAGTCAGAGCTGAGAAATGAGCCAGAGATTTAGATCTAGTTTAGCTTCAGACCACAAAATACCAAATGAATTAAGTCCAGGTTAATTAACTGTGCAGTTACGTTACTTAAATATTTTAAATGTGAATGGGTGGAACTGAACATAAACAAATAAAAGGGCGTTGGAAAAAAGAGAATAAATTAGAATAAAGAATTATTTAGTTTATATATATATATATATATATATATATATATATATATATATATATATATATATATATATATATATATATATACGTATATATATACGTATATATATACGTATATATATATATAGTTTTATGTAGTTTATATATATATATATATATATATATATATATATATATATATAACTATATATATAAACTAAACAATACTCATAAATTAACTAAATAATACATTAAGACATACACACATATATATATATTATTTATTTTATGTAAATAAATATATATATTTATATATCTATAAACTAAAAACATATAACAACATAAACATGATACTACATACATAAACAGAATAATACTTATACACACTAAATAATATAATAATATAAATTATAATATAAATTATATAATATATAAATAATATTTATAATATCTATAAGTATTTATATATCTATAAACTACATAATACAGCCGACTCCTCTGCTGACTCCGCCCTTTTCGTGCTGAAATAAGCCGGCGCGCAATGAATCTTGGGATACTGTAGGCTGTGAAGGATACACCTGGTGCATCCTTCGTTTCCGAGGAAAAGAAGGCTGCATTCGAAGGAGTCTTTGGCTGTGACCGAAATGGCTCCCTATTTACTAGTTAGGGCACTATTGAGTATGTCAGCCATTTTTCTTTGAGTATCCGAATCATAAGGGGGAATTCGAACGTGATTTTGAGGGCACTAAAAACTCCCATAATGCATCATGATTTATAGTAAACTTCGCTGCTTACTAAGCGAGCTGAATGTGTCCCAAAATGCTTTGCGGGTCTCGCTACTAAGCAACAGACAGCCGAAGAAACGGAGCGGACAGCGAGCCACCAGGGTTGCCAGATTGTTACAGTGGGATTCAGATTACTGAGAAAACCACCCAAACAGCTGATGTTCGTCATATTAACATTATTACAGGGTTTATTCCAACATGATCTTAACTAAAATACCATAAATATCTTAAATATCACTGATTACCAAAAATGATATTTACATGAGTTTATCTGCATATTTGTGTTATGTGTTTTGTGCCTTGTATCATTGGACATACGAAATGTCGACACAATTCGACATTTGACATGTAACCACCCAATCTGGCAACAGTACCAGCCGGTGTACGCTGCTATTTTTAAGGTTTTCTTCATGTAGTTCAGTAATGTGAGGATCATCTTTTAAACAGCGTAAATATAACAAACAGATAAATAACATCATGATCAGCTCAGAGCTTCACTATCTTTAATTCAGAGCTCAGTTCAGTGTGTTTATGGAGTTTTAAACACGGCTCAACCCCCCTCTCACCTGTGTGTGTTTATGAGACCGGTGCTGGCGCATGATAATGATGAGTTAGTGTCCGAATTCACTCCCGTTTTACCACTAATTAGTGAACTTATTAGTATCTCCCTACATAGCGCAACACTAATGAGGGAGTATGGAGCCATTTCGGTCACAGCCCTTGAAATGGGACTGCCTAGTCGCACCGCGGTGACGTAATCAGCCTTCAAATGAGTCCTTCGAAGGCTGCAGCCCCTGAATTGAGACACAGCCAGAGTGTCTCTCTCTCTCTCTCTATCTCTCTGCTGGAGCAGGAACAGGATGAGCTGATCTACAGGAGGTAATGAGAAGTTTTACTCCCAGAGACACAAAAACACATTAAACGCATCAATATCAGCAGCAGCAGCTTTATCTGATCATCTTCTTCTGGTTCCTCGGATCTACAGTCAGTCTGTGACCGACAGCCTCCATGTTTATACACACGCAGCGCTGCCGACCAGCAGCTCCGCCATATTGGTGGGGTCAACACCGCCTTGTAAACAAACACAGCTAAACGGAGATCTGCAGCTTTTCTACTTAAACACCTCAATAACCATCACATTTCTGCACCGGATTCATTATTTTTGTTAATTATTTTGTAAATCCTCATGTATAAAACACAGGTTTTGATTTTATGCAAATTTTAAGAGAGGAGTGTGTGTTAGCATTAAGCTAACGTGGTGGATTTTTTGATTGTTTTGATTTGGGAAATTCACAATACCGACAGTGCTAACTGATGGATCAGCAGATAATTATGTAAATAGAAGTGCGAGAGAAACATTTCCATCTTCTACCCCTCACAGATAAACAATTAAATATAGGGTCTTTAACAGTGACAGAGAATAAGGCATTTCAAGCCTATAAAGTGTAACAGCAGTGTAACAAAATTTTATATATATAAATATATATATATATATATATATATATATATATATATATATTGTATATATATTGTATATATTAGATCAGTGACGACCTGCTGACAGCCAGCCGGTAAAGACGCACCATCTCCATATACAGTGGCTTGCAAAATATTCATACCCCTTAAACCTTCTCACATTTTGTATTTGTATTTTACTGAGATTTACTAAGTGACAGACCAACACAAAGTAGCACATCATTGTGAAGTGAAATAAGAATGATACATGTTTCTAAACATTTAAATCAAATAAAAATCTAAAAAGTGTAAACAAAAAGTGAAAAGTGTATCTCTCTGTACTGCTGTTTTGTTCTGTTATTTGTTTGTTGTTTGTTATTTGATTGTACTAAGCGGGTCAACCCGAGTAGGATGGGTTCCTCTGACTGAGTCTTGGTTCCTTCCAAGGTTTCTTCCTCTTAAAGGGAATTTTCCTTGACCTGACCTTTTTTCTCTGTAAAGCTGCTTTGTGACAACTTTAGTTGTAACAAGTGCTGTATAAAAATAAAATTGAATTGAATAGAATTGAATTAAACATGCAACAGTATTTAGCCCACCTATATCTGTACTTATTAGAGCTGCCTTTCACTGTAATTACAGCTGCAGATATTTTAGGGTTTGTCTCTACCACCTTTGAGTATCTATAGGCAGAGATCTTGGTCATTCTTCTTTGCAAAACAAAAGGTCAGCCAGGTGTCATTTGCAGGCCAACTGCAAAGGCACTTCTTATGTCTTTCTTTCAACAATGTTTTTCATCTTCCACTCTTCCATAAAAGCCAGATTTGTGGAGAGCAGAACTTCTAGTTGTCCTTTGGACAGATTCTCCTGATCCACCTGAGCTGTGGATCTTTGCAGCTCCTCCAGAGTGATCATGGGTCTCTGGGCTGCTTCTCTGATCAGTGCTCTCCTTGCTGGATCTGTCAGTTTGGGTGGACAATGGTCATGACTTGGTAGGTTTGTAGAAACAGTTGTAGAATACTTTTTCCTTCATGTTTGGTTGATGGATTGAACAGAGCTGTTTGGGATGATCAAAGTTTGGGATATGTTTATATTACTTAACCCTGCTTTAAGCTTCTACATAGCATCTCTAGCCTGTTGGGTTACAGTACAGGAGCTTTAATGACAGTATAAAGGTGTACCGGTAGATTTGTAAAAACTAGTACAAATAGTGGAACTGCAGCAGGTAAATAAACTGCATTTGTTACATTACATGTTTACATTTTTATTTCTGTCTTTTAGAAATGAAGACGTTCCAAGTCATCGCCTGCTCTCAATGTGACTTTCCTATTTGGGTGAAGATCATCTCCACAAGCAGCTAATCAAGCTGCTGAAAGAAGATATCCAGAAGAAAGACTATGTCTCACGGAGAAATTAATCCAAGTCCAGACAAAGAGAAAACTCACCACTGTTTAGAGTGTGGGAAGAGTTTTACTGAACAGAGTTCTCTCAAAACACACCAGCGTATTCACACTGGAGAGAAACCCTATCACTGCTCAGACTGCGGTAGAAGTTTTACTGTACAAAGTTCTCTAAAAACACACCAGCGCATTCATACAGGAGAGAAACCGTATCACTGCTCAGCTTGTGGGAAGAGTTTTACTACCCAGACTTCTCTCAAAACACACCAACGCATTCACACTGGAGAGAAACCGTATCACTGCTCAGAGTGTGGGAGAAGTTTTAATCTTCTGTGCAATCTAAAACGACATGAGCACATTCACACAGGAGAAAAAACATATTGCTGTTTAGACTGCGGGAAGAGTTTTAATCTTCAGAGTAATCTAAAACGACACCAGCGCATTCACACAGGAGAGAAACCGTATCACTGTTCAGACTGTGGTAAGGGTTTTACTACACCGAGTCATCTCAAACTGCATCAGCGCATTCACACAGGGGAGAAACCCTATCACTGTTCAGAGTGTGAGAAGAATTTTTCCACACTGAGGGATCTCAAAGCACACCAGCGCATTCACACAGGAGAGAAACCGTATTACTGTTCAGACTGTGGGAGGAGTTTTAGTATACAGGGTAATTTCATGAAGCACCAGCGCATTCACACTGGAGAGAAACCGTATTACTGTTCAGACTGTGGAAAAAGTTTTGCTGGACAGAGTAATTTTAACACACACCAGATTGTTCACACAGGGGAGAAACTGTATTACTGCTCAGACTGTGAGAAGAGCTTCAGACATTACACTACATTTAAGAAACACAAGTGCTGTAAGATCAGCCACGACAGTACAAATTAACACACACTGAATCACTACAAATCCCAACCTAACTTCAGAAATACAAGGAGATTTGTTAATGTTGTTATAAATTGTCTGAAGCATATTAACAAAACAGAATAAACTATTGTGGGCTGAACTCCAGGTCCACAAAGGCCCTTATGTGAAAGAGTCACTTTCAACAAAGTAGAGTGAAGTAAAGTCTAAGGTGGTTTTTATATGGTGTTGTGGATGCTAGCGGTGACCTACTGCTGCAAAATAATGTCTGACACAGCTTCAGAATTTACTAAAACATCATTTAAACACATTTGCTAAAAGTCTTCAGAAGACTATTTATTTCAAGACAAGGATAGTGCTTTTCCACAGGCGTGGAACCGGCACCGCTCTGGTCTGTGAACCAAATTTTGAACCATATGCTGCGTTTCCATCAATGTTTGGAACGTTCGTTTGCAGTGGGAACCCAAGAATACTTGTTCTTCAGTGCGAACCCTGTTGACATCTCTGGGCTTGTCTGTTTGTTCAGGAGCACCGCCGCTGTGCAGCGCCCTCTGTTGGTGATGTATGATGTGACTTTTTGATGGTTCCAGTAAAACTGGTGGAAACGTAGACTGATTCACTCAAAAGAACCACGTTTCTTTTAAGCGCGAATGGAACTCTTTCAAGAACCAGAGTTCTTTTGATAGATTTTGATACTCTTCTGTCCGAAGGAAATGACATTTATGTGACTGCAAATGTAACTTAGTGTCGTTTTTTTTCTCAAAGTTAGAGTGGAAAAAATTATGGGAAGTTGTCACTTATTTTGACTTGAACAATTTTCAATTTACTGAGTGGTATAAAGTAGGGTAGGTATGCTCATTAGGCCCAGGCAACATTTAAGCCTTGCAAATTTGAATTCAAATATCAAAAAAGAGGGTCATGTCTTGTGTTACTCATTGTTTTATCCAATCCAATCACTTCTTACTAACATCTCAGTTTTTGTTGAACACAAATAGTATGTCATTTTTGAGTAAAGCCACCCTATATCCATGCAGCCTGAAGGAAACTTACGTTACAGCCACCTCAAAACTTTGGTGTTTTTGGGAATAGATGGGCAGTTGGAAGTCTGAATATATCTTCGTTAGAATTGTTATATTAGCATCAATTGATACAAATACATTTTTTGTAAAAAAACAAATTGTAAAAAAATGTAATTCTATGTTGTCCATAATAATTGTTAAATACAACGAAGGCCTACTTGGTAATATTTGTGGTGATCCATGGTTACAAGCAATATGTTGTTTTTAATAATTAAAAATAAAAAATATACATTTTTATATTTGTGTCAATAAATGTGCTTGTGGGCTCAACATTTGGGCGATGAATAGTCTTAAATGATACTGCAATACCAATTAAGCCCATTCCAGAACTGTACATATTTTTAATTTGTTGTTTAAAATAGGCATATGTAAATGAATATACTGGCAAATATTTTATTATAAATTATCTGGTCTTTTATTGCTGCATCCAGGGCTGGACTGGTAATCTGGCATATCGGGCAAATGCCCGGTGGGCCGACAGTCCTCAGGGGCCAATGCTGTTGGGCGGCCCATCTTCAATATAGCCAGTGGACTGAACCAATCAGAATATAGGAAGAAAGCGGCCACACCCTCTCTCTGCGTGGTTTAGCTCTTGTTCTCTCTCTCGCGACTGTTTCCCTTTCTTTTTGTGTTTATTTCTGTTTTAATTTGGTTAATTTGGGTTTAGTTTAGTTTTTGGGTGTAAGGGGGGTTCGTGAGCACAGGACTGGGCAGTGGGGGCTGTGGGGTAGGGGGTTAGTGGGGTTTAGCGGGGGTAGACGCCGACGTGAAGCATGGCGGGGGTGGCGGGAGCAGGTGTAGGTGTAGGTGGAAAGTTTGACGGGCTTTCTCGCCGGCATGGCGTTAAAGTGCCGGTCGGGTGATTTTCCTGTTGAGGAGGTCAGTTTAAAGGTGGGGGCTGTTGTGGGGTACTCTAAAACTCTATTTTATCAGCCTCCCAGATGAACAGTGCTGTTGTTTTGTTTTTGGACAGTTTAAAAAAAAGTGAATCAGCTGATAGTGTCTGGGATTTCATTGAAAGGCACACACATCACTGTTTTCCCTGGTTAAACCAACCAAAAAAAGTTATTTTGAGCAACGTCCCTCCTTTTATTAGTGATTCTGTTCTGACCCGCGAGCTGTCCCGCATGGCCAAGTAATGTCGGGAATAAATAAGGTTCCTTTAGGCTGTAAATCTCATCTCCTCAAACACGTCGTTTCTTTTAGGAGAAGGGTTTTTATGGTTTTAAACGATAATGCTGAGGAATTAAATCTGGCTCTGAGGTTTAAAATAGACGGTTTATATTATGTGATGTTTGCTAATACAGAGACCATGACAGGCCCGTAGCCAGGGGGGATCGAAGGGTTCATTCGATCCCCCCCACCCCCCCTCAGCCACCCCAAGACCCCCCAAGTTGATTTTTAAGAAATGTAGGTTAAGTGACAATAACATTCAGTCACTCACTTTGCAATGCTGACGATCAAGCTAGGGTGTATTTTACTCCCAACATGCCTGTTGCTCCTAAGGCCATATATAAAATACAGTATAGAGGTGTAAAAAGGGGGTTAACCTCTTAACACGCCTTGGCCCGCCGGCGGGCCAGAAAAATATCATATTTAATATCTGGCTGTGTTTATGAATACTTATAGGTTCAAAATAGACACCCAATATACCATTTTAAAGCTTTTCAGTTATCTAGCCTATTTAGCCGTATCTCATTTCAGAAAATAAACATTTAGGGCGAAATATGCCTAGTTTATGAAAGTTATGAAATATTATTTTCATATTTGCGTTTTTCGTACGTCCATATTTGATCGAATGCGGACATGTTATACACCATTCGAACCGTCTGCCTCTCCGGATTTTTACAGAGTACACAAACAACATTGAACTCAACAGTTAGCCGAGTATAGATTATTAAAATACTAAAATCTGAATATAAAAAAAATATATTTTAAAATAGTAAGTATCTTTTCCACACAGCCTGCAATGTCATGAACAACCTCTGAAATATTAGTGCCAGATTCATGCAAATGCAGTTTTTCTACATTGCCACTAAAAATGCACACAAAGTTTGATGTCGGTTGGGTCCCAAAATGTCTGATTTCCTGTAAAATGACCCTAAAGGAGAGGAAAAACAGACAGACAATGAAGGAACGCAACAGAGACAGACAGCAAGAGAGATATAGAGGAGGGAGAGCAACAACAGACCTAGGCAACAGAGAGAGACAACGAAGTCCCAGCACAGTTGTAGGAAGATTTGAATAAGACAGAACACTTCAATTTATATTATTATTATTTCATGTTTAAGTTTTAATGACCATACCAATAGTGTACCTCATGAAGTAATTCTTATCTATTTATGTCAATAGTAGAGAGATAGACAATAAAGGACAGCAACATCAGAGACAGACAATGGAGGGCAGCAACAGAGACAATGGAACAAAGCAACAGACAACTGAGGTGAGCAACAGAGACAGACAATGAAGTCACATCACAGATGTAGGACGTTTGAGTAACACTTACATTTATATCAAATGTATGTTAACAGTGGGGAGCAACAGACGAACAAATAAGGACAGCAACAACAGATTCACAACAAACTTATAATGAATAAAATATGTCTAAATTAAAAGGTTTGAAGTGTGCTCGTGTATTTAGGGGGCATTGGAGTAGAGAGCCAAATGAAGTCCACTTTTGGGGGAAAAAGATCCCCACCATCACAATGCTGGCTACGGGCCTGCATGAATTGTTTCGGCTGCAGGGCTGAGGGGCACCTGGTGCGGAGCGGGCAGGGGGGGGCTCGCCCTGAGTCTGACGCTGCTCAGCCCGCGGTGAGCCGGGCGGAGGCTCCGCCGGCCGCGGAGCAGCAGCAGCGGGAGGAGGTGGCGGACGGTGCGGGTGGGTCAAATCAGCGGGAGGGGGACGCGGAGCTTGGCGACACAGTAACAATCTGATTAAAAAAACAGTGAATACAGTGTTAATGCTGATGCCCATGGGGACCGAAAAAAGTTTGTCTCCGAAAAAAAGGTGTCTTGCCAAATTTGGCCCACTTGGCAAAAACTGCTACCCATGGGGCCCGAAAAAAGTTCGTTTCCGAAACATTTAAAAAAAAAAAAAAAGGTGTAATGCCAAATTTGGCCCACTTGCCAAAAACTGCTACCCATGGGGACCGAAAAAAGTTTGTCTCCAAAATTTTTTGGAAAAAAAAGGTGCCGTGCCAAATTTGGCCCACTTGCCAAAAACTGCTACCCATGGGGACCGAAAAAAGTTTGTCTTCGAAAAATTTTGAAAAAAAAAAAGGTGTCGTGCCAAATTTGGCCCACTTGCCAAAAACTGCTACCCATGGGGACCGAAAAAAGTTAGTTTCTGAAAAATTTTGGAAAAAAAAATGTGTCGTGCCAAATTTGGCCCACTTGCCAAAAACTGCTACCCATGGGGAACGAAAAAAGTTTTCGAAAAATTTTGGGGGAAAAAAGTGTCGTGCCAAATTTGGCCCACTTGCCAAAAACTGCTACATACGGGGACCGAAAAAAGTTAGTCTCCGAAAAATTTTAAAAAGTGTCGTGCCAAATTTGGCCCACTTGTCAAAAACTGCTACCCATGGGGAACAAAAAAAGTTTTCGAAAACTTTTGGAAAAAAAGGCGTCGTGCCAAATTTGGCCCACTGGGGACCGAAAAAAGTTTGTTTGCGAAAAATTTTGGGGGAAAAAATAGTCGTGCCAAATTTGGCCCACTTGCCAAAAATTGCTACATACGGGGACCGAAAAAAAGTTAGTCTCCGAAAAAAAAAAAAAAAAAAAAAGGTGTCGTGCCAAATTTGGCCCACTTGCCAAAAACTGATGACTTGGAGATCAGAAGATCAGCACAAGCTCATGTCAGTTTCAGGAAACTCAAAATGGAATGGACCAGTTGATGACTGCCTACTCATCCTGGACAAAACTGAAACGGACAGTTGCTTGGTTTCTGAGATTAAAAGAGTTGCTAAAGAAACTGAAAGAAAAGCGAAAGGAAGTAAACTCGGAAAGCATGATGAACCAGTTCAAGAAATCTCTAAAGGGAACAGAGCTAAACTGTGAAGATTTTACCAGATCAAAAGAAGCAATTGTAAAGCCTTGTCAGAAACACAATTTCAGTGAAGACTTGGCAGCATTAAAGGAACGTCAAACGATAAAGAAAAACAGCCTACTCTACAAGTTGAATCCAGTACTTCACGATGGGATCATTAGAGTTTGAGGACGATTGAGTCGAGCAACAATGCCGGATGATTCCAAGCAGCCATTTGTCTTGCCAAGGAAATCACACATCACATTGCTCGTCCTGAGACATATACACGATTTCACAGCACATGCAGGAAGAAATCATATGTTGGCTCAACTCCGTCAAAGATTTTGTATTCCTGGACCTAATGGAGCCATAAGAAGAATCTTATCCAAATGTGTTGTATGCAAAAGGCTACATGGAACTGCTGGTAAGCAGCTCATGGCGGATCTGCCAAAATGCAGGGTCCAACCAGATGATCCTCCATTCACAAGAGTTGGTGTAGACTACTTCGACCCGTTCCTGGTGAAAAGAGGAAGAGGGCAAAAAAAGAGATACGGTGTAATATTTACATGTCTTGCCATATGAGCCGTACATTGGGAAGTTGCAACTTCACTTGACACAGATGCATGTCTCAACGCAATAAGAAGATTTGTTGCTAGGAGAGGACAAGTCAAGGAGATGTGCTCTGATAATGGAATGAACCTGTGATCTGCTGACAGTGAATTGAAGAAATCAATAAAAGAATGGAACACCACTAAGATCACAAAACACTTGCAACAAAAGAACATACAATGGCACTTCAATCCACCAGCAGTTTCTCACCATGGAGGAAGCTGGGAGCGGCTCATTCGCCGCTCAGTGAGAAAAGTTCTGAACATCACAGCTAGAGAACAACTTTTGACTGATGAAGGTCTCCATACCTTGCTGTGTGAAGCAGAAGCCATCATAAACAGCAGGCCTCTCACAAAGGCATCATCAGATCTCAATGACGTAGAAGCCTTGACACCCAATCACTTGCTATTACTCAAGAAGAAGTCAGAGTTACCTCCAGGAGTATTCAACAAAGACGACAATTATGCCAATCGCAGATGGAGACAGATCCAATACTTCACAGACCTCTTTTGGAAGCGCTGGTGTAAAGAATACCTAACACAGTTTCAAGAACGTCAGAGGTGGTTTACGCCTGGAAGAAACTTCTGTGTCAATGATGTGGTACTGATAATTGATCACACGTCACCCAGAAATTCATGGCCACTTGGAAGAATAGTGGAAACTTTCCCAGACAGGAATGGCTTTGTTCGTCAAGTAAGAATCAAGACCAAGACCAATGAACTGTGTTGCCCAGTAACAAAGTTGTGTCGACTTTATGAATCTGACAATGACTGATGAGTATTTATCAGGCCCAAGTTGATTGAAGGCTCTTCTTTATTTTCAGTGAAATTTTGGTAATTGTTTCAAAGCTTTGAGAACAATTAGGGGCCGGTAATGTAAGAGCCTAAATTTAGTTTATGTATATAATGTTTATCTGGTTGTTGGATTATTAGAAATAATACAATATTTCAAGTTCATTATTAAGTATAATTCTTTTTTATTTGAAGGTTTTACAGTTCATATGTTAATATGTAGAATTTAAGGTATTTATATATATTATTTATGTATTGTGGAAAGTTAGATTTAGAACAGAGTGGTTGCCTTGCTAGCTGTGGGTGATTGGACTCTACCATGAGAAAGAGGCTGTGGGAGGGGCTAAGAGTTCCGGAGAGAATCAGGAGAGGGAGGGGGAGAGGGTCAGTTGGTGAACAAGAAGGAGAAGATGGAGCCTTAAAGCCAAACAGTTTTTTGACCTCTCTTTCTTTCTTTGTTAAGTTCCCCTTTTTGGTTACCTTTGGAAGGACTTTGGAAGAATGTAAACCTAATTTTGGAAGAAGTAAACTGTTCAACTTTAAACCCAATGGTTCTGTGGATTTCTTGTGGTATTTCCTTTTTTTTTGGTGAAGTTAACCAAGGGGAGTGTAGTAGAGAGTCAAGCTGAGGCTTATTCATAAATGGAACCTATATTATTGTCAAAGTTTCTGAGTGGAGACTAATGTTTTCTGAATGTGAGATGGGAGATTGGTGGGCATTGCTGATTGCCACTTTATGTCAATGGGTTTGACAAGGTTTTACACTTTCTTTCTTTAGTTTGTTGTAGTAAAAATGCAGAATCTCTAAAATAAATAACATTTATTGCTTTTCAAAAAATATTAACTTTTCACACACAAGTAACTTACATAAAAAAATTGAAGTATCTCTTAATCAATTTCAGATAGCTTTCTAATGACAAAAAATTTTTTCATGACTTATGAGATTTGGGCTTTCTGGCTGCTTTAATATCTCTGAGAAATTGAGCTTAGGAAACTAAAATGCTTTGCCATTCACAGCATTTTATTGAAGTGAAAAGGCTCTCCAGGCTTTAACTGTATTGTTAGCATTTGAATGGAGATCCTCACCTTTTGCAATAGTTCAGAGTTACAGGTGCAGGCCTCGGCAGCTGGCCAAATGCTTCCACCCCCCAGAGGCCCAGAAGTGCAGGTGAGCTGGATTAGCAGTAGAGGCCAGGTATTCCAGGGGCGGGTGACCCTGGGGTTAACGGTCGGCCATAAATGCATAAGCCTTTAATACAGACCGTATACGCAGGAGACACCCGTACCAGCCCAGCCCCAAAGCGATCCATCTCGCAGCCATTCATTCACTGCACTCTTCCAGAATCAGCTACCTCATCCCCTCTGATCTGCTGTACTGTAAAACACAGACTCACAGCTGTCAGGAGAATCCAGCACCACAGTACAGTCTAGACATATCAGAAGATAGATTGATGGATAAAATTGATTTGCATTTGGTTCTAATTTAGTTCTCAGGGCATGAAATTACTGCTTATTTACAATTTAATCATTTAAGCACTCAAGCAAAAAGAAAACCACCAGAGTTTTAACAATTCTGCATAGCCAAGCTGATTAATTAGTCAGGCTGGTCCTGAAAGAAAGTATGAAGTTCGCTATGCATTTTCGTGTTCAGCATTAATTGGAGGGAAATACACACCTTTAGTTGGTTTGCATCAGTAAATGAGTTTATAAACTTAATTAGATTTGATTTGTTTGATTTGGCTATGTTTGGCCAGTTTTTATTTGTCATTTATTTTTTAAATGATATTTTTACTGATCAATCTTAGTGTATAATGAACAAACTAACATGTGATGTGAGAAAAGAGCAGTTAGTGTTTCCCAAAGAGTTTTGCTAAGTGAAAATGAACAAGAGATTAGTGAGTGTGCTCGTGCATTAACCCCCTACCTTAGCCACACCACCACAGACCAAACTGAAAGTCTGAAAGTTAGGTGTGAAAGTATCCTTAAGCTTTGTCAAAGTTGTGTTGTTGGTGGACAATAAGAAGAATGTATATATGTACAGTGCTGCTGAACTGTTAAAGTGGAAGACAGCAGACAGGCTTTGTCGACTGTAGAAGTGAACATATACTGTACTTCACAAGGGATCTCCCTCATACAAAAACCATCCTTTCATCTCTTCTTTATCATCTTCATCCTCCTCATCCTGCCTTCAGAGCTGTGAGAAAACACCCTTCAAAGCTCTCAGACAGGATCTGGACACTGTTAAAAGCGGTTGTGGTTTCCTAAGCTTTAACACTGGGACACTTGCACATCACATGATAAAATCCAAACTGGATGTTGTAGGGTCTGCAGTTCCCTGATGACTGCTTAACTGGTGGAGAGGGAGGGAGAGACTGAGGCCAGAAGAAATCCAGGACAGAGGCTTTGCCAGACCACCCACAACACACACACACACACACACACACAGGGCTAAGAGCTTTCACAGATTCATCAGTTTATATGGTTGATGGCTGCTGAGGAATGTTCCTGTTCTTGATGATGTCTTCTGTTCATTTAGATTGGGATGATTTAATGGGTCTCTCACATCCACAAGACTTCAGAAACAATCAGCTATTGCACATAAAGATTAGCAGCAGCAGGGTATGGACCTTTAACTGCTATATTATAATTCTTAGCTAGAAGTGTTATTGATCTTGTCTTAATTTAATCTTGATCAGTTTGTACCCCTCCGTCATTTTCACCCTTTACCCCTTTATGACGCTGAGGAATGTGTGCCTTTGGCCCCTACAACCAGCCCATCTACACTGACATTCTGTGGTAACTTGTGGGAACTCATAAAAACACACAAAGTATGAGATATGTATTTAGTAATTATGGTCAAATGCTTTGACGTCAGTCAGCATGGTCTTGTACAAGTACTTCAGGCATGTGTGCTGCAGGAATACTGGAAAAAAAGAGCTTGAGATGGTTCTGCAAAACTCAAGATTTCATTAAGGTCAGCCAGGATTTCTCATTCAGGTTTCTTCTGATCTGATCTGGTCTGGTCTTGGCTTGGTCTGGCTTGGCCTGGTCTGGCCTAATTTGGTTTGGTTTGATTCATGACAATCCATATAAGAAGGGCCTGTGTTCTGGACTGGTAAGTATTTCTGTGTAATTTCACAGGGATGGGGCTGCCAAATTTGGTGCATCCAATAAGACAAAGCACGCCTAGTTACAGAAGCCATTTACACATTACACACAATAGAAGTGTCAAATCAGTGTCAGCCACTGTTTTAACCCACAAACAAACACATATACAGTCATATGAAAAAGTTTGGGCACCCCTATTAATCTTAGTCATTTTTAAGAGCTGCAGCATCATCTTGCTGCAGATGGTGTCACTGTGCATCGGTCAACAATACAGCGCACTTTGCACAAGGAGAAAGAAACTATAGCATTTACTTTTTGAACAGGCCCTTTTATTAAGAATAATCCTTAGTAGGGTTCATAAAGCCTTTTGTTGGGCTGCAAACAAATTGCTGATCTTTGGACATACATTTGCAATTTTGTCAGGTGACAGATTTGGACAGATTTTCTATAAGTTGGATTGGACAGTATTATTGCACAGCTTTGGATAGGTTTTTGTTTAATGAAATTCTGTTGAGTTAAGATAGAATTTTGCCTTAGTTGAATCAGGTTTCCTCCGTGTTCTGTTGGGCTACATTTAGACAGAATTTTGTGGGACTTAAATCGTGATCAAACTAAATTAGGGTAAAATCAGGGTTTGGAAAGCTCTTCTCTTGGGCTAGAGGCATGTTTGGACAGAATTATGCTGAGCTGAAGTTGGGTTTGGACAGAACTTATAATATAATATTATAATATTGACTGGCTACAATTAGGTTAGAAGAAATAGGATTGGTCACAATTTGGTTTAAACAGATTTTATGGCCCCAGTCAGGTTGGGACAGAATTTTTAGTACAAAACTGTGGTCATTCCTGGCCATCAAAAGAAGTGGACAGTTTCACTATGGCTGTGATGAAATAATTAAATCAATCTTTATTTTCACTCTAAGGCACATTGCTGGTAGTTCTCATTTACATCGTAGCCAAGTATTTACAGTAGACAGTGACTGAAAAAGAAAAAAAAAAACAGTGAAATACACACGTTTCAAGAAGACATATAATAGTAACACTTATACAATGATCATTAAAATTAAGAAAAACAAAGTGAATTCAAACAAAACAGCTTATACAGGTTATATAGTTTATTTATAGTTCTGTCTGCTGGTTGAAATTATCATAGAGAATAGAGGAGGAGTCAGAGGAAGAGGAGATGATAAGTAATAGAGATGCTGACAAACCAGATTTCTCCTGCAGGCACACATCTGCTCAGAGATTAGATGGCAGGCTGCTGCTCTGAAATGTGCTCTGCTTTAGTGTTTGCTTCCTTCTTTAAAACCCAATAAACATCTCAACCTCATCTTCTGTCCAAACCTCCAACTCTGAAACCCAAATTGTCCTTTGGTCCCTTCTTCCACGATTATAAAAAGTGCCTGCTCCCAATCCTTCTGTACACCCTGTACCCTGTACCCTTTTCCTAATGCTTTGCCCCAGAGAATCCTGCAGTCATGTGTTGAATCTTTTGCTCTTTTCCTTTTTTTAATTAACACCCAGGTGTACCTTTGCCAAGCCACAGTACACATCTTCTACCCCTACTTACACCTCCTCTCCTTTTGCCAAGAGACCTGGAGCTACACTTTGGTTGGATCAAAATTGGTGTTCTACAGACCCTATCACTTTGGGATGAAATCATGTAGAGCTATATTTGGTTTTGGACAGAATTTAATGGAGCCACAAGAAATTTGGTATGGAATCTTATAGAGTTACAGTCAGTTTGGAATGAAACCTTATAGAGCTAAAAATTAGTTTGGGACAGTATTTTAGAGCTTCATTCAGATTAGGATGGAATCTTCTAGAGCTACAGTCAGTTTGGGACAAAATCGTAGAAAAAAAAATTACAGAGCTAAAGTCATTTGGAGATGAAATAATACAGATCTACAGTTGGTTTCAGACAGAATTGAATGGTGCCAAAGAAAGTTTGGTATTGAATTTTACAGAGCTACAGTCAGTTTGGGATGAAACTTTATAGAGCTAAAATTAGTTTGGGACAGTATTTTAGAGCTTCATTCAGATTAGGATGGAATCTTCTAGAGCTACAGTCAGTTTGATATGAATTTTCCTAGAGCTACAGTCAGTTTGGGACATTTTTCTAGAGCTACAGTCAGTTTGATATGAATTTTCCTAGAGCTACAGTCAGTTTGGGACATTTTTCTAGAGCTACAATCAGTTTGGGATGTATTTTTCTAGAGCTACAATCAGTTTGGGATGTATTTTTCTAGAGCTACATTCAGTTTGGGATGGAACTTTCTAGAGCTACATTCAGTTTGGGATGTATTTTTGTAGAGCTACAGTCAATTTGGTTTGAATTTTTCTAGAGCTACAGTCAGTTTGGGATGGAACCTTCTCGAGCTACAGTCACTGAAGTTAGTATGGGACAGAATTTTATGAGGCTAAAGTTAGACTGGGACAGCGTTTTAAATTTATGACCTCAACACAGATTTACCCCCATTACCCTTATGTTCATACAGCAGCCCCTACACACCTGCACCCTTCCCTCGCCTTTAATCCTGACCTCATATAGGCCCACCTGCTGCGCTGCTCATCCCTCATCCCTACGCACCTGTTAAACCCATCTATTCTCTGTGAATAAATTCCCCCGTATCTCTGTGTCTCTGTTTTTCCTTCCGTATCTTTCCCCTATACCTCCGCACGCATTCCTCCCTTTTGATGTGGAAGTCTTCTTAAATCTGAGGACATTGTGCCTGCATTAACGATATCCCAGCTTGTGCAGAGTAAGCACAAGTCAGGAGACAGCTGTGCTACCTTTCATGTGCCTTATTTTACCATAAACCAACCTTCAATAATAATAATAAGATGCTTAAATTTACCACTGTAAAAATGACTGAAGTATGCAGCTGTCTGTGCCTGGATCTGCAGGTTGCGACTGGACAGCAACCAAAGCAGCAACTTCCCCTGGAGACCTGAGCTTCTGAATGCAAAAGTAGACTATAGTGGGTCAGAGAGTTTACTAAAGATTAGTAAAACTACCTGACCTGGTTTAAGGTGATGATATGTTTGATCTATGGTGTGTTAGTGTGGCTTTGCTATCGTAATGACAGGAAAAGTTTGCCTTGCACACCTCGAAACATGCAAAAGGCACTAATAATTCTTGTAATTAATGATGTGTGTTTTGGCGGAACGTGAAATAAAAAACAATAGCAGAGACTTGCCATTCTCTTTAAGAGCCAGGTGCGCTCTGACTTTGGTGGATTACTATTTTAGGGGCGCAACTACCTTGATGTGTCTAACGCCTCCCAGCAGAGGAAACTGACCTGCTCATTCACTGTTCACATTGTTTATTCTGTTTACTGTTGAGTTAAGAATTATAACGGTTTACAAGAACAGTGATGACAAAAACAGACAAAACAGATTTAATAATAATATTTAGAATGTGTTTAAGAAAATAATCATTGTGATAATTATAGTAATTACTCATTTATTATTGATCACATCTCTGTGTGATTATTAGGTTGGGGGTCACTAAGACATTAGGGGTGGTGTGTGTGTGGGAGAGGGTGTTACCCACTGTCTCTTAGGCTTTTGTCTTTCTCTTTTTCTGTCTCTCTCTCTTTGTGTGTGTGTCTTTCTCTGTCTGTCTGTCTCTGTATCTTTGTCTGTCTGTCTCTATTTTTTTCTCGTTCTGTCTCTCTCTCTTACTCTCTCCCTATTGTTTTGTCTCTCTTTGTCTCTCTTTCGTTGTCTATCTGTCTTTCCCTCATTCTCTATCTCTCTCTCATTCCCTCTCTCTTTTTCTATCTCTTTCTCTCTCTCTCTCATTCCCTCTCTCTGTCTCTATCTCTTTTTCTCTCTCTCTCTCATTCCCTCTCTCTGTTTCTATCTCTTTCTCTCTCTCTCTCTAATTCCCTCTCTCTGTTTCTATCTCTTTCTCTCTCTCTCTCTAATTCCCTCTCTCTGTCTCTATCTCTCTCTCTCATTCCCTCTCTCTGTCTCTATCTTTCTCTCTCTCTCTCATTCCCTCTCTGTTTCTATCTCTTTCTCTCTCTCTCTCTCATTCCCTCTCTCTGTTTCTATCTCTTTTTCTCTCTCTCTCTCACTCTCTCTCTCTCTCTCTCATTCAAATTCAAATTCAAAGTTGCTTTATTAGCATGACAAATTTTCACATTTGGATTGCCAAAGCTGTGATAGAATAGAAACATAAAATAGAAACATTCCCTCTCTCTGTTTCTATCTCTTCTCTCTCTCTCTCTTTCTCATTCCCTCTCTCTGTCTCTATCTCTTTCTCTCTCTCTCTCTCTCTCATTCCCTCTCTCTGTTTCTATCTCTTTCTCTCTCTCTCTCTCTCTCTCTCTCTTGTTCCCTCTCTCTGTTTCTATCTCTTCTCTATCTCTTTCTCTCTCTCTCTCTCTCTCTCTCTCTCTCTCTCTCTCTCTCTCTCTCTCTCTCTTATTCCCTCTCTCTGTTTCTATCTCTTTTTTTTTCTCTCTCTCTCTCTCTCTCTCTCTCTCTCTCTCTCTCTCTCCACTGCTGTATTGCAGTCTCTCGGTCGTCTCTCCTCTAATCTCTGCAGTGCTGCTGAGTTGAAAGCTAACGTTCTTCCCGCTCTTTTGATCCTGGCCGCTAAGCCCCAGACCGTCCTCGCGGAGCCCAGAAGAGCCGCCGGCAGCTGAGGGATGGACACACAACAAAGAGCAGAATAGAGTGAGTCCGGGCCAGCATGAGAGCGGGGATGAGCTGGGTTAAATCACGCCTTTGTTCTTAAAGAGCACGAGGCCGCGCCTGCGGCTTTCGGACTGTGCGTGACCCTCTTCAGAACAGCCCGTCTCCAGGGGGAAGAGCTGCGCTGGCATAAGGAGTAGCTGTTGAAACAGGCCACAGATTGAGCTTTATGGAGTAAAATAGTATGTAGTCTGTGTATATTAATACATTGTTGGCCACTTTATTAGAAACACCTACCTAGCACTTCTAACAGGCACTTTAATAGGCCAACTAAGACTAAAGTTCAATATTACGGCAGAAATATAGACCGATGTAGACTGTTATCAGTACTGCCACCTTTCATCTCTGCTCACCTTCTGACCACAGGATTATTGTTGACTGATATTAATGCCCCATATGTTTTTTACAATTAAAAAATCTGTCAATAAAAGATGGGGTGATTAGCAAACAATGTATTGCTTACAGCTCGTAAGTAGCAATGGAAATAAACGGATGTTCAGAAATGGATTTTAAAAACCTGTTAATTTACAAAGTCTTTGTCTGTAGTAAAGTTTGTCTGTAGTTACACACTTACACACATCACATTCACACTTTCAACATAATAACTAGAAAAAGACACAGAAACACAGAGAAATCTGTAGCTATTAAATGTATAAGCTTGACTAGGTCTCAGTTTCAGTAGTAAAGAGAAGACTTAGACGTAAAGTACAAGTAAAGTGCAGTAATGAAGTTATTGCTAAGATGATAAAATAGAAAAAAACTTGTTCTGAAAAAATATAAGACCACTTCAGTTTGCTATTTATAGGTATAAGTTTAAGTAAAATGAACATTACAGTTATATTCTCTAAACTACGGACAACATTTCTCAAATATTCCAAATAAAGATATTGTCATTTAGAGCATTTATTTGCAGAAAATGAGAAATGGCTGAAATAAAAGGTTTAAGATCTCAAATAATACAAAGAAAACAAGTGATTATATTTATATTTAAGTTTTAGGAGTTTAAAAATCAATATTTGGTGGAATAACCCTGGTTTTAATCACAGTTTTCATCACTTTGGCATGTTTTCCTCCACCAGTCTTACACACTGCTTTTAATAAGATAGATAGATAGATAGATAGATAGATAGATAGATAGATAGATAGATAGATAGATAGATAGATAGATAGATAGATAGATAGATAGATAGACAGACATAGTGTGTGGGTGTGGGGTGTCCGTGGCAGTGGAATCCCGTCCTGCTGTGGCACAAGCTGGCACTTGACTGCTCCACTATAGACGGTGTCACAGGTCAGAGGTCACATGTCACGGCTGGAACTTTTATAAGGGGGGAGACGCCAAATAAATAGCAGTTAAATCACTTTATGTTTCTTTAAGCGACCCTGCTCACCCGTCCCTCACTCCTCCTGCTCTGTATTCTGTGGAGCTGATATATATGGAGGCTTAGTGAGAGAGATTCCTGGCCTCCTCCTCTGACCTCCTCTTACACTGAGCAGATGTTTCAGCCCTTTCTGACCACCCAGAGATCTGTGATTAGACCTGATTGACCTTGTCAGAGACTCAGTCACCCTGCAGACTAAGTATAGCTGTTGAAATAATAGAGGACTCGTAGCACAGCTTCGACATACGTGCTGATGATCTGCAGTACGGATCAGGCTTCGGGAGAGTCTTCATCCCTTTGTTCTCCACTCTCTGGCCTGTGGTTCCTCTTGCCCCGGGCCGTTTTTTTTTCTGTTGCTATTATTTGTCCATTCTGTTGCTTTCTTCCTCTCTTCATGTCAATCTCTCAACTCCCACACCGCCCTCGCGCCCCCACAGCCCCCAGCGTGTTTTTTAAACACCTCTCTGTTGTTCTCTGAAGTGCTCAGTTCTTTCTCTTCCTTCAGCTCCTTCTGTCTCTCTTTTGAGGGGCTGTTTTGAAGGGCGTGACGCGCTCTGAACACTGCTCCCCATGCTTTTAACCTTCACTCCTTTCCTGTCTTCCTCTCTTTTATTCTCGATGCCCTCTGTTCAGAGCCTAGACAACTTGCGGAGAAAAGGATAGCCGATAAAAAAAGAAGGAGTGAAAGAAAGAGAGAAATACTTCAGCGTCATTAAGAAGCCTTCATGGAGCTCCCAGCTGACCACCATATGGATAAATGATCAAATCTGATTAAATGAAGGGTTGTGCAGTGGTGCTTGAAAACTAGAATTTTCTACATTTCTGCTTAAATATAACATAAAACATTATCACATTTTCACAAAAATCTACGAATACATAAAGAGAACCCAGTTAAACAAATGAGAAAAATATATATTTTACTTGGTCATTTATTTATTGAGGTAAATAATATTACCCATTACAATATTACACATCTATGAGTGGCAAAAGTAAGTAAACCTCTAGGATTAACGGTTAATTTGAGGTGAAATTAGAGTCAATCAACAGGATGACAATAATGTTTTAGTGGGTGGAGCCTGTTTTGTTAAAAAAAAAAACAACAGAGATCAAACTCTATCAAACTCTGCTCTTCATATTGTGAAAGTGTATCATGGCACCAACAGTTCTCTGAGAACCTCAATAAAAGAGCTGTTGATGCTCATCAGGCTGGAAAAAGTTACAAAACCATCTCTCAAGAGTTTGCACTCCAACAATCCGCAGATTGTGTACAAATAGAGGAAGTTTAAACCTTGTCTGCAGGAGTGGTTGACCGATAGTAATCAATAAGTAACCCTCAAAGCAACTAAAGGCCTCTCTTACATTGGCTTGGTACTGCCCACAGACAGAGCTAAGGCCGTGCTCCAGCAGAGCTGACACTGTCTCGTCAGCTAAAGACCTTACAGCCCTGTTTACACCAGCTAGTTAACATAAGCTATCTTGTGCAAGTAACTATTGGTTTAAATCGGACCTCCGGTGGATTCCGCATTTTACTAAGACCTTAAATATACACTAGGGAAGCACAGTTTGACAAGGTAGCTCAACTTGGAACAGAACACCGATCAAAGCAAGTTCATTTTATCATTTTATATCACCAGTTATATCATTTTATAATATAAAACAGACTCTGGGTCTTTGACATGGTGAAAAGGCTTTAAGGGTTTAGAGCTGTAAAATTGACTGTGGAGGGGCAGGTAGGCATTCTCTACTGCAGTGCTGTAAGCCAATCAGAGGCGATATGTTTGCATGTATGAATATTCTTGAGCAAGAGTCGAAATCCTGCCCTTCTTCAGAGACCACTATTCAATTGAACCAAAGCAGGTTATACAGAAACACCGGAGCACTTTTTTCACAAAAAAAAATGGCTCACATGACGTTCATTTATACTAGAGACCACAGCTAGACATTTTAAAATGAATGAATGTTTGGAATGACCAGGTCAATGTCCTGACTTTAATGCAATGGAAATGTTGTGGAAGGACCTAAAGCAAACAGTTAATGTGAGGAAACCCGCCAACATCCCAGAGCTGAAGCTGTTCTTTACAGAGAAATGGGCTAAACTTCATGTCACGTCTCTAGGCTCTCCTTTTACACTCCCGAACTCCATTTCCCATAAACCCACTGGCGATGACGTCACTGTCAGCCGCTCACCTTCACCCAATCGCGTTACGATCCCGCGTTCAGAGTCACCTGTGTTCTAAGTTGTTCCGGTTCATAGTAATTCTAGGTTTTGTATATATAGGGTTCTGTTAGCATATGTACTTTGCGGGGTATTGTCGACTCATGTTGCGTACTGAGCGTTTTTCCAAACCTTTTTCTGCCTGCCCTTTTCTTATGACCCTTTTTTCTGTATTACGGATTTTGCCCTTTGTCTTTGCCCTTATCGGATTTGTCGTATTATCGGACTGTCTCTCTGGCTTTGGATCTTGGACTGTTTTCACTACTACGTCTCCTGTTTACACTGTGAGTTCTGTTCGATCTGTTATCTGGCTGTGTTATTCTGTTTATGGCTCTGTAAATAAACCTTTTAAGTCTTTACCTTTTATTCGGCAAGCTTCACCCCTATCTGTCTGGTGTTACACTTCAGGACTGATCTACAGTTACAGGACTACAGTTTTCTACTCACAAATATGTAATATTGAATCATTTTCCTCAGTATATAATGTACAAAGTGTAGTTTTTTTATCATTAGTTTAACTGGGTTCTCTTTATTTACTTTGAGTACATTTTAGCATTTATTTGTGCAGACATATAGACAATTTTAACTAGTGAAATTTAACCTAGTCTCAGACCACACAATATTGTGAATGCGAATGTAGTCTTCAATTAGACCTAATTTCTGTCTGAGAATCTGCGCCTAAAAGAAAGACATTTAATTGAAAGCTTGACAAGTAGGTTACCATGTATCATGTATCAGAGGTAAAAATCCAATATGCTGACCTCCCTAATGCTAATCTAATTAATTCTTGTGTGGTGTTCATATTTTTGTTACTCGTTTACTTTGTTACTTGTATTTAATTCAGCAAAATTAAGCAATTTTACATTAAAATGCTTTACACATGCTCGCTTCACCTAAACTGCAAGCAATAAAAACAGCTCACATGGTTAATATTTGCCCTTTACCTTTCTTATGTTACATTTCTTTCAAAAAGTGCTACTCTTTTTTTTATTAGTTTTTTAATAAAATGTAAAAGAAAATGAATTAAACTCAAGATATGAGTAGAACATTTGTTTAGTTTCAAATTTACAAATGAAGCAATGTTTATTAGCTCTTGGCCAAACATACTGTATGTAATATAAATGTGTAGGGGGGGGGGGGATGGGTTATAGAGTGTGTGTTTATCTAAAATGTGTTTTGATATATATGAGCTTTAGAAGAACAAGAACTGCCTCCAAAAGCTCAGGACTCTTCTGACTGCATCTCAAACGTTTCATGAGTTTGTGTGTGTGTGTGTGAGTGTGTGAGTGTGTGAAAGTGAGAGAGAGAGAGAGAGAGAGAGAGAGAGAGAGAGCGTGCAGTGATTTAGTGACTCCTCTTGTCAGCTCATAAGCTGTTCCCTTTGTCCATTCAACAACAGCTCAAACTGCCCCATCACTAGACCCCAGCAGCCCTGTCTGACCACCTCTTAACCTTTAGCCCCACCCAGTCCAGACCACCCTTCCTTCCTCCCTCTGATTCTCCTGTCTTTAATATCAGTGCAGCTTCAGGGTGTAAAACCCAACACTGAACCCATACAGAAGAATTCAGGATTTGGGTGTTTTAGAGGTTTGATTTGAAATGTCACCTAAGCTCAGCTTCAACTTGCTTGGAGGAGAACACTAACCACCAATCAATCAATCAATCAATACGTCTGCTAACAGACACACGCACTCTACCATGCACTAATTACTGGAACACAAAATTAGTTTGATAAGCTCACTGACCCTTGACCTACATACACAGGTAAATCCAATTATAAGAAAGGGTTAAGATGGCCACTAGCAAGTTTTTCTCCTCTTCACATCTTCACTGAAGAGTGACAACATGGGAGCCTAAAAACAAAACTCTCAAATGACCTGATAACAAAGATTGTGCAACATCATGGTTTAGGGGAAGGATACAAAAAGTTATCTCAGAGATTTCAGCTGTCAGTTTCCACTGTGCACACTAAACTAACAAAAATAAGTACAGATTTGTACCTAAAAGGGTACAAAGCTTGTCGCTGGGGCTGTACCTTATATTGAGGTACACAAAAAGTACCTTTCACTTTTTTGTACCCATATTTTTGTGCTAGTAAAGATGATAAACTTTATCATCAACTGAATATGTGTCAAGAACTTGATTATCTAAAATTGTCTGGCTTTCAAATAAAAAATGTGCAATTAAAATATATATTGTATATTAGTACAGTGATACAGAATACTGAATGTACTTTTTGGCAGGTTAAATGGTACAAATCTTTACTTATTGCTGTTAGGAATGACTTTGTACAAATCTGACCCTCTGAAGACCAATATTGTACCTTTGAAGGTACAATTATGAAGAGTGTACCTTTGAGTACAAAAAAGTACTCATATCGTATCTCTGTTTTTTAGAGTGTGAGGAACATAGTGAGGAAACAGAAGACCACAGGCACAGTTCTAGACCTAAAGACCTAAAGTGGCAGAACAAGAAAAATCTCAGATAATCAGAGGAGAAGGATGATGAGAACAGTCAGAGTTAACCCACAGAGCAGCTCCAAAGACCTACATCATCATTCTGCTGCAGATGGAGTCACTGTGCATCGTTCAGCTATTTAGCGCTCTTTGCACAAGGAGAAGGTGGGTACTACAGAAGAAGTCTTTTCTGTGCCACAACCAGAGTCGCTTGAGGCATGCTAAAGTAAAACCAGAAGTAAAAACGACCCTAAACCCTGCTCAAAATCTACTAAAGCATTCATTCTCAGTTCCCTGACATAAATATTATTGAAACTAAATATTGATGTAATTTTCTGTTGGGGTGCCCAAATTGAGTTAAAGGTATGTTAGTAGTTAAATTGATATAGTAATTGATAGAACTGATACTACTGATGACACAATAATTGCCTCCTTCCCCTCCTTCACTCCTCTATCCTATTATTCCCCTTTGACCTCCTTTTATCCCTATCCAAAGATGTTCTACCTTTAAACTTATTTTACATTGTACTTGACTATTGTAAGTCGCTTTGGACAAAAGCGTCTGCCAAATGTAATGTAATGTAATGTAATGTAATGTAATGTAAGTACTTAGTATCTACTAATTATACAATAAATACAATTATTAAGCATGCACCAATTTATAATATTAGCTATTCATTACATTCTAATAAGTCAGAACCTACTTTCTTTACTAAGTGTTCAATATGTACTATTTTCCAGTACCTGCACATTTAGTATCTAATTACCCAGTACTAATTACCTAGTATCTAATTACCCAGCTAAATAGGTAAATAAGTAACAATGACCCAGAACATACTATTTTATTATTCAATATGTATTCATTATTTAGAATCTACTCTGAAAGTAGTATGTCAGGCTGTACTAAACCCACCCATCACTCACACACACACACACAGACTGAAATGTCTGTAAATTGAAATTCTATAGAAACTGAACTCTCTATTTCAGTAATTGCTGTGATTATGTATGCTCTATATGTTACAGTATGTTGCAAATCTCTGCACCTTATCCCCACTATACACATGATTATACTGTATCAGTACTGCACTGCCCGGTCTGTTAAACTGTCTCATCTGCAGTATTTATTGTATTTATAGTAGTATTCTATGTTGCACATCGTTACATGGTTCCATGTCACACCATGGTTCCGGAGGAATGTAATTTCATTACAGCAGGGGTGTCCAAACTACGGCCCGCGGGCCATTTGCGGCCCGTTTCCTTTTTTGGAGCGGCCCGCGAGGTATTTTAGAAATAGAATGAAAGTTGGCCCGCTGTTAAGCAGGTTTTTATAATGTGAGATTCAAAGTTTGAACGATAGGTGTCAGAAACGGGCCAAAGAGTCTAAAAGCGGAGAGAGTGCGCATTTCTAGTGCAGAAAAATGGGGTAAAAGAGTCTAAAAGCGGAGAGAGTGCGCATTTCTAGCTCAGAAAAACTGGGCAAAAGAGTCTAAAAGCGGAGAGAGTGCACATTTCTAGCTCAGAAAAACTGGGCAAAAGAGTCTAAAAGCGGAGAGAGTGCGCATTTCTAGCACAGAAAAACGGGGCAAAAGTGTCTAAAAGCGTAGAGGGTGCGCATTTCTACCGTAGAAAAACGGGCCAAAGAGTCTAAAAGCGGAGAGGGTGCGCATTTCTAGCGCAGAAAAACAGGAAAAAAGAGTCTAAAAGCGGAGAGAGTGCGCATTTCTAGCGCAGAAAAACGGGGCGAAAGAGTCTAAAAGCGGAGTGAGTGCGCATTTCTACCGTAGAAAAACAGGGCAAAGAGTCTAAAAGCGGAGAGAGTGTGCATTTCTAGCGCAGAAAAACGGGGCAAAAGAGTCTAAAAGCGGAGAGGGTGCGCATTTCTACCATAGAAAAACAGGCCAAAGAGTCTAAAAGCGGAGAGAGTGTGCATTTCTAGCGCAGAAAAACTGGGCAAAAGAGTCAAAAATTAGAAAGAGTGCGCATTTCTAGCGCAGAAAAATGGGGCAAAGAGTCTAAAAGCGGAGAGAGTGCGCATTTCTAGCGTAAAAAAAATTTAATTAAGGAGTTTTATATTAAGAGACATCATGAAATTAAACATCAAATGGAAAAATCTTAGTTTATACAACACTGTCAAAGATAAAGACAGTTAGTCAAGTAAAATGGTGTGTAAATGAAATAATCAGGAAAAATGTATTATTTAAAGTGGTATATTTCATTATTTGTTTTATTACAGAGTGTGGCCCTTGACCTAAAATATATTTCTCCTTCTGGCCCCCAACAAAAAAAGTTTGGACACCCCTGCATTACACTGTGTACCTGAACTCAGATGTAATTACAATAAAAGCCTCTTAGCTTGATTTCCTGTTGTTCTCTGAAGTTCTAAATTATGGTAACTCTCTTCCTTTATGTCTCTCTCTCCCTTTATCTATATTTCTCCCCCTATTATTTGCTCATCATTTTCTATCCCTCTCTCCCATTATCTCTCTCTTTATCTTCCTTTATCTCTCTTTCTCTCTCTCTCTCTCTCTCTTTCTCTCTCTGCAGAAGGATGATACTCTAGCTTTTAATGGCTTTATGGCTGATGAGAATCTGCAGGATTAAACACAATGTGAACACAATGGAGTCTCCACATGAAGTCTAATCCCTAAATGGTGTGTGTGTGTGTGTGTGCATGTGTGTGTGTGTGTGTGGGTGATCCAGGTAGTTATAGAGTGATGTGGATTACTGCATGCAGGAACACTCTAGCAGAGCTGCCCCACTCAACTGAACAGGCATGATCAGTAGACGGAGGACAGATGGATGGTGTGCTTATGGATGGAGATGAACAGATGGATTAGATGGATTGATTATTGGATGGACAGAGGAATAGAGGCTGAATGGATGAGCGTAAGATCTTTGGGTAAATAAAAGTAATACAAGTAGATATGGATAATAATTGATATACATGTATCGACTATTGGATAGATGGTCATGTCTAAACTGAAGGTAATTGCAGAGTCGTCCTGTTTTATTGCAGATAGCTAATGTCAACACAGTTGAATAGCAGGCTATAATAACACTGCTTCCAGTTTCAGACACAGCCATGAGCAAAAGCCCCCTTTTTGACGACAGCGTGTAAATGAAGACACTCCCATTCCTGTAGTTCCCACATTTCTTATCCTGTGAGAATCAGTTTCTAACATTACAGACATCCTGTTCAAACAGAACAGTTTTTCCTCCAAAAACACAAAACCTGTCCCACGAAATGTATCCCAGGTGACCGTCTGGAACACTAGGATCACCTGTTTCCCTCATTACAGGAAGCATGCAGGTGTGAGGATCAGAAACAGGAAATGGACTTACTTGCCCTGGGGCTAGGATCTGCACTGCCGTATGAAACTCACATCAGGCCTTTATTTTAGATTCAGCCCAATCCAATCCTGCCTCAACACCTCTAGCACATTCCAAAGGAAATGTGTGACCTTGCCCCTGAATAAACTTAGCTCTGTGGATGGATTATTTGATAGGAAAAGCCACATAGCCATAAGCCTTAGCCATTGATGCTACACTGCAAACTGCAAAAATCCAGATCAAAACTAACTTTTAACTGCACTGCAAGAAATCCATTTACAAAAAGAGTAAAACAACAGGAATTAAACAGTACCATTCAGAAGTTTTGACATACCTTAAAGTACAACCTCTTGCTTAGATAACAGTTTTGCACATCTTGGCTTGGTTTTCTCAGTCAGCTTTATGAGGTAGAGTCACCTGGAATGACGTTCAGTTAACAGCTGTGCTGAACTTATCAAGAATTAGTTACTTCAATTTTTGAGAGCATCAGTTGTAAAGTTGTGAAGAGGTAGAGTTGGTATACAGTGAAAAGCTCTAATTGAGTAATGTTCTAATTTCTTGTCTGTGGAGGGTTGGACAAGTCTGTGGAGGGTTGGGCGTGTCTATGGAGGGGTGGACGTGTCTATGGAGGGGTGGACGGGTCTGTGGAGGGGGGGTCTTGTCTGTGGAGGGTTGGACAAGTCTGTGGAGGGTTGGGCGTGTCTGTGGAGGGGTGGGCGGGTTTTTTGAGGGGTGGGCGTGTCTGTGGAGGGGTGGGCGTGTCTATGGAGGGGTGGGCGTGTCTATGGAGGGGTGGACAGGTCTGTGGAGGGGTGAGTGTGTCTGAGGAGGGTTGGGTGTGTCTGTGGAGGGGTGGTAGGGTCTGTGGAGGGCTGGACGGGTCTGTGGTGGGGTGAGTGTGTCTGAGGAGGGTTGGGTGTGTCTGTGGAGGGGTGGACGGGTCTGTGGAGGGGTGAGTGTGTCTGAGGAGGGTTGGGTGTGTCTAAGGAGGGGTGGACGGGTCTGTGAAGGGCTGGACGGGTCTGTGGAGTGGTGAGTGTGTCTGTGGAGGGTTGGGCAGGTCTGTGGAGGGGTGAATGGGTCTTTGGAGGGTTGGGCGTGTCTGTGGAGGGTTGGACGGGTCTGTGGAGGGCTGGGTGGGTCTGTGGAGGGGTGGACATGTCTGTGGAGGGTTCAGCGTGTCTGTGGAGGGGTGGACAGGTCTGTGGAGGGTTGGGCATGTCTGTGGAGGGTTGGGCGTGTCTGTAGAGGGTTGGACGGGTCTGTGGAGGGTTGGGCGTGTCTGTGGAGGGTTGGGCGTGTCTGTAGAGGGTTGGGCGTGTCTGTAGAGGGTTGTACGGGTCTGTGGAGGGTTGGGCGTGTCTGTGGAGGGTTGGGCGTGTCTGTGGAGGGCTGGACAGGTCTGTGGAGGGGTGAGTGTGTCTGAGGAGGGTTGGGCGTGTCTGTGGAGGGATGGACGGGTCTGTGGAGGGATGGACGGGTCTGTGGAGGGATGGACGGGTCTGTGGAGGGATGAGTGTGTCTGAGGGGGGATGAGTGTGTCTGTGGAGGGATGGACGGGTCTGTGGAGGGATGGACGGGTCTTTGGAGTGGTGAGTGTGTCTGAGGAGGGTTGGGTGTGTCTGTGGAGGGGTCGACGGGTCTGTGGAGGGGTGAATGTGTCTGTGGAGGGGTGAGTGTGTCTGTGGAGGGGTGGAAGATCTATGGAGGGGTGAATGTGTCTGTGGAGGGGTGAGTGTGTCTGTGGAGGGGTGAGTGTGTCTGTGGAGGGGTGGAAGATCTATGGAGGGGTGAATGTGTCTGTGGAGGGGTGAATGTGTCTGTGGAGGGGTGAGTGTGTCTGTGGAGGGGTGGAAGATCTATGGAGGGGTGAATGTGTCTGTGGAGGGGTGAGTGTGTCTGTGGAGGGGTGGAAGATCTATGGAGGGGTGGATGACTCTGTGGATGGGTGGATGGGAAAAAATTCCTACTGATTAAGTTAAAATGATCTAAAATAAGCTAAAATTTTAAGTAAGACTCATTAAGGTTGTTGTATCTACAATAAGCAAAACAATCTCACACGTACAATGCTTAAAAAATAATAAGAAAAAAAGATTTATTGGCTTGATATTAGATCGTTTCACTTTAGATTTAGCTAAGATTTAGGTCTTTTTCACAGGTGGTTGTAAAAGGCGATGATGAAGCTGGTCTGTAATTGTCGAAATGTTGTTGACAAACTTGACACGGCTGAACTCCCTGTGACTGAAAAATCCCCCATTCAGTCACAGAAGAAGAGCTTCCCTCTTGGAGAGTTCAGATCCAGCCCTAATCCACCTCACCTGATCCAGCTTACTCCTGCATTTACAAGTTCATGATAGGTTGAATGGGGAGTGCTAGATTTGATTTGAAACTTGTGGAGGTTACTCCTTTTTATTTAATATTGTTCACTTTAATTAGATGTTTAAGTCACTTGAACAAAGAAATACCGTATAGCACTGTATAGCAACCTGCATAAAGTCTCTATACACAAATGCTGTATTAACTTAAATTAATTTAAAATTGAAAAATGTTAAACCAACTAGATGAATTTGATTTGCGTAAAGCAAACTTTTAACCCTTCTGTTATGTTACATGTCAAATTGACATGTTTAAAAGTTTGAAGATCTAGGAAAAATAGTTAAAATGTTTTTTTGTATAAAATTTCTTCTGCTTGCCCTAATTTGTGTAATCAATATATAACCCCCTGAAAAAACTAAAACAAAATTGCAATGTTATGTTATATTGTTGTGTAAAGCTATTATGTCTTATATGTTGGTCTTTCAAAAGCAGTAAAGTAGTAAAACATAAAAAAAAGTTGAACATGTCTTTTTTTTTGGAAAAACGAATGAATTATCATGAGGAACACCGTTAAACACCACTAAATATTGATAGAATAATTAGCAATGTAGTTAGTAATAAAATATCCACACTGCTTGTTGGGACTTTTTTTGAATAGTTATTTTGGTTTTTGGATAATTATTTTTTTGGATATTAATTGGATGATTGAATATGTACCGGGTCAAATTGATCCAGGAACACCATAACTGTTCCTGAAAAATGAACATAACATACATCTCAAAATGAGTGATGTAAATCTTAAATAAAATAAATTAAAAATCACATAATAATGTGACTGTTGACCTTTTAACTAACTTAAATTAGGTGAAAATTCTAAGTAGGACTGATTAGGACTATTAAAATACAGCACTTTTATAAAATAATAATGCTGCTTTAAAAGCAGGTGCTAGCTGGCTAGGCTAGTTAACATTAGCACGACCTCCCAAACAATGCCTTCATTTCTCCACAAAGCACGGCAGCGAAAAAGGGTCCTGAAACGTGAGTGTGAGAAACAAATTCCCTGTATCCTGTCTTTTGTCCAGCTCTGTCTGAGGTCAGAAACTGACTCCAGCGGTCGCCCGGTGCTGACTTATTTACACTGTCTGCTGCAGTGAAGCAGCTTTGAAAACGGATTAAGTGTAGAATTAAGTTACTCTACTGTAACCCTGCACACATAGTCAGTGCAATAGATCTCTCTCTCTCTCTCTTTCTCTCTCTCTGTCTCTCTCTCTCTTTCTCTCTCTCTCTCTCTCTCATTCTCTTTCTCTGTGCCTTATGATGGGAAATAGAAACACATTTAGGAAATAAAATCCTGTCCTTGAGAATCACTCATACAGTCATATGAAAAAATCTAGTAAAGTTACACTACCAGTCAAAAGTCTGAACACATCCCGTCACATCCTGTCTTTAATTATTTTAATTATTATTATTTTCCACATTGTAGCTTAACAATAAAGACCTTTAACTGTTTGTGTTAAACAAGCCAAATACAGTATGTTTTATACATTTCATTCATGAGGTTCATTAGGTAGAACCTACAATGCTTCTCCAACTATCTTGAAGGAGTTCCAGAGGTGCTGACCACTTGTTGGCTGCTATACAGTTCCAGCAAGAAATGTATGGCATTGCTTTGTCAGATCTTAAATGTCCCAACTGATACATTTTCTTCAAACTTAAGGTATTTAAGTGACAGTTGCACTATAATTGGTCATAGAATCTTCTTTTAGTAGTTTTTGAAAGGATTTCACTGTTCACCAGCATACAGTAATATTCTTGTATTTCTGACATCATGGGAATATTAGGTTTTCCTCACCCACTGCTGCAGAGGCTCCATCATTTATGCTGGTGCTGACAGGCCGAAAAACCCTTTACACACATCTCAAACACACTGGATCTATTATACCTTACTATACACACACCGTCAATACATGGGAACACTCCAACAAACACACTACCTAAGTGTGCGTATGTGTGTGAGTCTGTGTGTGTGTGTGTGTGTGTCCACTAAACCACTTACACTAGTCTGTCAGCAAAAATGGTATTAGATTATGTAACACAACTCAAACTGAGGTGAAGCCAAACCAGACACTGGTGCCCTTGATGCTAATAATGCACAAGCTTTGGGCTTATGGTAAGTTGCTGCTCCAGGTGATTTTTTGGTCAATTTACAGTTGTGGTCAAAAGTTTACATACACTTGTAAAAAAACATAATGTTATGGCTGTCTTGAGTTTTCAATAAGTTCTACAACTCTTATTTTTCTGTGATAGAGTGATCGGAACACATACATGTTTGTCACAAAAAACAGTCATAAAATTTGGTTCTTTCATAAATTTATTATGGGTCTGCTGAAAATGTCACCAAATCTGCTGGGTCAAAAATATACATACAGCAACATTAGTATTTGGTTACATGTCCCTTGGCCATTTTCACGGCAACTAGGCGCTTTTGGTAGCCATCCACAAGCTCCTGGCAAGCTTCAGGTCGAATGTTTGACCACTCTTCTTGACAGAATTGGTGCAGTTCAGCTAAATGTGATGGTTTTCTTGCATGAACCCGTTTCTTTAGCACTGTCCACATGTTCTCAATGGGGTTTAAGTCAGGACTTTGGGAAGGCCATTCTAAAACCTTAATTCTAGCCTGGTTTAGCCATTCCTTTACCACTTTTGATGTGTGTTTTGGGTCATTGTCTTGTTGGAACACCCAACTGCGCCCAAGACCCAACCTTCGGGCTGATGGTTTTAAGTTTTCCTGCAGAATTTGGAGGTAATCCTCCTTCTTCATTATCCCATTTACTTTCTGCAAAGAACCAGTTCCACTGGCAGCAAAACATCCCCAGAGCATAATACTACCACCACCATGCTTGACAGTAGGCATGGTGTTCCTGGGATTAAAGGCCTCACCTTTTCTCCTCCAAACATATTACTGGGTGTTGTGGCCAAACAGCTCAATTTTTGTTTCGTCTGACCAGAGAACTTTCCTGGTCAGACGAAGGTTTTATCTTTGTCCATGTGATCAGCAGCAAACTTCAGCCGAGTCTTAAGGTGCCTTTTCTGGAGCAAGGGCTTCTTTCTTGCACGGCAGCCTCTCAGTCCATGGCGATGTAAAACACGCTTGACTGTGGAGACTGACACCTGTGTTCCATCAGCTTCCAAATCCTTGCAGACCTGCTTCTTGGTGATTCTTGGTTGACTCTTGACCATCCTGACCAATCTCCTCTCGGCAGCATGTGATAGCTTGCGTTTTCTTCCTGATCGTGGCAGTGACACAACTGTTCCATGCACTTTATACTTGCGTATAATTGTCTGCACAGTTGCTCTTGGGACCTGTAGCTGCTTTGAAATGGCTCCAAGTGACTTCCCTGACTTGTTCAAGTCAATAATTCGCTTTTTCAGATACACACTGAGTTCCTTTGACTTTCCCATTGTAGCTTTTGTAGCTGAGTCTAATCACTGGGTCAAATGAGCCCTATTTAAATGGGCTCATGAGAAGTCAACAGCTGTAGTCAATCAGAATCACTTACAAGAAGTGAAGAGGCCATGACATGAAGCTAATTTGATTGACACAACTCGCTACATCACCAAAATTGACAAATTTTGTTGCTGTATGTATATTTTTGACCCAGCAGATTTGGTGACATTTTCAGCAGACCCATAATAAATTTATGAAAGAACCAAATTTTATGACTGTTTTTTGTGACAAACATGTATGTGTTCCGATCACTCTATCACAGAAAAATAAGAGTTGTAGAACTTATTGAAAACTCAAGACAGCCATAACATTATGTTTTTTTACAAGTGTATGTAAACTTTTGACCACAACTGTAAATACTAACAATGAACTAAACCTTAATTTAAAACAACGTTTTGTTGTGTATATAGTAAAATCAGAATACAGTACTAGTCAAACTTTTGGACAGACTATTAATAAACGCATAAGGAATCATGTAGTAACTTAAAAGTGTTAAACAAACCAAAATACTCTGTGAAGCATTTAGCTGTCTCATATCTGAGGAGCTGTTAACTTGTGGTTTCTGAGGCTGGTAACTCTGCTAAATGTATCCTGTGCAACAGAGGAAACTCTTGCTTTTCCTTTTCTGGGCTGTACTGATGAGAGCCAGTTTCATCATAACATTTTTGATAGTCTTTGTGACTGCACTTAAGGATACTTTAAAAAAACTCTTAAAAGTTTTTTCAGATTTACTGACCTTCATTTCTCAAAGTAATTTTTGTTCTTTACTTAGTTGAGTGTGTCCAAACGTTTGACTGGTACTGTATGTCTAGTGGGCTCCAACAGCTTCCATATCTATTATAAATAAAGTCAGCCTAAATGTTGTCCAGCACTTTTTTTTGTTTTTGCTGGTACATACATTATAGTGCTCAGTGCTTGGTCCCCATTATTTCGCTTTCTATTTTACTTAAAATTGCACATTTTTAAACATTTGTGGCCCCATATACATTCAAACAGAGATCTCTGAGTTGAATCAACTTATTATAACTCAGTTCAGTCTGTTGCAATTGACCACTTCTGGCTTTTGACACAATCTATTTGCATATTGGTTGTGTCCTGCATTTACTGAAACTCACAATCCATGTGTAGTGATTACTCCCAGGCAAGCTTAGGTAAACCTGCAGATTATATATTGATATTATGATTAATAGTTTGAGCTCTATGTTGTAGGCTGTAAAAGCAAGTATCAATTCTGATCTTTTAATGCTGTATTGTATACTGTTCATCCTAAAGCATTTAGGATGGACATTGGCTACCAGTTGATGCTCGCATCAAATTCGAAACTCTTACAATCGCCTACAAGGTGATGACAGAACAGGCTCCTTCCTACCTGCACTGATCACTCCTGAAGACTTACGCTACCTCCCGGCCGCTGCGCTCCTCCAATGAACGTCGCCTCGCTTTACCAAACAAACATTCACACAAAGCAATCCAGACTGTTCTCATACAGAGTTCCCCAATGGTGGAACAAACTACCTTCTACTACCAGATCAGGAGAATCTCTCGCTATCTTTAATAAACTCCTGAAGACAGAGCTCTTCAAACAGCACTTACTCTCCTAACACCTCTTACTAACTAACTACTACTAACCTCATTTCCTTCTTCCCCTCCTTCACTTCTCTATCCCATTATTTCCCTTCGACCTCCTTTAGGCCCTATCTAAAAATGTTTTCCCTTTAACTTCTATTACTTTTGTACTTGACTATTGTAAGTCGCTTTGGACAAAAGCGTCTGCCAAACGAAATGTAATGTAATGTAATGTAATCTCTCCATTGATTTGTTTTAAATGACAGAAATAAGATTACATTCAGGTCTGCTTCATTCAGCTGACCTACAAAATTCAAAGTGGAAATATTGTTTTACTCATAACAAGTTTTGAGTAAAATTACTTAAAACATTGAGGCAACAAATGACCTCAAATTATTTAAGTAAATTCAACTTATCTAGGCTTACAGTGTGGCTGAGCCGATTGCCAGTACACTGTAAAAAACAAAACTTAAAATTGTTCTCCTTCAGGTGATTTTTAAGTCAGCTGAACAAAATTATTGAATTGTACCTCAACTAACGTTTTTAAAATTCTTGTTAAATATTGGCCGAACTAAATAATTTGTGTTTGCAAAATTGACAAATTTTAGTTGAACTTTAGTTGAGGCCAGGCCAACTACTCTGCTCTAATGCACATGCTCAGATTGACCTTTTAGTTGAACGGGGTCTACAAAGCAATTCAGCAGGGGTTTTCACCTGATGTTGGTCATGCTGTTTGCATATTGGGTGTGTCCTCCCACCTCTCACTCACCATCAGTGTGTAATCGTTCCCCACAGACTGCCTTCTCATGGAATTTGCATATGTATTATATACTATTAGCAGCTTGGCCTCAGTGTTGAAGGCTATATACTGGCCTACATGAGTCCAGCTGGTAACATTTGCAATCTTATATGACTGACCATAAGGCAGGTATGAAGTAGACTAAACTAATTTCCCAGTTGCTTTGTTAAATTAACCAAAATATAGTGTTGCACCCACTAGATGATTTAATTAAGGTGCACCTTTTCATTGGCACAACTTATTTTTTTTTATTGATCCTAAAGGATAGTCAGCAAAACTTATACAATGCACATTCGGTAAAACTTAAATCAGGCCAACTAAAAACACACATGAAATGTTTTAGTTGGTGAGAGTTAATATTTGAACTTTCAATACATATAAAAATGATTTATCTGGGCTAAAGATTTCTAGTTGGCAAACCGCATGTGGTTTTCTTTAAAACTTAAAAGTTTGAGTTGGTCTCAAAAATCTAGTGCAGTAAGTTGCCTTGAAATTTTGAGTTTTCTAAACTTTTTTATTTTTACAGTGTAGTTATGTGGGACAAAGCTGTTGGCTGCATAAAAAGCACACTTCTCCATTTAGCATTTAATTAGTTAGAATACTATGTTCTGTATATGTCCTGGTCCTGATTAAGCACAGCAGCAAATGGAAACAGAACTGTAACCAGGCTAAAGAATCCACACCAGCACAGAACTGCACTGCATGGCCTTTGTAATTATCTGCAGTTCCTGCAGTTGAAAAGTACAAATGATTTCCACTTGCAAAGTAATTTTAAAACAGTCACCCACCTCTCGTAGTTATTATGATAATCCATAGAAATAGATTAAAAAGTTTACACAACTGAGTAATTCTATTGAATTAACCGATTTATGCTAATTTATCAACATCATTTGACAATTATAATTATGCCCAGTCTGTTACAATGGTTTACAATTTATAATCGGAGTTAAACAAAACAGAAATGACTGTGGAACACCAGCACATCAGCGCATTTATAAATAGTTTATTAGTAGCGGTTACTGTGAGCATTTGGCTTTGCCTGAACTATTGTACATACCAGAACATATCCGTTATGATAGAAAATGAGACTACAAAAATAAAAGTATATATTGAAAAAAGGTTTGCTGTAAGAAAGAAGTCTTGTTTTAGAAGAGAATCTTTGCATTAAAGGCTTGATTATTTCTGATAGAGACAAGATCTGACCAGATCTGACTGTCCATCATAACTATTCATCACAAGTCCATTTAGAAGCTGTCTCTCTCCACTGAATCCAGGCAGATTTCTGTCCTTTGTATCCATTTTCTCTGTCCATGGTATACAACATGTCCAAAAAATCCTCCTTTCCAATCGTTTTCCACTTCAGCTCAGTCCAGGTCAATCAGTCCGTGACCGCAGAGTCAGTTATGGATCACTTTTTTCTGGCAGATTCTGATTGGACACGGTGTTGGGTCCTCTTCATCACCTTCTCTCTCCCTTTAATCCAGTAATCCTCTCACCTTATATCTGTAAACACATAAATACAAACAAAAGATACACATTTACCATTCAATTTCCTGATTCTCACAAATTATTGTACTCTCATTTCACAGATTAAGGCGACAGTTTGGCAAAAGTTTAGTATTAATAACCTAATTTTCTCAGCAGAAGATATTGTTCAAGCTCACTACTGAACAACTTGTATTCCAGTCATTTGTAGAAAATATTGTCAAAGCTTACTATTTACAGTAACTAAGTAAGTAATACAATTCAGTATTTTTGACATGATATCAACCATGTTCAGTATTAAGCGACTCATGATTCAGTTAGTTGGCAGACTTCAGAGGTGTGAAGTAATGAAGTATAAATACTTTGTTACATTACTTAAGTAGAAATGTTGGTTATCTATACTTTACTGGACTAATGATTTTACAGACGACTCCTTACTTCTACTCCTCACATTTGTACACAATTATCTTTAATATTTTAAAAAATAGCCTTGTTACTACTATTTCATTTCAGCTTGTTTTCATTCCGGATTCTCATCAATTAAAAAAAAAAAACCCTATCCAAATAAATCTCTATATTCAGAGTGAATCTGATTGTGATTGGATGTAGAGAAGTATAAACATATGCCATTCCATCACCCTATTGGTTTATATGCAATCAATCACACCTGCACACGTCACGCCAACCCCCCCCATCCCCCCACCCCCCCCCCCCCCGTGCAGAGACTCAAGAGAAATCGAGCCAAACGTCCAACTAAACTTTTTAAATATATTTACATTCTACTAAAATGCATTCATTTTCAATGCACTATAGTACCCGATGGTGCGGCCTTAGCTTTCGTCTTTGACTGCATTTTTCACCCTGACATTACTTTTACTTTTATACTTTAATACTTTAAGCAGTACGTTTACATTGTTACTTGAGAAAAAGCTTGAGTTGATACTTTAGCTTCTACAGAAGCATTTTAAACACTAGTATCTACACTACATTAGTAATGAATGTCAGTAGTTTTCCACCATGTGTCTCATTTGTAGCTCCGCCCCTTCCCCAGGTGTTTCCACTTCTAGTGTGTTTTTCATGTTAGTATAAATAGCCCTCCTCTGTCACTTGTCCTTCGTCGGTCTTTGCACTAACCCATGTTGTTTGTCGTACCTCTGTTTCTTGTGTTTATTCCTGCACTCTGTGTTTATCCCGTCTTGTTTTAGTTCCTTGTTTATCTTGTTTATTCCTTGTAATTGTCTCTGCTCTGTTTTGTTCATAGTCTTGTTTCATTATTTGTTTTCCTTGTATAGCCTCCCTCTTTGTTTGTAGTTTATATTTATCTTCTTGTTTATTCTCGTGCTCCTTAGTTCCCTCCTTAGTGTATATCTTTGTATGTCTTTTGTTTATCCTTTGTTATTTTTAAGTTCTCTGTGTTTTCCCTAGTTTATTCCCTTGCCCAGTTTTATAGTATCTCTTGTTTGTTTATGTGAGTTTTATATCACATTGGTTTTCTTATTAATTTCATTGTTCCGTGTTTACCCGTCTATTTGTTTATTTGTTGTTTAGTTATTAAATTCCTATTCTAACTTGCACATACGTCGTCTCCTCGTCTCCCTGCCTGGGTCAATCTTGACATAGACACCAAGCTCACGACTTAACAGCTCATAATTTAGTAATTCAACAGATATTTTTTTCACTCACTCACTACTGAAAATACTGTCTGAGGGTAATATGCAACAACTCGTACTTAAATCATTTAGCAGACTAAGACCAACTCCTACTTTAGTATTTTGACACAATATACTACTTCTAAACAACACACGATTCAGTAAATCAGCAGAAAATATAGTCGAAGATTACAATTTGTACTACTCCTACTTTTTTTCCCACAGTTTTTTCCCACAGTTTTTCTGCATAATATCATGTATGTTTACTACTTAACAACGCATAATTCAGTAATTCAGCAGGAAACATCATCTAAGCTCACTAATTAACAACTTCTAATTTAGTTTTTTTAACATGATATTGTCCTTAACAGACCAATTCAGCAGAAAATATTGTCCAAGCTTACTATTAACAACTCATAATTCAGTAATTTGGCAGACAATATTGCTCAACCTCACGACTAAATAACTTGAAATTCTGTCATTTCTAGAAATTCTTGTCCTGGTTTATTATAGAACAAATCCTTATTTAGTATTTCAACATAATAACATCTATGTTTACTATGGAACAACCTGCAATTTAGTAATTTAACACACAATATCTTCCAAGGTTACTATTGATTTAGTAATTCAAGCTTTATCAAAAAAACACAAAAAAAACTCAGATATCATACATCTTTCCACTGACTGCATTTGGGGCAAAAGTGTGTAGATCTGTCCTTAGAAATGATTTATATTTGCACTTTCCAAAAAAACCCATATCCCATATTTCAGAACTGATTTTTTTTAAGCAGCAGTAAATAATCATTAACAGAACAATCCCTCCACCACAACTGGGAATCAGGACTGCGATTTGCTGATTGGTTGCAGATTTAATCGACAGATATATTTTGTTGCACGATTGGCCACACTGACTTGTCCTACCTTCGGACTTACTCAGCTTGACAAGTAAACAGAAAGCTTAAACTTTTTTAGATTTTTTTTTGTCTTGTCAAGTTTCCTTTTCCTGTTTTTACACTTCGCCCTAGAGCGTCCTGGAAAAAGAAGGGTGGAAAAATTTCAGATAGAGAGAGAGAGATTAATGATTGGAGATATAAGATCTAAGGGATGGTGGAGAAGTGGTGAAGAAATCATTTAAAAAAGTGAGATGTTTTATGACGCTGGAGATCAAAGCATGTGAGAAAGAGGATGGGGTGTGTGCGTGTGGGTTGGGGTGGGGGGGGGTAGGTGTACCTGTGTGTAAGCGAGACTCTGTGTGGTGTTTGGACATGCACACACACTCCAGATGATCCTCCAGCCGCACCTGCACCTCCCGCAGCCTCGGTCTCCGCCGCACGTACTCCACCTTCGCCACCTGAGAGAGAGAGACAGAGAGAAATGCAGATTTGTACACTTACTACACATTTACAGCGTCAGGACATCAGATTCACCCAGTAAGCTAAAATACTGGTACACGTGACTGACAGCTGTTGTCCCAGATTGTCTTGTTGCCCAGATGTTACCCAACATATTCACTGGTGAAACAGTTGTATTTAATATCTCTGACTGTAAATTCTTGGTTTAGGTCTGGGCTCCAGCTGTGAAGACTACATTTGTCGCCTCAAATACTGTGTGCACAAGTTTGAATCTTTATCTTTTAAACATGTGTGAACATTAAACCTCTTTTAACTGGAACACAGTCTGTGATGTGGAGTTACAAGAACTTAGCCTGTTAGCTAACGATAACTAAGACTTTGCTCTCTCAGACACAAGTTTTTGTATCATCAGTGCTCAGGTTAGTTAGTCAAAATCAGCTGTACTGAGCTGTCTGATACTCTGTGTATTGTCTGTACTAACGGCCAGCTTAGCAAGAGAGCTTCAGAACTTACACCACAGAAAGCAGGTGTTGGGGATTACATTTTATTGAAGGACACATTAACTCCAATATGTACTGTGAAATACTAAACCAGAGCATGATCCCCTCCCTCCAGAAACTGGGAAGTAGGGCACTGTTTTAGCATGATAATGACCCCAAACACAGCTCTAAGATGACCACTGCTTTATTGAAGGGGCTGAGGGTAAAGGTGATGGACTGGCCAAGCATGTCTCCAGACCTAAACCCAATAGAACATCTTTGGGGCATCCTCAAGCGGAAGAAGGAGGAGCGCAAGTATCGAATATCCGCCAGCTTCGCCAGAAGCTCACTTTTGTTGCTTCTGGTTTAGACATTAATGGCTGTGTATTGAGTTTTGAGGGAAGAATAAATTTACACTGTTATATAAGCTGCACACAGACTAATTTTCTTTGTGTCAAAGTGTCATTTTGTCAGTGTTGTCCCATAAAAAGATACTTAAATATCTGCAGAAATGTGAGGGGTGTACTTACTTTCGTGATACACTGTATATATATATATATATAATTTGTCAAACATGATGGAATCACTCATTAGTGCAGAATTTTTTTGAAATGTTCTAAAGAGACAAGTAAATTTAACCTGCGTAAAGCATGGTGGAGGTAGTGCCAGTTCTTGGGCTTGCATGGCTGCTTCTCGAACAGGATTACTAATCTTTACCAATGATGTGATTGGATTCTTGGCGTTAGCAGCAGTATAAATTCAGAAGTTTTTTTCTACATCTACAGTCAATCTAACCAGGAGAGGAAAGAGTTCCACATCCTGAAGGATCGTCTAAATAGAGAAATATACCAAGGCATCATAAAACAAGACCGTCAAAAACAAAAAGTTGTTGTCTGGACTGATCGGACAAGAGTAATCAATCACTCATCCGCTAAGCATGGTGGAGGTTGATGCTATATGCTTTTAGGGAAGAAAAATAGAAGGTTTTAGACTGATCAGGTTAACCACCAGACCTTTACCCAGGTGAACCTGGATTTTACCTCCTGAGTAAAGAAGGTGAGGCCAGGTAAAAGAAGCATTTGGCTCGGAGTGGGATGTATCTCAGCTGAGTCTTTCATCTGTTTGATTCTTTCTAGAAACACACACACACATACACACACCTTGTACTAATGCACTTCTTTGCCACTCGTGCCAACCCCCTTAAGGCCTGATTATACAACACTCCATTCAGGTCTGAACACACAGACCCTTACACACACACACAGCTCCAGAACCACAGGGCAGAGAATGGCAGAGAAAGAGACAGGCAGCTCCAGCGGTTGTGCCAGGTTACGCTATTGAACCCTCCCGTGGGGAAGTTCTGGGCCGAAACCCGGTAAGTTCACCCGCCATTAAATCCTTACACTTCTCCCTTTCAGCACAAGCTGAACAAAGCCCAGACAAGAGCTGTTTACACAATAGTACAAGCTCAGAAATGAGTGTCAGCAAATTAGAAAATCTATTGTCATTTCTGTAAACAAACAAATTCTGTCACTGTTAACAAGAGAACCACTGTCATTACTGTAACCACTCTACTCCTGTCTCTATTAACAGGAGAACCACTGTCATTACTGTATTCACTGTACTCCTGTCTCTATTAACAGGAGAACCACTGTCATTACTGTAACCACTCTACTCCTGTCTCTATTAACAGGAGATCCACTGTCATTACTGTATCCACTCTACTCCTGTCTCTATTAACAGGAGAACCACTGTCATTACTGTAACCACTCCACTCCTGCCTCTATTAACAGGAGAACCACTGTCATTACTGTATCCACTCTACTCCTGTCTCTATTAACAGGAGAACCACCGTCATTACTGTAACCACTCCACTCCTGCCTCTATTAACAGGAGATCCACTGTCATTACTGTATCCACTCTACTCCTGTCTCTATTAACAGGAGAACCACTGTCATTACTGTAACCACTCCACTCCTGCCTCTATTAACAGGAGAACCACTGTCATTACTGTATCCACTCTACTCCTGTCTCTATTAACAAGAGAACCACTGTCATTACTGTAACCACTCTACTCCTATCTCTATTAACAAGAGAACCACTGTCATTACTGTAACCACTCTACTCCTGTCTCTATTAACAGGAGAACCACTGTTATTACTGTAACCACTCTACTCCTGTCTCTATTAACAGGAGATCCACTGTCATTACTGTAACCACTCCACTCCTGCCTCTATTAACAGGAGAACCACTGTCATTACTGTATCCACTCTACTCCTGTCTCTATTAACAAGAGAACCACTGTCATTACTGTAACCACTCTACTCCTGTCTCTATTAACAGGAGAACCACTGTCATTACTGTAACCACTCCACTCCTGCCTCTATTAACAGGAGAACCACTGTCATTACTGTATTCACTCTACTCCTGTCTCTATTAACAGGAGAACCACTGTCATTACTGTATTCACTCTACTCCTGTCTCTATTAACAGGAGAACCACTGTCATTACTGTAACCACTCTACTCCTGCCTCTATTAACAGGAGAACCACTGTCATTACTGTAACCCCTCTACTCCTGTCTCAATTAACAGGGGACCCACTGTCATTACTGTAACCCCTCTACTCCTGTCTCTATTAACAGGAGAACCACTGTCATTACTGTAACCCCTCTACTCCTGTCTCTATTAACAGGAGAACCACTGTCATTACTGTATTCACTCTACTCCTGTCTCTATTAACAGGAGAACCACTGTCATTACTGTATTCACTCTACTCCTGTCTCTATTAACAGGAGAACCACTGTCATTACTGTATTCACTCTACTCCTGTCTCTATTAACAAGAGAACCACTGTCATTACTGTATTCACTCTACTCCTGTCTCTATTAACAGGAGAACCACTGTCATTACTGTAACCACTCTACTCCTGCTGAGAAAGACTGAGAAACAGAGAGAGTGTGTGTGTGTGTGTGTGTGTGTGTGTGTGTGTGTGTGTGTGTGTGTGTGTGTGTGTGCGCTTGTTTATGGGCTGGTAAATTGAGCGCTGTGCAGCTGGCGTTTCTGGAATATTCCAGTGTGCCATGTTCCAGTGTTTTTGTCTCAGTGGAGCAGAGGCCTTTCAGCAGAGCCTGACAACAGTAGGAGATGGGCGTGACGGAGGATGATGCTGCTACAGTACATGCTGCTACTTTTTGTACAGTAATTATATGAAGATGTTTGAGTGCTTAAACATTAGCAGTGCAACATAATGCCATTGTGTGCTTAGGGGTTACAATATCTGTATGCGTGTCTGTGTTATGGACATAATAATGGGTACAAACATTTTTTGAATAGCCTACCTCAATTTACCCATCATTTTTAGCTGAGGCTCCCAACAGGCTTATAATGCTAGAGATAGGGCCACAGACTTGCCCAATGCAAAGAAATGACTATTTCTACATCTTTAACCCTCCTGTTGTAATGTAATGGGTCAAAAACAGTATTTTTTCAGTATAAAACCTCTTCTGCTTGTCCTAATTAGTGTAATCAACATAATATGAAAATGGTTCGTCTCACATATTTGCAACCACCCCCTGCAAAATCAAAACTAAAACAAACATTGCAATGTTATGTTTCAATGTTATGTAAAACTACTGTATATATGTTATATGTTGGTCTTTCAAAAGTAGTAAAGTAGGGAAACATTAAAAAAAGTTTGAACATGTTTTTTTTCTGAGAAACGAGTATATTATCCTAATTGAACCATTACCTCTAAGAGGTAAGGAACACTATTGCACTAAATATTAATTATATTGGTAATAATTAGCAATGGAGTTAGAAATAAAATATTCACACTGCTTATTTTGATTTTTTTTCAGATATCTTTTAAATATTTAAACATGCGACAGGTCAATATGACCCAGGAACACCCCTGCTGGTTCTGACAAATGAACATAATAGGAGGGTTAACAAGCTCAAAGTAGCTCCACGCTGTAAAACATATAAGAAAATAGGTAGGATTGGGCCACAGATTGCTATTGTATTATTTCACAGAATTAAGTTTGCAATCTCTTCCTCTATCCTACCTATTTGCTCATGTATTTTAGTTGACTTTTAATCGTGTGGAGCTACTTTTAGCTTGTTAATGGTGTAAAAACAACCATTTCTTTGCATGGGCAGCATGCAACAGATTCCCCTTAATTCCTTTTACTTCTGTTTATAAATAAGGGAGTTACTGTTAATCTACAGTTACAGTAGATACAGTCCAAGTCAGTTACTAGCATAAGCATGTGAGCCTCTCTTCTGCATGACATGCATGCACGTAAAGGTGAGATGGATTTGGCACGGTAAAGAATATTGGTTATCAACTTCTGTGAAACTGACACAGATAAGTCCATAATTCCTAGTATTTGCTTATTTATGAATATTTTATTTTCTTCAGTAACACAGATGCTCTGATGTATCGTAGAGAATTGTCTTGCGATATAATGAATATCACAGAATGAGAGTCCCGCAGCTGTAACCGCAACCACAACCTTTCCCTAAACCCTAATCTAACTCTGCATGAACACTTACCCTAACCTATCCATATGCCTAGATCCTAAACCCTGACTCTAGCTCTTGCTTAATTTACAAAAACCTAAAATTTACCCTGCCTATTCTAACAGCCAGGTGTGCTTGCCTTGATTACAGATCACTGTTGCATCACTAGAGATTTAACTCTGCAATCTCCCAATGACAGAGCCAATGCTCAGACAGCTGGGCCACATTAGCCTCGCCAAATTAGAACTTAAACTATGTGTAAATACTTTACTGAAACATCCTCTAATTCAGATTCTGCTGATCTGGGACTCTACCAGAGACCATGCGATACAGGTTTAGTATTTGAAGTATTTGAGCTCATCTTTGTACCAGAGTGAAAGTTTTTTATGTGTTGTAATACAGGTGTTCTTTTTGGTTGGGTGCTTATGTATGATGTCAGTGTTTCAAAGTGAGTGAGTGTGTGTGTGTGTATATTTGGATGTGCTCATATTTTCCTACCATAGAAGGTTTTTTTGGTTTAGAGAAGTGTAAGAGTTGGGACCTCAGCAAATGTGTATGAGTTGACAGCATTTGCGTATTGTGTGTGTGTATGAGTGTGTGTTTTGTGTGTTTTCCTACCTTGACAGTCCTGTGTGACTTTTTGACTGGGTGGCAGCGCATGTTGCTGGTGTTGCAGCAGCCTGAGCAGCGGGTCACCTCCACACACGGAGGCCAGATGAGGAAGTTCGCCGCTGTGGAGTCCACCTGACTACGAGGAATTTCATACACCACTGTACGAGTCTTACACACTGCTGGGACCGCCTCCTCTACACACAGAGAGATATACGCTATTATATAATCATGTTATAACTGTACAGTGCATCATAATTTATAGCATACATTTACTACACTTTAACCAGTTCCTGTATTTTTTACAGTAAAATTCATACAGTAAATAACGGTGTAATGATGTTCCATTGGAAAACTGTAGAATATTGGGATATAACATATATGTTACATGCACAGCTTTCAGCTGTATATATAACAGTAACATTTGATAACATTGATAAACAGTTAACACTGATTCAGAAGCATTGTCATAGCAAATAGCAAAAAGAAAAAAGATACTAATCATGGAAATCATGCTACATCTAGCAACCCTAGGCAGGGCTCCAGACTGTGACAAAAATGGTCTCAATTACTGTAACTCCCCAGTGGCAACAGGTGGTGAAATTTGAGTTCTATTCCTTATAGCTAATGATTAATTAATTAGTATTTCTTCAGTTTTGTTTATTTAGTCGTTTCTTAAAAGGTAAGAAAAAAGCCAGACACATCTGTACCACAGTCAGTTATTACAGAGATACACTATACTGGGCTTCTTTCACTGTCTGCTTCTTGACGTCATCTACAATGCATCCTATGAACTCAGTACAAGCTCTGTGTGTCATTATCATACATTTTCAACACATCCAGTTCATTTTTTCATTTAACCCTTGTGTGGTGTTCGGGTCTGTGGGACCCGTTTTCATTTTTCATTTTCTTTTTTCTAACTCAATCTCATTGGCATTGGCTCATTTTTTGTGAAAAACATATATCAAAACACATTTTTGATAAACACACACTGTACACCCCCCCACCACCATTTATATTACATACAGTATGTTTGGCCAAGAGCTAATAAACATTGCTTCATTTGTAAATTTGAAACTAAACAAATTTTCTACTCATATCTTGAGTTTAATTCATTTTCTTTTCTTATTCTTATTAAAAAACTAGTAAAAAAAGAGTAGCACTTTTTGAAAGAAATGTAACATAAGAAAGGTAAAGGGCAAATATTAACCATGTAAGCTGTTTATATTGCTTGCAATTTAGGTGAAGCAAGCATGTGTAAAGCATTTTAATGTAAAATTGCTTAATTTTGCTGAATTAAATACAAGTAACAAAGTAAACGAGTAACAAAAATATGAACACCACACAAGGGTTAACAAGCGTTGTGAGGTGAATTTGGTGAAGGGTAATCTACTGGTCAGGCTGGCATTGAGCATGTGGCCTTTGAAGGTCCAACATAGATGTAGTTTGTGTCGATTTTTTCATTTCTCCATTGCCTACACACCTACACATATGGCGGCTAAAAGCTTAACATAATTGGTTGAATAGTTTCAGAAGTCATGCAAATGGATACAAGGATGAGAAATACAAGTCAGGCATGTTGGAAGGCAGAGATCTTAAATAACCAACATTACCTGAGGTGAGTTTTGTAGTGCTTAATAGTTTGCATATTGTTGTTCTTTAGGAGCCACTAGAGCCAATTTTTTTAGTTTTTTGTCGGGTTTCCTGCTGGGCCTGGCTGTGAGTCCTATCTGAACGTGTGAATCAACTTTTTGGTCAGTTTAGGTCATTAAGTGGGGGAGGTGACCATATTTCATATTCTATGCGATCAGGCCGCTGTTTTAAGCCGCTCAGAAAGCGCTTTACACTCGAGTGTGTGCTAAACTCTATATGGTCTCTTAATACCCAGTATGACCTGAGTATGTTTCTTTCTGCCCTCTATAGCTCACTGGCAAAAGTTTGTGGCTACTGTGTCATACTTGGGAAACTAAAAAAAAAACACAAGGTCACATTTATACATGTACCCATTTAGACATTTAATAGAGTTGTGCTAAAACAAGATCTCAAAAAGACTTTAAACTTACCAAGACCAAGCCTTTTAACTTTGTGTTATTAAGTCTACTAATGATAATGACTCACAGATGTCTCATCAGATGTTTGATTGACCTGTTTTGTCCACAATGATCAGGAGTCGTATTTGAAGGAGTTAAAGTGAGACAAAAATATATCAACTATTAAGCATGGTGGTGGTTGGCTTATAATCTGTGTTATTCACTTATGTGAATTAACAGGAGTAGAATTTAAAACTGACAACGTTTGTTTATATATAAAACAATGACAACTCAAATAACCCTTTAGATCAGGGGTGTCCAAACTACGGCCCGTTTCCTTTTTTGGGGCAGCCCGCGAGGTATTTTAGAAATAGAATGAAAGTTGGCCCGCTGTTAAGCAGGTTTTTATAATGTGAGATTCAAAGTTTGAACGATAGGTGTCAGAAACGGACCAAAGAGTCTAAAAGTGGAGAGTGTGCATTTCTAGCGCAAAAAAAACGGGGCAAAACAGTCTAAAAGCAGAGAGGGTGCGCATTTCTAGCGCATAAAAACGGGGCAAAACAGTCTAAAAGCAGAGAGGGTGAGCATTTCTAGCCCAGAAAAAAGGGGCAAAAGAGTCTAAAAGCGGAGAGGGTGCGCATTTCTAGCGCAGGAACACGGGCCAAAGAGTCTAAAAGCGGAGAGGGTGCGCATTTCTAGCGCAGAAAAACGGGGCAAAGAGTCTAAAAGCGGAGAGAGTGCGCATTTCTAGCGCAGAAAAACGGACCAAAGAGTCTAAAAGTTGCCATAATTAAGAAGTTTAATATTAAGAGACATCATGAAATTAAACATCAATTTGAAAAATCTTAGTTTACACAACACTGTCAAAGATAAAGACAGTTAGTCAAGTAAAATGGTGTGTAAATGAAATAATCAGGAAAAAATATTATTTAAAGTGGTATATTTCATTATTTGTTTTATTACAGAGTGTGGCCCATGACTTAATATATGTTTCTCCTTCTGGCCCCCAACAAAAAAAGTTTGGACACCCCTGCTTTAGATGCTAAAAACTATACTGGCTTTTGTGAGGGGTTATTTTTGCAAAATAACATTTGTAAATAGCTTTACATAGAACCTGTTATAAATGGTTCTGTCATGTACACGAAAGGCAGACAAAATGGCAGGCAATGTTTCACTGCACTAATTTGACCTTCATTGGAGAAAATCTCAGCGTCTAAACATGTCTACTGTGTTCTGTAAGTCATGTAGACTAATTTGGTTTAAATGATATATATTGGTTGCATTTTAGCAAAGAATGAAATGAAAAGCAGCTGTTAAGCTTGGTGACGGTAGCATCATGTTTGTAGGCAGTTTCACACAAACGGTGTGTATCCATTGGTCACTGCTAAATTGAGATGTATGTACAGTACAACCCTATATCAGAATCAATCTGTGCCAAAAATAGTCCTCCATCGTAACAGTGTATGCTCACCACAGTGGTGGTCTCTTTCCATTGATAGTGCAGCCACAGAAGGCCTACAGTAATTGTCAGTAACTGTACACCTACAAAGTGCATCTATATGGTCTATATGGTGTTTCTGATAAAATGGCCAGGGTGCCATAGAATCAGAATCTCAGTGCACTCCTACAGAACCTGAATCAGGTGTGGTGCTGTAAATGTTGCCATCGAATAGAGGAAACATGTGTGCGAGAAGCAACACACTACCACTCATGCACACATTCATATACACCTCCAGTAACTCCCTGCAGGATCAGAGAGAGATTAGGTGCTGATATAAGAAGAAGGTTATTCAGTTCAGACTCTGGCAGGCTGCGGCATGATCACTGACACGTATGGAATCCCTAGCTATTAAACTTCCATTCAGTGTGTGTATGCGTGTCTTACCGATGCTCCTCTTGCGTCTGGGGTGTGTTTGTGAGTTCTTGAGGCTGCTGCTGTCGTAGAAACCCTCTTTATGGTAGCGCCATTTCGTCTCCTGTACTGCCTCATTTTCTGCACCTAGTAAAGCAACAGAAGTTCATGAATACGCTAGTAAAATCAATAAGTCTGGTTCTAAAAATATTCACTTTGCAGAAAAATAAAAAATAATGTAAATGATAGGAATGATATTTAACTATGTTCTTAAGAAAATATCAATATAATTCCACATTTAAAAGTTCAAGATCATTTTCCTGACCAAGACATGCTTGGTGCATGCCTGCAGTTAGCTTGTTTAGCTTTAAAAAAAAACTTTATATAATTAATATGAGCAAGATTTGTTTAAACTTCTAATGCTTTGAATTAATTTAATTGCCATTAGAAGCTGTGCATTAGAGATCAGAAGCAGATTTAGATTTGCCTACACTTTTGATAGACCCACCCCTTTCTCCTAGACCCCCTTTACTGACTTTACAGCACATAAGCTTAGTGAAATTTGTCACCCCATAATTCCATTTTGTCTAGTAAGTGAAATGTTTTAAACGAGTAGCATTTAAGTTTACGTAAGTTCTACCGCAACTCAGCTTTTTTACCAGCACTGTATGTACATGTTTTGCTTAAAATAAAGCAAGAAAACTAATTAAAAATAACTTCATGCTTTTTGGAGATCAGTTAATCAGTTGCTCACTAAACTATTCACAGAATAGTGGGTGGACTTTTTGTGAACTAGTCCAGCAGTGATACTAAGTGTTTAAGAACTCCAGCAGCACAGCCGTGTCTGTTTCACTCGTACCAGCAAAACACTCTCTGCTGTGCTGAGAATAACCCACCACCACCCACATTATCCCATTTCTGAATTTGTCCTGTTGGGTACTGGCCACTGAAAAACAAGTGAAAGGAGGAAAACAAAGTATGCAGAGAAACATTATGTTGTTGTAGCTTTGATACAGAGTAAATCCTTCATCCTTCATCTCACCAGTCCTGCTACCGACATCACGAAAAACACTAACGGATCCTGAAACATTAAGCCGGCTACAATCAGACATGCATTTCTGTAACCTGATCAGACATGATCTGTGTGTTTAGACAAGCTTCAAGCTTGTGATCACTGACTGAAAACCACACCAGTCTCACTCGCAAAACTTCCATACTCTAGGTGTTTAGCCTTCAGGGAAAACAATTAGATATGTATCAGACTGACTGAAGGAAGCTGGAGTCTAAACCTGCAGTTATCATAATCTAATACACACTGCAGTCACAGTGCTTGGCTTAGCTCTGGGGACTAATGGAACTCAGCTTTATTTGTTGAGTCTGGTGGAGGAGATTATGAATGCTTGAGGTGTTTTAAATGCTTGCTGAGCCTGGCTCTCCTTAAACACCACGGCTGGGGAGTTGAACAAAGATTATAGCTGCTCTTAGAGGGTTTTTTTTGTGTGTGAATCTCTATTAAACAGTGCAGGGTAAAGAAACAGTTGGAAAAACATGTGGGAGGACCATGAGTGGATCTGGACCAGGGTTGATGTTTAAATTAGGGAAGCCTTTTCTGTGGCGTTGATAGGTTTTTATTGAATTCTATTGGTTCAATTTAATATTTTTTTTGCTTAATATTTGCTAAATTAGGTGATACATTATCACATTTCTAATTTATATTTCCCATAACAGCTTAAATATCTATTTAAATTGACGTATTTGTAAATTTGCTTGCAATGCTCTCTCTATCTCTTTCTCTCGCTCTCTATTTTTCTCTCTCTCTCTCTTTCTCACTTGCTCGCTCACTCTAAAAATTATTCTGTGATACTGTACATAATTTGCAGGCAACAATTTAAGAAGGGATCTCTGTTTTCCAGGGTGTGCCTGGATCAGCGCAAATACTGGCTCACAGAATTGTAATATCGTGTCTTTTACATTTTTTGCAACTAATAGCATGTAAGAACATGCCTTAGATTTCCTAAGATGAAGCCAAGTATGCCTTTAATCAAATAATTATTCCAGTATTTCCCATAACAGCTTAAATTTAGATATTTGTAAATTTTATCCTAATGATTAGAAGACATGGGGTCCTCTAAGCAGCTGCTGAGCTCTCTTTTTCAGGTAACCATGTTATCAGGTTATAATACTGTATAATGAAGTAATGCTCTAAGTAATGCTAAGTAATTCAATACTTATAACAGTACACTGATACATATTTTAGCATCTTTTGTTCAAAGAAAGGCCTGTGAGATAATTTTTTTTGTTATTATATTAGGCACATTACACTTGTCAATACCCTTAACTTGGATGATCACATTTTATGACAAGTGTATTTAGAAAAACATGGAATTCCTTTCACATTGTTTTGCCACTGTATATAAAGCCAAATATTCCCTTAATTAAATAATTATTTCCAGTATTGCGTCAGCTACTCTACTCTCTGTACTGTCACAGACAACCACCCCACAACCACCACAATGGAATTCCTATATGCGCTGTTCTAATTGAAGAGTGTGGTAATTTGATTGACTGGAACCAACTGCAGACTAAACTCTTTGGTCGGAGATTATTTATTGGATTAACCACTGGAATGCTTGTCCTAGTAGCCTGGTGGCGTACAGTATGTATGCGGTAAGGTTAGACAGGTGTGGTGAGTAAGCACCAGCATTAACTACCACAGAACTTCACTCATCAGCACCATCAGCCCGCCCAGCCACTCTACAGCCTCTACAGGCCCACATGCCCCTGTGGTTGCCCTCGGAAACCACCCCAGCACATCAGGGGAGGGTGGGCTTCGATTCAGCCCTGAGCAGTGTAGCTTGCTCACTAAGCCTTTCACACTCTCGTTAGCAGACCCCCTGAAACCCAGTGCCTGAGGCGCGCACACACACACACACACACACACACACGCTAGGAATTTAACATGAATAATACATTACAGCGCTGGCATTCAGCCTCACTAAGCTCATAAAGGCAGCATAACAACAGCATAATGGAGAGAGCCTCTTGACCTCCCTCAAGCACCAGCAGCTCTTACACATGCAGCTGTTTGCATTTCAATTACACGTCCAGAGGGGAAATCTGATCCGAGACGCCAATCCTGCTGGAGCTCCTGTTGCACTTTTCTTTATCAGGACCTGTGAAACTTCTGCTGAAAAGCCTGGTTTCTTTCTTTACTGTCAAAACTCTCTGAGTAACTTCTCCAAACCACAAAACAGCAGCTCAACAAATCTGTTGGAAATCCAGGTGTCTAAACTTTACTTCTGCAGTTTGAGCTACAAGGCGAATAGAGCCAACAAGCAAGTGAGGGAAGCAGATGACAATTGGGGGTTCCCTTTGCTCCAGTATTGGCTCAAAATGTTTTATTAACAATTTAAACCATTTCCTCAGAACTGGGTCATAAAAATCCAAACAGACTACTCGATTCTCTTTTAAGCTGTTAACTCCAACTGTTGGAAAATCTGCAGACTACAACCAACTAACCCTGACTCCAGCCAAAGGGGGAATCATATTAAAACTGGGGGAAAAGTTGCATACTGTAACCCTGTGTGCAAATTAACTAGCAATTAGCATAAAAACAGTGGTTAGAATGTGAGGATAGTCAGAAAAACACATACTTTTTTCCACAAGGAACCCTTTGACCAGGAAAGGAACCGCTAATGCATTCAAATGATTCCTTAAGTTTAGGACTGTATGATAGTTTAGGCATTGGCAGGAAAATTGTTGTGTTGCAGGCCTCCATTACAGATTTTCACCTACAGTATCTTGACCAATAACCAACACTGGGGTTAAGGTGGATTTTTTTGCCAAACCTTTCCTTTCTGCAGAATCATCCTTCTAAAACCACTCCCTAGCCCAGTCCTCTTTTGTTTTTTTGCCTCTTATTGGCCTCCGTTCTTCAACACGGTCTAATCCTGAGCGACAGCAGAGTTCCTGCCAGGAAAAGTGACATCAGTCACCCAAGTTCACAGGCAGGAGGTCCATGTGGCGCCTCATCACGACGAGACAGGGCTGCCGTCTCCAGGGCGACTGTCTCTGAGGTATTGGGTATAAAAGGCCACTCGGACGGCGACTCCTGTGGACTTCGGAGGGAGATTAAAGAGCTCGTCGTCCCCGCACAGCAGATTCTCACGCAGGTTGCCACATCCACTAAATCCCAGTGTGAGGTCAGTGTCGCTCTGCTTTTTTGTGCTGTGTTTTGTTTATGACCAAGCTGGCAGACTCGGAGGGGAAGGCGTCCAAAAAAGAGGCTTTCGCTGTGTGGCAAAGGGCAGTCCTTTGGTCGATTACGATGTGTTGTCTGGGGACATGTGGGGACGTTCCAGAAGGCATTTAGCTGTGTCATGTATGCAACAGTGCAACTTGAGAGGGGGATGGGGGGGGGGGACATGTCCCCCAAATGTTTTGATTATATGTGAGATAATTTTGTGTGAATGTGGTTTAGAGTAAGATCTGATAGCTATATTGAATAGCTATCAGAAAACAAATTACATTATTTTTAACACTGACATCAAGACACTGTTGAACACTGGCTAGCATATTCATGGCCGTGTGAATTATGGGAGTTAAAATGATGATACTCTTTGATACACAGTGCCACATGTACTGGGAATATGTCACAGAAGGTATTACGTCATAACAGGCCAAACAGACAAAATGTTTCTTGCAGAAATCACATACACATTCAGTACAGGAGCCTCCACACATATATACCCCACACATCAGTGCAGCATTACGTAGCTAGTTCCTGTCTCATGACATTAGGCTTGTCAACAAGACAAAATGGCCCTTGCCTGAACACAACAAGATATAAAAAAACAAAACAAATATGTCAAAATCTTGCTCGCGGGACTAATTCCATGTATGACCCTTTACCCAGTAGGTGCCAGTATTTATTGACAAAGAGAAACACCCTTTAGAATGTTGACATACCCCAACTATACAGCGATGTTTTTCAAAGGTTATCAGCTTGATGAACAACATTTAATACTTAAAATTTTATTCTGAGCATCTAACTTTGTTTACATTTTGCAGGTAATCATATGTTCTATAGAGCATCACATTGAAAATGCCTCCCTTTTTAGGGTAGAGGAACTCAGGAACCCAGATTTTGTTTCCTAAGGATAAACACTAGAGCTGCAACAATGAGTAGAAATAATAAGATTATAAAACAATGTCAAAAAATTGGTAATTTTTAACTGAAATGCACTACACAAACTGCTAGAAACAGAAGCACAATGGGGGAGAGTTTAAGGGATTCTCTGCACTCAGTTCACACTCAGCTTGGTCACCAAAAGTGCCCAAACACAACAAGTTACTTTTTTACTATTTACTCACATCACTAAATATCTGAACATTTGACATTTAAATGTCTTCTGGGTATTTAAATCCCATATTTAGTTGTTTCAATCATTTTGAAGTGAGAGAAAAAAGTTCAGAACTGGATCCGTATCCACAGGAAGCAGAGATGGAGGACATGGCAGAAACAAGCGTTGACTAATTTAGCAGACTGGTCAAAACCCAAAGTAATCCATCGTTGCATTAATTCCTAATAAACATTACTTTTTTATTGCATTATATTTGATGTACCACAGGTTTGTCATTTTCTAAAGAACTCTAAAGAAGTATTCACAAGCTCATCATCCTGGATACAAATGGATGAATTAAATGATTTGCTGTCTGTAATAACAGAGTTAATACAATGGAAACACTTTATATTAGCTCTTACACCAAACAGGATTTCATGTTACTGAAAAGGTTTGATTTCCATCTTTTGAAAAGAGGTGTAATTGCAGTTCTAGGTGCAGTAAAGCCTGTGAGAGGTCAATGTTGCATGCGTCTTGCTTTAGAAAAACAAAACAAACAAAAAATCCAAGTAAAAATTGTAAAAACTTTTAAGTTCTAAAAGAACTAATCCTTTTAGCTACAAGTACAGGCAGAGTGTGAAGGTCCTTACCCAGGGAGTGTGACTCCAAGAGCCGCTGGAGGTCGCTAATGCTGCGGATCTCACTGCTGGAGAGTCTCTCTATCAGCTCCCGGGGAATCGACTCTGCCTTGAGGAGCAGAATGTTCAGAATGAATGCGCTCGCAGGTTAAAGAATAACTCAGGCACAGATTTAACCACACTGGAGTGTAAACACAGCTATCTAGACTGCATCGCTAGGTGGGGAACTTCTAAAGAGAGACCAATTTGCAGTTTAAGTTTGCGAAAAAAATAATAAAAAAGATATTTGTTGTTTGTATTATTTTTTTCTCATGGGTGAATCTGCCATGTGTTTTACACCACTGGTTTTACATCACCCCAGATTAGCTCATAGCATCATCAAATAAAAGTAAAGTATAGCTATTAATATATGTATTGACTTATTTTAGCCACATTTCTATAATTAAAAAGCTGAATGTGTACAGATTACCCTACATAATTGTAGAAGAACTTCACAAATAGCTTGTTTTTTGTAAGTGATGCTGTTCACATTGTATTTGGTTGCATATTGGTCTAAAAGAGTCTGATTTAAAAAAAATGAATGGAATTCATTTACAGCATTTTTTTAACAAAATTATGTCCCAAAGATTATTAAGATAATAAATTTAAATGCAAACTAAAACATTTTACACTAAAAAAGTAAACAAAAGAATGTGCAAAGATGTCAACTGATGAAACTCAAACTCTCTTATCTATCAATTTCTACTGAGAACTAAGTAAAATACTGAGTTATAAAATAGAAAATAGCTGCATTACTGTTAAACACTAACACTACTATATCATACTAGTGTGTGCTGGTTTTTAGCTTTTTTTTACCTAACAATGTCAGAATATGTAAAAATGAACTTTTTGATATTGTGGGGACCTTACCTTTCTTAGGACAACAAATGGAATTTTAGTAAGTTTATATGCATGTCGAACACCACTTCTTCACACACTAACACCCAATACATACAAACAAAAAACTAAAACCATAATAATAATAATTTAGCTTTTAACATTCTTTTTTTTTTTTCATTTTCATCTGTGTGAGTTTTGTGAGGACCAATTGACTTCAGGATGATGTAAATTAATATATTATAACAAAGTTTAAATCTATTAGTTATTTTACTAAGACCTGAGTAAAAACAGCTGCATTCCTGTTTAGAACTGGTATTCCCATATTATACTGGTGTCAGTGTGAGGCTTGTGAGGACCTAACAACCCATAACTGATGTAAGAGTGAAAATGTGTGGACTTGGACAATTGTGGGACATTACCTCTTTAGGAACACTGATAAAATATCATTTTAGCATGTTTATTAGCTACTGAGGAAACTAACAATTTAGCTTTAACATGATTTCACTTTAAGGAGAATTTCACCCCATTAACTGAGGAAACCTCAAAAAAAAGGTCAAATCTATTGTTTTTATACTGTTTTATACTGAGAAGTAAAAGTCACTGATAGTAAAAGTAGCTAGTTATCTGTGTTAGTCTTTAAAACCAACATCTCCATATTATACAATTGTGTATATGAGAGTTTTGTAAGGACCTAACTAAGTAAAAATATATATATTTCTTATACATTTTTAGGGATAATTCCACTACAGTACTCAGTACTGTGAGCAGAACAATTCTGAGTGTTTTACTGTGAGGTATTCTAAAGATGCTTAATGGCTTTTACAGTAAATGGTTGTGAACAGACTGCCTTCTGCCTGAAATGCTGCTTTACCACAGCGAAACATTCAAGTGTAAGTAAACGTATCAAACGTATCAACTGAGGAAACTGTAAAAGTTTAAGTCTATTAAATATTTTTTGAAAAAGTAAAAACAGCAATTTTATTGTTTATTGCCATTTCCATATTATACTAGTGTGTGTGTGAGTTTATGAGGACCTAACGACCATACCTCTTTAAGCAAACTGATAAAATGGTATTTTAGCAAGTTTATTAGCCGCTGATTAAAACTAAGTTTGTGACATTATTTTACATTTGTTAAGGAGAATTTCACATCATTTCTAATTTTGTAGCAAATGAGGAAAATTAAAGTTCAAATCTCAGAACTTTTTTATACTAAGTAAAATGCACTGCGAGTAAAAGTATATAGTTAGCTGTGTTTTTGTTTAGCACTGGCATTAGCACTACCATTTTCATTATTAGCACTAAGTAGTCTAGTGTTTTTAGGCTTTTTGTGTTAACATCCGGACCTCTGGATGATGTAAAAGCGAGTATTTCGCTGTTGTGGGGATAAATCTCTTCCTTATTACATCCACTATTTAGTTTTTTTAATATATCTATTATTAGTATGTTAACACTAGACACTACATCACTACAGAAACAGCACGGTAAGACCCCACAGCCAGAGGAATACAGGTGCTCGTGTGTGTGTTTACCTCAGCAGCAGCGGCGGCGGTGCTGGTGGGTATGAGAGAAAGGCAGCAGGCCAGCAGGCAGAGCAGCGCCCCTCTCATCGCCCCCCGCTACCGGACCACCCGACCCAAAGCGCTGCGCCCGTCAGAACCGGAGAACATCCCACGGGAGCGAGTGCGTGTCCGTGCTGGTTAATCCCGCGCTCTGGGGACCCGCCTGAAGAGTCCGGCCGGAGAACAGAAACCGTGCGCGAGACGCTCATTCCAGATCAAACGGCTGCTCTTCTGTGACGCAACAACAGCGCATCTTCTTCACCCAGCACGCGCACACCGAGCACTGCTCCCCGCTAGTCCTCTCGTGAGGCACGGAACACCGAAGATTTCCCAAACCGCGCAGGAAGCGGAGACTCGCCGCCCGCGCGCTCTGCTGCGCACTGAATGAACTCCACGCGCTTCACGTCTCCGGAGAAAAAGTCCAGAAAGGCCCTCCCCATCCCCTCCCACTACTACAAAGAGTGGGTGTGTGTTTGCTTTTCTACACACACACGCGCGCACACTCATATTTTGGTTGTATTACATCTTTTAAGGTTTTAAAGGTTTTGAATGGTTGAATTCTGTTAGGTGAAAGGTGCTTACCACAAATAATGTTAATATTAATAATAAATATTGTGTACATGTCTCTTTCTATACTGCAAGACCAACACAGTACAGTCTATACGATTGATTTTTTAATTAAACACACAATTTCTGTGATTAATCACAGTTGGTCACATTTTCCCTTGTAAACACTGAAACCTCTATGCATGTTTTGTGCATTTTTAATTTCTCTAGATATTTGGGATTTGTAGGACCTAACAAGCATAAACATTGAACTATGTTTTTGTACTTTGTTTTTTTACAAGATATTCGAAGATACGAAGATATTCCCACAACCCTTGGTGTGTGTGGACGAGCATTAACCTGCTGAAAAATGCCAGTTGGATTGTTAAAGACACAAAAGTAGGCAATGGTACCTGTCTGATGGTGTACCTACACTGGGCAAAATGTTTTCGAGTACATTGTAGATGCATGTCTAACCGTAAGTCAGTGGTCTCCTACTAAGAGGTACACTAATTAAAAGAAGCCTCTGATAGAAGGCACTTTTACACCCTCTGGTGGCAGCAGAACCAGTGTCCAAATAAAACACCCCTGTAATCATTTATATATCTGCCCAACCGAACTGCATGCCAGGTTTGCAGATTTGCACAGTCCAGGCTGCATTATTTATTTTTATCAATGATCATATTATGTTTTGACATTTGTAAGGGAATTCCAATGTGTTTATCAAAATTTTAAGATGTAAAGTCATATTTTGTCGGGGCCAACTAACCCTGGATAGCTAACCGTGGTCTAAACAGCTAAACAGTTCCAATCAGGTCTAACAAGTTGGAGGTCTAATACAAGAATGGGAGTGCTATAACATGTACCGTAAATCAGCATAGCAGTGCCAATATAAAATGTTACAGCATGAACCTCGAGTGTATTATTGCGATAATACCACAGTTCCATTATCACTGTTTATTAAAAGATTTTGAGTTAAACAGGACGAGAAAATACGATCTGTTTGGTTATAAACACGCAAGTTAAAATAGTTCCATTACTGCTCTGCTTATCGGCCATTTCACTCAAAATTGTGTAAATCTAAGCTTACTGTAAATAAAAAGAAGTGCCTTACTCACTCAAATAAAGGTTTTTCAAGAATGAAATCTGTGTATATTAAAGTCCAGTGCTTGTTTGACTGAAAGAAAATGTTTTTTTTTAGAATTAAAGTTTTGTTTACTTCAGTGACCTGCGTCATCCACCTTACATTCAGCTTAAAATACCCTATATTAACTGGAAAATATATACACTTAAGCTTTTATTCTATTAACAACAACTTTTAACCTGGTATTAGTGGCTGATAATGTGTGTAATTATGCGTATTTCTGAATTGCTGGGCTTATTTATTTGTGTGGACTATGTGCATTATTGCCTGCGCCACCTATTGGAGACATGGTGTTTCTGCACTGTGCCTATAGGATCTACCGCCTCCCAGTGATGCTTAATTACATCACATTTGGTTTGTATTTGGTTGGTAAGCGCTGCATCGTTGCTAGGTTACCTGTATGTGGTGGAGTAACATATATAGAGAGCTTAGGTTACAGTGCATTATTGGCTAAAATTGTCACTCACAAAATGCCTCTAAGCCAATTAAATTGCAGGGTATATGGTATAATTGCCAGTATTTTAATGTACTATATTTCATAAGACAAAACTATAGAAATGTAACTTGGATATAACTTAGAGTAGTCAGTGTACAGCTTGTATAGCAGTATAAATTAATGTCTAAAAATAACTCAACACACAGCCATAAATGTCTAAATAACAGGGAACACAACTGAACACAACTCACAGTAAACATGCATTGTTATCTCTCTCTGGTGTCATGTTACTCATTACAGATACAATGTCAGGTGTGAATATGGAGCATAAAGTTGCTGTTTTGGATTCAGTTCTCTCATACTGGCTACTGGATATTTAATATGATACTTTATGGCAAAGGTCTCTCTGAGGATAAGAGAAATAGAATTGTACAAAAATGAACCTTCACCTTGCGCTCTTTCTTTAGTTTAACTGTGCATTGGCTATCCAAACAAGTTATTCATAGGACACGGAAGCAAGAGTTTCTCTGCTTAAATTTTTTTATTCCAAGGCGGACATGTTTTGGCTCATGCCGTCCTCAACAGCCGGAACATGTCCGTCTTGGAATCAAAAGATTTAAGCAGAAAAACTCTTGCTTCTCATTGAGTACGGGCTTCTGTATCCCATGAATAGAATTGTAGAACTGCGAGAATTGTTGCTCTCCACAAATATGGCCTAGGCCAGGGGTGTCCAAACTACGGCCCGCGGGCCATTTCCAGCCCGTTTACTTTTTTGGAGCGGCCCGCAAGGTATTTTAGAAATAGAATGAAAGTTGGCCCGCTGTTAAGCAGGTTTTTATAATATGAGATTCAAAGCTTGAACACTAGGTGTCAGAAACGGGCCAAACAGTCTAAAAGCAGAGAGAGTGCGTATTTCTAGCGCAGAAAAACGGGCCAAAGAGTCTAAAAGCGGAGAGGGTGCGCATTTCTAGCGCAAAAAAACGGGGCAAAAGAGTCTAAAAGCGGAGAGAGTGCGCATTTCTAGCGCAGAGAAATGGGGCCAAAGAGCCTAAAAGCGGAGAGAGTGCGCATTTCTAGCGAAGAAAAACGGGGCAAAAGAGTCTAAATGCGGAGAGAGTGTGCATTTCTAGCGCAGAAAAACGGGGCAAAAGAGTCTAAAAGCGGAGAGGGTGCGCATTTCTAGTGCAGAAAAATGGGGCAAAAGAGTCTAAAAGCGGAGAGAGTGCGCATTTCTAGCGCAGAAAAACGGGGCAAAAGAGTCTAAAAGCGGAGAGGGTGCGCATTTCTAGTGCAGAAAAATGGGGCAAAAGAGTCTAAAAGCGGAGAGGTGCGCATTTCTAGCGCAGAAAAACAGGGCAAAAGAGTCTAAAAGTTGCCATAATTAAGGAGTTTAATATTAAGAGACATCATGAAATTAAACATCAATTTGAAAAATCTTAGTTTACAAAACACTGTCAAAGATAAAGATAGAAATTCAAGTAAAATGGTGTGTAAATGAAATAATCAGGAAAAAATGTATTATTTAAAGTGGTATATTTCATTATTTGTTTTATTATAGAGTCTGTGGCCCGTGACTTCAAATATATTTCTACTTCTGGTCCCCAACAAAAAATATATAATAAGTTTGCTAACACCCTGAAACTGAGATATAGCATGATGGCCAAAGTTATACAGTAGTTTTCCAGAACAGGTTCCATTCAGAAAAGAATTGGGGTTAATGTGTTCAGCGACAAATACAGATATGATGCATGAGTGCTGCTAGCATTGCTGCAGTAAAATGTTAAATACTGTATAATAATGTTTTTTAAGAGTTATGCCAAAGTCCAATTACAATCTGTCTGCGGGCCACATCTGGCCCCAGGGCCGACCGTTGATTTCCTCCGCACTATGGCAATTCGCCATGGTGTTTACTGGACTCTTCTACAGTAGAGCATTCGATTTTTGCCCACAAGCAACATTTCTTGCCCTTGAGAATCGGGTTTGCTGGCAACGGTGCGATGCCTGAGGTTAGCATGGAGAGTTAATAGGTAACGCTTTTAGCTCAGATTTGAGCTGGTGTTTACATTTGAGATGCCCCCAGCAGACTAATGTCTAACGGGAAATATGGGGGAGCCAGGGTCCAGGGTCAGCTTCTTTCACCATTCATCCTTCCTCCCTCTCCCTCTCTTTGTCTGTATGTCTGTCTTAGATGGGCGAATCCTTAATTAGTCCCCTTCTGTCCAGACAGGAAGCCCCACCGCCAAGCAGTCAGTGGAGAGAGGTGATGTGAGAAAAGGAAAGAGCGCTCGAACAAGTGCGCGAGAGCGAGGAGGGTGAGGAAAGGCCGTGAGAGGTGAGCTCAGTGTCCCAGAGCTGAAATAACAGCAGATAAAGTAGGTCAGGTGTGTACACACACACACATACGCACACACAGACTACTCCAGACATTGGGTTTGGTGAGCCGTGAGACTGCTTTAGAATCTCTGGATGCCACCCTGCTCCTTAAGCACAGCCTAAACACTTCTACCACGTTCTAACAAGTTCTACATAACTAAACAGCTAAGAATTTCACAGCGAACTACATCTGGTCTAAATAATTCTCACCAGGTCTAACAAGTTTAAATGAATCAAAAAGAACAAAACAAACATCTGAACTAACATCTCTAGCCCAGTTTAACAAGTTCTAACTAACTCAAAATAACTAACTCATCACAAAAGAGCTATCTAACCAGGTCTGACAAGTTTTAACTGACTCTGGGTAACTGACCCACGTCTAAATAGTTTTTACCAGGTATAACAAGTTCTAACTAACCCAAAATAATGCTGACATATAGGTTCATAAACTCCTAATAATCATCAAAGCTAACACAGGACTCTAGCTGAGTCTAACACTTCTAACTACCCAAAATAGCTGACTGGATTCTAACAACTCTTAAAGCTAAGCCAGATCTAAACACTACTTTCCACATCTAAGTCCTAACAAACCCAAAATAATAGACAAAAAAACTAAACATCTCCAACCATGCCTAACAAGTTCTAACTAACCCAAAACAGGACTCAGGTCTAAACATCACTAGCCCAGTCCAACAAGTCCTAACTAACTCAAAATAACTAACTCAGGTCTAAACATTATTAGCCCAGTTTAACAAGTCCTAACTGACCCAAAATAACTGTTTCATGTCTCAACATCTCTAACAAGTCCTAACTAACTCAAAATAAAAAACTCAGGACTAAACATCACTAGCCCAGTCTAACAAGTCCTACCTAATCCAAAATGGCAGACTCAGGACTAAACATCACTAGCCCAGTCTAACAAGTCCTACCTAATCCAAAATGACAGACTCAGGACTAAATATCACTAGCCCAGTCTAACAAGTCCTAGCTAATGCAAAATTACAGACTCAAGACTTAACATCACTAGCCCAGTCTAAAAGGTCCTACCTAATCCAAAATTACAGACTCAAGACTTAACATCACTAGCTCAGTCTAAAAGGTCCTACCTAATCCAAAATTACAGATTCAAGACTAAACATCACTAGCCCAGTCTAACAAGTCCTACCTAATCCAAAATGACAGACTCAAGACTTAACATCACTAGCCCAGTCTAACAAGTCTTAACTAAGCCAAAATAACTAACTCAGGTTTAAACATAATTTCCGCAGTCTAACAAGTCCTAACTAACCTAAAATAACTAACTCAGGACAAAAATTTAAACATGAAAAGGGAGCATTTAGCTACTATGCTGCTTTTAAATGGAACCAGTTGACAGAGAGGGTTAGAAGAGCCCCAACCCTGGCCTTCAACTCAGTTTAAAACACTGCACCTCTGCTCACTTTTATTCTGCAACTGCACTTTTATTCTAATTCATTCTGTTAATTTTCCTTGTTTTAAATATATTGTTTTAATCATGTATGAATCATGTTTCATTCATATTTATTTTGTATTTCCATTTTTATTTTTTATTTTTTTTTTACATGTTTTTTAATGGACTTCTCTTTGAATTTTCTTCTCATTTGTAAAACACTTTGAATGATCATTGTGTATGAAAAGTGCTATATAAGTAAATTTGCCTTGCCTTGCCTAGCCCAGTCTCAAGTCCTAACTAACACAAAATAACTGACTTGGGTCTAAACTGACTTTAGCCAGATCTAATAAGTTATAACTTTCCTAAAATAACTGACTGATGTCTAAACAGCTCTAACTAGCTCTAACTAAACAGCTCTAACTAGTCCTAACTGACATAACATAACAGGTTTATAAACCTCTGAACATGCAGAGCCAGTCCTAAAGGTGTATATCCAGTCTATATAAGTCTAAATATATTAGGTATAACTCTAATCATGTCTAACAAATTCACCTAACCCTAAAAGGCTGAACTGACTTTAGCCAGGCCCAATAACTTCTAACTAACTTCAAAATAACAAAAAAAAATCAAGTTTTACACAACTCTATGCGGAAATGTTCTAACAATAAGTTCTAGCTCAGCTAAAATAATTGAGTCAGGTCTAAATAACGTAATAAGTCTACCAAGATATAACTAACCAAGTTCTAAACAACTCAAACAGATCTCAGAATTTTAACTAACCCAGGTGTAAATAACTAGCTCAGTTTAGACAAACTTTCAGAATATTTAACTAATACTCCACTGTTACCTATTGCCCAGATGTCACATTATTTAACAGTCAATTATCACAGTTAAATGAACAAAAATCATCCTTTACTGTGATTATTCTGTAATAAAGATCAAATTACTGAAAAGAGCTGTGCTGCACAGTATTATGGTATAGTACAACAAATGAGAGTTTAAAAAGGCCTTAAAAAGTAAAGTAAATTAACCACTAATATCCCCTAAAGACTAACCCAGTCTAAACACAATTAACCAGCTCTAATGTTTAAAGAAGTATAATGTAAAATCAAAGAACCCCCACAGCTGTTACCTGATCCACACGTGATTATCCACCAGAAATAACTCAGAGGGAAAAATCTATAACATCTTTGGAACTCATTACCAACCCTAGAGTTTTAGGTTTTAAGGATGAGCAGGCCTAAAGTGCACTGGCTAATGTCACTATTCATGAATCTTTCATTGTGTAAACAGTGAACAAGAACAGTGCGAATGGAATGAATGCAGGGAGGAAGACATTGTTGTAGAAGAAAAACATTGCTGTCAGTTTCCTAAAGACCACCAAAATGAGCCGGAAGATTATTGAAGTGAATGCTATGCACACCTATGAGTGAACATAGGACAGCATAGGAGCCAAGTTGTGCTAAATGTAAAACATGGTGGTGGCAGTATCATTGTATGGGGCTGTTCTACTGCTACTAGATCATGGAATTGTGGATGCTTTTTAAAGGTGTTGTAACTTCTAAAAATGTATCAGGGAATTCTATAGGATAATTACAAGAATGAAAAGCATATAAAATGTTTTCGATGCCTTTGCCAACAAACAATGCCATTTAGAATGACTTTCTTTAATAAATAAATATTAAACTACACAGTGGTTAAGTTACTTGTTTTATGGCCCCTTTATCCTCCAAAAGTATTGAAACAGTGAGGTCAATCCATTTTATTTTTGCTATACAATGGAAACATCTGGGTTTGACATTACAAGATCAATATAAGACAAACGATTGAATTCATTTTTTTTTTTTTTAGCTATTTACAGTTGATTTGATTTGGGGTTTTCCTGTGCAGACTGTTAATTTATAATTAGAGAATTTACCAACAAGAAAACCAGAGAGTTGCTTATAAGTGAAAATCAAGAAATTGTGAAGCTGAGAAAAGATGCAGAATCAGTCATGGCCATGGCCAGTACAACCATTTGGAATGTCCAGGAGAAGAAGGTCGTCACTGGTGTACTAAAAAACAGATGTGGAACTGGTAAAACAAGGAAAACAGCAGTTGATTCAAGGATTCAAGGAGATTTTATTGTCATTCGCATCACATGTGGTACATGAGGTGGAACGAAATTGTGATCGCATGATCCTGTTTACACCCAAGAGCAATTTTTAAAATAGATAAATATAGATAAAATAAAATAAAATAAAAATAAGAACACAATAAAATAGAGTAAAACAAAATAGACATCAAAATAAATACACAAAAATAAATAGGGAGAGTAGGCAAGTAGCAGCAACATGAAGTCCAGAGTGCAAGTTTGCCATAGCAGCATGATAATGTGAATTAAGAGCATAAAGTGTCTCACTGCTGTTTAAGGTGACAGTGTTTGTAAACAGTAATTGTCCTTGTAAAGTGTCAGTGCAGTGTGTTGTTAAGGTGGAGTTTAAGAGTCTAACAGCTTCTGGAATGAAGCTGTTTCTCAGTCTGGTTGTTTCGCACTTGATGCTCCACAGCCTCCGGCCTGAGGGGGGCGGGACAAAAAGTGAGAGTGCTTAGTGGATGGGATGCTTCCTGATGCAGGTGGCCCTTTTCCTGCATCTGGAGGTGTAGATGTCCGTGGTGCTGGGGAGGCTGACTCCAACAATCTTCTGTGCAGCTTTCACCACCCTCTGCAGAGCTTTTCTGTCTGCAGCAGAGCAGCTTCAATGCCACACGTTGATGCTGGAGCACACAACGCTCTCCACCACACATCTGTAGAAGGAGGAGAGGACTGCGCTCCCGAGTCCAGCTCGTCTCAGCCTCCTGAGGAAGTAGAGCCGCTTGTTGCTCCTGGTGAGGTTGCTGCTCAGGTGCACACCCAGACATGTTCATTCTACAACAGAAATACAGGGATTGGCCTTACTTTTTTAGTACATTTGGAGTGGAATAAAAATTATATATAAATAAAATTAAGGAAGTTCTGAAAAAAAAACTGTTCTGTTATCACTATATACAATATTTACATATATTCTCAGTTCGCTACTTTTAATCTCATAACTGAACTCATTTTCCCCTTATCCAGTGTGCGCGTGTGACCCAACCAAGAGCTGCATTCCTTAGTCTGTAAGTTGGAGAGGAATGTGTGTGGACGAAGAAACACACAGACACACACACACAGACACACACAGACACAAGCCAGAGCAGGTGAAATACCTGGAAATGCAGCTTTGCTACGCAGCGTCTGTGTGAGACATGACTGACATCTGAATGGGAAGGGGGCGGAGCTTAGCACCTAAAGGGAAGCAGTGTTATTATACGTGAAAGCTGGGCTGGAAAGTGTGTGTAATACAGGATAGATATGGAGAAGCAGAGAGAGAGAGAGAGAGAGAGAGAGAGAGAGAGAGAGAGAGAGAGAGAGAGAGAGAGAGAGCTGAAGGGCCTTCATTATGGCTGTGGCAAAAAATAGCCAGAGACTGGAGGACTCTGGGAGTTGGAGTCCCCAGAGATTCAGCACTGCCAAACAGACAGAACCACAGCACACAACCACAACCAGCATGACTGTGGGAAACCAGGAAACACACACACACAGCCTACACCAGTCTCACATGCCAAGCTCCTTGGGAATTGTGCCAAGACCAAAAACTCTGTTCCCCTTCCCATCTCTCCAAGCATGAGAATGTCACACTCGTTCAGTCCTCCACACACACTCCCAGTCTCCCATACGGGCGACTCTTCAGTTAGGGGATCTTTTTGCTCCCTGCATTATAGATTAATGTCAGAAATTCTGTATTACAAAATAGATTATTTATTGCATCACCCGAAAAAAGAGTTTTAAACATTAATATTTACTACTTTGGCCTTGTTCCCAACCCTTAATTTTAATTGATCAATTCAATATTTAATAAAAATTTGAGTAAGTGTTGTTCATTATAACAAAGACAAAAGATACAGTACCAGTCAAAAGTTTGGACACACCTTCTCATTAATAAAACATAAGAAGTATGTCAGAGAAAATCATAGCAAATCTCATCACTAATAAATATGATAAAGCAATTATGAGAAAGATTACCAACAAAGCAAAATGTTTCCAAACAATGTTTTGAGCTGCTCTTTCATTCTCATAATTCCATAATTCCTCTTATAATTTCAAAACAATTATACCTTTTCACACAAATAATTATTTAAAAGATCCACATCAGTATCATTAGATCTCTTACAAAGCCTATTAATTATATGTCATTTACTAAAAAGGGGCCCATTTTAGCTGACTATTTCTAACCTTTATTTCTACATTTAATATGTTCATTTCTAATATGTTCATTATTACATTTGAGACTGTTTACTCTGGAAACATGGACATACAAATTACATTAAAGCACAGACTCTCAGCTGTGAGAGAAGAGTGATAATCTGATATCTGGAAAAATTAGTGAATCTGTCAATCTGAACATTTTCATGAACTTTGAAATTATCTTCAGGTGCAGTCACAAAAGACCATGGTTTAAGACAAGTGTAAGCTGATTCATGCATGCTGTTAGCATGATGCTAATAACTTATTAGCCTCATTAGCTTCGTAGCTCCAGATTAAAACTAAAAGTAGACTCTGGGCACCATGTTATGGCTAATTGACTGTATTTGGGGAAAGTCCAAAACTGTGCACGTTTGATGTCTTGCCAATCTATTTATTATTGAGATGTAAAAGGAAATGTAGGCATCTGTTAAGGGGGAAAGTGAAATAGAGCGTTTTTACAGTCTGTTTATCATTCACCACCGTGCCTCCTGCTTCTTCATCTCCTCCTCATCCTGCGCAGTGTGTAGTGGCCTGTGTTATTATAGTAATGGCGTGTTATTTGGCACATACTCAAATAAAGTCCTGTGCACTGGGCTGCTTCATTAAACATGGCCATATTAGGCTTTTGCTGTTTGGCCGCAGAAGACGGTGGTGGCCCTTGCTTACCTCTGTGCCTGTCTCTCTCTCTCACACACACACACACACACTCACAGATGCCCACACTACTTCAGAGGTGTGATGACTTAAACAGAGTTCCTCTCGGTCCACCACTCACTTTTGTGTGTGCGTGCCTGTGTCTAGTGAGTGAATTAACAAAGTGTATGAAATGCCTATAGAAAGGAGTAAACGAGTGAGGAAGTAAGTGAGTGTGCGCGTGAGAGAGAAAGTGATTAAATGACAAAATGAATGAGGAAGTGAGAGCCATAATATTAAAACCACTGAGAACAAAACTTATATAATATTTATTATGTGCTTCTAATATCACCTGTAAAGGGCTGGAGATATCAGGTATAAATTCAATAGATAGTTCTTGAAGTTGGAGTGTTGAAACAGGGAAAGTGGAGAATCTGATAGACCACTGCTTCAGATGTTCTCCAGGACATCTCAGCATGGAGTTTTAGAGGTTCCCAACGTTCTGCAATATATTCACACAGTAGTGAAGTGTTGAGAGCACATCCAATAGCATCCCTCACATTTTTAATCAGGGATGGGTCTGGTGGCATTGCTCGTCACCTTAAGGCACGCTCTTAAGATTGCAGCAGTAGGACTATTGTAGGAGTATTGTCCTGCTGAAACAGCACACTGGAGTGCTATTTGGGAAGGTGGCCATCCAGGAAAGATGGCGTAAATATATTCAATATTGTTCAGACAGTTTATCTCTTGAGCAGGGCAATTGGGTAAACACTGTAAATTAGATTTTTATCTGAACTATTCCTTTAAGAAGTGGAAAGCTCCACACAGACACACATTCCTCCAGTTGTCCCATGGGGAGGGATGTCAACAGACTGTGTCATTTCTGCGGGAAATTCCCAAATAAAGTTCCAATTGTTTTGACACAGCCCGAGACCTTGTTTGGACAGAGACCTTTCTCATCACTACAGTGTTTTCTACATATTTTTTTTTATGTGTGTGTAATCATGCGACAGTCTGGTAGCCTGGGAGTCTGACTGCCTTTAAAAGAATCATTTGGCAAAAAGTCAAATTTCCACCTCCTATCCCAAATACTGTCAATCAGCCAAAAAGTCATGTTAAGAGTCTAAAGTTTACTCCGTTACCCTGCTTTAAAGTTTAAATTAAGACTAGTATTTGCTGGGAATTGGTTTAAATATTGTCTAAGCAGGTTTTTGAATTGACTTTTGAATTGAGTTAAGATAGTTGGAAAGCTGGTCATCCAGGGACAAAATTTACATGGTTCTATACTGTTCAGCCTGTTTAGATATAGTTTGTTTACCAGCCAGCTAAAGTTAGCTCCCTGAACTAGTGGAATTGTAGTATTTGTACTCAGTCTTGGAAATAACACAACATTTAAATTCTGGTCTTAAGTGTAAATGGTAATAAATGGTACACAAACTGCACTTTTATTGTTGAAGCATTACATTTACTAGACAAATTCAGTATCCAAAGAAAATAAATTTGGTTCTGCTTCTAGAACATTAGGCTGCATTGTTAACTCCATAAAGCTGCTCTGAGATGCTTGGTTTGGGGAAGGTCTATCAAATGTGATTTTAAGTCTGGTTCCACCTCTGGACTGGACTGCACAGACTCTGGTTGATATCGTCACTGTCCTATAAAAACACTTATCTCCATTTTTGTCGATTTTTAGTTTACTACATAATTTGAACAGACAAACTGTCCCTTACACTTTGCCAAAATTTCTTGATTAACAGACCAATAGAAACTCTTCAAAATTACCTGAAATAAACTCTTTTTACATTGACTTCCATTGAAAGTTTACAACATTTTTTCTCTCTCCTGTAAAGTTGCTGTTTTGGAGATAAGTGTTTTTCATTGGACAGCGACGATATTTAATCTGTCCAGAAGATGTTTTGGCAAGTCTAGTTTTTTTTTAAAACCTGTTTCCTCCTGGGTCTCCTGCCATAGCATTTTATTTTACTCAAAACGGATTAATTTGGATAGTTTGCGCTGACACTGATGCACCCTGAGCCTGCAGGACAGCTTGAATTTCTCTGGATCTTGACTGGGGCTGCTTATCCACCATGCTTATTTGGACAATCCTGCAATGCAGATTTTCATAAAAAAAATTCCCTTTCATCATGCCTGCTGCTTGAGGCTTTGGAAGGCAGGTAATATGCATCCTTTTGAGGTAAAATGATAAACAGGGTCATAAACAGGGTTGTTAAACCACATCTGAGCATTTTTACCCCAATTGAAGTGGCATACATTAATTAACGATTTACACACTTGCATTATGCATTATTTATCAATTTAAGCAAAGAGTACTTTTTTTCAAATAGTTTTTCATTTAATTGGTCGGGTATATGTGGGGAACAGAACTACAAAGACAGAGAAATACAGTATGTGTGCTTGCACGAGGATATGAGAGTGTGTGTGATATGTGATGAGCAGTGTCTGTGCCTGGATGGTCCTGGGGGTCATAGGGACATGCCCAATCCTCTTCAGAGCAGCAGATAAAGATTTTTTTATCCATCTTTTCCTCTCTGAACAATAATTACAACCAACTCTCTTTCTCGTTTTCTCTCGTTCTCTCTCTCTCTCTCTCTCTCTTTCTCTCTCTCTGGGCACTAAAGCTTTAAAGCCTCAGTTGGCTGCAGACCAAAAGCCATTGTGCTTCATGAGGCCGAGGACTGGGACACTGGCCAAGCAAATCTTTATCCCAGATTATATTCTGACATTAAAAATGACACGGTTTACGCATAGGTACAGAGATCACATCTCACACACCATCTGCTTTGGCCTGTGTGTGTGTGTGTGTGTGAGAGAGAGAGAGAGAGAGAGAGAGAGAGAGAGAAAGAGAGAGAGTAAGAAAGAGGATATTTATCATATTACAGATGATACAGCAGCAGTGTGGCAGTAGATCCGGGCTGTGTGATCCTGAGGGTCAGGCAGATCAACTGTTCTCATGTGTTTAATGAGATGAAACACATACACACACATCACTGTATTACTATCTTTATGGTGTTTCTTAAAGTAATGTATTATAATATACACTATATGGACAAAAGTATTCGGACACATATACATTCATTGTTCTAAAATCAAGTAAATTAAACAGAGAAAGCATAGATTTTGCAGCATTGCTGTGAGGATTTGAGTGCATTCAGCTACAAGAGCAATAGCAAAGTATAATCAAAATAGCAAAGGTTGATCACCCCCTCACCTCAACTTACCCATGTCATTCAGTTCAGACAATCATTCCAAAGAACACAGTTCCACTGCTTCAAAACTCAATGCATAGGGGCTAAATAGCCTTATGCTAGCCCTTGGTCTCATGGATTATTTTTCTGCTGTAGAAGCTCTTACTCTGTACATCGGGCAGTATAATTTTACCAGTGCAGCAAAAGTCCAATGCATGAGCCACCCACCCCCATGTTTAACAGCTTCTATTTGGAAAATTCTATTACTTTTTCTTTTAATTATTGCCCCAATTGACCCTTTTTGACTTCGGCAGTCCACAGAACATGGCACCAAAATGCATCAGAGCTTCTTTAGAAATTCTAATAGAGTGGCCAGTAGTTCATTCCAAAACTGGCTCATCACCATGGGTTATTTTGTGTAAATAAGCACAAACACACACACACACACACAAACACACATACTGAGTCATTCATTATCATTTCCGGTGGACAGGAGCCAGCAGTTGACCCACTGAACTGTCCCATGCTCTTCTGTCTGGGGCTGATGTGAATCTCAGGATGGAGTCCTGTCATTCACAAGGCCTTTTAATAAAACTGCTAATCTACTAATCTGGGATTATCCAGTTCTTCTGAAGCGAACACTGTACAACCTGCAATATATGTCTAGTTTTGTGTGTGTTGCTCTTGTACAGTAACAACCCGTATATACCTCATATAACATGCCCATGTGAGATCTCACAGTTAAACATCAGTGACAAGTTACACTTGGGGTTGTCAGTGATGGAACACTAGCCGTGCATGAAGGGAGGGGAGTGGCTAAAAACTAAAAAAATATATAAATGTATAGAATAGATGCAGGTTTATGAATGGCAATGAGTTAAATTATCACTGACAATTTATTAGATTGTGAAGGTATCTATTAGGCATCTATTCCAAATGAAATCCACTGGTGGACACTTCTTTATTCGAAGGGCGGATACCTAAGTGGGCACTTAATGTTTTCTCACCTGTATGAGAACCGTATACAATACCAGACAAACCAAGTCTCCCTGAAGCTGCGGGAGTCTCCCGCATTTCGGTAGTGACTCCCTGATGCGCGCGAGTCACATATAATCTCCCGGAATTCAGAACGAGTGCAACAAACTTTTTTTCTTGAATCAAGTGTGGGAATGAGAGAGAGAAAACAGAGAGGGTTCTGATTGGCCTGTTCTCTGCAAAGAGTCTGTGAGACAGCCAATCAGTTTTTAGTGTGGGTGGGCAGTGTTTTTCCCTCCTCCCGGATGGGATTTTTTTTGAGAGAAAGCAGATAATGGCGGAGGCAATATTAATAATTATTGTAATATGATATGAAATGTTTTTGACGTTGTGCAATTTTTTTGTGATATTGTAACTGTCATTTTTTGTCATATAAAGGCTTTTTTTCCCAAAAAAAAAAAAAGGAAAGCAGAGGCAGGGCCTTCCAAAAAGAAAAAAGATACAACTCATTTCACCTCTGAATACACTAAATTTAATAATAAAAAAAAAAAAGTAAAATTAAAAGTAAAGTTTCGTTATCCTTTGGTGTGTGTGCAATTTTTTTTTTTTTTTTTGGTTGGGGGGGGGGGGGGTAACCTTCCTGAAATCAACTTTTGCAACATGGGATGTCTGCAGTACTGCATCCCATTTACTCTACAGGAAAGAGCAACTTTTGGGACACTATCTAGCACAGGGCGAAGAATAAGTAATTGGCACATAAAGAGATCTCATAAGCTTTATTCTTCTGTTTCAGTCGCTTTCATAATGAGCCGTGTAAGGGCTCTGTCAACTTTTAGTTGTTGTTGGCTATGCCATGCAATGCTAGTTAGTGCTAAATGGCGAAACATGAACAAGCTAGTTCATGCTTAATTGAGACAGAAGCACAAAACTCATTATTTGAAAATAATCACATCTCCTTCATCTGCTTATTTGCCACAGATCCCTCAGACCAGGTCTACTGGCTAATCCTGGTGTGTATCGTTTGAGGTTCTTAACCAAAATGTCCGAAATGGTTTTTCCTTAACTGATCTAGTGAGTGGCTCTGGCTGGGATTGACTTGTGAGGGGTGGTGTCAGGGTGGTTGTACGCATGTTTTCTGATTGTGAGGTCACAATAAGGGAGCAATCCAAATTGCTCATAGAAGCATATGATTCAACACCTCTTTTAACTGATTCACAAAAAAAAGATATATTTTTTTAGTCGTTATAGTCGAGACCCAAGTGGAAATACAAAAAGACACAAAAGTGAGTTTTGCATCTCAAAAGTGAGTTTTGCAATATATCTCCTTTAAAACACATTTTTCAATGTATTCATGATCTAGATGCACATCATCTTAATTTATTACAAGAATCGGCATACTGGTGGGCACTCAATCACCTTTTTCCCTAAAAGAAGGGATTCTTTTTGCCTTGAACCTAGATGGGAACTGTGTGACATAAAGATGGGAGAAAGACACACAGCTTGGTGAAGGTAATCCAGAATGCACAATGTGTGTGTGTGCGTGTGTGTGTGTGTGTACATAGATCCCTTTTAAATGCATGTTTTTTAAAAAATAAATGACTAACCTAAGTAAGAAATGAAGCGATATCAAGACCAACGTATTCCATCAACTTTGAAAAGAGAAAATTGTGAAGAGTGTAAGGATGGAAAAAGACACAAGAAAGAAAATTGTATCACATGTTCTCCCCAATTTGCTCCCCAATTTGGAAGGCTGCCCATTATCACTAGTAATGCTCACAACAATAGGATAATAAAGACTGACACATGCCTCTTCTGATACATGAAGTCAGACTCTGCCTCTTTGTAATGCTGCTGATGTAGCATTACTGCGTAGCCAGTAATATATATTAGCTAACATATAACATATATTAGCTTGTGCTGACCGACATCTTACTAGGGGTGATGTGGGGAGAGAATTTTCATGTCAGTTTCATTTGATTTCTAAGGAAATAATTATTTTTTTATTTTATATTTTACAATTTAGGAAAAGATGTAAAAAATTAAAAATTTTGATACTTTAAGAAATGACTTATTGTAAACTGAAATTAAAAAATCTGACTCATTAGGTAATTAGTCAGTGCTATGTGAAATTAAAAATTTTGATTCTACAGAAAACGATTCAGTAAAATGTGACATTTCAAATTCAATTTCTTTAGCAAGCGATTCAGTGTATAATGAAAAATGAAATGTCACACATGTTGACATTATTTCACACATTACTATATATACTTATTGTGTAATTAAGTCACAAGTCTTAACATTTTCTTTCAGTTACTATTTTGGAAATGATTCAATGAACCATTAAAATCTTAAATTCCTGATTCAGGTTGATTAAAGATTTTTCGTAAATATCAGAAACTGCTGGGTATTGCCAGATCTATAATATCAACCATTTAGATCAATATATATATATATATATATATATATATATATATATACCAGTAAGACTGAATCAGCACCTTCATAAGCATGTTTAAGTTACTTATATGTGTGCTTGCAGTTGTGCAGGCTTATCGGGCCTGTGCATTGTGTGTGCGTTGTTTGTGTGTGTGTGTGTGTGTGTGGTACACAGGTGCCAGCTGTGAGAGGAAATGGAAACGCTCACTCAGTCTATATTTAGATGGTATAGAGCCTGTTAAAGAGTGCTGCAGGGAACCATAATGGTGTTTCTCTCGGCTTTCCTGTGTGTGTGTGTGTGTGTGTGCGCGCGGACACATCAGGACAGCTTTAATAAGCACAAGGAAATCAACCCAATCCCTGTCGACTTTCAGTTATATTATCATACACTATATTAATACTGATTCTTCTGACCACAATACATGCTTCCACTGTGTGATGGTCTTTCCCAGAGCCTTCAAACGCAGAGTTGGACATGGTGAATATAAGGCTTGTGTTGTGTACAGTAGTAAAGCTGTAAGTGGTATTAGTGAATATAGTAACTCTGTATTGTAGAGAAGTGGGCGGAGCTTCTAAACATGGTGAATATAAGGCTTGTGTTGTGTACAGTAAAGCTGTAAGTGGTATTAGTGAATATAGTAACTCTGTATTGTAGAGAAGTGGGCGGGGCTTCTGGTCATGGAGAACATAAGGCTTGTGTTGTGTACAGTAGTAAAGTTGTAAGTGGTATTAGTTAATATAGTAACTCTGTATTGTAGTAGAGAAGTGGGCGGAGCTTCTGGTCATGGTGAATATAAGGCTTGTGTTGTGTACAGTAGTAAAGTTGTAAATGGTATTAGTGAATATAGTAACTCTGTATTGTAGTAGAGAAGTGGGCGGAGCTTCTTCTGGTCATGGTGAATATAAGGCTTGTGTTGTGTACAGTAGTAAAGTTGTAAGTGGTATTAGTGAATATAGTAACTGTATTGTAGAGAAGTGGGCGGAGCTTCTTCTGGTCATGGTGAATATAAGGCTTGTGTTGTGTACAGTAGTAAAGTTGTAAATGGTATTAGTGAATATAGTAACTCTGTATTGTAGTAGAGAAGTGGGCGGAGCTTCTTCTGGTCATGGTGAATATAAGGCTTGTGTTGTGTACAGTAGTAAAGTTGTAAATGGTATTAGTGAATATAGTAACTCTGTATTGTAGTAGAGAAGTGGGCGGAGCTTCTTCTGGTCATGGTGAATATAAGGCTTGTGTTGTGTACAGTAGTAAAGTTGTAAATGGTATTAGTGAATGTAGTTACTCTGTATTGTAGAGAAGTGGGCGGAGCTTCTTCTGGTCATGGTGAATATAAGGCTTGTGTTGTGTACAGTAGTAAAGTTGTAAGTGGTATTAGTGAATATAGTAACTGTATTGTAGAGAAGTGGGCGGAGCTTCTTCTGGTCATGGTGAATATAAGGCTTGTGTTGTGTACAGTAGTAAAGTTGTAAATGGTATTAGTGAATATAGTAACTCTGTATTGTAGTAGAGAAGTGGGCGGAGCTTCTTCTGGTCATGGTGAATATAAGGCTTGTGTTGTGTACAGTAGTAAAGTTGTAAATGGTATTAGTGAATATAGTTACTCTGTATTGTAGAGAAGTGGGCGGAGCTTCTTCTGGTCATGGTGAATATAAGGCTTGTGTTGTGTACAGTAGTAAAGTTGTAAATGGTATTAGTGAATATAGTAACTCTGTATTGTAGTAGAGAAGTGGGCGGAGCTTCTTCTGGTCATGGTGAATATAAGGCTTGTGTTGTGTACAGTAGTAAAGTTGTAAGTGGTATTAGTGAATATAGTAACTCTGTATTGTGGAGAAGTGGGCGGGGCTTCTGGACATGGTGAATATAAGGCTTGTGTTGTGTACAGTAGTAAACTAAAAGTAAAGTAGTTTGTATTGTAGAGCTTGTTGGTGATAAAGGTGTAAAGGTACAGTAATCTCTTGTTTATGTGTTTTTATCAGCTGTTAAATAACAGTTCTTGGTGCGGTGCGTCTAAGGGGTTGGAAATACAAGTGTTCAGCTTCAGCTTGTGCTCTTGCCATTTACTCACTGAAATTCCTCTTGATTTATTGAATAGTTTAATAATATTATGGGCTGTAGAGGGAGAAATATGCAAATCTCATCCAGTCTTTCTTTGAGGAACATTGTTCTTTTGTCAAACATTTGTTGCAAACTAGAGATCCTCTGCCCATCTTAGCTCCTCATATACTCTTTTTTTTGTGGATACTGCTTTTATACCAAATCACAATTACAAACAACTGCTGACATCATATAATATCTACATTAATGTTTTCTAAATGTTACAATTACTGTTTTTAGAACATTTAATCTGTCAAGTTTTCTACATGTTCTCAGAACATTTTTGTTTAACTTTTTTTTATTTGAATTGTTGCTGAAATTGTCTCAGTGTTTGCTGGCAATGGTATGTTAGAGGTGTTCTAATGACGTTTATGCGTGTTCAGAAACTTTCTGGAACATCATTTCTGCAATGTTACAGGCTAACCTTCAAGAAATATTTTCAAAATGTTGCTTAACATTTATAGAACATTTTCTATTTGCTGTAAACAAGCCCAAGGTGGACTTTTAAGTCATAAATTAGCTACTTGTGAGGGTAAAGTATCCCTACAATATTAAAAGCATTCTGTTTCTGTAGCAGAATTTAGTAAAATGTGAAAATACAGCACTTCAGGAGTTTTCTACAGTGTTTTATGTATTTGAACATGAACAATAAGGTTTTGCTCTGTCTCCATGGAGAATTTTATCACAAACAAAAACCTGCAGCTACTTTTTTTCACACCTAACAACATTCAGACGCTCTTTCACGGTCAGAAAGAAGAGATTAGCTTAGCTTAATTAGCACAGCGCTCATGGGGAGCCTAGCTTCAGTACAAGAGTCTCTCTGTCATATCGCTTAGCCACAGAGTCTTAGCATCTTACAAATTTACAAATGTGTGTGTGTGTGTGTGTGTGTGTGTGTGTGTGTGTGTGTTAAAGCACCATGTCGCTCACTGGGTTAGCCTAAATGAGGTAATTTTAGCCAAAGCTTACAGTGCTTCTGTCTCTTTCTCTACTGCTTTTGGCAAATCCTTGATGTGTGTGTGTGTGTTGGGGGGGGTTAGTGCATTGTTCTTGAGTAAGTGTGATAATGTGTGTGTGTGTGTGTGTGTGTGTGTGTGTGTGTGTGTGTGTGTGTTTGTGTGTGTGTCACGGCCCAGATACACACCACGATGACATCATGCCCGATGTTCAGAAAACCCCTCATTACTCAGTGAATCACTCTGCTAATGCTAATAGCAGTTCAAAAACACAGCAGGGTGGTTCCTGGTGACACACATGGACACACACTCTCAAATTGACCTCCTCCTGACCCCACTACCACACACACGCACACACACACACACACACACACACACACACACACACACACACACACACACACACACACACACACATTTACCTGCACAGGTGGGACAGAGCGCGTTCAATTGATGTTCACTCCAGTGGAAAGTCACAGCAATAATGGATCAAAGGCCACCCTGGCCTTTACAAGTTGCACACACACACACTGTGTGTCGCTGTGTCCATGCAGGTGCTGCTGTGAGCAGTAGTGTGTGTGTGTGTGTGTGTGTGTGGCAGGGGAAAGGTACAAATGAAAGAAAAGATAAAGCAGTAGAGAAGAAGTGTGTGTGCTGGTATGAGAGGGATAAAGGGGTAAACTGAATGTGTGTGTGTGTGTGTGTGTGTGTGTGTGTGTGTGTGTGTGTGTGTGTGTGTGTGTGTGTGTGTGTGTGCAGGTGTTTGTGGGTGCTGGTAAGCATAAGGGGAACACCTCCAAATTTAGCAGAAAATAAAGCGGAGCTTCAGTCGCCTGGAAAAATGCTCCTATATGCACACACACACACACACACTTTTCTTTATATTGTCACTGTCCAATGAAAAACAAGTATCTCCATTTTTGTTTATTTTTGTTTATTTTTATTTAAACTCTTTTTAAAATTACTTTCATAAAAAGTTTTTTTTTTCTCTTCTGTTAAGTTGCTGTTTTGGAGATACTTCTTTTTCATTGGACAGCGACAATGTACTATATTCCATTTATATGTCAGCCATGGAAAGGAGGGACATAAAGCCACCCAGCACAGAGCTTTGGACCTGTGAAACTGTGTTCTCTGGAATTATGAAGCTCCAGCCAGTATTTTTAGTATTAATTGGGAAGTTTGGGTTAAGGTCTCGTGGTGATCATCCACAGTAATGTTTCAAAATACATTCTAGCAGGAGGCTTTCCTAAAGACGAGAGAGCAGGATCATTTGTAAACCCTTGATTTCAGAAGAAACATTGACTGTCTAGACGTCCCAATACTTTTATCCATATATTGAGGGATATATGTGTTCATTGTATATATGCTAGTACCTACAGGTGTGGAAAAAAAATAAGAGACTACTTTAAAAAGATGAGTTTCTTTGATTTTATTATGAGGAAGATGGATGATCGCAAGCCATCAAACCAAGCTGAACTGCTTGAATTTTTTGAACCAGAAGTGGCATAAAGTTATTCAAAAGCACTGTGTAAGACAGGTGGAGAAGAACATGCTTAGATGCACAAAAATGCATAAAAACTGTGATTAAAAACCAGGGTTATTCCAACAAATATTGATTTCTGAACTCTGAACATTATGAATATGAACTTCACTAAAGGGTGATGTTAATCAGCACACGGCGTCTGTGAACTGAGTCGCTGCACTGTCCTCTGAGCACACTGGCTACTCGTAATGCTGCATCAGAGGAGTATCAGAGGAGGCATGTGTTAGTCTTCACCCTCCTGGTGTGTTGGGGCATCACTAGTGATAGGGGGAGTCCTAATGAGTGGTCTGGATAATTGGCTGAGCAAAATTAGGGAGAAAATGAAAAAAAAAAAAAAAAACGTGTTGCTTTTCAGCAAACCAGCCTGCGTTTCCACCAGTTTTAGTGAAACCACCAAAAACACCACATACATCATCAATAGAGGGCGTTGCACAGCAACAAGAGCAGTCATAGTTCACTATGCATATGAACTTTCCTGGTTTCGGAACCTACATTTGTTGGTTGAAACGCTGTGAACGGTTCAAAATTAGATTTGCGAACCAGAATGGTGCTGGTTCCACGTCGGTGGAAAAGTGCTAATAGTGGGTGGGGCTCTGGTAGGGGTTTAAAGGTGAGGGGTGGTGCCAAAGTGGATATATGAAGGTTTCCTGATTGTGATGTCACAATAAGGGAGCATCCAAGCGGCTCAAAAAAACCAAACTCTTTCACCTGATTCACAGAAAACAGTTGTTTTTTTGCGCTTGTGTTTATAGGAGTTTATAGGGGCAGTTAATACCCAAGTGGAAATACAAAAACACAAAAATGAGTTTTGTATAATATATCCTCAGCTGAACTGACTCATTAGAATGGATGAATGGATACACACACACAAACACACAAATAGTTGCTTTATGCCTTTGTCATTGACAATGTCAAGCTTATCTGTAGCTTATCTTAAGCCAACCATATCTGAACAAAAACACAAAGAACACGATGAACACAAGGTTCTGTAGTGATCTAAAGCTTGGGGGTGGGCGTAGATGGGGAAGGAGTGAGTGTGGATCTGCTGGATGCCAAAACACTGATGACAGCACTTTTAAGTCTCTCTCTCTCATTGTTTTTAGTCCCTCTCTCTCTGTCCTTCACAGGGATTCATGACCACATTGTTTTCCACTTCCTCTCCTTATTATGACTGAGTATTAAGGCTTTCAAGGTCACACATGTTCTCACACACACACACACACAGTGTAAATATGATGTACTGCTGCTACTGTCTCTAGTGGACACAAGATTCTTAAAAAAATCATATTAATATCCTAGAATCCTAAAAAATAATAAATCTGCTACAGAAGGTTCTTCAAGTAATGTCACTAAATAAGCTATGTTTGGTTACAGTAAAAGAAAAGTTTTTTTGAAAGTTGGAAATGGATGAGGGTAAAAAAACTTTACATTTAATATAAATTTGTATGAAAAAGTGTTCATGATTTTTTTAAATGTTTTTTTTACTCTTAAATGTTTCAGCTCATCAAACTAATTTAAATGTTAGTCAAAGACAACACATGCAAACACAAAATTCAGTTATAAAAAATGAATGCTTTTATTATTAAGGGAGAAAAAAGTGTTTAAAGAACATAAGCAACAAGAACACGAAGTCTCAAATTTGCCAGAAAACAATGGTTTCCAAGACTTATGGGAAAATACTTTCTGGGCTGACAAGACAAATTAAACAGTAAAACCTACAGTAAAATATGGTGGTGTTGGTTTGATGGTTTAAGGCTGTGTTGCTGCTTAATGGCCCGGGAAGACTGCCTGTAATAATTGGAACCATCCGTCAACCTGTTTGTGACCCTAAGCTGAAATGAACTTGGGTTCTGCAGCAGGACAATGATCCAAAACACACCAGCAAGTCCACCTCTGAATGACTGAAGAAAAAGAGAAATGAAGAATTTAATGGCCTTGTCAAAGTCCTGACCTGAAACCTATCAAGATGCTGTGGAATCATCTTAAACAGGACGTTTATGCTCAAAAACCGTCCAATGTTGCAGAATTACAACAATTCTGTAAAGAAGAGTAGAACCAAAACTCCTCCACAGCTCTGTAAAAGACTCATTGCAGGTTGCAGCAAACGCTTGATTGCAGTTGCAAGTGTGGAACAACCAGCTATTAGGTTTAGGGGGCAATCACTTTTCACACAGGGCCATGTAGGTTTGGATTCATTTAAAAACTGCATTTGTGTTTACTTGTGTTGTCATTGACTAATATTAAAAATCGTTTAATGATCTGAAACATTAAAGAGAGACAAACATGCAAAAAATAAGAAATCATTAAGGAGACAAACACTTTTTCACACCATTGTAGTTTATGTCAAGCACTTGTTCTTTTATAGCTCCTGTCTATACTCCTGTTGATTGTGGAGTATTGATAAGAGCAGAAATATAGACACAGTGAGATGCTCCATGTGGGGTCTAATAGGTGTTTTAGTAGCATAATGACAATACTCTTGCATTTCACTTTTAGTGTCCAGATAACACAGGACAGGCACATCAGTATGGAGGCTATAGCTACAGCTAGCTCACCTCCCTCCCACACAGAAGTCTGCATGTTGTACAGCACTGTTACAATTGGTAAAGAACCTTAACATCAAGCATTAATTACAGTATATTACAAAACTGGTGAGTACACCCCTTACAGACCTAAACCCAACTGAGCACCTGTGGGGCATCCTCACGTGAAAGGTGGGGGCGTCTAACATCCCCCAGCTTCTTGATGTCGTCAAGGTGTGGCAAAGGATTCCAGTAGCAGCCTGTGCAGTTCTGACACTTCGGGAACAATTTGGTCATTTTCACTTAGGGTTGCACCTACTTTTGTTGCCCGCCATTAACATTAATGACTGTGTGTTGAGTTATTTTGAGGGCAGAGTAATTATACACTGTTATACTGTAGCTATACTGACTACTTTACATTGCATCAAAGTATCATTCCTTCATAGTTGTCCCATGAAAAATTATATTAAAATATACTCAAAATTTTGAGGGGTGTACTCACTTTTGTGTGGTACTCACAAAAACTCACATAAACATTTCTCTAATACAATCAAGGTTCTTTAAAGGGACACTCACTAGGATTTTCTTAATTATCCATCCATGTTATGAAGAAAAAGATTTTTTTTTTTTTTTGGCATCGCAAAAAGAACAGTTACATCTGTTACATCAAGGAATGGTTCTTTAGATGGCCGAACGGTTCTGTAAACAACATGCTTCACAACATATCACAAACATGGTTCTTTATGGACGCATGGTATATTCTATGGCAGAGGTCACTAATAGGCGGACCGCGGTCCGGGTCCGGACCCAGACGTTGTCCAATCCGGACCCAAACCAATAAACTACTGAGAAGGATTTAATTCTGACCGTGTTCATTTAAAGAGGCGGAACGTTTATTGTCTTTACAGCGCAGTAAACTTACAGACCAATCACGTGTGCTGTAAAATCACCAAACGCTCTCCTCTGCCAATCAGATCTGTGCAGATGCGAGAGTGCGGAGCCACACAGGCGAAGCAGGCGGTGAGAAGTGGGATAATAAAGTGAGAAAGGCTCATTTTTTAGGTGCGCACCTAAAAAAGAAATAAAAAAAACTACCTTTATAAAACATACTAACAGTAATGTAACCTCGCGGTGTTACTTGGAGGAACTAAAGATAAACAACCAAGACAAGAGTCCAAAATATTCCACTTTACTCAACCTGATCAGAACTCAGCAAGAAAAAAAACTCCCTCGCTCGCAGGCGCGCTCTCTCTCTACTCCTAAAACAACCCTACCTCAAAACTAAGGCAACCCCCAGGGGACAAAAAGCATTGGCAACTCCCCCCATCAGTTTTACCCACAACAAGTCTGATACAGTAATAATATTAATTAGAATTTTTAAAAAGCTGATATTTTGGCCAAGTTCAGCAAACATTTCTCTATATATTGTACGATTTGTTTGTCATGACAGACAGGCGCAAATCTAATATGAATAAAATTAAATAGAATAAAACATTTTGAAACAAAGTTAACATACAGATTCACATTAATAGACTCGATAAGTTCAGGGTGTTTCCTTTTATTTTATGACAGGTTGATAATGTAATTATTGTGACAGACCTATTTAAAACAATACATATTGTTGAAATATACTGGTATGTGTAATTTGTTGTGTCTTTCAGTTGTTGATGACCTAAATCACTGACTGAACTACTAGGCTTCTTCAGTATACGGGATATAATACTGAATTAAGTTAAAAATGGCGACGGTCCGGACCTTGGCCTGGCAACATTTTCTCTAACTGGACCGAACTGAATTCTAATTAAATACCCCTGTTCTTTGGTATAGATTTTTAAAAAGAACATTTTATTAATGTTTTTTTTTTGTTTGTTTATCACATTTGTACACCTTTCTCTAGCTCACACATATGATGTTTTATTGAACTAACAGTGGTTCTTCTATGGTATCTCATAAAGAAAAAAAAAACACTGTTAGTAGCAGTGATGTCAGTAACGTGTTACTTAGTAACGCGTTACTCTAATCTGACTCTTTTTTTCAGTAACGAGTAATCTAACGCGTTACTATTTCCAATGCAGTAATCAGATTAAAGTTACTTATCCAAGTCACTGTGCGTTACTCTCTCTCTCTCTCTCTCCACCTCACACACACACACACACACACACACTCATGTAGGATTTTCTGGTATGAGAGAGGCAGTCAGACAGCTTGTCTTTCTTAAAGCTTTTCTGAATTAGTTTTTTTTCCGTTATGATCAACAGGAAGCCAGGTATGCGCCGGTCGCTGTCGACGTCCAGCAGGGATGAAATTATTCGCTGGTTTAAAGAGGAGCAGACCCTCAGAGTTTGTTTACAGCAAGGCGAGAGTCGAGTTGCCCCCTGGTTTCATGGTGAGTTCAAAGTTTGGGCCATCTGTGAGCTTTAATCCAAGAAAAACCTCTCTCTCTCTGTCTAAGTGTTCTGCTTCTAATTACTGGGTTTGTTATTATTATTATTTCAAAGGATTGATGCTATTTCTTTATATTTGTTTGCAATATTACTAACATAATAAATAATTATCTTACAGTCAATAAATTGAAATACGTGATTAAAAGTTTTTGATTTGAGCTCTTTCTCTTTGTACACAGGTATTATTACTCGTGAGGAGGCGGAGGATTTGCTGAAGTCAGGCTGCGCTGGAAGCTTCCTGGTCCGTGTTAGCGAGAGGATCTTTGGATATGTTCTTTCTTACAGAACATAGTCTATGACTCCTGCAAGTTTGGGCAAATTTCACTGCATTGTTTATTTGATATTAATTGTTTTTTTTTAATTCATGTTTAAAATTAAATTTCTCATGATTTTCCCATAATGCCAAAACAGGTCCACTACCATTTGAAAGAGTCTGTCCTAGGCTATCACCTCTGCAAGTTTGGGCAAATTTCATGCTTAAAATTAAATTTCTCATGATTTTCCTATAATGCCAAAACAGGTCGATGACCATTTGAAAGAGTACAACATAGGCTATCACCTCTGCAAGTTTGGGCAAAATTTACTGTATTTATTATTTTATAATATATATTTTTTTATGCTTAAAATATTTTTTTTTCATGATTTTCCCATAATGCCAAAACAGATCCATGACCGTTTGAAAGAGTCTGTCCTAGGCTATGACTCCTGCAAGTTTGGGCAAGTTGTACTGTTTTGTTTATTTTATCTTATCTTCATTTTGTTATATTCTATTTTTATTGTATTATTTTATTTTGTTGTCTTACTTTATTTATATATCTATTTTAACAACAGCTCTTGGGTGTAAACTGAATCGTGAGATCACAATTTCGTTCCACCTCATGAACCACATGTGATACGAATGACAGTAAAATCTCCTTGAATCCTTGAAAACAGGTCTAGTACCATTTGAAAGAGTCTGTCACCTCTGCAGGTTTGGGCAAATTTCACTGTTTTGTTTATTTTTAATACTTGCTAGTATCAGATGTAAATTCATTCTCCAATAAGCCATCACAGGGCCACTGTGAGGCAGTCCTATCAGTTCCATCAGCACTGCGTATTTCTGCAGGTTTCACTATAGATAGCCCCTTGCACTTGAGGTATTGGATTTAAGGTGATGGTTTTAAACTCACACCCCCTGTTTCTAGCACAGGTGTCTTTAACAGGTGATTTCTAGACTAGACTGTTTAGAAATATGCTGAGCAGTTTAATGGTGGAACAGTTAAGTGGACCTTTTTGTGTTATTTGTTTTGGCATTATTGGAAAATCATGAGAATTTTCATTTAAAGCATGGATTAAAAAAATAATAATAATATAAAATAAACAATACAGTAAAATCTACCCAAACTTTCAGTGGTCATAGCCTAGGACAGACTCTTTCAAATGGTAGTGGACCTGTTTTGGCATTATGGGAAAATCATGAGAAATATAATTTTAAACATGAATAATAAAAAACTAATTGATACAAAATAAACAATACAGTGAAATTTGCCCAAACTTGCAGGAGTCATAGCCTATGTTGTACTCTTTCAAATGGTCATGGACCTGTTTTGGCATTATGGGAAAATCAGTAGTAATTTAATTTTAAACATGAATAAAAAATAAAAATAAAATAATATAAAATAAACAATACAGTGAAATTTGGCCAAACTTGCAGGAGTCATAGCCTATGTTGTACTCTTTCAAATGGTCATGGACCTGTTTTGGCATTATGGGAAAATGATGAGAAATTTAATTTTAAACATAATAAAAAAATAAAACAAATGAATACAAAATTAACAATACAGTGAAATTTGCCCAAACTTGCAGGAGTCATAGCCTATGTTGTACTCTTTCAAATGGTCATGGACCTGTTTTGGCATTATGGGAAAATCATGAGTAATTTAATTTTAAACATGAATAAAAAAAAAAAAAAAATATATATATATATATATATATATATATATATATATATATATATATATATATATATATATATATATATATATAAAATAAACAATACAGTGAAATTTGCCCAAACGTGCAGGAGTCATAGCCTTGGACAGACTCTTTCAAATGGTACTGGAACTGTTTTGGCATTATAAGAAAATCATGAGAAATTTAATTTTAAACATGAATAAAAAAAATAAAAATAATATAAAATAAACAATACAGTGAAATATGCCCAAACTTGCAGAGGTGATAGCCTAGGACAGACTCTTTCAAATGGTAGTGGACCTGTTTTGGCATTATGGGAAAATCATGAGAAATTTAATTTTAAACATGAATAAAAAATAAAAATAAAATAATATAAAATAAACACTACAGTGAAATTTGCCCAAACTTGCAAGAGTCATAGCCTATGTTGTACTCTTTCAAATGGTCATGGACCTGTTTTGCCATTATGGGAAAATCATGAGTAATTTAATTTTAAACATGAATAAAAAAAAAAAATAATAATATAAAATAAACAATACAGTGAAATATGCCCAAACTTGCAGAGGTGATAGCCTAGGACAGACTCTTTCAAATGGTAGTGGAACTGTTTTGGCATTATGGGAAAATCATGAGAAATTGAATTTTAAGCATGATAAAAAAAAAATACAAAAATGAATATAAAATAAACAATACAGTGAAATTTGCCCAAACTTGCAGGAGTCATAGGCTAGAACATACTCTTTCAAATGGTAGTGAAGCTGTTTTGGCATTATGGGAAAATCATGAGAAATTTAATTTTAAGCATGAATAAAAATAAAAATGAATATAAAATAAACAATACAGTGAAATTTGCCAAAACTTGCAGGAGTCATAGCCTAGGTTGGACTCTTTCAAATGGTCATTGATCTGTTTTGGCATTATGGAAAAATCATGAGAAATTTAAACATGCATACATTTTTTTTATTAATATAAAATAAACAATACAGTGCAATTTACCCAAATTTGCAGAGGTAAGAGTCTAGGATGGACTCTTTTAAGAGGTACTGGATCTGTTTTGGCCTTTTGGGAAACTCATGAGAAATTTAATTTGAAGCATGGATTGAAAAAGTAATATTAATATAAAACTCTCTCTCTCTCTCTCTCTCTCTTAAAAACCGATTGGATTGTTATGGTATTATATCAAATAGATAATGTACTGCACTAAATCTACAGTGAGGTGAGTTATTTTAATCCGTTTTCTTCTCGTTTCTGGGCTTAATGTATGTCTGAATTAATATAACCGACTGAAACGTGTCTGTCTCGCTGTGTTTTTTAGCGTGCTCTCCTCCTGCGCGTCTGTTTACCGTAAAATCGCGCGTATACGCGCATCAAAGTTTAAAGCGCGGATGACTTGACTAGGAATTTCCGAAGCGCGGATAGCTTGACTCCGGTAAAACACCAGCATAGATATACTCCTTAATAACTGCCCACATCTTCCCCAAGGTACACAATAAGACACTTCAGCAGACACAGCCGGCCCATCGGGAATCCTCACGAATCTCCCGATTAGCCACTCCGGGCCTGGACACACTGACAAAGTTGTAATTAACTGATTTCCAATTTCCAGTCTTCATTATTCATCTTTTAATAATGCTTTTTCCGCCCAATTCCTTTGGAGGGGAGTGCAGACGTATGTTCTCAGTCTTCAAACTGATTGGGCATAAAAAAGGCCACTGCAAATTTCATATTTCTTTATTTGTGGATTTCATGCATCTGTTTGCCAGTATTCATGCCCTTAGTGCTGTCATTATCAGCCAGCATTGGCAGAGCAGCCAAAAAAATATTGAGAGCATGTGTGCTGTTTGACAAAAAGGTTAATTTATATAAAATAAAAAAACACTTGAGGCTTGTAGTGTAAAGACAGCCACTGACACTGGTGATTTTTTTTTTTTTAGATTTTATATAACATTTTATTATTTTATTGTTTATTCTATTATAATTCAGGTCTAAGTGATTCCTAAATGGCCAGTGAGTTTATTTAACTGCGACTGAGTGAATACAGCCCAAACCCAAGGTGTGTTAAAAACAGTCCGGTGTTCTGTCGAATTTTGCTACCCATCGATACATGCTTCCCAAAGGTACTGCGCATGCGCCGACCTACACAATTTAATTCTTTCTCGTGTTTTATGTATAATTAATCTGGTTTAGGGGGGGTTATGTGCATTAAACAACCTGGACGCACTATCATTGCACAGAAGTGTAAATGGAAACTAAAAATTACACTTATTATCATAAATAAATACAAAAGCAGTTTGTAATGAGCTATATTTACTATAACTTTGCCATGGTACAATGAATTATGCACTCCAAATCTAATAACGTACATCTACTGGAATATCACTGGGTACATGCCCTAAAATAGTGCTTCTTTTGTATTTTTACAGTTAAATATACATTGGGGCAGCACGGTTCGACAAGGTAGCAGAATTCGACAGAACACCGGCCCTCTTTCTCCAGTCCAGCTCCGCCCGCCCTCTCATCAACAGACTTTTGGAAGAAACCAAAGTCACTGGAAAAGAGGGGGAGATCTGAGATTTTGGAGGCATGATATTTAATATAATTAAAATAATATATTTCACCGTTCCTATTAAATTATGATTATTTACGTTTATATATCACGTTTTAATACAATATAACATATAATGAATATATTAAAACACACAAATTAAAAACCTTTCGGGCAACAAAAAAACCCTGAACCTAGTTTTGAATGGTCGTGGCTCCACTCCACTGAATCAGTAGCCACAAAAAAGACGTCCTTTTCTCCGGGAGCTGCATGGGGACTGCAGGAGTCCAAAGCCTCGCTGCGTTTTATGGGGAACAGTTATTAATATTGGGTCAAATAATCCAGTATTTCCCGAAATTTAGCGGCCGTCTGCGCATGCGCGAAATTTAGCGGCCGTCTGCGCATGCGCGAAATTTAGCGGCCGACTGCGCATGCGCGAAATTTAGCGGCCGACTGCGCATGCGCGAAATTTAGCGGCCGTCTGCGCATGCGCGAAATTTAGCGGCCGACTGCGCATGCGCGAAATTTAGCGGCCGTCTGCGCATGCGCGAAATTTAGCGGCCGACTGCGCATGCGCGAAATTTAGCGGCCGACTGCGCATGCGCGAAAATTAGCGGCCGACTGCGCATGCGCGAAATTTAGCGGCCGACTGCGCATGCGCGAAAATTAGCGGCCGACTGCGCATGCGCGAAAATTAGCGGCCGACTGCGCATGCGCGAAAATTAGCGGCCGACTGCGCATGCGCGAAATTTAGCGGCCGACTGCGCATGCGCGAAATTTAGCGGCCGACTGCGCATGCGCGAAAATTAGCGGCCGTCTGCGCATGCGCGAAAATTAGCGCATGCGCAGTCGGCCGCTAATTTTCGCGCATGCGCAGTCGGCCGCTAAATTTTCGCGCATGCGCAGTCGGCCGCTAAATTTCGCGCATGCGCAGTCGGCCGCTAAATTTCGCGCATGCGCAGTCGGCCGCCCCTTTTTTTTTTCTTTTCTTTTTTTTTCTTTTTTTTTATTCGTCTTGTGGGAACACACAGCTAAAATTAGGTAGAAATTAACTAAAAGTGTTTTGGTAAAAAGCTAGCTGACTTTTTAACACTAGCCAGATTACCATACTTTAATTCAGTATTAATAAGATTCAGAAGTTAAATATCTACAAAAACCCTGACGGATTACACCGGAGTACCGAGAGGAGCTCTCAGGCCTGTTAGGTATTTTAACTACCGTTAGCTAACTGGCTGTTTCAGGTCTCGGTGAAACGCGATCTGATTACTGAACTACAGCGTGGTTTAAAAGCTGCTGCTGATTGAGAAAAACACACCCTGTGCTGGGAGAGAAGGTCGTGAATCAGCTCTTAAACGGCGCTGGGTGTTTGTTTTGTTTCTGAACGAGCAGGTGCCGCTGCAACTGGATTTTATAAAGATATGAGAAAAGAATGCTTTCGTCGTGGATTTAACATGAAAAGGTAAGCTGCTGTTATGTTCTGATCTGTGCAGGCAGTTTATGCACTTAACGTAACTCCGTTAGACAACTAACTTACAGAGCTAGCGTTTGTTGTGTCTCCGGCTTAGTTTTCTGCAGTCCATGATTATTAGCTAAGGTGTTTAGTTTATTTTGACCCCAAACAGCAGCATTCACTGCATTTTGCATACTATTAACTAACCGCGTGAATCCACTGCACGTGCAAGTTAGCGTTAACTTCATCACGAACGAGTAACGGATTAGTAAACACACTCTTGTCTTTTTTTTGAATCCTCACAGTTTCTGTCAGAAAACACTGAAAGAAAACTTCTCTGTCTCTGTTTATACAGCGATGGTTTGGGTTTAAAGCTGGGTTTGTTGTGCTGGATGTTTGGTTAGGAGCAGGAGATTTTATAAGATGTGTGGCTGCATAATTGTGAACTGAGATCGCGGTCTGTGAAGTTACACCCGCAGCTAACCAGTGACTTTAAAAAACAAATAAACACAGCTGTTATTGGACTTTATGGGTTTAAAAATGAGTTAATTAATTTTAAAAGACTAGGCTACTAATGTTGGCCCTGCTGAGTCCAGCTGATCATCCAGAAATAAACATTACCTATGCTGGTCAAAAGCTATTTAAAGAGCTAACCTCCCAGGGTGTGTTTGTTTTTTTTCTGGTTTTGAGCATTTTTTTAAGGAGGGAGTGTACGTCTGTGCTGCAGTAGAAGAGTGTAATTTTAGAAAAGTTGCTGTATTTTTCTCACTGTCTTAGATAGTATAGACTTTAAACATGTTACTAAAAATTAACACTGGACCGTGTTTTTAAATACTTGCCATTCTGGATGTCCTGAACATTTTCATGCAGGCCTGTGTGTTTTAATAAATATATTTTTTATGTCGGTTAGTTTTATTTATATAAAGTAAGACCTGTAGACCTGTACTTTATTGGATAAATTGATACAGCTACCATGAACTGTTTTGTTTCTGTTCTGTAAAAGCTGGCCCAGTTCCAAAAGACACAACATCCTCAGTGTCCTGGAGCTCCAGCTGAAGCACTGGCCACTCCACCTTCTCCATCCCCACCCAAAAGAGGTTGATGAATATATGTTAATACATTAATAGCTTAATATTATTACTCTTATTTGTTCTTATTACTGACTTACCGGGGGAACTAATTAAGGGACGGAAACACACACAGAGAAATGTGTTGGCAGTGCTGTTGCTAATTGTACTGAGTGTCTGCAGTGTACTGGGAGGATTGTGCTGGGTGCTTATTGTTTCTCAGGTGGTAAATCATGTTTGTTGTTGAATGTGCATTTTTTTTCCTTCCCATCTTGTAAAATCCTGCCTTTGCAGTCCACTTTCCAAACAGAGAGGTGTAATACGCTGTTTCGATCTTACAGCTGCTGCTCACACTGCTAATAAATAAAAAACAAACACAGTTGATTTTATCGGAGCGCCAGTACCCAAACCCGACTGACTAAAACTTTCAATCGTAACCACCTTACACTTAACGATTGAGATGACACGACCGCAACTCAACTGCAGCTCGACTCTAGCCAGACTCTCGTGATTTTATCCTGACTCTGGAAATTTGTCTGCAACTGTGAAATCATTGGAAAATCGTTAGGTACCTGAACACTCTTCTCTCTTCACCCTTAATGTAGCAGCTACCCACTGGATAACTGTTTGCCTGTTCTATAGCGACTGTAATTTCCTTCTGTCTGTTTCTTACACTCTGTAGGTACTTATATATTTTTTTTTATTGAACGTGGCAGCGTGCCGACAATCACAAGTATTGCAAATGTTGGGATAAATTTCAGCCAATTTAACTTTACTATAATGTGCTCTGTGTACTCTGCAGGTACTTCTAAGGCAGCTAGTTGAAGGCGTGATTGAGGTCCATGCCAGAGGGGTTCTGCACTGTGACCTCAAGCCATATAACATCCTGGTTCAGATGTACAGTTAGGAACCACGCCTTCATCTTCTGTTCTTCTGGTATGGGTTTTCAGTGAACACTACAGGCAGAGAACTGTCTTCGTAGAAGCTACTATTACTGAATAGAGATTCAGGTCAAAAACATTCCTTAACGCTCAGTCACTGTCTCTAATTTAATTTTCAGGACCTTCCTCATGAGTGGTTTACCCATGAGGCCAAATCCTCCACAGTGTTGCAGATAGGAATCATCCTGCTGTGTGTGAGAGGTGACCCTTCAACACCAGCACGGAGATCACCTCAAAGAAGTCTCAGATCATCTCTCCACCATCTGCTCTATGACCCCTGGCTAAGTATACACCACGACACAGCCACCACATCAGGCACACCTCAGTCAGGTACCATATAAAACAATAATAATAATAATTTTAAAAAATCTATATTTTCAATCTGTAGTTTAGAGAGTTCTCTAGTAGAGCTGGGCGATTAATCGATTTTATCGATAAATTCGAATTTACAGTTAAGGACAATGTGTTTTTATGAAAATCGATTTTCTCTGAGTTTTCTTTTTCACCACAGACGCTCCTCTGTGTGCACAGAGTGAGCTTAGCTAGCTCCCTCCATACCTCCCTCCCTCCCGCGCGCGCACCCCCTGCCCCTCCCTCCCTCCCTCCCTCCCTCCCTCCCTTGCACGCACAAACACACACACACACATACACAAAACACATGACGGCGGAGCTTAAGAGCAACTAGCTCCGTGATCTGGAGTTGGTTCGGTTTTGCGGCGTCGGACAGGTCCTCGCTGTAAGGTGAACCAATTTATCACTATACCTTAAACAGAAGCATGTAGCGGAGTGGGAGAAGTGCTACTACCATAGGAATGAACGCAGCAGCAGCACCAGTTCACCATTCAACGTTAAACAAGGAACTGTCCCTGGCACATCTTCCAACCGTGTACCAGGTTTTGTATGCACTACAAGTTAAGATGTTTTGCATATTCATGAGAAAAGATCTCATTTTATAGAACACTGGCACTTATTTAAAAGCTTTTGCAATTCTAGCCCAATAGGGAAAAGTATTTACTTAAGAGCATTAAAATTGTACTTGTTTTCTATTGTCTACTTTGTAAGTTTTATCAAAAAAGGGCACCATTTCATTTATTTCTATTTGTTTTTAAGGGTGTGTTTATTCATTTATTTATTTTTTAAGTTTGAGGGTGCATTGTGTCAGTACCTAAACTATGTTGGAGAAAGCTTTCTAAAAGTCACTAGATGTTCTCACTGTTTACAATAGTTTTTTTTTTGCTTGTTTCTGGATGCACTTTAACCACAAATGGAACATTTTAAGTGAAAACAAATTAAATAAGAACTAGTTTTTAACCATTTCTTTATCATCTTTAGTTTGATTTTTAGTAGGGGGAAACAATCGATTTAAATCGAAAATTGGATAAAAAAAAAAAAAATCTAATATATATTTTTTTTTCGGCCATATCGCCCAGCTCTCTATACTCTAGTTTAGAGGGTTTTTTATAAAACACACCTAAGGAAAATAGCAGGTATTAATAAAGCTATTGATTCCATACTTTTAAAAAGGTAATGATTTTCTTTAACTATATAAATGTTTTAATCGTTTTGTGTATTGTATGCTTTTAATTGCTTCCTGTTTTGTATTTGTGTTCATGTACTTAAGGCTTTAATCCTTTTATCTTGATATTGTTTATCTTTTGATGTTTATTAATTACTTAACTGTATTTATCTTTATGTAGTATACTGTTAGTGTTTTAATCCATACACTTTTTGTATATATTTCTTTTATTGCTTAGTTACTTGCTTTTATTAATGGTTATTGTATTGGTGTTTTAGTCTTATTTTGGGCTTATATTCATTAAAAACATTTTAACGTTTGTCTTTTAGTGCTTTAATTAATTAATATTGTACTTACCTTTTACTATTTTACTATTAATCTTTCTGTACTTAATTCTGATATTTATACATTATTTTTTATTTAATTTTCTTTCAGCTTTGTATTACATTGTTTATTAATTGTATGTCTTTATACTGGATTTTATATTTGCATTGTATATATTTTTGTTTCATTTAATGTTTATGCTCTTTGTCTTTTTCAGATTTTTACATTTTTCAATTTGTGTATTGACCCAAGGAGTATGGGTTCCTCTCAAGGTTTCTATCTCTCTTTCTGAGAGAATTTTCTTTGCCGCTGTCTCCTTTATGCTTACTCAAAAGAGGTTTGGACACTTTTTTTTTTAACTGTTCTTAATTTTGTTTGTTTCTTAACTTTGTCAATAAATGTTTTTTATTTCTATCACTTGTGTCTGTTTATTTGATCACACTATCGCTAAGTTTCTTGAAATGTGTTTATGGAAAAAAAATGAATTTTAATATTTTATTAAATGTGGATTTGATGCCCACATTCAACCACTTTTTAACACTTCAACTAAACACTGAAAGAATCAATCAGAAATTATTGATTTATTATTAATGTAATGAATAGAGATGTTCTGAAGTTAAAAGCTGATTATCCCATGTGTCTCATATTCCCAAATATGATAAGGTTGATAAGGTCATGTCAGCTCCAAGGACAATTTCAGTTTTGTATTTCAGTGAAAGTTATTCCTTTAATTGAATTTATATAAATAATGTATCTGGTAATATACAAAGGCTCTCAGTGTTGTTACACCTTTTTGTTATACTTAAAACCAAAGTGTAATTTTCAACAACTCGCCTCTATGTGATGTTTGACCACTTAGGAATTACACTGACATTACTTCTACAAGTCATGGGATAGTAGGTTTGAGGCTGATCATGAAGTGTTACCTCAATGTATTGGCCAGTAATTTATTATTGAAGGTTATTCATTCAAATTTATTGTGACTGGTGGTCTGCCTACAATTGTCTGTGCAACTCTGAGAAATATCTATATACAACTTTTAAAACGAAGCTTTGGGATTTACATGTGCAAAATTAAGCCCTGCATACAGAAATATACTGATAACTTTCTGATGCTTTAAAAAATAAGAATCAAAGGAATCAAATTCCTAAAGATAAGCATTAGCATTTCAGAAGTACTGTCCGAGTTCAGCATACACACTAGAAAAACAGAGAAAAAAAATCACAGTTCTTACAGTCTGCCTGTCTTACCAGGTTCCATGAGACACTGCAGTATCCCTTTATTCATCCAATAACATAAATCATACATTAATAAAACATCTGTTTTATTAGAAATACTTGTTCAAATTACAAATTAGCACCCACAACTCCACAGAGGTTGGAGGACCATAATTTAATATAATTATATATTTAAGTTACATGATTTTGAGCATATTACTACATTATTTTGCCTTTCAAAAAATGCCAAGTGAGCAAATCAAATCTAAAACTTTTTTTATGTTCCCCCTCTGCATGTGATACATAGAGATCAGTAACATCTTTCAGTAAAAATGGTCTGTAAAACAATATGAAATTTGAAAAGGAAAAAAATACAAGCTACAAAAAATGTAAATTTCAAAATAAATTTATGGTGATCACTTGATTATGACAGAAATGGACACCTGCTAAAACCACATACCTATCCTTTAGGTTTGAGGTAAATCTGTCTACCACAAACCAAAATATACAATTACAGTAGAGGAATCCTGCTTTAAGATATTTGGCCTCAGATGCATCAGTAGCACTTTACAATTAATTTACATTGTTTAACCATACTTATGTTAGAATGCCTCAACTAATTATTATTATGACACTAGTTAAGATATTAATTCCTACAAAATGTTAAAACTGATATCGCAATTCATCTTTATTTACAACATTATTAAGCATTACAATTTAGAAATGTTAAATAATATTTACCACTTAATTACCACTTAATGTTTATTACAGTCGTAAGTACTGTTATTTTTTACCCTGATTGTAAAGAGTCATGATTGTAAAGAGATGCATCAGTAGCTGGGTAGAACAATATGAATATGACTGCTGTCTAAATAAATTAAAAAGGCATTTTTTTTACGGCAGCCTCACGCTGACACAGGGTCCCAAGCAGTGATGTTAGTAACGCGTTACTCTAATCTGACTCTTTTTTCAGTAACGAGTAATCTAACGCGTTACTATTTCCAATGCAGTAATCAGATTAAAGTTACTTATCCAAGTCACTGTGCGTTACCCTCTCTCTCTCTCTTTCTCTCTCTCTCTCCACCTCACACACACACACACACACCGCGTTCCCTTCCCCATCCCCCTCCGCTCTCCCCCAATCACACGCATCTCGCTTTCTCCCCTGTCTCTCTCTCTCTCGCGCTCGGCGTGTTTTTAGTTTCCGCCCATTCTCGTTTTTCCGCCAGTTCTCGGGCTCCCTATCTCTTTATAAAGGCGGGTTTTCCCGGCCGCGTCCCAATTCACTAGCCAGGGCAGCGGTCTGCACAGATCTGATTGGCAGAGGAGAGCGTTTGAAGATTTTACACCACACGTGATTGGTCTGCAAGTTTCCCATGACGCAGAGCGCGTATACCATAAAGACAAGAAAAGTTCTGACGCTTTAAATGAACACTGTCAAAATTAAATCCTTCTCAGTAGTTTATCGGTTTGGGTCCGCATTGAACAACGTCTGGGTCCGGACCCGGACCGCAGTCCGCATATATGTGATCCCTGGCCTCGACCATATACACGGTTTTGTTTTATCAAACCACTCCTTGCTGCCCTGCAGAGAACAACAGGTTCAATGTTCAGTTTTACAGTGTTAAATATGTCAGGTCAAGAAAGACTTTCTTTATTTTATATTGTTTTATAAAAACAAGTATTTATGTTAAGTGAAATCAAGAAAGACCATATTTTATTTTTTATTTAAAAAATTATTTATGTTAAGTTAATTCAAGAGAAATTGTCTTTTAATTTTATAAAAAATAAATAGTTCAACTTTAAATGTCTAGAGATACATTGATGCTGTTAAAAAATGCTTTTTCCAATAAAGGGAGTATTGGCAAAACTGGTTATAATTTAAGTTAAGGCGGCGGGACGTGGTGTCTGCAGCTGCTTAAAGTAACTAATAAAGTAACTTGTAAAGTAACTTAGTTACTTTTAAAATCAAGTAATCCATAAAGTAACTAAGTTACTTTTTAAAGGAGTAATCAGTAATCGGATTACTTTTTCAAAGTAACTATACCATCACTGGTTAGTAGTAGGTAAATGCTCCACACAGTCAGGCCAGCAGTCCAGACACCCCTGAGCTGCAGTCCCCACTGATCTACTGTAACTAAACTGCTCCCTCTCCTGTCCTGCTCAATCACCCGCAGCCTGCACTAAAGGAACAGTCCTGTAAACTCCTCACAGATCCTCATTTAACACCAAATGTCGTGCATCAGCCAAGACATGTGCACAGATCACTTTCAGACAATAAATAAAGCTTACTTAAGTAGACATTTTGGAGGGAGGGAGAGATACGTTTTAAAACTCCCCAGCAAACTGATTGGATGTTTCTGTGGAGAGGAAATTTCTTTGGGGGCTTTGATTTGGCTGCCTACCACGGGGCAAAAGAGTCTAAAAGCGGAGAGGGTGCGCATTTCTAGCGCAGAAAAACGGGCCAAAGAGTCTAAAAGTTGCCGTAGTTAAGTAGTTTTATATTAAGAGACATCATGAAATTAAACATCAATTTGAAAAATCTTAGTTTACACAACACTGTCAAAGATAAATGGTGTGTAAATGAAATAATCAGGAAAAAAGTATTATTTAAAGTGGTATATTTCATTATTTGTTTTATTACAGATTGTGGCCCGTGACTTCAAATATATTTCTCCTTCTGGCCCCCAACAAAAAAAGTTTGGACACCCCTGAACTACAGTAAAAGGCAGAAAGCGGAAGGTAGAAAACATTAGGTGTACAGTTAGCATGATGCTAACTGATGTAGATACGCATTTATTAGACATACTCTTTAGCAATTAGCCTCACAGCTCCAGGGCAGAACTTAAGAAACACACTAGATATGGCGAGGTGCCACGCTGCAGATCTGTTTATAGCAGTTGTTTAAAGTAAGACAGCTCCAGCTTCTGTTCTGCAAAACCTCATCCAGGGGGCAAACCTCAATAAGGGCTCATACACTAACATGCTTAGCCATACTCCATAAATAAATCCAGTAGCAGACTGGATCCTTACTGGGCAGAGGACTTGCCCTGGCGCTGAGAGAGTGAGTGTTTTGCTATAAACTGAGTCTGAGCTGTGCTGCAAACTGACCTGGCTAATGTCAACACCCCGCGGCATGTAAACACAGCGCCCGTCGGAACGCTCCTTAATCTTTAATCTGTTTAAATAATCACATAAAACCACACGAACCGGCAGCGCTGGGCGTGTGTTCCCAATCTAATTGAGCCGGGCAGACGTGATGGCAAGCACTGCTATTGTAGGAAGCTTTATTTAGATCTCTGAGTGTGAGTGTGTGTATAGGTGGATTTCCAGGCCTCTGTAGGCTTCTGTACAGTCATTAGCAAAAATCCCCTTATAGCCTAATGTAGAACACGTTCCGGTGTTTAGTTCTGGGCGATGAAACTGATCTCTGATATGGTTTCCACAATAATGATGATAAGCTCAGGGTGTTAAACAGCTCTAGTCCTATTTACACTGAGATAGACAGAGCTTGCAGCCTATTAGCACAAAGGACTAGCGTCAAACAAACATAGCAGCCAATCAGGATGCACCATATATGATCATTTAGATTCAAATCAGACACAAAGAGTATTACACTACCAGTCAAAAGTTTGGACATACCTCAGTGTGTTTTCTTATATTTTTATGATTTTATATTGCAAATGTAATATTGAAGATATTAAAGTTATACAGGAACACATGCTGAAATATTCTGCAAACAAAAATTGTTAAAATCTAAATATGTTTTATCATTTAGATTGTTCTAAGTAGCACATTTATCTTTGAGTTCAGATCTGCACACTTAGTATTTTAATCTCAGGGTCTTCATGAGGGAGAGTCACCTGGAATAGTTTTCTCAGAGTCTTGAAGGAAGGAGTTCCTGGAGGTGCTGAACAATAGCTGCTGCTTTTCCTTCACGCTGTGAAGCTCCAACTCATCCCAAATCACCTCAAATCACCATCTCAGTTTCAGGGTATTGTGAAGGACAAACATTTTTTTAATTTATTTATTTTTTACTACGTTATTCCAAATATGTCCCTTAATTGTTTTCATGTCTTTATTATTTGATCTGCAATGTAGAAAATAAAATAAACGAAGAAATAAAGATGTGTTACTTTTAATTTAAACCTTTTTCAGCAGAGAAGAAGATAAACCTGTTGTTTTCTCTGTTTTCTGGTCTAATTTAAAAGCAGAAAGCTACTCAAAACCAGGAAATCTTTTCATTCTGGGCAATGAAATCCCATCATTTATTCTTTCAGTTAGCTTATCTTAATCCAGTTTAAACACTGGACAGTGGCTGATTATCACCCTGTTAAATTAAATAAGCGTAAGATAATGACAGTATAGATAGTTCTGTTTGATTGAGCATGCACGCTCAGCACATGGCAGAGCGGAGAAAAAGTGGACCATACCATTTGCACAGCAGGCGTCCTGTGGACAGCAGACTGTTCTTATCGGAGACAAACTTATGTTTAAAAAATTACGACAAAAACACAAGTTTTTGTGTTCACTTTTAGTGGTGCTGGGACATGTTTTACAAAAAAGGGCTAGCTACGCCCATGAAAACCACACAGACTGGTGCTGATGATAGCAATGATAATGATCCAACAAGTTTATTACATTCACTTTATTAGCGCTTAGGAGTTTGTGTCATTTTTTGGAAAAATTATATAGTGTTTGAACATTGTTATAACTAAGCAGATAAACATCTTCAAAACAATCTGTGAAAGAGTTATACTACTCTAAAACTCCTTATTTGTTAGTTCTCAGTTCTGGCAGCCGGTTTTCAGAAATTTGCTGGTAAACGTCTCCAGCTCCTGACATTTGCTCTTCACAGCAGCCTGATTCACGCAGTCCTCGGAGGACGGCCAGTGCTCCATCCATGTGCTCTTACTCAGAATGTATGTGTACCTGCCGGGGAGAGAGCAAACACGTTAGCATGCTAGGATAGCACTGGCTTTAGTTTAGATACAGTTTAAGCAGTTACAGTCGAGGGCTTCATCTGAAGCAGGGGTGTCCAAACTACGGCCCGCGGGCCATTTGTGGCCCGTTTCCTTTTTTGGAGCGGCCCGCGAGGTATTTTAGAAATAGAATGAAAGTTGGCCCGCTGTTAAGCAGGTTTTTATAATATGAGATTCAAAGTTTGAACGCTAGGTGTCAGAAAAGGGCCAAAGAGTCGGAGAGGGTGCGCATTTCTAGCGCAGAAAAACAGGGCAAAAGAGTCTAAAAGCGGAGAGGGTGTGCATTTCTAGCACAGAAAAACGGGGCAAAACAGTCTAAAAGCGGAGAGGGTGCGCATTTCTAGCGCAGAAAAAAGGGGGAAAAGAGTCTAAAAGTGGAGAGGGTGCGCATTTCTAGAGCAGAAAAACGGGGCAAAAGAGTCTAAAAGCGGAGAGGGTGCGCATTTCTAGCGCAGAAAAACGGGCCAAAGAGTCTAAAAGTTGCCGTAATTAAGGAGTTTTATATTAAGAGACATCGTGAAATTAAACATCAATTTGAAAAATCTTAGTTTACACAACACTGTCAAAGATAAAGATAGTTAGTCAAGTAAAATGGTGTGTAAATGAAATAATAAGGAAAAAAAGTATTATTTAAAGTGGTATATTTTATTATTTGTTTTATTACAGAGTCTGTGGCCCGTGACTTCAAATATATTTCTCCTTCTGGCCCCCAACAAAAAAAGTTTGGAAACCCCTGATCTAAGATGTGTAATCTATTGTAGATCATATTGGTCTTTTAATTATTTATATGAACTGCATTAAGAGGGAGTCTGATTTTGGCAGGGAGACAGGATTTGGCACAACACCTAAAAAGACAGTCTGGCAGTATGACAACACACCTACAGTAGGTATGGAAAGTATTCAGACCCCTTTTAATGTTTTACTCTTTGTTTCATTTTTATTTCTCATTAATGTGCACTCAGCACCCCATCTGCACAGAAATAAACCAGAAATGTAGAAAATTGTGCAAATTTATTAAAAAAGAAAAACTGAAATATGGCACGGTCATAAGAATTCAGAATACATAAGAACTGCTGTGACACTTATATTTAACTCACATGCTGTCCATTTCTTCTGATCCTGCTTTAGATGGCTCTACTACTTTATTGGAGTCCAGCTGTGTTTATTTGAACTGATTGGATAAGACCTCACCGCTCTACAGTGGCTTGCAAAAGTATTCATACCCCTTGACCTTTTCCATATTTTGTCACATTACAACCACAAACATAAATATATTTTATTGGAATTTAATGTGAAAAACCAACACAAAGTGGTATACAGCTGTTAAGTAAAAAGTAAATTATACCTGATTCAACAATTACAAAACAAAACTGAAAAGTGTGTTGTGCAAAAGTATTCAGTCTGAGTCAGTATTTTGTCTGAGTGCAAACAATTGCCAGATAACTGCTAAATACTAAAACAAAAATTCCACCTGTGTGTAATCTAATCTCAGTACAAATACAGCTGCTCCGTGGCGGCCTCAGAATTTGGTTAAGAGAACATTGGGGGCGTAAACAGCATCATGAAGTCCAAAGAACACACCAGACATGTCAGGAATAAGAATATGGAGAAGATCAAAGCAGGCTTAGGCCATAATAAAGATTTTCCAAGCTTTGAACATCTCACTGAGCACTGTTCAATCTATTATCCGGAAATGCAAAGTGTATGGCACAACTGTAAACCTACCAAGACAAGGCCGTCCACCTAAACTTACAGGACGAACAAGAAGAGCACTGATCAGAGATGTAGCTAAGAGGTTCATGGTGACTCTGGATGAAATGCAGAGATGCACAGCTCAGGTGGGGGAATCTGTCCACAGGACAACTATCAGTCCTGCACTGCACAAATGTGGAAGAGTGGCAAGAGTAAAGCCATAAAAAGTCCAGTTTGCCAGAAGACATGCTGGGAACACAGCTCACATGTGGAACAAAGTGCATACAAAAGAAAATTTAACTTTTCGCAAGCCACTGTAACCAGTTACCACATTCCACCAATAGCGAAATTACACAAACATATTAAAACAGCATCTCATATAGGCTGCCTGTTTCGGTCGCACCTATGCCTATTGAAAATAAATGCATTATGATACAGTCCAAATATATTTAAGAACGTTTCTCTCGAGTTCTCTTGAGTCTCTGCCACAGATCAGGTCTGCTATGTCCTGGAGTGTGACGTGATGTGCAGATGTGATGAATCGAGTATAAACCATTAAACACAGGGTTTTATAGAACAGATGTGATGTGTGATGTTACCCGCTGGAGCTGCTGCCTGCGTGCCATATATCAGAGGGCGGGCCTATGATGAGATAGTCCTGCCCCTGCAGCAGGTTAAGCCCCTCCCTGCAGCCAGCGTGAGATAGAAAAACTCTAGTGTCCTGCTGCTTCAGGCCAACCTCGGTACCTGCACACACACACACACACGCAAACACACATATTCACATAGACATATACACTCCAAAAAACTGAATAAATTGTGGTTTAGATATAGCATGATTATTGTTTATTAAATAATCATATATTCATATATTATTATTATAGTTGCAAGAAAAAGTATGTGAACCCTTTGGGATTACTTAGATTTCTGCTTAAATTGGTCATTAAATGTGTTCTAATATTCATCTAAATCACAACAATAGACAAACACAGTCTGCTTAAACCAGACAAAAAATGATATGTTTGCATGGTTTTATTGAACACAACATGTTAACATTTACAGTTTAGGATGGAAAAAGTATGTGAACTCCTAGGCTAATGACTTTTCTAAGAGCTAATTGGAGCCAGGATGTGATGAGATTGGATGTGTTGGTTAAAGCTGCCCTGCCCTATAAAAAAAAACACACACCAGTATTGAGTTTGCTGTTTTTAAGAAGCATTGCTTGATGTGAATCATGCCTCGCACAAAAGATCAAGCGCTCAGAAGACCTGCGTTCAAGAATTGTTGACTTGCATGAAGCAGGAAAGGGTAACAAAAGTATCTATAAAAGCTTTGATGTTCACGTGTCCACGGTAAGACAGACGTTCTACAAATGGAGAAAGTTCAGCACTGTTGCTACTCTACCTAGGCATGGTCATCCTGTAAAGATGGCTGCAAGAGCACAGCACAGAATGATCAATGAGGTGAGGAAGAATCCTAGAGTGTCAGCTAAAGACTTACAGAAATCTCTGGCACATGCTTTTGATAACATTTGTGTTGACAAACGTACAATAAGGAAAACATAAAACAATGTCTGACACTACAGAGGAAGCCACTGCTGTCAAAAAAAAACATTGCTACACATTTTGCACGAGCACCTGGGTGTTCCACAGCACTACTGGCTAAATATACTGTGGACAGATGAAACCAAAATTGGGTTGTTTGGAAAGAACACGCAACGCTATGTGTGGAGAAAAAAGGCACAGCACACCATCATCAAAACCTCATCCCAACTGTGAAACATGGTGGAGAGAGCATCATGGTTTGGGGCTGCTTTTCTGCCTCAGGTTCTGGACGGATTTCTGTCATCAACGGAAAAATTAATTCCCAAGTTTACCAAGACATTTTGCAGGAAAACATAAGAACATCTGTCCACCAACTGAAGCTCAACAGAGGATGGATGATGCAACAGGACAACGACCCAAAACATAGAAGTATATCAACAACCAAACAGATGAAAATAAAATGCCTTCAAGAGAGTCCTGACCTCAGACCAATTGAGATGCTGTGGCACGACCTCAAGAGAGCGAGTCACACCAGATATCCCAAGAATATTGCTAAACTAAAACAGTTTAGTGAAGAGGAATGCTCCAAAATTCCTCCTGACTATTGTGCAGGTCTGATCTGCAACTACAGGAAATGTTTGGTTAAAGTTTTTGCTGCCAAAGGAGGATCAACCAGTTATTAAATCCAAAGGTTCACATACCTCCCACCCCCTCACTGTGAATGTTAACATGTTGTGTTCAATAAAACCATGCAAACATATATATATATATATATATATATATATATATATATATATATATATATATATATATATATATATATATATATATATATTTGTTTGTTATTAGTTTAAGCAGACTGTCTGTCTATTGTTGTGATTTAGATGAAGATCAGAACCCATTTAACCCTTGTGTGGTGTTCATATTTTTGTTACTCGTTTACTTTGTTACTTGTATTTAATTCAGCAAAATTAAGCAATTCTACATTAAAATGCTTTACACATGCTTGCTTCACCTAAATTGCAAGCAATATAAACAGCTTACATGGTTAATATTTGCCCTTTACCTTTCTTATGTTACATTTCTTTCAAAAAGTGCTACTCTTTTTTTATTAGTTTTTTAATAAAATGTAAAAGAAAATGAATTAAACTCAAGATATGAGTAGAAAATTTGTTTAGTTTCAGTTATTCAGTTGTTTAGTTATTAGCCCTTGGCCAAACATACTGTATGTAATATAAATGGTTAAAGGGGGAGGGGGGGGGGTGTACAGTGTGTGCTTATCGAAAATGTGTTTTGATATATGTTTTCCACAAAAAATGAGCCAATGCCAATGAGATTGAGTTAGAAAAAATATCTTTTTAGTATCATTTGATGAAAAATGAAAACGGGTCCCACAGACCCGAACACCACACAAGGGTTAAGACCAATTTATGCAGAAATCCAAGTAATGATACATTTATAAATATTTTTTACAGCATTTTGTAATACAATATATACAATTATAATAATTCTGAAATAACATTCATATAAAATAACAAGCTAGTATTTTTAAGAAATTAAAATATATTGGTAAAATTAGTAAAGAATTGTATTAATTTTGCCATATTTTATACATATTTGTGATTTTTTATTAGTAACTAAATACTAAAATATTAAATGTATTTGTAGTACTCGTGTCCAGTCACCAATGAAGGCTTCTGATCGTGAAATAATTCTATATATCTATATATTCTGTGAGTGTGATGAACACAGACAGGCCCTTACCCTCCTTTATGACCTGCAGGATCTCCATCTCGTATCTGTCGTACTGGCTGGTGTTGACGCTCAGCACTCTGACCTTGAACACTGGAGGAGAGACAGCAGGTTACAGAAGCACTGACACTCTTTCAGATAATGTGCTCAGCGGTCACACTTACCGTGGTGAATTCCAGTGCAGACAACTTTCTCCCGATCACTCACTGATGAAGACTCGCCCACAGCCTTAACGACACAGCAATCACCTGTACAAAGAGGAGGAGAGGGAAATGTGTTTCTGCCTCAGTGGGGTTGAGATCTGAAGAGTCTGACCTCTGCTAGCAAAGAACATTATATTTTTTTATTTTTCATCTTGCATGAAGCTGGAAAGGGTTACAAAGGTATCTATAAAACTCTCCCTAGACGTGGTCGTCCTGTAAAGATGACTGCAAGAGCCCAGTGCAGAATGATCAATGAGGTGAGGAAGAATCCTAGAGTGTCAGCTAAAGACTTACAGAAATCTCTGGCACATGCTAACATTTGTGTTGACAAATCTACAATAAGGAAAACATTAAACAAGAATAGAGTTCATGGGAGGACACCACGGAGGAACACAGCAATCACCTGTACAGAGAGGAGCAGAGGGAAATGTGTTTCTGCCTCAGTGGGGTTGAGATCAGAAGAGTCTGACCTCTGACAGCAAAGAACATTATATTTTTCATTTCATTTTCATATTGCTTTGACAAGCTCGCTTTTCTATCGGCAAAATGGCTGATATTCCCCAACAATTAATGCAATAATAATCTATTGTTGCTGTTCAAAAATTCATAGCCTGAATTTAGTGTCTTAAACCAAATGGAATTACAGGTGAACGAGTCTAAATGCATACAGACAGTGTTCTTACCCTGAGTGCAGCGGCAAGTGTTATCTTTGCAGATATGACTGAGCTGCTCTTTGTCTTCTGGAGGGGAGTAGAACACGCTGCATCTTTTATCTGTCACAAAACACACACACACACACACACACACACACACACACACACAAACAGTTCATACTACTTTTTCCTTCACCAGCACCTAACCATTTCGCACACATGCAGTACTAGTTATACACACACACAAATGGATGCACTGCATCATGCAAACCTGACTTTTACCTCAACAATAAACTGATTAAAGAATTAAATAACATTGCTGTTTCCTTAAATGAGCTGCTGCCATACCTTCACCGCGTGAGCACACAGGTCAGTATCCTCTGCTGAGACGTGCAATGCACCACGCTGTTATGATACGAATGCGCCAAAGTCAGAGCTCACCTGCCTCTTAAAGGATAACTAACATGCTGATTGTTTTATTTCACATTATGCCCAAAACACATCCATGATTAATAAAGTGTGTTTTCACACCAGCACTATTTGGTCCGGTTAAAACAGACTTGTTCATTTGTAACTTTAGTGCAGTTCCTTTGAGCAGGTGTGAAAACAGTAATCGCACTCGGGTGCGGATCAAAACAAATGCTAGTGGAGGTGGTCTCGGTCCGGTCCCAAACGAATTTTGGAGCGGTTCACTTGTGGTGAGAATGTGATCCAGTCTCGATCCGACCCAGATACCTAGCTTAACTGCTGATAAGAAGTCTCTGTACGGTTCCATGCACTTGCAGTCAGTCAATTTTACAATTACAAGTTTACAATTTTACACAGATACACGTGCTGGAACACAGAATATTCTCACTTTATTTACTTTCTTGCTCCCGCACCAGACAGCTCTACCAAGCAGAGGAGACGATGTGCTTGTGTGATTAATTGGTGCACATTTTGGTGCGTTTAAGTTTATGTCTGTATGAAATCAAACCAAACAGAGGGAGAAAACTTTCCAAACTCATAAACTGATCTGGACACCCCAAGACCATTAGTACATGTCTTTTGCACATTTCAAGCTGCACAAAATGTATTTTTCACACCCTTACAATACCAAAGACACACTGGCTGCGTCCAGAAACCCCAAAAGTGTCTCCTTTTTCCTACTGATCCTCCTCCTCTCCTCCGTGACCCGGAAACTGATTTCGTGACGCCATCTTGCCGCCTGTCCGAATACCGTAGGAGACGAAAGAAGCCGCTTAAAATCCTCCACGAAGAGGCTTCCAACGGAGGTTACATCAGTGTATCCTACTCCGGAAGACTTTTAAAGATTTTCCAATGACATCACTGCATCCACGCCCACAGAGCACGCGGAAATGGGGAAGACAACGCACAAATATACGTCATAAACATATTAATTAACTAGGTTCCTTATCTAATTAAACAGCCAGTAAAGCAGTAATATAATTTATAGTTTAGATAAACTGTATGCTCAGTAAAACTATATTTATGACCCTATGTGTAATATGTTATACATATGAATACATATATTATTTATAATATATATATATATATATATATATATATATATATATATATATATATATATATATATATATATATATAATTTTAATTAATTCATTTATTTACTTATTTATTTTAACTTAGGGACTGATGAGGAAACTGAATCCCTCATAAGGCTGAGGTCAGACAGGGCTGCCAGAGTCACTGGCCAGAGATGCGGCCAAAAATGCGGCTGGGAGTAAACAGGATTTCATTGGAATATCTAAATATTTAGCTGTGTGTGATAGTAATGTTCTGAAACATGTGCTGAAAGTGAGCGTTGTGATTCCTCCTCCTCCTCTCCTATCCTCGATTCCTCCATCTTCTTCTGGGGTAGGAGAGGAGGAGTAGTAAAGGAGGAGTAGGCATGGAGGAGTAGAAAAAATTTCTGGACGCAGCCACTGACATGCCCTAAATCAAGCTGCAAGGTGCACAATTGACATCTCGCCTATATATCGCTAAAACAGGGCCCATGGTGTTCACTGAGTGCTAAGTGGTAATTGGTGCAATGGCTCGGTAATATACATCTGCAAATCAGAAAAAACGTTTTGCCTGAATGAAACATGCGATGTGTTTCTCACATTGACTTTAATTTCTTTATGAATTGAATTAGACTGAACCTTTGACGAAAAGCCCACCTCCGCATTCTGATAGTCAGAACTTTTAGCCGATGCTCCCAATGATAGGGGCTTAGTGCTGCCCATGCAAAAAAATCTCAAAGTAGCTCCACACTTCATTGGTAGAATTAAGAGGGTCCTGACATTTAAAACGAGGCACTGAGAACTTCAAAGGTGCACAGGTAGTTTGCTCAAAACCCTGTTTATACACACAGTACCCTGAAGTACACATTGGATTTCTTTCACTATTTAATCTTATATTTGCTATTTATAGGTTTATGTTTGAGTAAAATGAACATTGTTGTTTTATTCTATAAACTACAGACAACATTTCTCCCAAATTCCAAATAAAAATATTGTCATTTAGAGAATTTATTTGCAGAAAATTAGAAATCACTTAAATAACAATAAAAGAGGCAGAGCTTTTAGACCTCAGATAATGCAAAGAAAAAAGTTCATATTCATAAAGTTTTAAGAGTTCAGAAATAAATATTTGGTGGAATAACCCTGGTTTTTAAAGACAATTTTCATACATCTTGGCATGTTCCTCTCCACCAGTCTTACACACTGCTTTTGGATAACTTTATGCCTTTACTCCTGGTGCAAAAATTCAAACAGTTCAGTTTGGTTTGATGGCTTCTGATCATCCATCTTCCTCTTGATTATATTCCAGAGGTTTTAAATTTGGTAAAATCAAATAAACACATCATTTTTAAGTGGTCTTTAAGTGGAGTGGATGTGTATTATCTTATCTATTTTATTCTTATTTTATAGTTTTTTTTACATAACAATTGCTCTTTTGGGTGGAACTGGACATTGATATTCCAATTTCATTCCACCTCATGTACCACATGTGATGCGAATTACAATAAAGTCTCCATGATTTCTTGAATCCTTGAGTAACGCCTGAAACACGTCATCACTTGATTACTTTACTGTCCCAACTTTTTTTGGAATGTGTAGCAGGTCTTAATGTAATATGTTTAAGCTGCAGTGCTGTACATGTACCTTTGTTGTAATACTGGTACGCTGTGACTGTAGAAGGCTGTAGAAGTCCCACTTTAAACTTCTGCTGCAGTCTGAAGGTGAGGATGTCTGCCTCTCTGCTGGAAACCTGTAGACACACATTAACATACACTGGTCGACATCTATAAGATCTATGAAAAATCAAATTGAGGTTATTTCCAACAATGGGGTAAATATCTATATTTAATCACAAGAAAACTACATTTGTATTAAGTACATTTATTCATGATTTAAATAAAATAATGTTGTAGATAGATAGATAGATACTTTATTCATCCGAAGGAAATTTAGAAATTTAGGCATCCAGCAACAACACAACACAATAAGAAACATATTCAAACATAAATTAAAAAAAAGAAGAATAGAAAATATATAAAGCTATAAAAAAAACTTTCTATACAAGGTAAATATATATCTGTAAACAGAGCAGTGCAGTAGATGTTGCCAATGGTCCTTAAAGAATTAAATAATTAACAGAGCAAAGTGCAATGTGCAATGACATTGATTATGAAAGTGACTGATGTGACAGATAAATATAATATAAATATGCATCTGTAACAAATATAGTTCTAAAAAGAGAATGTGAATATGTGAATACCCAAGTAAAGTGTACTTGAATGTAAGTAAGTGAGGTTGGGGAAGTGTTAATGTAAATAATAATTAAGTAGTTGAATAATGTCCATGTGGTGTGACTGGGTTAAACTCAGTCAGCAGCAGCACCCCGTCCCTGACGGGAGGAGTTTATCTGTATTACCCTTGTATATCTGTATTGTTCAAATGCCTAGATGTTGTTTTTTTTTTCAAACTATGAAGAAAAACTACTGGAATTATTATGGAATTATTTATTAAACAAAAAAGTGTTAAACTAGAATATGTTTTATATTTGTAGACTCTTTTAAGTAGCACCTCTTGCTTATATGACATCTTTGTATATCTTGGCTGGATTTTCTCAGTCAGTTTTATGAGGTAGGGTCATTCAGGCTTTCAGTTAACAGCTGTGCTGAAGTCCTCAAGAGTTAATTACTTGAATAGCTTGCCTCATAATGTGATTGAGATTGAGTTGTAAAGTTGTGAAGAGGTAGAGTTGGTGGTATACAGTGAATAGCCTTATTTGAGTACTGTTCTAATCCATATTATGGCAGGAAATACACAACTCAGCAAACATAAAATGTTTTAAGAAGTGAAGGTCAGTCAGTCTGAACAATTTTAAGAACTTTGAAAGTAGTCACAAAGACCACCAAAACAATATGAAACTAGCTCTCATCAGGACCACCCCAGGATACATTTATTAGCGTTATCAGCCTCAGAAACCACAAATTATATATGGTATTTTACATCATATGTACTGTACATTTTTACCTTAAACAGGTGAATGATGAGAGATCCTCTATCACTCAGGTTGTCCACCACCTGGAAGTTGTTGATGTAGCGATCCACGGAGTTACTTAGCTGCAGATTTAACACACACAGACACACACACATACACACACACACACACACACACACACACAGCTGAATGCATGTCAAGCCAAAACATTATGACCCCTCACACAACCTTGTCTCGGTGAGGGTTATAATAGACAACAATTCTTGCAGGAGGCTTCTGATCAGCAGAAGTGAGTGTTGACCTACAGCCAGTGGTCTGAGGAGGGAAACATGATTTTGGGCCAGTTTTTCAGTCACCAACAGTTTTTCGTTGGTTTCCGACAAAAACTCTGCTTGGAGGCAAATCAGGGATCACTCAGCACTCGCGCTTTTGCATAGTGTAAACTACTGAAAGATGCTCGCTGAACTGTCAACAACTGATCTCTGACCAGTTGCAGACGCCCAGCAAATATTCAAAATATTAAATATCTGACTCAGTCGGCACCTAGGAGTCAGGAGCAGCGGCTACATACAGCCAATTAGATCACAGAAAGAAATAACCACAGATCCAAAACACACCAATGCTGGTTATGGAGAGTCTATTCACTCTCTGTCTCCCCTGTTTGATCAGTGAATGACTCTAGAAGGAGCCCTCAAGTGAGTCCTCTATGAATGGGGTGAATAAAGCTAAAAACTAAAACTTTAAATTAAAAATAATAATAAACTACTTGTTCTGAATATTTTTTTTTATTTTAGAAAGTAGAAAAAAGTATTTTATGGAAAAAGCAAAAGTGCCTGTATTTTTCAGTTTATCTAAAGAAAACAGGTTTTACACTGTAAAGCACTAGCTTTACTGCTACTGTGAGCTAATTGATTAGCGAGCTGATGCTGGGGATACAGGTAGAGCATGTTTAAATGGTTTATAACTGGAGTTCAAAACTTTTAAAATTATGTCTGAGGTATTAAAACATTTCTGTTCTGTGTTGAGGACATAAGGACATATTTTAGTATAAAACTGATTGCTCAGTTGTTTTATATGAACCCATATCCTGTAAGGTTGTTTGAACTATGATGAAAAAAATATATCATAATAATAATAATAAATGCCTCTCTGGTCAGATTTTGTTTACATTACTCACCTGTCTCTGTCGCGCTTGGCGTGACTTTAGTTTCCGCCTGTTTTTATTTTTCCGTTCCTCCTTATAAAGGCGCTTTTTCACGGCCGCGTCCCAATTCAACAGCCGGAGCAGCAGGACCGCGACCCTGACAACACGGGTTTGATCCCGCGTGAGGAGCGCTGTGTTTATTTATTTATCTGATTGAAAGAGGAGAGCGTTTGGTGATCTTACACCACACGTGATTGGTCTGTGAGTTTACTGTGCCGCAATGCACCTATACAATTAAATACTTCTCAGTAGGTTTGGGTCCGCGTTGGACAACGTTTGGGTCTGGACCCGGACCGCAGTCCGCCTATTAGTGACCTCTGTACTAGATCATACTTGATTGTTGGTTACTGTATTGTACTGTAATATAAAAATGTCACTCACCAGCTCCAGGTCAGAGATTTCCGGTTCAAATCCGGTGGGCAGGCTGATGTCCAGAATAACCATCCGCACCTGACGTGGCCCCAGAGCTCTATTTGGACAAGTTTATTTGGTCTATTTAGGTTTAATGAGTGTGTAGTGCATAGCCATATTGCTGTTTTTTGTGTGTTTTTGCGCAGAGGTTTAAATCAGGCTCAGGTTCATAATGACAGTTTACAGGGTGGGGCAGGCCAGGCTCAGGCTGAACGTGCACAGGATGCGACACGGCTGGTTTAAAAGATACAGTCTAGTAGGAAAAGTCGTTGCACTTCGACTTCGCCCCCCCCACCGCAAGACGCCTCCAGGTCCACCATATCTATCTTTTTATTTGTTTTGATTATACAAATTATACTATTTTACACCTCCAAAACTGTCTGAGTTTATCATTAGAGGATTTTTTTCTCTTATAACAATATAGCCCCTATAGCAATAATATAAAAGAAATATAAAAGACTCACCTCACACTGATGTTAAGACTGTAGGACTTCTCTACTTCCGCTGGACGCTTCTCTATAAAACAGAGCAGAGGTTAAAAACTAGTTCCTACAGAGTTCTAATTCTAAAACATCACATCTAGTATAAATACAATGGTGCTTGAAAGTTTGTAAATATATTAGAATTTCCTATATTAGACTTTTTCTGCATAAACAAATGAATAGAAAGATTAAAACAAACCCAGTTAAACAACATGGAGAGGATAACATGGTCTTGAATTTCCTCCATTTGTAGTAAATAAATGAGTAAAATATTAGTGGCATCCGGAGATGAACCTAAGCTATGAGATGTAAACAGGGGCTTTTAATAAACTGCAGTTTTAAAGTTCTAAATGCCTCGTTTTAAATGTAAGGGCTCTCGGGAATCTGCCAGTGAAGCGTGGAGCTACTTTGAATCTGGAAAATGGCGGAAAAGCGATTTATCTGCAGGGGAAAAAATATAATATATCTCACTCATTCTAAAGCCTGTTTGGGCAAAGTGCACAAAATGCTGGATCTCAGAAAGCTGCTGGAAAGCACAGGTGGGCTATTTAACAAAGGTAAGTACTTTTTATCACAATTTAATACACCCAAAGTCCATTTCACACCAGAGTTCTCCTTTAAATTTATGTTAACACATTTGTCAGAATAGTGAAAAAAGTACATGAACTGAACTGGGCTGATGCCAATATCCTATTTTTTTTAATGTATAAACTGTATTTTAACACAGTGTCACTCAAATACTCTGTTTAGACACAATAAACAGCTCGTCCTTATTTTACACTGCTGTGAAAAACGTATTTGACACCCAAATGTCTATTTTTGCACATTTGTCATACTCATTCACAGCACTGTAGAGACGTTCACTGCTACTGTAAGCCCTCAGGTATGTTTGCGAAGCTAAGCTGCTCAACTGGATTGAGTTTATTGGGTATAATTATTAGCATTATAATACTGACTGACTTGAACACGTAAGCCAGGAAATCATCTCAAATGTTTATTTCTGAGGAATCTAGCGGAGGGGTTAATTATGTCTATAATGGGGGAAACTCACCAGTGCTCTCGCTGATGGACACATCAAGCTCAAATCCATTACAGTTGCTCTTCTCGTGGACGTCTGGCAGCTGATTATACGCTGTTACCACCTGCAGGATGGAAAGAGAGAGAAGGTCAGAACTACAGTGGAATAAAGTATAAAATTCATTTTTTTTACTGTTTGTTGTTTGGCTAGAGTAATATTTTTATTGAAATTGGAACTTATTACAAAAAAATAAAACATAACTTCAGTGCAGTGAACAGAGAACAGTAGCTCCTTAATACCTAGCCAGCTAGTTTAACTATAATGTTAGCAATGTTAATAAACAAGTGGACCCTGTTTAAAATCACCTCAGCATGCTTTCTTTAGTAATTTAACCCACCATTAGTATTCATTATTACACCCCTATTCAGGAGGGGGTAGACTGATGTGTAAATTGGAATGTGTTTTCTGAGATATTATATATATACTGTAATTTGTGGGCACTAGGGAACCCGTATTTAAAATGTGGGAGAGTGCCTGAACTTCTGTGAGACTGTTGTGAGACTCTGTTAAACTGATACACATCAGATTTTGATTTAGATTTTTAAAATGTTAATACTGTAAACCAGGGGTGTCCAAACGTTTTTTGTTGGGGGCCAGAAGGAGAAATATATTTGAAATCACGGGCCACAGACTCTGTAATAAAACAAATACCGTAATGAAATATATCACTTTAAATAATACTTTTTTCCTGATTACTTTCATTTACACACCATTTTACTTGACTAACTATCTTTATCTTTGACAGTGTTGTGTAAACTAAGATTTTTCAAATTGATGTTTACTTTCATGATGTCTCTTAATATTAAACTCCTTAATTACGGCAACTTTTAGACTCTTTGGCCCGTTTTTCTGCACTAGAAATGCGCACTCTCTCCGCTTTTAGACTCTTTTTGCCCATTTTTCTGCACTTGAAATGCGCACCCTTGCCGCTTTTAGACTCTTTGACCCGTTTTTCTGACCTAGAAATGCACACTCTCTCCGCTTTTAGACTCTTTTTGCCCGTTTTTCTGCGCTTCAAATGAGCACCCTCGCCGCTTTTAGACTCTTTGCACTGTGTTTCTGCGCTTGAAATGCGCACTCTCTCCGCTTATAGACTCTTTGGCTTGTTTTTCTGCGCTAGAAATGCCAAAAAAGGAAACGGGCCGCAAATGGCCCACAGGCTGTAGTTTGGACACCCCTGCTGTAAACTATTTAACTGGCATTTCTGATTTTTCTTCGAGCAGGTCTTTCCCTCTCTCACAACAGCTACTTTATATCTCCACTTTAATGCAGTAAAGTTCCATCATTATCTTCAGCCTGATGCATTGGGCCATGTGCTGTTATGCATTATGAAAAAACACAAACGTTCTGGGTTTTTTGTACCTCCAGTACTCCTTGGCCATTTCCTGAGGCAACCACTGTAAAGTCCTGGTCTAGAGGAACCTGCAGTGATTACAATCGTGAAAATCAGCGACAACTCAGAGGTATCCAGTATGAATCTGCAGTGTGCAGTAATGTTTGCAGTAAGTTACAGCATGCAGGAGCATAGACTGGTGATCAGTGACTGACCCGAGATGACCGGGCTACATGGGCCAGTGAAGGGGTGAAGGCCCAGCGCATTTCTGAGCGTCCAGGAACACGGAGCTCCACCTGCAGGCTCAGCTGTTTCTCAGGAGGTCTCTTCACCAGAAACTCCGACAGAGCCTGCAGCACTACCAAGGTGGACTAAAAGAGAGAGAGAGAGAGAGAGAGAGAGTAAGAGAGACAGAGAGAGGGAGATACAAATAAATGATTTATTTTTGACACAAAATTGGATATTTTCAACCATTACTCAACTATTATTAGTAAAGTGAGCATTTGTGGCCACATATACCATATACATTTAAACAGAGATCTTTGAGTTTAGTCTGTTGGCACAATCTATGTGAATACTGGGTGTGTCCCCAGTCCCTGACACTCACCTTTGTTGAAGATCATATGTTATGATTAACTGCCTGGTCTGGTATGTTGTTGGCTGTAAGAGCAAGCATCATTTTATGTGATGCTAACTCTGTGTTGGCTGTATGTTATACTGTTTACTCTATAGCGATTTCTTTCCCCAATTATTGTACAAAGCAACTGATTTAAAATGTTAATTTTGTTACTTAAAGTTTTAAGTCGTATTACCTCAAATTAGCACAGCCTTCTGTTAATGAACAACTGATCAATAAGGTTTTGATTGATCTTTTCTGTGCATCACACCGACAGCACCCCTAAACTGTGGTATTGATAAGTTTACCTGTGTGGTTCCGTATCCTCCTCTATATCCCCGCTGCTCATTTAACCACTTAAATGGTGCGATTGCCTCCAGCATGTGGCCTCCTTTCAGCAGGGCTAACAGAGCATAGCCTGTAGCTTCCAGTGTGAAGAACGAGTTGTCTGAGTCGGGCCAGTGAGTTTGGTCTGAGAAGGAGATGAATAGAGAGAGGTATTCATGAGGGATATTATTATTATTATTATTAACTCCATCCCTGCATCTACAAACACTGAATAACACTATAGAACAGCATTGTTTCCTCACACACGTAATCTTAAAGGCTGCAGTAACCTGATGTGGTTAATATCCAGTTTTTTTAATATACCATTTTCACCCAGTCTTTTCTTCTTCTTATTATTATTATTTTTTTATTATTATTCACTAACAATTACTTTTTCACACAGGGCAAGGTTGGTTTGAATAGCTTTTTTCCTTAAATAAAATAATTAAAAGTATGCAACAAAAGCAAAAACAAATTAAATCTGTAAAGGGGCAAATAGCACTGTATTTGTGACAGTGTATGTACATTTTTTATTTATTTATTTTTTTTCAGGAACGCCACAAGTAAAAATGTGCATACAAATAAAAAAAAACACTGCATATGAAACAAGAACAAAAGCCTTGTGCATCTTTTATGCAGCAATATAAACATGACAGATTACAAAAATAACAGCTTCTACATGCTGATCACACTGATCTGTCACAAATTGCTTTGCTGTTTCTTAATTTACCTGGTAACTGATTTAAACCAGGAAACAAAATGTATCCAACCAGATGTAAAGCCTGTCTCTGAGACAACACTAAAATTTAACCATTTTGACAGATAGCTCCCCCAAGTTAAGCTATTAGGGTTCACAATCCACATTATTTTTGTGTTAGATATTGTATATAAGCCTCACAGCTCCAGTGGAAGACTAAGGAAGAAAGCATTATACAGCATCCATGACTTTGTAGATCATCTACAGAAGGGGTGTCCAAACTACGGGCCGCAAATGTTTCCTTTTTTGGAGCGGCCCGCGAGGTATTTTAGAAATAGAATGAAAGTTGGCCCGCTGTTAAGCAGGTTTTTATAATGTGAGATTCAATGTTTGAACGCTAGGTGTCAGAAACGGGCCAAAGAGTCTAAAAGCAGAGAGAGTGCGCATTTCTAGCGCAGAAAAACGGGGCAAAGAGTCTAAAAGTGGAGAGAGTGCGCATTTCTAGCGCAGAAAAACGGGCCAAAGAGTCTAAAAGCAGAGAGAGTGCGCATTTCTAGCGCAGAAAAACGGGCCAAAGAGTCTAAAAGCGGAGAGAGTGCGCATTTCTAGTGCAGAAAAACGGGCAAAGAGTCTAAAAGCGGAGAGTGTGCGCATTTCTAGCGCAGAAAAACGGGCCAAAGAGTCTAAAAGCGGAGAGAGTGCGCATTTCTAGCGCAGAAAAACGGGCAAAGAGTCTACAAGCGGAGAGAGTGCGCATTTCTAGCGCAGAAAAACGGGCAAAGAGTCTAAAAGCGGAGAGTGTGCGCATTTCTAGCACAGAAAAACAGGCCAAAGAGTCTAAAAGTTGCCGTAATTAAGGAGTTTAATATTAAGAGACATCATGAAATTAAACATCAATTTGAAAAATCTTAGTTTACACAACACTGTCAAAGATAAAGATAGTAAGTCAAGAAAAATGGTGTGTAAATGAAATAATCAGGAAAAAAAGTATTATTTAAAGTGGTATATTTCATTATTTGTTTTATTACAGAGTCTGTGGCCCGTGACTTCAAATATATTTCTCCTTCTGGCCCCCAACAAAAAAAGTTTGGACACCCCTGATCTACAGTTAACATGTATCTAATATACTTTACTGAACCAGCCCATTAAAACTAAAACGTGAGGAGAAGGATGATCATAAGTACCTGGTGAGGCAGCTTTCATCAGCATGCTCTTCATACAGCCCTGTCCACTCACAGCCAGAGCGTAGCATGCTATCGCCACAGAGTATGGCCTCTTCAGCCGGGGGAACCGCTCCTTCAGATACTCGCCTGATTTTCTGAGCTCAAACTACACAGCAGTTTATCAGATTATTACTAACGGGATTATGTCACTGTACGGTCTAAGAGCACTTTACTACACTCTTAACTTGTTCAACATTTAAATGTTAAAACTGTTCTGTTCTGAATGAATCAGTTAAAATGGCTTGAGCATTTCAAGCACTGAAGCATTAACATGGGGTGTTTATAGGGAGAAAATGTTTTCACCATTATTGCTGCCATATGGAATCATTTTTGAAAGACTGAATAAACCAACAACCATTTAAATCAATCATTTTCATAACCACTAAATAACCCCTTTTTTAAGAGTGTATATATAGCTAAAGAACATTTTGAAGAATCATTTTATATGAGCATTAATTCTGCCTGGCCCAAAAATAGGTCACCACCTGGATTTAATTAAGCAAATAGGTAAGAGTTTCTTATTGCATAATTACTGCATCGGTGATAATGTTTAATCTGGCAACAAGTTATGTAACCCTAACTGCTGCAGTGAGTAGCTTCTCATTTGTTAAACAACCATGTGTAAAAACTCATCCTGTGGTCATGAAAAAAAATGTTTATTTGTTTTTGGAGGGTCAAATTATTGCAAACTCTGTGCTGCCTGTATGTTATCATGTTCCTTCTACAACCTTTTCTATATTGCATCAGGATTATACTGATGTTATGCTGTCAGTATTTGGTATATGACTAATATTATTCTCTTAAAGAATAAAGCTAGATTTAAACATTTGAGATGTGGTTTATTTAGCGACATTCAATGTTCCCTTAACATTCATTTTTGTCAGTTTTGTTGAATTGAATGTAAAATTTAGATTTAAGTTTAATTAACTCATATACTGTTAGGTAATATCAACTATTCCAGGTTTAAACTTTAGTTTGTCCAAACTTTTGATTGATGCTGTCCTTTTTGCTGTAAAGATGCTTGAAGATGAGGAAGAAGACACCGCAGACATTGCCTTAGGTGTAATACAATTATTTGTTACAAAGACTAAGACAATATCTTCAAGGCTTCCTAGGCCAGCCCTGGAGAGAGATGTTTTGCCGATTCCATGTTCCTGCTCTCCCCCTCCCCACTATGGGGAGCTGCTTATATATGGGGTTATGGTATACATCTGGAAACTCTTAAGCATACTCAAGACATACACCTCTATACGAGGAGTCTACGTGAAGAATAGTTACACACATTAGTGAAGAGAATTAAAGAGAATATAAAGAAAATACATAAGCTGAAAATGTACCTCAGTGCTCTACATAAACACACTGGCTTTACTGAAAGAAGCCTCGAGGGACCCCTGTTTATAGACTATTCGGGTTTTAACTTATTTGTGTAGCAAAGGAACGAGAGTGATGTCTTCCTAAAAGTTAATAGATGAAGGCATACTTCACTGCTAACAAAAAAGATGAGTGTGTGTGTGTATGTGTATGAGTTACCTCTGTGTTGACTGGTGCATTACTGCAGGTAACAGCGTTCTGAGCCTCAGCCAAAGCAATCAGTACAAATGCAGTGAGAGTCTCTTTGGATTCAGCACCTCGAAGTCCTCCCTGCACACATTTACACACACACACACACACACACACACACAATACAGTACTTATCCATCACACTTTCAGTATATTTCATATTTCATACCTGTAACTTTTATTTCTACTGGCTGTCCATTAGGGACTGTTATAAAGCTAAAGCCTAAAGTTCTTAATAGATTTTTTTAACGTGTTATATAAGAACATATAATTTCATAATGTATCATACTGTTCCTTCTTATTTATACTTATTATTTATTATCACTTGACAGTTCCACATGGTATTTGTTTCTAAAACATCACCAAATTAGATATTTTAAGAAAAACTTAAGCGTGATCATCGTTCTGTGAAGAGGTTTGTCGCTGATTCAGAGCACAGACGGGTTTGTGCAGATAAAGGCAAAATGAGGAAGGTTTCTGATTAAGAGAGCAGCTACTAAAATGCCATTACAAATCAGCAAACACTTCACTGGTGGAAAATGTCCCCAAACTAAGGCAACCTGCAGGGAAATATCTCTGTATACCCGCAACCAGTGCTCCTTCTGAGCGTGTTTTTAATGCAGCTGGAAACACTGTAACCTGTCACAGGGCATCTCTCAAGCATGAAACAGTTAATAGGCTTGTGTTTTTGTCAAGAAACTTGGATACATCTTTAAATCTTTTTTTTTTTCATGTAGCAAGGCAGTGATATTTTTTATTCTTAGATTGATGGGAGATTTTTGCTATTGTTAAAATTTAGCCAAGTTATAATAAAATGTTCCTGTTTGAATCCCTAAAAAATATATAAAAGAAAGATTTAAGTGCTCTAGATGGGGCTGTTTTACTTTTTTGGCACATATACATATTTTTCATTTAAATAAAAAAATAAAATAATTCAATTTTGTTGTTTTTGTTATAAAAGAAATAAAATATATATATATATATTTTGTAACTGTGAATCGTTTATGAATGTGAAAAAAATCGAGATTACTTTTTCCCAATATCGCCCACCACTACCTTCAACACATGTGAAGTCAGACTCTGCCTCTTATCCAATGGCAGCCAATGTGGAATCACCAGGTACCCAACACAGGTCTGATACCTCCAGCCAACATCACAATGGTAGTGATGTGGGAATAGAGCATCATCTATCCACTAACAGAGAGCAATTGTGCTCTCTCAGACTCCGACTGCTGATGCTGAAGCGGCATGGCCCAGGATTCAAAACTTACAAACCTCAGGCAAGAGTGTCAGCGACCTAAAATGCTGAGACACTTGGAGAACCTATGAACATTTATGTTTGAGAGTTTTCTTGGTCTTTCAGATCTTTTTTTGACCTCCATAGTTCCACAGTTTATAGACACTTCCCACTTTTTTCATAAAACCCTCTCCTTTAAGGGCACTGATTTTGTTGGCTTTATAGACAGTTTCCCAGAGTTGCCCATGCTAGATAAATGCTCTTTAGGGTTTGAAAAGTTAAAAGAACTTATGAAACTTTCAAATTTGATTGTGTAACATTCTCTTACCGACAAGGTAGAGCTGAACACAGGGTTGTCTTCTTTAAAGGCTCCAGAATAGAGGAGCTTATTTTTAAGCAGGTAAACCAAGGGCCCACATATATGTTGCTCATCAACCCCGACGAAGGGCTTAGCCATAGAGAACACCTTCACCACAAACGCTGTGATCCTGAGAAAGAGGAAGAGGGAGGGAGTAAACATGCTTGATTCACATACTAAGCATAAAAATCCTAGAACTGTAAAAAATACCAGGTGCTAGATCCCTCACTGCGGTAGGGCGGATACGAATCATCACTTTTGCGATAGTGAAGCTGTTTCTCATAGCCTAGAACAGAGGAAAAGACAGATCTTGTCAACTCCAAGGTAACTACCATAAACCTACAATTAGTTTGCACATTAATGAGCTGCAAATAAAAATTTGTAGAGCCTACTAGACTATCTATACCTGGCACAGTTTGTGTAGGTAGAAGTCTCTGCTTTTAGAATATACACAAATGTCTACAGCAGGGGTGTCCAAACTACGGCCCGCAAGCCAATTGCGGCCCGTTTCCTTTTTTGGAGCGGCCTGCGAGGTATTTTAGAAATAGAATGAAAGTTGGCCCGCTGTTAAGCAAGTTTTTATAACGTGAGATTCAAAGTTTAAACGCTAGGTGTCAGAAACGGGCCAAAGAGTCTAAAAGCGGCGAGAGTGCTCAGTTGTAGCACAGAAAAAAACGGGCCAAAGAGTCTAAAAGCGGAGAGAGTGTTCAGTTGTAGCGCAGAAAAAAACGGGCCAAAGAGTCTAAAAGCAGAGAGAGTGTTCAGTTGTAGCGCAGAAAAAACGGGCCAAAGAGACTAAAAGTGGAGAGAGTGCGCAGTTGTAGCGCAAAAAAAAAAACGGGCCAAAGAGTCTAAAAGCGGAGAGAGTGCTCAGTTGTAGCTCAGAAAAAACGGGGCAAAGAGTCTAAAAGCGGAGAGAGTGTTCAGTTGTAGCGCAGAAAAAAACGGGCCAAGGAGTCTAAAAGCGGAGAGGGTGCGCATTTCTAGTGCAGAAAAACGGGCCAAAGAGTCTAAAAGCGGAGAGAGTGCACATTTCAAGTGCAGAAAAACAGAGCAAAGAGTCTAAAAGTGGAGAGGGTGCGCATTTCTAGCGCAAAAAAATGGGCCAAAGAGTCTAAAAGCGGAGAGAGTGTGCAGTTGTAGCGCAGAAAAACAGGCCAAAGAGTCTAAAAGCGGAGAGGGTGCGCATTTCTAGAGCAGAAAAACAGAACAAAAAGTCTAAAAGTGGAGAGGGTGCGCATTTCTAGCGCAGAAAAACAGAACAAAGAGTCTAAAAGTGGATAGGGTGTGCATTTCTAGCGCAAAAAATGGGCCAAAGAGTCTAAAAGCGGAGAGAGTGTGCAGTTGTAGCGCAGAAAAACAGGCCAAAGAGTCTAAAAGCGGAGAGGGTGCGCATTTCTAGAGCAGAAAAACAGAACAAAGAGTCTAAAAGTGGAAAGGGTGCGCATTTCTAGCGCAAAAAATGGGCCAAAGAGTCTACAAGTTGCCGTAATTTCAGGAGTTTTATATTAAGAGACATGAAATTAAACATCAATTTGAAAAATCTTAGTTTACACAACACTGTCAAAGTTAAAGATAGTTAGTCAAGTAAAATGGTATGTAAATGAAATAATCAGAAAAAAGTATTATTTAAAGTGGTATATTTCATTATTTGTTTTATTACAGAGTCTGTGGCCCGTGACTTCAAATATATTTCTCCATCTGGTCCCCAACAAAAAACGTTTGGACACCCCTGGTCTACAGCCTAGTAAGTCCAGCCTAGTAAGACTCAGAACCTACAGACTTGTCTGGTAGTCAGGATTAGAAATATAAAAATGAATCCATTATCAGTTACTTATCTTTATCTGTCAGGAGCTGCAGTTTCTCTTTTAATCACTAGATTGAACTACAAAGCTGGAGCACAGCTCAACTTACCCAAAACAGTGTCTGGTTTTCCCCCCTTTTAATTTAAAACTTGCACAATGTGCAAGACTAACACGTCTTATGGAGGAAAGAGAGTGAAAAATGTTAACAACAGGATTCCCCTCTCAGGAGTGCATCTTTTAGCCCATACAATGAGTAGCTGTTAGCACAGCAACACAACAGAGATAACAAACACTACTAACCACATGAATCAGAACACTGTGCAGACCAAAATTAACAAAATTTGCAGCAAAAGCAGGTAAACTCGTTGCTGTTATATAAAAAGCTATATATATTTATAAAATTAGATTTACATTTAGATAGTTCCTATTTAAAATTAGAATATGCTTTGTTTTTGGTGTCACAGTGAACTAATACAGATGGTAATACCTGCTCGACCAGAGATCCATCCATTTCTCTTACCTGCCTGGATGTACTTGATAGCTTCCTCTCTGCGTTGCATTCCCACACTCTCCCACTGTTTACTGCGGTCCAGATAGTGGGCAGCTATGAGTGGAAGTATGATGCTGGCCAGGTTCTGCTCCACACACCCACCAGGCATCTGGATCAGTGAGGCCAGAGAGTCCTTATTGATGGAGTTGTCAATGCTGTCTGCCAGCAAATCACCTACACACACACAAAATACGTGTTCCAAACATGCAGAAATGACAAGGTGCTTCAGATTGGGAATTCAATAGCTGATAGCTCACCTCTGATGTTGACAAATGTTTCTGGAAGTGAATTAGGAACCACAGAAATCAGTTCAGCTCTGTTTACACGAATCTGTTGCCTCCCATCTGAAGACCAAATATACACAGATATGGATTAACCAAACGAACACTTACTTATTCTGTTATTAATCCTAATTCAGAAAATATTCTGAATTATTTAGACAGTTTACCAAGCATATTTCAGGGTTTCATTATTTTAGGATAAATGGAACCAATGTTAGTTACGTCAGAAACGTGTTAATTAGGGTGAGGAACTGAAGAGGGGACTTTATACAGGGCTTAACCAGCTGTTTTAACCACCTTTTAAAAGCAGAACAAAAGACAATGGTGACTTTTAAATAAAAAAAAAACAGATCTTTTAGATAATAAGGTTAAGTACTAATGTTGGATGAACAGTGCTATCTTTGAGTTCTGTCAGATCAGTATGTCAGTGGTTTCACAGAGCATTTGAAACATGTAAAACTCATTATTATTGGTAAATTTTATTCAGTTATTCAGAAAGGTAAATACTGACTTGTTTAATCTAATAATGTGAAACACCACGTCGGAGCGCGTATATCAGTTCCTGTATCGTTTGTTTGTGAATGTGCCACAGTGTATTTGTAAGGGGGTAAATGTATTGACACGTTTGTGGGTTTTGTTGGATGGAGATTGGAGAGTTTGTGTTCTTTGCTTTGCACTGGTTTTTGGCTTGTCATCGAATACCATAGAATAACCAAGGAAGAGGAAGTTTTCTCCCATGTGGGATCATTTTGATCTCATCACAGAGAGTAAGGTAAATTATTATTCTGTAAAGGAGACTAAATACTTTTTTTGAAAACCATGTATCCACTTCACAATTATGTGCTATTGTGTGTTGTTTGTTTCACTTAAAATCTCAATAAAATACATTTAAGTTTGTGATTGTAAGGTGACTCAAGAGTTAGGGTTAGTATGAATACTATCGCAAGCCACTGTTTTAGTCCACTGTTTTAGTAATATTAATAAGTTTGTCTTATTAATTGTATTACAACTAGGCTATTTGCATTATTTTTTCCACATTTCACTCAACTGGGCTGTGCAACAGAAATGCCACCATAAAGTTTTTTTTTTTATTATTATTTGAAGAAGATATTTCCGACATTCCTACTCACCGCCGTCTCCTTTATCAGCAGGGTTTAACACGTAACTCCTCACATCCAACTTCTGGATCCCTTCCAACTGGAGCAAATACATACAGAAAGGACAACAAGTGTAGATAAGGAACCGTTATGAAAGTGAAGAAATTACAAATGAACAGACAACCCTTTAAAGAGGCATCAAACTCTGTTACTACTTCTTCAAAAAAACATCTGACAAAACCAAAGCACAGCTGGATAACATGCCAGTTCCAAAATCTCATAACTGTTACATCAGTCTAGATTACATGACCATAATTTACCGACCATAATTTACATAATCCTTACCCACAAGAGAAAGTCCTAATTAAAGCTAAAGAAATCTATGAAATATGATGACAACTTAATGGAAATATGGTGTTGTTGATACTGGAGAGCAGCCCATCACCTCCAGACTAGAGATGCACTGAATATTTGGCAACTGAAAGGATTTTTATTAGTGTTATAATTATTTATACAACAATTAGTATTATAATTATAGTAAAAATAAGATTAAAACTATTTACACAAACAACGCTAATAAACTTATGCAGATCTTGTGCAGATTTCTAACTGCTAAATTTCCGATTAATCATTCCGATTAACTCATACCACCACACGAAGAGTCTTCCTGATGGCATCTTGTCCAGCGAATGAGCGTGCTGTGGCTGTGACCTGCAGGGGCAGCTCTCCGACTTTGAGTGGGATGATGGTATAAGGCAAAACCACAGAGGAACGTGCTTTAACAGTGACCTGCTGCACGTGTCTACCAGTAGATGCCACACTGCATATGTCCTCGGTCTTCTCCAGGTATACCAGCACCTACACACACAATACACACATCACACCATATTCACTCATTAAAACGAAAGCAAGGCTGGAGTGTATGCTCCTAAACTTTGAATTGAAGCTTCAAAAATGTCAACGAACCACTGGAAATGGGTGGGACTGGTTTAGCGTTTTGCTGCTGTCCCATTTCTCACCGGCTCTGTGAGACACTAAGTTCCTGATTTCTATATTTATAGCAGAGAATCATTACTGTTTTGGCTAAGAAATAGAAATGGAAACATCTCCTGCATTCAACAGATCAGGAGGATTTATAAAATAATATTTTACATAAATGTCCCCAAGAATTGATACAAAATATAATTCAAATACGCTACAAAAAAGTTTTGTAAACTCATGTTTCTAATGATAACATTATAGACTATTTTCACATTACCTATATAGATTATGGAGATATTGCTTAATTAATAATTAATCATTAATAATTAATTAGTAATATATACCTAATTATTTTCAGTTGCCCTTATACATTCTTTAATTAATCATTTTAGCAAGAAAAGATTTTTACAGCTTTTTACTAATTGTAGAACAGTAATCTGTGTAAAGTGTAAAATCTCACATAGTTCATATTCTATATTCGTTTTTCTGTGCTAGAAATACGCACTCTCTCCGCTTTTAGACTCTTTGCCCCGTTTTTCTGCCCTATAAATGCGCACCCTCTCCGCTTTTAGACTCTTTGCCCCGTTTTTCTGCCCTATAAATGCGCACCCTCTCCGCTTTTAGACTCTTTGCCCCGTTTTTCTGCGCTAGAAATGCGCACCCTCTCTGCTTTTAGACTCTTTTGCCCCGTTTTTCTGCACTAGAAATGCGCACCCTCTCCGCTTTTAGACTGTTTTGCCCCGTTTTACTGCACTAGAAATGCGCACCCTCTCTGCTTTTAGACTCTTTTGCCCCGTTTTACTGCACTAGAAATGCGCACTCTCTCCGCTTTTAGACTCTTTGGCCTGTTTCTGACACCTTCAAACTTTGAATCTCACATTATAAAAACCTGATTAACAGCGGGCCAACTTTCATTCTATTTCTAATATACCTCGCGGGCCGCTCCAAAGCAGGAAATGGGCCGCAAATGGCCCGCAGGCCGTAGTTTGGACACCCCTGTTCTAGATGTTGTGGATTTGCAGTTTGCCATAATTTATTATAGCAAATAGTTGGCACTCTTCTCTGAGGATCCATTGCCCCATATCTTTTCCACCACAATCAAGAAAAAGCTTCCAAAGACTTCAATGGGGCTTAATTTGCCCGTCAGTATTTGTTGAAAACACTACACACTGATGGTGAGTTAGTGGTGGGGGACACACCTATTATGTAAATACATTATGCCACGAGCCAATAGTTATATTAAATTTAATATTATAAGTTGCCAATTGTAAATTACAATTTAGGATTACTAAACTAAATCTAGTTTTTCCTATACTTAAACAATAGACATTATGTAAAAATAACATTTGCTTAACTTTTTTTTAAGGGAACTGTTTTTCTTTACAGTGCATTATTTGTCATTATAGACCAGTACACATATCAACACTTAAATAATAAAAAAATACAGGATATTTAGTTTGTTTGCAGTAATATCCATAATTATTGATGGTGTTAAACTTTACCTATAATAACTCACTAATGAAACCGTGATGGGATGGGTAACACTAATGGTCTGACCTGCAGTTCTGTGTTCATGTAGTTGTGCAGCACGGCTTTGACCTCCAGGTGTTCGTTTCTGGCGGTGGTTCGAGGAAGACGCAGATCGATGAAGAAGGGCTTCCAAGCTTTGAGGTTAAAAGACTCCGCCACACAGAAACCTGCAGGAGAACAAAGCCAGTCGAGGAGAAGAGGAAACTATTACTGGTCCTCAATTACACTGTACTAAAGAGGTAATCAAGAGACAGTTACTGTAATGCAATGGGCAATTCTGTAGTACAGAGAGTTACTGTAGTACGATTAAGCAAAATTGTAGTACAGAGAGAGAGTTGCTGTAGTAAAGTTACAGTTTCTGTAGTAATATTGGGCAAAATTGTAGTACAGATAGTTACTGTAGTATAAAGGGCAACATTGTCATTTAAAGAGACATATTGTGGTACATAGAGAGTTACTGTAGAGCAGATAGTTACTGTAGTGCAATGGGCAATACTGTAGTACAGAGAGAGTAATGTTTGTAGAGAAGTAATCACCGTATTAAAGAGAGTTACTGTAGTTCTACTGTAGTTAATAGGAATTACTGTGGTTACCTGTGTCACGTGAGGCGCTAATACCCAGAATCCCCCACTGAGTAATGCTGTCAGGGAGAGCGGAGACCATCGGCATAGAAGCCAATCTATAAAATCAATAAAAACACACATTCAGACACATGACAATGTGTCTTGGGTTTTCTAGCACTTCTTTCCAGTAGGAGATGGTGTACTAACTGAAACATGTTAAACACATACGCTGCCGTTTTATGGAGGACCAAAACTGACAAAAGTAAAAATAAATAAATAAAATTTAAGTAAATCACTCAGTAAAAGTAATATGGTGATTAAAACAGTTAAGAATAATTATAATTCAAATAAAAATAAATACATTTACATAAAAATAAATATCTTAATCATTTATTTATGGGTTTCTTTATTAACATTGTTTAATTTTTCTTTTGATTCATTTGTTAATTTATTTACATAACTATTTATTTCTGCATTCATTTATTTCCCAATTTATTTATTTCTGTATTTATTTATTTCCCAATTTATTTCACATTTATTTATGTCTTGCTCCTTTGGCGGTAACTTTTGTAATGTGGGAGATTTAATAAAGATCACTTCGTAAGATCGTAAAACATTCTCTCATCCAGTTCTTTGAGGCGAGCAGCAAAAGCAGCTGCCTCTCTGAGCAAATCTGACACCAAACTTCTCCCCGACATTTCAGCTCCTGTACTCTTATACTCATATCAGCTCCTCTCTCTCTGGGCTTGATTGCTAAGCCTGTATGTAAAAGAACATGCCCCTTCATTATCATGATCATTATCATTATCAAAGAAAAACAGAAATAAATAAATTGGGAAATGGATGAATGCAGAAATAAATAAATCGGGAAATAAAAAATACAGAAATAGATGAATTGGGAAATAAATTAATGCAGAAATAAATACTTCTGTAAATAAATAAAGGAATCAAAAGAAAAAACAATGTTAATAAACCCATAAATAACAAATTATTAAGATATTTATTTTTATGTATATGTATTTTTTTTATACTAATTATAATTGTTATTTACCATTTAATTATCATATAACTTTTATTGAGTGAATTACTTACGTTTTTATTTTTTATTTATCTTTAATTATGGCAGTTTCGGTCCTCCATACAGTTTAGGTGCAGCTACAGATATGAAGAAAAATCAGATGAGAAAGAAACACAAAGTCTTCACTCATTTGTTATGTGAGAAAACAAACACACTGGTGCTTGAAAGCTTGTGAACCCTTTAGCATTTTCTATATTTCTGCATAACTATGACCTAAAACATCATTAGATTTTCACAAGTCCTAAGCATAGATAAATAGAACCCAGTTAATTTTTTTTTTTTTTTTTTTTTTGAGGAAAAGGATACTATTTTACATATTTGTAAGTATGTAGTATGAAGTACAGTCATATGAAACAGTTTGGGCACCCCTATTAATCTTAATCATTTTTAGTTTTAAATATTTGGGTGTTTGCAACAGCCATTTCAGTTTGATATATCTAATAACTGATGGACACAGTAATATTTCAGGATTGAAATGAGGTTTATTGTACTAACAGAAAATTTGACTGGTGCAAAAGTATGGGCACCCTTATCATTTTATTGATTTGAATACTCCTAACTATTTTTGACTGACTTACTGAAGCACACAATTGGTTTGTTAACCTCATTGAGCTTTGAACTTCATAGCCAGGTGTATATCCAATCATGTGTGCAGTAGAGCTTAGATTCTCTGCTCGGGCCGCATCTGTTTTTAATGCTATGTTTATTTTATATAAAGCTCTGACAGAATTGAGAGTTTATACAACTAACTAAAACAAACTAAAATTACAGATAGAAAACCTATCGTTTTGTGTTTAATTCATTTATAAGCGCTGTTTTCATCAGTTTTACAGCAGACTGTGTTGTGTTCCTCAGATTGAGTTCTCTAATGTGATGAGTGTTTATCTGTGTTCTATTGGTTATTTTAAGCAGCAGTTTTACATATATTTTGCACCTAAGGCTACTAGCGTGGGGACTGTTACAGTTTTTGTGGACAGTATTGTTTCACAGTAACTGAATTTTCTTATAGTTTCTTTTGTTGAGTTTTATTACATAGCACATTTTTTAATCCTGCATCTCACAAAATATTAAAAACTAAAACTAATACTAGAATTAATAATAACTAACAAGAACCAAGCACTAATAAAAAATATAAACAACTAATTAAAACTAACTAAATTGAAGGAGAAGAAGTAAAAACAAAATAAAACTATAATTAAACATTCAAAACTATTATTACCTTGTAAGTAACAAATCAAACGAATTTTAAAAAGTTGCACAAGTTAGAATGTTATAATCACACAGCTCTGGGCGCACACATGAGCTCCTCCTTCATTTGACTTCTCAAAAAAACAAAAAATTTAAATATTTATTAATTTCTACTTAAGTAGGGCAATGAAGTATTTTTATTTAGTTGCTTAACACTCTGGGGGTCACAGGTTGAGAACTGCTCTAAATAATACTTTAAACAAGGACTTAAATAACACACTTACCCGTCCCTGGCACCAGTCTCAGGCACTCCCGGGAGTTTGATGTCCGTCCAGAGCCAGGACTCAAAAAACTTGGTGCGAACGTAAATATCATCCAGAGAGGCATAATCTTCTTCATCCTCCTCCTCCTCCTCTTCCTCCTCTACGGGCCTGAGAGCACTAACCCCAACACCACCAAGTCCAGGCCCTGATCTACGCGGAGCTAAACCAGCACCAACAAAGACTGACTGTAAGTGAATCCTCTCTGATGGGACAACCCCCATGCCAGGAACAGGAAGTCCATGAAGTCCAGGCTGTCCTGCAAGTCCAGGAAGTCCATGATATACAGGCTGTCCAGGAGGTCCAGGAATTCCAGGAGGTCCAGGCTCTCCTAGAATTCCAGGAAAGGCACCAAGTGCAGGCATTCGTGGAGATCCTGGACGTACTGGAACTACAGGAATTCCTGTATTGTTTACAGTAAAATCAAGTAGTAAATAATGATGTTCTAATGTAAAACTGTGGAACACAATGCATCTCGGGATGCCATAAGAATACACCTGCCACCTGTATATATATATATATATATATATATATATATATATATATATATATATATATATATATATAAACAGTATACAGACGTTTCCCATAAATGTACTGCTTTGTTGTGAGACTAAGCACCAGACAAAACACATAACTCTGCCGCATGAAGAAGTTTTCAAAATGTTACTCAATTACTGTAAAAAGTAACATACAGTATACAATCTATTTAATATATTTGAAGCAACAATTTGCTCTCACTATGTTTGGCTATCATTCATCTTCCTCTTAATTATATTCCAGAGGTTTTCAATTTGGTAAAATCAAAGAAACTATTTATCTAAGTGGTCTCTTATTTTTTTCCAGAGCTGTATAGTGATTGACTGCCTGGCCACAGTGTTTAGGCTATAAGTGCAAGTCTTTTTTTTTTTTACTGTAAAGCATGACTTCATTCTCGCTAAAAAAAACTGAGAAACAACTTTGTAGTATTTTAATCTTCATTTGCAGTGAAATTCTTTACAGTGCATGGCTAGCTCCAACCCCAAACATTTACAGTACATATGCTTATTTTAAAAGAGTCATTACAGTATTATAATGTATTTATTTATGCCAGAGTGTACTCTAACATCAGCCAGTACTTTACTTTACAGTACTTTAATATTATTATTATACAGTAATATAGTGGCAACTGTTTGATGTTAACCTACTGTAAAATTTACAAAAAACTTTTTACGGTGTACTTGATTCATAAATATGACATAACAGAGAGATTTTATTAAAATAACTGTAATTTTAGGTAATATTTTAAACAAAAACAGGTAGAACAAGTAAACACATCAGTGCCTCAATGCTAAGGCTTCATAACATGTATTAAACTGTCCCTGCACAATAAAAGTTTGTTGTACATTTTACAGTAAGTAAACAGCAAAAAGGTTGCAGATAAAAGACTGAAAAATTCAGTCTGGGAAAAGATTACATTTTATTACTGTATAATGAGTATGTTTTGAAAGCACTGGACTTTAATCTACACAGATTTCTCTCCTGAAAACCTTTTATTTGAGTGAGTAAAGTGCTTCCTGAATTTTTGCACCAGGAGTAAAGGCATAAAGCTATCCAAAAGCAGTGTGTAAGACTGGTGGAGGAGAACATGCCAAGATGCATGAAAACTGTGATTAAAAAACAGGATTATTCCACCAAAAATTGACTTCAATAGCAAAATTTAAATAGCAAAATCAGAGAGAAAATCAGAAAGTGGTCTGTATAAAATATAACTGTATACCCAAGAGTATGCACGATTACACACTGATGGTGAGAGTTAGTGCCTTGTTTGTCATACGCATTTAAAGCAACATCCACTACTGACTTACCTAGATTTGGTCCCTGCCCCTCCACGGAGTCAGGCTCAGTCGGAGTGGGTGTAGGTGGGAGGATGACACCCAACGACTCGCCCCAGTAACTGGAGCAACACTCGAGGAAAGCCAGAACACACATCCAGTCCTCTGTGATGTAGAGAGAGCGACGGCGGCAAGAATATGGCATAGGGATCTCCTTCATTCCAGCAGAACAGCAGCGTTGCTGAGACTCTTCCAAGTACTTTTTCTCTGAACACACAAACACACAAAACACACGATGTTTGGTGAATAGAATGGAGCTCATTCGAAGCACACATGAACTCCCAAAAACGTTTCAAACTATTTATTTGGGTGAGTAAAGCACTTTCATTTATTTATAGTAAGCTTAGAATACCAATATTTGTAACAGTGACAGTAAATGCTGCCTGACAGCACTAGACTGAGGAATCCTGAGTGTTTCAGAAAGCCAGGGCAATATTATCTAGCAGTTTGGCTTACATAGCTTGTTTTAACACGATAAACACGCAGACTACAGTCAAATATACTCGCCTCTGAACATCGAAAGAGCTAGCACTGCTGCTAGTTAGCGGCTAATGCTAATACACCTCCAGTCTCTGTGCTGGAGAACTAAACTCAAACTCCTGTCCTGAGTGGCTTTACTGCACCCTACAGCTGGCTGGTAAAATTCATACATAAGGCACACTGCTGATTTTTGGGGAAAATTCAAAGATTTTAATTAATACAGCACTTTGGTCTTTATAACCACTGTAAAAAAAATTATAAGAAATCAGATTTAGTCCAATTATCATCTACTTTATTTAAAAATGTTGATAGATAAAAGTGCATCTGCTCTGAAGTCTGAGCAAGTTGTAGCTAGAACTTACCCAGCTGGGCTCGGAGATTCATCCGGGCTGCAGAGCGCTTCTTCCTCTGATTAGCAGAGCAACGATCCACTAATGGGGGAAAAAAACTCAATATCAGATTCCTAAAATCCTCCAAAAATACTATAATTGCAGATTATTCAGCTTCAAAAAATGGTAAAGTTTTTCATTTTGAAAGAGGACATTTCAGGACAGCTTTATTCAAGAACACAGTGTTTTTGGAAGTTTAATTTTAATTTAAAATAAACAAAGCTGTCTTGAAACATTCTTTCATATTGCAAAGTTGATGTTAAAGTGGACTAACAGTGGCTGGAGAGAATGCTTCATGAATCAAACTAAGGACAAAAACTGTGAACTTTAAGAACTTTACGCACTCATTCACTTTACCAGCCTTAAGCTATATAGCATATTTGCACTACTGATATATACTATTTATACTGTCATTCCATTTCAATCACCATCAATATTGCACTATTGTCTTCCGTCTTACGTATGTTTATTGTTTCTTGTTGTATTGTACATATAGTGTCTCACACTCTTTTATATTGCATATCTATTTCTTTTTTTTACTTATATTTATATATCTATTTCTCCCCCACACTACTGCACCTTGTTTTTGTCTCGTGTATGTCTATTTGTGTCCTGACTGTATTGTACCCATAGTGTCTCCCATTCTCTTTTACTATATATATTATCTGTACTTGCTGTAAAATTGGGAAGGAGAGTAATGTAATTTCAGTTCTCTGTATGTCCTGTACATATGCAGTATTGACAATAAAACTACTTGACTTGACTTGACTTGACAGTTCGCTGGGGTTAAAGACCACTGTGTTTCTCCAATTCACTCGCCTTATTGCGTTCTTTTTCTCTATCATTCTCTCACTCATGCCCTATCTCCCGTACGATTATGATTACGAACAATGAGCAGTATTTATACTCATGCATCTCTAGTCAAAACCAAACACAACATATGCTGTTCTGGTCAAGAGCTGATTAAGTGTTTAGTATGTTTCCAACAAGATGTCATTAAATACCAGCTTCAAGCATCTGAAACCAGCTACTAGAAGGATAGTCTGATCTGATTTGCTGTGTAGAATTGTGTACTCAACCGAGTAGTTTTAAAACTAGACTCTAAACGACTCGGAAGTGCTGTGGAATCATTTAATTAATTATGTTACTCACCTACAGTACAGGCCAAAAGTTTGGACACACCTTCTCTTTTTCAATGCGTTTTCTGTGTTTATTTTCATGACTATTTACATTGTAGATTCTCACTGAAGCATCAAAACTATGAATGAACACATGTGGAGTTTTATGTACTTAATAAAAAATGAGCTGAACCTCCACAGTCACCAGACCTGAACCCAATCCAGATGGTTTGGGGTGAGCTGAAGCACAGAAGGCAAAGGAGCAACAAGTGCTGATAAACACCTCTGGGAACTCCTTCCTTCAAGACTGTTGGAAAACTTTTCATTTCAGGTGGCCACCTCTTGAAGCTTATTGAGAGAAGAAAGCCAAGAGTGTGTAAAGCAGTAATCAGAGCAAAGAGTGGCTATTTTGAAGAAACTAGAGTATATTTATATATATTTTATATATATAAATATTTTTTTTGTTGATATTTTACCTTTTTTTGTTAAGGTCATATAACTCCACATGTGTTCATTCATAGTTTTGATACCTTCAGTGAGAATCTACAATGTAAATAGTCATGACAATAACTTTTGTAAATAAAATTGTACTGTTTGTTACAAAATAAATTTTGTCACTGCCTATTGATTTTGCCAAGATCAAAAAGTCAATGTTTAAAAGGTTTATTTTGCAAATCGCTTTGTTAAGATGCATCTATTATAATAAAAATTAAGTTAATAAAAATTATACTCACATACATTTCACCCTCACAAAACATACAGCACTAAATACACACAGTGATATTGAGCATCATACGGCATCAGCGGCAGTGCATACGTAACAATACCTGAGCCTGTTTTTACTCCGTAGCTGGACTCAAAAGTTAGTCCTGATTCTACGAACATCTGCATACCATTCTTCACTCCCCTCAAAGTACAGCCCATATCTGAGCGGCCCACTGTGTCCCAGATCTAGAGGAGACAGTGTAAGATGAAGACAGGTCAGCCGAGCTGTCTCTGTATGTATGATTTAACCCTTGTGTGGTGTTCATATTTTTGTTACTCGTTTACTTTGTTACTTGTATTTAATTCAGCAAAATTAAGCAATTTTACATTAAAATGCTTTACACATGCTTGCTTCACCTAAATTGCAAGCACTATAAACAGCTTACATGGTTAATATTTGCCCTTTACCTTTCTTATGTTACATTTCTTTCAAAAAGTGCTACTCTTTTTTTATTAGTTATTTAATAAAATGTAAAAGAAAATGAATTTGTTTAGTTTCAAATTTACAAATGAAGCAATGTTTATTAGCCCTTGGCCAAACATACTGTATGTAATATAAATGGTGGTGGGGGGGTGTACAGTGTGTGTTTATCGAAAATGTGTTTTGATATATGTTTTTCACAAAAAATGAGCCAATGCCAATGAATTTCAGTTAGAAAAAATATTTTTTTAGTATCATTTGATGAAAAATGAAAACGAACACCACACAAGGGTTAAGTAACTTGGATAAATAAATAAAACGCACAATTCATAATTCATCACCTTGCTCTGAGTCAGGCGGCTCTTGCTCAGCAGGAAAACGGCATTGTCCACAGCAACCAGGCCAACCTTCGCCCCTGGATGTCCTCTGATCTGGAAGCGAAAACTGTCTCCTGGCGAGTACGTGTCTGAATCCTGACCCTTTGCAGGTCCGACTGTTAGCTAATACAGGAAAGGCAGTAAACATGCATTTAATTACACCTACTTTATTAGTCTTCTTTTTTAATACAGTTGGAAACAGCGTGCCAAGTCTTGTCATAGTTATGGATGATCAGTTATCATTCTCAAGCCATGTTGCAAATGTGACTCGGTTGTGCAGAATTTTCCTTTATAACATCCAGAGAATTCAACTGTTTCTCTCTAAAGCAGGGGTGTCCAAACTTTTTTTGTTGGGGGCCAGAAGGAGAAATATATTTGAAGTCACGGGCCACAATCTGTAATAAAACAAATAATGAAATATACCACTTTAAATAATAGTTTTTTTCCTGATTATTTCATTTACACACCATTTTACTTGACTAACTATCTTTATTTTTGACAGTGTTGTGTAAACTAAGATTTTTCAAATTGATGTTTAATTTCATGATGTCTTTTAATATTAAACTCCTTAATTACGGCAACTTTTAGACCCTTTTGCCGCGTTTTTCTGCGCTAGAAATGCGCACTCTCTCCGCTTTCAGACTCTTTTGCCCTGTTTTTCTGCGCTAGAAATGTGCACCCTCTCCGCTTTTAGACCCTTTTGCCCCGTTTTTCTGCACTAGAAATGCGCACCCTCTTATAAAAACTTGCTTAACAGCGGGCCAACTTTCATTCTATTTCTAAAATACCTTGCGGGTCGCTCCGAAAAAGGAAACGGGCCGCAAATGGCCCGCGGGCGTAGTTTGGACACCCCTGGTCTAATGAAACTCCAACTGGAGACTCATTTTTTCAAAGAGTTTCTAAACTCAACTTTCTCCTAGGTGTCTAAACATTATCAAAGCATGATGTATCTCTTGATTCTAGTCTCTACAAATTAGCCGTGGATATGTTTGAAATAATCAACAAAGCACGTTTGTAAGTCGCTCTGAATAAGGGCATCTGCTAAATACACTAAATGCAGATGTAAATTTCAGTGCTGGTCGCCCCAGCTAGGCCAGGAGTTCATAACCTTTTTGTGGTGCAATTTCTTTTTAGGGTTTAAAATATTTCACGTTTAAGTTTGTAAAGTTTCTGGAATCAGGTGTTTTTCACTATTATCGTTTGCTTTCCTGCTTTCAGTTCTCCAAAATGTAAACACACCAGATAAGAGACAAGACAACAGCCATACTCACTGTATATCAGCTCATTATACATTTAAACATATTCTTAGCATTTTAATCCCACATATACAGTAGTGCCTCCTGTTGAATTTGGAGCAATAGAAAGAAAACAGACATCAAAGTTTGCATGAGCTGCAGCCAGGGTTGCCAGGTCCAGCAAAAAAAAAAAAACCTAATCTGTCCAAAGTCTGTCTAAACCTGCCCATCAGAAATATAAACTAGAAATTAAAGCTCAGGTGTTCCTAATACAGCACATTGCCATTTTGAATGCAATACAAAGGGAAATATTAATACTAATGTAACTACTAATAAATAAAAAATATATACAAATAATAAACAGACAATGGTATTTTACATGAACTAAAAAAACATTGAGTACTTTTCAAAATACATTGCCCTCTCAGTAAAATTAAGACAAAAAACTTCCTCACAATAGACAAAAATTATAAAATATTTGATGTTTACATCTCAAATAAAGACAACTGCATAACATTTCCTGGAATAAAACAACATCCTGCATGTGTCAATGTCTCTTATTATATGCTTTGTAATTTTATAAAGGTACATTCTCGAAAATCTGTCTGTGGCTCTAAAAGATTAGCTGTCAAGATTCAGTAGGCCTCACCAATAGGAAACACAAATGGCATTAATGGTAATGTATTAAAATGTTCCATTATGTTTTAAAGTTCCTGGGGTTAGGGTTAGGGTCCACAAATATGTTCAATTCGGTTCAGAAACTGGAATAAATTAAATGTAAAGTAGGAAAAACACCACCGTTTATACATGCACATTAACATCTGAGTGAGTTAGGGTGATTTTTTTTATACTTATTTCGCTTAATCTGGCAACAAAATCACTAAAACAGTAGCAGTGGCTCTCAAACAGCAGTGTTCAGTGAACAGTTATTACTGCTGGTTGTCATGGTTACAGTGGAACTTTACTGCAGTAAAACCTGCAGTGAAAACCATAAGTGAAACATCTGAGGGATTTTATGCAACACATTAAGTAATTCCCTTAGATAAGGGAAAAATCTTTAAAGAAGATTTATACTTTTGGGAAAAACTTATGGAGTTTCATGCAACCTGGGCACGGGTCCTGGTGCCTGCTTTTCCTTACAAGTTTTAGACTTTCCATCCAACTAATCAGCTCATTACTAAGCAAATTCACAGATGTAGTTGATGTGTTAAAGCAGGGAAAACCTCTAAAACGTGCTGGGAAGGGGCTGCCAGGACCAGGATTAAAGATCACTGTTAGTGCTGAGGGGACTTTAGTGTTTTTTTTTTTTAACCACCAGGGCACCTGGATGAGCGGTTGCCCCCCTCACCCCATAATATACATGTAAAACTGTAATAGAAAAAAAGACTTACTTTTCCCACACACTGTCTCTCAACTTCCACCAGCACAGACTCTGTCACAACCTCTCCTCCCTGCTGCCATGGCAACACGTAGTATGCCAGGAGCCGGAAGGAGGGCAGAAGGTCCGGGGTGATGGACAGAGGAAAATTAGTCACATCCTGACCTGCGACAAGCACCTTACCGGCTTGGAGTATCTTCCCCTTATTTACAACCTGAAGACAGAGACGGGGAGAGAGAGAGAGAGAGAGAGAGAGCGAAGAAAGATGGTCAGAAAGAGAAACTAAGGAGTCGCTATACTAGCTACTTCTGCTTATTCTTACTTATATGTGGTAAATACTGGTAAAACTCTGAAAAATCGTCAGTGTGCTTTAAAATACGGTGCTAATGCTGCTGCACCCAGCCTTAGTGGAAATCTGTAAATCTAAGCTTACTGTAAATAAATGGAAGCACTTAACTCACCCAAATAAACAGTTTTCAGAAGTTTATGTAGATTAACAGCCTGTACTTATTTCACTTTAAAAGATTTTTTTTAAAGAATTACAGGTTTGTTCACTTACGCCTTTTGTATGAAAATTGAACAGAAAATATATGTTCACTGAGTGCGCCTTGAAGATTAGCTGATTTCCAAAAGCTGTAAAGTTTAAGTTAAATTACTTTTATTTCTAAAAATCAGGAAAATAACAGGAAAAATACCACAAGCTAGCAAGTTTGAGCATTGTGCCAAATTTTTGGCATGTTAATGCTTTTTGTAGAAAATTGCTTTTTTTGTTTTTAAAAAAGCTTCACCTTCTTATTATTTTTATTTTAAAGAAACACAGCATGACATTTTAGGGTGCAGGAGCTACTCCAAACTAGCATCCGTTATGGTATGAGAAAAAAAATTATCCATGCAAGCCAGCGCAAAATGAGCATTAATCACCATGCTGTCAGTACCTGCACTCACTCCACAAAGCTGAGCTTATTACAGTACCTACAGCTTATTACAATACAGCCCTAGTAAATACTGTAAGTAAATCCTACACATGACTGTTTCATAGGCAGTTGTACTAATCTCTTAGCTCTGTACTCTATTTAAAAAAAATGTTCTGTCTCTGTTTGCACTTCAAGCATAGTCTTAATATGACTGGTTATGGTTATGCATAGTTAAATTACAAGAGATTTAGGAGAAATAAACACAAACCATAGTCTCAATATGACTGGTTGTGGTTTGCACTAATTGTTTGCACTATATAAGACCTAGAAAAGTTGTATTATATAAGTTATTATTTTTTTATTCTTAATCTTATTTCTACTTCTTATAGAATCAATGTGTGAGAGAAACTAGTCTGTTAAGTTTGTGTTATATGATTTTTCATAAAATGTTTCATTTTTGAGGTTTTCTCTAAAATTTTATTTTTAAATCTTGTCTCGTCTCGTCTCGTAAACCCAGTATCGTGTCTCGTCTCGTCTCGTCTTCTGAGATTAGTATCTCGTCACACCCCTAGTATATACTGACGGAATGTGCAGTAACTTAATAAGTGGAAGCAAACATGTTAGAAAATGAACCAATTACCCAACCCCACACATGCCACCAGAAGCGAATAGCTTCCACATCTGCAGAGGAACCACACCAGAGTCAAAAAAAAAACAAACCCAAGACCAGAGATCAGGACTCTGGACCGCTCTCGGGCTCAAAACAGATTTCACACTTGACCAAATCCAAGGGGTTGTATGTTTGGGGCAGTTTTGTGTGTTCATGTGTTAAATGTGGATATAAATATGATTTTGTTGTGGGGGTTCCACTGGTGGAGTGTTATTCACCATCTTGTTATTGGGTTGGAAGTTAAATAAGAGTCCCCACCGGAGAGGACTTACTGCTTGTATGGCAGTCTTTGATGTTTTCCCCTGATGGTTACGTAATTTATCCTATGGTTTAGCTAACATTAAAGTTATACTTATGCATAGTTTTGGGAATCACAAATGATTCTATAGATAAAACATACACGAAATATACAAAAATAAATTAAAATGAACACTGTCTAGAGTAGAAACAATAATTAAATAACACTGTGGAGTAAAATTTGTTAACACAAAAATTCGATTCTCTATATGTTGTTGAATTAACTCTAAAATATAGGACTATAATCTTGTGGCAGAGTTATTTTAGCACTGTACTCAGTGGGGTTAAGTGTTAAATTCAACTTTGTAAAAGATAATGCAACACTGTCAAATTTGCTGTGCTTGTGCTTTACAGAAATATAATATTCAGACTCTTAAATGGCCAAAAACTTACAATGTAAGAAACATGCTGAATAAAGTTGCGCTCCTTCTGAGAGAATGTCTTGATGTGTAGCTTCATATTAAGGACCTCTCCCACCTTCACTTCGGCATTGCCTTTTGAGACGTAGAGCAGATTGACACGATGTGGGAGGTGCGGCTCGTACGCCTCCACCTGCAGAATGCCCTTCGCCTGCTGCTGGTCCTTCAAACCTGGCATTACCGTCTCCGCCTGGGAAGTCAACCAGCAAGTGAATCCCTGTTCAGACTTCTGTTCCATGAGTTTCACATGTGTAAGTGTCTAACTTACTGTTATGAACTGATGGTAAAGGGACACAGGCATGCTTAAAGATGTTTTGATGATGCCGTTGTGTACGGTGACTGGATCGGACAGTAAGTTGATTTTGACGGGAACGTTTGGAGCTGGAGAGCCATCATGGTGACTGACCCTAAGCTGAGGACAACAGTCATGTCAAAACATTTCTACTGCCAATGTGATTGTAATAATGAAATTATCAAGATAAACCACTGGATGAGCCACAGACTTACCGTCAGGTCGAAAGGTAGGCCTGATTTAAAGATTCTTGGAGTGCCTTTAAAGGACAGCTCGTACGATGCTAAGACGATTTTAATGCCCGACTTCTCAGCCTCCACCAAGTCGCTTCCTGCGAATGACAGCATCCCAACATTAGACACATTAGAAATGCTAAATAAAAACACATCTTTCAGAAGAAACGGTTAGCGATGGGGTTTCTAGTAGTATGTTAGCTCAGAGCTTACTTCTTTCTCATCTAGCTATTTGTTGACACAATTCACAGTTTGAAAGTTCGAAACAGGATGGTCTCAATGCCAACAGCTGGGCTTAGCAGAGTTGGACCTGAGTAGCCTCTATGCTAACAGCTGGCCTCAGCAGGGTTGGAGCCACAATGCTACTAGAGACAGTATTGGAGGTTGGAAGTTAACTGCAATGCTAACAGCCAGCTTCAGCAGGGTTAGAGCTGCATTACTAACAGACACCTTGCTCTGCAAGGTTGGAGTAGACAAACAAAACAAGGGAGGTTAAATATAAAGCCCTTGAGGAACTGCTGCATTGCAATATTTTGAAACTTTGACTACAATCACAATTACAGAAACCTTTGCAGTACTAAAGCATGCAATGAAGAGAATATCCCCATACCTGAGCTGGTCAGGACGGAAGCTTTGACATAAATGGAAGAGCCCACTAACCCCTGGATGTTGGGGTAAGCCCTCTGAAGCTCCTCCATAGTCAGGGTGGCACTACCTTCATTCAGCTGGACACAAGAATCAATGAATTAAATATAAACAAACCAAACTGATAAAATATCACAGACAGACCAATCAAGATTCAAAATCCCATCCACAGAGCACATAGCACCTCACAAAAAAAAAAAAAGTGTATAAGTGAGTCTGATATACAATGCCCATGTACAATCGCCAGGATATTGCTTATGATTTAAGGGGCATCAGGGAGATGCAATCAATACCTGGAAGAATTCTGCATGTCACAGAAGAGGTGCGATGTCTTCAATGTGTCCCCACAAATAAAAATGAGTAAACTGTCTTATTTTATTTTTTTTCAGGATTTCACTTACGTCCTTCACTTGTTTCATGGTGGGCAGTCTTATTTTATTTCCATTCAGCTCCACTCCAAACACCACATAAGCAACTCCTTCCACTGGTTCACCATATAAATACCTGAGAACACACAACATCCATGTGCACAGGAGATCATTTCAATAAGACATGCTGACCAAAATTCCAACAAAGCGAATATTGCAGCAAACATACAAGATTATGTTAAAATGTTGTTTTTGTCAACTTATGTGTCAACAATATGCTGCAAATAAAGTTTTCACACCATTTTTCAGGCTTGGTATCAGTGACTACAGATCCACACAGACTCAGACTGACTGCTTACCACTTGAAAGATATGAAGTGAAAAAGAAAAAAGTTTAGCATTAGCACGCTGAGATAACCCACCACTAGGATATACCTGCTAAACTAAAATACGATTTGTATATGCCTTTCTCTCTTCATTTCAGTTACATGTTTTCTAACATGCTTTCTGTGTCTGTAGGAAATGAGCAATTACGTAACATAATCAGGACAAGCTTACCAAGACACAAATGGACCATGCGAATGCAAGATTCTCTACCGCAAAGAGCTAAACAAAGAAGCAAAGTAGCTACCTTGAGAAAATTCAGGGAAAAATGGGCTTGGTCCATACAAACGCAGTGACGGGCGATCTTAACAAAGAAGAGAATCTTATCTGGCCCATTTTATTTGAATTTAGCTACTCTACCCTACTAATGTGATGGAAATGTATTTGTTTAAGGTGATTCAGTATCAATAAGGAGGGTGTAGCATTTTGTTTCATTTTGTCTATTCTATTATTTTATTTCTCAACCATTTCCATAGTCAATACGTGACAACTTACAAGGATTGGAATGTTCATACGTGGCGCACAGTGCAGGTGACCACACGAACTCAGCCCGTAGGGGGGTTAGAAACATACGTGGCACAGGTTACTGACCAGAGCGGCAGGTTCTGTAAGCTACGTGTCACAAAATGTTAAGCTTCACCCTCACCCCAGGCTCTAGAAGGTACCGGACCGGCCAGGACTGGCCAGGTGAGGTATGTGAGGACATGGACTTTTACCATGTAAGGCAATATGCCTGAGGGAGAATAGAGAGGGTACAAATACGTTGAGAACTTGGCTCTGCGGGGAGCAGAGAATACATTACAAGCATGCGTTCAAATCTGTCTTTTCTCCATTAAATAATTCGCTACTCACTTGATCCAGACTCGGATTTCGTGTTTTATTCTGTCACTATTTTTTTTTCCACCACAAAAACAATGAAATAAACAAGCTTCACATAAATAAGATGTAAGTCAAACTGGTTGAGACTGACCTGGCAGACACCTTCACCACAAACTCTTGGTCTTCCAGATCCAAGTGATGCTTCAATGGTGTAAGAGTGACATTGAATGCTGGAAGCACTGAAACCCATATGGGAGAACAGGATTAGCCTTCTCACGCCTCTCACTGTGCTCAAATTTCACATGGAGGGCACCAATATAAATGCTTCCAAATTATGTGGACTGACATTTATTTGTTGCATTATTTGTTGGTTTACTTAGTAAAAGAAAAAATATACATCACCAAAATTCTCCAAAACACCCAATAAACCAACATATTTTTGACTGTAAGCTAGTTTTAAAATACATACCATATTTTTTAACCTCAAATTCAGTGCTGAACGTGTTCTCTTTCCGGTGGTCAAACTTTGCCACAATCTTCCACTTTCCTTCCCTATGAGACAATACATATCCCTGGGTAAAGTTACTTCAAAGCTTAACAAATAAAAAAATAACATGAATATGTATTGTTTATACACACTTGACCATGTCTGAGAGCGCATAGGTGTCTGAGTAAATGCCTTCATGTGCTCTGCTCTGGACTTCAGCATGCACTGTAATGCCATCAGGATTCTGAAATGACCAAAATAGTCATAGCTACGCTCACAAAGGCTTCATTCACATAAATGAAATTAAGTGACAAAGTGTAAGAATGCAATTCTGCTGCACACTCAAGGCTAGTCCTGCGATGACAATGGCACTATATCAGTATATGTATTTTTAATTCCTAAAAAAAATAATAAAATAAAAGCTAATAAAGCGGAACTTTCCTACCTGAATTTCTACGCTGATCGTGCCACTGAACGCCTGAAATCCAACGTTAGACACAAAAGCTCGGTATCGCACTGCAAAGGAGAAGACAGGTTAGTAATGGTGTCAATCAATAAAAAAAAGAAAAAATATATATAATCCAGGGGCGCCGAGAGGTCTAGTAGTGTAAAAAGTGCTGCCACTATGATCGGGAGATTGGTGGTTCGAATCCCGGTCATGCAGCTTGCGATCGGCTGCTGGAGCCTCGAGAGAGCACAATTAAACTTGCTGTCTCTGGGTGGGAGCTCTTTCCACACATCACTCCAAGGATAATGTCGATCAGCACAAGGCTGCGTCTGTGAGCTGATGTATCAGAACCGCGTCGCTGCGCTTTTCTCCGAGGGCGCCGTGATGCTACTCAGTAATGCTACATCAGCAGCAGTTCAAAAAAAGGCGGTGGTTGACTTCACATGTATCAAAGGAGGCATGTGCTAGTCTTTACCCTCCTTGTATTCTGACATCACTTGTGATAGGGGGTAAATGAGTTGAGTAGCAGATGAATGTGTGGGACAATTGGCCTTTGCTGCTGTGTTTTCAAACACAGTGTTTTTAATGGGACATGCAGTGCAGATGTAGTAAACAGAGTGAGCACTGAATGCTGCACATGCCGTGCTCTTAGTGTGTAAACAACATGAAGCAGCAGAGACAGCGTTTGCTCATAGCAGTATATTAACGGACTGATATATCATATGAAACTGCGCCTTATTAGCAGTTTAGCTATTAATAAAAGTATATTTGATAGCTGGGTCGGATCAAGGCCAGATCACGTTCACCTCTCTCGGGGCGGGGCATATTATGGCGGAAGTTGGGGGTCAAACTTGGCGGCGTAATTAATTTGCACTTAACGCATTAATGCCTGTAACGCATTACTGATTACAAATTTATCATGAGCATTCACACTTTGATCCCTAATCACAAATTTAGACAATGAGCCCAAAAACAGAAAATATCATTTCTGTTCCTTGAAATAACCTGCTCGTGCATCTTCACAGTGTGAACAAGGAAGGTCAGTTTCCTCTGCTGAGAAGTGCAGAGGCTCTGCACTGTTAAAATACCAATCTACCAAAGTCAGAACGCACCTGACTCTTAAAGGGAATACCAAATGACACGTTGACTGGTTTATTTCACGTCACGCCCAAAACATACCTATGATTAGTTAAAAGAATTAGTACATGCATTTTGTGTGAGTTTTTTCTGCTTCACAAATCTCACAAAAATCTAACAATTTAAAAATTAAAAACTGTATTTAAAACAATTAAAACAAAATTGGAAACTACAATATATTATCAAATTCATGTCAGGTACTATAGTAATATTTTTGTAATGTGTCCAGGCTATTGTTTAACATTTTCTTTAAAAAGACTTCTCTAAAAGACCTGACTGATTTATACCCAGACAGCAGTCAACCAGTCAGACGTCCCTTTCTATCTCACGCAGATGTGCCGTGAGCACTCAATGCATGTAGTACGTCCCTGGTCAGTACACACACAAGGACACGCCACAGCGTCCAAACCTAACGTTTACATCAACAATAAACAGAATAGAGAGAAAAAAAACAAAAAAAACATTTCTGTTCCTGTAAATAACCTGCTCGTGCATCTTCACAGAGTAAACAAGAAGGTCACTTTCCTCTGCTGAGAAGTGGAGAAGCTCTGCGCTGTTAAAATACCAATCTGCCAAAGTCAGAGCGCACCTGACTTTGGCAGCAGTGTCCAAACTACGGCCCGCAGGCCATTTGCGGCCCGTTTCCTTTTTTGGAGCTGCCCGGGAGGTATTTTAGAAATAAAATGAAAGTTGGTCCACTGTTAAGCAGGTTTTTATAATGTGAGATTCAACGCTTGAAAGCTAGGCGTCAGAAACGGGCCAAAGAGTCTAAAAGCGGAGAGAGTGTGCATTTCTAGTCTAAAAGTTGTCGTAATTAAGGAGTTTTACATTAAGAGACATCATGAAATTTAACATCAATTTGAAAAATCTTAGTTTATACAACACTGTCAAAGATAAAGATAGTAAGTCAAGTAAAATGGTGTGTAAATGAAAGTAATCAGGAAAAAAGTATTATTTAAAGTGGTATATTTCATTATTTGTTTTATTACAGAGTGTGGCCCGTGACTTCAAATATATTTCTCCTTCTGGCCCCCAACAAAAAAAGTTTGGACACCCCTGCTTTAAGGGAATACCAAATGACACGTTGATTGGTTTATTTCGCGTTATGCCCAAAACATACCTATGATTAATTAAAAGAATTAGTACATGCATTTTGTGTTTTTCAAGCCACACAAAGGTGTAGTTTTTGCAAGACACACTTGCATTAGATCACTCGCAACAGACTGCTAAAATAGGGCTCTATATGTCTAGAAATTTTTATTAAGGGTTGAATTTTTTCACAACTGTAGCTCATATTTTTTATTGATTAAAACAAAACCGGGTTCTGCAAAACTGTGCCACATTATTTGTGTAAGATAAATGAAATAGAGTTCTCAACTGGTTATTTTTTTACAAACTGTTCATATTATCAGGAGTGCAGTGGGAGAGATCACCTGTGTCTCCAGGATTGTAGACGGGTTTGTCGGTCTGGATGAAGATGTAGCCAGAGAGAAAAGACACTTTAAGAACCTGCTCCCTTCGGTGAAAGGTCCCAAACTGCGTGACCAGCTCTACGTACTTCTCCACCTTCTCTTCTGGCCGAAGGAGTATCGGATCAATCTGATAAAAAAAAAAAATACAAATAAAAAAAATCAAAAGGTAGCAGCACTTATTCATCAAGCTATATGTTAAAATGAATTACTGTTCATCACTAATGGTTATGATATAAGAGCAGCTGCTTTTCATACCATGTATAAAAATGCGGTGATTTGCTGGTTTCCCTACTGCCAGAAAGTACATAAAAAAAAAACTGCTCTATTAAAAAGAACAGTACTGTTTTTAAAGTGAAAAATAAGAATTAACAGCATTTACATCTTATATATATATATATATATATATATATATATATATATATATATATATATATATATATATATACAGATTAGCTGTACATTCAGATTATTTTACTGTTTAGTTAAAGGACCAATAAGGATTACTTTCTGTAGGAACTCATAATTGGTCAGTGTGTATCATCAGATATCATCAGCATATGTAGTATCTTGAGCTGCGATGTCATGTAGATGCATGTAATAAGTTGCTGATACTGTTCTTTGTATAAAAGTACAAAAAACAGCATCATTCTGTTTTATATATATATATTCTAAAACAGAATGATGCTGTTTTTTGTACTATTTTTTGTACTATCAGCAACTTATTACATGCATCTACATGACAAAGAACAGTATCAGCAACTTATTACATGCATCTACATGACATCGCAGCTCAAGATACTACATATGCTGATGATACACACTGACCAATCATGAGTTCCTACAGAAAGTAATCCTTATTGGTCCTTTAACTAAACAGTAAAATAATCTGAATGTACAGCTAATCTGTATATATATATATATATCATTGAATCATTATCAATATATATATATGTATATATGTATATATATATATATATATATATATATATATATATATATATATATATATATATATATATATATATATATACATATATATATATATTGATAATGATTCAATTATTCATATTCATAATGAGCAAACCTAAGGGTTCTACCAGTACAGGCCTAAACAACACAACATGTATTTGTAGGGTGGCAATATTCTGGTAACTTATAGTGACACGCCCACAAACGACTATATACAGTGCTGTGAAAAAGTATTTATAGATCTATTTACATGTTTCTTTTGTCTTTTGCTTTATTTACTTATATGTTTAACAAATACATTTTAATAATAGACAAAGATACACCTGAGTAACTATAAAAAACAGTTTTTAAATTATTATTTTTAATTTATTAAGGGAAAAGATCGTTCCAAACTAACCTGGCCGTGTGGGAAAAGGTATTTGCCCCTAAGCCAATAACCCTTAGTGGAAACAACTGCAATCAAGTGTTTGCAATAACTGGCAACGAGTCTTTCACATCTCTGTGGAGGAATTTCGTTCCATGTTTCTTGACAGAATTGATTTAATTCAGCCACTTTTTCAGGGGTTTTGAGAAAAAACAGCAGGTTTAAGATCATGCCACAGCGTCTCAATCAGACTTTGACTATAGGCCACTTAAATACCTTTATTTATTAGCCATTCAGAGGTGGACTTGTTTGTGTGCTTTGGATCATTGTCCTGCTGCAAAACCCTAATACGCCTGAGCTTGAGGTCAGAAACTAATGGCTGGACATTCTTCTTTAGAATTTACTGGTAGAGAGGTAAACGTATGGTTTCATCTATTACAGCACATTGTCCAGGCCCTGAAGCAGCAAAGCAGCATCAGACCATAACACTCTCTTTACCATGTTTTACATTCAGTATGATGTTCTTTTTCTAAAATGCCAGATAAAAGTTTCACCAAAGTCCTGGGGATCATCAAGAAGTTTTCTGGCAAAAAACCTGGGTTAAATGAAAGCTGCAGTTCTTTAGATGTTGTTCTGAATTGGTGGGACCTCCTGGATGAGTTGTCCATACCCTTTTAGAGTTACGGTAGGTTAGTCACTCTAGGGAGAATTCACTCTCCATGTTTTCTCCATTTGTAAATAATTGCTCTCATTGTGGTTCGCTGGAGTCTTAAACCATTAGAAATGTCTTTGTAACCTGATGTGACATGACTTTGTTTTTTTCATCTGTTTATCTAAATTTCTTCAGATCACGGCATGTGTTGCTTTTTAAGATGTTTCATCTGCTTCATGTTGTCAGACAGGTTCAATATAAGCGATTTCTTGATTCTACAAGTCCGGCAGTAATCAGGCCTGGTTGTCTGTCTAGTGAAATTGAACCTCAGCTTTTTCTTAAACTGTACTAAATCACAGTTAGGCAGTAGCCTTACCTCTATGGTTTTGAGGCTGCCGTAGCTGTTCTCTGCATTGAGGGTGACAAACCCCTGCCACAGTAGTACAGATTTGCCTGGGTAATCATATATTGTGAAAGAGACAGTGATTGGCTGAGCCACATTTAACGCCTCCACCAGGATGTTCTCTTTACTGCCCACCCTCAGCTGTGCTGGAGCCACCACGCTGAACCTGCAGCGGAGGAGAACATAGCCGTCATTTTCTATACAAATAACACAACTAACCTCAAGTGTAAAGCATAGACTAATTACAGTGTTCACTGCATGGAGAAAAGTACACTGTTAACCCACATTTCTGAACAATACTCAAATATTTTGAGTTAGGTGAACATTTATGGCCACATTTAAATACATTTAAACTGAGAGATTTAAATTTTAGTTAAATCAACTTATATTAACTAAGTTTAGACTGTTGCCATTGGCTGCTTCTTTTTATCTTGGCCTCTTTTGCATACTGGGTTTGACACCCCAGTTTTTCCCCAGACACTTGCCATCAGTGTGTAGTCATTACCCCCAGGCTATCTTAGGAACACTTGTAGATCATATACATACATACATATATGTCTGGTCACTTTGTTGTAGGCTGTAAGAACAAACTGCAAACTCAGTGTTGGCAATGTGTAATACTGTTTCATTTTTAGCATTTTATTTCTTTATGTAATGTTCTTTGAGTCTTGGTATCATAAGGTTTCTTCCTTATAATGTAAGGGAGTGTTTCCTTGCCACTGTGTCACCACAATAATTGGCATCTCATAAGAGGCGTGGACCTGTTTTCGCTGTAAAGATGCTTTGTGACAACTTCTGTTGTAAAAAGCATAATATAAATAAAATTGAATTGAATTGTTCTGAGGATTTCCAATGTATTTTTACTACAAATATTAAATGCAAACCCATTTTATTCACCTGCCAATTAAATTATACGTAGAATGAACTAAATCATCTAATCTAAAATCAACTGATCAGTGCAGAACAGATGATGCTGCTTTGTCGTTTTATATGAACCCTAGACTTTTTGAAGGTACGTGTGTTTGTGTGTTGATTAGAACTGTGTTCTTACTTTGGTGAAAAGTCAAAGTCCGGCTCCGTTCTGCAAACACAGATAACACACATACAAACAAACGTTACAGATGAATACATTACATATTATCACAGCAAGAAAATGTTCTTTCATACATATATTACAATAATAATGACTTACTAATACTAATAATAATAATAATAATAATAATAATAATATGTATCATAGCATAATAAACATCAAACCACACTTTTATTTTTTTAGTCTTCCTGAAACACTAATATGCATTTATATCTATTCATCTTTTGCTGAATCACTTAATATTTTTTTAAGGAAAACAATAGCTTACTTACAGTACAAAGGTATCGCGTCTGCATTAAAAACAAAAATATAAATAATATAAATATATTATTCTCTAATAAATATATATAAAACTCTATTATAAACATATTCTCTATTTGCCATTTATGTTCATTTGTAACATTTCCTGCCTGAGAAACCATTTGTCTACTTACATATCAGACCTGGCGAGGAAGAAAAAACATGTTATTTTCCACAAATTTTGCCCAATTCCAACAATTTTTCATTAAAAAAACACAATATGACCAATAAGACATTAGATACATACCGAGGCCTCCACCACCGTCTGCAATTAAATTATAGATTAGAACAAAACCTGCATTCTCATGTACAAAACAAGTACAATATAAAAACAATTCTTAAGCATGTCAATATTATAAGATCTTATGTTGAAATTGTGAAATACACATTAAATTATTATAAGATTATTATAAGATTTATGACACACAACATCTTGGAATTTTCAAGTATCTGGTTTCTTATGAGATCTTATAAAATTGTTTATGACAATATTTTATTTTAACTGGATATTTTATTGTATTATTACATGATTCTGATGTAATATATCGTTATAACAAGATGTTGTATGTCATACATACAACACAATAGGTCGTTTTTATTATTAAACTTATTTTTAAAAACTCTCAAATTTACAATATATTTATTTCTAAATTACATATTTTGTCATAACATATTTTGCATTGTGTAATTACAACACAGGTCATTATTATGACAACTTATAATTATGAAATAATTTCATATCATGAGATTTTTTCATACAGCTCAATAATACATCATTTACACCTGACATCTCTAAGATGCTAAAATGGACGATTAATCACATTAAACAGTGCAAAAATAAAGCGTTATTATAAATTACTGCCTGATAATCTGCCTCTGAAGCTCTACTCACCTGTTGTTATGTGTAATCTGGCCATTTAAGTTGTGACAGATGGAAATTAGCCATATGAATATAGCTAAAACACGCATCCTTACAGAGAACACACTACACTCTGAGTGTAAACATCACACCACAAGGAAATGTATGGGGTTAGCCTGGGTTTGGAGAAGGATTACACAACATTTAGTCAGCTGTAGATTATTGGCTGCTCTGAAGACCACAGTGCTAGAAGACCTGGCTTTGCTAGATCAATAAGATAGATAAGCATTTTTATACAAAATAGAGTTTTTCTTGCTGGATATTAATCATTAAAACGAGTACCGTATTTTTGCACTATAAGGTGCACCTGATTATAAGGTGCACTATCAATAATGTCTATTTTCAGGTTTATTATTATACATAAAGCACACTGTATTATAAGGCACATTTTAAGAGACACTGTGAGGAACTTCTAATTCAGCAGGTCTGGATGGTGATGGGGGTAGCTAAATAAGTTAAGTAATGCTAAGCTAAGTAAACAAAACTGTAATAAAAAAAGACTTTCCTTTAAAGTCAAATGAGCACTGGGTGTGATTTCTGGGATTTTTCTAATGAAAACTGTTTGTTTAGGTGAGTAAAGTGCTTTAGTTTATTAACAGTTAATACAATTAAAGTTTAGATTCCAGAATTTCTTCAGTACAAAGTTTGGAGCATTAGCATTAGCAGCTAGCCACTCCAGGAGTGCTAGCCGGGGTTAGGAGCAGCAGGCTACAGACCGATAATATTCAGCTCTAAATGGGGAAAATAGCGAGCGCAGTTAGCGGGTATTGCTAATGCTAATCCAGCAGTGCTAGCCGGGGTTAGGAGCAGCAGGCTACAGACCGATAATATTCAGCTCTAAATGGGGAAAATAGCGAGCGCAGTTAGCGGGTATTGCTAATGCTAATCCAGCCGTGCTAGCCGGGGTTAGGAGCAGGCTACAGACCGATAATATTCACCTCTGAACGGGGAAAGAGCGAGCGCAGTTAGCGGGTATTGCCAATGTTGCATCAGCAGCGATAGCCTGGTTAGGAGCAGGATACAGGCCGATAATACTCATAATGCTAATGCTTCTCCTGCCCCGATGCTGGAAAACTAAACTGAAACTCCTGTATAACTCTGTATTTCAAAGGAGTGCCTTTACTGCTCTTTACAACCTGACAGATAAAATTCATACATAAGGCTTACTGGATTATAAGGTGCACTGATGATTTTAGTGAAAATTAAAAGATTTTTAATGCTCCTTATAGTGCAAAAAATACGGTATAGCCTAGGTATGCTCTGATGCTAACTGACGAGGCTGAAGTTGGTTTGATATTCACAGCTCCAGATTCGTTTGGCTCCTTATTTGCAGCCTGTTTTCCCCGGCTGAAGTTGGTTTGATATTCGCAGCTCCCGCTTCACTGAACCACCGTGAACTAAAGGGGAACTTCTCTGTTTAAGATATTTCCTACTTAGGAAATGAATGAATTACACTAGAACAGCAAATTCATGTTGTAAGTAAAACTGGAGAAATTAAGTGATGGAAGATCGTGTATATAAAATTACATATTGTAATGACATTGTATATTTACGTTTGTAAACAGCTGTACTGCTGTAAGGCATTACTGATTCCAAATTAACAGCATGCGTTAACGCTTTAATGTTGACAGCCCTAGAAACAAAAAGTTTTATTTCTTACAGTAAAGCTACCATACTGTGGTGTGTAGAGAACCACAAGGGGGAGCTAAGTGGGTGGAGAGAGAAGAGTAGAGAGGGGAGAGTAGGAGAGATATATCAGGAAATTTTAAATCAGAATCTGATGGCCTCTGCCTGAAAGCTGAAGATGGGTCATCACTGGGTCTTTCAGCAAGATAAGGACCCAAAACATGTGGCCAAATCTACTCAAAAATGGTTCACAAGGCACAAAATCAAGCTCCTTTCATGGCCTTCTCAGTCCCCAGACCTCAACCCAGTAGAAAAGCTGTGGGGTGAGCTGAAAAGGAGAGTCTATAGGAGAAGACCCAGGATGATTTAGAGAGGTTGTGTAAAAAGGAATAATGGAATATCCCTCCTTCTGGTTTCTCTTTTTTTGTGAAGAGTTATAAGAGAAGATTAAGTGCTGTCTTGTTGGCAAAAGGATGTTTTACAAAGTACTGACACCAGGGGTGCCAGTAATTGTGGCACATATGATTTCAATTAAAAGATTATTTTTTTTTTAATGTGTGATTTTTTTCCCCACCAAATAAAGGCAATTGATTTAAATCTTAGATTTGCATTGTTGTCCTATATTATTTAAAAATATAAATAGTAATAAAACAAAAAATAATAATGATAAATTAGAAGCCAAAAAACACTTCTTAAGCAGGAGTGCCAATAATTATGGCGGGCGCTATAAGTTTGAAACAAAATGTTTATGTATTAATGCTCATTAATATGGTTGCATGGTTTCGAAGATAATTGAGTGATTCTCTGAGATGGGTGCCTTTGGGTCATACTTTTTGAATGATGATTTAAAAAGACATTCCACTAAACTCCTGTACAACCTTAATAATGAGATGTACATTGCTCTTGATCACTTATTCCACATATATTATTTTATTAGAGAATACTCACAACTGACTGTACCTAAGTTAACAGGGCCCTTTGTCAATTTATTCCCTTCAATAAACATTTACAAGGATTATCTCTCAAAAAAAAAAAAAAAAACGCTCACACCACACTGCCCTCACACCTCTGGACCTTCCCAATGTGACAGGGCTGCATTTCTCAACAGTAGTCATAATTCCATATTTAGCTGAGACAGCAGAACCAACGGGTTTTGGAACAAATATTTTTGGTCGCCAAATATTTAGTACATCATACAGTGCTTAGATTATTTTTTTGTTGTTTATTTAGTAGGGAAAAGAGGGATCAAGCTTGAACACACATTTATAGCTTCAACTGTTCAGTAGGGAGTCAGAAAAACATGCACGCTTATAAAAATAAGGCAGACATTCAAGACTGTGTACTGTCCAGTGACACACGACATGAATACACAGTGCTCATGCTGATCTGTGTTTAATTGGTGAGTCCAGTCACAAATGAGTTTTGTGCTCACTGCCCTGGGTCTGAGTCTGAATCGCTGTAGTCTGCTACTAACGATATTCCAGTGCTGGCTTTGTTGCTATTGTCCGATACTCGGGGCTGAATGTTCTCTGAACAAGTGTCCTGCCTCTCCTCTGTGGGCTGTGGTGGAGAGGAGCTGCTCTGCTTGTGTGTGTTCTCTCTCTCTGGGTCATCTGTGTCAGGAGTGTTTGTGTTTGGGCTTGATAGAGGCAGGGAATGGGAATCGCTGGAGCTGGAGGTAGAACACGGGGTCTGGCTGGGGCTGCTGGACGTTGTGCTGCTGCCATCTGACTTCCTGCGGACCAGGTTTAGTGGGCTGGCTGGGGCGTAGCTCAGTGCTTTGGCAGCAGCGGCGTCTCTGCCCTGCTGGCCAAGTTTCTGCAGAAGATTTCCCACAGTGCCCCCCGGTGCTGCGGAGGATGAGCCAAACCAGGAACGAGATGAGATCTGCTGCCTCTTGGACTGCTGTCTGTCTTCATATGCTGAGAGTGCAAGATAAAGGGAGAGAGAGAGATAGAGAGAGAGACAGAGAGAGCGAGAGGAGAAAAGGTGTGAATGAGACTTTTTTTTGTAAAGTCACTTATAAGCCTCACAAATACATGCTTGGTTTTTCATTAAAATCTTTGTCTTTTTGAACATATTCAAACATCTGTACATTTCATCTTTATAAAAGTCATACTAAGAGAGAAGTAGAAACCAAAACCATTAAACTGAAGAAATGTACTTTTCTTGTGTAAAAAAAAAAAAACTTATTTTTTGAAATCTTAAGTATTATTATTTCAAATGAGCTTGAGCACATTAAACTGTAGACAGTTAGACCATGTTCAGAGAGGATACAAAAGAAGTCTGTCTTATTTAAACTTCAGCCATTAGTTTGGTTTGCTCTTATTGCTATATGGCTTAAGTGCAATGGATTTCCATGACCAGATTCAAAGCCTTCAGAAAGGAAGGTGTAGAGGCACAGTCTAAAGAGATTGAAAAAGATCTCAAATGTATTACAAATCAATCGTGATTTCCACTTTCCAGACACATATTGAGAAATAAAACAAATGCCAGACTGTTGCTAGTGAGTTCAACCCAAGAGCAGACCAAAAGATGAGTAAAAAAGTCAGACCTGCAGAAAGAGAAAGAGTCTGTCTTCATATGAGGTTTAATATTTTTTTTAAAGCTTTACTATAAACTTGTGAACAAGTTCTAAAAATAACAAACAGATATGGCCTAAATTAAAACGGGGACAAAGTCCAATTTCAAACAGCTTTATATTTAACCACAGAAAATCAAAAATCTGAAAACAATATACGAATTTAAGCCAATTATCTTGGCTGCTTAAATTAATTTGTGGTTAAAAGGAAAACAACACAAAAAGCAACCCAGTTAATATACAAAATATATAATAAATAAAAGACATCCAGTACTCACAGTCAGGGCTCTGGAAGGTGAGAAGAGATGCAAGCTTTTTGTCCTCTTCTTTCTCAGGTACCAGAGGGATAGACAAACCCAACCTCTTTCTCACAGCATTGTCTTTCTCCTCTTCTTCAGATATTGCTTTCTTTTCGTCCTAAGTTCAAAGGCAGGTAACAAAAAGATATTAGATTAAGGCTGAGAAGAGTGCAGCAAAAACATTTAAGAGTGGGTAGTTAGGTTAGAGCAATATGGTAAAGATACTATATAAAATGATTTAAAGACAATTGTCTGAAACACAGAATTGACCGTTATTTTGACACAGACAAAAGACATCAGTAGTGGCAAATGAATAAAAACTGCTCGTTTTTTCACTCACGGTGTGCAAGAATGAGCGTACATTAAAGCAAAGTTTGAGGCGCCCGTATTCCTTCAAAAGACAGTGGAGAGAACGGGAATTAGGGAGACCATGTGGTAAAGTATGGAATTGCAAGTAAACGCGCAAACTATCCTTAGCGCATTAATTCATACCACATAAATGAAGATTCCAAATGAAAGCTTAAGGCAGTGGTGTCCAAACTGCGACCCGTTTCCTTTTTTGGAGTGGCCCGCGAGGTATTTTAGAGATGAAAGTTGGCCCGCTGTTAAGCAGGTTTTTATAATGTGAGATTCAAAGTTTGAACGCTAGGTGTCAGAAACGGGCCAAAGAATCGGAGAGGGTGCGCATTTCTAGCACAGAAAAACGGGGCAAAGAGTCTAAAAGCGGAGAGGGTGCGCATTTCTAGCGCAAAAAACGGGGCAAAGAGTCTAAATGTTGCCATAATTAAGAAGTTTAATATTAAGAGACATCATGAAATTAAACATCAATTTAAAAAATCTTAGTTTACACAACACTGTTAAAGATAAAGACAGTTAGTCAAGTAAAATGGTGTGTAAATGAAATAATCAGGAAAAAAGTATTATTTAAAGTGGTATATTTCATTAATTGTTTTATTACAGAGTGTGGCCAGAGACTTCAAGTATATTTCTCCTTCTGGCCGCCAACAAAAACGTTTGGACACCCCTGGTTTAAAGAATAAGAAGGGAACCCCCTTCTCTCCCCAACACAGTGGATCCTTAAAACAGGCAGCTCCTTTAGCTCAGAACCATTTGGACCCCCAACCTTCTTAGAGGAAGGACCAAGAGTTAAGAACACACAACTAAAAACACTCCCTAATGTCCTATGGGTTACGGTAATTGGGTAAACTTTACCACATCACAATGGCTCATAAAAAACAAAATAAAGGTTTTAAAGTGGCAAGTCAAAGGCTGATTGAGATGCTGTGTCATGATTTTAAACAGGCTGTTCATGATCGAAAAAACCCTCCAAAGTGACAGAACAGAACCAAAATTCTGAAAATTGTGAAAGACTCATTGCCAGTTATCACCCTTGACTACAGTTTTTGCTGCCAAGGTTTCACAACCAAGTGATTAGGTTTAGAGGGCAATTTTCTTTTTTTTTTTTTTACATAGGGCCAGGTTGGTTTAAATAGGCTTTTTCCTCTAATTAATGAAATCATCATTTGAAAACTGCTTTGTATATTTACTCAGGTTATCTTTGTCTGATATTAAAATTTGTTTGTTAATCTAAAAAAATGTAAATATGAAAAATAAAAAAATAAATAAACACATTTAAAAAAAGAAATCTAAAGAGGGGCAAATATGTTTACGGCACTGTGATAGCTGTGATTAGCGGCTATTATATTGTGCTTGGTGGGGTTTAACCTACCCTAAACTTCCTGCGGAGGGAGCTGTTGAGCCGAAAGTCATCCTTCCATCCAGCCTGGTGCTCCTGGAGATCAGTGAGGGAAGGTATAGCTGCACGCAGCTTCTCTTTGTCTTTTCCACCATGATCCAGCTTAAACATTGCATCTGTCTCCAGTTTCTCCTTCTCACTGTGCTCTGAAACAGAGACACAAAGGCAAAAAACAGAAGATGTCAGCCATAGCTACAGTATTATCCAAACTCTCTGCGTTTGAGTGTCAGTGTGTCTGTACCAGTGGTGAGAATCTGTTCATTCTCAGCCATGTTCCATCTCTCCTCCTTCCTGCTGGCTCCACTCACGATCACATAGTCACAGGTGGCTGGATCTGTCTGCATCTCTATGTAGTTCACACATAGGTGGCACTTCATTCTGAACCTAGGGTCACACACACGACATGCAAGAAACATTTACTTATGACATAGATCGTTCTCACACCTGAAAGTCTGGACCACAGTCTGAAACAAAGTTCATATGTTCAGTTTTGATTTCAGAGTGGTTTCAGACTGCAGTTTAGTGAGCACACCAAGGAACATGTCATCGTGACCTACATGAGCTGTATCATCCTGTACTTTACATTAAATGGATGCTCTGAAAAACATATTTGGTTTTTGATCTACCACACTGAAGCTAACTTGTCATTCTAGGCTTCATTACTCATGTGCATAAAGCCTAAATATAGATCTATAGGCTACTTATAGGAACTTATAATACCTGGTTAGCTATCTTACCAGTGTGCACTTGACCTGTCATTAACTACTAGCGAGTAATCCTGCTCAGAAAAAGCTAAAAATAAAATCCACTTGTTTCCAGGAATTAAAAGGACATAAGGTGGGCTTACTTGATAATTCATAATTTTTAAGGAACAAAAATTAAGTTTCACAATCACTGCACCACTCCACTGAGGTGTAATAGACAGAACAGCATGTCCCTTATGCATGATCCAGCTACACTGAGCTGAAATCAGGCTATTTAATGTATGTGTGCCGTGCGCAACCAACAGACAATTGTATCATTATTCTTCTTCACAGTGGATCAATAAAGTGTTCAGAGGGGTGAAAACACTTTCAGTCTAGTGATGTTAAGCAGTGTTAGCGCTTCAAAAGGCAAATAATAAGATAGTAAGCTTTAGCTGCTCAGTGATTCTCAGTTCAGATGTAGCGCTTTCCTGCGGATTTATTATTTAATTACAGTTACAGCTAGAGGGACCGGACGAGAATAAATATATGTGGCTTTTACTTGTTGGCGTGAGCTATGAGAGGGTAAAGGGTAGTTACCAAACAAGCAGTAAGCTGACCAGCTTCTTGTTGGACTTGAACATAATATTTTATTTTGTTGTCTGACACAGGTGTTTTGCTGTGTTGCACAATCTAATCTAGCTTGCCATAGCTAGTCATAATGCTACTTTATGGTGTTGTAGTCCACCCCCACCACCAATTTATTCCAGAAAATGAATTATTTTATTTCTCAAACCAGTTCTCTTCTCGTCAAAAAAAAAGAAACTTTTTTTTTTGCCATGACTATAAGTCCACCAGTCTCCGCCTCAGTGCAGTGAGTGGATAGCAGGGTCAGGAGAGTTTATTAAACATCCAAATATAAACAGTTGTATACTTGCATTCTGTGGTTTACATCCTTTTGTATGCTTTATGATAATCTGTTTATGCTAATAACAAATAAGGGGCAATTCAGCTCATTTATATCTAGGTATTAAATGGATATATTTTGTTATCCAAAGTGGACAAGCAGACTAGCAGCATTAGCAGCCCTGAGTTTGGAGGAAAATGATGCAGCTCAGGCCTTCAGCCAACAGCATTAACTGTATTTGCTAAATTAAAACAACGATTTATTCATCCTGTCTGAATATGCCATGGGTCTGACTTACCTATATATGGGTGTAGTGTAGTAATTCCCCACCTTTTTTTTTTCTGCATTATATCGGACCCCTAAAACACATTCCAAAAAGATAAACATACATTTTAGAGATATTAAGAGTGTTACTTTTGGATCATTTTCCTGCCTGTGTTGAAGGTCTAGATGCTTACCCATGCCTATGTGATTCTTACAGCCATCACACCAGATGTTATAGGGCATCTCAAACCTGGACACAAAGTATGATACATATTGTGTATCTCAAACATTTCTTTAAATATATTTTTTACCATATTTACCAGTGTGTTTATGAGCCTACATTGTTTATGCTAGCACTGCAGTCTAGTCAGAGAAATGAATGGCTCTTTATTTTAGCTATCTTCAGTTACATATTAGTTCCGTGATGCAGCACACTGTTGCCAATGTCTAATTCTTGTTAATGGCCAAAGGTGTAAAATGTTTTCACATTCATTACTCAAGTAGAAGTATAAAAAGTAGAGTTTAAAATACTTCTGTAGAAGTTAAAGTACCAACTCAAGCCTAATAGGAAAAATGACGTTAAGGACAAAAGACTAGCCCCCTCCCCATAACACATTTTTCTAATCATAATCATAATCATAAGTCATAATAGACTATAAATGTTATATTAAAATGGTAATGTTGATCAATTTTGGATGCACTAGACTCTCTGTTTCAGCTGCATACATGCCCAATGAAAATAATTGTACTTTAGTACAATGTAAATATATTAAAGTAGCTTAGTGTGAATGTTTGAGTTCTCGAGTCTCTGCAAGAATCATCTTCATACTAGGCTACATACGTCTGCTATGTTCTTGCTGGAGTGTGGTGCGTGACGTCGGCAGGTGAGATGGATCAAGTATAAACAAATAGTGTGTATCCAACCACAATCACATTCACTCTATCTGGATGGAAATATTTATCTGGATAGGTTTTTTTCTATTAGAAGCTGAAATGAAAACAATGCTATTGTTAAAAAGCAATTAATAAAAAGTTCAGATAAAATGTGTAAAATTGTAATGAGTAGAAGTAAAAAGTCGGCTGAAAAATAGTTACTCCAGTAAAGTATAGATAACCAACATTTCTACTTAAGTAACGTAGCAAATTATTTGAACTTTGTTACTTGACACCTCTGTAAATGGCCAATTAATATCTGTTACAGGTTGCATTTAGCCCCAGTTTTCTGCGTTACCTGATGATGAGGATGCCCTGTGAGAGTTTCCTGGCTCTCTCCCGCAGGGGGTGAGTGTTCCAGTAACCGTTGATGGAGCCATGCTGCAGAGTGAGAGAATCAGACAGCAGATTACAGATTATACCCAATTTGATCTTTTGTTTCTTTAATTCATGTACGGAGTGAACTTGAAGAATTAAGGCCATCCTCACCTTAGCAGGGTCAAAGTCCGGCGGGTAGTATTTGTTGACTCCTTTTCTCTCTCCCTAAAGACAATGATACATGCATGTAGAACGCAGTTAGTTACAGTGATATGACAGGGATGATATGATAGGAAAAAAAAAAATATATATATATATATATAAATATATATAATATATATAAAATTTACAAACCATGTTGCAGGGTGAGGTTCACTCTGCTCTCTGCAAGCTGTCAGTCAACACACCTGTGAAATAGTGACGTTAACAATTAATAAAGAAAAGATATCAAAAGCAAATGCAATCAAATGTACTAACTATGGGGAAGCTTTTGGAGGTCTGCTTCCATTTACCACCACTGAGAGTAATTCTTACTCAGTAATCCACAATATGACGTAATTGCATGTATTTTTTGACATCTGAATTTGGGAGTTTAGAGGGCCTAAAAAAACACCATATGTTGACACAATACAATATGATCGATACATTTATGATCATTTCATTACGATATACTGAGATATATACAGCGGGGAAAAAAATGTATTTGATACACTGCTGATATCGCAAGTTTTCCCACCTACAAAAAATGGAAAGCTCTGTAATTTTATTGAGGGTACACTTCAACTGTGATAGACATAATCTGAAGAAAATACATAAAATCACATTGTATTATTTTTTAAATAATTCATTAGCATTTTATTGCTTATAATAAGTGTTTGATCATCTACCATCAGCAAGAATTCTGGGCTCCCACATACCTGTTATTGTTTCATTAATAAGTTCCTATTCTGCACTCATTACCTGTAGTCAATTCAATTTAATTTTATGGTGGCTGTATTAACTGCACCTGTTTGAACTTGTTATCTGTATAAAAGACATCTGCCCATACACTTAATCAACACTCCAAACTTTCCACCAGGACCAAGAACAAAGAGCTGTCTAAGGACACCAGGGATAAAACTGTAGACATGGCTGGGAAGGACTACAGGACAAAAGACAAGCAGCTTGGCAAGAAGGCAACAACTGTTGGTGCAATTATTTAAAAAATGGAAGAAACACAAGATGACTGTAAATCTTCCTCGGCCTGGGGCTCCATGAAAGATCTCATCTTGTGGGATCGATGATTGGAACAACAAGGTAGGACCTGGTCAATGACCTAGTCACAGTCTCAAAGATTAACAACAATAACACACTACGCCTTCATGAATTAAAATTCTGCAGGGCATGCAAGATCCCCTGATCATGCCAGCACATATCCAGGCCTGTTTGAAGTTCTCCAGTGACTATTTGGATGATCCAAAAGGAGGGAAGCCGTGTTTGGAGGAGGAGGAAGAAGAAGAAGGATGAGTACAACCCGAAGAACGCCGTCCCAACCTTAAAGCATGGGGATGGAAACATCAAAATTTAGAGGGGTTTTCCTGCACAGGGGACAGGAAGACTGAACTGTATTAAAGGGAGGATGAATATACATACACATAACTCAAGACTTTGTTTAATAACCTTCTCTCAGTAAAAGCATTGAAGATGGGTCATTGCTGGCTCTTTCAGCACGACAATGATCTGAAAACATACAGCCAAAGCACAGAGTGGCTCCGTAAGAAGCATTTTAAGGCCCTGGAGTGGCCTAGCCAGTCTTCCGGCTTGAACACAACAGACATTTTTTGGAGGGAGCTGAAACTTTATGTTACCCAGCGTCAGCCTCAAAACCTGAAAGATCTGGAGAAGATCTGTATGGAGGAGTGGGCCCTGCTGCAGTGTGTGCACACATGGTCAAGAAATATAGGGAACATCTGACCTCTGTAATGGCAAGCAAAGGTTTCTTTACCAAACATTAAGTTCTATTTTCCTATCATACCAAATACTTGTTTCATGCAATAAAATGCTAATTAATTGTTTATAATCATGCAATGTGACTTTCTGGATTTTATTTAGATTCTGTCTCTCATAATTGAAGTGAACCTAAATAAAAAAACTACAGAAAAATTACATTCTTTGTAGGGGGAAAACTGGGAGTTTACCAAAATGTATTTTCCCCACTGAATGCATAGTACATGTGAATGTATTATTCCACAAAACGTTGTACTTGTTATTATGTTTTATTACACTCAAATTCCATTTCAAACCAGAGTTTCAAACCACTCCAGGTTCTATCTCATGAAGTGACTTGAGAGAATTATCCCGGCAGTGGGTAAAAGTGGAATCAAAGTAAGAGGTATACTGAAGAATCTGCAGTATAAAACATTTTCACTTCAACAATTATTTTGTTTACTTAAATATTGCATATGCGTTTCTTCATAGTTTTTTATTGTTTTCGTTATTAATCTATAATGTGAAAAATAATGAGAAGCGATGACTGGTACTGTAAGTTATATATACAACTGTTTCTTATAAACTGCTAAATAGATGTATGTATGGATGCTTCCAGTACAGTAAACCCGGGCAGCCCACAGGAGCTCCTCTACCAGAACTCTTACACAGATAATTAAACCACATAACTAAACTAATCATGGATCAGTGTGAAATACTGCAGCAGTAACTTGTCTATCTGAATCCGCCGTGTTTCTGTTCACAGGCCGTTAGCCTGTTAGCAGCTAAGCTAACAGCGCAGCCCGCGTTTCTCCTGGTTCTGAGGTGAAGAAAAGGGCAGCAGGGCTTTGTGTAGCTCCATGTTTCAGTATAGAGCTCACACTGCAGCGCTGTCAACCCCAGAGTAACCACAATAAACCCCACAGAAACTCACCGAGCCCCGGAGTCTGGAGTCTGAAGCTAGTCCGGATCACCAGCTTCTTTCTTCTTCTTCTTTCGTATTATTAGCGGATGGCGTACCAACTACAGGCGCATTACCGCCACCTACTGAGCTGTGGCGCAAAGGGAGACTTCAGGATAGTGAACAATAATACTAATTATAATGATAATAAACATATACATAAATACATTAAGATAGGGAAAAGAGAGATTTAGATTAAATTAATAAACCCAATATCTTTCAAAAGCAACAGAACTTGTTTATGTACCAACTCCATGCCCAGCCCATAGCAAAGCAACCCCTTCAAAAAACAGATGTCTTTGCTCCCAGTTTATCTGCCACAGAGCCTGAAGGCGTTTAAAAGCTTTAACCTCTGCTTTACTCAGAGGGATGCCAATATCTGCCGCTTCAAACACTGCTTGGCTGCAAGCCCACTATGTCGTTCCCTTCCACTCCAACATGGGCTGGGACCCATAGAAAATTTACACAGAATCGCTGCATTTGAAGCCGGAACAATGTTTGAAACAATTCCAGTAATCAGGTCTACAAGAAGATCTACCGGTTTGAACACTCTGGAGAGCAGATAAAGTATCTGAGCAAACTACCAGACGCATAGGGCAGACCTCCTCAGCCCATTGTAGTGCCAATAAAATTGCCATAATTTCAGTCGTAAACACTGATAGATCACCCGACAATTTCCTACCAAAGGACAAAAAGTGGGGAGGTGGACGGAGGATACACCTCCACTTCTAAACTTCCACATTACAACCTTCATCTCCACTTCTACACTTCCACACCACCACCTCCACTTCTACACCTCACACCACCACCTCCACACCTTCATCTCCACTTCTACACTTTCACACCACCACCTCCACACCTTCATCTCCACTTCTACACTTTCACACCACCACCTCCACTTCTACACCTCACACCACCACCTCCACACCTTCATCTCCACTTCTACACTTTCACACCACCACCTCCACTTCTACACCTCACACCACCACCTCCACACCTTCATCTCCACTTCTACACCTCACACCACCACCTCCACACCTTCATCTCCACTTCTACACTTTCACACCACCACATCCACTTCTACACCTCACACCACCACCTCCACACCTTCATCTCCACTTCTACACTTCCACATTACCACCTCAACACCTTCATCGCCACTTCTACACCTCCACACCTTCATCTCCACTTCTACACTTCCACACCACCACCTCCAAACCTTTAACCTCCACTTCTACCCTTCCACATTACCACCTCCACACCTTCACCTCCACTTCTACACTTCCACATTACCACCTCCACACCTTCACCTCCACTTCTACACCTCCACCTCCACTACTACACTTCCACACCACCACCTCCACCCCCACTTCTACACTTCCACACCTTCACTTCCACTTCTTCACTTCCACATTACCATCTCCAAACCTTCATCTACACTTCTAGACTTCCACACTACCACCTCCACTTCTCCACTTATTGCAATTACACATGTTTGGTTATACACATGTTTATTTTCTTTGTGTGTATTGGAACAACACAAAAAAACAGAGGAAAAAAGGCAAATTTGACATAATTTTACACAAAAATGGGCCGGACAAAATTATTGGCACCTTTTCAAAACTGAGGGTAAATAACTTTGTTTCAAACATGTAATGCTCATTCAAACTCACCTGTGATAAGTAAAAGGAGTGTGCAATTGAAAAATCACACCTGAAACCAGATAAAAATAATTTTAAGTTCAGCAACAGAAAAAATCAGTAGTCAAAAACAAAAACAAGTAGGTAACAAAGGCAATAAATAAACGAAACGCGTTGAAGAAGAGATAAATAACTAGATTCAATAGTCCGCAGTGAACAGAGCAAACTGAATCTGTATCTGGGGAACGGGAACGCTGTAGCATCACGTGCTAAGCAGAGCCATGGAAGTCCACTGTGAATGCATGCTGGGAATTGGAGTCTTTGATGTATTGTTCAGAGAAAAGTCATTATTGTTAACGAAAACAAACAAAATAACAAAAACTGAAAGTGAGAAAACATTTTTGTTAACTGAAACTAATGAAAACAGTAATTAAAAGAAATAAAAACGGTAACTAACCGGAACTGAACTAGAACAAAACACCCCAAACACATACATATATTCACTTTCTCACTCACACATTCTAAACAAACTGTATTTCAGGCAGCTGTGTTTACTTTTTGAAGTTATATATGTGAGGTACAGCATAGTTAGTTCTGCCCTAATATGGTATAAAGCTGTATCTGTGTATCTGTATCTAGTGCCGGGTGTACATTTTGTACTTTATATTTGAGTTAATAATTTTGGTAAAAAAAAAAAAAAAAAGAAAGAAACCTGTGGAGTTTATTGGGTTTCTGAGTTTGTTTATGTGTTTTATCAGATTGAGCTCTTTGATGTGATGTTGTGTCATGTTCATGTGTGTTCTATAGGCTATTTTAAGCAGCAGTTTTACATATATTTTGCACTTAAGGCTACTAGCTTGTAGACTGTTAAAGTTTTTTGTGGACAGTTGGTTGTTTCACAGTAACTGATTTTTTATGGTTTTATTACATAACACCTTTTTAAATTCTGCACCCAGGGGCGGATCTAGCCATTTTGGGGCCCTAGGCAAAATATAAACAAAGGGCCCTCATTCTTGAAACACACACATAAACCAAATAACTAGAGATGGAACGATCGATCGGCATTGTATCGGTATCGGCCGATTTTTAGCCAAAATACGTATTTTTTTTTACATTTTTCTTAAATTTCTCTGTGTAATAAAGGTTTTAACCCCACTAACCGGATAATACAGCTCTCTACAGTTCATCTAACAGCAGCAGTTTAGAGCAGCTGTCACGGAGTCACTGCTCGGATTACATTATAAACAGGTCAGTTAGCGCGCTGCTAACCTCATGATGTTTATAACTACGGAGTTTAAAACACACCACGGCTGCAAGGTTAGACTGTTAAAGGCTGCTGAAGACTATTAAAGGCTATTGGAGGTTATTGAAAGGGTTATTGGAGCAGAAATCAGTAAAGGCTGGTTAGATAAGTGATTCACGTCCTCGTCCTTTGCTGCGGTGAAACTGCGACTAGCGCTGTCACAGTGATGTTTATTAACATCATTAAAACAGATGTTGTCAGCTATTGTCTCATAAATATTAACTTGTATCTCTCCTAAAAAGCGTTTATTTTGGTCAGTAACACTCTTGTGTTCATTTACTATCAGTGTAAATTACCAGTGTTTGCTAAACACGTTGTGTGGCACATTGCCACGTCATCATATTATGGACTAGCTCAATGCAAGCAACGGAGGGGGACATGTGTGTTTGGACAATTAGTATTTAGACATTCATTTGGTATTCTACTGATATTTCTGTTGTTTTTTTATAGAAATATGTTTTTCTTTACTTAACATAAGTAACAAATTAGCATTGTTTTTGGTGTATTTACTGTAGCTGGGATGATCAGATTTGGTTGCCCCTATGGAGGACAGATTTGGTCGAGGCCCTAGACAAATGCCTAGGTTTGCCTAATTAAAGAACCGCCTCTGCCTGCACCTCGCAAAAAAACTAAAACTAATACTGGAATTAATAAAAACTATCTAAACCTAAGCACTAATAAAAAAAATAATTAAAACTAGCAAACCCACCCTAAAACTAACTAAAATTGAATTGAAGGAGAAAAAGTGAAAACGAAATAAAATTAAACTATAATAAGAAAATCAAAACTATTATAACCTTGCTCCACTGCACCTCTATCTCCACACCTCCACACAACCTTTGCTCCACCTTCACAACCACACCTCAATATCCACTCCACACCTCCACCTACACTACATACACTCCACACCTCCACTCTGCTATAGCTCCACTCCACCTCCACTTCATACCATTTCTTTGATTTAGTCTACAAACAATTGCTTTTTTCTATGGCCCGTTACCACCATATAACACTTACCCTGCGTTCACACTGGAAAGCGACAAAGCAACAGGCGACCATTCATTTCCTATGGCAGGGCGCGATTTTTCGCCGCGACACGCGAGAGGCGACAGAGCGACAGAGCAACAAGCGACACGGAGATGAATTTTTCTCAACTCTATGCAAATGAGTTATGACGCGGTGAAGCGACATTCTAACCCGATTGGCTCCTAGCACAAAGCAGATATCAATCTATCTATAACAATAAAGAGTGGCATGGCCTTGAGCTGAATTATAGAGCTGTTTCAGAAACAGATGTAGGGCAGTAGGATGGTACAATTTTGTTCCTATCTGACTGTTGTATTCACTTCATACATCTAACTTAAAATGTCTCTTTCCATCAGAGCTGATGTGTGACAGTCCTCGGGTCAGGGGAAGCCCACTAAGACACAGGATCACCGTTTGGCACAAAGGTAGAGTAAAAAATACCCTCTTATTTTTTCAAATATGGAACTGATTTACTCTGAACAGCTGTGCCATGGCTACCAATTGAGATATTACAGTGTGAGGCAGCACATAGGCATTTTCCTTCTGCTCATCACTTTCTAATGGAACATCTCTGGAATTCATTTGCTGAGTGTGTGTCCAGATGCTCAGACTGGAGGTCTGGAATCCAGAGTCTTTTTCCATCTTTTGCTAAATTTATATTAGCCAATGTTGTGGGCAAATGCTGAGATTAAACACAGGCCAAGAAACAATTACATTATTTTAAAGTTCTCTGATTGTGACCTGCAGATACACTATATATATATTTTTTTTTTTGTACACATGTAAACTTGAGTGACATCCCAATGTTAATCCATAGGGTTTAATATTGTGTTGGCCCACACTTTGTAGCATTGGAACTACAACTCTTTCAACAAATTTTAGTAGTATGTTTATGGGACTTTTTAAACATTCTTCTAGAAATGCATTTGTGACCTTGTTTTCTGCTCTTGTGCAGAATCTTTTGGGAACAGGAAGGGGTAGTCCCCAAATTTGAGAGCATGAAATTGTATGTAATGTACTTGGTATCCTGAAGTATTAGAGTGGAACTAAGGGGCTGAGCCTAACTCCTGAAAAACAACTCAGACCATAAACACCACTGCCCTAAACTTTACACTTGGCACAATGAAGCAACTTTCTTCATATTTCAACTTTATATTTTTTTGAAAACCACTAGAATGTGCTTCGTGTCCTCATGCTATTACCATAGCCACCATTTTGCTATTTTTCGTTTTTTTGCTAATTCTTTGCTAAAAACTAATTCCTGTTACTCAAAGCATAAAAAGTAACTGGAATGAGTGACAGTAACAGGAGTGATTCTTTTGTCATAAATATCAATTATTTAAACATGCAGTCAACCAATTCTTTAAAATAAACACTTTTTTGAAAGTCAAAGTGCTTAGTGGAATTGCTTTTAAACATGATTATTAAATGTTACATGAATTTTGTAACCATCTTCGGCTTAGAGTTGAAAAATAGATTTTTAAAACATAGTTTAATTTGGAAGAGTTACACCATGCAAATGGCCCCCATTCAGCTAGTTAGCAAATGTGTTTCTGGTAAAACGTTGGTGGTGTAGAAAATAGAGAGAGAGAAAGAGAGAGAGAGAGGGGGAGAGAGAGTGTAAGGCGTGTAGTTTTAGCTACTTATCTACAGATAGTATTCACAGCCTTGGATGAAGTTTGAAAGATGCAGACTTTACACCAGCCAACAATGTCTTTGAGTGTGTTGTGAGGAAAATAAGAAAGAATTGTAATAAACTGAGGACACTTGCAGATGCTTCTTTATATTCTTTATATTAGTTTTATCTCAAAGAAAATCCCAGCTGCACTACTTCTTCACATGCTCTCAGTTCTGCATCCCAATACTTTCCTACTGCAACACGCATATTCACAAAACACTCACAAGCTTTGTCTGAACAATACCTTCTATGACATCAAATACAATTTAGGTCACTGGTAAAGAATGTCTACTTAAAACTCACAGAAACATATGTAACCTGTCCTAGAAACTCTCCTTTTTAACAAATATATTTTTCTCTTCCTTCCCACTAAGCAAGGACTACTACTACAGGTCTACTAATTCTGCCAGATCTAGTCTGGGTCGTCCCAGACTGACTTCTATTTCACCTCGGGACAGAAGGGTTCTCCTCTGAGCTTGTTGGTGTGTCTGCTGATTGGTCAGAGACATTGTCCGAGGCAGGCCTAGGAGTGGAAGTAGTGACTTTTGGTGGTGCTGATGGCACAGTTTAAAGGTTACGTCTGAATGTAGCACCGTGCTCTGTCTCTCAATGATATAGGACCTTGGTGTGATTCTTTCTTTGGTCACTCTTGGGGGTGTTGGCCATAACTTATGATCATCAAGCTTAGTCAAGACATTGTCACCTGGTCGCAATGGAGGTAAACATCTCGCTCCGTGGTGTCTGTTGTAGTAGTAGGCTTGTTTTTTTTTCTCTTAAGGTGGTACTGATCTTGCGATCCATTAGTAGTTCAGCTGGGCTCCTGTAGCACCTGTAGTGTTGGCATGGTGTGGCTCAGTAGCACGTAAGAGCTAGTAGAAGATCTTTTTGATATAAACGACCTGTTTAAACGACTCTTTCTGCATGCACTTTTCCTTGTGGAGTCTGTGGACTAGAGGTTATATGTGTGAAGTCAAGCTCCCAAGCAAACACCTGCCAAGTTCTCTATCTAGGCATATCTGGTTTCGGCATCACTTAAACCTCTTGAACAATATGCCACTGCTCTCCAACCTTGTCCATCAAGCTGCATCAGCACAGCTCCAACTTCATAACTACTTGCATTGACAGAAACTGCCTGTGGATGTCATAATGTGTGACAGATGGAGACATTGTGAGCTGTTCTTTATCTCGTACAATGGTTAACAGACTGAGGCTAGTCTTGAGATGTACTTTTCCAGATTGCTGACCAGACCAGTCCCTTTTGAACTCCTTGACAGTTCTGGTAGAGAAATTGTTAATTGCATTGATCACTTGGCCTAGGAAGTTCAACTTTCTCTGCCTCAGCATTCCGTTTGAGACTGGCTGACTCCAACCTTTCTAACACACTTAGTAAGTGCTAATTGTGTTTTGTCACCTCCTTTCTACAAGTAATTTTGTCATCCATTAAAAAAGACACTCCCCTTCCAGTGTTTCTACCATCTTTCTCTGAAAGATGACAGGGGCACTTGTAAGCCCAAAAGGCAGACGTGTAAAGTAGTATCTGCCAAAGGCTGTTATAATTGTTGTGAGTTTTTGGCTGGCTTTGTTGAGCAAAATTTGACAGAACCCTGCTGCTGCGTCTAATAAAGAATAAAAACTATGAAGCTACTTAGGTCAGCAATGATTTTCTCTGCTGTTAAAAGAACACATCTCTCTCCCTTAACTGCTTTGTTTTGTCTTTTGTGGTCTGTCCCGATATATACTTTTCCTGATTTCTTTAAAGCTGGCACCATGGGTGCACAGCACTCTGTTGATTTGGTCACCTTTTGTACGATGTCATTAGCCTCCATTCTCTCTAGTACCTTCTTTACAGGCTTTAGGAGTGCTATGATAATTTTTTAAGCTGTGTGAACTTCACAGGGTTGGGCATACTCTAATTTTCACTGGCTATGTCTTAAGCAGGCCAAACTCTTCCCCAGAATTGCTCCCATGGGGAATTCTTTTCACTTGTCCAATTGCCTGGGCTACTGATCTGCCAAGTAGGTTATTTATGCTCTCATCTTCAATAACAAAGACTCTGAATGAGTACTGATTGTCTTGGTATTCTGCGTTTGCTGTGAAGTGGCCTGCGGACTTCAGACGTCCCTCTGGTCCATTGCAAGTGTACCTTTAGCATCCAGAAGCTTTTCATCAGGTTTCAGAATTCAGAAGAACCATGTAAAATATCTAACAGTCAAAATGACATAATCCTGGAACCCTGTAAGGTCTTTTAAATTACACACACAACACCACTGGGTATTTAGATGACATTAGTTCACATATAAAAACTATTATAAAAACTATTAAACTATTTCTACACTTAGCTTCATTTCGGCAGACGAGGAAAATAAGCAAATAGGGAGCTTTGACAAGAATCATTTGTGATACAGAAAGATGAAAATGTGGAACATTTTATCCATTTGTTTATTGCATGTAACCCTACGCAACCTCCCCAAAAAAAAACTAAATTCTCAAAAATGCAACAAAAAAAACCCTTCCCACTTCATTTTTTAAGAACTTTCAAGTAACAGAAATCATTATCAGATGTTTTTAAAAACACAGAAATGTCTATCAAACTTGTGTTGGAAAATGTAAAAAAACAAATAATTTTGATTTTTTTAAATTTACTGTTATTAAATCCGAAATCAATCATTTTCTTGATAAATCTAATATTAATAGTTTTTGTACTTAACATCCTCATGTTTTATCTTTGTTTTACACTTTAACTGTTTATCTATTTTTATTATTTTTAATCATTATTTGATCATTTTATGTTAGTTTATTTTCCTTCGCTGTTGTTGTCTTAAGTGATTAAACTTTTTACTTAATGCAATATAAATGTTTTTTAAAACAATTGAATGGGGGTAAATGGTATACCATCCCTATTCTAAAAAATATAGTATGACCTTTGTTAGGCCTATAAGGGCAGGCTCAGATCCCTCCTTGGAACAAGTTGAAAGCCATGTCCCGGGTGATCTATACATAATCTATATATAAAATGGTTCTAGTAAAGATGAGCAGTCTCAGAATGTTTTTGTCTAAAGAGTGCGTGATGAAAGAACTTGTACAGGCATAGAGAATGTGAAGGAGTAAGGGAGAGGAGTAAACTTAAGGCCATAGTGTTTTCTTATGAGGAAAAGAGAGATAGATTGAGTGATAAATGATAAGAGAAATATTTGATTTTACAGGGAGTTATAAGGCAATGAGCACCCGGTCATAACAGTCTGTCTTGTGACCCTCTAGACCAATCAGTGCGCAGAATTGAGAATTGGGTTTGTCCTCTTCCAAAAGTCCAGTCGAGCCATTGAAGACAAGTGATGCTGGATGGAGTGATGGGAGGCGAATTAGGGATCTGCTGGGCTGGTGGAGGAGGCCGGGCGCTGTCCTTTGCCTCAGGTGTGCTTGGTCGAATTTACGGTGTAAACAGCAGCCGTGCGGCGTGTTTGAGATTCCGCACTAATTCCCACAAAATGCTTCTTATTACGGCTCCTGCATTCCTGCCCAACACAGACGAACCCTATATGGACCAGAAAGAAGACCTGCGCCCTTCGGAATGCTCCGCCAACCGGCGAAGGCCTGAGCCTCAGTGATAGCCTCGTCTATATGCTCTGTGATATGTGTGAAGCAGAGTTCACCAGTCTCAGGCCTTGTGGTCTGGGTCACTATACAGACTACAGACTAAACTATCTAAATCTGTTGATCTCAAATTCTTTATTAACTATCAGTGTGGATCATTTAATATTTGCAGTTCGGTCTTCCAGGACAGCAGCTTTAGCAATCTGGTATCCAGTCTGGTGTCCACATTCAGCACCAGCAGAATTACACACAGATTCAAAGTGCCTAACTGGCAAATGTTGCCCTGAAGGTCTTGTGTCACCACTGTTGCTGACTAATCTAACAAGGCAGTTTAGACTGGGCAGTTTAGACTGTTCATGCATCATTAACTGTTTGCATAAAGTTTCAAGTTCCAGCATATTTGTTGTTTGCTCATGGTCTACCAGCCTGCTAGGGTGGGATCATAGGATAAGGGTGCACTTCAACTAGGCAATATATACCATCCCCAAGCATGTTTTTCGCTCCAAGGCCTCGTTTTTTTCTGCCCCTGCCCTTGTGTTTCCATGCCCTAAAGTTTCTATAGCGGCCATAAAAGAATGGCTGTCCTTCTCGTGGAAAGAACAATATTTTGTGCCCTTTTATGCAAAATGATGATGGTGTGCCCTATTAATAAGTGCTCACCTATAAGGTGTTTTCCATTCTCTACGAATAAAGAAAATGCAGTTAGGATGCCGGCGATGCTCGATAGGGTTCTCCTTCAGCTGATAAAACATGAGAAAGTGCCCAGGTATTGCCCTTTCTGTGCACATCACTTTTCTTCATCCCAAAAAGCTACACAATGATGAAATACATACGTGTATTTCTGCAAATTGTGAGCACAGGCCAGCAGGTGAGTGGGCAAAGGGTAGAGTTGGGAGTGAGGAGTTACATAATACAAGGCAACTGGGCCTTGAAGTCTATTCATCCAATCTGTGTAAAAACTATGCTCCTGGAGACTCAACCTTTCAACCATACATAGCTCAACTGAACTCGATCAGCACCTCTTTTTCAACCTCTTTTTCGGCCAGCATCACGATGTCATAATGACCGCAGAAAGCCATCCACCCTGCCCCACCCCCCCCCCAAAAGAGAGCCGAACACACAACCCATGAGTCATCTCGAGTGTCAGAAACTGGGCTAGGTTGTATACTAACCTCATTCATTCATTTAAGCCTTATGATTCTTGGAATGCTTAGTGTTGGTTTTTGGAAGCAACTGGGTTGGAATGGGACCCCAGACTTAAGACCTGGAGGACCAGAGAACTGTACAGTTTAGTAGTGTTTTCTGGAATGACACTGGGAAATGTGTGGAAGTGGGGAAGTGTGAAACATAAACAGGAACTGGAATGAGTGATAAGCCCTGAATGAACAACACTGATTTACTTTGTGAACACATCATATTCCAAGAGCATCTGACACATTTGTATTGAATTCCTTAGAGTAAGAGCGGTGATCTACAAGCAGCACCTCCCACATAATAGAATGCAGTTGTAATGACATAATGAGTCATTAAACCTTGCATGCCCCAATACACTTTTGCATGAGATGTGGCAGCTTGATTCAAGCTAGTGGATGGACTCACAAGAGAAAGATAGACAGATGTGGTGGGTACAGAATGAAAAGGAAAGAGAGATGAAATATGGCCATTCATCTTTTCTAAATCCTGTCTTAGCGAAGGGGCAAAGGGCAGAGGGGAAGAAAACATTCCTTCCGCAAGTTCCTGCAAAGAGAAAGAGATGATGATGAGGAGGAGGAGTACAGTGGAAGATACAGCAATCCCTCTGGTATGCCCTTACACAGACACTCTGGAATCTGGGCCTGTCTGAAAGCAGAATGGCAAGAATCTCCTATTAGTGTCACACAATGGAAAAACCACTCTCACTCTCACCTTATAAAACACGTAGTTAACATGCTGGGGAGGAGTGGGCTTACTACCCAGACAGATTAGAGTGGTCTGGCTGAAGTTCCTTCTCTTATCTGACTCTGCGCTGCAAGAATTGGATGTTTGCTTTCTGACACACTCTGTAAGCTGTTTGGCCTTCTTTAGGTCACTTAAGGCCAGTCTTCCGCAAGTTCCGTGGATGAATTGTAACCTCTGGATTGGGCTAAGATTCAGAAATTGCCCAAATTCAGAATTTGATTACAACCCCAATTCCAATGAAGGTGGGATGTTGTATAAAACATATAAAACAGAATACAATTATTTGCAAATCCGTATCAACCTATATTATATAATTAAATACACTACAGAGACAAGATATTTAATGTTTAAAAGGATAAACATTGAATTTTTATTAAATTACATTTTTGCAATTAATCACTCATTTTGAATTTAATGCCTGCAACATGTTCCTAAGAAGTTGGAACACGGTCATGCTTACATCACTTTTTCTTTTAACTACACTCAATAACCGTTTTGGGAACTGAGGACACTTAATTGTTGAAGCTTTATAGATATTATTTCCCATTCATGCTTGATGTACAACTCCAGCTGCTTAACAGTCCGGGGTCTGAGTTATCGTATTTGTGCTTCATAATGCTCCGCACATTTTCAATGGAAGACAGGTCTGGACTGCAGTCAGTTCAGTCTAGACTCTGCACTCTTTTACTATAAAGCCACGCTGTTGTAACACGTGCAGAATATGGCTTGTCATTGTTTTGCTGACATAAACAGGATGTAATTGAAAAAGATGTTGCTTGGATATGTTACTTTAAAACCTGCATGTACAGGGGTTGGACAATGAAACTGAAACACCTGTCATTTTAGTGTGGGAGGTTTCATGGCTAAATTGGAGCAGCCTGGTGGCCAATCTTCATTAATTGCACATTGCACCAGTAAGAGCGTGTGAAGGTTCAATTAGCAGGGTAAGAGCACAGTTTTGCTCAAAATATTGCAATGCACACAACATTATGGGTGACATACCAGAGTTCAAAAGAGGACAAATTGTTGGTGCACGTCTTACTGGCCCATCTGTGATCAAGACAGCAAGTCTTTGTGATGCATCAAGAGCCACGGTATCCAGGTTAATGTCAGCATTAACCACCAAGAAGGACGAATCACATCCAACAGGATTAACTGTGGACGCAAGAGGAAGCTGTCTGAAAGGGATGTTCGGGTGCTACCACGGATTGTATAAAAAAAAACATAAAATCACGGCTGTCTAATCTCGGCAGAATTCAATGTGCATCTCAACTCTCCTGTTTCCACCAGAATTGTCCGTCACCACAATAAATTATTGTGGTCTAAAACCAGGTGTTTCAGTTTCAGTGTCCAACCCCTGTACCTTTCAGCATTGATGGTGCATTCACAGATGAGCAAGTTACAAGAGGACCCAATGTCCATGATTTAAAAAAAACTATTTGAAATGTGGACTCGTCGTTCCAACTTGCATCAGTTCATCTCTGATGAGCTCGGGCTCAATGAAGCTGGCGGGGTTTCTAGGTGTTGTTGATATATTTAATTTTTGGATGATATTATGGTCTGTAGATGATGTAATCTTTACATTTCTTTCAATTGCACGTTAAGAAGCGTTGTTTTTAAACTTTTTGATTATTTGATCACGCAGTTGTTCACAAGTGGTAAAGGTTGCCCCATCCTTGCTTGTGAACGACTGAACTGATCAGGGATGCTCCCTTTATACCCAATCATGACACTCACCTGTGGAGTGTTTCACACAGGTGTTTTTGGAGCATTCCTCAACTTTCGCAATCTTTCGCTGCTTCTGTCCCAACTTCTTTGGAACGTGTTGCAGGCATCAAATTTAAACCAAAACCAAAGTTTATCTGTTTGAACATTAATTATCGTGTATTTGGAGTGAATTGAATTAAATATAGGTTGAAAAGAATTAGCAAATCATCATATTCTGTTTTAATTTCTGTTTTACACAACGTCCCAACTTCATTGGAATTGGGGTTGTAGATCCAAAAGACATCAGAATTTTCCACAGAGACCATAAAGGAAGAACGTCCCTCTTTTCTGCTTTGCTTTATTATGTTCCAGCAGGTCTCAGATTAGGCTGAAGCAGCCCTCCACTGGAAGAGGAATGACCAAATGAGACAAAAATAGCACATATCTATAATGGAAGCGCATGGCAGGGGAACGGAATACGGCCCATTACTCTTTTTCTGATGGAGCTGGAGAGTCCGTTCTCCTGGAGCAAATCCACCATCCGGCTGTAGGCCAGGAGATCTGCCACACCTCAGCAGATATATACACGAAACCAAAACTTTAGAGTCCTGTTAACTACAGCCCCTTTCACACATATGTTACCCATGGGAGTTGACTTATAAGTGCAAATGTTTTACTGGACTTTTACCAGATATTATTCTGCCAGCCCCAGTACAAAATCTGGATAATGTCCGAATAAGCCCATGTGCAAAGGGGCAGGTAATTTTCTGGAGATTTTGCAGTACATAATGCACTCACTACACAGGTGACAACATTTGACACTTGACACGGTAGTGGCTCCCTGATGCCTGTGAGTCACATATAATATAACTTTTTTTCTCTAATCGTGTGTGGGAAGGACAGAGAGAAAACAGAGAGTCTGTGAGACAGCCAGTCAGTTTTTAGTGTGGGCGGGCAGTGTTTTTCCCCCCTCCCGGACGGGATTTGTTCAGTGAGTGAGAGAAAGCAGATCATGGCGGAGGCAATATTAATAATTGTTGTAATATGATATGAAATGTTTTTTAAGTTGTGCAATTTTTTGTGATATTGTAACTGCCATTTTTTTCAAATAAAGGCTTTTTTTCACCAAAAAAAAAAGAAGGAAAGCAGAGGCAGGGCCTTCCAAAAAGAAAAAAGATAAAACTAATTTCAGCTCTGAAAACTCTAAATTTAATTTTTAAAAAAGTAATTAATATAAAAGTAAAGTTTCGTTATCCTTTGGTGTGTGTTTAAATTTTTTTTTGTTTTTGTTTTTTTTTTGGCGTGGGGGGGGAAAGAGGTATGACTCTAATCCTTTAGGTGATGGACGGCATTCAGGCAGTAAATACAGACAGACCTTGACTTGTGTATGGAAGTTTCCCTGTAAAGCACATGGTTTTACAGCCCCCCCGTCTCACTGAAGCTGTGTGCCAAATCACCCAGAAGCCTTTTCCACTGATCTGGAGTTAATTTAACATGAATGATAAATAACTGAGGCTTGTTTAAATCCAGCACAGAATCGTCTTGCACTGCTTTCCCAGCAGTGCTGAGTTAATACAGCTTCCTGTCCTTCACCACAACGTCTTAGCTTTACAATAAATAAATGTTCTAAATTTAACCTTTAGTTAACAGCATTATCCTACTGAACAGTTGAAGAATTGTGAAAAGTAGGCATGCCCCGATCTGGAAACATGTTAATGGATTTGGTCTGGGCTATTTTAAGGAGTATTTATGGAGTATTTGCTCCACAGTTCAGTCTATTTCGCCTTGTGGGAAAGTTCAATTTCAGATCAAGTCAGCCTAACAAAAGAACTGCTTATTGTGTGGAGAAGTTCCTGCACAGTGCAAGGCTAAACATCTCAAAAGTGCTCTTTAGCCCAGGGTTGCCAGGTCCAACAGAAATATCCAGCCCAAAGTCAGTCTAAACCTGCCCTTTAGATGCTTAAACTATCCCAAAATGTTTGAGCAAATGGCAAAACAACTTTGAGTATATGACTTATTTTGTTTATAAGGGATTTATTATCAGTATTGCTGTTTATCTCAAATTCATCAATAATATTGTAACATTAGTCTTTTATTAGTTCTTTTATACGTTTTATATCCCAGTAAAAAGCATTTAAGAGTAACATAGTAAGCAAAAACTTTTAACTTTTTTCTGTTCTTGCCCCTCCTAAACTCTCTTCTCTCCTTTTTAACATTTTTTTTCATCACCTGGTGATTTCTTGGTTTCTCCATTTGCAGCAGAATGATGTAGGTCTTTGGAGCTGCTCTGTGGGTTGACTATGACTGTTTTCACCATCCTTCTCCGTTGATTATCTGAAATTTTTCTTGTTCTGCCACTTCAGGCCTTAACTAGAACTGTGCCTGTGGTTCTTCCGTTTTCTCACTATGTTCCTCACAGTGGAAACTGACAGCTGACATCTCTGAGATTTGAGATTTCCCCTAAAACATGGTAGTTAACAATCTTTGTTTGTTTTCAGGTCATTTAAGATTTGATTTAAGAGTCTTGTTTTAAGGCTCCCATGTTGCCACTATTTAGAGAAGATGCGAAGAGGAGAAAAACTTGTAATTGGCCACCTTAACACTTTCTCAGAATTGGATTCACAATGTGCGTCAAGAGTCAGTGAGCTTACCAAACAAATTTTGTGTTCCAGTAATTAGTGCTAAAGGTGTGCAAATCAATAAAAAGACAAGGGTGCCCAAAATAATGCACCTGCCTGATTTTGTTTAAAGAATTATTGCACACTTTCTGAAATCCTATAAACTTTATTTCACTTCTCAAAAATCACTGATTTATACAGACAGATCATGAAAGTTATCAGGGGTGCCCAAACTTTTCAACTTTTCAATTTTTAAAAATGAGAAACGGCTTAGGAATATTCTGTAAAAATAAGAATTTATCTTTAAAATGGTACAGGAAGAAACATTCTCTAAAGACACCTGAATCGGTCGGGTTGTTCCAAAAGGGTTTTCTTATACCTATAGGTCAAGTATCTGCACTGTTCAACATGTGTAATCTTGTGCTGGTGCTAGGCCAAGTTGCACTATGAATATTTAGTAGTTACGCCCACATGTATCTTCAGAAACCTAAAAAGTTTTGTGCAAAAGCCGGCCTCTGTACACACCCTACAACTCTCTTATCTTGAGCATGGCCTTATAGGGCAAACGTATGACAGTGCTAACAGTCAGACACATTCCATGATTTCTCCAGCGTTAGCTATTTAAGGAATGTTGTTAGGGGGAAAAAAACGCATTTCTGATAAAATCCCTAAAATTTATGCTCGGATTTCAGTAGACAGTCATCGTTCTTGGAATTTTCAGAAAGATGTCTGCCACTGTCTACTTTGTTCTTTTAATTTTGACCCCTCTGGTTATCCCATCTTTATAAGTTTACTTTTAAATTAACCCATTAATTCTTGCCCATTCACGCTCGTCACTCTTTCTGAACGTTATCCCTTCTATTTCTAGCCTGCCAGGGTACGTGACTGGTTAACAGTCGATGGCTCTAGATCACAGATGCCTTTCTCATCCGCCATGCTAGCAGCTTTAAATGATTTACCCTCGCCTGCCATACACTCAAGGCCCGGCGTTGGAAAACACCTGCGACTGTCCAAAAAATGGTATTTATGCCATTTTAATATACATTTTTCTGAGATCAAACCGGCCCTTGGCTCAAGAGAGGATCACCCGCCCCGGGCACAGGTGAGAGGGATGGCGAAAGAGGGAGGGGCGGAGGAATACCCCCTTCCCCGAGCCCCCTCAGAGAAGTATATATGAACCAGGGTCTGGTATGGCTCAGCATCATCTACTTACTCAGCCTCACTGCTGCCGAAGAAAGGATCAGAGCAGAGATCACAGAGATATAGCAGAAGATGAGGTCCCTGCTGAAGCTCACCATGCTGTTGTTCTGCGTTCAAGTGGGAGATGGACACTGGCTGAGGACGCTACTGGGTAAGTTGAAAAGGGATGATGGGGAGCAGCGTCTGGGTACTTTTTAGAAGAATCACTAGCAGATTTTAAACTTCAGTTGGGGTTGGGTTTCCTTGAAGGCATCTTCTTAGCAAACAAGAGGATTTTTTAAATGGTTCAGCGAGCTTCATATATAGCACTGATGATTCCAATTATTAAGATGTCTTTGGGAATTTGGGAAAATGGATACTGGCTGTTTCTTTTTGTCTAGTACAGTGGGCATCATTTATTACTGAGGTCTAGTACAACAGCAACTTGGTGAAATAGGCTTGACAATTGAATGGCTTTGCTGTTCTGGATGATGACCCTTAACGTTGCCTAGTTTTAAGGCTTTAAATTCTGTAGATGTTTTTCTTATTGAGATTTGAATTTTTCTTCAATCGTCCTAAAAACTGACACTTAAACTCCTTGGCTTTCTCCAGCATCAGGCAAACAAGAGCCTGGGCTCCAGGAGGACCAGAGGAAAAGAGATGGAAAGCAGGAGGAGGTTGTGGTCCGGCCCCGCCGCAGTGCTGAGGAGCCATGTGGCCTTCATTCCGTCCTGCTTCCCGTACGAGACCTGGGTCTGGGCTACGACTCTGATGAGATGGTGCTGTTCAAGTACTGCAGCGGTGCCTGCCCTCGCATGCTCTCCAACCACGACCTCACGCTAGCCACCCTGCAGTACAGTGGCGCACTGCCACACACCACCCCGTTACGCCACCACGGACCTTGCTGCCGCCCCACGCGCCTGGAGGACATGGCCTTCCTTGACAACGCCCACCGCTGGCACAAACTCGAGAAGGTCTCTGCCTCCGCCTGCACCTGCATCGGCTAGAGGGCTGAAAAGACCCTCAACGGGCTGATCTGCGATAAGCTGATCACTTTTAACTTTAAGAGAGACTCTTTGACTCTAAAAAAAAAAAAAAAACTTGCTCAGGCTGTACATAACAGATTTCTTGTTCATGGTTCATAAGGGACAGGTTGTGTAAAGCTGTTTTTTGTATCGACACTTGATGAAGAAAAAGGAATTTACTCATTTAAGACTGATTTAAATCATCTTAAGGTACTTATTAATTATTAATAATATAGATTTGACATAGGCATGCAGTGCGGTGGCTATAAACCTGTTAGCACCATTAGATTCTGGCTTATTATATGTGGAATAACTGTAAAATACATATTTGCCAAAACCACCATTTCACTTCAGATTGTGTATACAATCTGAAATAAATTATTCAGTTTTAGATTGGGATTACTGTACAGAACTCGCAATCTGCTGCCCAAAGCCCCACCCACCCTGACATCTTCAGTACAACAAGGAGCGTTTCATTTCTGGTGACATTACTGTTAATAAGCAAAAAGATTAAGTAACATTATGCAGTCTGTGATAAACTGCTCAGCTTTAGGTTGGAATTAAGACAGCCCAGACTGAACTAATGTATTTATGTAAAATAAGTTATTTATTTATTTTTTTAACTTATTGTTTTTTGTGTGTGTGTGTGTGTGTTCCTCTATGCTGTGTACATAACTTTTGTACAGTTCCAATAAACTATATATGTTTTATGTGACTCAAGTTATTGCTGTGCTGTGGTGTTAGTTCTCATGTGAACTCATTTAATCAGTGAAGTTACAAATGAGAAATACAGCATATCAAAATGTACATCAATGCAAAAATAGAATTACACTGTAATTACACGAGTCCAGCTCATACAAAGACTTTTTCTCCAGTCACTAGTCGGTCATGGCGGTATCGGACTCCGCGTCTGCAGGTTCCGCCCCCCAAACCTGCACGCGACCCTCCATGGCCGTCAGTAGGCAGGGCTCTGTCGGGTGAAAGGACAGAGACTGGACAACGGCCTTCCCAACAGGCAGCTTCAGTGTGACTGAGCCCTAAACACAAGAGAAACATGAAGAGTTACAGGAGCAGCCATTACAGCTTAAAAACACGACAAACATGCTGGTGCTTTTACTACTGTGTGTTTTAAATCTACATGGGAGATTGTTAAATCTACATTGTATAATGTATCTGTCAGGTCTCATTTACTGATACACTACTTACATAACAAGCACCACTTATCTATGTTTTATATATTAGCTCCACTGATCTCACAGTAGCACCACCGGAAAATCACAGAGCAGTTATTATTTGGGTGGTGGGTCATTCTTAGCACTGCAGTAACACTGGCAGGGTGTTGGTGTGTTAGTGTGTGTTGTGCTTACATGATTAGTCACTGCTGTGACTTCCGTCTTGTGGAGACTGATGAAGGACTACAGGAAGACCAGCACAAACTGTGTCTCTGATTTTACATCTACATGGTGGAGCAGCTAGGTATAAGAGTGTGTAATAGAGTGGACAGCGAATAGACAGTGTTTAAAAAATACAGCAAAAAAAATTAAATTGACTAGGAGCGTAGAAACAAGGAGGTTATGGTTTATGGATTGGTGTGCATCTTGGCATCATTATAGAGGAAGGAAATAATTCGAAAATTTTATGGATTTTTTATAGAATATTCTGACAACAAAAAGCACAGTTATTCACATCATGGTTTTTTTTGCCAGTGATCATTTATGTATAATACTCAATGCTTTCAATTCTGCTCACCTCCACCAGATCCCAGTAGTAGACGTGGCCATCCTCAGAGCAACACAGCACATGAGTGTCTTTGTTGGACAAACAGCAATCCAGCTTATAGTCTTTATTCTGGTGTCCAGTGTACCTGCACAGCAGCAGAACATTAAGGACCATACAGACCAGGACCATAAGGTACATCAATCTAAACATCACACTGAATTACAGCACCAGTAGATTCTGCCTTTTTTCAGATATAGTGTAATAGTCTAAATTCAGACTTGTTTATTTATGTCAATTATTATTCATTATTTTTAATTTGTGCTCGACAATAGTAACAGATGCTGCAAATACTCTAAATCTCTTACAACACAAGACCACTTTATTTGCCTAAAAATAAAAAGTATTCATAGAAGACATTCACACATTCCAGAGATTATTTTCAGGAGATTCTAAGCTACTCAAACATGTCTTAAACAAATTATCACACTATTGTATTTTATTGAACAATAATATCTGAAATATGCTGCTCTCTAGTAATCAAATATGACAGGCCAGCTTCAAATGAAATGCAAATGTTAAAAGAATTTAGATACTTGACCCTATTTTGATCAAATAATATATTTTTAGTCCAAATAAAATAAAATAAAATAAAATAAGACTGCTCTTTATTGTTTTAGTATCCACTTTTGATTAATATGATCTTGCCAGAGGACTTTTATAATAAAGCCCACAACAGCAGATTAGCAGATTAGTCACAGTGAAGCTGGCTGATGAATAACTGGCGCAAACAGTTTTTCTGAGCTGGATTAATTACTGATTTTTTTTTGTTTCAGAAATTATGTTAATGTGTTGTAACATTAGATCAAGTTCAGCTGTTTGATAAGAGTATGAGCTTTATGTGTTGCTCTGGTCTCTGATCAATATTCTGTGATTAATAAAGATTAAAAACATAATTTAAATAATTGCTTGTACCTTTTTTAAGTTTTTTTAAAAGGAAATGAACACAAGCTCCATATTCCACCTGCATAAAGTTGGAAAGGAAACATGACAGCAGCTGTGTGTGTGTGTGTGTGTGTGTAAATATTTAGTTGACATACTCTCCCAGCATTTCTCCTGAGCTCTTGTCCAGCAGACGTACAGTGGAGTCCAGACTGGAGCTCAAAGTGCACTGACCATCCTGACTGAAGCAGACACATGTGATTGGACCTGCATTGCGCAACACACACACACACACACACACACACAAACAAACACACACACAAACACACACACACACACACACACAGTTAGACATCCCAACCTCTTCACATCCGATTAATACACACTGAGGTCTAAACACTCACTGCTGACGAAGTCCACGTGCAGCTGACCCATTCGCAGGTCATATCGCCGGAGTCTGCCATCTACAGAACTGACAAACACACAAACACAGAACACACTGACTTCCTGTATTTGTAGTCCCACATTATATTCATCTTACAGTGCATCAGCACTCATAATGCTCAGTAAGATGCCGGATATACAAAGATTCTGACCTTCTCTGCAGTTTATACAAGAGAATGTTTACTTGGAACAATTTGTTTAAAGCAGCGCTATGCAGCATTTTCCCTTTTAAAAGTGCAGCTAAACAATCCAGTTGATGCTCCACTGACTAACATTTTGCTGCTATGAACTCAGCTTCTCAAAAACAATGTGGCGGCACAAGGCACAAACTCCTCTTCCTGACTATCTAGCTATTTAGCTGTTTAGCAAACAATATAACGCTAGATACAGGTTTTAGAAGAGTCTCTTTCCATTCTCTGTCAGTTTAAACTGGTTTTGTTAAGCTAAGCAGTAAATTACCAGCACCTGTAAAGTAGTAACTCCAGCTCTTGGGGTGTGTAGTATTTTTGGAGCAGTGGAATTTTTCAGGTATAACAGGCTTGGCTAAGGCTAACGCAGCTAGCAGTGCATAAGGCTAGTTTAGCTAGCTATGGATAAAGTTCACATGAGCCGGTTTATAATATGACTTTCTTGCCATGGTAGAAGCTACTAAACGCGTCTTTTACTAACTGACTAGCTAATTTAGTCAGATAATTTATCACCACCACTAGGTTAGCTTACTAGGGACTGGTGTTTAAATTAATTAAAAAAATTGAGTGTTCACATTCATATCAGTGATCTGTGTGCAGCTGGGATAAAAAGGCAGAGGGTATCTGAGAGAGATAAGTTAGATAAGTTAGCAAGGTTAGCTACAGTGATCTGAATTATGCTGGATACTGCAGTCATGCTACACATTCTAACCTGAACTGTAATCAGTCACAATGGAGAAGCAGCCGTGTCAGATCTGATTAATACCTCGGGAGTGTTTAGAAAATACTCCAAAATATACGTCAGAAACTGATAGTTAGTCTCTATAGTGACTCAGTTATAGTGATTTGTTATGTCCAAAACGATTAATCGTAAACGTTACTTATGGTCATCCCTAGCAACTATCTAGCCATTTAGCAAACAGTATAACGCTTTATACAGGTTTTAGAAGAGTATCTTTCCATTCTCTGTCTCTCTTACCAGTCTAAACTGGTTTTGTTAAGCTAAGCAGTAAATTACTAGGAGCTGTAAAGTAGTAACTCCAGCTCTGGGGTGTGTAGTATTTTTGGAGCAGTGGAATTTTTCAGGTATAAACAGGCTTGGCTTAGGCTAACGCAGCTAGCGGTGCATGAGGCTAGTTTAGCTAGCTATGGATAAAGTTCACATGAGCCAGTTTATAATATGACTTTCTTGCCATGGTAGAAGTTACTAAACGCGTCTTTCACTGGATGGTGTAGATTCAGCCTGACCCAACTTGGCAACCCGATGTAGCGCTGTGTCTGGGGAGGGGTGGGTGGAGCAGACTACTCTCTGTGATGTTTTAAAATTGGATCGCTCCAGCTATTACACACGCTCGCTCTCTCTTCCTACAGAATGTACCTTTAACTATTCAAAACACGTACTAGTCAAACTCAGGCAGCTTTACTTAATTTTTTACAAGGTTTCTAATCTGAAGATGGTCACAAAACTCATGTGACATTTAAAAAGCATGTTTAAAGCAAGTCCACTAATTCCTTTTAATTCCTTAATAATTTTCTCTCAAGGAAGTCTTTATTTTAAAGAAATTGTTAACTGCATGTTCAAATAATTGATATTTATGATAAAAAAAATCCTGTTACTGGCACTCCCTCCTGTTACTTTTTATGTTTTGAGTAACAGGAATCAAAGTAACAGGACTGAGTTTTTAGCATGGATGCTATGTATTTTAAAAATAAAAAAATAAGATGTAAGAATTAATTTAGGTAACAGAAGAGAGTGTTGAGATTGAGCTCCTCAGCCATAGGTACAATAAAATCAAATGTACAGAAAAACAAATGAGGGAACTTAATTTTGGTCTTCCCATGGTCTTCAGAAGAACCAGCTGATGTCACTTCCTGCTGTAGATGGGATTTTTGAGATGGGGTAATGTGTTACAGAAACAGGAATGGGTAAACCCAGGAACACAGCGAACACGTGTATTTTAACTTAAATATTATGGATTTATTATGAAATAAGTCATTTTGAAGCATTGGATTTTGGACTCACACAGCAATGCAGAAAATTACATCTTTGAAAGATTTTAATAATTATATTTCCTAGTAAAGTTTTTAGAATGGGGAGAGATAACAAATGCTATTTTTTCAGTGTTCTAAGTAGTTTTTACTTTTTTTTTTTTCTATTTCTTACTTTTGCAATTAGGTCAACGTACAAGACACTATGCTTAGTAATAAAATGTATTTTTACATTATTTTGTGTGCACATTTTTTATACATGTAATTTTCTGTATATTTTTAAGATTTGTGATGATGTGATGTACCCATACTGTGTTAACCAGAGAGATACCAGTGGATACGTCATGCAAACACATAATATCCAAATACTTAAATCATTTTGATATCATTTAATATCAAGCACAGTAGTCTATGTACTGCATATAATATGACTCCAGTTACAGGTACAGTCTTAGGGCTGACACAGTAAAACATAACTTTGCATGCATTTTAAAACACTACTCAATATGAGCTATGAGGTTAAAGCTCACCCAGTCAGCAGCTCGTGTTCAGACACCTTCAGACTGCTGACCCCGTCCCGCGCCTCATCCAGAACCTGAATCGGCTCCATTCTCCTGGATCGAGTGTCCCAGCAGCGCACTGTGCCATCTATAGAGCCTGAAAGACACAAACAATACAAACATCCATGCAGACAAATCAGTTACATGTTAGAGATAGATTAGGTGATGCTTATTTAAACCTGGAAAACTCACCTGACAGCATCACTGTGGCTTCCTCATTAAACCGCACACAGTTCACTTTCTAAAATCAGAAAGACAAGTGTACAGTGATTATTAAAGATCACACAGACATGTTACTGACATACAGAAATAAAGAGATTCTGCCTCAATAATTTGAGGCAATTTGTTAATTTTTGAGTTAATCAGACTTTTAGTTTGCCTACATTGCAAGTGAGTTTAATTGATTTAATTGTTTTGTTGTGATATTAACTTTTAGCTTTGCACAATAATTCTATTTAAATTCGAATTGAATGGCCAGGTAAATACTTAAATATAGGTTTTAATTATTAATAGAAAATTAGATGAAAAAAAAGCTACAGTGAACAGTAAAGAGCACACAGCCAACACAGAGTTAGCATCTCAAAAAATGATGTTTGTTCTTACTGCTTACAACACTAAGGCCAAGCAATTAATTATTACATAAGATATACATGTTTACCTCAGGTAGTCCAGGGGGAATCTGAACAAGTGTCAGAAACTGAGGGACACATACAGTATGCAAATACATTGTGCCAAAAGCCAATAGAAACAAAGTGGTCATAAAACAGTTCAACTTAAATATCTCTGTTTAAGTGTATGTGTGGTACAAACTAACTAACTAACTATGTTCAAATTAAATTTTGAACTGTTTGTCACGTTTCCACCATCAAAAGTAGGTTCCGGAACCAGGAACATTCATTTGCAGCGGGAACTGAAGAATACTTGGTTCTTCAATGCAAACTATGACTTCTTTTGTTCACTCCCACTGTGTAACGCCCTCTGTTGATGATGTATGATGTGATGTTTTGACACTTCCACTAAAATTGCTGGAAACGTGGGCTGGTTCGCTGAAAAGCACCACAGTTTGTATAAGCTCAAATGGAACTGGTTCAAGAGCCAGAATTCTTTTGGAGGAAAAGCATTAAGTGTGGATGATACAACAAAAATCCTTTCCTTTCTGGCCAGTAATTAAACTGCTCCTACCCACCCCTGCATGTCCACGCAGTTTGCGCGTGACCTGCCCAGTCGCAACGTCCCACAGGATCACCGTTTTGTCCGAACTGCACGAGCACAGTTGGCTGTTGTCATATGACCTGCAAGAAATGAAAAAACAAAGAGGCAAGTCTATCACCCCCTCAAACTAAACTATATAAAAAAAATAAAAGCTATACGTTTTTTTTATTAACAACAGTTATTCAGTTATCAGTTATTCAGTTATATGCAACGCAAGAGCATGCAGAATACACGGGTGCAAACTTGCGGACTTGCGGAACCAATGAACGTAATGTGAAACTAATGTTACAGTAGTGTAGCTGTAGCACTGTTGCGATTACTCTGCCCTGAGAAGTTAAGCTATGAGCACATGAGCTGAGTATGGCAACTGGAAACAGTGCACCGGAGAGTGCAGGCTGGAGCACACAAGCAGAGAGTAAAATTGTGCCCTGCCATAGAAAATGACTGGTTGCCTGTCGCTTTCTAGTGTAAACACAGGGTTAGGCGCTCGTACTGTCTCTCGCTCTGTTTTTTTCTCCAAGATATTTATTATAATACAGTACAAAATGATCTAGTCCTAATTTTACTGTCCCCTCACAATAATACTGGGAAATTTTAGCATAAAAAAATGAATCCTTATTTTAATTTTTTTTAAAGTAATTGACCCCACTAACATAATAAAATTTTGATCTAGTCAAATGCTGAGATTTCTTAAAAAGAACTCAAACACTGAAATGCATCCAGTAATATGCTTAGGAAAAAATATTTATAGTTTAAGCAGTTACAGTAATATTGCTGTTTTTGTTTGTAATAAAGCTCCACAATCATGCCCTATGTTTGTTTGTTTGTTCCAACAAGATCCTCTCATGAGCCTCTCATGATGACAGTAGGAGAACCCTGGTTTCAAGCATTTAATAAAACAGCTCGATCCCCATTAAGCATTCCATCCCAAAAAACAAAACATGGTTATAAAGATGATTTATTGTTATTATGAAGCTAAAGGAGAGGCTATACAGAATGCCCAGCCTTTATTTTTTTCACCAAACGTACCGAAAACGTACTGAACCGTGGGGTTTATACCGAGGTGTGAACCGAACCGTGAATTTTCTGTACCATTACACCCCTAATCAGTAATGTAGAACCAAAGGCTTCTGCAACATAAAATCATTAAAATAAAATAGACATCTGGTAGTAAGGGAATAATAAGGCAAAAAGAATTACTAGACGAACCACAAAGCTCTCACCCATCAGCGTCCAGCACCTCATAGCCGTGGCCGGTGTAGGTCTTCAGCAGCGCTCCTCTGCTCACGCTCCACAGCTTCAGGCTTTTGTCGCTGCCACAGGTCAGCAGATAGTTGCCATCAGCTAAAAAAAAGAACAAAATTTGATTAAGACTCTGTCTTGATAAAAACATTATCTTGTTAGCGTATGATAAACAAACATTGTAGCCCTATCCTGATTCACCATATATATAAAAATAATGTGATCTCTGATTCTAAAACCAGAATCCTTTCTGAGTTCAATGCCACCCTCTTCTACTAGACTTTGTTGCCTGCAAATGAGAAAACCTGCCATTCAGGGGCAAAGCAGTGCTGTACCATTAATCCTCATCACTTTATAGTAATCAAAACTAATGCGCCGGGTCAAAGGACCCCAATGAAGATGATTTATTGGTGCTAACCATCACTGATTGTAGAAACTTCACATTAGACCTCATTAGCAGCTTGGACTGTGTGTCTCTCCACTCTTCCTTTAGACACTAGTCTCTTGATTTATAAATGAAGTTCAAAATTAACTGATGGTCAGTGATGGTTTGGGAAGAATTTTTACAGCATTTCATGCTTCCCTCTGCTCACGAGCTTTATGGAGACGCGGATTTTATTTTCCAGCAGGACTTGGCACACTGCCAAAAGTACTAATTGTTTTAATGTAATATTTTAATTGTCTGAGACACTGTCTTTTTTTTAATTATTAGCTGTAAGCCACAATCATCAACATTAAAAGAAATAAACACTTGGAATTGAGCACTCTGTGTTTAATGAATCCATATATGTTAAACTTTTTGAATCAAATTACTGGAGAACGTTTGTTAGTGTAACGTTAATAGTTTTATACTCTCCAGTAAAGTTTGTGTTGATAGTGATGCTGATGTGGTGATGCTCTGATAGGGTGTTTATATACAGTGTTCTTTCTGTCCTAAGCTACACTCTCTTCTGTTCTCATATTAACACTGTCTGTGATCTGCTGTAAACTACCAGGAGAGTGTTCATTGCCGCTGCCCGCTGAGGAGCCCCCTGCCCGGGTTACCGTTGAAGTGCACCGCCCTTACGGCGCCCTGCTGGCACTCCAGGCTCCGGTGGAGGTGCTGCGGGAGCCGGGGAGCCTCCGGCCGCGGCGCGGGAAAAGACATGCCGGGTGAACCAGCCCGCCGCTCCGGTCTCCTCCAGAGCCGCCGGAAGACCCGGTTAGCTCTGTTTACCCCGGGTCCGGGTTAATTCCTGGGTTCAGTTAGTCTGATCCGGATTAAAAACAGAGAAATCCTGTACAGCACCGTCCTATGCGCTGCCGCCTGTGAGAGGACTGAGCCGGGCTCTCTCTGTCTACAGCGCCCCTGCTGACCCGGAGCTGCAGCAGACCTGCCTTCTGTCCGAACTCTGCTTCCAGCGGTATAAAGAATATAAAGGCTTTAATTTAATTTTACAGAGTCCTTAAGGTGACGTCATGTTAAAATAACAAGATAGTTAAGTCGTGGCCACGATTTATTAAGGCGTGGGAACGAGACAATTAAGTCGCAGCCAGAGAATAATAAAGTTTGCTTTTCTGTAAATTAATTTGTATGAAGAAACTGAATATTACATCAAAGCTTCAAATCCAAGGTAATATTTTGTAAGAAAATGGGGAGTGAACTTGTTTCTTTTTATTTTCTTCTCTGATTGAATTATGGTGATATTTTGGAGTCTCTTGCAGTGAGATAAGGCATAATTCTAAATAAAAGACAATTATTTTCCTAAAAACTCATAGGCTCAGATGCAGACAGTATGCAGACATGTTTAAATTACTTATGCTGTCCATACACTACACGAAATTGAAAAGACTTTAAATAGACTAAAGTCTGATCCACCTTAAATTGCTGCATCCTCTGCCATGAGTTTCAAATGGTTCACCATTTAAGGTGGAACAGAAAAGTTAGCTGGCTAGCTACCAAGATGAACTACTTGCAATTTTCGTATGCTTATTATTGAGAAAATGACCATAATATATTAAAATGACAAATTAAACTGTGGTAATAGAGTGGTTATTTTGTCGCCATCTTGCCAGTGATACTCAGCGCTATGTTTCGAGTGTGCCTTTAAAAAAATTCAGTTTAATGGGCCACATAGTCCTCACACTCCCCCTACACCTCCAATCTAACTAGAATCAGGGAACCCTATCCCTAGGCATGCACATGTAAAGGGGGAAATCCCTACTGGGCCTTGGACTCCACTTTTAACCCATCCATAAAGTGAACACCTACATACTTCCTTGGAGGAACTTTTAGCCTTAACCTCTTTCAAACAAAACACAGAACATTCATATGTACAGTCATGACTGAAATTGGCATACCTGCAATTTTCTTCAGAATTCTCACTTCTCCTAGGAAATTATTGTAATTACACATTTTGTCATACACATTTACAGTATTTCCTTTGTGTGTACTGGAACAACAGACAAAAAAATGATTCAAAGTTTTACTGCCTCTGGAACTGGGTGCAAGACATCATGAAATCTAAAGATTACCAATAGATTTTGGGTCACAATATAGAGCCCAGTGTCAGAAAGCTGTGTCTTGGTCATGGGTCTTCCAGCAGGACAATGACCCCAAACATACTTCAAAAAGCACACAGAAATGGACGGAAACAAAGCGATGGAGAGTTCTGAAGTGGCAGCAATGAGTCTGGATCTAAATCCCATTGAACACCTGTGGAGAGATCTTAAAATTGCTGTTGAGGGAAAGCACCCTTCAAATTGGACAGAGCTGGAGCAGTTTGCAAAAGAGTGGTCCAAAATTCCAGTTGAGAAGTACAAGAAGCTTATTGATGGTTATAGTTAGCTGATTGATTTCAGTAGTAAATGTAAATGTTGCCATTTTCATTTTATTTTTTTATTTCTAAACCCAGAACTTTTTTTATAATTTGTGGAAATCAATTATTTGAATGCTTGGCATCACATTTTTTATAGTAAGAGCCAGTTTTACCACATGCATATTTATCTTATTGTATCCACAGAGCTCTATAGCCATTCCTGAGTTAACCTGGGTTCATTAGAGCAAAGGAGCAGAATACCAGTCAGAGCAGTAAAATTACAGGGGCTATTTCTCAATGAAGGATTTCTAACATAGTTTGTGCAACAGAGAACAGATGAGGCACATTCCTACTGGACAGCCTTCATCGTTGAGCTCAAATTATCTGGCAACTGCAGTAGAACATTGGGGCGAATGGCAGATGAGCATCAGTTAAGTTAAGCTATCCTCAAACAGTACTATACCTACAGTTTCACTGTTGCAAAGAGCTTCTCTTACTGTTAAACTCCACCAGAAGCATGATTGGAAATAATCTCATATATAATCTAGTGCAAGATCTTTGACCCCAATCTTTGAAAAATCTTAGCTTGTGTGACTAAAAAGTCTTTGACTTGTCTTCAGATGTGAGAGGATGTGAGACTAATTAAAATCTTTTTAGATTCTTTTCAAAGCCGTATAACGTATGGTCAGCATTAGATGCAGGTATGGAAATTGCTCATAACAGGCCACAAATGTTAATAAGCATATCCACAGGAGTAAAAAAAAGAAAAGAAAAAGTTTAACTACAAACAATTATGTAATAAGATTTTTAAAACATTTTAATTGTATCGCTTTTACACAGAAAGAAACAGAAAATGAAAGCATTGCTAAACAAAATGACAGCCCAGCAGTTAATGTGCTAAAGAGGAGATCACAGTGGTGGAACAGAAGTTAGATGAGCTCCAGTTTACCATGGACTATGAGTGGGTTTTATATGCATGTTGTTACTGTGAGCCAGTTGGGCTTCCCAATGGGCACCATCATTACTGATCTCTAGATGGAGAACATGGCTAACTCCTCCTGTCCCATTACTGACCCAGGTGGGCATTCATAAGGCAGACCAACATAGAACACTTTCTGGTTCCCAGTTGGGCAACCCATACAGGCCATTTAGTGATGTATTACTTAGGTTGCATTAACCTGCTGGACATACGGTAAATCAGATTAGATCCTCTTTAGTCAACATAGAAAACATATTTGTTCACTTATACATTTGGTTATAATAAAATATTCTGAATAAAAATGAAAATCAATTGCAAATCTGAAATCACAGCCACAAATGACTCTTACACTAAACCAATTAGGTTTGATATCAAAGTTTTATTTGAGCTCGAACTGATCATTGAACAGAACAAACGACACTTATTAACTGGCTAAACTCCAAACGCTGCAGTCAAAGCAGCCAGGAGACCTTTTTTCTGCATGATTCAGACAGTCAAATCCTCCTGTAAAAAATATCCCAGTTTAAATAGGCCTTATAAAGTGAGTTCAAGTGAAATCATCCCTGGACCTCCCTGCCTCTCATTACAGACTGTCTGTACATTATAATGATGAACTAATTAAACAAAAATGCCCCAGCACATCTTAATTACATCTGATACAGGAAACAATAATAGTAATAAAAAAAAGTCCAGCCCAGCTATTTCTTCTTCCCCTTGCTGGGCTTGGCCAAGAGTGCAGGGTCGATCTGATCTGGGCTCAGTCCTTTAACAGAGAAGAGGCGTGCAGCACGCTCCTGCAGAGTCCCCCCACACTTCATCCCTCGCTGCAAAAGCTCCTCCTTCAGCCGCTCCAACCCCAGAGCCACCAGATCCTCCACACCGCTCACACAGAGCAAATCCAGCGGACCTTCTGACTGCTGAGAGACAAACACAGGGCACCATCAGTTACGTTCAATCCAGTCATTTTCACCAAAGCATCTGCATCTTTTTTTGTAGTATATTAATAACAATTTCTTGGTAATTTAATAGTATACACAATGCTTTGTAAAGACAAAACTGATGGGGCGCTGGGTTCCATTAGTTTTTAGTTATAATAGACATTTTGCATTAAAAGTAGAAGTTTTATTGTGTTTATTTTGTAGCTAAATGTGGGGGCCCAAGCACTAAAAAGATGTACAGTTGTTTATAAAAAGTTTATCAAACGCTGTAAAACCTCACCACTGGTTGCACTGCTGGTGTTTCGATACTGTCAGCTGGGCAGCTACAGCTCTCTCCCTCTGCATTTGTGGTCACAGTGTCCTCCACTTCCTGTCCATCACTGCTGTTCTGTTTCTTTGGTTCTTCTGTGATCTCCTCTGCCTCGTTCTCCTGTGAAGGAGTGGAGGGTGCTGGGCTGCTGCTGGAACTACTACTGCAGCTGCTGCTGGGCTGCTCCTGCTGGACCTCAGGCTTCTCACTCCCTCTGCTGCTAGCTGCTGGTTTTCCAGGTGTCTCAGAGATGCAGGAAGCTCCAGAGACTGAAGCAGAAGTGGAGGGAGAATCTTCAGCCTCATCACCCTCATCACTGTCTCCTTCGGAACTGTCCATGTCGTCCAGACCACCAACACCAGTCCTGGAGGATTCAGAACATTACATCAGAGCTAGATTTTATATACAATTGCTAGAGTCACGTCAGGCTCAGATTTCACTGAGTCTCATCACTCATCCAAAACGTATTAGAGAAAGAGGTTCAGTGGACATTGTTAAACAACACCTTAAAACATTTATATTATCCATGCATTTAACTAACATGACAGCTTAATTTTTTTTTTTAATTTTATTGTAATTAATTATTTATTATAATCATTTCACCAAATTGCTCTTTTTCTCTTTGAGTGAAAGGCTTTGTCTTTTATTATTTAATAGCATACCTTTTTTTTTTTTTTGTATCATGAGTTATTTAACTGCTGAATTTATTTATGCATATATAGCGCTTAATCTTGATGTCCCTAAAATTAATAAAAAATTATCCAACACTAAAAAAGCTGAGTTAAGCCCTATCTGGATAGGATTCATTTCTCAGGGGGACGTGTGTGAAAAATACTACTCTGTGATTAAACTCCTGCATTTGGACTGCAATTAAAAAATACAAACAAAAAAAAAAACAGAAGGACCAGTGAGTTTTTTTTTTTTGGCTTTCTCGGTCACATGACATAACATAAGTAGTCCCCTGTTTTGATTCGCTGTTGTGTTTTGTGGATCTCCGTGGAAACACATGCCCAAAGTGTAATTACGGTACGTGGGAGTGGACAAACGCGAGGAGACAAAAACGGGACTAAAAAGACGGTACTAAAATTACCGAAGGACCCGAGAGTGTTTAGCAAAAACTGTAGGTAATTCAGCCTGTTATTTTTTTTTGAAGGACGTCTGAGAAAAACACATACATGGTCGTTCTGGACGGGAATAAAATCACAGAGGACCCCATAAAAGAGAAAATTACCCAAGGACCCCTGAGAAACTAATCCCATCCGGATAGGGCTTAGGATACAATATTTGAGAGAGAAAAAAAAAAAAGATTTACTGCCTTGAATTAAGATATCATTTGTTAAGATTTAGTTTCTTGCACTGTATACTTTCAGAACCTTAAATAAACATGCTGGAGTCTAATTCATGCTGGCTCTGAGGTCGACAACAGAGCTTTTTCAAATCCAGTAGCAAATAGACCCCATGCACTATGATGTATTGGGTATTTATTGCCAAGAAACAGCATTTTAAGGAAAAAAGTAAGTACTTAATAAGGTAGGCTGCCTTATGCAGAGCAGGACTAGTGAACTATTGAAATCTATTTAATTTCCTCAGGGGTTATTTTAATCAGTATAACTTTTCTTGCCTTTAGAGTGGGAGCTTTGCAGTGCAGAAAACTCACAGATCCATTACATGCATATAAATATTAAAGAAGATAGACATTTCAGATCTGTGCAGATTCAGGAGTTTGGTGTACACAGGAGAGGAGTCGGAGATCATTCAGATGGCGTTCTCTACAAACAAACAGTAATGGCGAAACCTGGCTTTTCAGTTTAAAACAAACGTGACTAATATTCTGAAACCATAGCACTATTAAAAGCAGTAGCGTGAAGCATCACCACTAACATGAACTGACTTGATCACCAATCAGCTCCTTCACACAGGTATGAAAATATACCCGACACCGTTTCAGCCCAGAATTATAGAAAATGAAAAGTAACACTCAAACTGAACTTTTTATTTGCTTATTTACTTTTTAAATCACTTTAGATACGTTATTTATCGCCATTCAGACAATAACAATGGACATTATGTATCCATATCACCCAGCACTAGCCACAAAGGAGCCTCCAATCTCTTAAGGAACCTCAAATTGTAAAGGTACTTACCAGAAGCATTTCTTCTTTGTAGCTACATTTCCATCTTTTGCTGCAGGTCTTTTGCGACTTGGTCCTTCATCAGCCTGCACTACGCCACTGGATGAAGCCTGCATGCCTGAACCAGAGAAACAAGAAGCTCAGTTTTAACAACATCTGTTTGAACTTGGCTAAGAAATTATATCAGCTATATTAGTAGCCAAATGGAGTTCAGGCTTGGTTGATGCTTGACATGCAATTAACTGCCCAAACCAGCCCTGACTGAGCAAGCAAGCTATCAGATGGATTTATGACTATGGGTGAGACTAACAGGGCACCTCAATACTCCATATTCCACACAGGGTTCATACACCTTTTACAAGGTAAAATTCAAGCACTTTTCAAGCATTTTCAAGGCCCATTTGCAAGTTTTTCCAGCACCTTTCAGCTGTGGTAAATTAATGATCACGGTGATATCTCAATACTGTGATTCAGCAATATTCAATATATCACAAAACTATTCTCCACACTTCACAGCCACTAAGCTACTGAGACAAAAAAATGCTTCTATGTAAGTAAACAGCAGGAATTATGGATTTATTTGTGTCCGTTTCACAAAATGTTTTTCACCGCATGTTTACCCTATTCATTTGACTGAGCAGTTACTGTAATATGTCAAATTCGGGGGTGAGTTGAGCATTCATACATACATATACTCAAAATTATTGATTCGCTTTTTGTTACACTGCAAGAGACCAGAATTGTGTTTGGTAATAGCAGAAGGAGAAGAAATTAAAGCCTTTTTTATTTTACGCTCTGCAATGTTTTTTTAAGCGAACTTATTTAGTCAGACGGTTATTTATTGAAAAGTAAATGTAGTAAGTTCATTTTCAAGCACTTTCTCCAAAATTCAAGCACTTTGGAAAACAGAACATTAAAATTTAAGCATTTTACCCTGTTCACAGGACAATTCTCTATGATGCTCCACAGAATCTGTATTACTAAAGAGGATAAAATACTCCTAAATAAGCCAATATCAGGAATTATGGATTTATTGGCGTCAGTTTCACAGAATTTAATATCCAGTATTCTTTACCGCAGGTTTACCCTATTCATTTGATTATAGCACCACCACAAGCAGTAATTAAGCAGCAACTTCAGTAAGATAAATTGGGGATGCGAGTGTCAATATAAGATACTTGAATTATATATTGCGAGATATTGTCCGACCTCTATTTCTGACATTTTTGGTGTTAAGCAAAACGATGTCAACATATTGTATCACATCATCTGCACATTTAATTTGTCACCTCCAATTCCCTGTGCAAAACAAATCTTACCAACCAACTTCCCATGTATCCATATGTGTCTTCTTTACTTTCTGCTGACTTTCAGCGCACAGCACGGCCCAATTTTTTAAGAGCTACGAGTTTACACATCATTTATAAACACCCACATTTCAGCAGAGACTGACTGCATTCTTACAGTGTAGGCATTGTGTGAACATTACAACCACTATAAACGTGTGGTGTGAGTTTTCACCACACCCCCACGATTTCCTAAATCGTACAGTGTTTAATGTCTGGTTTAACATAAAACTAACCAGGACCACCCACTTAGTTACACTAATGTACACTAATAATGAAACTAACCTTTCAGTACAGAGTCCTCCAGCCTCTCTGAGAGGTCATGACACTGCTGTTCGTAATCAATGTCTGTGAAATAGTGCTTCGGTTCAGCCAATTTCCTCTGAATCCTCTCCAAACGTCGCTGCTCCTTCTCTGCTTCACGATCTGCCTGTTTCTTCAACCAGTCAGCCATCCTAAACAACAACGCACAAACAAGACATTATAATACTTATTTAAAATGTACAAACACAAGGAAAATAAAAAGGTTTATTTGCTTCAACTCAGCCACACTACAGGGTTTTTGAGCATGAATAGCTTATTTATGGCTCTGCCACAGTGTGTTAATGGAGCTCAAGTCACAACTTTGACTAGGTCACTTTAAAGCATCTTTACATCAACATACTACCACCACCACGTTTTACTGTAGGTATTTTTATTTATTTTTATGTAATGCACAATTATGTAACTGTAGAATTTTGAGTTAAACTTGCAGCAAATTTAAATGAATTCACCACCTTTAACCATTATTCCAAAAGGATTTTAAAATGTTGCACAAGTAGACTAAAATAACTTTTTGCAGAAGTACATAAAGACAAAGATCGTTTGTATTTACTCTTTTTCATGATTGACGTCTCTGAGTCTCCGGCCGCTTAGATCCCTACATGCTTCGCGGTTGGTGGTCTTCTCAATCTGCGCACCAAGCGCCCTTAGCATGGAGCCAAAGCCTGACACAGAGACAGAACAGCACAAAGGTAAATACACAAACATCAACACAATGTCTTATTAGAAACAGGAATTAAAAAAAAAAACATTTTTGTATGTTTTATAAAATATAATTTTTTTAATTAAATGTTCACACAATGTGTCTGATGGTTCTTAACACTGTGTCAACATTTCATGATGAAAAAAAGGCCAATAAAAATGCTCCAACATGGATCCAATGAATGAAGCCAATACTCTCCAAGAAGTTTTTTTCCTTCTCCTGTACTGAAGGCATTTAGGAGATGCCAAGGTTATTGTGGTAAATAATGACATGCTAGTAAGGTGCATTACCCCCTTTGCCACCACACAGACGAAGCTCCAGGCGATACACAGCTCCAGCCTGGAGTTTGTGGTCCTGATCTGAAATTCGCCCATTGCTGCTCACGTAGCAATCTTCAGATGGGATTCCCTAAATGGTAAAAGAGGACTACAATCAATATCAGTTTAAGCAGCCAATTAGAAACATATGAAAAATCTGATTAGCTTAGCATAGCAGCAACCTCTATATAAATAGTGGCCATTATCCACACTTCTATTAGATGTGGTTAGCAAGTAGCAAGTAATTGTAAAGTGAAACAAAAAGTGATACAAGGTAGGTCTACAACAATAAGTTATTTTAATCATTTTCATATTAAGACCATTTAAATGCCACTGATGTAATGTATTGAACAAATACCTAAAATACTGTTCACTGTTTTTATGTTTGTTCACATATAGGACACACACTAGACAATATCATGTTTATAAAACATAATAAAGGTCAAGTTCATGTATTGTACAAAAGTTGACAATGTAATTATAGTGACAGGCCTAATACACAGTTTTCAACTTAGTAAACAGTAAAACAGTATTTGTCCTCCACACTCCCCTGACCTAGCCTGACTGAGATGTTGATCTGAGGTGATTTGGGATGAACTGGAGCGTCGCAGCATGAAGTGAAGGCAGCAACTATTGTTCAGCACCTCTAGAAACTCCTTCAAGATGCTGAGAAAAATATTTCAGGTGACTCTCCCTCATAAAGACACTGATATTAAAATACCACAAGTGGTCAGATCTGTCCTCAGAGATAAATGTACTACTTAATAGAATCTTAAATATAAAAGGATTCCGTTTTAACACTTTTTTAATGTTTACAAAATAATTGTAAGTTCAGTGTTCCTGAATAGCTTTAATATACTCTTTAATATTAAACAGTAATATTACATTTACATTTAAAATCATAAAAAGAAAGAAAACACGTTGAATAAGAGTGTGTGTACTTGCAGCTGTTCCTGCAGTAAAGAGTTGTCCTACAAAGTTAATAGTTAAGTTACTCAGAGGGGCATAACGACTATACAAATACCAGTGTGTGGGTTGAGCTTTTGTAGAAACGCTCTAAGAGTATGAATACTTTTTTAAAAGCACTGGAAATGTTATTTCCATTAAAGCGCATCTGATAAAAGAGAGAAAAAAACATATGCATTTAGGTTTGCTACAGAAACGCTGCCTTACCAAGCAAAGACACAAAGCTGTCTCAGCCTGACGCTGACTAAAAGTTTCACTGTTTGTTTTATTAGCTAACAGCTAACGTAGTTCTTCACATAAGCTAACGCTAGCTAGAACTAACTAATTTAACTGCCTCTCGATTCCCCGTTATATATCTTATATATAAAATCCATTATCTATCATACACTTTAACACGTGCCGTATTTTAAAGCACTATAACAACCGAACTTCAAAGAAACTGTGTTTGCTCGGTTAGCTAACTAGCTAACCGTTAGCCTAGCCATTTTGTTAGCTTAGCTTAGATAACAGTCCTATAAGAATAGATGAATTTAGCGGAGCGCAGGGCTCAGCTAATCTCGTTTAACTCACCTCTCTGGAGGCGAGTAGGTCTCTGAGCTCCCGGACGGTCGCCTCGGCTCCTACGCTCAGATTAACACAGCGAAAAGCGGGAGAAACCACCGACACATCCATCCTGATCCCCCGCTGTACTCACACTCACCAACACCAGAAGCTGTAGACCTGGCTTACCTGCGTCACTACGGCAGACGAGAGAGACCAGCGCAATTCTTTATCTTTTGTGGTTGTTTTATGGCAGCTTGCAATCCTGGTGCATTACCGCCATCTACTGGACTGAGGTGTGATCACATTGGGGTGTTAAAAAAAATCCACAATGAAGAAAATAAATTAAATGAATATATAAAGAAAAACATTACATGAGAATGTGTGTTTAGTCCTTTGACTGGTAATGTATATAGTGTATTTAAAAAAGAAATAAGCATTTAATTATAGTATTACTTTTTTATGTTTGTTTTTTTTTGTATGTGCTATATATGTCTTAATGCAGCTTCTTAATGTTTATAATATAAATAGGTATAAATTAGTGATGTCAATCGATTAAAAAATTGAATCCAATTCAATTAATCGATTAATCGCATTTGTTTTTCTTCAGACGTAAATTATTATAGTGGATATTTAAATGTAAAGAAAAGAATGAATGGAAGAAATGTAAACTGCAATTATATATATATATATTAGTGGTATCAATTAAAATACTAGTATGTACTACTATATACTTGTTTGAGGGGAGATAAAATCAACACATGGTGCTGGAATAAAGAATGCATGATAAATTGGTTGTGAGGATTTCTAAATTCGAATTTAATTCGATGAGTAAAAAATAGGAGCAGGGCAGTGGGTCGAAACTGAAAGTCTGAACCGGGGTGTTACAGCTGGACACTGTAAGAGCGCCGCCTTGTAATCAATCAGCCAGAAAACTAATCAGTGCGTTGGTCGGGGGTGGGGCAGATTACAGCGGAAGTAGTGGTCAAACTTGGTGTCTTAATTAACTATATAACTATAAAAAAATATTAACGCGTTACTGATTACAAATTAATTAACGGCGCGCGTTAACGCTTTAACGTTGACAGCCCTACTATTAATAGATCTTCTCTTCAGTCCTGAGGGTGGCAGTAGCGGTAGCAGTACAGCAGTGCACTGTCTGAGGAGAGCCTGAAAGAAACAGCTCCAGCTCCGGCGTGTTTATCTCAGCATGGCGTGTGTGAACAACAAGGTCGTGCGGAGTGTGGGATTATTAAAAACGCTCAGTAACTTCACCAGGCCCCGGGCTTTGACTGTCGGGAGGCTCTACAGCTCCGAAACCGGATCCAGCACTGAGGAACAACCAGAGGACAAGCCGAAGGGAGGCTTCGCTGCGGCTTACGAGCTCCACTCTGACCTGAAGGTCCAGCAGGAGGAGGAGGGCGGAGGCGGCGGCGAGGGGCAGCCGGACTTTTTACGCTCCTCCCGGCAGGACGCTTCCTTCGCCTCGCTGCTCCGCCGCTCGCCGCTGATGCAGATGGGTCCGGCCAAGGACAAGCGTGTGATCGGCCGGATCTTCCACGTGGTGCAGGACGACCTGTACATCGACTTCGGGGGGAAGTTTCACTGCGTGTGTAAGCGGCCCAAGGTGGAGGCGGAGCGGTACCACAAGGGCACCTGGGTGCGGCTGAGGCTGGAGGACCTGGAGCTCACCTCCCGCTTTCTGGGCGCTAATACCGACACCACGCTGCTGGAGGCGGACGCTGAGCTGCTGGGACTGCTGGAGGGCCGGAAGGGCAAGACGAAGGAGTAGCGCCGCCGGGGCCCAAGCGCTGTGGACATATTTATAATACTGTGCAGTGGAACTGAGATATGGATTTGTGTTTGTGTATTTTCTAAGATATTAAAGCTGCTCAGTATAATTAATCAAATCAAGTTTTCCATTTTATGAGCTTTATAATTACTCTATAACCGGCCATCGGTCCTCGACAGTCAAATGTGTTTACTACACTTAAAGGTTTCCTTCCGCTAAAATCCACTTTTTCTTGTCCTTTGTGAAATACTATAGGTCTCTGAGGAGTATCTGCATGCAGCACATGAAACCTCCATTGTCTGCAGTAGCTAGTAAATGAAAATCCTAAGAAAAACGAGATTAGACAGATGTTGGGTGTCTACATCAATCAATGAATTCATGGCCTCGCCCACCTTGGCTCAGGACCGCCCACGAGCAATCCGACCCAGATATTAAATATACTCTTTTATTTGAGCTAAACTGCTGATAAGGCGCAGTTTAACCTGATTTGTTAGCAAGATAACTCTAACTATCACAGCTATGAACAAACGCTGTCTCTGCTCCAAATCTTCTTGCTATATTTACTTTCTTGCTCCCGCACCAGACAGCTCTGACCAATCACAGTTTATTGGTGCACATTTTGGTGCGTTCAGTTTTATGCCTGAGTGAAATCAAACCAAACAGCGGGAGACAACGCTCCAAGTAAACGAATTTTAAACCAAAGACTGGTTGCCACCTGTCCTGTAAAATACAGCACATCCTTTATTGGACAATTAAATGTTGCGTCCTGTATTGAACCAATATGCAAAGTGATTTGTTCTTTATTTCTAAAAATGTCCATAGAAATAATAAATATATGCGCATATACATATATTTGTAAATATTTATTTGGTGGGCGTCCATTATTTTCTTTTCTTAAAGGTGGCAACCCTACCGTGTGAAAATGCCCTAACAGGTGATGTAACAGTCAGGTTCTTTTTTTGTTAAGCGCCATGATAAAAGTGTCCAGTGTTTATTAAGGCTGTTCTGCAGTCAGCTGTTCTCTTTCCTTTATAAACCTTATGTTTGGTATTTTGCTGATTTATTCTAAAGTAGCTAATGCTAATGCTAGCATCACATCCACAATCTTTAAAGTCTGAAACCTGTATTGAAGGCCCGGCCCGTCCACACTTATCGATATATTATTAAAATCAGTAAAGTCCGCAGTGCTAAGCACAAGTTTACTTGATTACTGCACCCTAGTGTGGTAACTGTTAGACAGTAAGACTGTGTTTTGGGGCTTCAGTTAAAATGGAAAAAATAACGGCACTCATTAAATGTGGGATTTATAGCCTAGTTCCAGAAATGTTCACATGTGTAAACACGTATTATATCGAGATAATGTTAATAGGCTGGAGGCAACAAAAATAGCATTTCAGCTTGTTGTAGTCAGCTTGTAATAAACAGTTGATAATTAATCTAATGTAGAGTCTCTGGTATTCTCACTCAGCTGGAGGCTCTGTTTCCTCACCTTTCTTCTGTTTTTCCAGTGCTTTTGCTTTTCAAAGATTACTGCATAGCTCACAGTAACTGTACATAAAACATGGCGCTTTGGTGACGTTACACGTAGTAATGACAACTGTAATACACAGGACTGTCAACGACCCATGCAACACGGATTAAATATAACCTGAACAAGATGAAATACTTATTTCGTTGCTTCAAACCACATCACATTACAGATATTATCTCATTAAATTACAGCAAAAGTGTTTACACCTGCAAACTCTTCTGAAACGTGGCTTCAGAAAACCCCCAAACTTCTTTTCCATTTCAGCTGAAGCATCAAAACAAAATAGTCCACCTGTCCTAACAGTAAGATAAGCTGCTGTAATAATAAAATATAACTTGTATTTAGCACTGCAGACTTTACTGCTTTTGTTTAAAATATATGCATATGTGTGGTCAGGGCCTGAACAAATACCTTGCTGTTAGGGACTATCACTAATTTAATTCAGTTTGATTTTAAAAACAAGTTTCTGATTCAAGATCTTCAAGTGTGGAGATGTAGGGGAGGATGGGGCAGCTGATCAGACTGAGACAGACATAGTTTGTCTAGTCCCTGTCTAGAAGTATTTCCAATACAATATGAATGTATATAATAGAACAACATGACCAAAACCTTTTGGTACTATGTCTAATACCAAGAGCATAAAATGCCCCCTCAGTATTGCACTGTTGAACAGTAGAAATGTGTGTGTGTGCACGTGCGCACTTGTTTGTGTGTGTGTATATATATACATACATACATACATACATACATACATATATACATATACACACACATTCCTGAGAATGCCTATGCATGCATGTATGTGTGTATGCATGTGTTTCTGTGCCTGTACATTTAACTCCTACACAGGGCGTGGTAGGGCATGTATGAGAGCACAAATGGACAAATGTTTGTCAGAAATCTTAATATGTTCAGTTGACTTGCAAAAAAAGAGGGAGACTTAAAGTATTCATAACTTTATTAAGCAGCAATTTGAATTAAATTAAAAATAATTGGCAGAGTGGCAGATCTGTTTTGGTATTTTATTTGGTCAATAAATATGAATTTCCAGTTGGTTTCCTATCTTTAGAGCACGAACACTAATCTTAATCAGTGCCAAGCAGTCAAGCAATATATGTAGTTTCATATTTCTGGAATTATGAATTATATTAAATACATTTTAGATATGCAGTAAAGAGGGGGAGAGGGGCAAGGCAAAGTATCATTCCAGTCAGTACATCATCAATACATTAACCACCTGCTTCTTGTTAGTTCTTGTTAAGATTTCAGGATTCACCTAAAACAACATTTCTAAAGGCACAGCTCTACATTCTCTAAATTTTTCCTAAATCTGGATTTTCATAATCTTCTCAGTATTAGTATTTTTAATGTCAGTCTTAACACAAAAGTCCACCTATTTACCTATTAGTTTCTAACAACAAGGCCTATGTCGAGTCTCTCTACTAGCAAGTCAAACTTATCAGATACAGTTCATTCTAAATGATAGGGAATGTTTCTCAGATATTGAGATCCATTTTTGAGATTAAAAATGAGGTTAGTTGTTCTCAGTCATGCAGCATTAAATATTAAGAGTATAATCTTTATGATCATAGTATTTATAATGGCTTTAAAGGACTGCAATCTTTAATCTTGCATAGATAAGGTACTCCTTCCTTCGTGCCCAAAGCAAAATCATAGTAAAGCTAGGGATACACTTGCTGTTGTGAACTATGGGATTGTGTAACGTGATGTAATGTTCGTGATGCAGCCGTCAGTCTAAACGAACGCATGACCAAACAGCAGGTGTATCTCTAGCCTACAGTGTTTGAGATGTTTTTTTCATGTCACTAAAGTGAGTAAGGCAGGCTGTTCTGGGTGAAACAGACTTCTTTGGGATTGCATGGTGAGGAAGACTAAAGCTTTGACAATGCTACTGGTGTGTGTTCTGCTCCAGGTATCATATCAGGATGGACGTCCCTTCCTCTGGAGATCCAGTGGTCAGCCGCACATGGTCAGGTACAGCCACTGTGTGCAAACAGAGAAAGTTAAAGCAAGAGTCTGTAAAGTCCTTTTAAAATGTGCATTATGATGCAGTCTCTTCTGCTGCACTCTCTTATTATCTCGCCAACTCTTTCTTCAGTTCTAATTCTGCATTTCTTTGGTTTAACTACATTGCATAAATGAGCAGATAAAGACTTAGTTTGCAGTTCTGATATTTCCATGTCTGCAGTAGTTTGTGTATCAGCACAATTAGCAGGACCGTTATTGTCAGAACAAGGTCCCTGGACCAACCAGGACCCTGTTTTTTAAATCAATACAGCATTTGAAAAGAGACCACTTCAAAATGATTAGTTTCTCTTATTCTGCTACTTAGAAAACATGATCTTGTGAAATAAACATGGCATGCTCTCCACCAGTCGTTCACGCTGCTTTTGGCTGACTTTATGCCACTCCTGGTGCAAAAATTCAAGCAGTTCAGCTTTGTTTGATGGTTTGCCATCATCCATCTTCCCCATGATTACATTCCAGAGGTTTTTAATGGGGTTCAGGTCTGGAGATTGGGCTGGCCATGACACTGTCTTAATCTGGTGGTCCTTTATCCACACATTGATTGCTCTAGCTGTGTGGCATGGAGCAAAAAACAGTTCATAGAGTTGGGGAACATTGATTCATGCGTCATTCACAAAGGTGAATCTGCCAGTCAGTCAATCTCCAGACCTGAACCCCTATTGAAAACGTCTGGAATGTAAATCAAGAAGAAGATGAATGAACACAAGCCATCAAACAAAGCTGAACTGCTTGAATTTCTGTGCCAGGAGTGGAATAAGTTCACCCCAAAGCAGTGTGAAAGACTGGTAAAGAAAGAACAGTAACATTGAGTAATGTCTCAACTCATTATTAATTGACACTAGTTAAGACAGAAATAAACATTACAATGTTAAATGTTGTGAGTAATGATCAGCAGGTCTGTGCTGAAACAGAAAAATCTGCATTTCTCACCTCAGATAAGTTAAGTTCAATCGCTCCAGAGCCGTCTCTGTCCAGTTGCTGGAAGGTTCCTATTTGGAGAAGGTCATGTTTAATAATCTGCTGTGAGACTGTGTTAATGTATGAAGTTAGTAGGAGAGGGTACGTACTGAACATGGCCTCCAGTTTAACCAGGCAGCAGATAAAGTTATCAAAGTCGATCATCTCTTTTTCAGCGTATCGTGCCACAAGCACCTGGTTCAGCTTGTTGTTGAGCTTAAATCCTGCAAGAGAAGAACAGCAGGTATATTAAACTAAACCGCTGACCCTGCGGGTCTGTATACCCCAATGTGACCAGGGGTTTAGGGGTTGTGGGGTAAAGTTCACTCTCATTGACAGCCTTGGATTATTCACTGGATTATACTGGGCACATACACAAGGGCCAAAGTTGCTGCAAGCTCCAGCAAGGCAAAACAAACTTTAATATCAGACAAAGATTACCTGAGTAAATATAAAAAGCAGTTTTAGTAAGATTTTCCTTTTATGAAGGGAAAAAAAGCAATCCAAACCAACCTGATCATATTTGAAAAAGCAACTGCCCCCCCATGAATTAACTGGATTACCCTTGGTTTTAAATTCACTAGACACACGTGCTATTTAAGTGATTTCTTGAGTCTACAGGTCTGGCAGTAATCAGGCCTGTCTCAAAAAGCAACACATTGTGAGCCAATCTAAAGAAATGGAACAGTGGTGAACCTTCCTAGGAGTGAACAGCCTACCGAAATTACTTCAAAAGGGCATGGACAACCCATCCAGGAGGTCCCAATGAATGCAGAACAACATTTAAAGAACTGCAGGTTTCATCCGCCTCAGTTAAGTTCAGTGTTAATGATTCAATAATAAGAAAAATTGGTGAAAATGTTCTCAATGAGAGAGTTCCGAGACGAAAACCACTGCTGACCCAAAAAAAACCCCACAAAGGCCAATCTTATATTTGCCAACAAACATCCTGATGATCCCCAGGACTTTGGGAAAATACTGTATTGGCTGATGAGACAAAAGTGGATGTTTTTGTAAGGTGTGTGTTCCATTACATTCGGCGTAAAACGAACACAGAATTTGAGAAAAAAAGAACATCATACTGTCAAACATGGTGGTGGTAGTGTGATTGTCTGGACAACATGCTGTAATTGATGGAACCAGTAATTCTGGTCTCTACCAGAGAATACCGAAGGAGAATGTCTGGCCAACAGTTTGTGACCTCAAGTTCGACAATGATCTGAAGCTCACCAGCAGGTCAACCTCTGAATGGATCAAATAAAAAAAAAAATGAAGATTGTGGAGTGGACTAGTCATAGTCTGACTGACATGCTGTACCATGATCTTAAAACAGGCTGTGTATGCTTCAAAACTCTCCATTTGGGCTGAATTAAAGCAATTCTTTAAAGAAGAGTGGGCCACAATTTCTCCACAGGGATGGCAAGGGTGCCACAACCAAGTTATTAGGTTTGGGGCAAATACTTTTTTACACAGGGCCAGGTCGGTTTGTACAGAGTTTTTTTTACTTTAATAAATGAAATCATCATTTAAAAACTGCTATTTGTATTTACTCAGGTAAACTTAGTCTGATATTAAAATGTGCTTAAAAAAACAAACAAAAAAAATCAAATCTTTTTTATAGCACTGTATGTAATGATTAGTGTCAGAAGAGGTTAATTTAGATTACTCTGTAATGTACTCTGTCATCCCACAGATCTAATCAGATAAAAGTAAAGTTATTTTATTCAGATTTTATAAACGTGATAGCATTTATATTTAGATTGTTTTAAAATATAATTGAAACAATTGCAATATATCAGCTTGCTTACGGTACAGCAACATATAAAGACCACTTACGCCCAATCCTAACACTAACACTACCACTAGCTTCAGGTTAAGATGATTTAATGAATCTAATGCACCATAAACCTTCTCACACACTTACCACCTGATTCCAAGGCCAGGCGCATTTCATAAGAGCTCATCGTTCCTGACTTGTCCAGATCAAACTGCCGGAAAATTCCCTACAAACAAGAAGAAAGAGGACTTTTTTTTTTTTTTTTTACTATCAATCCACTCAGGGATGGGTGTCATTTACTCCAAATACTTTTACATGTCATACTTTTCAGGTTTGTATTTGATTATTTTGAAAACTATGTATCATTTTCATTCCACTTCACAGTTATGTGCTACTTTGGGTTGGTTTATTAACTTTGAGTGTAGTAAAACTTGATAAGGAGTACTAACCTTTGTTGAATAGCCCAACTCCACTCTCCCACAGCTTTCAGAGATCCAGGAATTCTATTCAGTTTGTCCAAACACCCATTAGACTGGGTGATACGGGGCAGATTCTTGCCCCTTCAGATAAATAGCTTTTTACACTGTTATCCAGGCTCAAAGTAGCTACACCCCTCATTGGTAGAATCCAGAGAGCCCTGACATTTAAAACGAGGTATAAGGAACTTTAAAAGTGCAGAAGTAGTTTATTAAAAACCACTGTTTACAACCCGTAGCATAAGCTAAATCTCCGGGCGCCGCCAACTTAAAGTAAAGTCACGATCAGTAGAGTGACGAGCCCTAAAGGGTGTGTAAAGGGTGTTTGAACAAACAGAATAAAATTGTTGGATCTTGAAAAAGCTGTGGGAGAAGAGAGGTGGGCTATTCAACAAAGATTAGTACTCTTAATCATGTTTTACTTCACCCGAAATCCATTTTACACTGGAGTTCTCCTTTAAAATCTCATAAAATACATTTGAGTGACAAAATGTTAAAAAAACTCAAGGGATATGAATACTGTTGCATGCTGCTGTATGTAAACACACCCATTTCAGATTATTAAAACATTTAACATGATGAAAATACAGTATTTGCAAAACAAATTAAAACATCCAATTAAAAAAAATGAAGTCAAAACATTCAAATAAAGATTACAGATATAGCTATTCACATATATTTCAGTTTGTATTTCACCACAGTTAACTGTAAAAATTCATTAGTCAATTATATAATATCTCACCAGCCACTTTCTGATCTTATTCCACAGAATCTGGAACTCCAAGATGCCCAGACGAGCACTGCCATCTTTCTGAGGTTCATCTCAGTCAAGGAGAGTTTAATAGTAAGCAGAGATTTGTATCCAATAAACACGGGTTAGTAATACGTCATCCCTGTTACAGTGAGAGATGATTGGTTGGTTTAGATGGTGAGGAAGGATACATCCATGAGGGCCACCATACACCTGCATGCCTCCAGACTGAAGCCGTCTGTGGTCAGATCTCTGTCTGCAAAATGCAGAAACACAAACACTCACTCCATCAACTGCTTCCCCACCTGTTCCTCACCTCACTCACTTTACCCATCACTATCACTCAACCTGAGTGATCTCTACACACAACATTCACACTGCCTTACGTTTGGACACCACTCGGTTCAGGATGGTCCTCAGCTCATGAACTGATATCTCCATATCCTAAAGAGAGGGAAATAAACAGAGAGATGAGGAACTTTCGTACACAGGCAAAGACAGTTAATTTTATACTATGATGTATTAGGCTACGTTTACATTACCAGGCTGAAGTGACTCAAATCCAATTTTTTTTATTTAGATTTTTTGTGATAAACTGATAAACATCTGCTTAAATACTTTAATGCCTCTAACGTTTTTAATAATAATATATTGTAAATTGATATTAAACTTGTGTCTTACTTGTGCAGTAGAACATTTGAGAAATATCTCAAATACCTCAATATATTTTATGATTCCTTCATAATTGTGTAATTTTGCGTAAACAAAGTAAACCCAATAGTATTCAAAGCCTTAATATAAAGTCTTAATGTTATAGGCACTCCTAACAGTACAGTAAGTCACAAACCTATTTTAAAGCCTAGTCGTGCAAATAAATATAAATAAATAATACTAATAAAAAAAAAGTGATATGAACATGAAAATGTCAGAGTCTTGCAAAATACCATTACCAGGCTGAAGTGACTGCAATCTATTTTTTTTGCACAGTGTGGCTCAGATCAGATTGTTGTCATGGATGTGTGAATGTGCCAACTTTGATTTTTTTAAATCAGATCCGAGCCACATACATATGTAGTCCTAAATCCAATCCATGAACATGGGAAATTAATAGGAATCAGAATTCATACGTCATTTACATGCTTCTCTCTCAGACCCACACATCTCTTGGTGCAGCTATAGCTGCAAAAACTGCAAAAGTAAACCGCCTGGCCTTTTTTTACCTCCTTGACCTGAGCATAAAACTTCAGACCAGCTGTTTACTCTCCACTCCAGCAAAAGATGCTCCACATATGAGCTGCTAACGAATGTATCCATTTCCCTTTATAAAGCGAGGAGTTGGTAAAGAAGGAGAGGTTTATACACGTATTAATGTGCAGCATGTGAGACGTTTCAGGGACAGATTAGTTCACATTACACACAGATACAGATCACTTACATTTGTAAATGTGAACTGACAAGATAGCCAAATCCGATCTGAACAAAAAAATCTGCAGATTTGAGCAATGTGGCCTGTAATGTGAACTTGAAACTTGTGAACTTGAGTGACAGCCCATTCTTAATTAATAGGATTTAATATTATTAGTATAATATTTAATATAATATAACAGATTTAACTCTTCTGTGAAAGCTTTCCACAAGGTTTAGGATTGAGTTAATGGGAATTTTTCTCTTTTTTTCCAGAGGCGCATTTGTGAGGTCAGATAATGATGTTGGATAGGAAGGCCTATCTCGCTGTCTATACTCTAATTCTCTAAATCATAAAAGTGTTTTATCAGGTTAAGGTGCAGGCCAATCAAGTTTGTTCACACCAAACTCTTGGTGTTGGAACAGGAAGGGGCTGTTCCCAAACTGTTGTTGCACAGTAGGGAGCATGAAATTGGTTAAAAACTCTTGGTATGAAGAAGCTTTATGTTCCTTTCTCTGGAACAGAGAAAAGAGTCTGAGCCCAACTCCTGAAAAACAACCCAACATAATAATAATAATCCCCCCCTCCATCAAAAACCACTTCCACTGTTGACTGTGGAACATTTGCTAGAGAAGAACGTACTCAAAAAAATCACTGCGCTGAGAAAAAACCTTAAACAACCTCATAGACTATCGGAGACATTCCAGCAACTACCTGTACCACAGAAACTCCACAACAGTCGCCTTCACTGGGGTTCATAAAACACTCTTACCTCTCCAGCCAGCTGAGTGAACATTTTCCTGAATGAAGCGTCAATGTCTTCCTCTCTAATCTCCCCCTTAAAAACAAAAAGAAACAAAGCTTAAAACACTGCAATACGTAGACACTCCTAAATGTGTTGTTTCATAAAAAAAAAAAAAAAAAATGAATCGAGAACAGCAGAAGCTAATTCCTCTTACAGAGGTTTCTAATAGGCTATCTTCTGGGCAAACATACTGGAAAAATTGGGATCATAGCTACTTCATGAGGAATGATATTTATTTCCTTACCTCTTCATCCAGAATAAAGGACACGTCATCATCCATCTCTCTAAAATACACACAAAAACATCCCATTATCATTCTGCTCACTTGGTGTTTCAGATCGTACACATCATGAGAAATAGTATAGAGGGAAACGCCATTTCCCCAAATTCCAAATGTCAAAAAAACATTTACAACATTTACTGTGTCTTTAGTTGGGCGTACTGGGCGATATACCGGAGAGGAATTTAAAACTGGTATGCATTGTTCACATACCGCCATACCCCTAAAGGCGCTCCAAAGCGCCATGTAGAACATGTCTGCCAAAAAAGCACAGTAGCAGAGCTTGCTAGCTAATGCTAGCCAGTTAGCATAACAAGCTAATACACTGTAGTAACGGGAGCTCAGCTCGGTGGAGTCTCACACTGTCCTGAATAGAGAAACATGAGAACACAACACCTGGAGTTTCTGCTGCTGCTCCTTGCAATACAAGTAACTATAGCCCTTATAAATATTTTAATACTGTAACCTAAAAGGATAATATTAATGCATACTGAACTGAATGTATTTGTTAACTGGAGAACCAATGGAAATGAATGATAAACTGATAAACATCTGCTTAAATACTCTAATGCCTCTAATGTTTTCAATAAAAATATATTGTAAATTGATATTAAACTTGTGTTTTACTTGTGCAGTACAACATTTGAGAAATATCTCTTTTTTATGATTCCTTCATATAAGGGACAAAGTAAACCCTATACTAATCAAAGCCTTAATTTAAAGCCTTAATGTTTTATATGATATGTACTCCTAACAGTACACTAAGTCACAAACATATATTTAAGCCCAGTCGTGCAAATAAATATAAATACTTAATACTAATAATAAAAAATACATTTATATACCATGAAACCTTCAGAAACTTTTGGTTATACCGCCCAGCACTAATAAAGTAAATATAAAATAGAATGCTTCAAAGACATAATAAAACTAAAGTAATATAAAAACTATTTTTGTTCAAAATATATTAAAGTAAAAATGAAAATAATGATCAGTGGTGATCAAAAACAAGATATTTAAAGAAAACTTGGAATATTCAATTTAATTAAATAAAATATATTGATTTCAAAAGACAACTCAGCCATTATGAAACAACATGGAAAATGAATGCGGGTCATTTTGACTAATGTGGTGCATTAGAGGGGGTGTACCTATGTTGCACATTAAAGGGTTAATCAGATGCAGATGAGCTTCATGCAGCACTGAGGAAGGATAAACTAGCCTTTACCCTTCAAGCTCTGGTGGAGTCATACAGTACATGAAAAACTGGACATTAGACATGACCAAAAACACATCATCCTGTCAAATCACCATACTGTGTTCAACAACCCTGAAAAGGTCACATGGCTGATAATACTGTATAAAACATACAGTTATCTGCAAAATTCAGGCTAGAGGGGGACTGCTGCGACTGGTTGTCGGCATTCTGTGATACATTTTTATATATTTAAAAAAATCCCATTACTTGTCAGACACTTCAGCCTCAAATCCACATTCAGATCAGACAGATCAACAGATCAACTGTTACTCAATTATTCAAATAATGATAAACTGTTAACAACATGAAAATGTCACTGACTGTGTCTCGGACTGTTTCTCAGTGAAGACTCTGAGGACGAAATCAGCTTCTTTTCCAGGTTCGAACGTGGAGGGGACGATTAGATACTCTCCTGGAGGAAGGCGGAGTCTTGTGCTCACCTCCCGCAGGTTGATGAAGGTCTCGGAGCGAGCACAGGAGGAGTGGCGCAGGAAAAAGTCCTTCTTCAGATGGACACTCTGGCAACCACGGAACTATGCAACAATAAAACATAGGAGTCATGGATCCAACAGAATCATGCTAATGGGACTCCAGAAGAGTCCTATTCTATTGGCAGAACTTCTCTACAGGGATAAGAAGAGCTGTGTTTATGTGCATTTGAACATATAAATGTATGTATTTATTGCATTCAATGTGTTTAATAGAAAGGGCAGGGTTCATACACTTTTTAACCAATACATTTCTTTTATTTTTTTCAAGCCAAATTTTTAGGACCATGCAATTTGAAAAAATCAGTACAGACATGGCCAATAAAACCAAAAATCAACTAAAACTATAATCAAAATTGATTATAATAAGCCTAAGACGAATTTGAAACACAATAATACTTAAATAACTTAAATAATAGTAATAACATGTGTCAGATCCTGAGAATGTAGAGCTAAAGTACTGAATTAACGGAGTTAGCTGATGTATTTGTTAGCTAAAATAGATTTTATCCATTGATAAACAAAAACACAAGGATATTTTAATTTTTCCAAAACTTATCAAGGCCTGGAAATTGCTATTTTCAAATTCCATAACTTTTCCAGTTTTTTCATGACCGTACAAACCCTAATGGGTGACCACAAACCTTTGGACATTCAGGTGTATGTGGTATAATTTGTGCAATTTAGCTAGTTAGCTAGCTAGTTACTGAGATGTACTACTGGCATTTTAAGGCTTGTTATGAAGAAAATATCAAAAATACATTGAAACCATGTTAAACTGAGATTTATTGTCATTTGTAAGAAATAAAATACTATATTTGTGGGTTTCTTCGGTCGCTTGTGCAGAATCAGGACATTCTACCACTAGGCATAACCATTCAAAATAGAAAGGTAGGGTTAAATGGTAGGAGCAAGGGGTGAAACGGGATTAGGCCTAAATTATATATGTATGCTATGTTTGCTATGCTATGTATGCTATGGTTGTATGTTTGCATGACTGCATACTTATCTATCTATCTATCTATCTATCTATCTATCTATCTATCTATCTATCTATCTATCTATCTATCTATCTATCTATCTATCTATCTATCTATTTTGTATATTCTATTTTTTATTGTATTCTTTATTTTATCTTTATATCTATTTTAATAACAGCTCTTGGGTGTAAACTGATCACAATTTCGCTCCACCTCATGTACCACATGTGATACGAATGACAATAAAATCTCCTTGAATCCTTGAATACACATCACTGACTTATCTATAGTGCTAACAAGGAGCAGAATAGTGGTCCCAACTTGTCAAAAGCTTTTTCTATTGTTAGTGGCAGGATATTACAAAATTATCTAAATAAGGTTCATCTACTTTACAGTTCCATTATTATATAGGTGTACAGTTTAGAGTCTAGATTCAGTGCTCGAGCCTGTGCCCGACCTGATGCTCAACCTGAACTCAGGTCTGGTCTGGCCGAGGTTTCCCACCTATTTCCCAACTATGGTGTGATAATCACAATATAGCAAAGTAACAAATTAAACAGCCTGCACGGTGCCTCCTGCCAGCTCCTCCACTTATTCGCCTTACATTTGCAGTTCCATTCTTAAATAATGGGTCTATTAACATCATTCTGAACAGATTTTACTCATTCAAACAACTCAGATTTTAACGCTTACTTACTACACTTACTATAACAATGTTAAAATAGGCTCAGGCTAAAGAAAACTGTTTATGGGGTGGACCGGGTTAGGCTAAAGTAGGGTCAGGATGTTGTTTATGGTATGTTTAACAGCCCTGCATTCATCATTGGTTATTACTGGTCAGGAGTTTTCTCAGAACAACACTGGAAAGCACATGGTGGCAGCATGACTGTGTATCAGACTGTAATGTATCAGCATGTTTACCTCATCTGGGACCTGAGGGGAAAAAAAAAAAAAAAAAGAGAGAGAAAATCAAGAGTCAAAGATGTAAAATTATGAATTTCTTAAAACATAGAATTTTACCAGTTTTATTAACCATAGTGGCTAATGGCTGAATTAATGGCTCTGGTTTGATATGATATGTAGATTATGGGTGTACAGTAGTATGAAAATGTTTGGGCACCCCTGTTCAGATCAGCAGTTTCAGTTAAATATATCATATATCAGATGAACACGGTGATATTTGAAAAGTGAAATGAAGTTTATAGGATTCACAGAAAGTGTGTAATAATTCTTTAAACTAAATTAAGCAGGTGCATAAATTTGGGTACCCCAAAAAGATTACATCAGTATTTAGTAGATCCTACTTTTACAGAAATAACAGCATCTAAACTCTTCATATAGCTTCCAATGAGAGTCTGGCTTCTGATTGAAGGTATTTTGGATTTTCTTTACAAAACATCTTCAGTTCAGTCAGGTTTGATGGTTTCTGATCATGAACAGCTGCTTTAAATCACACCACAGATTTATAATAATATTCAGGTCTGGGGACTGAGATGATCATTCCAGAATATTGTATTTTTTCCTCTGCATGAATGCTTTAGTAGATTTTGAGCAGTGTTTAGGGTGGTTGTCTTGTTGAAGTATAAATCCCATAAACTTAATTTCACTTTTTTTCATCTATTATATAATATATTTAACTGAAATTGCTGTTGGGACAACTAATGATTTAGGTGATAAAGGAAAATCATTAAATTGATCAGAGCAGCACGAACTTTATTTTAACTTAATGAATCGAACTATATGTGTATAGCCCTAATATTTAGATAACAGTATCTTTATAAATCTTTATAAAGCTTTTCCTACCCCACATGTTGCTCACCTCATAGATGGCAAAGCCAATAGTGTGCATGTCCTGGCCTTGTTTGCGGTAGCGCCGCCGGTCCTTCTGCATTAGAGCCACCAGAAAGCTGCAGGCCTCTTCATTATCCTCAGGATCATCATCCTCCTCCAGCAGGGTGATCTTATACTGCGGGTTTATCCAGAATGTGTCTGATAGAGAGATTCAAAGACATATTTATGTATTGCCTAGTATTTTTATATAAGAAGCAGCTCATTTATCCTGGTTTATAACAAGGGTGAAGATTCTCTATATGGTGAGCAATTAGTAGTAATAGGTTTTGGTGCTTTGCGTTTTGCATCTTTCTGGGTGGGTAGATGGCGCTCTCTTCCCACATCACTCCAAAGGGTGATGTCAATCAGCACAGGGCGTCTGTGAGCTGATGTATCAAAACCGAATCGCTGTGCTTTTTTCACAGTGCGCTGTGATGCTACTCGGTGATGCTACATCAAAAGCAGTTGTTGGAAAAGAGGTGGATTCTGACTTCACATGTATCAGAGAAGGCATGCGCTAGTCTTTACCCTCCTGGTGTTGGGGAATCACTAGTGATGGGGGGAATACAGCTGATTGGGAGGGATAATCAGCATAGCTAAATTGGGGAGAAAAGTGGAGAGCTACAGCTATTGTTTCCTTTACATGTAATTTTTTTATTATTTTTTTTAATAGTAAGCTTACCTCATCAACCTTACATACAGATCTTATGTGAAACACAGTGCAAACATAACCTCCTTGTATTTCAGTTTAGGGAAAGTGTAAAATATGTAAATCTCTGGCACATACAATGATTTTTTACAGGTTTCTGACCGATGCAAATGTCTATCTACTGTGATATAACCCTCTGCTTATATATGTACAGCTTATATATGTAAATATGTACAATCTCCCTTATCCCATTTAGAAAATCGCACTTTAACATGAATGCGATTAATCTAATTAAAATTGTGTACTGATGACTGGACCTCCACGGCTGCAGATAAAATTGACTGCTCACTTTATAACAGTGGAGTAGGTAATAACGTTATGAAGTTTCCAGATTAATCGTATATGTAAACACGTTAACAGACCTGCCAACCTTAAAATAATTTACAAAATAAGTGCAAAATCACCCCCTCTCCACCAGAGACTAATCACAAAAATGATAATTGACGAAAACAATAATAAATAATATTTTGCATTATTGAAATATGTGTTTGTAAAATTATATCGTATTAGCCGTTAAGGATAATAATTGGTTATACTGTATAATAATATATAAATGGAAAACATATATTTTATATTAGTGGTGTTTAACACTTAAAAATGAATTAAAATCTTTAAAAAAAATTTTGGTTTAGGTCTGTCTGAAACAGCAGATGGCGCTCTAAAGGTAGCTTGCTAAATTAGTGTCCATGTTAACCGGACAGCGTTATAAAACAATCGGCGGTGAACACACTCAACACACACACTTGGGACAAAGAAGAACAAACGATATTTGTACTTTAGAGCACAGAAACATACAAGTGTAGTAGGAGGTAAAATGTGTACATGTTGGCAGGTCTGTATGACGTTGACAGCTCTAGTAATCAAGTGAGTATAAGCAGGTGATATTGTGGGTCTGTGAGTGTGTGATGTGTGTTTCTCACTGGCATGGTTCCTGCAGCCTCCTGCTGTGCTTCCTCTCCTCCAGCCTCCCTCAAACTTGATAGTGTTCCAGAAACTCAGTGTGTCCTCACTCAGAGCATCAGGCGTCAGATTACAGATCTCCAGCCGAGAGAACTGACGCTTAAACTCCTGAAACGACATCCTGAGAGAGAGAGTGACCATAACACACTAAATATCACACACACACAGTACATATACACACATTACACACTTTCACAGACTATACACACACACACACACACACAAACTTTTAGTTAATTTGTCTCATTACTTACACTTACACTAATTATATTATGCTTTAATATTATTTATTTTTTATTATTATTTTTTAATTGTATATATTTATTTAATTTTTGCATTGTTTTAAAATGTAAAATCTGTTCTGTACTGTTCTAGAAATTCTAGAAACTCTGAATCAGTTCTCTACTTTTACTATACTGTAAAACTGTTTAACTCAGGCTTTGGCAACACAAATGTACTGCTATTTGTCATGCCAATAAAGCACCTTGAATTGAATTGAATTGATTTGAGAGAGAGAGAGAGAGAGAGACAGAGAGAGAAAATGGAATAACAGAAGGACAAATTGGGACCACACTACAATAAGAAACTGGATGCTGTGTAAGGATCAGTGTGGAGAAGCAGAGACAGGAGGAAGCATTAAAAACTGGTATATACAGTGAAGAGACCAAGCTCACTAAACATGTGTACTCACCAGAACTCTCCATCCTCCATTTTGGCATTCATCTCTTCTTTTTCATTGGGATCGATTGAATTCCATTCAGAGGAACTAAAAATAATCACAGAATTGAATTGTAAGCAATGTGGTTTCAGGGTCATTTCTGAATAATTTCATTTCCAGGATCAGAGTAAATTGTGTACAAGCACTGGGATCCAGATGAACACATGAAATATTGTTATATAATGCTGGTGGAAACTCCGGATTCTAGTCACCTCTTAATTATTGAAGTTTTTAACATATAATAGCATGGAAAAAAAACTAATATTTCAGTTGTTTGCTCTACAGATCCATTTCAATGTCTGATCTTTCATAGATAATTGTCACATAATTGAGGTAAGATGATGCCAACTAATAAAATTATCTATACACAGTTCCAGTCAAAAGTTTGGATACACTTTCTCATTTAGTGTTTTTATTATTATTTTTTTTCCTACATTGTAAATAAATACTGAAGTCCTCCAGACTATCGAATAACTTCGAAGTCATTAATGAAGCATTTAGGTGCTCTAATCTGGGGAGCTGTTAACTTATGGTGTCTGAGGCTGGAATCTCTGATGAACTTATCATGTGCAACAGAGAAAACTCCTACTCTTCCTTTCCTGGAGCGGCCCTGATGAGAGCCAGTTTCATCATAACATTTTTGATGGCATTTGTGACTGCTGTTTGAGTGGCTGTTAGAGAGTATTTTTCTTTCTGTTTTTAACTGTTGTGATGTTAAACATTTATGATGCTTTTAGCAAAGATCTTAAAATAGCAGATACTTTACTTAATTTATTAAAGAATTATTGGATCTGTAACTTTCTGTCTTTTGAACAAATGTTCACTAGAAAACTCACTTGTCACTCCAGGCTCCGGTCCACTCAACCTGCCCCCAGGGGTTCCTGATACGGATCAGCTGTTCTCTGTTACCTCGGAAATTCACCTAAGATAAAAAAAAAAAAATCATGTAGTACAGGAGAGTAAACTGTGTAGAGTTGAGATTTTATCCAGCAGATGGTGCTGTAGCTCTGTATATTATACTTTATGGCTCTATTTCCCATACAGAGATTTAGTCTATTTGTAGACTTTATTTTTATATCAATTAAAAATTGTAAAGTAAAGTAAAAAAACATATATAGATGTATTAGACACAAGAGTTATCTAAGTCAAGATTTGATTTCTTTTCTATTTCTTTCTATGTTGATGATTGTGGCTTACAACTATTACAAATCGAAAAGTCAGTATTTCAGAAAGTGAGAAATTAGAATACTATTAGGAAAAATCTTTAATACAGAAATGTTGGTCTAGTGAAAATATATATTATTTTCTAAATAATATTTTATTATATCTTTTAATGGAAGAGCACTGATAGAATGACACTTTGATGCAATGTAAAGTAGTAAGTGTGCAGCTACAGTATAACAGTGTAAATTTTGCTGTGCCCTCAAAATAACCCAACACACAGCCACTAATGTCTAAACCGCTAGCAACAGAAGTGAGTTCACCCCCAAGTGGGGGTGATGTCTGCAGCACAGGGCGTCTGTGAGCTGATGTATCGGAGCCAAGTCGCTGAGCTTTCCTCAGAGTGCGCTGTGATGCTGCTCGGCAATGCTGCATCAGCAGGAGCTCGAACAGAAGTGGTGGATGGCTTCACATCTATCAGAGGAAGCATGTGCTAGTCTTCACCCTCCTGGTGTGTTGGGGCATCACTAGTGATAGGGGGAGTCCTGATGAGTGGGTTGGGTAATTGGCAGTGTAAATTGGGGAGAAAATGGGGAAAAATAAAACATAAAAATAAACAGTCCAGTCCTTTCTCTCTCAGGCAATACGCTTCTGATGTTGTCTCTTGGTCATGACTGGCTCGACTTTAGAAACGAGTTATACAGTTATAGCCCTGTATATCCTGTACGTCTCTGTGTGGCTCTTGAAGCACTGACTCCAGCAGCAGTCCACTCCTTGTGAATTATCCCCATATAGTTGAACAGCCTTGATCATCAACATTAAAATGAATTAACACTTGAAACTGATCACTCTGTCTCTCTGTGTGTAGTAAATGTATATAATATATAAGATTCACGTTTTGACGTGCACCTGCATATGAATAAAAGTAAAGTTTCTTACTGACCTCCTTCAGAGCTGTGACAGAGTAGGCGTGGCCTTTCACAAGCTTCTTGAAAGTGATTGCCTCCATGTCAAAGGCACTGGTAATCTGTGGAGTGAAAAAAAAAAAAAAAAGATTACTGGTTCGAATCCTGTTTCTGTAGCTTGCCATCAGCTGCCGGAGCCCTGAGAGAGCATAATTGGTCTTGCTCTCTCTGGGTGGGTACAGTTGATGATTCTCTTTTCCCTCATCACTCTTAGGGTGATGTCGCTCAGCACAAGGCATCTGTGAGCTGATGTATCAGTACCGAGTCGCTGTGCTTTCCTCAGAGTGTGCTGTGATGCTACTCAAAAATGCTGCATCAGCAGTAGTTGGAAAAAAGGTGGTGGCTGACTTCACATGTATCAGAGGAGGCATGTGCTGGTCTTCACCCTCCAGGTTTTGGGGTATCACTAGTGATAGGGGGTGTCCTAACGAGTGGGTTGGTTAATTGGCCTTGTAAATTGGGGACAAAATTGTATAAAAAAGTAAAAATTTAAAATAAATAAAATAAATAAATTAAATTTAAGAGTCTATCAAAGTATAATTACTTCACAACACATTTTGGGAAGTGTATTGAAGCACAAACATAAGAGATTTCTATGGAAGTCATGCCAACACAAGGTCACAAAGGCTCTTCTAAGCTAAACTAAAGGCCTTTCTTATATTGGCTTATGTTAATAGTCCTCCATGAACATTGCTTATCATTGTCATTGTCATTGTCTGGTGCATGACCCACTACAGACTGATCTACCAAAAATGGATAAAGCAGTACAACTTTATGCTTTTGGAATGGTTAAGTCAAATTTCTGACCTTAATCCATTAGAAATGTAATGGATGAAGTTTAATGGAGGGAAATCCACCAAAGTAAGCGAGTTGAAGCTGTTCTGTACGGAGGAATGGGGTAAAATTCCTCTAGGCCGGTAAGTTATTGCTGCACATGTTTCCCATACTTTTATTTCCACTCACAGAAACGTAATTGATTCTTTTTACTACTGAAAAAAGAAGCAAGTCTAATATATTAGTTTAATTTTGTTTTCTTTCTTCACTTTTAGGACTTTTAATGTAAAAAATCCCAGTTTTAAATTTGTGCAGAATCAGTTCATCCGTTATCACCTAAATAAAGGTCTGTTTTTTACAATCTTAAGGACACTCTCACTGTTGGAACGTACATCTATGGAGCAGCCCAGTAACGAGCCTCTATCCAGGGCTTTAGCAATGATGCGATGCAGGTCCTTGGGGGCGCTGCGCAGCTCGTACATCTCAGAAACTCCGCCGGTGAAATCCTCAAAGCCCTCAGTGGTGGAGCCACCAGACAGGGCCTCGTATGATCCATTCAGCCTGGACGTGACAGTGTAAATAATATTATGCTTTAATGAGTTTTAAAAAAATCTATTTGAATAAATATTTAAAAAATACAGATTTTAATGCCTTGTATAAATCAGTGTAAAGATAATCAGCAGGATTTGTTTATAAATACACTGCCTAAGACATTGTTTCAAACCAGATTTAGAAAGTTCTGGCCTAAAATTTTATTTAAAAAGATATCTATGTCATCTATATCATATACAACTCAACAGACAAATGAAAGTTCACTGGTTTGGGGGTTTAGATATGAAATAATCTGCTTTACTGTAGTTGCGAATACTCTAGTTGTGAGCTGTTGTGCATGTGGGTAATGCAGTTTGTGTTTGCTGTTAATCACTATGTTATAGCAGCTCTTTAGATGTGGTTAAAGGTGCCTGACTGTGGTGTGTCTCTTTAAAGCTGATTAATGAAATGTTCATCCTTATTAATGTGGCTAATGATCCAATCAGCTTCTAGAAGCTCAATAATTCTCATGGTGTTATTTGCTCTTTTCTTTCAGTATTTTTATAAAATTTGTTAAGTTCACGGTCATACTCACAGACACTCACACACACGTGTACGCACTCACTTTGCATAGGCCTTCTCCAGCAGGGCGCTCCAGAACTCGCTCCCCTCAGCCGAGTGCACGAACATCAGCTCTCCCTCCTTCACCGGCAGACGATCGTCAATAACCACATCCACCCAATCACCAAACTGCCAAAACTGCACATTAAAAAAACAAACACATCAACAATCAGAGTATAACAGTCAAAAATGCATTATAAAAAAAAGTAAATGCTGGTATTCCCTGGTATTTTTTTTCTAAAGGAAACACTCTAGACTACAGTGTAGTACAGGTGTAGTTTTGTACCTTTTTTTTTGTTTTACTCTAATTTCTCAGGGTAGATTTGATTAAATGAGAATCTTTTAATGTGCTGAGTAAAAGGAGGTTGTGACTCGGGATTTTATGGTACATGGATCCATCCATTTTCCCATTGATGTCGTGAATTATCCTGTGCTCTTAGCAGAGAAACACTCCCAAAACATAATGTACCCTCCTCCATGCTTGACAGCAGGGTCAAAGTCAGCATTTATTTTCCTCTGAACACGGCAAGTTGAGTTAATGCCAAAGAGCTCAATTTTGTCTCATGTGTTCACAACACCTTCACCCAATCACCTTTAGAATCATCCAGGTGTTCTTTGGTAAACTTCAGACGGCCCTGCACATGTCCATTTTTAAGCAGAGGGACCATAAGGGCACTGGAGGATTTTAATCCATTACAGCATAATGTGTTAACAATGGTGTTCTTAGAGACTTTGATCCCAGCTGCCTTGAGATCATTAACAAGTTCCCTCGTGTAGTTTTAGGCTGATCTGAGTCTTGTATTTCTTCCATTTTCTTACTATTACACAAAAAATGGTCTTCTCCTTCTCACCCAGTGTCTTACTTATGGTTTTGTAGCCCATTCCAGCCTTGTGCAGTTCTATGATCTTTTCCCTGACATTCTTAGAAAGCTCTTTGTTCATGCCCATGTTGTAGAGGTTAGAATCTGCTACCTGAGTGTAGGCTAATGTTAATTAGCATGTATTGTAATTGTATACATGTATTTATTTTATTTTTTTTGCTTACCTGGAAGTGGAATATGCCGGCATAGTCATCTGTAAAGCTCTGACCGTGAGGGACCACTCTGTGCAGCAGCCGGTCATTTAGAGTAAGAGACCCTATAGCAGCCAGGAGCCAGCAGTCACCTGAGACACAAAGAAAGAGAGAGAGAGGAAAGTAAATAACACAGATTCCATTTATTCTTCTCGTCTAACTGATTTATTAGGCAGCAAGTGAACAGACGTTTTTTGAATGTGATGGTTTTTACAGCAGAAAAATGGGCAAACATGCAAATCTGAGATACTTTTCACATCGACACTCTTTGGAATGGAGCGCTTACAAAGTGGACTAGGGCCAGTTTTCCACTACTAGTACATGGTATTAGTGACATTGAATGAGCACAGCTGCTGATGTTGCTTACAGAGTGTTAGCGAAGTTAGATGAGCCCAGCTGCTAACACTGCAAATGCAACGTTAGTGATGCTGGGTGAGCCCGGCAGCCAACATTGCTAACGCAGAGTTAGTGGCGTTGGATAAGCCTGCTCACTAAGCTGTTTCTAACACAGTGTTAGTGACATTAAATGAGCTCAGCTGGCAACTTTACTAAGGTGGAGTTTGTAATGTCAGATGAGCCCTGCTACTAACATTGCTAATGCAACATTAGTGATGTTGGGTGAGCCCGGCTACCGACAGAGTTAGCGGCATTTCATGAGCCTGCTTGCCGATATTGCTAACACAGTGTTGTTGACGTTAAATGAACCCAGTTGCCGACATTTCTAAGGTGGGGTTAGTGACCTTGGGTGAGCCCAGCAGTCGACATTACTAGCGCAGTGTTAGTGCCGTTGGATAAGCCAGATCTCCTAGGTTAGTGACACTGGCTGAACCCAGCTGCTAACATTGCTAATGTGATGTAGTGTTGGGTGAGCTTGGCCGCAGACATTGGTAATGCTAAGTTAGTGACTTTGACAATGCCAGTAGTAATTTTGGGCAAGGCTGGTAGCTAAACAATGTTGCAAATAGAAAAAGAAACTATAAATGGGCTAACAGGTCCATACTGAAATGGAACAATACGGTACTTGTGTTTCCAGTATGCAGTGGTCAGTAGGGGTGGGCGATATGGCTCTAAAATAATATCACGATATTTCATGCCATTTTCATGATAACGATACTTTTGGCGATATGACAAAACACTGAATTCGAAAAATGTATTAGAATTGTATTATTGCATGCAATATGATATGGCTAACTGAGATATTGTAAGAAATATTAATTTTCAGATTATTAATTAATATCAGATTTTTTATCAGTAATGCACTCGAGTAGATATATCTCTAGTCTCTAGTAGATATATAATAGGAAATGACAACAGTGTGAATTTTTCTTTTGCTAAAAATGGCAAAAAAGTAGTACTTTGATGTGATAATCAGTTATGGGTGATATGTCACATTATTTCAGGGTATAATATTGCTCACGATATTCAAAATCTTTGACGATACCATCACGTACGATACGATATGGCACACCCCTAGTGGTCAGTACCTTAAAAAGAAAAGTGAACTGTGTACCAAGGAAGGACAATCGGTGAACCAGTGACATGGACATAGATAGGGATGGGCCCAAATATCGATATCACGATTTATCACACTATATATATATATATATATATATATATATATATATATATATATATATATATATATATATATATATATATATAACATACTATATTCACATGCAATACATTATTGCCTCGTGGTATCAAATATTGATATTTTTTTTGAAACACAGGCGTACTAAACTCCCTCAGATTCATCCCCCAAATAAAGTTACTGCTTTATTACTTTATTAATTCATGTGGTGGCGCTAATCAAATGAACAGAGTAAACCTGCGATGAAGAACACTGATTGCTGATTGTGAAATTCTGTAAAACTGACAACAATAAATCCATAATTCCTGGCATTTGCTTATTTAGAAGTGTTGTATCTTCTTCAGTAACACAGTTGCTGTAAAGTATTGCAGAAAATCACCTTGGAATATGACAAGTAGCGCAATATCATTGTTATAATGGGCAACATATAGTTATAATGATGTATTGTGACATGTGATTCCCACCCGCATGGATACTCAAAGCTCATCAATGAGATTATTGTAGGTCCCACCTTACAACTAACATTACGTATCTGCAGCTAATGTCTTTGTGCAAGAGACCACAGAACCTCCTTCAGGAAAGGAATGAGTAAGCTAAGTGAGAATGATGATGAATGGAGAACCACCAGCCCATCCATGATCAGACCTCTGCCAGTAACACAGCAGCAGACAGCAGCTCTCAGTCTGCTCTATCCATTATGCTGACCTGCAGAGTTTGCATTACTGTCAGTGTCCATTAGCCAAGTCCATACACTGTACACACACACACACCAAATAATCAATCACCGAGCTGCAAACAGGAGGCAGTTACACAGATTACAGTAGAGCTGATCTGATTTTCAAGCTCATTTTCCTACATCTGGTTTGATTAACACACGTCACAAATTCAATTACAGTATGACAACCCATTCAGCTCTACAACTGCCCACCCAATTACCCCTTTAACTCCAGAACAACCAAAAGACAAAGAAAAAACACAAGAACAATGAATGACAGCATCCTGCTGTAGAAGCTCATCCTCATTTTTATCTTTAGCTTTTTTACAGATGCTGTGATGTTTGCTTAAAAATTGTACTGCTATCTAACTAAACATATTCTTCCTTTTACCAGTAAAACTGTCTCAGTATCACTGGCTGCAAAACAATGTTAAAGCATGATCCATCCACCCCCGTGCTTAACAGTTGAAGATGTGTTCTTCTTGATCAATATTTGTACTATTTTTATCCCAACATTTTAATTCCACCATTCCACAGAGTAGCTTGTTTTTAAAATGCACAGTAGTCTACAGGGTTCCAAACCTTTCGAGTCAAGCTGCTGTGTCTATAAGCATCTTGGCCCCTACCCTGCCAAGACTGGCTGTTAGCATCGCTGCTAACCAGCTCCCAACCTTTTAGGTCCAGATGATGTGTCTACTAGTATCATGGCTACAACCCTGCAGAGGCCAGCCGAACCAAACTTCTGTGAACCAAACCCCACTGAGCCCAACTGTTAGCATTGTGACTTTGTTTGTGTTTGTTATCCTCACAGCTCCTACCCTGCAGAGGCTGGCTGTTAGCATTGCAGCTTACTTTTTCGAAACCTTCTGAGCCAAGATGCTGCGTTTGTTAGCAACGCATCTCCAAGTTGAGGCTGGAGGCTGTTAGCATCTCTGCAAACATGCTCAAAACATTTTATGCCCAGTTGCTAGAATCACAGCTCCAACCCTGCTGAGGCTGGCTGTTAGCATCACCGCTGTCCTGCTCCAAACCTTTGAACCAAGCTGCTGTGTCTTTTAGCATTGTGGATAGAGCCCTGCCCAGACAGACTCTTAGCATTGTGAGTAACCTGTTCCAAACCTTCTGATCCCATTTGCTTTGTCTGTTAGCCTCACAGCTACTACCCTGAAGTGTCCTGCTGTTAGCATTGCGAATAACCAGCTCCAACCATGTTAAGCCTGGCTGTTACCATTCCAGCTAACCTGCTTTAATCCTGCCAAGCACAGCCATTGTGTCTGTGAGAAAAGCTGTTTTCATCACAGCAAACCTGCCCCAAACCGTCTGACACCAGCTGCTCTGTCTGTTAGCATTGCAGATTTAACCCTCCTGAGCCCTGTTAAATGAACATTGTTGCTTTATTCTATAATTACTGACATTTCTCCCAAATTCCAAATAAAAATATTGTCATTTAGAGCATTTATTTCTGCAATACTCAAAATAATGAAAAAACGTACAGTGCTTCCAGATCTCAAATTATGCAAAGAAAACATTTTTATATTTATTTTCATTTTATTGTCCAAAAATTATTATTTGGTGGAATAACCCTGGTCCTATTTTACAGCTATCATTTGTCTTGGCATGCTCTCCTCCACCAGTCTTTCACACTGCTTTTGGGTGACCTTATGTCACTGCAGCTGCACAATTCAAGCAGCTCAGCTTTGTGTAATGGCTTGTGACCTTCAGTGTTCTTCTTGATTTTATTCCAATGGTTTTTAATGGGGTTTGGATCTGGAGACTGACCGTCAACTTATTTGAATATCAGTCAGCAACCGCAGAATAATTATTAAGTTGCTTTTTTGTTATTTGAGGTCTGATAGAAGCACATATACTTATTTTGTTATTTTGACCATTTCTCATTGTATGCAAATAAATGATCTAAATGACAATATGTTTTCATTGTAGTCCGTAGTTTATAGAATAAAACAACAATGTTCATTTTACTCAAACAGCTCTGGAAAAAATGAAGAGACCAGTTTCAGTTTCTGAATCAGTTTCTCTGAATTAGCTATTTATAGGTTTATGTTTGAGTAAAATTAACATTTTTGTTTATTCTATAAATTACGGACATAACTTCTCCCAAATTCCAAATAAAAATATTGTCATTTAGAGCATTTATTTGCATAAAATGAGAAATGGTCAAATTAATGAAAAAGATGCAAAGCTTTCAAACCTCACATAATGCAAAGACACAGAGATCAGAAATCAATATTTGGTGGAATAACCCTGTTTTTTAATCAGTTTTCATGCATCTTGGCATGTTTTCCTCCACCAGTCTTATACACTGCTTTTGGATAACTTTATGCTGCTCACTACTGATGCAAAAATTCAAGCAGTTCAGCTTGGTTTGATGGCTTGTGAACATCCATCTTCCTCTTGATTATATATATATATATATTGGATATATAGTTTTCAAATTTGGTAAAATCAAAGAAACTCCTCATTTTTAGGTTGGTGTCTTGTTTTGTTTCAGAGCTGTATATCTATAAATAGTAAAATTAGACAAAAAACTGATCATTTTAAAGTAACCTCTTAATATGTTCCAGAGATTTATGTGCTATGGTTTGTATATGATGCTAACTGCAGATTTATCAACTGCAGTACCACTGAGCACCAGTATGGGGCTGGATGAGCGAGGGGAAATAGCTGGATGTGCATGAAAGAGAGAGAGATTGAGAGAGAGAGAGAGAGAGAGAGAGAGAGAGAGAGAGAGAGAGCATAACAATGACAATGAATAAAAAAACAAAACAATACTAATACACAGGCTTCCGTAAAACCACTCCTCAAGAGGACTGATCTTCTACAGATTTGTGTGACTATAAAGCATTCTCAATAAGATCCTCCTCCACCCAGTTTTACCAGTACACACTGTCTGAGCCATCTGAACACACACACAGAAAATGATGGAAGTCTGCCATATTTCCCAAAGCCCTCTTGCACTAAACCACCCCGTCTGTGACTCATCGCTCAGGCATCAAGCTCTACACACCCCACCCCCAGGAACCACATGCACATACACACGCATACACACACACACTTGATCTTTTTGCTGCCACACACCCACAGCATTCTCAGAAGTTTTCTGCCCTCAGTAAACAGCATGTCACGCCACTCCACAGTGCAGACCTGATCTTACAAGCTTTCTTTCAGGAAACAAAAGAGTTTTGATCCTTATATTGTGATCTTTCCCAGAACAACATCACCATATTACTGTAGATCTCAGCACAAAGCTCTCAGCTGCATCTTATTGCCCAATGTTGTAGTGCTTAATTCACCCCAGTGAGGGAAGTGAAATACATTGATTCCTGGCGTGCCGTCTCCGGCTCTGCCCTGTCTGTATCAGTGCTGCTGGCTTGGTTGCTTGCACTCAAAACTACATTTACTGTCCCACATTTTGTTGCTATCATTGTTGCTGTGATGCTTATATTGCAAAAAATGATATCTTAGCAAGTGTGGTTTGCTAAAATATCGCTTCGCTATGTCTAAATTGCCTTAATTTGAGATTATTACAGTAATATTATAAAAATAATTAATTTAATTCTAGTTAACTTTTTATCATATTTTTAAGGCACACTGGATTATAAGGCGCATTATTTGACACTAGTAAGGAACCGGGGTGTCGCCATGTTTCCATCTAATTCAGCAGGTCTTGCCGCTGTGTGGTGAGTAAAGTAAAGTAAACACACCTTTAATTCTTAAAAAATATATATTTTAAAGTCAAATGAGCGCTGAATATTACTCTACACAAATTTCTCTCCTAAAAAAAAAAACTGTTTATTTGGGTGAGTAAAGCGCTTCCGTTTATTTACAGTAAATTTAGATTTGCAGATTTCCACTAAGGCTAGCCACGGTTAGCGGCTAATGCCGACAGACAGCAATACACTGAAGAACTCTGAGTGTTTCAGTAAGCCTGGGCGATATTAGCTAGCGGTTCAGTTCATCCTGCATAGCTTGTTTAATGTGGTAAATGCGCAGGTTACAGTCTGATATACTCACCTCTGATCAGCTAAAGAGCTAGCGCTTAGCGAGGGTTAGCGGATAATGCTGAAATTGCTTTAGTCTTGGTGCTGGAGAACTAAACTGAAACTTCTATATAACTCTGCACTTCAGCAGAGTGGATTTACAGCTCCTTAATACCTGACTAGTACATACAGTACATAATGTGCCACAGATTTTAAGGCGGACTGATGATTTTTGGAAAATTAAAGGATTTTAAGTGTGCCTTATGGTGCGAAAAATGACTTGTTTTCCATTAGAAGTCTAAATAACTATACATCAGCTTGAAGCTAAAATTTCTGCCAAAGAAATAAGACCCTATCATTAGATAAAATTTATTAAAACAAATGAAAAATAATAATTATTAGTAATAATTTGAAAAAGCTCATAATAGCCTGTCAATGGTGCAAAAATTATAAAAGATTAGATACTTAAACCAGATTTTTAGAATTGACTGACAAAGCTAGCTGGTGGTTTAGCAACAAAAGAAGTAAAAATTTTATTGTAGAAGTTTCACCCACTGTTGATAATTAAAAAAAAAAACTAAGTATTCTGAGGCAGATCAAACCAATAAATACATTTGACAGGCTACAACACTGTTTGTGCTGTGTACCTTAAGTGCCATGTACCGTCTCTCAAGATTACATATACTTTACTTAAAACTTGAAATCATCCTCATTTATAATGTTGTGAAAAAGTCTGCAATGTGGAGCTCAAAGTGGAAACACAACTAAAAAGAGCTGCTTATCCAGTGCTAAAAATGCCATTATTTTGAACTTTAAAGTTAAATTAGCTTTTTGACTGTTTTTGGCAATGGTTAATTTTGTTCTGCAGTGTTTGAGGAGTTAGTTGGCTCTGCTACTTACTTTATGGGCTGAAAGATGCACCCTGGAAAGGGGTATCCAGTTAGTGGTGTTAAAAGTTAAAAGATACTGTTATTGTCACCCTGTGAATATGATCTGACCAGAGAAATATCGGCCGATTGCCACAGCACATTTTGTGTTTGGTTAGCTAAGTGGGCCATTAGTTGCAAAAGGTGGCAACCCCCGTTCTATGCAACAGCTCAGGCATTCCTGCACTGTTTAAATATGTTCACACACAGAACTCACCAAGAGCTCCTTGGCAGATGTCTGTCCTCGTTGCACCACCGACTATGAACTGAGGATTCTCAGTCAGCTCCTGTGAAAACACAAATCAGAAGGGAAATGGAGAACAAGTCTTAAAAATGACCCATCCAATCAGAATCAAATACTCTAAAACCTTTCACACACTGCTGCATTATTTTTAAGGTTTTATAACTGTGTGATGCGTGTCATTTCTGTCACTGGTTAAACAGCCCTCCTAGGCTATGCTCAGCCTAAAAAGTGATTTTTTAAATGTATTTAGTTCATGGAGAACTGTTAAAAACTATTATGAATGCACAGAATATTTGGCAACCAAAACTGATTGCCTAATAATAGCACAAAATAAATTGTTGTTTCAAAGAGAACAATAATTTAAGTTATTTACTGGACATTCAAAATATTTAGTGACCAACACATTTTTAAACTATAGTTTAGTAATGAATTATCCTTAAAAAAGAAAGACAAAAAAATGTTGGCTATTTAATTTATAGAATAATGAGTAAAGTGGTCAAATTAATAAAAACCTGAAAAACTGTGTTGGTTCTTTTGTGATCTCCTGGATGAGTTGCCCATGCCCTTTTGGAGTAATTTTGGTAGGCCGGTCACTCTTGGAAAGGTTCAACAGTGTTTTTTTTTATGTTTTCTCTATTTGTGAATAATAGCTGTCACTGTGGTCCGCTTGAGTCCCAAACCCTTAGAATATTTTTGTAACCTTTTCCAGACTGATAGATGATCAGTGACTTTGCTTTCTCATCTTGTTTTTGATATTCTTCAGATCCGGGCATAATGTGTTGCTTTTTGAGATATTTTATTTGCTTCATGTTTTCAGACAGGTACTATTAAAAGTGATTTCTTGATTCTACAGATCTGGCAGTAATCAGGCATGTTTGTAGCTAGTAAAATTTAAACTCAGAAAGCCAGGTTTGAAATAGAATAATTTCAATTTTTAAATCAACATTTTAATATTACTTCTTGAATCTTTGTGTGATTTTAAAGCTTGCTTGATAATCTGAAAGTATGACAAAAAAGCAAAAACAAAAGAAATCTGTAAAGGGGCAATGACATGGTGAATGACCATGGAAGAGCTGAAGGAAGAAACGTTAGGAGGAATCAGTCTGGTTAGACTACTTATACATTAATGATGAAATTCATTAAACATCCACATAAATCTAATATATTAAAATAAATGACCTCAACGGCAATGGAAGCAATCAGAAAATACCTAGTTAAGAGTTCATGTAAACTTTAAATATTTAACATATTTTAATATTAAAGATTTGCCACAGAACAAACATTTACATGTTATGACTTTGACTATGACTTCACTTTATTAATCCCCAACGGGGAAATTCTTTTGTCCACCAGCAAACATGTACAAAAGACAAACTGCACACAAGTGTACATCACAGAACACAAGACAACTACTAATAACACTAACACACACAGTATTAACAGAATACACTGTCTTATAGCAGCAGGAATGAAGGATCTTTTGAAGCTTTCAGTTCTACACCGCAGTGAGAGGAGTCTGCCACTTCGGCTGCTTCTCTGATCTGCCAAAGTCTCATGCAGAGGGTGTCTGCAGGTGTTCAGGATGGACTGCATCAGACGCCTCACCCTTTTCAGCACCATCTCCCCCATATCCTCCACTCTCTCACCCATCACACGCACACACTTTCTGATCAGCTTATTGATTCTGTTACAGTCTCTCAAGGTTATGCTGTTTCCCCAACGAACAACCACAACAGAATGAAAAAAAATCAGCAGGAAGTCCTTACATACATTGAAAGATTTAAGTCTCCTGTTAAAGTAGAGTCTGCTCTGTCTGTTATTATATATATATATATACGCCCCCCTTGTGTGCCCCGACCAGTCCAGTTTATTATCAAGATGCAGTCCGAGATATTTATAAGACTAAATGATCTTAATATTCAAAATATATATACAAAGGGCAACATGCCTAGTGCTGCAAGGGCGTGTCAGATCACCCTGGAATTACCATAGCAACTTAATGACACTCATGTCAGAAATGGTACCAATGTTGCAAAACACAAAGCCAATTATGTAAAATGAAAAAGCTAATTTTAATTTTAGCTCATTAGTATGTGAATCTGTATCTGTATCTGATGAACTGTATCTATAAAGTGGACACTCCCAGCTCACTGCACTGCACCATATTTAGCTGATTTAGGATGAGTTATGAGACGGTGCTTTAATGAAGGACAGTCCCAAACTGACAGAAACCTGAAAAGTGTGAGGTAATCAGTATCTAGTCATTCTGGGTGGATCTGGGTGAGACCTTTAACATGCCTGTGCTCTGATGTTCCTACTGCTCATCATTTGATTGATAGGGGGGAATCTGTGCAGCACTGCCGCCAAAACTGAGGCCTGAGTGTTGTGTTTGTAATAAAGCTGCAACTAAAGATTATTTTGGAAGTCGACTAATATGTATATTAATTAGTTAATGGTTATTTCTGTTGTGCTCTCCTTCTTCATGTTTTCTCTATTATTTCAAAGTAATACAAATCTCGTTCACATTTTTTTCTTAAGAGTTCGAGTCATTTGATACCAAGCCCTAATCTGATACTTTGGAAATGCAGTAAAATAAACATTCAAATTGTTTTTTTTTATCTTTAAGTATAATTGAAACAATGGTATTGAAACTTACTTTATTTATAACAAATATGCATCTTTTCTTAGAAAACTAAAACATGTCTATAAAATCAAATATTAGACAGAATTACCTCATCACAATTTTATTTGAGTACATAGAGGCAAATGAAATATAAAATGTTGAGTTGCATTTTACTAAATTTAGTTAAAAAAATATAGTTAAATAATTTTTATCATTTTAAACAATGTTTTAAATTATGTATAGCTTAAAATGGGAGGTGGTGCATATTCCATGTGAATTCTTAAAGTAATGGCCACAAAGTGGAATAATATTACTCTAATATGTGTTCCTATGTACCAATTTACCGGTGGGACCTAATTAAGAAAGGCGCACGCAACTCCCTGTGGATAATTGTACTGTACAGAGATGTTCAGTGGGTAATATAAGACAAGATGTACCTCAATCTCAATCCCGTGCCTAACAGAAGCCTCGTTACTACTCGTTTACACGTAATCTGCGCTACAGAGTCTTAATGACGTGACTAGCTTTCTGTGAATGTGTAGTGTTCACAGCATGGATGTACGGATAGCGTGAGAGTGACAGAGTAGTAGGCTAATCTTACGGTTATTTTTTAGTCAACGATTATTCTGCCATATCTTTCATCTCTGCTTCTTAAGGGGACGGCTCCTGTTTGGAGCTTTGGCTATCTCTTCAAAATGATAGAAACAGCAGAACCTGGGAACAAATGCTCTCAAAATGCCTAGAAGACATTTAATGAAAAATTAGTCAAGGCTGAAATTAACAATTTGAGAATTTCATTTCCAATTATGTTGATTAATCATTGTAGCTCTAGTTGGTGATATGTCATGCAGGCCTGATGGCAGAACATTTCCACTGTAGCTGCTATTACTGTTAGTGTTGGTGCTGAACTCACAGTGGGTCTCTTCCAGGTGACGCCGCGGGTTTTGGAGGAGTGTGGGGCGAGCTCTTTAAAGCCCAGAGACTGAGGCTGGGCAGGGAAGCTGGGGTCCTCGAACAACCGGCCGCTCTCCAGGCTCTCCTGCTTCAGAGCCTCATAGTCCTGGTTGAGGAAACGCAGCGCTTGCTCATTAGAGCCCACGCCCTCCGCCTGCAGCCGCTCACGTTGGATTCTGGCCGACATCCCACCAAACACATCCATACTGCAGCAACACACACAAACAAACAATATACATAAATGTATTACCATTAGGATTTATACCCCCTTAAACATTTCCTAATTATTTCATGTTACTTCCAAAAATTATTTTTTTAATTATTGGAATTTTATGTGATACACCTTCTATCTTAGACTCTTATGTTGCACCGTTAAAATAGCAAAGACACTTATGACTATATCTACACCAATGGGCATGGAGGTCTGGAAGTGCTGTCTGCTATCTTAGCAAAGGAAACCACAGGTGCACCACTAACTGAAAACAACCTAGACAACAATCAATCGTCAGACGTTCATTGCTAACTTCGCAACGCAGGTGCACCACGCACACCCCTGCTCATCACACACACACAAGGACACACAGCAGTGCACATATCTAACTTTTTTATCAATAATAAACAGAATAAAAATTAAATAATATTGCTGTTCCTGTAAATGACCTTCTTGCGCACCTTCACAGCGTAAAAGTTTAGGTCAGTTCCCTTTGCTGAAAAGCACAGCGCTGTTAAAATACCAATCCGCCAAAGCCAGAGCACACCTGGCTCTTAAAGGGAACGGTAAGTGGCACGCTAATTAGTTAATTTCATGTTTCACGTCCACAACACACTCATGATTTATAAAAAGAAATTAGTTATTGCCTTTTGCATGTTTTGAGCCATGCAAGGCGTACTTTTCCCATCGTTACGATAGCAAAGACACACTGACATGTCCAATATCAAGCTGATAAAGGCACTGTTGCCTATCTCTAAAATAGGTTGCAAAGTAACAAGTAAGCAAAAAAAAAAAAAAAACAATACGTAGTTTTCAAGTTCTAATATATAAAAATATGAAAAGTGTGCAGTGCTTTTGTAAGTAGCCACCCTGGGTCAATATAATAAATTGTAGGTCCTTTTCACTTCACAGTTACTTGCTACTTTTTTGTTGGTCCAACACATAAAATCTCACCAACATACATTTAGGTTTACGAGTGTAACATGAAAAAATCTGGGAATGTTAAAGGGATAGAAATACTTTTTCAAAACACTGTATGCTAGAGGTCATATGTAGAGTACAGTTAAAGGAATATGACAGTAATAGGTAAACACACAGAGATGAGACCAGAGGTGTTTTAAAAAGAGAGAAAACAATGCTGAAAAAACATGAATTTGAATGAGACAAAGAGAGAGTGCATGAAGACTGGAGTTACCAGAACAGAGAACATAATCAGTAGCACTTGAAACATCCTGATGCTAATAGGAACCTATCAGATAGACAGTTTATGACACGGTGCAGAGTAGTGAGTCATTACAGACATACAGCAGCAGCACTCAGTCCAGCCATGCACTTTACAGCCCTGAGGAATAAAAGAGATCAGCAGACACAGACACTGATCTATACAGTAATGTTGTACAGTATTCTGACAAGGCAATAATTTTTAAAGTTCAGTCATCTATCTTTCTCATTTATTGTGAAAAAATGCTAACAGCAAAAAGATATTGAGAACACAACTAAACACTCACATTCGGCAGTGATCTGTTGATGACTTGGCAACGTCAGGACGTATTGCTTACTTTTGATTTGGATACAGAGACAATACATCAATACACTTTCTTCTGAGGGAGAAAGTCAGCATTTCAAACACAGCAATAGTATGGTGTTTGTCAGCAACATTAGCCTAGAATATCCTGATATAAATAAAAACAGCACAAAATAACTAAAAGTGCTTCCTCTCTGATGTGTGCACCCTTTAGCTCCAGCTTGGTTCATAAAAAAGTAGTCCAGTTTGTTTATGAGGGAGCAGAGGGTGGAGAGAAGGGATAGCCAGCGTTCGCTAGCATTAGCTTTTAGTCTAGCACAGATCCCAGTTTACCCTCCCTGGTTTTGTTTCCTTGAGTTAGAGTTCCAAATTCTGTGGACATTAGCGCAGAGAAATCCATGGTCATGCAGCAACCCCATTTCCATATTCCCAAAACCAGCAGATTCTGGAGGTGACCATATTCTCCTGAAGTTGCCTGTAATGTTCTACTAATTCCCAACATTGCCTAGGGCTTTCTTTTTTTGTGTTAATTTGGAGACGTAAAAAAATAAAATAAAAAGTACATCAAGATTGTTGCATAACTGTTTTGGGGTTTCAAAGTATGGCTTCTTTCCATTCTAAAGGCAGCTGCCCAACTGTGCAGCATTTTCAGGCAGCATGTTCACGCTCCTGAGAAAAGGACTGACCCATTCGGTAGGCAGCATATGGTCCTTCATGAGCAGCTAACTTATTTGAGCCCAGTTTTGAAGGCAGCGTGAGACGTATCCTTCTCAGCGAAGGCAAATCCATGATGCATTTCACAAACTCAGTGCTCCAGCGCTCAGATTTAAAAACGTTGGATAGAGCCAGCACTGCGGGGAGTTTCTCTACAAACGTAAGTAATATTCTCCTGTATTTCCACTCACTGCTGTGTGTGTTTATCAAACTAGTATATTTTAGACTGTTTTAAGTGGTTTTCCAGTGTTGTTTTCGCCTGTTCTTTATTTAAAGTAAGACCCGACCGGGTGATGCTACCGTTAGCTTGGCACATTAGCCAAAATTACGGTTAACCTAAACGCGCTAGCTGGATTTCCGAGTTTAGCATGCTAAGCTAAATCTGCTGGTATGCTAGCAGCTTCAGGTGCTCGTACAGTCTAACAGGTTAAACTGTTAGATGGAATAACTGCAGGTTAACTTGTAACTGAGTGATTTAATGTGTAAATAGTGGAATTATGATCGAGTTCTCTATGAAGCGCTGTTACTGATTCAGATTATTTTGTCCCCAGGGACGAATGCGATTCCCAGGCCGGAAAAGATGCTTTTATAACCAAGGAAATGATCTACGCTCAGATCGGCTGGAGGAAGAGTTAGCTCCTTTTATAGTAGAGTCATTTCTGAACTAATGGGTATGGGTAAACAGCACAGCTGTTAACTAAAAGCCATTCAAGGTAACTCTACCTCATAAAACTGACTAAGAAAATCCAGCCAAGATGTGCAAAACTGTCTTCTAAACAGGACGTGCTACTTTAAAGAATGTAAAATATAAACTATATTCTGGTTAGTTTAATCCCTTTTTTTATTAAATAGTTATGTTCTATTATGTTTCTTCATAGTTTGGATGATTTTATTTATTAAACTACAGTGCAGAACATTTTAAAATAATGCAAAAAACGACGTGTCCAAACTTTTTTGGAAATGTTTCTGTACCTGATAAAGTGACCTGCTGTTCAGCATGTTAGTTCAGCTCAAAGCAGGTAAAGAGAGTCAGTGAGATCAGAGAGTGTACAGCCCAGCCAGCCTCACTGTTAACAGGAAGCTCCAAACCACAGCCCCAGAGCAGAGGAGAGGTGTGTGTGTGTGTGTGTGTGTGTGTGTGTGTGTACCTGCAGTTCCTCGTCTCAGCTGTAGACTTGAAGGGACAGAAAGTTCAGTAGAACTCAGGGGAGCCACGGAACACCACCAGGTCCGAAGTCAACAACAAATTCATACATTAAACATCACTGAAGCAGCTGACCACTCACTCATACCTGACAGGATGTTGCTTCTGTGTGTGTGTGTGTGTGTTTGGCTGGAGATTTCCAGTGTTTTCCCAGCATGTGCTAGTGTGTGCTTTAGTAACAAACTACAGGGGGCCTGGGGAGGGTTCCGTTCATGGAGCACAAAAACACAATAAAATATAGATCACAATATAATGCAGCTACTCACATCCTCAATATCTGATAAGATTAATTAATATTTATAATAGAAATATTTACAAATATGTTTTTAAAGCTTAAAGCTCTTAACTAAAGTGTTTTTCTTAACATGATCTACAATATTATTCTAGTGTTTGTGCATCTGTTTCTGTAAAATATAAATATTATTTTGGGTAAAAAATGTTTTTTTTTTGTTTTTGTTTTTTTTTTTTTTTTGCATCCCTCAGGTCTTACCTACCAGCCCATCACAATGCATTGTTGTGTATATGAATAACCTACTGTTGCTTTAAATTATACCATAACAAGTGCTGACAATACTGGAGCCTTTGAAAAAAAAGTGTTTTTTAATGACCTACCTGTGCATTTTTTTAAAGTTCTCAGTAGGGCTACACAATATTGGAAAAAATGTACATTGCAAATGCTCAAAACCCGAGAAAAACAGCAGTAATCAGTAATTTAAAAGACTTTTTTAAAGGTAAATAGGTAAAAAGGCACATTTTTAAAAGCGTATTCAGCTGTAACTGGAAATATCTGTGCAAAACTGTGCTGGACTGAGGTGCACAGCTTTCGACACGTGCATTTACAAGCACGTGCCCAACCATGTGGATGGAGGCCATGCGGTTACCTCATGTTTACTCCTGGCCCCCCTCACACTCCCCCTCCCCGTCTCGCTTCTCAGGCAGCAGCAGCCTGTCACTTACACAGACACAGAGACAGCACTGTGTATCTGCTACTTGTGACAAGAATCAAAACACTGCAACATGACAGGTTTGATTTAATTGTGCACATAGCGATGACAATGCTTAAACGATATATTCTTTTTAAAGAAAGAACTATACATAATATTAGGTTCTTAATGGGAAATGGTTTAATTAACTCTGTGATTTAAAACCACTTGTATTTATTCTAATATTAGTGACTGATTAATGAGTAAATTAACACTGTCCTCCTTTTTTATTTTAATTATGGTAGGCACTCTTCCAAATCAGTTTCTAGTGTTGCTTGCTGATTTCCAGTGAGTACAGTCAGCGAGTTTGGACCAGGATAAGAGAAGTGAATGGCCAATCTGATTTCATCAAGTCATAGTCTCACAGATAGGGCCTTTACTTATTGATCAAGGCTTGTGAAATCAATGCAGGGCAATGTGAATCAGCACTTCAGTGCATGCTGATGTGTGTGTGTGTGTGTGTTAGTCTCTAAGAGAGAGGCTGCTTTTATACACACAGGCCATGTTGCCTAAGAGATCAGATCACACACACTAGGGGTGTCACGATCTCGATATTTTATCGAAATCGAATCGAAATGAGGTCACGATCTCGAGTATCGAAGTCAAAAAGAGGATCGACGATCCCTCCCGCGCGCGCTACGCAAATAGCGCAGCGCGCTACGCAAATGGCGCGGCACCAACACAGCGCATCCTATTCATTTAAATAGAGAGAGCCACTGCATGAGCGCAGTCGGCGGGAGTGTGATCACTGTTTTTATCTGTCCAACGGGGGAGGGGGGACGGGGGTTGGGCGCGCAGGTTTTGTATCTGTATCTAACGGAGGGGTGGGTGCGCGCAGGTGAGAGCGTGTGAACTCGCTGAAATGCGTGTGTCAGTGTGACTTGAGAACACTGACTATAGATCACAGTGAGGTGGATTAAAAATCTTAAACTTATAATTGACTACACCTGTTGCTTTCCATTGAATTAAAAAAACATCTTTCTCTCAGATAAAGTAAACACAAGCGTGTTTCTGACTAAAATAAAAGCTTTTCAGGAGAGATATAAGTTATGTGTAAATATTTATAAGACAATACCCACATCACTTATCTAACCAGCCTGTACTGATTTCTGCCCCCCAATAAGGCTTTCTATAACTCTAATAGCCTTTAATAGTCTTCAGTAGCCTTTAAAAGACTTACCTGGCGGCCGTGGTGTGTTCACTAAACTCCGTAGTTATAAACATCCTGAGGTTAGCAGCGCGCTAACTGACCTGTTTATAATGTAATCCGAGCAGTGCCTCCGTGTCGGCTGTTCTAACCTGCTGCTGTTAGCTGCTTGGGCTGAAAGATGAACTGTAGTGAGCTGTATTATCCGGTTAGTGGGGTTAAAACCTTTATTTGTTTACAGAAACAGTAAAAACGGACTGGCTGAGCTCTGTAGCCCGTGGCTGGGCTGTACTGAAGTAGTGACTGAGTGAAGAGAGCGGGGCTTGTGCTGCTGCTGCTAGTGGTTGGATGAAGAACTGCAGCTTCATGTAATGAGCAGTTTCACCAGCCATCCACACACAGCTCACACAGCTCTGATAAACTGCTTGTTTTAATAGTGCACACTGTTGCTACCAAAAAAAGTCACTAGATGGCATTACCATATATATCTTAATAAATAATAATAATAATATTTATAATAATAATAATAATAATAAATATATTATTTAAATTTTATGAGGCATAAAATAATAACAAGAAAAAAAACAAGAAAATCGAGAATCGAATCGAATCGTGACCCTCAAATCGAAAATGAAATCGAATCGAGGATTTAGAGAATCGTGACACCCCTAACACACACACACACACACACCCTAATAAGCAGTTACACACTCTCCTCAGTGTATCCATCTGTTCAGCAGCTCCTGGCTAAGCATCTCTTTACCAGAGGCGTCATGTAACAAAGTACAAATACTCAGTCACCTTACTTAAGTAGAAATGTTGGTAATCTTTTACTTTACTGGATTAACTGTTCTTCTGCTGCCTTCTTACTTCTACTTTTTGTTTTGCTAGTAAGTGCACTATAGGCTCCTGTGACAGAGCCAAAGCCTATGTAAAGCTTCCCCTTACATTACTTTTATTCTTATACCTATACAAATTTTAAAACCAGTACTTTCATCAGGATTGTGCCATATCCCATCGTGTGCAATAATATCAGCAACATTTTTGAATATATTGAATGATATTGTACCCTGAAAAATAGTGCCATATCGCCCAACCCTTAATCATCACATCAGGCAGGTTTTTTGCTGTTTTTAGCAAAAGAAAAATTCACACTGTACTCATTTCCCATTATATATCTACTAGAGACAGATTATCTGTCCAGTATAATTTATTTTACTTTAATCCTGGATATATACAGATATTTGAAGTGCATTATTAGTTTCATGACATGCTGGATCATTGACTTCTGTTACAAATCTGATAAAATTCTTGTATATTTTAATATATCAGTTAGGGACGTGCCACATATTTATCATATGCAATAGTAAAATTAAATTTTCATTTTGTTGCAGTAGTGTATTCTTAATTTTTTTTTTAATTCAGTGTTTTGTCATATCGCCAAGAGTATCGTTATCACGAAAATACAATGAAATATTGTGATATTATTTTAGAGCCATGCGTAACTCTTGCACTTTTACTTGAGTAAAAAGCTTGAGTTGATACTTTAACTTCTACAAAAGTATTTTAAACCCTAGTATCTATACTTCTACTTACAGGGTAATGAATTTGAACAACATTAACCCGTATGATCTTAAGTCTTGTTTAAGTTATGATAATGAAAATATGGTCACACTCCTGGACTCCTGAGTAGCTACAGTACTGCTGGATTTCCTGGCCTTTTTCCTGGCCTTAAGTGATGTGCAGCTCAACCTCAGATTAACAGACAAAATACAAATGATATCTCAATCATAGCAGCTGTAATACCCTTCCATTTGTATCTGTGTCTTAACTTTTTTATTGACATTTTTTCAGTCCACCTTAAATTGTGCAGCATTAACGATAAGAGCGGCGATATTTAAGGTGGACCGGAGAATTAGGCAGCTTATAGCACTGATGAATAATTAATTAATGTGTATTCTACTATACTCCGACCGGACTGCTGAGGCGAGGGTGTGTCAGGGGCTCAGTCAGGAACAGATATAAGGTTACATATGATAACCACAGAACCAGCAGAACCAGAAAGGTGAAGATAATCTAGAGAACCCATAAACCTCCAGAGATAACAGCTAGTTAGGGGGCTAGCTAACCTAACCCAGCTCTGCTAATGCTGCAGATTACCGCTCACCAGCGCTGCTTTCTGTAAAGCTGAGGAGAGAAATACTCACTAAAGCGGTGAAATGACTCAGACTTGCCGCTGTTTACCCCGCTCTGCCCTCTGTCCCAAACCCACACAGCTCCGGGACTCGGACGGGGCTGGAGACCGGCGGTGAGGAGCAGCAGGAGGAGGATGGAGGAGCAGGAGGAGGAGGAGGTGAAGTCATCAAAACACAGAAATCACCGGCCTGCAGTGCACTGCCCTGCCCTGGGGGCGGAGCTACACAATGACTGACATCGTCACATGCACACAGACCTCAGCCGGTGTGGGCGGAGCTAAAAATCGCTAATAAAATTAGTGATTCTCAGAATTTTTACTTCTAAATAATATTTTATATATTTTTTATAAATATGAAAAATACGAAAATAACTCTAAACATAACAACACCACACTATTTATACGTATCATGGTTTTACTAGTCACATTTAGTGCATACAAAGCATCATCCCTGACATCGTTATAAATATTGTATTATATCTTTTTACGGGGCAACACTGAAGATATGACACTTTGACATATTGTTAAGTAGTTATTGTACAGCTACAGTATAGAAGTGTAAAATTACTGTGCTCTCAAAATAGCTCTAACGTACACACAGCTATTAATGTCTAAACCGCTAGCAACAAAAGTAAGCAGTTTCTCCAATACTGAGGATGGAGCGGTATTAGCCGCTAACTGTGCTAATCGCTAGCTCTTTCATCGTTCAGAGGTGAATATTATAGGCCTGTAGCCTGCTGCTAACCCCGGCTAGCACTGCTGGAGCAGCATCAGCATTAGCCACTAACCGTGCTAAGCGCTAGCTCTTTCACAGTTCAGAGGTGAGTATTGTCAGCCTGGACGCCACTGCTGACTCCGGCTAGCACTGCTGGAGCAGTGTTAGCATTAGCCACTAACCGGGCTTGCAGTTAGCCACTAAAGCTAAAGCTGCTGCACCCAGCCTTAGAGGAAATCTGGAAGTCTAAGCTTACTGTAAATACATAGGAGCACTTTACTCACCCAATAAACAAAATGAAAAATCAGAGTGTATTAACAACCAGTCTTCGTTTGGCTTTAAAATTTTTTTTTTTTTTTTAAAGAACTTAACTTTTCAGGTCTTGCCACCCAGCGGGGAGACCTGCTGAATTAGAAGAAAAACATGGCGACACCCCTGTTCCTTACTAGTATCTAATAATGCGCCTTAAATATAAGAAAATAGACCAGAAAATCTATGTTTATTGAGAGTGGGCCTTATAGTGCCAAAAATACTGTACACCGTAAGTACGGTAAGTAAAATGGCCAAATTGTGCCCACTCTCATTTTCCTTCCCTGGTGTAATGTGTCTGCATGTGTCTCTGTGGTGTAGTGGGGTTTCGCACAAAGTTTTATGTTATATCTTTTAATATATACTTTTGTGTTACTTTTGAGTTATGTCCATTTATCATTATCTGAGCTGTCCTTTTTTTTTCAAAACTAGCGCCTGATAAAAAAAAAAAAAAAACACTTTGCAACTCTTGCAGTTTTTGTTTTTTACCCCATGGTGGGGTTGGGGGCCCGCTGTGACAGTAAAACAAAAAAAAAGTTTTAAATTATTAAATTACAATTTCTGTCACAAATATATGAAATAATGTCAACTACAGATAAACCTAATGAGAACAGAACATTTAAACCCGTTACGGTCACCTTTGTAAAATGTTTGTATGTTTTTTTTCTTCACAAAGTTCATCCATTCCTGAAAATGACTCAACATAAGTGGCCCACGCAGCCCAGCCCTTGGGAGCGGGTCTACAGAATAACAGAGTGACAGTTTTACAAGACCTAAGTCAAACACACATTCACACTGAAGGCGGGGTTTAGCCTTTGCTTGACACAAACTCAGCAATGAAAGTTCTAAGAAGCAGAGTGAACTGTCAAAACAGTGTTTAATTCTTATTAAATCAAAGAAAATTAATATAGAATTATATTTATTACATTACATAGTGGTTAAGGTACATTTAGACATTCTTCCACCAATAAAAACAACCGCTGTACCCAATAACCCCCCCACACACCATTTCAATTCCAACAATCCAAGGACTTCTAATTAAAAACGGCAGAATTGGCCTCCTATAAATACACATTATTTAATTCATTTTTCTGATGGTGTAACGGTGAATTTACACTGCTCCGACGCGAAAACGCACATGGTCGCACTACCCCCCTCCAACCGGTCGCATGTGGGCGTTACAAAGGCTTTCCCTGCGTCGTCCAATTAAATCGTTTTAATAAATGGGAAATGCTTTTTATATAAGCTATTATTATTTCCAATACTTAATAAATATGAATGTGTCTTTATAGATATAAATGTTTGAATGAGCTTCATTACACTGTCTAGTGAGCAGTATATAAGCTGAAAAAAGCAAACTTTTCCAATCAAATTACATATTAATATTTTAAAAACCCACCAGAGACTCCAACAATCACAGCAGCCTTTCTCCTCGCTGACAGAGTCCCTGTGAATCAGCAGGGATTTTATAAAGAACAGGGAAGCCTGAAACTCCTCTTCCAGGCTTCTCTGGACGCTTGAAAGCGGAACTAAAATGTTTTCATGCGCTGCGCTGAGGACGCGTTACGGGCCAACACCTGCTCTCTGATTGGATAGACGCATTGCGTTGGACGGACTCATTTGCATAAAGTTCAGCTCGGCTCAACTTTTCACCGCATCGCATCCCCCGCTCTCGACGCGTCGGACCCATGATGCACCGCGCGACTGCGTCTGACGGAGGCGGCGCTTCCCATTGAAAATGAATGGGATCCGTCGCTGTGCGTTGTCGCGTCGGAGCAGTGTAAATTCACCGTAATGATGGTGCTATTTATGCTCCGCCAACATTTGTGTTCTTTTTGTAGCAACTGTTGCGAGGCTGAACAATCTTTAGGGGGCATTCATATCTGGAATTTGTTTCCGATTAATATGCGAATTCTATGTAATGTGAATCTGAGCTTCAGGCTTTAGACTCGTTTCAATGAATAGTTTCATATTGTTTCCTTCACCCCAGAGCTTTCTATAGCAGCTACAGCCACACTCCCATTCAATTATGCCTTATTTCTAAATTTACTGCAGTGATCATAACTATTGCACCTTAATTCTTAGAAGGCCAGTGTCAGTTACGGGGGTTTCTCCCATAATCATTTCATAACAACAATGAGATATGATCATAAAAAAAAAAACAGAATCACAATAGCTAACATTACAATAAAGAATGTTTTAAACAAATCTATTACAAAATATGTAAAAAAAAAAAAAAAAAAAAAGTTACAACATAAATGTAGTTGCGTCGGTTCTCAATTGCTTTGGCACAAGTCTCAGCACATTATTTGCTTTGGGTAACAGTTAGAACAGCAGACTACAGCATACACAAAATATACTTATCCAATAAGAAATGTGAAGAAAAAAATAAAGGAATCTAATAAACATGAGTGATCACTGCCTGCAGGTGTAGTTAACAGCAACAGTATCTTACATAACCTGTAGTGTACAACAGGAGATGCTAAGCTAACATTGCTAAAAAACACTGGACTTGAGCAGTCCCCATTTTCATCATCAGTCCCCATTTTTTCGGTTGATACGATATAAACCGATATCAACGATATCAGCTGGGTCAGTTTCCTTTAAGCACTCATGATACTCTCAATATGCTTATTAAAGTATATTGTCAATCAATATAAAACTATTTTATTGCAATACAATAAAATATAATTATATTGCCCACCTCTAATGACAAGCTACATAAAAGAGTGTTTGGATCTTTTAATCATTTAAGGAGTGACACTTATTTCATTCTAGTGTGTACAGACTAAAATAAGTTATATTGTGTTCTAAACCATGTTGACTTGTCTGCACCAATACAGTATATTACTAAATAAAGGTCTGAATCCGTTTTGAGGAACAGATTTTAAGTGCTTTTTAGGTGTGTATTCACAAAAATGAGGAGACATTTCTGACATTCTTAGTTTAGCGTTTTAGCAATGTTATCCTAGTAGCATCAACTATTATCAAATCTTACAGGATATTGGCACAGAAAACACACTGGAACATCATGGTAAAATAAGTATGGACGTATAACGAATGAAAATGACAGCATTCTGGAGTCTATGTTAGCTGTTACACCAATTTAAATGCAAGGTGTGTTCAAGCAATTGAGAATCATGTCTTAACTTGTCTTCACTGTGTTCAGGAGGATGTCAGTTAGATCATGGTTAGGCACAGCCACTGCAAAATAAAATAAAAAATCATCCATTAATAATAATAATAATAATCCACAGAAACAAAAGATTCTTCCATTGCATTTTAGTGTAAAGCATCTGAATTTCAAATAATTACTAACCTGAGTGAAGTCCACCTCTATGAAGCCAGTGTTGTGTGCGTCTATCTTCTTAAACATTCCTGAATTTGAAAAAACAAGAAAAAACATATTTGTGTTGAGGTTTCCACGAGGTTTGCTTTTAGCAGGTAAGCGACTGTCACAGCTAATGATGGCAGATCCCAAATTTTTCAGTTTCAATACGATTTTGATACAGAACTGCTAATACCAATACAATTCCAATAAAAGAGCTCTTTTCATATTAATATACAGCTTAAATGTGTTTTTCCATTATTTAAAATATTCTGCACTGTAGTTTAATACAAAAAAAAGCGTTAAACCAGAATATGTTCTATATTTTTGATTCTTCAAAGCAGCATGTCTCGCTTAGATGATCAGTTTTGCACATCTCTGCTGGATTTTTCCAGTCAGCTTTATGGGATAGAGTCACCTGGAATTTAGGCTTTCAGTTAACAGCTGTGCTGAACCAGTCAAGAGTTAATTACTTGTATTTCTTGCCTCATAATGTGTTTGAGAGCATCAGTTGTAAAGTTGTGAAGAGGTAGAGTTACAGGTATACAGTGAATAGATCTACTCAACTTAATAAAGAAAGATACTTTAAGAAGTGAAGGCCAGTAAATTAACAAAGTGCAGTCTCAAATACAAACAAAAACATTAGGATGAAACTGGCTCTCATCAGGACTGGCCCAAGAAAGGAAGAGCAAGAGTTGCCTCCTACAGAAACTGCAAGTTAACAGCTCCCCAGATAAGAGCATCTAAATGCTATATTTTGCTAGTATTTTGCTATATTTAACACTTTTAGATTACTTCATGATTTCTTATGTGTTCCGTCATAGTCTGTATGAATTCAGTATTCATTTACAATGAAAACAAATACTATTATTATTTTTCACTGAAATTAAAAAAAAACAATGTCGACCCATTGTAGTAGCGTGGCCAGCATCGCTTGGTTATTTTCCGGCATACAATAAAAACATTCTCTGAATCATTGAATTAAAATATCTCCAAACAAACAACATTTCACTCAAAACAACAGCTAAAATCACTAACTTACACTGTTACAGGCTGGAGCTACTGTAGCTTCATTAGCATAACCCTACTTGAACATGATCTCCACATAAAAGCTCTGCAGGAGCTGATTAAATTAGCTGAAGTGTAGATGGAGCTTTACCTCCAGTCCTCAGCATGTTGGCTTTATTACTTACAGGACAAGTAGCTGTGTTGCTATTTTGTGTTTCTACACTAAAATATCTCCAAACAAACACTTTTTTAAATAAACCAACATTTCCTCACTGAGTTTTAAGCTGCGTTGGGTTCATGGTATTTGGTGGAAACTGGAATCTAGAGTTTGTGGTCCAGTGCAAGCTGCGGACTGGAATCTGGACTGCTAAAGGAACCGGCCTAATTCGATAAATATCAAAAACATCGATATTATACTCGATATTGGATCTGCACCATCTCTAGTTACACCCTGTGATTATTGTGTCTACTGAGAGTTTGGGTGGGACTGTACTCACGGAACATCATCTCCAGACGCATGAGACATGCCACAAAGTCGTCAAAGTCGACGGTGAGGTCTGGAGCAGCGTAGCGCGCCACTAGCAGCTGGAAGATGGCGTCATTCACTCTGAATCCTACAGACAGCCAAAAACTGATTTAAAATGATGTTACAATGTAAAATTCCTATTAGTGGTAACAACACTTCATATTGACTTCACTGCTGGAGTCAGAAGTGATGATCTCTAAGACTTTCAGTACAACAGTCTCAGAAACCCCTTGTAGAAGAGAGAGGTCAGCAGAGAGGAATAGAGCTGATTACAGGATACAGTAACTGCAACAGTAACAAATAAGAAACTCTGTACAAGTGTGGAAAACAGAAATGCCACTTCGAGTGATTTACATCTTCAAACAACTAATTAGGGCCCTATCTTACATCATGCGCAAGGTGTGTCACAATGCATTTTTAGACCTTGTGCACTCTAAAAAACAGAGGTTTGATATGAGTACTTTTTTGTACTAAAAGGTACACTCTTCATAATTGTACCCTCAAAGGTACAATATTGGTCTTTACAGGGTCAGATTTGTGCCCCCTGAAGTACAAAGTAATTTCTAACAGCAATAAGTACAAATTTGTACCATTTAACCAGCCAAAAGGTACATTCAGTATTCTGTACCACTGTACTAATATACAATATATATTTTAATTGCACATTTTTTTATTTGAAAGTGAGACAATTTTGCATCATGAAGTTCTTGACGCATATTTAGTTGATGCTAATGTTTATAATCTTTATAATCTATACTGACATAAAAAACATGGGTACAAAAAAGGACTTTCACTGAAAGGTACTTTTTTGTACCTCTATATAAAGTACAGCCCCAGCGACAAGCTTTGTACTCTTTTAAGTACAAATCTGTACTTACTTTTCTTAGTGTGTGAGTGCGTCGTTTAAAATGCAAAGGTGCTTGTGAATATATATATATATATATATATATATATATATATATATATATATATATATATACATATATATATATATATATATATATATATATATATATATATATATATATATATATATATATATTTATATACAGTGAGTCCAAGAAGTATTTGATCCCTTGTTGATTTTCTTCGTTGGCCCACTAATAAAGACATGATCATTCTATACTTTTAATGGTAGATGTATTCTTACATGGAGAGACAGAATATTAAAAAGAAAATCCAGAAAATAAATCTAAGGAATATACACTGCTCAAAAAAATAAAGGGAACACTCAAATAACACATCCTAGATCTGAATGAATGAAATATTCTCATTGAATACTTTGTTCTGTACAAAGTTGAATGTGCTGACAACAAAATCACACAAAAATCATCAATGGAAATCAAATTTATTAACCAATGGAGGCCTGGATTTGGAGCCACACACAAAATTAAAGTGAAAAAACACACTACAGGCTGATCCAACTTTAATGTAATGTCCTTAAAACAAGTCAAAATGAGGCTCAGTATTGTGTGTGGCCTACACGTGCCTGTATGACCTCCCTACAACGCCTGGGCATGCTCCTGATGAGGTGGCGGATGGTCTCCTGAGGGATCTCCTCCCAGACCTGGACTAAAGCATCCGCCAACTCCTAGACAGTCTGTGGTGCAACGTGACGTTGGTGGATGGAGCGAGACATGATGTCCCAGATGTGCTCAATCGGATTCAGGTCTGGGGAACGGGCGGGCCAGTCCATAGCTTCAATGCCTTCATCTTGCAGGAACTGCTGACACACTCCAGCCACATGAGGTCTAGCATTGTCCTGCATTAGGAGGAACCCAGGGCCAACCGCACCAGCATATGGTCTCACAAGGGGTCTGAGGATCTCATCTCGGTACCTAATGGCAGTCAGGCTACCTCTGGTGAGCACATGGAGGGCTGTGCGGCCCTCCAAAGAAATGCCACCCCACACCATTACTGACCCACTGCCAAACCGGTCATGCTGAAGGATGTTGCAGGCAGCAGACCGCTCTCCACGGCGTCTCCAGACTCTGTCACGTCTGTCATGTGCTCAGTGTGAACCTGCTTTCATCTGTGAAGAGCACAAGGCGCCAGTGGCGAATTTGCCAATCCTGGTGTTCTCTGGCAAATGCCAAGCGTCCTGCACGGTGTTGGGCTGTGAGCACAACCCCCATCTGTGGACGTCGGGCCCTCATACCATCCTCATGGAGTCGGTTTCTAACCGTTTGTGCAGACACATGCACATTTGTGGCCTGCTGGAGGTCATTTTGCAGGGCTCTGGCAGTGCTCCTCCTGTTACTTCTTGCACAAAGGCGGAGGTAGCGGTCCTGCTGCTGGGTTGTTGCCCTCCTACGGCCTCCTCCACGTCTCCTGGTGTACTGGCCTGTCCCCTGGTAGCGCCTCCAGCCTCTGGACACTACGCTGACAGACACAGCAAACCTTCTTGCCACAGCTCGCATTGATGTGCCATCCTGGATGAGCTGCACTACCTGAGCCACTGTGGGTTGTAGAGTCCGTCTCATGCTACCACGAGTGTGAAAGCACCACCAACATTCAAAACTGACCAAAACACAATCCTGAGGGACAACCTCCTCCCTTCTGCCAGGGATCTGAAAATGGGCCGTGGTTGGGTCTTCCAACATGATAACGACCCTAAACATACAGCAAAGGATTGGCTCAAGAAAAATCACATTAAGGTCATGGAGTGGCCCAGCCAGTCGCCAGACCTCAATCCGATCGAAAATCTATGGAGGGAGCTGAAGGTCAGAGTTGCCAAGCAACAGCCCACCAACCTTCATGATTTAGAGAGGATCTGCAAAGAAGAGTGGGCCAAAATTCCCCCTGGTGTGTGTGCTAAACTTGTGGTTAACTACAACAAACGTCTCACCGCTGTGCTTGCAAACAAAGGCTTTGCCACTAAGTATTGAGTGTGTTTGGCAAGAGGGATCAAATTCTTATTTTCCTCATTGAAATACAAATTAATTAAAATATATTCTTTAAAATTATATTCTGGATTTTTGTCTTGATATTCTGTCTCTCCATGTTAGAATATATCTACCATTAAAAGTGCAGAAGGATAGTGTCTTTATTAGTGGGCAAACAAAGAAAATCAGCAAGGGATCAAATACTTCTTGGACTCACTGTGTATATATATATATATATATATATATATATATATATATATATATATATACGCTGATGGGCGTGGTGTGGAAGTACATTTCTCAGCTCTAGCCCAATTTCAGTAGTGGGTTCTGATTGGACAAGAATTACATTTTATTTTGGCACGAATACTGCGCTGCAATACAATTCTCTGCATTGTATTTTGCTTTTGAACATTTGCAGCATTTTGGAATACAGTGCATTTAAGTTGATTGCATTTTAAGGAGTTTGTGTTTTGTGTGCAATTCTTTTTTTTTTTTTTTTTTTTTTATAATTTTTTTTTATTTCTGATTTTCTCCCAATTTGGTTATCCAATTGTCCCACCCCTTTTGCGCGTCCCCATCACTGGTGGTACCTGCGACTCTTGGAGGATGCGGACGAGCACACGCGTCCTCCGAAGCGTATGAAGTCAATCAGCCCTTTTTTCGAGCTGCTGCGGATGAATCATTGCCTGAGCAGCATCACAGCGCACTCGGAGGAAAGCACAGCGGCTAGGTTCCGATACATCCACTCACAGACGCCTCGTGCGTTTGGCACATATTCTGCATATTATTGAGGAACAGCAATGCGTTTGGTGGACTGCAGATACCATTTTTCACGGTAGTACTTTTTAATTTGGCACTAATTCCTCTCCATACTTGTACGTTTCGAGCTGCATAAGGCGTACTTTTCCCGTTGTTCTCAGTGAGAACAGTGATCATGTGACTGATTGGGGCCAATTGTTTTGCTCACCTGATTCCTTCAGTGCCAAGCGCAACTCCGGTGTGCTGATATTCCCTGAATTATCCAAGTCGTTCTTCTTATAGATGTTCTACAACAAACAAGAAATAGGTTAACTACACCCCCAGTCATTAGTCATTGTATTGAAAGTGAACTGGAGCAAACCAGATAAAATTCTAACCAATATCCAAAATGTATTAATTAGAATCTAAAAACACAGTTCTGCTACTATGAATACTAAAAGTGAATAGAAACTGACCAGATTACCAAAAAACATAAAATGACCATAAAAATTTACAATTCTTATTTCACATTATATCACATAAAAGATTAGGCATTCTGCATGGTCAGATCTTAGTAACAATCTCTTTGGCTTTTGTCACAAGCTTGTAAAGACTTTCTGTAACAGCTTTTAGTTTTTCAGCTCTTATTTGGGTGACTTTCACCTATTCTTCTACATTCTTCTACAAAAGGTCTGACAGAGATTTTCAGTGATGTTCAGGTGGGGGGAGGGCTGCAGCTGGCACCTCCTGAGTTAGTCCACTTCAGAATTTTTAATGTAGGAATGTTTATATTTAGGATCATAATCGTGCTGTAGAAGCTCCACTTCTTTTCCTTTTTAGCTTAAAAAAAAAATAAAATAAATATATATATATATATATATATATATATATATATATATATATATATATATATATATATATATATATATATATATATATATATACAGGTGCTGGTCAACGAATTAGAATAATTTGAAATAGTGCAATCATGAAATTCTTTGAATGCATTTTTTGTGCAGAAAGCAAATCAGGTGTTCACCGCACCTGTCCTACTCGTTAGACTAATCACAGAACTCGTTACCTGGAAAAAAATTTGCTCAGCTGAGCTTTCCAAAAGGCCCATTTAGGCCATTTAACTGTGACACTGTTGTTTTATTGAATTAGAATAATGGAGAAACCGTTTCATTGAATTAGAATAATTTTTATTATAATTACAATCATCACTTTCTCAGTATTTTGTGGCTGCCCCCTTGGCTTGTATGACTGCCTGATGTCTCCGCGGCATCGATTTGACCAGCTTGTTGCAAGTTTCACAGCTTCCCAGGCAGTGGCGATGTTCTGCTTCAGTTGGTCCAGCGTAGTAGGCTTTCTGTCGCGAATTTTCCACTTGACGATGGCCCAAAGGTTTTCAATGACATTGAGGTCAGGCGAGTTGGCCGGCCATGCCAAAACTTCAAGCTGTTTTTTAGTGAACCAATCTTTGGTCGACTTTGCCGCATGAGCCGGTGCAAGATCCTGTTGAAATATGAAGTCTTCTTCGCCGAACTGTTCCTCAACAGTCGGAATCAGGAACGTTTCCAGAACATCTTGATATACGGCAGCATTGACAGTCTTCTTGAGGAAGCAGAGTTTCCCTACACCTCGAGCGGACATGCATCCCCAGACCATAACGCTCTGGGGAAACTTGACGGATCTTTTCACGCACTCGTGGTTGTAGGTTTCGCCACCACAACGCCAGACACGAGGACCTTGGTCACCGAAGGAGATGCAGAAGCGTGATTCGTCACTGAAGACCACTTTCTGCCAGTCTTCAGCAGTCCACTCGCCGTGTTCTTTGGCCCACTTCAGCCGTTTCTCCATTTGTTTCTTGTTCAGCATCGGTTTTACTGCTGGAACGCGAGATTTGAAGCCGAGTTCGCGCAGGCGACGGTAAGTGGTTGATCTGGAGACGTCAGCGCCGGTCTGCTTGTTTTACAAGTCTGAGCTCGGAAGTGGACTTGAACCGGTTGCTGACTGCGATCTTTCTCAGCTGCTTGTTGTCGTGAGCAGAAGTTTTTCGGACGCCAGAACAGTTGGTGCGCTTGCTGCAGTTTTTCTTGAGAGCTTTGCAGACGGAAGACTGGCTGATGCCGAGCTGCTCAGCAATTTTAGTTTGGGTCAAGCCTTGTTGGCGAAGGGCTTGAATTTGAGCCACTATTCCGGTTGAGAGGTCGCGCTGCTTACCCATGATTGATTTTACAACTTAGAAATTCTACTCAACCCTGACTTTATACTGCACAGTGAACACTCTTCACAGAAAACAAAAATTCGAGCATTTATTCTAATTCAATGAAACGGTTTCTCCATTATTCAAATTCAATAAAACAACAGTGTCACAATTAAATGGCCTAAATGGGCCTTTTGGAAAGCTCAGCTGAGCAAATTTTTTTTCCAGGTAACGAGTTCTGTGATTAGTCTAACGAGTAGGACAGGTGCGGTGAACACCTGATTTGCTTTCTGCACAAAAAATGCATTCAAAGAATTTCATGATTGCACTATTTCAAATTATTCTAATTCGTTGACCAGCACCTGTATATATATATATATATATATATATATATTGTGTGACGCTGGATCCCAGAATTTGCAGATTAATCTATCCCACTTTTTCTGTATCCAATATGGCTGCAACTAATGATTATTTTGGTAGTCGACTAATCTGACAATTATTTTTTCGATTAGTCAATTAGTCAATGATTATTTCTGTCCGTCATCCATCTCTAAAAACAATATAAACAGCTAAACATGGGATTTAAAAAGCATTTAAATGTCTAGATGTTGTTCGAACACGGAAATTACTGATATTTAGTGAGTAAATACGTGATCTGTCATATTTGGGCACTTTAAGAGACACAGAATAAGTTTAGTGTAACCTGTGTGAGTGATTTGTGTACCCATTATCCATTGTGCTTCTGTTCTCAGCACTTTGTGTAATGTGGTACTGTTCCAAATTCAAGCAGTTCAGCTTGGTTTGATGGCTTGTGATCATCCATCTTTCTCTTATTTATGTTTCAGTGGTTTTCAATATGGTAAAATCAAAGAAACTAATCATTTTAAGTGGTCTCTTAAAATGTATGTGTGCCTGTTCTGGTCAAAAGGTTACATTTAAAACTCATCAGTCTACAGAACTCATTTTTTAAACGGAACCAATCTTGATGTGCTTGTGAAGTTTTGTAAGGAGGACACAGGAAAAGGATCTGAAATCTGAATAATCTTCCTGGCGATTCGCTGGGGATCCCACCTGCAGTTTCATGTTAATAGGTGTCAATGCTGCACCACTCAAAAGCCCATAATCAAAATATATTTTTTTACGCCAAAATCAAGTCGAGTTGAATGTATGTAAAGCTGATTTAAGGTCAGCACTTTGTAATAAAAACATTTGGAAAGATCTGACAGATTCAGATTTTCTCTCACTTAATTCTTATCAATTAAAAGGTCTTACCATGTATTTCTGCACTTTCTTCCACAGTGATGCAAACTCGCCCAGACCCAGCTTTCCAGTGCCATCATCCTGAGTATCAGTCAAAGATAACATTCAATATGTCCAGGTACAGGTAATACTACATCCAGTGATCCCTTAGGTTTCCTAATTAGTGTTTAAGTTCACATTTGCCACAGTAGCAGAAGCTAAATCTGATACAAGCAAAAAAAGATTAATGATGTGATAATATGAATAAAGTTAACAATGTTTTGGGGCGTAGGTTGAGGTGCTAGGTTGATTTCAGATGTGAAAACAGTGAGTTCCTTGTACTTTAGGGGTACGTTAAAAAATATGAAATGTTTAATGAAAAAAACTATTTAAGCTTTCTCAAAATGTGACCTTGTGATGTCAAATCAAGTATAAAATACAAATACACATGAATCGTGGAGCTCCTTTCAGTCACATACACAAAGAACTATATCAGGACCCTTTTGGGGGTCAAGACAATATAAAGTACACAGTATATAGAAGACAATATACTGTGTGCAGGCTGTTGGTGCCCCTTAACAGGTTTAGATCAGCACACTTTGAGTGGACACATAAAACTAAGTTAATTAAAAAAACATCAGCAAGTAGGATACGTCCATGAGGTTGACCATGATCCGGCATGTATCAAGGCTGAAGCCATCTGTCTTGATATCAGTTCCTGAATATATTTGGGAATTGGTAAGAAAACAAAAAGTTAACCATTAATAAAACTGAATACTTGCTTCCATGTTCTGGTAAAGGTAGTAAAAGAAGCATACATACGTTTCGCAATCACTTTATTTAGGATGGTTTTGAGCTCTACCGCAGAGATCTGCATGTCCTGTAGGGGAGACATTTTAACAGCTGACATCTGACAATAATTATAGTGCTGATGTGAGCCAGCACAGGGAATTTTGTGAGAATAGTTTATTGATATCTGCTGCTTCTTAATGGTCCTCTTACAATGACTGTATCTCGTTTGGTCCAAATCAACATAGCAGGTATGAGAGGGGGCAGAAATCTTTTGTAGATCATTTAAAGCTTCAGACTAATTACAGGAAGTTGAGGCAGGCCGTCCTCAACATTAAAACAACTGGTAAAAAAAGAGGCGGTGTTGTGCTGAAAACTGACTGCATTGCTGTGCAGGTGTGTCCTGTATCTACTGTAGCTGTAGACTAAACCGTATTTATAACCAAAAGTAAAAGCAATTGAATGATAATCTATTAGGTTCTTTCTGCTGTGGGCTCCAGAAAATAGTCTGAGATGTAGGCATCTGTTTTTTTAATTATATTTTTATTTTTAAATAAAGCTCTGGTGTGATGATCACAGTGTTGCTAAGTAACCAATTATTATTGTTAATGAAAATGAACCAAATAACGAAAACTGAAAGTGAAAAAACTAATTTATTTATAATCGCCGTTTATTTGTGCCAATTCTGTCCGCGAAGCGGGAGTCGAATTCAGCAGGGAGTCTGATTCGACACAACAGGGGCAGCGCGACGGCACCTCGCGGTCCACCGTGTTAGTTGTAGGCGCTCACGCTAGCCGCAAAATACGACAGAAAACACTGAAGGAGCTGCAGAATTATGCATGGGACTAGAATATGAGCACGAGGAGATAAAAGAGAAACAGGAGATACAGTATGAGAGAACATTTACCTGTGAGTAGCTCATACACCAGAACACGCAAATCTCTCTCTCTCTCTCTCTCTCTCTCTCTCTCTCGCACGTGAACTACTCCGTGTTTGACTTGCAGCACTGTGTGTAGCTGTTCTTAAAAATCATTTTAATTAAATAATAGTTCTATGCTTCTATGCTGCAATGTCTGATTATATTTCGCTCATTCTAACAGCCCGAAAACAGGCTGTTTATGGGTCGGGTCGGGCTCGGGCAGAACCTGCACGGGCTCGGGCTGGGTTGGGTTGGGTCGGATTTTTTTGGGCCCGATCTAACCTCTAGTGCCCATGTAGGGGAGTCGAATTTTAGCGGAGAGGTACAATTTAGCACAACACCTGGAAAAGGAACTTGCAGAACTACATTCTACAAACCAATTTATTTGACATATAGGGAGATGAAAGCCCACATAGCTCTGACATTGTCCATCGTTGTCCTGTGTTTGTTAGCATTCTTACTCTAGAATGTTCTGTACTAAAGAGTAAACTAAAGAGTATACTATATACACTTTACTGCCAAAAGTATTTGATCAGCCATGCAAATCATTAAACTTAGGTTCCAATCACTTCCATGGCCACAGGGGTATAAAACCAAGCACTAGTCATGCAGACTGCTTCTACAACATTAGTGAAAGAATGGGTCGCTCTCAGGAGCTCAGTGAAATCCAGGGTGGTACCGTGACAGAAATTTTCTTACTACTAAATATTCCACAGTCAACTGTCAGTGATATTATAATACAGTGGGAACAACAGAGTGTAAAATAGAGGGGGGGTCAGCAGATGCTGAGGAGCACAGTGCACAGTGGAACCAACTTTCTGCAGACACCTTCAAACTTCCCATAGCTTCAGATTAGCTTAAGAAGGGTGGATTGTAGAGAGACTCATGGAATGAGTTTCCATGGTTGAGCAGCTACAGCCAAGCCTCACCTTATCAAACGCAATGCAGGCGAATGGATACTTTTGGCAATGTACCGTATCAGATATCAATGTTTTAGCAGATGAACTGAATCTGGGGTCACTTATCAATCATGTTCATTTATTTTCCTGCAGAACTATTTATTTAACAGTAAGATCTTGTTAATATTGGCCATATATCAACGTTAAATAGGTTCCTCATAGCCCCTGTTTTGTGTATTACTGGTCTGCTTGCATTGCATTTACCCCATGCTATTTTCTTAAAAAAAAAAAAAAAAAAAAAAAAAAAGGAAAATGGCGTGGCATGGATCCAACACAATGTAGGACATTGAAAAAAAAAAACATTTAAAATTTCCTGACTGAAGCTCTGTACTTACAGCTCCCGCAAGCTTCACAAACATAGCCCTGAAGCTGCCTTCAACTTCACTGTCTGATACAGTGTCCTGAAAATGAAAGTTTAAAGTAGATTATTAATTTAGTCTGATAAACGTTCCTAAATGTTTATTAAAAAGACAATGATTAACAAAGAACAGAGAGGAGTGAAGGTGAGGAATTCTCATGAATACTATTATCTGTGATTGTGACGAGACACTCATCTCATGAGACGAGACGAGATGAGATGAGACACAATATTGGGTTTATGAGAACACAAAAGATTTTAAGTATATATATGTTTTTTATTTATATAAAAATATAAATGTTAGTAATCATCTTGATTGCAATGATGTCAACACATTTAGCCCCTGATGAGAAATACTGTGCCGTTTTAAACTCGTCACATTACACACAGTAAACATGGTGGTGGTAGCCTCATGTGCTGGATCTGTTTTGTTACCAGTGAAACTGGAACATTGCACAAGTGAATGATACAGTTAAAAAGGAGGACTAGTTCAGAATTCTTCAGCATAACCTTAAAACACAGTGTTAAAAATACAGGCAATAGCCCTGGCTGTTGTGGAACAGAAAAACACAACATTAATTTGTCAGAGAATGGTCTTCCTGTAGTAATCAACCTGAAAATATGTGGACTGTGTTAGACTGCCAAAAGTCTGTTAACTCTGCAAAGAAGAGCAGTTAAACATCCAACCAGAAGTAGCAGATGGCTACAAAAAAGCATTTGGTAAAAATGTATACTTGTAGACCATGTGTTGATTTCAGAAAACCAAGATCACAAGATCATGAGGTCACTTCAATAAAAGAGCCAAAAAAGAAAAGAGCAAAACAGCACACTTACATTATCTAATACAGCATCAACAGGATCGTCACAAATCCTAAACAAAAAGAAAAAGATCACAAAACATCACAAATTACTCATTGTAAAATAATATATTAGACCACAGAGCATAATTAAAAACATGGACACTTATACTATTGGCTTATCCTACTAGAAAGACCACTGCTCTTATCTGGCGTACTGGAGTACTGTAGCTGCCACAAAATTTCAGTCTGACCAGCTAAACCTCTAATGTGGCAGCCAGAGAGAACAGCAACACTATCCAACAAGACTAAATGCAAAAAATATGTTTTTTAAATTTCTATTGTTACAGTTCTAAACTATGCTTTGCAATAGCATTTTTTCATTTGTCTTCTAAGCAGCATCTAATTCTGAGTTAAAATAACAGGACAGTAAACGAGTTGTAAAGCTGCAGACATACTGCTCCACATCTGCTATTCATACAATAAACAACAACTTAAAGGAGAACTATGGTGTGAAATGGATTTGAGGTGTTATAAAACATTATAATGAGTACAAACTTTTGTTGAATAGACCACCTCTGTTCACCTCCAGCATTCCCAAATACAGCGCTTTAATACAATGCTTCCAACAGGCTCACAATGCTAGAGATGGGGGCATAGCATTACTCATGCAAAGAAATCACTATTTTTACACCACAAACAAGCTCAAAGTAGCTCCACACTACACTGGTAGACACACAGTCAATGAAAATGCATGAATTCCAGTGGTTTCCTCTGAATTAATTTTGCAATATGTTTCCCTGTCCTACCTATTCATTCTTGCTCGTCAGTCGACTTACACTTATCATGACTTTGAAAGTTCTCAGTGCCTCATTTTAAACATCAGGGGCCTCAGAATTCCACTAGTGAAGTGTGGAGCTACTTTAAGTTTGTAAATGCAGTAAAAATAGGGATTTCTTTGCATGGGTATTGCTGTGCCCCCATCACTAGCATTATAAGCCTGCTGGGAGCATCGGCTAAAAGTGCTGTATTTCAGAAAGCTGGGGGTGAATGGAGATGAGCTATTCCACAAAAGTTCCAACTCGTTATCATGTTTTACAACAGCACATGCCCATTTCACACCAGATATCTTCTAAATACTCAAAATAAGAGTTCACACACAAGGAAAAAGTGTCCAAAATCCAATCTTTTATGGCATATGTGACACAGTTGTGTCTTTGTAAGGTGTTAACAGCAAAAAAAACACAAATGTGGATTTAAGCTAAAGAAAAAAAAAGTCTGTGGGTAGATTTAAAAAAAAAAAAAAAACAGTAGAACAATATTAGAAGGCATGTATCCTAACCGCTCAATTGGCCTCATTCACAAATATCTTTGAAAGATGTTTTATAAATTTCTTCTTAAGAAACTTTCTAAAAGTCTACATCTGTATTGTGCCCCCTTTTTTAATAATAGAATAGAATAGAATAATTTTCTGCAATTTGCCAATAAAGGGCTGCTGCTCTTCCTTCCTATAAGAAAAAGCAACATATTGTGTGTCTAAATGTATTATTTTATTTAAAACTTGTGATCGATCGCTGGTTAAAAAGCTTAAGGTGGAAAATACCTGCACATGTGGGGGTGCTGGATTTGACCTTCGGGTATGTCCCCGTAGCCTTAAACATGATATTAGGTCTTCATAATTTTCCGCAAATAAATCTAATGGTCTTTAAACATGCACTTCTTTAATAAGTAACAAATATGCCATTTTGATAAGAAGCCTAACACACATGAAAATAAGGGCCTTAAATACAGTGATCAATCACTATACAAAGCTGGATTTTATCAACCATGAATGATTTGTAAATTATACAATACATTACATTCAAAATACTCTCCTTTTATTGACTTTAATGAAGAAAACTGCTATTACTGATGGTTTTAGTGTACGTATGACTGTTCTGGAGTGTTCCTAGATTTTTTAGTTAAGAACAAATTCCAGATAAGAAAATATTAGTGAATATCATATACTAAAAATATTTAAGAACGTATTTGATTGGATTGTTTTTGAAGGAATTTTTTAATTGTTTCTAATTAACTGGCAGATTTTGGCTTCAGTGTCACAGACAAATTACAATCTAAAACCGTGGCTGTGTTCAAGTGCATGAGGTCAAACGCCATCTCCTCATAGATCCTGAGATTTTGGCAAGGATGAAACCGAAACTTAACATGAAGCGATGTAGTTTTTGAGCAAGCACATCAGTTACACTGCATGAACCGCTCAGAAAGATGTAATAGATATGGGTTAAAAAGATGTAAAAAGCCTAAAATAAACATTGGATTTGGTCAGAAAATCAGATTTAAGACACTTTTGCCCGTTGTGTGGACGTAGCCTTTATGTTTTCATTAGAGATTTAGAGCAGTTACTGTGTCTCGGTCTGCTTCTCTGAGAACACGCGCAGACAGAAGTCTCCATCCTTGTTGGGTTCAAAGGTGGAGGGCACGACCAGGTACTCTCCAGGAGGCAGCGTGAACCTGGTGCTGACCTCCCTCAGGTTGATGAAGGTCTCTGAGCGAGCTTTCTGAGCGTGCGTCAGGAAGTAATTCTTATCCAGATGAACATCCCTCTGTCCTTTAAACTGGAAAACAGCAGACATTAAGACAGCAGAAAAGAAAAAAACTGAAGTGATCTAATATGATAAACTCAAAAGAGGATGAACGTTGCATGAGATCTTACCTGTGGAGGCACCTGTGGGAGCAGAAACAATGCAGAAGTGTCAATTTCACAGACATAAAAAAAAGTGTTTACAGGATTTTGTTGCATAGTAATTAACATTGTGCAAATGTTTGTGCACCCTACTTAAGAATATGATGGTACAAGTACCCTAGGTACCATACCATAGCTATTCATACAGTGGATTGCAAAAATATTAATACCCCTTGAACATATTCACATTTTGCAACTTAATTGTATTTTATTGAGTGATAGACCAACACAGCCGCACATACAGTGGTATGAAAAAGTACATTTGACAATTTTCAGGTTATTCCTTTATAAATCATTGGTTGTTAGGATCAGCATTTTCAGTTAAATCTCATACAGCAAAAGAACACAGTGATATTTAAGAAGTGAAATTAAGTTCATAGGGTTTACAGAAAGTGTGCAATAATTCAGCTGTCTGTTTCCACTGTGAGGAACAGTGAAGAAGTAAAGGACTATAGGCACAGTTCTAGTTAAGGCCGAACAAGAAAAATCTCAGATAATTTCTACATGAAAATCTACATGCCTCACTGGTTCACTGTCAAATTAAAGCCAAGAAAATGTGCATTCAGTAAGGTAGGTCCAAACTTATGAATGTACCTTACACAGGAGAGTAAAAACAAACACAGGAGGATTCCAGAGCAAAACTTTCCACATGGTATTTTTCCTCTTCTTCTCCTCTGCTCCCTCCCTCCCTCTCTCCTCCTCCTCTTCTCTCAGTTCTTATAACCAGAGGTTCTCAGATTCTACCCTGAGGCTACCCTGCCTGACACTGCAGTTTAAAGGAGCAGTTCAGCACAAAAAAGCTACAAACAACCCACTGAGCTGTAATGTACTCAATAAAAATGTGTGTATTAAGTTCTCTAAAAATATCTAATTAATGAAATGCTGTGATTAATCTAAATTATTTAGCTTTAGTTTTAGATTTAAATTAGTTAATCTAAACTAGATTAGTCATTAACCTAATCTAAATGAATCAAATTCATCACATTTAGCTAAGAAAGGATTTTATACTGTACAATTTAAATTAATTTTAGCTGAGGTACAAATAAATAAATGAATGAATAACTGATATAGGCTTAAAGCTCCCTGTAATGAACATCATTCAGCGCCAGATGCTGTAAATAATTACAACACTACACCAGTTTATATAGACGCAAAATTCCAAAACAATTGTAGTAGACAGTCTCACATGCCAGAGGTTATTTTGAGATTATGAGGATGTAGACTACACAAATATGTCTTAATGAGTAACTACACTCTAAGACATTGTTACACCTGGCACTGAAAACAAGCCTACAGCTCTACTGGCAATTTTCAGACACAAGACTACACTACCCAGAACGCACCACTCAGTGATGCCTTCAGGAAGTTGCTCGTCTGAGTACTGATGTACTGACCTCTGGACAGTTTATTCGACCCTGGTGTGCGTGTTTACCCCTGGATGATCCATAGGGGTGTCACAATTTCGATATTTAATCGAAATCGATCAAAATTATGTCTCGAGGTCTTGAGCCTTGAAGTCAAAAAGAGGATTGATGATCCCTCCCTCTAAACTACGACAGCACCCGCGCGCTACGCAAATAGGGCAGCACACTGTAGCTGACGCCGCGGACATTGTGACTGCTGTAAGAGCAGCCCTTTCTCCAGAGAAAGTGGATTATTCTCGTCTTCTTAAAGAAAAACTTAAAGAAAATATAAAAATAACAGTTGTTTAGTCTAGCCTCAAATATGTTCATAGTTTTGGTACCTTAAGGAGCATCTTTCTCTCAGATAAAGTTAATAATATATCTTTGTTAAAGAAAAAAACGTGTCATTCTCAGGGATCGAAAAAGTCTTAAAGTCTTATTTTTTATGTTAAACTGTTATAGTAGGATAGAGTTCAGTTTGTTAAGGCTCTAACTGTTCTATTATTTTGTACATGACAGTTCCTGTATTTTTTTAAATTATATTTTACATCTTTTATTATTTATTTTATTATGTTGCACATTGCTGTTTTAATAGTGCACACTGCTGCTACCTAAACAAAGCCACTAGATGGCATTACAGATCACTTGTATCACTTTGCATCACTAATATCAAGCCCCCCTTTTAAAATAAGACATTGTAAATTTGATAAATCAAACCAATGACTGACCATAGATTAATCTAAAATTGGCATAGGCCTCTCTGCTGTAAAAAAAAAAAAAGAAAGAAAATCGAGAATCGATTCGAAGCGAATCGTGACCCTAAAACCGGAAATAAAATCGAATTGAGGATGTAGAGAATCATGACACCCCTAATGCTCCAGGTTACTACTCATTGTATCACTCCTTTATTTATTGAAGTTTATATTTCACATCTGAGTTAGTCTGAGCTTTGCCAGAATATAACATTTTACATTAGCAGCTGAAATATGTTGCTCTGCAATAATAATGGCAAAGCTGCATGAGCGGGGGTTCGAACCTGCGACCTCCTGCTCATAGTGGCAGCGCCTTAGACCGCTGGACCACTCGGCACCCTTTTGACCAAATTTTAATCAAAAATTTACTGAATAAGGTTTTTATTTGTTTTAGTATAAAACCTCAGAACACCAGAAAGCAGCGGCTCAAAGTTAAGTAACTTTAACTGCTGAACTAAGCAGTAAAGATTGGAGTGTGTTTGCTCTGATGCTGACAGTTGGGCATGATATTAGCATAATGCCACTGTGTGGGTTAGATAGAGTAAGTTCTGTTATCTGATATGATATGTGTATGATGTTAATTTGTCCCCCCTAGTTTTTAGCCCTGGAACTACGAGGCTAGTGTAAAGTAGCTAATTTAGCTAATAGCAAGTGAAAGAGGCTTTTTCTGCTCTCTGACCTCATAGATGGCATAGCCAATGGTGTGCATGTCCTCCCCCTCTTTCCTCAGCCGCCGCCGGTTTTTCTGAATCAAGCCCACCACCATGCTGCAGCCGGTCTGGTTGTCATTGGGGTCATCATCCTGTTCTTCCAGCTTTATCACAAACTGAGGGTTCATCCAGAACGTTTCTGTAAATCGAGAGTGAATTCATTATTAGGCATGAAGTAGAGTAAATTATGTCTAAACACAGAATTTCTGTATTTCATGGAGTTTCTATATATTATAGATTCATTTTCTTAGTTTATTTTAATGCGAAATAAAAGAGAGATTTATTTTTGTGTTTTAAATGTTAAATTATGTTTGTGAAATTGAAATATGTTTTGGTAATTTTAGTAAGGTTTTTTTTTTTTTTTTTTTCACAAACGCTTGATTGTAGTTGGTGCCAACAAGGGTGGAAAAACCAAGTTATTAGCTTTAGGGAGCAAATTCTTTTTCACACAGGTTAAAAACTGCTATTTATATTATTTACTATTTATATTTACTTTTTATTATCTTTGATATTAATATGTATTGATAATCTGAAAAATGTAAGTATGATATAAAAATAAAAAAACCTGGGGGGGGGGGGGCACTGTATAGGCACTGTATAGACAGATAGGCTCAGTGGTTATAGCTCAGGGCTATTGAGGGTATTTGATGACAAGGTTGTGGGTGCCATTTTGGGTCCTTAAACAAGGCACCCTTAACCCTTATTGCTCCCTGGGTGCCACATTGGGGTGTAACAGTACAGAATATTGACGGTTTGGTTCACACTTCCAGGATAAACCCATGGTTCAGTACTTTTTCGGTATGTTTTACAGCGGTTGGTGGAAAAAATAAAGAGGCTGGGAATTCTGTAAAGCCTCACCTTTATTAACTTCATAATAACAATAAATCTTCAATATAACATGTTTTGTTTTACACTCCTCTGTAAGTTTCTAAAAGTTAACAGTAGGCTCCAAACTGAAAAAACAATGTGCTTTGAAAATACTTCAGTAATGGTCTGGGACCTGTCCTAATTTACATCTAAAAGCAGTGGGGATAAGGAGTTAGGTAGAAGTTATTTTTTTATTAGTTCTGGTTATTGGTAGATCTGAATGATGCCTCCAAATGGGAGTTAAGTCAAAAGCGAGTTGCTAATAGCAACAATGCTACAGCTACACTTTCCGGGTGAAACACTCTTGTCAACAATACATGTACCGTTACACCCCTAGTGCCAAACCATTTCAGGCAATTGAGCTTACAATTTCCCTGTGTGTGTGCTAACTGATGTGTGTGTGTTTGTTTTCACTGCACATGGGTTAAAAGTGGAAGCTCAACACGTGTATGGTGTATACGTTTTTTTTACAACAGTTAGTTCCGACCTCACAATCTGATTGGTTGAGAAGTGTTCTAGCCGTGCTGATATATGTGATAACATCACGGCCTTCTCACACTAAACTTGTATCACTCCGTCTTTGTGGAAAAAAGGGAAGGAAAATCGCTCGGTTACTGCCGTCTGACAGACAGAGTGCTAACCAGCTAGGCTAGACTAAGCTACGCTAAGCTAATGCTGAGCTAAAGCAAGCTACGCTAACCTAACCACAGTCCAGCCGGCTAGCTAAAACCAACACCACCCAGCAAAACAAGCAGAAATACTCAAAAAATGCGCAGCATTCACCTGAAGACAACTCCACGGAGCAGGAGAGGAGAGTATTAGCGTTATTTCACGATCCTAACGTTACCATCTTCGTTTACTCCCAATTTTGATTTCAAGCGTTCGAACGTTTGTGGTGTTAGTCTGCCTGAACCATACACCGTTTTGTAGTTAAGTTTCAGTTCTGTGACAGTTGTTGTGGAACTACTTTTTGGCGGAAGGCAAAGTCCATATTAAAGCATATTTAAACTGAACTGAAGAACTGTTCTTCGATTTATTTTCTTCATTCATTTTGTAAAAAAAAAAAAAAACTGTTGTATAAAATCAATAGAACACTCGAGGTCGTGTGTTATCACAAATAACATCACAGCCGTGGCGTTATTCGTGATAACACACTCCCTCTCGTGTTCTATTGCTTAAGTCTAGTCTTGTCTTGTTGTCTTGTCTTTAAGACCTTTGATGATGATAGGTGGCGTGCCAATCTAAGAACATAAAGGTGAACATTTGACAGACTCTGGCCTTTTAGGGCCAAGTCTCATCTGTCTAGACACTCACAGTGCTGTACTGAAATCAGTTTTAAACTGCTGGAGCATCCAGACCAGGGATGGGCAACTGGCGGCCCGGGGGCCGCACACGGCCCTCGTCATCACTCAGTGCGGCCCGCGAATAGATCAAAAATAATTTCATAATTTCATAATTAAAAAAAAAAAAAAAAAAAAACGTAATTCTACTTTTGACCGCTAGAGGGCGCTGCCAAACAACCACGAAAATTGACATTGACATCCAGTCCATTGTGAGCCAGCAGGCCAAACCACAGCTCTCTCATTAGCTTCAATAAATGTTGGGCCTCTGTGGTCTAGTTTTCTGCTATTATTGAATGAGCTATTTGCAATCAGTTTTTAAATCTTTTTTGTTCTTTGTTATAAATGAGTTCAAATGCCTTTTGCACTTTTATAAGCAAATGTTTTGTCCTTGTTGCTTATGAAGGACTTGTTATAATGAACTTATTTTACACAGAGGAACTACTGTATTTGCAATCAGTTTTTTAAGCAAACTTTTTGTTCTTTGATATGAAGGACTTCCTTTTTGCACTTTTTTTAAGCAAACGGTTTGTCTTTTGCCGTATTAAAATGCATTAATATGCAGAAAATAGTTGTTGATAAATGTTGGTGCTGTAAACATACAGATATAAATTCATATAAAATTTGTTCTTATTGAAAATCATTTGTAGCGTTTTTCATATTCAATTATTTGAAGTGCGAGGTCATGTGGCCCTCCAATGGTCATGCTGAAAAAAATGTGGCCCTCTCCATCATGGAAGGTGCCCATCCCTGATCCAGACTGAGATAAGTCTGTACAGACACGTTTTCTTTTATCATGCACTGTACTTTTATGTTTTTTCCAGAAGAACCAGCATTAAACATATTCTCTAGAAAAGCAGGCCTACAACATCTATAACAGCCATCACTGGTGCTTTATTTGCTCTAGCTTCCACTTGCCAGACGCCAGCATGAAATGTTGGCAGGAGAACCGGCTAATCTGGAAGAACTGCTTTTTTTACTGCAGCAACAAGCTAAGAAAGCAACGTAATGAATAAAGTTTAATGGCTGTCGTGTGTAAAGAGGCAGCACTAGGATGTGTTACAGTTTCTGTTAACCTTTGGGAAGATGTTGGCAAATATGTATTCAGAAGTCAGTTGACTGATTGTAACTTGTCTGGTTCTAGACAAGTGCAGTCTGTTGTCAGTAGTCACATTCAGGGTAGTCTTGCCAACAAAGTACACTTTCCAAAAGAACCTTTACAGCATTTTAAAGTCTGGTACTCCTTCACATTTCTCAGAATATTTTAATATTCATTGGAGATAACTTGGATATAAGTGAATTGTCACTTGGGGCACAATTTGGATATGTTTACTGTTTTCAGCAGACAGTAAAAATCTATACTGCTATACTTTAAGCTTTATGTTATATCCAAGTATCATTTCTATAGTGGTGTTCCATAAAAAAAAAAGATATAACGTGTTACCGACTGTTTTTATAAGGTGCACTATCAATGAACATCTATTTTCTGGCCTGTTTTCCTGCATAAGGTGTATTTTAAGTGACAATAGTAAGGAACAAGGGTGTCGCCATCTTGTTAATCTACACAGATTTCTCTCCTTAAAAACTGTTTATTTGGGTGAGTAAAGCGCTTCCAGTTATTTACAGTAAGCTTAGATTTCCAATATTTTTAACAGTGCAGTTAGCAGCAGCACTAGCCACAGTTAGCAGCAGCGCTAGCCACGGTTAGCAGCCCTTAGCGCTAGTAAATGCCGCTAAATCGTTAGCTAGCAGTAGTTCATCCCATGTAGCTTGTTTCAACACTGTAAACACACAGGCTACACTACAATATACTTGCCACTGAACGCTGAAAGAACTACCGCTGTGGTTAGCGGCTAATGCTAATACTGCTTAGTGCTGAAATAAAACTAAACTAAAACTCCTGTATAACGCTGTACTTCTGCAGAGTAGCTTTACTGCTCCTTACAACCTGTCTGGTAAAATTCATACATAAGGCGCTCTGGATTATAATGTGCACTGACGATTTTTGGCAAAAATTTAACAATTTTAAGTGCAAAAAAAAAATACAGTAATAAAATATTTGCTGAAATGTGCAGTGTTCTCACTTTTGTTTGGATACTGCATGTAAATATAAATAAGACAGATAGACAACATGTAGAAATACATAGACAGACAGATATATTCACATTACTTTCCTGAAGTGGCACAAATCAAATTTTGAGAGAAAAGATCTGATTCTTTTAGAGATGCTTAGACACAAAACTGCAATCTTTTCAAATCAGATCCACCTTTATACTGTTTGTGGTTCTACATATCCAACAGAAAAATAAACTATGCGGATGTAGCCTAAGTTCTAAATAATGAATGATAAAATTAGCACTCTTACGAGGATTGTTTCTGCAGCCTCCTGCAGTGGAGCCTCTCCTCCAGTTGCCGTTGTAGTTGCTCACACTCCAGGGCTTGACTGCACCACTAGTGATAGCGTCTGGGGTCAGCGTGCAGATTTCTATACGGCAGTACTGCCGCATAAACTCCTGAAACGACATCCTAATCACACACACACACACACACACACACACAAAAGAACACACAAACAAACACACACACAAACAAACACACACACAAACAAACACACACGCACAAACACACACGCACAAACACACACGCACAAACACACACGCACAAACACACACGCACAAACACACAAACGCACAAACGCACGCACAAACACACAAACGCACACACAAACACACGCATGCACAAACACACGCACAAACACACACACACACACGCATGCATAAACACACGCACACACAAACAAACATACACAAACGCACACAAACACACACAAACACATGCACACAAATGCACACACACAAACAAACACACACACAAACACACACACAAACACACAATCAAAATATTTTAAAAAATAGTATAATACATTTAATACAATAAATACATTGTGTATTTTGTGTGACAACAACATCCGACATCAGTGTCATATCGGAAACCTGTCACTGAAAGCATTAGCACCCACAGTGGAGACAGAGCACTAGGTTGTAATGGTGGTGTCTAGATAGAATTTTCGGTGGGAAATTACATCCACATTCTATGTAGGAAACACCACATGCATATCCCACAGGTCAGTGCATCGCTCCTTAGCTTCCATGGCCATGGCCAGTCATGTCACATAATCAGTGCTGTTTCAAGTCGTTTGGGTGCCCCAAGCAAAACGGCCCCCCATGCACTACCTAACTGTTGTAGTTTGTTACTAGCATTGACTGCCAGGCAAGTAACTACTAGCGAACATAAACATTTCCTATAGATATTGCTGCTAAACTACCTGCTCCTATATTACACCATTTGTACAAGACATGTAGGTCTAATTTTTTTCAGTGTAAATTATCACTTACTGCGGTCTTATTTTAAAATTTTCTTTCTGTTCCTTTTCTCTCCCTTCTTTTCTGGCTTCATGATTGCAGAATTTTCATATTTTGCCGGCTGCAGGAATCACGAACCTGACTGGCTGGCTGGCTACTGTCAGTGACTAGAGCAAAGGGATCACTTGAGAAGGATTTTAATAAGTGTCTTTGTACCTTCCTGCATTAAGAGTTACAGAATTTAAAGTGTCACTCACACAGTTTGTTAGTTTGCTTGCCTTACTGCAACAGGCCTGGACACAATACTACTTCCACACCACTGTGTATGTGTGTGTATATATGTATGTGCGTGTGTGACAAAATTAAATTACCAGAATTCTCCATCTTCTGCACTAGCGTTCGGCCGTTCTGAAGGATCCACAGATTTCCACTCAGACGAGCTGCAAAGATAGGGGAAGAAATGTTTTATTATTTCTAGAAATCTCAGAGATAATACAGCTCCTTTATTAAAGCGGGCAGTGTTTGTTTGTTTGTTTGGGTTTTGCGCCATATCAGCAACATGTTGGCTATTTTATGGCATCAACAATGTTCATATCTTGAGCATCACAGACTTAAATCAGTGTCTTCATATGAAGGACTTCCAGAAAATTATGTATTTTAGCTGGTGGAATCTTTTCAAACAGTTCTTTCACGTTTGTTACCCTATAAAAGTCATTTCTGATGGTTAAAAGTGCAGGGCAGTCTACTAAGATATGTTTAATAGTTTGAGGAGTATCACAGAATTGGCAGGCTAGCGGGCAGTGTGGGCTAGCTCGCCATCAGCTGCTGGAGCCCGAGAGAGCACAATTGGCTGTGTTCTCTCTGGGTGGGTGGATGGCGCTGTTTTCCCCCTCATCACTCTTAGGGTAATGTCAGTCAGCATCTGTGAGCTGATGTATCAGAACCGAGTCGCTGCGCTTTCCTCCGAGTGCGCTGTGATGCTACTCGGTAATGCTGCATCAGCAGCAGTTTGAAGAGAGACGGTGGCTGACTTCATATGTGTTGGAGGAGGCCAACATATGTGGCCTCGTGCTCCTTGTGTTGCGGCATCACTAGAGATAAAGATGACTAGCATCTGAACGGGTGGGACAACTGAATTTGAAATAAATGGAAAAAAGGGGGAAGAATCTTAATTGTGATATTTAACTGCGCTATAAAAGTTCCTACAATAGATCTATTTGTGGATAAACTTTCTCTGTTATTATTAAGAACACACTGTCTTTGTTAATTTAGGTTGGCTACTGTATATTTTGGAAACGGCAGAATTGGAATCTAAAGCCTTGGCTACACTACACAACCTGCAGCAGTTTAGACTGGACACCCCTGTTAAACAGTTCATTATTTATTGCCTATTTTTTTCAGTAAAGGTATATCTTGGTATATTGTGTTGGTGAATTAGCAGGATAATGTTGTACTGTACTTGTCACTCCATGCTCCAGTCCACTCCACCTGGCCCCAGGGGTTCCGCATCCGCACCAGCTTTTCCAGCCCACCACGATAATGCACCTGAAACAGGCAAAACACAGCGTATCCTTACAAGAATTAACTTTACAAGCAACACAAGGTAGAGTCTAAAAACATAAAAACACTCTAACTCACACAGTGTATATGATACATTTTGTATTTATTGTATTATAAAACTGATTATCATATAAATATAATTATATAAAGAATACCTATGATTACGTAAAATTGTACAAATGTAATTGACATTATCCTATATTTACTTCATCTTTAATTTGAATGTAAAAGTGAAAAGTTTACAGTATGGGTGTGCAATATTATATTGTATACAATATATCGTGAAAAATCATGATATCAAAAATCCATATCGTGATAATGGGGATGGTTTGTCTTAAAAGTAGTCCATTATTTACTGTGAAGCTTTACGTGTATTTACTGTATAATTGTTTCAGTTTATAGTTTGCAGTTTGCAGTTTATATTCATGGAAATATTCTGCAATATTTTTTGCTGCATTATATTATTTTATGCTATATTATTTATTTTGCCACATTATGATTATACTGTTATACTATTATACTATATTCCTGAAATTAATAAATTATTTTTCTGATTTCCAAGAATATCGTTATCGCAAAAATACCCTGAAATATCGTGATATTATTTTAGAGCCGTATCGCCCACCCCTAGTGTACAGTTCAGGTGTTAAATTTACCATATTGCCAACCATACATCTAGTGCAGTTTTTTTTTATCTGTTCCTTTTCCCTTAGAAAATATGAGTAAATTCAAGTAAATACAGAAAAACAATCTGCAGATGATTTTCTATCTTAACTTTTTATGATCATCTTTCTTGTGAATCACATTTCTGCACATAATTACTACCAAGTACTGGGTCAAAATTAAATACATTGGCCAAGACAACCCTCCAGATTGGATCATGGTGGGAGAAATGATACTGGACTCACAGCGGATTACCCAACAAAAAGTAATATGAGATGTGCTTTAACAGTGAAGGTGCACGCCGCACCTTTTTGGACTCCTTTTCTTCTAATCAAGACAAGTGGAGAAATTTTGAAATCAAGAATATTTTTGTAAAGTTCTGGACTGGTTGAATTTCTGATGCTGATTTTGAACTGTATTCACCCCAATTTTGTGAAATCTTGAAACCAGCAGTTAAGCCCATCGACAATATTCTTCTGGTATGGTATAAGAAAGTATCAAGTCAAAATGAAAATAGTACTCAAGGTAGGATCCGTTCCATCCCAAACTCTGTCTCTTGGTCCTTATAATGGGCAGATTTTATATTTTTATTCAGATCTTTGCCCTTCAGTGTCAGAAGCTGTGATTTCTGTTAATACCTCGGTAGCCCCAGTGAGAGAGTAGGCGTGTCCCTTCACCAGCTTCTGACTGGTGATCGCCTCTGAATCAGCAGCACTGGTGATCTGAAACAGAAACGTGGCATGTGAGCAGATGGATCAGGCCAGTTTAAAGACTGTCGGTAACCAGCAGATTCAACAGGACGTCTCACATCTATAGAGCAGCCCAGCAGAGCTCCTGCCTCCAGGGCTTTCTGGATGATCTGGAACAGGTCAGGCGGAGCTTTCCTCAGCTCGTAGCTCTCAGCGATGCCTCCAGTGAAGTCCTCAAAACCCTCAGTGGTGGAGCCTCCAGACAGAGCCTCGTAGCAGCCGTTCACCCTGAGAGAGACAGCAGAGGACGCTCAGCAGAGCACAGGAATGCTGATGCTCTATTACTGTGACTGAGCCAGATACTACAGATTTTTGTTTCTGTATGTGGGACCTACATTTTGGCATCTTTGATGGTCGACAGTGAAAAATCTATGAAATAAATGTCCATAGACACCTTGTGTTTGTAGATATTCTAAATATCATCATTCTGACTAATCAAAAAGCCTCATATTTACCTTGCACTAACTAAAGCTTAGTTTATCGTTAGCTTTAGTTTAAATTAGCCTAGACAGGATGCTCTGTCAAATTCTATGATGTGTGCTACTTGGTGGCTCTATGCATTCACACACCCAGTTTATATTTTTTAATGTATTTATGTGTTTTTCGTGATAGTTATGTTTTCTCTGGTGCAACTTACAATCAACACAATTTTACAGAATGTCCTAGCTAGCTACCTAGTTAACACATTAGTGCCCTTTCCATCAGTGGAGAATTATACATAAAGCTTAAAAATGACAAACATTTTATTAAACGGCTTGGTTTAGGGCTTTTTTATTAGCTTAGCTTAAATAAAGGAAACACATTGAAAAAGAGAAGGTGTGTAAATTTTTTTGTCCTGTACTGTATAGTTTTTTTGATGGGATTTAAAGGGGTGTTGGAATTCAGCATTGTTAATTGTTGCAGTTTGATTAAAAAAACATCGAAAACAATAACTAGAAAACACTAGTAATGCCCCAGCACACCAGGAGGGTGAAGGCTAACACATGCCTCCTCCGATACATGTGAAGCCAGCCACCGCTTCTTTTCGAGCTGCTGCTGAGGGCCAATTTTGCTCCCTCACTCAGCGCCCTGGAAACAATTTTTTAACAGAAACATTAAAAAACATTCATCACTAGCTTTCACCATGGGCACGACCCTTAGTTTCCTCAGCCTTTTTAGTAACAATGTAATTTATTGCTATTTTAAACAATTGACTGAAAGAACCTCCTCTGACAGAACATAACACAGGTCCAGTTATTAGTCAGTGATTCCAGATTCACTTCAAACTTAAAATTTCAAGTCCCATATACATCCCCTTTATACAGACGAGAAAGAATATCCTACTGATATTCTGATGTACAGAATTGCTGACTATTTACCAACACGATGGACCACGATTTTGGCAGTAACATTATTTTTTAGTTAAATAGCTGAACTGCTAGCTGGCTAACAAGCTAAGATTAGTCTAAAATAGTAACTCAATAACAGCATAATATTCACATCTTCAGCTTTATTACTATAAATACTAAAGTACTGTGGCTGACATTTTCCCCAAAATGTTTAATTTTCTCCATATTGGTACTGGCAGCAGGCAGTGCATCGTGTGCTAGAGGTGGAGAAACGGGTAGTGTCCCAAAAACTGTGCCTGTTTAAACCAAAGCCCAATACTGTAAGGCTCTCAACCCTACAGCGCTGAGCACTGGGTTAAGAGCACTGAGTGAGCAGGTGGATAGAGAAACTGTATACATTATCGGATGAGCTTGTCCAAAGTTACAGCATTGGAAGCCCAGGGCAGAGACGCCCCTCTGTGAAACCCAACAATATAAAATAACCATGAGCCACTTCAGTACTTTGATGGTGCCCTGTAGTTGCTTTATACATTCTACCCTACAAACCACAATTAATTTTACTAATTAAACACACCTGCTCACCTCATCAGTTAACTGTAGGACCGTTTAAACAGGGAAATTATTACTTTTTGCTGGACTCACTAACCCTAACATGAATGCTGGACCTTCAGAAATCCTTAATCCCAGTCCTACTGCACACTTTGCACACGCACTTTGGCAAAAGACCATAACATGACTAAACTTCAAACAGAGAGGTTCTAACCCAGCCTCCTTAAACCAGTTTCATTAAGCTATAAAGAGCTGTCTGTGGTCAGGAATGTCCCCGAGGCTGATCTGTAAAGAGGACACAGTTCTTACTTGGCGTAGGCCTTCTCTATCAGGGCACTCCAGAACTCGTTACCCTCCTCTGAGTGAACAAACAGCAGCTTTCCATCCTTCACCGGCAGCCGATCATCAATGACGACGTCCACCCACTCGCCAAACTGCCAGAACTAAAAAGAGCAAAGGCAAAAAAAGCGTCATCATCAATCATAACCTTAAATCATCGTAATCTGAGCTCTTACTTGCTGACCTAATAGCATTTTTGTTACATTCAAAACAGCAATAACTTAAAATTACAAAACTACTGTTAACTTTTGAATAAAACATCTAAAAATATTATATAACCCTGAAGCCAAACATTCAAAATACTTATTTAACTGTCAGTTATTTACTGCTTAAAAGTTCTGCTTAATTTTACTGCTTAATTTCATGTATTAATATACACACATTTGTGTATTTCAGCCCTAGGACATATTCCACAATAGTTATAAAAGTGAAGCTTTTCCATTTTTTTTTCATGGCATGTAAAAGATGTCTTACTAAAGATACAGAACGATGATGTTTTCAGGTGTTATGTTGTGCTATATATTCTTCCTGCAAACATGTCTTGAGGTGTGTAACATTACAGGATAGTCGTGGTTTAAAAATGTTCTCCTGGGGACAGGTCAGGAGTGCAGACAGGCCTGTATTCACACTCTCTTCTGTCACAGTCATGACTTTATAATGTAGTATGGTGTGCAGCATGTGATCTTTATAAAAACACACAACAGCTCATGGACAACCCAGAAAAAGGTGTTGTCTTGAAGGAAGCATATGTTGAATGTATTTTTGGTGATATTTTTTTAGGTTTGGATTTGTTACTGATACCAGTCTGGATGGTCCTTTTTATTTTTGATTTGGAGTACACAGTTTCCTTAAAATGCTATGTAAAAACTCCTGGAATATTGATTCTTCTGACCACAATACATTTCTACTCTGTGGTGGCCCATCCAAGATGCCTTTATGCCCAGAGGAGTCATTAACCCTATCCGGACGGAATAAGTTTCTCGGGGGTCCTGGGGTATTTTTCTCCTTTATAGGGGTCCTCTGTGATTTTATTCCCATCCAGAACAACCATGTATTTGTTCTTCTAAGACGTACAGGTTGAATTATCTACTGTTTTTCACCGAACTCTGTGGTCCTCCAGTAATTTTAGTCCAGTCCGGATCCACATCTCTGAGTTTCTTCTACTCTTGTTTAATATAATATCTATTTGTCCACCCCCACGCACCGCAATTACACTTTGGGTGCGCGTTTTGGGTGCGGAGATCCACATAAGAACAACAGCAAGTGGAAATGGAGGAGTTACTAAATGCGATGTCATGTGTCCGAGAAAGCCAAAAAACAGTCCAGTTGCAAGAGTTTTATCACTGAGTAGTGTAAGTATAAAATATTTTTCAAAGACATCCCCCTGAGAAACTAATAGGGCTTATGTCCCCTCAGGACATGATCATCATAAGCCTTCCTTTTTTTTTCTTATTCATTTTTCACTTTTTTCACTTTTTTAGGATCAATGTAAAATACAAAATCTTAACTTTATTAAGATATTAAAAACTAAAAAGATATAAAAAACTAAAAATAAATGATACATTACTATAGATATCCCATAATAATGCATATACTATTCAGGATGATCCGATTATTGTGGTTAAACAACATCTTTAACATTTAATTTAAATTAATTTGGAAAGCTCATTACCCCAATTGATTGACCTGAAGTAGACATTTACTATAAAACATTTGCTGCAGTTTATCCATGAAAACACTAAACTGGTCATACTGCCCACGTCTAATCTGAAACTGAAACAAACACAATTTTGAAATTTAAGAGAAAGCATTTACCACTAAAGACCAGTACCTGAAAGTGGAAGATGCCGGCGTAGCTGGAACCGAAATCCTGGCCACTCGGGACCACCCTGGCCATCACATCCTCATTCAGAGTAAGAGATGCAATGGCTGCCAGGAGCCAGCAGTCCCCTAAACACAAACAGAGAAAGATATTCTCAATGCAGGCATTTAGTCTTCTACACTTCTACTGCAGCAGAAGAAAACCCCTAAACTAAGTCTTTCTCTTTAGAATGAAGAAAGCCAAGTCCAGTGTCTGCTAAAAGTCAAGAGCAGTGATAAGAAGGATTGAAAAAAGTAATTATTAATGAACTTTAGAACCAGTTTCTAGATACTGTACAATAGGGGTGTGCCATATCGTATCGTTCGTGATAATTCTGCCAAAAATTTAGAATATCGTGAACAATATTATATCCTGAAATATCGTGCCATATCACCCACCCCTAATTACCAAATTATCACATCAGGGTTCTACTTTTTTTGCAGCTTTTAGAAAAAGAAAAATTCACACTGTTCTAAATACCCATTATATATCTACTAGATACAGATTATATCTGTCCAGAATCATTTATTTTACTTTAATCCTGGATATATGGAGATATTTGGAGTGCATTATTAGTATTATGACATTCTGGATCATTGACTTCTGTTACAAATCTAATAAAATTCTTTTTTTTTAATATCTCAGTTAGCCATATCATATTGCATGCAACAATAAAATTCTAAATATTTTTTCTAATTCAGCGTTTTGTCATATCGGCAAAAGTATAGTTATCGTGAAAATACCATATGAAATATCGCCCACCCCTACTGTACAACGTGCACACTGGAAGTACCAATCTAGTCACAGTCTTGCATCCAAAAACCTAAGATCACACCACTGCATTTTGTTGCTCAAATTTAAGTGATGGGTGTTGCATTATCACCCCTCCATAACTGAACTGCTAACAGTGTTCATCTAATGGATTCGTAATAGCTTTCCAGCTAAGGTTTGAGCAGCCAAAACGATAGGTAAATGCCTGTATTGCTCATGTCTGTATTTGGGTCAATTTAGGCTGTTACGCTTGCCTCTTTAGGAATCATTAAATTATAAAATGTTCAATTATAAAAAGTGTTCAATTATTAAGTGTTAAATTATAAAGCGTTCTATTGCTGTTTTGTGTACATTTTAAAACAGAAAAATCTTCAGAACCCAATTTTCACTATTAGTTTTGTAAATTCTGTTTTTAATCATGTATATGTTTCTAAGGCTAAGAAGTGAATTAAGAAATATCTTAAACTATAAGAATCCCAATTTAAGATGACAAAACACTGCCTAGCTCTAATTTTGGATGATATCCTTCAGAGGTATCAGCTATTATTTGCTTTATCTACTGATAATCCTTTGTTTTTACCTCTGTGTTCGAACAGAGTGCGCTCAGGTTTAGTAAGGAGCATTAAAGAACAGTGGAACTAGTTTGTTTATGTAATTTATCTACATTTGTTTATCTAATATATGAGGTGCTAGCCCCCCCCCCAATGATCTTGTGCTATCATATAAGCTTTTTAGGGCTATTTTTGCATAGTATCTAGCATATATTTGCACACAGATTTGGGATGGCAATTGTGGTCAAAAAGCAATCAATATTATTGCACCTTGCCCTGAAACCACTAGAGCCTCAGTTTTATCTACCGGCCTGCAGAGACTTTGGGAGGTAATTAAGCTACGGTTGCCAAAATGCCTCAGTGTCACAGAAACATCAGGATGTGAATTTATTGCTGAGAGAGGGAGATAGGTGTTGTGGTATGTGCAATTACTGCATGTTTAAACATGTACCCAACTCCCACACTTAATCATGCAGAGCATGCCACCAGGGTTTCCCACAGTGCTTTGCAGTTAAGGGTGGCCACCTTGGTAAGAAATGACCACGCCTTAACTACTGCTAAAAAGAAGAGTGGCATCTGTTGGTTGAATGTGTCACTGCACCATCTTTTGTTGCTACGCCAACAAAACAAGAAAAAGTTTGGTGGAGGGGGGATTATGGTGTGGGCTTGTGTTTCAGGAGTTTGACTTGGCCCTTAGCTTCAGCATACCAAGAGATTTTGAATAATTGTATTGCAGCAACAACATGGAAACTGCCCCTTTTTGTATTTAGCGCTCTCTCAGTGCTCTTTGGCAATATAGTGATACCAACAAATGCCTGTATTAAGAGTGTTATAGAGAGAGGACCAACTACCCACACCTGAGAGTTGATTATGGTTAATTGTGTAAATGTGGATGCTAATTAGCTTAATATAAAGTGACTGACATCAAAAAGCAAATTCCTCCTCCCTTTGCTTATGTCCACTGGTGTTCAAACAATGCAGCTGTCTGATATAAATGATATAAACTGACATAATAATCAGAATGTGGATTCATCTGTTCCCACAATGCACATCATCAGATTTTTCCATCACGATGCTTGGTTACACCATCACTACTCTAAAGACCAGGGTTGCCCTCAAACACGAACCATTTATCTATAAATCTAACATGTTTATCTGCACATCACTTGGACATCCAGCAGTTTACTACTATTGTAATGGGCAAAAGCAGATTTTGGCATCAGACAGCACGTGGGCACTGTTTTATACCCTCCACAGAAAAAACATCTTTGGTCCCTACATCATGTTTTAAGTTTCAATGTTTGTTATTTACACAACATGTTTAGACATTAGTGCATTGAAATGCTTGTGATAAGACTTAGGTTATTACTCTTCAAATATACTAAATACGCAGAAATACACAGATGAAAAAAGGCCCTTTTAAAGAAACATATTAGGCAAAAGAATTACAATAAAACTCCCAATAAATCTCCCTCATCTGCTGACTTGCCACAGATCCTTCCTAACTTGCCACAGATCCCTCCTTTAAACAAAGTCTGCTGGCTAATCCTGCTGCGTACTGAGGTTCTCAACCAAAATGGCATTTTTTTTCAACTAGAGGTTGGAGCTCTGATAGGGGTGAAAAAGTGAGGGGTGGGGTGGGGCAAGGGTGGTGCTATGCAGGTTTCTTTATTAGGGTCTTTTAGGAGCAGACACACATAAACCTATTGGCACCATGTAAAATTCTAACTCCCCCAATACTGAGCAGTGGACAAGCTCCAGGAAACATCCTAACCTTCCTAATGCTCATGTCACTGAATACTATACCATACTTAAAGAAATGCTCCAAAATCTAGTAAATAAATATATAATGCAATGCCAGTATTGCTTAATAAACAACATAACATCACACACAAGTATGCAGGAACAGGGCTATACATGCAAATCGTCTGCTCAGCCAGTCTGTGGTCACAAAGTCACACAAGCTCAGAGCTGCAGTTCCTCTTCCTTGTAGCTATAGGAGCTGTTTGTTTGTGTGTGTGTATGTGTGTGTGTGTGTGTTTTGTATTAAAACAGTGAAAGGGTCCTCCTCCTTTTGTCTGCCACACGGATCAGATTTCAGCAGTGCTTTAGGGGGATGTTCGTGCGAACGGCAGATTATAAAAGACGATCTCAGCCACAGTTCAGCTTTGTTAGAGGTCTGCTGTGAGTGAGCGCTCAGTGACGCTCTACCCTCTCTCTCTCTCTCTCTCTCTCTCTTTTTCTCTCTCTCTTTCATTCTCTCTCTCCTCTTCTCGCTTTCTCTCTGTACCTGCTGTGTATTTGCATTGAATAGGGCTGATCTGGTTAGGGACACACCCAGTGGCCACATCTCTGCTAAACTAAAGCCATCCATGAGAGTGAAAAAGGGAGTGTCCCTGTGTTTCTGAAAAAGAGATTTCACGATTAAAAAACACATCAGTATAAGATTCTATAGGTCACATCCAGAGTTCTAGAAGTCCTGGTCTTTTGCTGTTTTTTTATTTCAACTAAAAAGTGGAATTTCCAGGACTGTAACTTAAATGGCTCCCTACTCCCACTTTAGCTTTGTGCTTTAGAGGCAGAGACTTAGTTTATAAGGAGTGGTAATGACAAGTGAATTTGGACACTACCACATCATAAACATGTGTCAACACTGGCCACATACACTACCAGTCAAAAAGTTTGAACACACCTTAAAGCAGCACTAGGTAGGATTTCCTTCATTTTTAATTTTTTAAATAAGTAAAATTATAGCTTGAAACTCACTGCAGCGCTGCATTGAGGTGTAATAGGAGGAATAGCGGTGCTCTCGTGTCTGTGCCGGAGCTCCTCTGAGCTCAAACCAGACTCTGTAAGTTTTCTGAGGCGGCTTCGGCCAACGCTCGCGAGAACTGCGACCTGCTTTCCAACCTTTAGTTCTAACAGTTCTACAAGGACTACTGGTTTATTCTTTACAAACTAACATTCAGACACTCTGGCAGAAGCTGGAAAGAGACCGAATATGTCTGAGAAAGCCAGAAAACGAGAAAGAGAAACTAATCTGCCTGAAACATTTATTACACTCTACAACTGTAGGGGGAGCCCACGAACACAAAATCTCAATCCTACCCAGTGGAGCTTTAAATTGAATGCTGCTTCATTATTTTAACATGTTATGTATTGTAGGTTTTCTCAGGCAGTTTTATGAGGTAGAGTCACTTGGAATGGCTTTCAGTTAACAGCTGTACAGAACTTGTCAAGAGTTAATTACTTGAATTTCTTGCCTCTTAATGTGTTTGAAAGCATCAGTTGTAAAGTAGTGAAGAGGTAGATTTACAGGTATACAGTGAATAGCTATTTGAGTAATGATCTAATCCATATTATGGCAAGAAATACTTAACTAAATAAAGAAAAAATATAAAACGTTTTTTTGAGATGTTGCTGCCATCAAGTTCTAAATGAGCTCATGTTTTTCAAGACCTGTGTCCTACTGTGAACAAAATATGAATCTATGAAGTTTCCAAATCATTGCATCTAGGGCTGTGTGTTTGTAAGGATGTAATGATACGATACGACACACAATACAGGCGTTACTATTGCATGTATGGCAGGACTCGCCCCTATGACCATGGTTGACCTTGGCATCCGTTGACCCTGCTCCATTATTTTTTTTACGTTGATAGACTGATCACTGACAGTTGACTGTGGAATATTTAGTAATGAGGAAATTTTAGACTGGACTTGTTGCACAGGTGCTGCATCCTATCATGCTACCATGCTGGAATTCACTCCTGAGAGAGAACCATTCTTTCACTATTGTTTGTGAAAGTAGTCTGCATGCCTAGGTGCTTGGTTTCATACATCTGTTTCCATGGAAGTGATTTTAACCTGCGTTCAATTGTTCAAATAGGTAAGTTAATACTTTGAGCAACATGTTAAAACAGGAAAGATGGCATCAAAAACTCTGGTGTACAATTGACTTTGGGTGTAGTAAACATAATAAAAAGTACCTAACTTTGTTGAATAGCCCACCTTGGCTCTCATGCAGCTTTCTGAGATCCAGTAATTTTGTACATTTGCCCAGCACAATACAATGATCGTAAGCTTTGTGCGCCGCCATCACTGTACTGACAATGACAGACATATATACATAGACTCTGCATAGCGTAGCAGCCGGCGCCAGGAGGCCGGCTATGCGGATTCTATGCATGTATGTATAGGTCTGTCATTATCAGTACAATGATGGCGGCACACAGAGCTGGAAGCTAGCGGCACGGAATGTAAACAGTGGCAAAAAGCACAAAATTACCGAATCTCAGAAAGCTGTAGGAAAGCGGAGGTGGGCTATTCAACAAAGGTAAGTACGTTTTATCATGGTTTACTACACCCAAAGACCATTTCACACCAGATTCTCCTTTAAGCATCTAAAACACTGTGGTGGCTAGATAAAAACACATCTCAACATGCAGCAAGTCTTTACTATGAGACAGGTCAGTGTCCCCAGTGTGACAAACCTTAATGCTTTACCTATGACACACTGTACACACTGCACACACGCCCAGCCCTGCAGCTAATCTCCCTTATTCTTCTGCTGTATTTGCGCTGAAAACAGAGAAAGACAAAACCTGACAAATTTCAGGGTGAGCCTGAACTAACCGTGATGCATGAGCTTGATTTTAATGTGGGTGTATATGTGTGTACAATTTAGTTCCATCTGTAAAACCACTATCTGGTGTTGGCTAAGAGGAGGAGGAGCTCCAGATTACCATGCAAAATATGTTCAGAGGAGTTCTCCCTACACCTCTCTGGAACTGGTACTGCAGCATAAACATGCCGACTGATAATTCACCACCTCCCACACGGACACGCTGCATGCTGGTGCTTGTATATAGGGGTGGATGATGTGGCTAAAACCTGGAACAGTGCAATACTTCAAGATGTATCCATGAAGCAATGGCTGCTGTTTGCTAAGTAGTTGTATAGTGGTTGATATGGTGTTGCTATGTAGTCACTAGGGTGACTGTTTTTGCTATGCAGTCTCTAGGGGGAGTGTTTTTGCTAGGTGGTTGCTATGGTGTTGCTTAGTAGTTGCTATGTTTCTAAGTAGATGCTATGGTGTTGCTATGGTAGTTGCAACCAAGTTATTTCGTGGTTGCTAGTGGTTTATATGGTATTGCTAAGGGCTTACTAGGTCACTCGGCAGGCTGTTTTTTATTATGCAGCCTCTAGAGCTGCAAATTCACTACAGAACTAGTGTACAGGTGCTGGTCAACGAATTAGAATAATTTGAAATAGTGCAATCATGAAATTCTTTGAATGCATTTTTTGTGCAGAAAGCAAATCAGGTGTTCACCGCACCGGTCCTACTCGTTAGACTAATCACAGAACTCGTTACCTGGAAAAAAATTTGCTCAGCTGAGCTTTCCAAAAGGCCCATTTAGGCCATTTAACTGTGACACTGTTGTTTTATTGAATTAGAATAATGGAGAAACTGTTTCATTGAATTAGAATAAATGCTCGAATTTTTGTTTTCTGTGAAGAGTGTTCACTGTGCAGTATAAAGTCAGGGTTGAGTAGAATTTCTAAGTTGTAAAATCAATCATGGGTAAGCAGCGCGACCTCTCAACCGGAATAGTGGCTCAAATTCAAGCCCTTCGCCAACAAGGCTTGACCCAAACTAAAATTGCTGAACAGCTCGGCATCAGCCAGTCTTCCGTCTGCAAAGCTCTCAAGAAAAACTGCAGCAAGCGCACCAACTGTTCCGGCGTCCGAAAAACTTCTGCTCGCGACAACAAGCAGCTGAGAAAGATCGCAGTCAGCAACCGGTTCAAGTCCACTTCCGAGCTCACCGACTTGTGGAACAAGCAGACCGGCGCTGACATCTCCAGATCAACCACTTACCGTCGTCTGCGCGAAGTCGGCTTCAAATCTCGCGTTCCAGCAGTAAAACCGATGCTGAACAAGAAACAAATGGAGAAACGGTTGGGCCAAAGAACACGGCGAGTGGACTGCTGAAGACTGGCAGAAAGTGGTCTTCAGTGACGAATCACGCTTCTGCATCTCCTTCGGTGACCAAGGTCCTCGTGTCTGGTGTCGTGGTGGTGAAACCTACAACCACGAGTGGGTGAAAAGATCCGTCAAGTTTCCCCAGAGCGTTATGGTCTGGGGATGCATGTCCGCTCGAGGTGTAGGGAAACTCTGGTTCCTCAAGAAGACTGTCAATGCTGCCATATATCAAGATGTTCTGGAAACGTTCCTGATTCCGACTGTTGAGGAACAGTTCGGCGAAGAAGACTTCATATTTCAACAGGATCTTGCACCGGCTCATGCGGCAAAGTCGACCAAAGATTGGTTCACTAAAAAACAGCTTGAAGTTTTGGCATGGCCGGCCAACTCGCCTGACCTCAATGTCATTGAAAACCTTTGGGCCATCGTCAAGCGGAAAATTCGCGACAGAAAGCCTACTACGCTGGACCAACTGAAGCAGAACATCGCCACTGCCTGGGAAGCTGTGAGTGCGGAAACTTGCGACAAGCTGGTCAAATCGATGCCGCGGAGACTTCAGGCAGTCATACAAGCCAAGGGGGCAGCCACAACATACTGAGAAAGTGATGATGGTAATTATAATAAAAATTATTCTAATTCAATGAAACGGTTTCTCCATTATTCTAATTCAATAAAACAACAGTGTCACAGTTAAATGGCCTAAATGGGCCTTTTGTAAAGCTCAGCTGAGCAAATTTTTTTCCAGGTAACGAGTTCTGTGATAGTGTGTGGTAGTCTAACGAGTAGGACAGGTGCGGTGAACACCTGATTTGCTTTCTGCACAAAAAATGCATTCAAAGAATTTCATGATTGCACTATTTCAAATTATTCTAATTCGTTGACCAGCACCTGTATATGCATATTTGCTGCATGAATACAGTATAAACTGCAAACAAACAATTAAATACAAAAAAGTAAATACAATAAATTCCAAAACAAATACAAAATAGGCCGCTATCAAGATTAGCGCTATTATCATGATATTTCACAAGTTTTTTTATTGTGTTAAAAGTTTCTGCAATATTATTCCTTACAATATGATATGTCCATATACCAAGTATAGGTACTATGCAGTGAAAAAGCACCATTAGAATACCCTCAGTTATACTGCAACCCCTTGGTGCAGACAACAACCAGCTGGCAAAATCAATAAGGCTCCAATAAGGTATTTTTTATATGCTCAGTTATACTGGCTTACATGGTAGACCCCTGATCTTATGGTCTTTTCCTGCGTCACCTGAAACCAACAATCAGTCTTCTTGTTAGAGTGCGAAAAGCAACCTGGATACCACAAACAGACGCAAATAACAAAACACCTACAGAGGGAATAAACACTCAGACTTTCTGTTACGCCCGACTAATTACCTGCAGGCCTCACAAAACAGGCTGTTCAACAGGTTCTGGCTGTTTCTATGAGCAGCTTAAACAGGGCGGCAACAACCTGACCAGTGTCTTACAGTCTCAGTGTTAGCAGTGGGTGTGTGAGGTGGGGGGTTGGAGGGATATTCCACTTCCTGACTTTACCAGAGGCTAACTGAGGTCCAACCAACACGGATCAAATGGATTCAGCTTTTCCTCCACTTACCCAGGGCTCCTTGGCAGATGTCGGTCCTTGTGGCACCACCAACAATGAACTGGGGTTTGGAACACAGCTCCTGCACAACACAGAACACAGACAGCTGAGCTCCAAGCTTAACACAGCAAACTTTCCTTATTATCACTACCTTAGATAGTGATCTACCCCACCTTTCAGCACATTTTGGTTACAAGGATTGGATTTTAAACTTATTCTGGAGACTGTTCTTAATTATGTGTACAACTTGTTGTTGAGGACTATAAAATCCCAGCAAATTCTAAAAATATATCGACAAAACAGGGCCTTATAATTGTAACATCCTCAATAAAGCTACCATATACCAATTCTGGGCTAAATCTAGTCTTAACTAAACCTAAACTTGTTCTAAATACAGTCCTCAATTATCCTGTAACACTTTGTTGCTGAGGACCAAAAAATCAAAGTTTTACAAAAAAAGTGGCTTATTATTATTATAATTATAACATTGATAAATGTGGCTTCAACAAGTTAAAATCTAGTTATCTATAAATCTAAAATCTAGTCTTTCCAAAGATCGTTTCAGTTACATTTAACTCGTTACGTTTGGATTACAATGAGGAGGACTAGGTGTGACCTAAACTTGTTCTAAGACAGTTGTCCAAGTCCAAGCATTTAAATCAAAGTTGTTTAAAAAAGGGCCTTATTATTATATCCTCAATAATGCTGCAATAAACAAATTAAACCAATTCTGGGCCAAATCTAGTCTTAAACATGACTATCTCAGCCAAATTTAACTTGTTTTGCAGACTAAATTCAAAGACTGTTCTTAAATACACTGCAAAACCTTGTTAAGAGCTATAAAATCCGAATTTCAAAGTTGTCACAAAAGTGCTTTTACTGTGCCTTAAGTAAATTCAAAAACCGAGCCTTAAGCATGGTTATTTCAGCACATACTGTTTAGAATGAGGAAACTTGTTCTGGATACTCATTTCAAATGCTGTTCCTAATTATACTGCAAAACCTTGTTAGGGACTATAAAATCCAAATGCCAAAAGTCAAAGTTGTCCAAAATGGCCTTATTATCATCATTATATCCTCAGTAAATCTGCACTAAATCAATTTTGAGCTATATACAGTCTTATACATGATCGTTTTAGAACATTTTGGTTATAATGAGGATTGAATTCTAATCCTATTCTGAAGACTGTCCTTAATTATGCTGTAAACCCTTGTTACCGCCTATATAACTCAAATGTCAAAATCAAACTCGTCTAAAAAGTGCTTACTATTGTGCCCTAAACCAATTCAGGGCTAAATCTAGTTTTACACATGATCAATTCAGTACATTTGGAGTACTAGAATGTGGACTTGGACTTTTTATGCTGAAAAAACATGTAAAGGACTATAAAATAAAAATGTTAAAGTTGTTCAAACCCAGGTTGTTCTCAATTATGCTGGAAAACTTTTTTTTTTAAAGATCTCAGCTGACTCAATGTAGCGTTTGTGTAAACATGAATACATATGACTCTCAAGCTACTTCTTTTAAAAAAAGTAAAAATAGCACTATTTTGGTCTCATGTGACTCAGAGCAGTTTCTGAGGAGGAAATCCTCCACACGTTATTGCTCAGAAATGCAGTTTTATTCAACTAAACAAGTCACAACATCTCTGTGGCCCATTTACTGAGCTGCAGATTAACCACAGGTCACACCCAGTCTCCAGCTAAACTAACCGGTTATAAGCCAGAATCTAACGCATTAAACAGTGTTTTAAACTTGATTTAAGGGTAAATGTGCGGCGAGTTCAGGCCGTGTGGAGCAGCTCTTACCCCGGGTCTTTTCCACTGCACTCCCCTGGTTTTGTAGGATCCAGGTCCGAGCTCCTTAAAGCCCAGAGACTCGGGGGCGGCGGGGAACATGGGGTCGCAGAACAGCTGGCCGGAGCCCAGGCACTGACTGCGCAGCACCTCGAAGTCCTGGTTCAGGTACTTGTTGGCCTTGGCGTTGGTACCGAACCCCGCGGCCATGGCTCGCTTCTTAGCCAGAGTTAAAGCCACCCCCGCCATGTTTCTCCTCACAACTCTTCAAAACTCTAAAAACACTGAAACACTCACACACACAAATACACACACACACTGCTCCTCAGACTTTCAGAAGTGAGTTTAAATCTCTCCGCCCCTCAGAGTCTCTCTCTCTCTCTCTCTCTCTCTCTCTCTCAGAGGCAGGAAGAGGCTGGAGGAAGCGACAGACTCAGGATGTGTTCACCACCACAGTCTGAGCTTCACTGCTGTGATCTGTCACCCAGTGAGCTGCTGTATTTTCCTCCAAACACTGTACTGAGTTTGTCTGAGGTAAAGACGCGCTTCAGTCAAACCCCACACTTTAAACTCAACCATGGTTTTAGCTCAAATAAAGTTTGAGTGGGTTTTACATGAAAAATGGGTATTTCCAAACATTACTTAAGTATTTTATGTACGTTTGTGGGAGTGTGTCTGAGGTAAAGATATAATAATGGTTAAGTCTGTGTATTACTCAACTATTTTGAGTGTTTTAATATTTGTAGTAGTTTGTCTGAGGTAAAAACTTGCTAATGGTTCCATCTAACCCAACACTGTGAACTCAACAGTAGTTTAAGTCTGTTTTACATAAAAAGGATATTTCCAAACGTTAAGCCAGGTGGACACTGCGATTTTTTTAATCGGATGCGTTCTGGACAGCTCACGCTGCACGTTTGAATCGTTTGTCGTGTATGAACAACGCCTGCGATTCATCTGCACACACTGTACGGTCCGACTGACCTGCTGCGACGGGGGAGCACTGCACGTCTAAACGCAGCCCGTAGGCGGAGCTTTCTTTGCGTACAAACTCTCGCTTCAACACAACATGTCGCCTTGCAAAAGAAAGCGCTTATTTGTGCCCTGTTGTGCGCTGAAAGTCCACGGAAGAGACGTACATGGACTCGCAGGTGGCTGAGGCGACGTGGACTCTACGTGGTCCGTTTTACAGAAGGAGAGCGCATAGAAAAATGACTGCGCGTCAGGCTGCGAAAGAAACACCAGCAGCTTAAATAAAATAAAATGATTTTATTTTTTATTCTGTTTATTGTTTATGTAAAAACTGGTTTTGCAACACTGAATATTAAACAAGCAATCGGTTATTCACACTGGATAGGGACCCTCATTTACAGTGCCGCTGAGCATTAACAGTTTAAAAGGGATTAGAAAATATATATAAAAAATAGAAATAAAAACTGACATTTATTATAGACGAATAAAATATATACGTAAAAAAGGAAAAATAGGACCTTTTAAAAAGATCATAAAAATTGACATAAAAGGTAAAAAAATTATATCTTATGAATATATATATATTTAATGATTTGATTAATAAAAGAAGAAAAAAATAAAATGAATAAATATAAAATATAAACTCATTAAAAATTCGTTTAAAATAACCCAGGCTTTCTGCAGAATATTCAAAGTTTCAGTTAGTTTCAGTTTCAAATCATGAAAACAGCTCACCAAAACCTCAAACTATTCTTTATATTTGACAATATACTTACAGGTCCTTTGCTTGTACTTACAGGCCCTTACTTATTTTTATTCAACTGAACTGAGTTTCATATTATCTGTAGCCTCGCGCTGAATTCAGCTCCGCGCTGCAAAAGAGAGCGAGAGAGAGGCGCAGCGCATTTTGTCCGATTTATCTTTATTAATTATCAGTACATTTATTAGCTTTAGTAAGTTTAATAGCATTCATTTTACTACACTTCTCCGACCTTATTTATTAAACGTTTATTTTAGAAGACAGAGGTTATTCTGCGCGCAATGCCGCGCGCAATGCCACGCGCTGCGCTAAGTTGGCTTTGCGTGGCTAATATTCTGGAGCACTGGAGGAGATTTTAATTAATAAATTAATATATTTATAATTTTAATAAATTTGCACTGGCGAAAAGAAACGAATTATAAAATATAGCTTTATATTTCTGTTAGGGGTGTCACGATCTCGATATTTTATCGAAATCGAATCGAAATGAGGTCACGATCTCGAGTATCGAAGTCAAAAAGAGGATCGACGATCCCTCCCGCGCGCGCTACGCAAATAGCGCAGCGCGCTACGCAAATGGCGCGGCACCAACACAGCGCATCCTATTCATTTAAATAGAGATAGCCACTGCATGAGCGCAGTCGGCGGGAGTGTGATCACTGTTTTTATCTGTCCAACGGGGGAGGGGGGGCGGGGGTTGGGCACGCAGGTTTTGTATCTGTATCTAACGGAGGGGTGGGTGCGCGCAGGTGAGAGCGTGTGAACTCGCTGAAATGCGTGTGTCAGTGTGACTTGAGAACACTGACTATAGATCACAGTGAGGTGGATTAAAAATCTTAAACTTATAATTGACTACACCTGTTGCTTTCCATTGAATTAAAAAAACATCTTTCTCTCAGATAAAGTAAACACAAGCGTGTTTCTGACTAAAATAAAAGCTTTTCAGGAGAGATATAAGTTATGTGTAAATATTTATAAGACAATACCCACATCACTTATCTAACCAGCCTGTACTGATTTCTGCCCCCCAATAATGCTTTCAATAACCTCTTGTAACCCCTGGGAGCCAGGGGTTACACTCTAATAGCCTTTAATAGTCTTCAGTAGCCTTTAAAAGACTTACCTGGCGGCCGTGGTGTGTCCACTAAACTCCGTAGTTATAAACATCCTGAGGTTAGCAGCGCGCTAACTGACCTGTTTATAATGTAATCCGAGCAGTGCCTCCGTGTCGGCTGTTCTAACCTGCTGCTGTTAGCTGCTTGGGCTGAAAGATGAACTGTAGTGAGCTGTATTATCCGGTTAGTGGGGTTAAAACCTTTATTTGTTTACAGAAACAGTAAAAACGGACTGGCTGAGCTCTGTAGCCCGTGGCTGGGCTGTACTGAAGTAGTGACTGAGTGAAGAGAGCGGGGCTTGTGCTGCTGCTGCTAGTGGTTGGATGAAGAACTGCAGCTTCATGTAATGAGCAGTTTCACCAGCCATCCACACACAGCTCTGATAAACTGCTTGTTTTAATAGTGCACACTGTTGCTACCAAAAAAAGTCACTAGATGGCATTACCATATATATCTTAATAAATAATAATAATAATATTTATAATAATAATAATAATAATAATAATAATAATAATAAATATATTATTTAAATTTTATGAGGCATAAAATAATAACAAGAAAATAAAACAAGAAAATCGAGAATCGAATCGTGACCCTCAAATCGAAAATGAAATCGAATCGAGGATTTAGAGAATCGTGACACCCCTAATTTCTGTGCATGTTTTAAGTTTTATATAATTGACAGGCAGCACCAGATGTTGACAATGTGCTTTATTTTTCAGATATAATAGCAAAGTGAAATAAAATAAATTTATGTTTGTCAAAGTTATTTTCTCTTTTAGCTTTTCTTTTCAAAAACTCCAGCTATTGACTGAGAATAAGCATCTGTTGAAATTCTTAAACAGCAGAATGCCTGTGTCTGCTATATTAAGCTATAAGTCTGTGTACCGAACATAAATATAAATCCTTATAACTGACAGAAATAAATATGACTAATAATAATTTATAGTTACTGTGCAGATTTTTGGGAAAACAGGTCGTGACATTAAGAAATCGCTGCAAAACAGCTCACACTGTGAGACAAGCGACCAAAATTTCTGGCATGTCAGAAATCCCTGGTCATGTCCGACTGCCCATTAGCAGCTTGTATGGGCAATTAATCGGACATCGCTTCCCCTCTCACACTGCATGACAAACACGCACGATCAAGCTAAAATTCGCCCGATCATGAAATTCAGTCGCATCCGACCAGATCAGGCTTAAAATCGGGCTAAAATCGCACAGTGTCCGCCTGGCTTTACTCAACTACTTTTGAACATTTGAACATTAGTAAACGCTAATTATTAATTACCATGTTTTTTTTTTACATACAAAATGTATGGGGTGGGGCCTGACACTCTGGCTGAAACTCCACCCTCTTTGACTAGGTCTGCCTAACAACAGAGCGAACTATATTCTGATTGGCTCAAGGAGAGTACTCTTACTCTTACTGGTAGTATTATAATTTACAGCCGATGGATTGACAAGCGTGAGACCATGTGTGGCGTGTGAGCGTGTGAACTAGCTGAAGTGCGTGTGTCACACGCTCAAAGCGTGAAACTTGAGTACACTGGGTAAAGATATAATAATGGTCCAGACTAACCATATGCTGTAAACTACAACAATAATTTGAGCCAGTAAAAAAGGATATTTCCAAACATTGCTCCACTATTTGGAGTTATTTTAATCATTATAGCCATACTACTAGTATTTTCCTAAAATTTTCCTAGGTAAAAATACGCTAATGGTTTAGTCTAACCTCACACTGTAAACTCAACAATAGTGTGAGTAAAACTAAATACTCCTGACTATTATTATAGTCATAGTTCCAGTGTTAATCATGTTCTGTTTACTGGTATTTTCCTGTCTGAGCTAAAGATACATTAATGGTCCATTAACCCACATTGTAAACTCTGTTGTAAGCAAAACTGGATACACCTGCCGCTGATAAACCCACAATTAGTTTAAACTAAAATAAATTGGGTCAGTATTACATTAAAAAGGTCAGCGTCAAGTAAAGAACATAACATTTAGTTAGATTTAGAGGGAGGAAATTGGGAGGTGGAGGGTTTCAAAAACCCATTATGACACCTAAGAGAATCCAGGGTATGTATAGGATGTTACCTTGGGAAGGGAAGGTGCTTTAGGCATGTTCCTTCTCCTAAAACATAGTCATTTAATAACAACGCATATTTCCACTACTATTCAACTATTTTGAATTACACTGTGAGTGTCAGAATTGTCGGACACACCCGGTTTAAACAGATTGTGCCAGTTGGTTTTGCCCCCAAAAAATATAAAGACTATCCTTACTATCCCTTTGCGGATTAGTTATACTTTATTAGTAAGTGAGCATGAACTTTTCTTGTATTTAATTCATGTCAAATTAGTCAAATCAATAATTAGAGTAAATAGATCCTAATTGTTTTGTTATTTTAGGAACAAAAATTGGATTATAAAAACACCACTGGCTGTGTTAGATGCATGGTTTTGTAGACTGCAGTGGTGCAGTGTTTTTGTGATTTCTATGTACAATTTGTATTATTGTTCTGTTGTAGAAGCCATTCTCATAACAGCCTTTTAACTGCTGGTTCCACATTTGCACCCAGGATTTTTGGTATCTTGAAATTTTGTCATTGCCACTGGCAGCACAACTCTACAGCATGATACATCCACCCTCATGCTTCACAGTTGACACGATAGTCTTGTAATGTTGAACACAGTGTTTTCCCACTAAACGATAAATCGTATGACCTTGGGTGAGATTATTAAGAGATGCTTCTTTTAAGCTTGTAGTACACTGCACTGCCTGGCAGATGGCAGCAGTTACATTTGAATAAAATCACAACAGCCCTTTCACTGCCAACAGCCCTTATATTTCAGAGGGTTTCCTCTGGGTCTGGCTGGGAGCAGAATGGAGATGATTCATTAGTGCTAAACCTGGTCCTGTACAGGAGACATTGTAATGTGTTATGGTTGATTTATTTGACAAAGCATGGACATTTACATACACAAATACGACGCTCAATACCAAGTATGTTTTTTAAATATGTAATTATGTAATTATTATTGTTATTATTTTTTATAGATATATGGAAGGATGGTTGAAGAGATGGAAGTTTAATATCTACCTACTTATCTGTCTACCTGTTAAATGGAAGCAAGATTGAATAGATAGAGCCGTTCCAGAAAACAGTTCAGAAAACACCAGGAAAGATGCAAACCTCCCCATAGGTGATAACAACTAGTTTTAATGCCTTTAAAGAGATAAACACACTCACTTTAAAAAGACAGGATTTATTTTATTACATCATATTTAGAAACGTGAATCTGAGACCTAGAGTGGGGAGCCTACTTCTCATGGAACACCCTGAGCAGGAAACTGCCCTCCTGATTGGGCTCACAGGTGGAGGGAATGATAATGTACTCCCCAGGCGGCAGCTGGAAGCGCTGGCAGACTTCACGCATCGAGTGTTGTTCAGATCTGATGAGCGGGCTCATGTCGGACAGTGCTGTAGGACTCAAGCGGACACTCTTGCGACCTGTGAACTGAGGAGACGCACAGGAGTATAAATCAATGCAGAACTCCACAGTGCCTTTAGTCTTACAGTTACTGATCTATAGAATTTCAGAATTTAGGGATATTCTTCACCAGCATAATTTAGGTTAGTTTTAGCATTGTCAAGAGTTTTAGCATTGTCAAGAGCACCAGTAGTAAGTGATTAAATTGATAATGCGTATAGCAAAATGTATTTGAGTAAACACTTTAAACCCAAATTAGTTTGAACCCAAATGAATTAAGTCAAATATACATATACACAATACTGTCCAAACAATACCCAACTATTTTGAGTCAGGTAAACATTCATGCCACACGTGTACTGTTATTTTTTACACTATAAGGCGCATTTAGAATCCTTTTAATTTTTCAAAAAATAGTCAGTGCACCGTTTTATCCTTAGTCTTAGTCTCATGTATGGATTTTACCAGTGCTGAAGTGCAGCATTATACAGGAGTTTCAGTTTAGTTCTCCAGCACAAGGGCTGGAGAAGAGTTAGCATTAACTGCTATTTCCCCATCTCTGCGTCCAGCATTTGACTGTTTATTTACAGTGAAGTTCCTTACAGTGTGCTCATTCTGCATGAGGGTATAAATGGTGCAAACCTATCTGAGTATGAAACTGAAAATCAGCACAGTTAGAATACATCACAGGAAACATTACAGAAGATCCAATCTTTGGACTGGATTGTACTCACCTCTTTTGGGACCTGAAATACATATAAAAAACAGAGAACACTGTTTATAGATAAAAATATTATCACTTAGTAACATAGTCATATGATTTAGGAAGAATTAACATCATATCTTACACGATAGATGGCAAAGCATATGTTGCTTAATTTGCGTCCAAGTTTCTTCTGTTTGCGGATGTTTTTCTGCATCACACCCACAAGTATGGAGCAGGTTTGTGTCTCCCGCTGGCCATCTCTGCTCAGTTTTATCAGAAACTGCCGGTTAGATCTGAATGTAGCTGGAAAATAAAATCTGTATTGACTAATAATCATTAAAAACAACACTAGGTGGCAATTTTAGCTTGAAATAACAGTTCTGATATTAATTTGCACTGTAAAAGGTAACATCACTACTTTCTCAACATTAAAGGACTTAATTTATTTCATAATAATCTAATGATTTAACTCACTTACTAAATTTATTTGCATAATGGGTGTGTCCCACTCAACTAACTCACCATCTGTGTGTAGTCTTGCCCAGCAGGATCACCTTCCCTTGGTTATGGTGTTATATTTTTGAGTATACCTTTTTATAGCTTGTTGTTTGTAGGCTGTATGAGCAAGTTACCATATTTTGTGGTATTTTTGAGGTGTGACTTGATGCTGGTTTATTTCTACACCAAAGGTACATTGAGCTGGATAAATTCTCTCATGTAATGGAAAATAATCTGGCAGAAGGAATGTGAACCTTTTAATTTTGTATTAAATAATGAAACACAAGCTAAACTCCTCTAAATAAGCTAAATGTAGTCAGATTTAGGGGCTAAAAAAACTACACTTCAGTTTCACTAATTTCTCTTAACTGAATACCCAAGGGAAGGTAGCCCTTGTCAACAAGACTACACACTGATGTTAAGTTAGTAGTGGGACTGGAGGTGGCACACACATTATGCAAATAAATGATCCCAGGAACCAATAGTTATATTAGCTTTGGTAACAGAAGTTGGCAACACATACAATGTAGATTACTAGTTAGAGTTACTATACTATTAAAATTTAGTTCAACTCAATCTTTAAGGTACACTTAATAGTAGACATTGGGTAAAAACTGAATGTTAAAAACAATAGTGAAAATCAAGGTATCTCTCTTAAACCCAGAACCTCTGCAATATAACCTACATTTCTGCACTGGCCAGTCATAGTGCCCTCTGCTGGAATTTGCAAGGCACATTTCTGTTAACCTAGAGTGGTATTGTGAGAATAATAAAAAATTTTTTTGTTTGTTTTTCATTCGGAAATTGCTTTTGCTTAAAATTACTTAAAATTGTAGAAACATTTATGTTTTCTAGTTTTCTGATCATCTGGAGTTAGAGCACATGAAATGTAAGAAATTGGTCAATTTTAATAGTAGGTTTATTCTGTAGGGTAGACAACAGCTTGATTTCAGGGATGGTGCTCTGTATTTGTATGTTCAAATTTATTTAAAAGTACAAGCCTGAGTCACTTTTAATGTTTATAATTTAAAGAAACAATTTGTTTCTTTGTCTTTGGTTGTCTGAGTTTGCGTTACCGGAGAAACACGATTAATAAGTAAAAAGTAATACTATGCTGATTACAAAGCAAAAGAGGAAAGCAGGGTTTAAAAAACACATGAGGTAGACAAAAGCTATGGACGGGCTAATCTGGACGGGATTAGTTTCACAGGGGGACGTCTTTAAAAAATATTTCACACTTTCATCCGGACTGCAACTGAAAAAACAGGAGGACCAGTGAGTTTTTTTGTTTTCTCAGTCATGTGACATCGCGTTCAGTAGCTCCTCCATTTCCACCTGCTGTTGTGTGTCAGCGAACACCCCCCATAAAAGAGAAAATGACCCCAGGACCCCCTGAGAAACTAATGGGATAGGGCTAAAGAATTAACCTGTAGCCTATATGCACATCTAACCAATTAAATCCTAGCTAATAGCCCACAGAGAGGCAGCCTTAGTCAGCATGAGTACACACTGATGGAGAGTGGTAGTTGGGGACACATACAAAAAAAAATTTACTCCTCAAAAGATCAACTTTCAGAGAAGTTTTACTTTAATTCTGCCTTTAATTCAGTGGTCACACATGTTCTCTCAAAATCAATTAATTAACTCGCAGTTTTTTCCAAAACGCAGAATTTACTGTGTAGAAATCAGAAATAAACTTATGGAACTTTATTATAATAGTAACCATAAAAATGATAAAATTACAGACATACTATAATCTATTGTAATAATGTGTTACTTAATATAATTTTTATACCTTCAAATTGCCAAAGGTCCCAGTGGCCAAGACTATTGTTGCTTGGAGTTTCCGGTATCAGGTTACAGATCTCCACCTTTGAGTACTCCACCTTAAAGTCTGTGTACGACATCCTGAAAACAGATCAACAGAGAAACTGAGAAAAACAAGAAAAATAGAGAAGGATGTTTTTTTTAATGCTTTTTTTTCTGTAGTAAAGGCTTATCAGTCAACAACTCACCAGAACTCTCCATCATCTGCACAGTAATTGAGTTGATCTTTGACCTCTGGAGAGACTTTACTCCACTCTCTGGATCTGAGAAATATGACATAAACCATTTTAATTCTTTACTGTCTGGCCACAGAGTTGTCGGGCATAAGAGTAAATAATCATTTTATGCAGAGTTAATTTTCCACTGTAAAGGCTGGAAGAAAACCTGTTAAGAAACAAAACCTCAAGCTAAATTTAACTGACTAAACAGTGATAAGCCTTACTGTTTAATAAAAACACATCATAACCAATAAACACTTTGTTAACAACTCTTTCAGTAGTTGCTACTGGGGAAGGGAAGGTAACACTTGATGTTGAGTTTGGGGGGCACACCTATTATGCAAATAAATGAGGCCAGGAGCCAATAGGAAATTAGTAAGAGTTTACAATGCAAGCTAGCATTTTAGCACACCAGTGGTCCAGCCATTCTGTTATATACAGAAGAGGGAGTGCTATAACGTGTAATATTGCCACTGCTGTGCTGCGGCCATAGGCATGAGGCCATTATAGCACAAACCTTGAGTGTATTATTGTGATTATACCACAGGTCCATTATTACTGTTTATTAAAAGATTTAGAGTTAACGAGGACAAGAAAATACAATCTATTGGTTATAAAAACTCTGCCAGTTAAAATAGTTCCATTGCTGCTCTGTTTGTAGCTGCGCTGTTTGGTTTGTAAGCGCTGCATCATTGCTAGGTTACCTGTATATGGCAGAGTAATACATGGAGAGATTTGGTTACAGTGCATTACCGGCTGATAATAGCAATTATAAAATACCTCTCAACCAATCACATTATATGGTTGGAAATAACTGTGGTATAATGTAATTTAATATACAGAAAAATACTGTCAAAAGAAATAACAGTAGATGCACTGTAAAATAACTACTGCAAGTATGAGCACCAATGATAGTTAGCCCAAGACAAGAACAAGTACAGTGTCAGATCACAAAAATGTCTTATTTTTATATGATGATTAATTGTATGGTCCAGTGTTGTAGGCCATAAGCACAAGTTACACTTTTGTTTAATACATCAACAAATATCATGTTAGCAAAGAAATGATTACTGCATCGTTCATGGTCTATAAGCTATTACTTGACCCTACCCTAAACTGGAAGCAATTCATTGGTCTAGACAGTTTGAAAACATTGTATTACAGCATCAACAACATCCACAACTTGTCATGTGCCTTACTCATCACTCCAAGCACCGCTCCACTCCTTGTGACCCCAGGGGTTCCTGAGGCGCAGCAGCTGCACACACCTTCCACCCACCTGAACCTACAACAGGGAGAATTAGCAGCAGCTTGAGAACTGTACTCTAACGAGGGTACAGAAATTCTAAAAGAGCGTTGCATTTCGCTTTTGCACCCCTGTAGTTCTGACTTGAGTCTGTGTTCATAATATATCTGTGCCTGACCTCTTCTGCTGCTGTGATGGAGTAGGTGTGTCTCTTGACCAGCTGCTCTTTGGTCTCTTTCTCAGTTTCATCCGCGAGGCCCTGATCAAAAATGTAACGTAATTGAATTTTACTGCATTGTATTCTCTTAAAGACTTTATTTTATTTAACCCAACCAAACTTCATCACAGCTTTGGTACTCACAGCTATAGCTGTACTCAGCAGAGCGCCTCGCCTCAGAGCCTGCTTCATGATCTTAAACAGTTTGGCCGGAGCATTGCTGAGCTGGTAACGTTCCGAGATGCCTCCGGTGAAGTCCTCAAAACCTTCAATAGCAGACCCCCCTTTCAGAGACTCATAGCTGCTGTTCACCCTTGAAGAACATTAAAGATACACTGTCTCAGTCATATTACTTATTAAGTCAAGTCAAAACTGAAAACCTTTCTCCCATTGGCTCCTAGGACCATCAAATCACATTCAACAAACAGAGTAAGCAGTTCAGAAAAAAAGATGCTTGCTCTTATAGCCTGCAACATAGAGCCCAGACAGATAATCATAATAATCGATCTACAAGTATGCAAACAAATTGTGTCAAAATTCAGTACAAAGGAGGTGCTCAATGGCAGCAGACGAAGCTATTATAAGCTATTATAAGTTGATTCAATTCAAAGATCTCTGTTTGAATGTACATGGGCTCACACATTCAACTCTCAGTAGTTGATTAATATTTGAACATAATACAGAATTTATGCTTAACAAATGTTTTTATTTCAAACTAATTGTGGGTTTGCAGTGTGACAGTGAATCTTTCCATATGTACGGGAGGGAACTCCACTTGCTGTGAAACTGTGTGAAACTGTGTGAAACTGGAGTGACGGCACAACTTGTGGGAACCACTAGCTAATAATCAGTCAAATAGCTCATCTACATCTACCGTCTACTGTATCTCAGAAATAGTGCAAGTCTGCAATTCAGATATGACACTATACATTTATTTATGTCACAGTGACACTCACTTAGCATAGGCCTTCTCCAGCAGTGCAGTCCAGAACTCATTTCCATCTTCTGAATGAACAAATAACAGCTCTCCATTTATGGTGGGCAGTCTGTCATCAACAACAACATCCACCCACTGTCCGTACTGCCACAGCTGCAGAGAGACGAAAACCATTAATTAAACATTTTTCTGATATTTTATCTGCAATATTGACACTTTACGGTACATCCTGCACATCTGTACTTCTGGACACTTTAGAGTAGGGGTGTCCAAACTACGGCCCGCGGGCCATTTGCGGCCCGTTTCCTTTTTTGGAGCGGCCCGCGAGGTATTTTAGAAATAGAATGAAAGTTGGCCCGCTGTTAAGCAGGTTTATATAATGTGAGATTCAAAGTTTGAACGCTAGGTGTCAGAAACGGGCCTAAAGAGTCTAAAAGCAGAGAGAGTGCGCATTTCTAGCGCAGAAAAACGGGGCAAAAGAGTCTTAAAGCGGAGAGGGTGTGCATTTCTAGTGCAGAAAATCGGGCCAAAGAGTCTAAATGCGGAGACGGTGCGCCTTTCTAGCGCAAAAAACGGGGCAAAGAGTCTAAAAGCGGAGAGGGTGCGCATTTCTAGCGCAGAAAAATGGGCCAAAGGGTCTAAAAGCGGAGAGGGTGCGCATTTCTAGCGCTGAAAACGGGGCAAAAGAATCTAAAAGCGGAGAGGGTGCGCATTTCTAGCGCAGAAAAACGGGCCAAAGGGTCTAAAAGTGGAGAGGGTGCGCATTTCTAGCGCAGAAAAACGGGGCAAAAGAGTCTAAAAGCGGAGGAATGCGCATTTCTAGCATAGAAAAAACGGCCAAAGACTCTAAAGGCGGAGAGGGTGCGCATTTCTAGCGCAGAAAAACAGCCCAAAGAGTTTAAAAGTTGCCGTAATTAAGGAGTTTAATATTAAGAGACATCATGAAATTAAACATCAATTTGAAAAATCTTATTTTACACAACACTGTCAAAGATAAAGATAATTAGTCAAGTAAAATGGTGTGTAAATGAAAAAATCAGGAAAAATGTATTATTTAAATTGGTATATTTCATTATTTGTTTTATTACGGAGTGTGGCAGTACTTCAAATATATTTCTGGCCCCCAACAAAATAAGTTTGGACACCCCTGCTTTAGACCTTTATGAAATACCAATATACATCTGTACACCTGCAGTCCTGGACACTAGCCACTTTTCTAAATGCCTATATGCAATGTGAAAAAAGTCTTTACCCCCTTATATGTTTTTGCTTTTTTATCATACATACATTTTTCAATTTAACAAACATTTAATTTACTCAATTTAAATTAGTAAATATAAAATGCAGTTTTAAATGATAATTTAATTTATTCAGGGATCTATCCAAATCTATGCAAATCAACCTGGCCCTATGTGAAAAACTTTCTGCCACGCTCGGCAAACAAATGTTTGTGATAACTGACAAAGAGTCTTTCTCATCACTGTGGAGGAATTTTGGCCCACTCTTCTTTGCAGAATTGTTTTAATTCAGACACATTGGAAGGTTTTCCAGCATAAACATCCTGTTTAAGATCATGCACAGCATCTCAATCAGACTTTGACTAGGCCACTTCAAAACCTTTATAGATATTTATTTATTTATTTTTTTAGCCATTCTGAGGTGGACCTGCTTGTGTGATTCGAATCATCGTGCAGAACCCAAGTACACCTGAGCTTAAGGTCAAGAACTGACGGTTAGACATGATTCCTATGCTCATTTCTTTTTCACATAGGCCAGAATGGTTTGGATATCTTTTTTCCCTGAATAAATTAAATTGTCATTTTAAAATAGCTTTTTATCTTTGTCTGATATTAAAATTAGTTTGATAAACTATCAAATGTAAAATGGAAGTATGACACAAAGGCAAAAACTGTTTATTTGGAGCTATTGTTGACAGTATTATTTATATTAAATATATAATGTATATGTATTGTTAATATTTGTAATTTATTCATGCCTTCATTGCAATAAGTGGGATATATATGTATCTTAGATGAGATTAGAATCTACAGTTAATGATTGTGTTTTGCCAGTACCCAATTTTTTTACATAGTACCCTTACCACCCATACCACCCTTACTACAGTTTTCTATAACTGTGCTGTATTGTGTAACTGCGACTGGCTGCTAAATGTCCTATTAATAAAGTTTCCGATATTAATAAAGTCTCTATATATCTATGCTGAGTGTCCACAGTTAGACAGCAGTAGGATCTGACCTGAAAGTGAAAGATACCGGCGTAGTTCTCTGTAAAGCTCTGTTCAGGATAAATAACCCGTGCCAGGACATCTCGATCCAGAGTCAAAGATGCAATTGCTGCCATCAGCCAGCAGTCACCTGCAGTGATGAGTAACAGAAGAGAAATTTAAATATCAGAAGCACTCCTTTTTGCAATTAGCTGCATGAGCAGTGGACTACAGTGAATGTTCCTAACATTTTATTAGTGATGTTTAGGGGACCAAACTAAGCTTTACTACTAAGTTTGTTTTTATTTCTAATTTGTGTTCCATTTTCTTATCATTAAGATTCCCCTTATCACAAGTGATGCCTCATAACCAGGAGGATGAAGACTAGCACATTCCTCCGACACATGTGAAGTCAGACTCCGCCTTTTTTCAAATTGATATTGATGCAGCATTGGTTAGTTGCCAGCTCGTTTGGAGGTAAGCGCAGCGACTCGGTTCTCATACATCAGCTCACAGATGCCTTGTGCTGATCGACATCACCCTTTGGAGTGATGTGGGGAGAGAGCGCTATCTACCCAGAGAGAGCAAGGCCAATTGTGCTCTCTCAGGGCTCCTATAGTCGATGGCAAGCTACATAAACAGGATTTGAACCAGCAATTTCCTGATCATAGTGGGAGTGCATAGCCTGCTGGTCCATCCAGATCCCAGAAACTCTATCAAATTAAGGCTAAAGCTAGTCCAATAGAAGAAAGAATCGATCATAAATGGAATAAAAAGGGCAGGTTACTCTAGGGCAAAGTTATAGTAACATTTCTGGGATTTTATCTTTTAACTCTTTTTTTTTTGCAGGAGTTATATTACACAAAAATTATTCCTTTCCTATCGGCTCCTGGCTTATTAATTTGCAGAATACATGTGTGCCCTTACACCTAAGTCCTTTAAATGGGTATTGAGAGGACAGTAAAAATGTTTCGGGGTTGTCTGTCAAAACTCTTTGTCTACAACAATTTTTGTTAGGCACAATATTATTAATATCCTTACTTTCTGACAGTCTATTTCCCTAATATAAGAGGAAATTAATCGAATAGTTACTGCATTAGAGTTGCCAGTTAGCAAGAACACACACTTTGCAGAAAAAAAAAAAGCACCTATGGCAAGCCAGTAAGAAATTATATAAAATATAACTCTGTTCCCAAATAGAGTTAGCCATGGTAGGCAAGACTACACACTGATGCCCATTATGCAAATATTTAATGCCAGGAGCCAATAGGACAGATGACTCTGCATAATGTGCTATGAAATGTTGAAATGTTGTGTTCTTTAAGGGTCACTAAACCCTGTGATTTTTGCTGACTTTACCCTCAGCTCAAATTTGAAAAAGGCAAAAAAATGGGAGAGGTAGTTTTGTGAGGGGCATTGGGTGATGTATGGGTTTAGAGGCAGGACAGGAGGAAGTGCTGATTGGCTGAGCTGCAGCAGCAGTGTGCCTCTGATAGCGGTGAGACGCAGATGGTTGGACGTCAGTAGGGGGGTCAGAATTATTGACACTGGTACGCAGACACATCATCCACACCTATAGCCTATATGGTTAAACTGAGAGGATGCTGCAAAGGCAGAAATGACCACAATCAAAGGTTTTTTTAAAGGTTAGGACAAGTTTATACAAATTAATAAAAAAGTATGGTTTAGGGTTTAGTGGCTCTTAACAAGATGCAAAAAGTAAGACAGCTCTGTGTCACGCAGTGCTGCAAGTGTGTAATAGTGGAATCTGACCCATAGTGTATCATATCTCATTTGATCTTCAGTATTACCAACACTGCTGTTCAGCTAAATAAACATGAGCAGGTTCCAGAGAACAAAGATGCCGGTCTGACTGGTTTGGGGAGTTTGTGACTGCAGCCTAAAAACAGGTGGGAATGTGACAGTGACTGAACTTTCTGACAGTCTAAAACACTTCCAGAGACCCATAGATCACTCTGCTTCCACTTACCCAGGGATCCCTGGCAAACATCTGTCCTTGTGGCCCCATCAACAATGAACTGAGGGTTCTGACACAATTCCTGCACAACACAGCAGACAGACAGTTCAGCAGACACACATCTACATGTACACTACCACACATCACCTGGACCTACAGAAAGTGGTTACAGTGAAAGGTTAGGCAGGGTTAGCCTTTAGCAGCACTTACCCCAGGTCTGATCCACTGCACTCCTGCGGTTTCAGGCGAGTTTGGTCCAAGTTCATTAAAGCCCAGGGACTCGGGGGCTGCAGGGAAAGCAGGATCACAGAACAGCTGCCCAGATCTCAGACACCTGCTCCTCAGCACTTCAAAATCCTGGTCCAGGTACTTAACGGAGGCCCTGGTCCACACCCCGCCTAAAGCTGAGGCCGCTGCTGACATTTCTCCTCTCAGGGCTGCAGTGAACACAGTGAGAGGATTACGACTTCCAGAAGCGGGTTAAGGGAGTTTGACTCTCTCCGCCCCCCCAGGCACTTTTTCAGGCGGGGTTTGGGTGAATTAGGAAGAAGGGAAAATGAAATGTAGCAAATCTAACTGGAGGCTTTGTAACAGTTGTTTTCAGTTACACAAGTTCTTTTAGTTTCTTTTTTATATGAAAGATAGAAAATCAGGAATTAATTCTATTTCTAACATTTAAATTTCTGTGAATCCATAAAATTGGAAGTGGTTGCTAGGGTATTGTTAGGTTTATTGCCGTGAAATCCCAGGTGGTTATTACAGTCAGGGTTGCCAGGTCCAGCAAAAAAATGTATGAAGCCCAATGTGTATCTAAAACCTTCCCCTTTATAAGTTTAAACAAGCCCATATTCTAAAGTTGTCACAGACATTTGAAGTAAACGGAATATTAATGGCAAAACAACTACTAGGACTACTTTTAAGTCCACTTAAACCCTTTGTTAATCTTTGTTTGTTTATTCCATTTTAAATATTCATTATGTTTATTTTAATATATAATGTCTATCCAATTTATACTATTTTGTTATTTATTATTTATACTTTATTAGTTTTGTATTATTATTATTATTATTATTATTATTATTATATAATACAATTATAATGTTATATTATTTTTTTCTTTTATAATATTAATTGATATTAATTCTTTTATAATATTAATATATTGCAAGAGTAAAAGAACATTTGTCAGTGTCAGCAAATGTTCACAAACATTATGTATAGCTCCAGAAAAAGTGCTGTAAGGATATTTGATGTTTGCTGTAGTGTTTTTTGTGTTGTCTCTCTTTCAGCTCACCTCCTTCTCTCTTTCCTACTAACTTTCTTTCTTTTTACTTTCTCCTCTCTCTCTCCTCTCTTCTCTCTTTTAACACACTTTCTTATTTCAATTCTCCTCTCTTCTCTTTCTTTTATTTCTCTCGCTTTCAACACTTTTTCTACTCAGTCCTTTTCTCCTCTCTATTTCTTTTTTTCTTCTCTTTTCTTTGCTTCTTCTCCGTCTTTCTCCTCTCTTAACTCTTTCCCATCTCGCTTTCTCCTCTTTCTTTCCTTTTTCTCCCTTCTTTTCTCTCTCCTCTCTCTTCCTTAACTCTTTTCCCCCTTTTGTCTCTTTCTCCTCTCTTTCTTTCAACCCTCTTTCCCTTTTAACTCTGATTTTAAATAGTTGCTTTGTATGTTCATCTTTTTATTTTTATTTATTTGCTAAACTGACCTGACCCTACAGAGATTAAGTGCCATGATTTTGTTTAAAAGAAAACTGTCAAAAAGTAAAAAAAAAAAAAAAAAAAAAAAAAAAGCCTCTTTACTAAATGTTCACCTGTAACTATATTTTCAAAAAAGGCCAAATACGGTGGGAAAACCACAAACCTTGCAGCTCTGGCTATGCTTAGTTGTTGCTATGTGTGTTGCTTAGGGATTTCTGCTCAGTTGTTTTGATACCCCAGGTGCTTGCTCTGGTTTCACAGGTGGTTGCTGGGTTGTTGTCAAGTGGGTCCTGTTGTACCATGTCCATGGGGTTGTTTGTGTTTTAAATATTATATTTAAAATTAAAGAGTATCATATAATCCACTTAAATAAATGCACTTAGAGGCAAAGAGGACATCATTGGTGACTAATATATTTTGAGCTTTATAATTTATTTTTCCTCAGAAATGAAACCGAATAAAAAGAGTGTATCCTGCTTTTGTTGGAGTAACTGTCTCTATTGTCCTTTTTAATACATTCTACTACATTTTGGTCAGTATGTTAGATGGCCACTACCCCAACAGTATCCCTAACTCAAATACTAAATGGAGCTCCATCATTCCAGAGACAAACATTCCCCTGCAAAACTCACCGGCCTGTACTTCTTCCATCTGCTCCACCAGAGGGCACAGCACCTGCAGACAGGTAAACAGGTAAGCTCCACCCCCAGGCCCCACCTTCCTACAACACCTCAGCATCATACTCTAACAGCATCACACGCGCTCCTACCTGTAGAGCAAACTGACTCTCCGATTCAGTTCCTCGGGATCGAGCTCCTGTCAGGATGTCCAGCATTGCTAATGAACTGGCCAAGAGGCAGGATAAAAAGGAAGGTTTGGGCAGCAACGATAATGCCATTCCCTTCAACAACCAGGACTACCTGAGTCTGCGGCGAGAGTGCCTACAGCGCAAGACCCTCTTCTGCGACCCCACCTTCCCTGCAGACTCATCATCCCTCGGCTACAACCAACTGGGCCGCTACTCCTCCAAGACTGCGGGGGTGGTGTGGAAAAGACCCACGGTAAGAGCTCATTACCTTTAAATACAGAGTTTAGGATATACAGATAGACAGTTAGAATAATAGAGATTTGTGCGTAATGTTGAATACATTTTAAGTCTTTTGAAACCGTTGAGCACTGCTGTATATCACTGTTCTGTTGCCCTGGTATATAATCACCCTATATATATATATATATATATATATATATATATATATATATATATATATATATATATATATATATATTGATAACTAATTGTAAAAAAAAAAAAACACCTGTTATCCTTTTTAAGACTTTAGCATTTAATAATGGATATTTTAACCTAAATAAAAAAACACAAAGGCTGGAAAATTGGAAATATTTTCACTATGGTGTCAATCTCTAAAAAAACAAATGTATTAATCATAACAAAAAGCTTCTTACGCTTTTTAAGTATTTAATAGTGGATATTAAAAAGTCAATAAAAAAACTAGATGTGAGATTGGCAAAGAATTATATTTATATTGGTGGTGCCAATCTTTTAAAACACATTTGTATTAATCATAACAAAATTGTGCGATTATAATAATGATGATTAAAATCATGACTAAAAAAATAATATTGGTATTTCCCTTTTATTTTTGGAGCAAGACAAAATATATAAGAGAGAGAGAGAAAAAGGGTTAGAGAGCGTTAGTTATGAGATTTAATCCATATAATCAAAATAAAAAATAAAAATAAAAAGTAATCTACCTGTCTGTTTTGAACTTGACAGTAGAGCCATGTTTCACTAAAAAACAACTCTGGGGAAAATTCTGGGGACCTTGAAAATGAGCGTGTATCAAGACCTGCTTTACTGATTTCTGTATCTTGTCAGTAATTATGATACTAACTAATATTTTTTTAATGCAGCTTCTACTGCTAATGTATTTGCCAAAATGTTCATTAATCGGTGCCTATTGTTAATGATTAATAAAAAAAAATAGTTTAACGTTATTAAACATTAGATGTTACAAGAAGTACTAAGTTTCTTATACATTTTACAGTAAATTAATGATAAAAAAGTTTCAGAAAAAAGGACTGTAAAAGTACAGTAATTTACTGAATAGATTAGAAAGAATATGTTATATCACTGTATAATACGTATAGTAATTTACTGTAAACAACTTCGAGTGCATTACAGCTTTTTTAGGGTAAGTTTTGGCATAAATAATACATAATATTATTGTAATTACTGTTTAAAATAACCGTATGTACTGTAAATGTTTGGGGTCTTTATCTGCTACTGTGGTGTTTATTTCCACAAAAAAAGCAGTAAAAACCTGGAAAACATCTTATATTTAACCACCTGTTTTTCACTCAGATGTTATATATACAGGTTGCAACTGTGTTTTTTTTTATAGAGCTTTCCAAGATGCATTGCTTTATACAGTTTCATAATGGAACAATTTTAAACAGTTATTTACTGAAAAGCTAAATGCAGCTTCTATTACGATCTATTTTCCTTAGTTAAATGTTTGAGGCTAGTTATTTATAATTAGTACTTTTTATGATGCAATACTATTCATGCTGCTGCTTATTTTTGTTATACACACGGTTATACTACTAACTTGTTTTGCTATATTTCGAGGCGCTATATTAGAGTTGCTATTTACTGTGTTTCTGTTCTTAATTGTTTTAATTATTTATTTGTTTCTTTTGAAATATTTTTTTTTATATATAGGAACTGTGCTCAAACCCTGAGTTCATCTCCAATGGAGCTACCAGGATGGACATCCGTCAGGGAGCTTTAGGTGAGCTTGTTAAACCTGTCTCACGTGTAAAGAGGAAAACTGTAATGGTGGTTGTATTTGTAACAGTTGTTGTAATTATAATGGATGTATCCCAGACTATTCATGTTTCTAAACGTTTCAGAAGCAATAATATATTAAGGTATATATCAGTTCAGGCCCTACCCAAACATATATAGTGTGATTAATGAAAAGCCCTCATGTATTATGAATGTGTTTGGGTCTGAGGGCGTCATATGGGGAATGGGTCGTTACACTGGGTTAGATTACCTGCTCACTGCACTGAGTTTTGAGTAAATATTTGTTCTGGCCAGCTCTATAGTACGGAAGTGTCTGGAATTCTATACAGAAAGCTGGTAATATTGTGTAACATGCCTATTTGCAACACACACTCTCACAACATCCCACAAAATATCCCACCCCAAACTTACACAAGGCCCAACCTCATCCCAGTGAGTCAGCAAGCACAGAGCCTGTACCAGTGTGTTATAGAGGACGCTCAATCTGCCCAATATCAGCCACCTCAAATCTTACATTAGATCTGTTTTATCTCAGCTGAGTCACTGGGTATACAATCAGGTGGTGTAAACACACACACACACACACACACACACACACACACACACACACACACCTTCTGCTGTGGTTTTAACCTACTTCCATTCATCAGCTGCTTTCAGCTGCAAATAATAGAATGAGGTTCTAAATTTCTGTTCTCCACCATACGTTGTATGTAAAGGTTTACAAACAAAGTCTATCAGTTCAGATGTGGTTGATATAATATGTTTTAAACTGGAGCTACTGAAGTTACTATACACTACAAAATAATGTAGTGTGGTGAGTATTTGGTGATTCTTAAACTGGGATTTTTTTTTACTACTTTAAACTGAGTATATACAGAATTAAATAACTTTGTATTAACCCTTGTGTGGTGTTCGGGTCTGTGGGACCCGTTTTCATTTTTCATCAAATGATACTAAAAAAATATTTTTTCTAACTCAATCTCATTGGCATTGGCTCATTTTTTGTGAAAACATATATCAAAACACATTTTTGATAAGCACACACTGTACACCCCCCCCCCCCCCCCCCACATTTATATTACATACAGTATGTTTGGCCAAGCTAATAAACATTGCTTCATTTGTAAATTTGAAAGTAAACAAATCTTCTACTCATTTCTACTTTAATTCATTTTTTTTACATTTTATTTAAAAACTAATAAAAAAAAGAGTAGCACTTTTTGAAAGAAATGTAACATAAGAAAGGTAAAGGGCAAATATTAACCATGTAAGCTGTTTATATTGGTTGCAATGTAGGTGAAGCAAGCATGTGTAAAGCATTTTAATGTAAAATTGCTTCATTTTGCGAGTAACGAGTAACAAAAATATGAACACCACACAAGGGTAAATTTGACAAGTGGCAATAATGCATTAGCAAAACCCAACCAGCCTAAACAAAACCCACGTTCGTTTACTTTGTGTTAGATCTTCTGGAGCAGCATTCATATAGATAACACCCACCGTGTGAACAGGAGGACCAGTGACACGTGACATTATGTTCAGTAGCTCCTCCATTTCCACTCACTGTTGTGTTTACATGGATCTCAGTGGAAACGCTTGCCCAAAATGTCATTACGTTGTGTAGCAGTGGACAAATAGCTTTTTTATTAAACGCAAGGTGACAAAACTCAGATGTGACGGTGCAAAAATTACCGGAGGACCACAGAGTTAGGAAAGAACAGTAGCTAATTCAGTCTGTAATTTTCTCAGAGGACGTCTGAGAAAAACACCTACATGGTCGTTCCGGACTGAAATAAAATCACAGAGGACCCCTCCATAAAAGCTTTAGCTCCGGGTGCTGCCATTTATGGACTGAAAATAAAAGACATATACAATGCCTTGCAAAAGTATTCAGCCCCCTTGAACTTTGAAACATTTTTGCCACATTTCAGTCTTCAAACATAAAGATACGAAGTTCGTAATTTTTTGTGAAGAATCAACAACAAGTGGGACACAATCCAGAAGTGGAACAAAATAAACTTTTTTTAGAAATAAAAACTGAAAAGTGGGTCGTGCAATATTATTCAGCCCCCTTTTATTAAGTCTTTGTTGCATCATCTTTTGGTGTGATTACAGCTGCAAGTCGCTTGGGGTTTGTCTCTATCAGTTTTGCACATCGAGACACTGAAATTGTTGCCCATTCTTTCTTAAAAAACAGCTGGAGCTCAGTGAGGTTGGATGGAGAGTGTTGGTTTGTGAACAGCAGTTTTCAGCTCTTTCCACAGATTCTTCATTGAATTCAGGTCTGGACTTTGACTTGGCCATTCTAACACCTGGATTGTTGGAAGATGAATCTCCATTCCAATCTCAGGTCTTTTGCAGACTCCAACAGGTTTTCTTCCAGAATGATCCTGTATTTGGCTTCATCCATCTTCCCATCAATTTTAACCATCTTCCCAAATCTGTCCCTGCTGAAGAAAGCAGGCCCAAACCATGATGCTGCCACCACTATGTTTAATGGTTTGTTCAGGGTGGTGAGCTGTGTTGCTTTTACACAAAACATAACGTTTTGCATTGAGGCCAAAAAGTTCGATTTTGGGTTAATCTGACCAGAGCACCGTCTTCCACATGTTTGGTGTGTCTCCCAGGTGGATTGTAGAAAACTTTAAACTAGACTTTTTATGGACATCTTTGAGAAATGGCTTTCTTCTTGGCTTTCTCTTATCCATAAAGGCAGATTTGTGCAGTGTACCACTCAGCTGTAGATCTCTGCAGTTCATCCAGAGTGATTATGGGCCTCTCTGCTGCATCTCTGATCAGTCTTCTCCTTGTTTGAGCTGAAAGTTTAGAGGCACGACCGGGTCTTGGTAGATGTGCAGTGGTCTGAAACTCCTTCCATTTCAATATGATCACTTGCACAGAGCTCCTTGAGATGTTTAAAGCTTGGGAAATCTTTTTGTATCCAAATCCGGCTTTAAACTTCACAACAGTATCTCGGACCTGCCCAGTGTGTTCCTTAGTCTTCATGATGCTCTCTGCATTTTAAACAGAACTCTGAGACTTTGATCACAGAGCAGGTGCATTTATCCGGAGACTTGATTACACACAGGTGGATTCTGTTGATCATCATCAGTCATTTAGATCAACATTGAATCATTCAGAGATCCTCGCTGAACTTTTGGAGCGAGTTTGCTGCACTGAAAGTAAAGGGGCCGAATAATGTTGCACACCCCACTTTTCAGTTTTTTATTAAAAAAAAAAGTTTAAAATATCCAATAAATTTCGTTTCACTTTATGATTGTGTCCCGCTTGTTGATTCTTTACAAAAATTCTAATTTCATATTCATATATGTTTGAAGCCTGAAATGTGACAAAACGTTGAAAAGTTCAAGGGGGCCATATATACATAGACTCCGCATAGCGTAGCTGTCAGAAAATTTTTCGGATGTAGTCTTTTCGGTTCCCCAAATTTTTCGGAGACAAAGTTTTTTTGGTTCCCAAAATTATTCGGAGACAAAGTTTTTTTGTGTACCCAACATTTTTTGGAGATGAAGATTTTGGTACCCAACTTTTTTTTAAACAAAAATTTTTCGGAGACGGAGATTTTTTGGTACCTGAAAATGTTTTTACAGACAAAGTTTTTTTGCCTCCCAAAAACTTTCTAAATGTGGCAAAAGGTTGAAAAATTCAAGGGGGGCGTATATACATAGACTCCGCATAGCGTAGCAGCCGGCGCCAAGAGGCAGGTTATGCAAAGTCTATGTATATATATATGCAAAATGCTAAATTTACCTCAGATTTATGTCAACTGTCACTGTAAGATCATTTGAATCAGATAATTTTGAGAACTTTTAATCCTTACAGGTGACTGCTGGCTACTGGCAGCAATCGCTTCTCTGACTCTGGACACAGATATTTTAGCTCGCGTGGTTCCGCCTGCGCAGAGTTTTAAAGAGGACTACGCCGGAATCTTCCACTTTCAGGTAAGTCCTACAATCTAAACCTGGATAAATTCAGTTTACTTAAATTTTTTGAAGTAATGTGTTGTTTGATGGGGTGCCGCGCTCTGACTGTGACCGGGAGGAACCATCACACGCAGCACTGTGCGCAGTGCCCTAGTGCCTGTAAATTTAATGGTCCAATGAAGGTCATTTATAAACCAGGACATTTCCTCCCTTTTTGAAAAAAAAAAAAACGGGACGCCCGGGACAGGACGTGAAATACGGACATGTCCCGGGAAATACGAACGTTTGGTCACCCTAAAGTTAAGTTAGTTATTGGAAGCTAAATACCTCAAAATTCATTACAATTTTAGTTAAAAAAACAAACCAGTAGTTACTTTTCAATACTGAAGAATACTAATACTGAACCTACCGTGCCCTTTCAGTGTCCAAACCAGACTGTACTGGATATGGTGGATCGCTGTTTTCCTAGCTTAACTAAACTCCCTCTGACCAGTAGATGGTGTTGTATGCTCACAGAAACAAGAATTCAGTTGTATTTCCTTTCAGAACTTATTTTGGCGAATTGAAATAAAATAAAATAAAAAAAAATGTACTTTATAAAGAGTGCTTCTTTTTTTTTTTGCTACACCTTGGTCTTGGAGCATTTCAAGATTCAGAATCCAAGATGACCACCACATCAACAGTAGTAAAAGCAGCTTTATTATACAGTTTATTATCTCTTCTATCTGTGTCTCATTAAATCAGTCGTACACACAGTACCTCCCAGCCTCTTTCTGCAGACATGTTTTCATGGTGTTTAGATTTAGCAGAAAGCTAAATACTGTATAAAGCGTTGTTTCACTAATATCACAGACAATGCCATGCTAACAATATTAACTGATATCTGATGGTTTACCAAAAAACAGCCAATTTGGTTGTGATGTCATTCCCAGCGTAACAGCAACAATAAACAGGTGCACTTGAAATCCTTTAATTTTACAGTCAGGTTGTAAGGAGCAGTAAAGCCACTTGAGCCACTGAAGTTCAGTGTTATACAGGAGTTTCAGTTTAGTTCTCCAGCAGTATTAGCATTAGCTGCTAACTGTGTTAAGCTCTAGCTCTTTTGCCGTTCAGAGGTGAGGATATCATTCTGTAGTCTGCATGTTCATCGTGTTAAAACAGGCTATGTGTAGAAAAAACGCTAGCTAATATCGCCCTGGCTTACCGGAACATTCAGGGTTCCTCTGTGTAGCACTGCCGACTAGCGCTAGCGGCTATCCGCTAATGCTAAATGCTGCTGCACCCAGCCTTAATGGAAATCTGGAAATCTAAGCTTATTGTAAATAAATAAGTGCTTTACTCACCCAAATAAACAGTTGTTAAATAAGAAATCTGTGTAAATTTAATCCAAACTTTAAAAGGATATGAAAAAAATACTGTAACATTATTCTACATTAACACAAAATTTATAACATTGTCATATTACCTAAATATCCTGCTTGCCACCTTTTTTACATTGAGAAAGAGAGTTTTCTCTGCTGAGAAGAGCATACCTGGGTCTTAAAATGAATGGTACTTGACACGGTGAGAATTAGTATATGCCTTTTGCACATTTTTGAGCTACGCCCGGCATACTTTTCCTGTCGTTATGATAGCAAACACATTGATATGCCCTAAATCAAGCTGTGCAGTTTCCAATCAATGACTCGCCTAAAGATCTCTAAAACAGGACCTACGCCTGAACCCGTGCTTGAAGATAAATATATTTTTTCTAATTTTTTCTGTTCACAGTTGTGGCAGTATGGCGAGTGGATCGACGTTGTCATTGATGACCGGTTACCTACCAAAAATGGGGAGCTGCTGTTTGTCCACTCTGAGGAAGGGAGCGAGTTCTGGAGCGCCCTGCTGGAGAAGGCCTATGCTAAGTGAGTACTAGGCCTATGTTTGCATATGTAAACAAAGCCTTTTTTTTGCTTGGTGTGTGTGTCCATGTTCAGTAGCATTACTAGGCTAAGGCGGCTAACAGAAGAGTCATGCTGCAAGTTTAGCAAACATTGCTAACCACAGCCACGGCCCACTAAACACACATTCAGTTCTGAGCTGTGGGGGAATAGTTATAGTATTATCTGATGAACCGATGTTTGATTAAATGGGTTTTTTACCTCAGTGCAGGCTCACAGAGACAGCAAGTATAATGCTGAAGGCTATGCAAACTGACTGCAACTGAAATCAACTGAAAACGGTTTGCAAATCACTTAAAGCTCACCAGGCTGGTTGCTCCATATGAAGCTTTTAATCTCAACTGATGCACCTTATAATTCCAGTGCACTTTATAGTGTGAATAATATGCTACATTAACTATGAGTGTCAGTCAAAGGAGAACGCGCCCAGTTTGCAAATACATGTTGTCTGGAACCAGCATGAAAGATGCTTGCTCTGCCCAAACACAAGTCATGCCAGACATGCAGCTTTCAATGACAGTTGAGCAATTATTGAACATAAATATAATGATATTTCTAACTTGACATAATATCTCATCACCTGTTGGTTTGTACTACTAAACAAGGATTAGCATTAGCTAACCAGACAGCTCTCACATTCATTATATACTTTCTAACTAGCAATTCTGGCGATAAGACCAGGCTGTGTTGAAAGTATTGGATTAGGTATTGGTGGTGGAAGTATGTTTTGACACAAGATTAAATTTGTATTAATTTAACTGTATTACAGTTGTTACCACTTACCCCTGTTATGAATAATTGTGCCTCACTCAGATTCTGCTTCCCCCCAGGTTGAACAGCTCCTATGAGGCTCTGTCTGGAGGTTCCACCACCGAGGGCTTTGTGGACTTCACTGGTGGCATCGCTGAGAGTTATGAGTTGAGGAAAGCTCCGCCAACCCTCTTCAACATCATTAAAAAAGCACTGAGCCGGGGCTCCATGCTGGGCTGCTCCATAGATGTGAGCATGAAATCTGACACTTATGATCCCACAGTACTTTAGAGTAGCTGTAGTTTGTGCTATTGGTTGTAGTCATTTAAAAATGGCATTTAACTTTTAGAGTCCTATATGTTTTCTACAAATATATCTAGTTGTGTAAGATCCCACCACCAGTAACCAAAACAAAAAAGCTTCGGATTAAGCCATGACCCCTTCTCACATTCTTCTGTTCCAACCTTTAAGTTGCTGTGTCTGTTAGCATTTGCAGCTTTAAACCAGGCAGGCTGTTAGCATTGTGGCTAACCCTCTCCAAATCCTACCAAGGTCAATTGCTTTGTCTTTTAACATTATGGCTACAACACTGCTGAGGCTGCCTGCTGTATCTGTTAGCATTGTGGCTGACATGCTCCTACTCTGAAAAGTCTAGCTATAAGCATTTTGAAAATTCCAGCTACGATCATGCTGATCCTTGCTTTTGGCATTAAGATTAACCTGCTCCAACCATGTGGATCCTGGCTCTGTTCCTGTTAGCACTGTGGCTACAACCCTGCTAAACCTGGCTGTTAGCAGCATGGCTTTGAACAGAATGTTTTGTCCTGCACTGTGCCGTCTTGAATACACAGTACAGTGTTTAGTTTAGTAAATTTTATGCATCATTTGTGTATAAATGTATTCTTGGACTCTAGCCAGATCACACAAGCTATGGATATTTTATAAATATCTTGAGATATTATATAGGAAAATCTTATTTCCAGTGAATAGTGATTGCCTTGTTGTATACTGTGAAAAAAAAGGGAATTAAATGTGTTTTGTTTCTGAGCAGATCGCCAACTCTTACGAAAGTGAAGCCATGACCAGACAGAAGCTGGTGAAGGGACACGCCTACTCCCTCACAGCAGCAGTAGAGGTTAGACCAGGCTCACACCCTCTTACACACACACATATACTGTATTAGCAAACATGTGTACACTACAACACTGCAAAAAGACCCTCACACACAACTGATGCACCCTCACCTGCATTAGGCAATGCCTCAAAATTATGCACAGTTTATCTATTGCAGAGGAAATTCTCTAAAACACAGCTGATGGTTCCTGTCTGGTTTTATGCTGTCTGATTCTGGACACACCTTATTGCAAATAAAACACACTGTTAAATGTTTGTATGGCATGTAGATGGGTTTGAAGATTTCTATAACGGGCAAATATTTAAAAATGAGCAAATGTTTGTTTTAACCCGTGCCTTATAGCTTCCACACATATACACATCAGCAAACTCGTTTTATCACTGGTTCTTTGTTTGCTCAGTGAGTCAGTCACTTTAAAGATGCAAATCTGACAGGAAAATTAATTATAGAGACATTGGATTCGATGAACTGCTTTACATTTGTTAGTTCATTAAATAGGCCTCTACCTAAGGGGACAATTTAATGATAAACAAAATGTAGCATGTTAAACAGTTTTAAAACATGTGATTCACTCCTCACACATCTATACAGTCGACATGGATAAGCTTATCTGTGGTTGTGATCAAAAGTCCCTCAGATCTACACTGTTTATTAGGGGTGTCACGATTCTCTAAATCCTCGATTCGATTTTATTTCCGATTTTAGGGTCACAATTTGATTTGATTCTCGATTTTCTTTTTTTTACAACAGAGAGGCCCATGCAAGTTTTAGATTAATCTATGGTCAGTCATTGGTTTGATTCATCAAATTTATCAAAATCTTATTTCCAAAGGTGGGCTTGATATAAGTGATGCAAATTGATACAAGTGATCTGTAATACACCACATTAGGCACTAATGGTCAAATTTATATAATTTAATTAAGATATATATGTAATTCCATCTAGTGGCTTTTTTTGGTAGCAGCAGTGTGCGCTATTAAAACAGCAATGTGCAACATAACAAAATAAATAATAAAAAAATAAAGGAACAGTCATGTACAAAATAATAGAACAATTAGAGCCTTAACAAACTGAACTCTATCCTACTACAGTTAAACATGAAAAATAAGACTTGAGGATGACAAGTTTTTTTCTTTAACAAAGATATATTATTAACTTTATCTGAGAGAAAGATGCTCCTTAAGATACCAAAACTATTAACATATTTGAGGCTAAACAACTGATATTTTTATATTTTCAAGTTTTTCTTTAAGGAGATGAAAATGTCCACATTCTCTGGAGAAAGGGCTGCTCTTTGAATTCCAGAGTTATGCTGTGATAGGATATCACCTGTGCAACATGTCCAGTCATGAATTACTGCTGATCTTCTGAAACAATGGCCAATGGTCAAAAACTCCCATAAACACACTCCTTTACCATGTGGAAAGCCTTCCCAGAAGAGTTGAAGCTTTTAGAGATACAAATGATGTGCAAACATCACTTTAAACCCTATGGATTAAGAATAGGATGTCACTCAAGATTATATGCGTGCAAAGGCAGATGAGAGTATACTTTTGGCAAGTACAGTATTACATGTATTATATGATTAAAAGGCCTGAACAGAGAAACTAATTAGGACAGCAGTCACACTTTCATATAGTAGTCTTTTGCTTCACTTCAGCTATCGCTCACCGCTCAGGCTCACCTCGTTTCATTTGCCTTTACTAGCATCCATGCTAGCTTGAAGACAACCCAGAAAAACAATGGGTCTGCTCTGTATTTACTTACGTTGCTGACTGACTAACAGGCATGCCTGCTCTTGGTGTGCTTTGCTCTGATATCCTGCTAGCACGCCCTGTAAACACACAATAAGTTTGAACTCAAATTAATTCTGTTTACGTAAAATTAGATATTTCCAAACATCACTCAACTACTACTGGGAGTTTTTTTTGTTGTCACATATACATTCAAACTTATTATAACTGAGTTTAGTTTATTGCCATGGACCACTCCTTTTCTATTGGCTTTTGGCACAATCTATTTGCATACTGGGCATGCCCCTATTTCTGACACTCACTATCAGTGTGCAGTGATTAGTTAAACTCCCATTATATGTTAAGATTAACTTCTATCTTGCATGGTTCTGCTGGTTCTGTGTTGACTGTGCGATTTACTGTTCACCCTATAGTATTTTCTTTCTCCGTGTATTTGTAATGAGTAATAATAAATGATTTTTGAAAGTTGGACTAACTCAAATGTTCAAATTAACACAACATATTACCTAAAATTACTTAAGTAATTTCAACTTCAACTTCAGGCTTACACTGCCCTTCATGTTTGAAAGTAAAAAAAAAGGTGGAAAGTAATGAATTACATTTACTCACATTACTGTAATTGAGTAGATTGTATGAGTAATTTGTAATTTTTAAAGTAGTTTTTAAAAAATGTAAATTTACTTTTACCCAAGTACATTTTGACACAAGTAATTTACTCCGCTACATTGAAAAACTCCAAAGGTACTTTTACTCAATTACAATTTTTCAGTACTTTTTCCACCTCTGGTAAAAACATTGTGTGTACAATCACTAAGCAGTTTTGCAAGTTTGGATTCTACTCCATTCTCAGTTTTGAACCCTGTGGTGTAGATGGCAGAGGGTGCACTGATGGTTATACGTATCTGCTGTAGGTCCATGTTTCCGGAAGACCAGTTCAGCTGGTTCGGCTCAGGAACCCGTGGGGGCAGGTGGAGTGGACCGGTGCCTGGAGTGATGAGTGAGTCCATCTCAGCAACTAGACCCTCATTGGTTAAATGTACATCATTGTTAGTATTGTGATAACTGACAATGGTACCATCTTCCTCAGCTCCAAAGAGTGGGACCGGGTGCTGCCAGAGGAAAAGGCCAAACTGGATTACTCTGCTGATGATGGAGAGTTCTGGTAAAAAAGAAGAGACGTTTAACTTAATGTAATAGGAGAGAGCAGGACACAGCCTGTGCATAGTGTACAATACACATGTATAGATATTCTGAAGAATATTTTAACATATCATAGCAATCAAATCATATCAACAAAATAGGAAACATTGAGAATACCTCCGGAAGTGTCAAGCAACATCTTAACAACATCCTGAGATTTGATAGCAACCACTTAGGAATACCTTAGCAACCACATGTAATACCATAGAAAGCATAGCAACCACATGAAATAGTAGTGCAGCACCTATATATCTCTCTGTCTGTCTGTCTGTCTGTCTATTTTAATATAGAATAATACGTTACTTTTCATAATTTTCTTCCCTCTGTCTTTCAGGATGGAGTATTCTGATTTTCTTAATCAGTACTCCAAGATAGAGATCTGTAACCTGACTCCGGACACTCTGAGCAGCGAGGGGGTGTGCCGCTGGAGTTGTTACCAGTTTGAGGGCTCCTGGAAAGTGGGCTCGACAGCTGGTGGCTGCAGGAATAACCCAGGTGCCAGTCTATTAAACTAAATAGCTTTTATTTGACTTATTTCTCAATAAATAAGACAAGTGTTTAGATTGGATTTGTTTAAAATGAAAGCTTTGCACTGCTAAAATTAATTAAAAGCTCCATGCACACCACAAATTGCGGCGGCAGCCAAGATATTGGCAGAAATCAGGAAATACAGGCACCTACCACTCAGAATTGTAGTTAAAAAGGTTTTGAACAGCTGGAAAATTTCTTAAGTAGGTAATAAAGATTACTGCCATATTTGATGTATTTTTAGGATGTCTCAACATTTCATTTTAGGTCATATTTACTAAAAATATAGGGTTTGGGGGGTTGTGTATAATTGGTGCAGATTCCCGTTCTCTCCAACAAAGTAAAGTAAGTGGGGAATGTTTAATTAAATCTCATTATGCTTGTTTATTTGGGTTAACACTGAAATATTCAACTCTGTCATAACTCCAACACAATTTAATAAATAATTTAAATTTTAGAATTAGAATTACGTTTCAAACATGAAAATCATCCCTCCCGGTTTTGCTGTAAAATATATTAACATCATATTAGAATATAAAAAAATATATATATACTAAATACTCCCCTAAATCATGTGCTTTGTGCAGCAACATTCTGCTCGAACCCTCAGTTTGTAATAAAGCTGGAGGAAGTTGATGATGACCCTCATGATGGAGTAGACGGCTGTTCCTTCCTGGTTGGACTGATGCAGAGAGACGGGCGTAAGGAAAGGCAGTTTGGACGGGACCTCAACACCGTTGGATTTGCAATCTACATGGTAACATGAAAGGCCAAAGTTCTCAGATGCTCTTTAAGTGTTGTCATGGTGTTCCTGCAGTGTTACCTCAAGGTTATTGCAGCGTTAGGTTTGTGCTACCAGAGTGCCACCTCAGTCTTTCTGCAGCATTCCACTGTGGTGTGATTTTCTGCTGCTGATTTAACTAAAGAGTTGCATGGTCTAACCTAAGACTTCTTAGCAGTGTGTTAATCCTGCAGTGTAACTGCAATACTTTATTAGTGTCACCTTAGTTTTACACCAGTTTATCAACATTCCATGGTGTATTTTTCACCTTAATTATCCAATTACTACAATGGGGTGACTTATGACGTTTTGATGCTCACCTCCTTCAGGCAATCTCTGATTACTGAAGCCAATAATTAGTTGGATCAGGTGAGCAGATTAGAGCTGAGTATATAATCAACAAGATGGTACACTGTAACCAATTTCTTCAGTCAAATCATACAGTAAATAACTGTTTAACCCTTGTGTGGTGTTCGGGTCTCTGGGACCCATTTTCATTTTTCATCAAATGATACTAAAAAAATATTTTTTCTAACTCAAACCCATTGGCATTGGCTCATTTTTTTTTGTGAAAAACATATATCAAAACACATTTTCGATAAACACACACTGTACACCCCCCCCCCCTACACATTTATATTACATACAGTATGTTTGGCCAAGCGCTAATATACATTGCTTCATTTGTAAATTTGAAACTAAACAAATTTTCTACTCATATCTTGAGTTTAATTCATTTTCTTTTACATTTTATTAAAAAACTAATAAAAAAAGAGTAGCACTTTTTGAAAGAAATGTAACATAAGAAAGGTAAAGGGCAAATATTAACCATGTAAGCTGTTTATATTGGTTGCAATTTAGGTGAAGCAAGCATGTGTAAAGCATTTTAATGTAAAATTGCTTAATTTTGCTGAATTAAATACAAGTAACAAAGTGAACGAGTAACAAAAATATGAACACCACACAAGGGTCAACATTGCTATTCATCTTGATATGCCCTATGAGTACAGCTGCCTCCTGTATATATAACAGTAACATTTGAAAAAAGACGTTTCATGAGAATTTACTGTTTTCTTATCAGAATAAACACCAGGCAAAACACATAATTCTACCATATGCAAAAGCTAATTAAAGATTGTAAAAGGTAACCTATAGAACATTCTTAATACATTTTAAGCATCAATTTGCACAAATATATTTGAGCAAATATTACCTCAGTTGAGTAGCAAAGGCCCACTACAAAATCAAAAACATTTCCTAGTATTTTACACAAAATTGCATCCTTCCTATAAGCCCTTGACATCATTTATTTGCATAATGGTGTGCCCCCCCTCCCTATACTCACTATCACTGTAGAATTACCACCAAAGCGACCTGCACTTTAGTATTCTCTTTTATTTTATATATATATTTATATTTGTTGTAGGTCATAAGAGTGAGTTGCCTTTTTTTTACTGCAAAGTGAAACTTCATGCTAGTCTCATTAGTTGAAGTATCAATTTTCTTTTTAAGAAGTAGCTTTATTAGTATTAATTGCATAGATTTTTCTTGGCAACTAAAAATTTAAATGACATTTAAATGAGCTTCTGTATCTGTAATCTGTTCGTATTATACAGTAATATGGTGTAATCTTTCTCCACAGAAATTGAATTACTGTAATATAACAGTCCTTTATTGGCAAATTTATCGCTGTTAATTTACTCAAAATATGTACAAGAAACATTTTTCATAAGCAGGGTTAAAGACCACTGTCCTAAGATGGTGGTAACCCTGCAGGACCTAACCAAACCATACCTTGAGTTCATATCTTGTCATTTAGAGCTGTAGTCAGTCTCAAAAAACTAGACTAACTAACCTACTTTGTGTGTGTGTGTGTGTGTGTGTTTCAGGTTCCAGACGAGGTGTGTATGGCTGTCCTCATGCAATCACCACCTGCAAGCTACAGTCCACATTCCCTTTTTCACCAATCTGAATACCAGTTTAAAATAATTTCCCCATTATCATGTTCCCTGTTCATGTTTGTGTAATGTAGTGTAATGTAATGTAATGTGTGTTCTGCAGTTTCGAGGTCAAAACAACATTCACCTAGGCCCTGATGTGTTGCTGCGTCAGAGAGCTATCGCCATGAGCGACACCTTCATAAACCTGCGTGAGGTGTGCTCCCGCTTCAAACTGCCCCCTGGGGAATACGTCATTATCCCCTCCACCTTCGAGCCGCATCGCAAGGGCAACTTCATCCTGCGTGTGTTTGCTGAGAAGCATGCTGAAGCTGGGTATAGTCATTTTACATTACTGTAACCACTGTAGTCAGGAAGGTCTCTCACAACTATCTTTGAACATAGTTTATATAGATAGAGTTTCACTCCCTAAATTGGGAAATTTAATTCCAGCACAGTGTAACTGCACTGCAGTTCTCATTGTGTCGACAGCACTTTACCCTCACACTTTACAGTACAGAAAATGGTAACTTGCTCTTATAGCCTACAACATTGAAAACAAGCAAACATACAGTGCATCACAAAAGTGAGTACATCCCTCACATTTCTGCAGACATTAAGTTTATTTTTTCATGGGACAACATGACAAAATGACACTTTGGCACAAAGAAAAGTAGTCTGTGTGCAGCTTTTATAACAGTGTAAATTTATTATTCCCTCAAAAAAAGCCATTAATGTCTAAACCACCGGCAACAAAAGTGAGTAAACCCCTAAGAGACAACACCTCTAAATGTCCAAATTAAGCACTGCTTGTCATTTTCCCTGATGTCATGTGATTAGTTAGTGATACTAGGTCTCTGGTCTGCACATGGAGCAGGTGTGTTCACTTTTGCAGTACAGCTCTCACAAAGATAGGTGCAGGAGTGCTGTCAGCATTGCTGCAGAGATTGAAGGAGTACTCACCTGCCATGGAATGGAAACTGCTGATATTCCAGTGTCACTGTGAAATAATAAAGTCTGCTTATATTTACTGTACATCCCCATGAACCATCACCATGAGAGGTTGCCATCCTAGAAAAAAACCCTGCTCCAAATAACTGCACCCGCAAGCTAGATTAAAGTCTGCATCTGAATCACACGTACAAATGAAAAAAGCCAAAGTATTAAAGATTATGGGGAGATTAGACAGAGACGTCTAAACTATATGAGCCATTCAACCCCAAGTACACTGTGCCAACTGTTAAACATGGTGGGGGTTGCACGACTAGTCATTTGTACTAGTCAGCTAGTTATTTTTAAAGTAATTGACTACTTTTAAAATGATGTAATGTTAGCCAGACTCTTTCTGGTGTGTTTCAACTTATAAAGATGTTATATAAAGCACGGGATGCTTTTTTTAAAGCTAAGTATGCATTATATAATTATTATTATTATTGTCCCCTGTTTCGAAGAACAGCTGCTCTGTTTACAATGTCTGCATCCTTGCAGCATTTTTTTCTCCTTCTGACTAGTTGAAGCTCCCTACTGGGGCAACTAGTGGATGTTCTGGTCAACGATTCGACTAGTCAGTTAGTCTACCCAGCTCCTAAAGCTTGGTGGTGATAGCCTCATATTTTGGGGCTGTTTTGCTGCTGGTGGAACTGCTATATTGCACAAAGTATGGATGGAAATATATATGTAAAGCATGACATGGGCCTGCCTTTAAACTCTCAGCCAATTACATTACACAGTGGGAAGTAACTGTTGTATTGTTTAATGAATTAATTTGTTCTACAAACTTCTGAACTGCAAAAACTCAATTTTTTTCTCAAAGTTTTTATCATGTTATATTCAAGAGGAGTGTTTTTTTACATGAAAATGTTACATGTGCTTCAACCGATGCTTTGTTAGTACTTTATTATTTTTACAGACTTTATTAAATATCAAATTGTAAATTGTGACATCTGACATTTTTAGCAAACTCCTGACAAACCTCTCTCTGTTCCTTCAGCCATATGGAGTCAGAGATCCGTGCAGATATTAAAGAGGTAAACACGCTGAAATCAGTTTGGGCCATATAAGGAATAAACTTCTACAGGAAGCTTTTCCTCTTTTCCTGTTTTTGAAGAACAGTTTAACCATCCAAACAAACTTGCCTTACTAAACAACATCTGAGGAACTCTCATTTCTTAAGGGTGTGTTCTACTGAATGGTATCATAATGAGCAGATACCATCTTGATTAATCATATTAAGGTATCTGTAGAAATAGGGAAATTAAATTTAAATCTTCATAAATATTTTTTATTACCACTCAAACTCAAGTTATTTTATTATTAAACCACTTTTACCATCACAGATTTTACAGATTTTAGTTTGTAATTCCTGCATTTTCTGACAAATATGACTAATATTTTTTAAAAGCATAAATTATAATTTTGCACAAACACAAAAGAAACTGTTTTTACACACACAAAAAAAAAAAATGGTCCAGTGCAAAACTGTTATCTAACCCCATGCCTGCAGTAGTGTCTCTGCTGGCTTAGAACAAGTAACATGCCTCAAAATCTCACGGGTTTCATTACTTGAGTTCAGTCTAACATCAGTCGGTTAAATCATTAACTACTCATTAAATCATAACTTGCATGTCAAATTTTAAAACTGTAAAATCCAATATGGAAAAAAAAAGTTTATTTTATTTTTATCTTTTAAGATAAATTAAGGTTTGTTTTTGTATTTTTAAGACTTTCTGCACATACCATGTACAGATGGTATATCATCAAAAATATATATTTTAAGCATTTTGTTTAAACAACACTGACCCAACTGAGTTTAATGAATCTGGTTTAACTGAATGAAGGACTGGGGGATTTAAAATAAAATCACTCTTATCAGTATGAGATAGGGTTTGAACTGTAGTTCATGATTTGTCGCTACTGATGCATTTTGACTGCGATCGTGTGTATTGAGATAAATATTGTAAATAATGAAAATGTTTTTAAATATTGTCATATAATATTTTACTATATGGCTCAGGCCTAATACCTTCTCACACACTGTTTTCTCCTGACAGGTGGATATCTCTGAGAAAGATGTGGACCCACACTTCAAGCACCTCTTCAAGCAGATTGCTGGGAATGTATGTAATACACAGCAAATCAGCTGAATTCAACTCAAATTTATTCGAACAGAGTTTATTTTAACACTTTAAAAGTGCCTATATTGTTTCACTCCCTAAAGTGTCAATACAAGGAAAATCAATACAACCAATGTTTAATTAGCTATTTCAGGTCAGTTGGCTATGAATGCTACCTAGCTAGCATTAGCTAACTTAAATTACCCATTCTTCAGTCCTTGACATTTTCCTTTAGTTTTAAAAGTTTTTTTTTTTTCTTTGCCTGCCACCACCCACCACCAATTTAACTTTATTGTTTATTAGTGTTTATACAAAGTTTTTTGGTACTGTGGGCATTGTGAGAAGAAAACAAAAACAAAAAAAATAAAAAAATATATAATAGAAAAAATATATATAATAATAATAGGGAAAAAAAATAAATAATAATAATAACAATAATAATAACAAAAATATATTTATATAATAATAAAAAATAAGAAGTGGGGAATAGTAGAGAAAAGGGGGAAGAGAAAAAAGAGAATTAATAATAATAATAATAATAATAATAATAATAACAACAATAATAATAACTGAACAATTTGTAAACCACGAGAAAAAGGAGAGGGGAAGAGAAAAAAAATATAGCAAACAAGATACAAATATTAGGAAACAACAACAAATAGATCTGAATATTTACAGAAAAAGAATGGAGAAATAGAAAAGGAAGATATATACATATATATTTTTTTCTTGTTTGATGATAGACAGAGAGAGAGATAGTAAAGGTAAGTATCTGCCCTAAGTGTGTGAGTGTGTGTGCGTGTGCGTGTGTGTGAGAGTGAGTGAGTACAGGAACATTCGGGTACAGGTGTTAGATTTATGGTTATTGTTAAAACGGTTGTATTAGTGGTGTATGAGTGATGTGTGTAGAGAACTGATGGAGTCACTAATGTAAGAGGTTGTTTAATGCTGACCATGTGTAGTTTACTTTAGTTTTAAAAGTTGACGACAAGTATAATAAATTTCATCATGGTTTTTTTGGTTCCTTATTATCTAATTTTCCTCATTTTAAAACAAGGTGTCTACAAATATTTTTCGTCAAAGCTTCCGGTATTGAAATTAACACTGATTCTTTCTTCTCTGCAGGATTCTGAAATTTCAGCAGCCGAGCTTCAGAAGATTCTGGACAGAATTGTGTCTGAGCGTAAGAAGTTTCTTTCGATTTCTCTTAGTAATTTTCACTCTTTATTTCACATATACAGCAATCACCAGGACTAAAGTCTTTTAGGTCCTGTAAGTTGTAAGGTGGAGCCTTCTTAGATCTCATAAGTAAGCCCTGGGTGCCCGGGATCCTGTTGCCGGTTCACTGGTTGACCTTTATCAGAGAACTCTTTAGTTGTAAAACATGGACAGTGCAACAAATCACAGAAGTAAAGCCACCCACTACAGGTCTAGTGCCTCTGCTGGCAGCCCCACTCTATAGTGGTATATCCCTTTAGCATTTTATATGTTTCTGTACAAATATTGTCCACGTGATCTTTAACAAACTGCAGACAAGCAACAGTCTTCTTTTCAGGAGAAGTGGCTTTCTCCTCGCAACCCTGTCATGAACACCATTGTTTTTTCAGTGTGAATGTGGATCATGAACATTAACATTAGCTAATGCAAGAGAGGCCTTCAGTTGTTTAGAAGTTACTCTTGGGTCATTTGTGACTCGCTGTCTGTTATATGCCTTGCTGTTGGAGTGATGTTTGTTGATCATCCACTCCTGGTGAGGGTACCAAGCCCCTTGAATTTCCTCCATTTGTACACAATCTGTCTGACTGTGGATTCCAGCCTGATGAGCATAAACATCATAATTTTTCTGGGGTCCTCAGAAAACTCCTTTCTTTGTGCCATGATACAATTCCACAAAAATATGCTATTATGTTATGAAGAGACGACTTGGGTAGATCCCTGTTCTTTAAATAAATCAGGCTCCTCCCACTCACACCTGATTATCTTCCCATTGATTAAAAAACACCTGATTCTAATTTCAATTTTAAACTAACTGCTAATCCTCCCACACACAAAATATGTAATACTGTATCATTTTCGTCAAAACATAAATGACCAAGAAAAATATTTTTGTCTTATTTGTTTAACTGGGTTCTCTTTATCTAATTTTAAGACTTTAAACTCATGATGTTTTAGGTCATATTCATGCAAATAAATAGTATTATAATACTATAATACTATTATAATACTATTATTGATCATGCGATGTGCTGTTTTTTAAGCAAGTATGATGTAGGCATATAATCTAATGTGTTGTGATCTGATTAGTAGTTATTCTACTAGCTGAGGTATGTGTAGTTTGATGTGCTGGGAGTCTGTCTCAGCCAGCGCTCTTGTCTGGACTGAGTTTTACACTTACTGGAATAACACTTAAATCCACTCCTCTCCTGCTCCTTTCAGCTGCAGTGTAATCTCATGAGATGCTTGGTGTGGGAGTAGGAGGCGGGTCTACCAAATAGTTTGGCTTCTCTGGCTCTGCTTCTGGTCATTACGACGCTTATTTAAAACCAGCACATCTGTTTGCAAATTTGACAAAATGGTTAATATTTTTGGAACACTTTTTACAGCACAGAAGTCATTGGTGCAGGTGGTACTGACCGCTGCATCCCACAAGACCTGTCTAATGTTTTGTAGATGTTCTGACCCAGTTTATTGATCTAGAACATCACTTGCCAATGTGTCACAGATTCTTATGCTTCAACTTCAACAACTGACTTTTCACTCGCTGCCTAATAAAACCTCACTTGACAGTACTTTGTTCTGGTTATAACACACAGGAACCGACCTGAAGACAGATGGCTTCAGTTTGGAGACTTGCCGCCACATCATCAGCCTGCTGGATGTATCCTTCTAATAAAAGAATGTAGGCGAATCACAGAGCAGAATGAATGTAACAAATTAGCCTCAGATTCCTTTTTTCTGGTTATAAATTAGGGGTTAATCTACAGCTACAGTAGATGCAAACATCACCAGCATAATCTGTTGTAGCCGTATGGGGTTTATTAGGGAGTTGATTTAAGGGCAGTTGGATTTAAGGATTGGATTTAAGGGCAACACCAATTCTTTTTCTTATTCTATTGTTTACTGGGTTTCTGTAACTGATCCAAATGTACAAACCAACCAATAATGTTTTTTACACTGTAAACCGCCGTTCTCACCTGCTATTTTGGTTCAGATCAAACTGAAAAGTGTGAAAGTCTGGACAAAACAAAGTAGGTGTGAAAGCCAACTAAAAAGAACAACTTCACGTCATTTTGGATAATTTTTCAGTGTGCCAGTTCTTGGTTTTGTTGTAGAAAATGTTGACCTCAAAAATTATGATCCTCCAGTCCAGTTCCAGCCCAGAAGTTTTTTATATTATTTTTATTTGCAGGCAGATGCTGAATCAGCTGCACGATATAATCCTTGACAATACACTCAGAAAGATGGCAATGGAACACTCGGGTTAATGGAGTTTCATACTCTCTGGGTGAAGCTGCAGAAATACCTGGTACAATATTCACACTCACATGCTCAAAGTATGGATTCACAAGATTTCTAAAAATGACATCACTGACTAAATGACTCATTTAGCTCCAGCCTCATGGGGTTAATGCAGCTTATGCCAGGTTCACATTACACGATTTTTGCCCAGTTTTCAGTCACCAACAATTTGTCGTTGATTGCCGATAAAAAGGTCTGCTTGGTGGCAAATTGGTATCTCTCTCTGTCGCGTAGTGTGAACTACTGAAAAACGCTCGCCGATCTGTCGCCAGCTGATCACAGACCAGTTGCAGATGCCTAGCAAATATTTAGCATGCTAGATATCTGTCCCAGTCAGCGACTAGGAGTCAGGAACAAGGACTACATACTGCCAATGGAATTACAGAGAAAGAGAGAGTTACGGGTCAGAAATGCACCCCCTGCATTACCAGAGCCATTTATGGAGAGTCTGACCTCTTTCTGCCCCCCCTGTTAGATCATGGAATGTTAAACTCTAGACGGACCCCCAAGTTTATTTCTTAATCCATAGGATTTTATGCACTCTAAAAAGTGATTTTGTGTTTCAGTCAGGAGAACTAGTATTATCAAGTTGAGTGAACTTACCGTCCAGTACAACTCAATAAAACGATTTCAGAGAACTTCAACCTGAAAACTTTAAAATACTTGTTGAGCCAATGAGAAAAATGTGATTTCAACCAACTTTAGTAAAATACACGTGTCAATTCTCTTTCTACAGTTTTGGTTCATACAGATTTCCCATAATGCTCTTGGCACCCTATATTTGCATATTAGGTGTGGCCTCTGCCTTACTTACCATCTTTGTGTTGTCTGTTGCCCAAAGCTACCCTATCCTAGTCATGCATTAATTAAATATATGTGTTGATTACTAAGCCTCAGTTTTTGTAGGCTGTAAGAACAAATAACCTTTATTCTTCCAGACTGGGGTTTTATAAACACATGAAACTCTCTCTTCATCTCATCAGGAGATCTTTAAGAACCGTGATCTAGACAACTCTGGAACCATCAGCTCCCATGAGATCAGAGAAGCTCTGAGTGAAGCAGGTATGAACCTCTCAGAATAGAGTCATCCACTGAACATGTTAATACCTAATTACTTACATCCAGTCCATCCATGAGAAACATTAATGCAAAGTTTGTTATATACAGTGATACTGTCTGTGATTGCTCTTAATAATATTTTTGGTTTTGGTAACACTTTACAATATTAACAACAGTAATAAACATTGTTAAATGGTTAATTAATGTCTCAACTTAACACTAGGTAACACATTAACATTACTAACCTCTTAATGCTTAGGAATGTTGTAAATAATGAATTGAGACATTAGTCAATTAGTAATGATTAATTGTCTTAACTAATGTCAATTAATAATTATTTGAGACCTTCTGTTTTAGTACTGTTAATTAATGCACCCTTTTTATAAATTGTTACAAATTGTTATAAATTGTTTTCATCCTTGTATTTGTAATAAGCTGTAATCAAAAGTAAATAATAAAACCATTTATTTAACAATTTATTTAGCCATATATCAATAAATAATGTCACTGTAACATTTTTTACTTATGTTGAAAATAATTAAACTGTTAAATCTAAAGTAAATAAGTCAAACATTTTACTAATTATTTAAACAATTAATTATTTTTAGTGATTAGTTATTTTGAATGATTACACTAATCATCTTATTGACTTTCTGTTCTTTTTTTACTAATCATTTTTACTAATTCTGTTTTCTAATTTATTGGTTGTTTTCAGATGCAATTGTAACAGTTAATTTATCTAATGTTCTATTATTTATTTTATTTAAAATTATCAATCACTTGTATTTACAATAAAAAACAATTAATTTGAATGATTTCAGAATACGTTTTGAAGCATATCTGCGGAAAAAACAATTGTTGACAATTGTGCCTTAAGATATAGCGCTTTCTTTTAGGGAATAACAGGACTGCAATTTGTTTTGCCACTTTTAATTATTTATTGTGTTTTTTCAGGCTTCCAGATGAACACCTCAGTGCTGCAGGTGATTATCGCACGCTATGCTGACCAGGAGAGTGCCATTGACTTCGACTGCTTTGTGGGCTGCCTGATCCGTATAGAGATGCTCTTCCGTGAGTAGCAAATCCAATCCAACTAAACACAATACACCATGCTAACTAGTGTAAATAATATCACCTGTTTCCTGAATCAAGATCTTAAGAACCAAAAGGCCTGGAGTAGAAAATAAACCTCAGTTTTTTGTGTAACAGATTCCACAAGATGTTGGAAACATCGAGCCTCATTTGTAAAATTATAATACTCATGTTTGCTCTTGGTTTTAGTCTCAGCACTCATATTGAGATTATATTGAGATCAGAAACAGCCGAGTCTAACTGTGTCTGTCTGAGGGGACTATTCAGTTCAAAGCTTCGAATGAGGACAGATTGGTCAAATACGAATTAAGATGTTAAACATCTTTAAAATAGCATGATTAAAAAAGATAAAAAATAGACAAAAGAATAGACAAAATAAAATAAAGCCTAAATGTACAATTTAAAAAAGAGTTAGAAACATTAATAAGTAATAGAATCAATCACAAGACTGCTGTGAGTAGGAATTGGGAGATATATAAATATATTATGAAATGTAAAATAATTTATCAGTAATTATCTTACATGTACATCTTAGATGTACAGTGGGTTACATTACAATTTTAAGGGGGAAATGGGTGTTTAAATTTAAGATTTAAATTAAGTTAAACTTAAGATATTGTAAGTTTCACCAGAATTGTTGCCTTGTTGAGAGACTGAACATCAGAAACAACACAGAAATCTACCACATGAAGAAGTTTCCTAAATTGTATAGACTGTAACATTAAAGCATATAGAGTCTAATTAATTCATTTGAAGCAATGATAAATCCTTACTATGTTTGGGTAGAGTTTAATTCATATCTTAATTTAATATTACGTAAATATGTGTGTTTGGTGCTAGTGTGTGCCACTGTGTGCTTATACTGACTTTTCTTCTATTCTCTCTAGAAATGTTCAAGAAGTTTGACAAGAACAACACAGGGAAGATTGAGCTGGATATTATGCAGGTGTGTATTTATGTAAATGATCATGTGCTATGTGTAACTATGAAAGTTGACAGTATGCTAAGCATGAGGAGTTTGAATGTAACGTCCTGAATGTGTGTGTTTATCTTTCAGTGGTTCTGCTTGACACTGAGCTGAATGTTCAGAGAGCTTTGCTGCAGACTGATGATGCTCCTCCCAGAACCACTGAAGAAGATTAAGCTCACCCAGGAGTGAATTGAACGGAGTAGTAGCCATAAAATATATTGTATTTTTAAACAGATTAATGAAAATTGTTTATTTCTTTACAACAGTCAGTTCTGAGTTTGTTTACACTGATAAAATAAAATCTGCAGCAATAAAATCTTTTGTGATTATTTATGGCTTTACAAGGCTTTTCTTTTATAGTTTAATGTGCATCAAACATCCAGTAAAATACAGAACTGCACTGGAATGTAAAATCATCACAGCACAGACACGCCCATACGGACACGCCCACACATGGCGAGCCGAGAGATCTGGCACAGTGACATGAGTTGAAGAAAAGTGCCAGTGGACGCGTACCTTTATAAAAGAGGCCACAACACCCATAAAAACACACAAACACCATAGCACCATCACAATACATTACAACCAAAACTGGGGAAAATGTTAATGCTTGGGAACATAACAGTGTTTAAATAAATCAGATACTGTAGAAAAGATGGACGCTGTGTCGCCGTTCCCATTCATTCAATGAAAATAAAGCCAAAATCTTCCGCCATGTTGGCGATCCTGATACCCGAGTCTGCGTAGTAGAGACCAGAGGAGGAGAAAGACTGTGGAGAGACCGCCTACTCATTTAAATAACCCCGCCCCTGAGGGCTGCCTCGCGGTCACAGGCTGCAGAGAGGAGCGGAGCTGACGGTCTGTTATTGGTCCCGCCCATAACCAGCCCTTTTACAATAACCACACCTTTTTAATTAGAGCTGAATAACGTTTTAAAAAGCGAATTCTGTGGGGATATAAAAATTTAACAGTATAAGCAGAGGTTACCCTAGCTGCTGCATTTAAATAAACGTGATTAAAAGTTGTCTGTTTTGCCATTAAAACCTATGGGGATGGGTGGGGTTACACAGCTTTCTGAAACCGAACAGCAGCGGGCACCCAAACCGTGGTGGCTTCACTTTTGAGAGATGATGCTAATAATTTAGGGTAAAGCAGCCCTGACACTTAATTAAACAGTAAAACTGAAGCTAAGATCTGTGTTCCATTTGATTTAAAATGTGTTCTTATTTACAGAAAAATATAAAAAATATATAAATACTTTAATGGTCTGTATTTTTACACCAAAGACTGTGTTTAAACATTAGTAAGTGTGTTTTTACACTGAAACCCCATAAATTAACAAAAAATGTACAGTTGAGTTAAAAACAGAGCATTCTTATCATTTAAATTTACAGATTTTGACAGTTCTTTTACAGAAGAATTTATTGAAACAGATGTTTGTACTGTGATTGTCAGGTATATTCTTTTTTACATAAAATAAAAACAATAATAAAAAAAATTATACAGTTATTTTCTGTAAAAAAATATATATACAGCTAACATTCCTAGGCCTTAGTGGTGGAACCATCAAACAACTGTTTGAAAATTGGAAATATTGACATTCATTGTGTAATGCGGGGAACAGACGGGAGGCGGATTTAAATGCGGGTAAGACCAATACTTTAATAAATAACAAATAAACAAATAAACAAACAGGGGAATAACGAATATAAATATGTACATAAACAAACAACAGGGAGAAACGTAAAACAGATAATAACAAACAGGGCTAGGGATATATACAGGGATAAATAAGTGAATAATATACAAAACAAAGAAATAACGTGACTAAGAAATAAACGTGACAAATAACAGACTAGAAATAAACAATAGCGTGTAAATACAAGAACATAGAAAGAGCAATAACGTGACGTAGCAAACAATAGAAAACGTGGCGAGACAAACGACAGAGGAAGGTGCAAAGACCGACGGATAAACATGGACTAAACTGTCCTGTATATAGGAACATGAAACACTGAACACCTGGGGAAGGGGCGGAGCTACAAATAACACACACGTAATCGAAAAGTACTAGAGAAACACACTAGGAAACGGAAAAACACAGGAAAACATAGCGAGGGCGTAACACATTGGTTTTACTCAAAATGATGACTTTTTTAAAATATATATAACATGAGATAATGATCTCAGATGAGCTTGTGAGTCCTTCGCATTATTATAAAGAACAGTGGGGAAACATCATTTTCAAAGAAGAAATGTGTTTGAAAATAATCCTTTCTTACTGGCCCCTGAACTCCTTTGTTTGCAAAATACATATTGGTAGAGTTTAAGTCAATCTCTTTCAAACTATTAAAAGAGATTGACTTAATAATATATAATTTATTTGCATAACTGGCATGTGATATCAACCCTCACTCACCACCAGTGTGTAGTCTACTCTCTGGCCCATAAATTAACATTTAAACAGTTGAGTTAAAAATCTGAGGACTCAGGAGTCATTTCAATTTACAGATACTTTATTACTTTATACACAGTATTTATACTGTGCTTTTACAGAGGATTTATTGAAACATATGTTTTTACTGTGATTTTCAGGTTTATTCTTTTTTTTTACATAAAATACAGGAAAAAAACGTTTTATTTCTACGGTTATTTTCTCTAAAAAAAAATTGTTTTGTGGAAAGAGCCTTGGCACATGCGTAAGTTTAGATGAAAATCTTTTTGGTTATCAGGTTTTTGAGTGGTACTGAGCTATAAATTCACTCAACATGATGATATTAGTTTATCTGGCTAAAACACAAAAACCCTTTTTAGAGAAGTTGCAGTTGTTGACATGTCGTGTGTCTGGGGAGGAATGGTGTGGGTGGAATCATGTGGAAACTGAGGTAGACTGAAGGGTGTAGACCAAGATAAATAGGACTTGAATTAGCACACTGAGTGTTGTTAAGGATTAAGAGTTTCTGCAGTATTTAAGCAGAGATTTTAAGATTAGGTTGAGACTAAAAAGCTGAGACTGAAGAAACTGCTGGCTCCTGGCAGCGCTGTTTGACTGACACTAAAACAGGAAGTTCTGACTCATGTGATGCCAAAGAAGAACAATTTCTGGTTACAAAAAAAGGACCAAAACATCTACAATGGGGAAAATAGGTATGTGATACAGTGCTGATTTTTGCAAGTTTTCCCACCTAATAATACAAATAATACAATTTGTATATTTATGTGTACTATTTCAATATATTTACACTTATATATATACACTTGCAAACCATGCTTAAAGTGTTTACTATCTATTAGCTTAATATCATCACAAATGTATTTATTTTCATTATCACTAATTATTATCAGTGTATTACCACTGATGCTAAAAATACACAAGAACATGCGTACATATCTTTATGCTGCTTAATGCAGAAAATAAGTCATAATACAGTATTTTTCACATTATAAGGTGCACTTAAAATTATTTAATTTTCTTAAACATTGTCAGTGCACATTATGTATGAATTTTACCAGTCAGGTAAAATCCTGGAGCAGCATTAGCATTAGCTGCTAACTGCAGCACTAGCTCTTTCGCTGTTCCGAGGGGGTGTATCCCGGACTGTAGTCTGCGTGTTTACTGTGTTAAAATAACCTGCGTGAGATGAACGGCTAGCTAATATTACCCTGGCTCCCCACTGTGTCTCCACCTGGAGATATCACTTTTCAAAAAGGCAGATACACAGTGTGGTCTGAAAGGATGATGCTTATTATAGGACAACTTATAGGAGAACAAACACATTGTTGACAAACAAGGAGATAAAACCTTTAGTTGTCAAGGGGCTGATGGATAGTTGAGGTGAATGGTTGGAAATACCATGCTGGCAATCTGTCTAAATGGTTTGGTGAACAGTCCATGTGTGAAAATGATGATCTCATGATCTCTTTATGTGAGGAGGATGAGGGGGTTGTAAATACCATGTTGACCTGTCTGTTATTCATTTGGCAAGCGCAAGTGTGATCCAGAGCTACAGGAAGTGGCTTTAAGTGTTGATTGAGCATATTTAATAATGATTTGCAATATCAGACTTTATATTAGGCGCATTTGTCATTATCATTGACTTGATTGAAGATCCGCTCACATTTTTTGAAAAATCTATGTAGAAAACAATGAGATTCCAAAGGGTTCACATACTTTGTTAATGTGTCTTCCAAAAGCCTCAGCGCTCCATAACTACTGTGAATCATTTAGGGCTTAGTATTAAATGAATGTGTAAATAGAGTTCTAAGATTGAGGAATCAAGTGTGGGCTCACACACTAAGCTGCATTTGTAGGAGCATCTTCTACAGAGTGAAGCACTGCTTTAGTAATCTGGTTGAGAAACAGTCAATCTGAGATTGCAGTAATAGCTGATTACAGTGCCAGTAAACAACAAGCTGATCCCATACCTGCTGTCTGTGTGTACACAGGCTGTGCTGCTGCCATGAGATGCTGTCTGGAGGGCAGGCATGTGAAGAGACTGAGGGCTTTAAAAAAGGGACCTGTTCAGCCTCATCCAGAAAGTCAGGGGCAGTGGTGCAAAAAGGGGGAATGCAGCGTATGCGATGCATAGGGGCAATGCATAGGGGTGCTGCACTAGAGGGGGGGCCAAATCGATGCCGGAAAATTATTTGTAGTTGGCATTTTCTATAAGAGCTCTTTGTTCATGTATGATAATACACAGGGGTAATTATATTGTATATAACTGTAGAACTTTAACAAAACAATGTGTATGTGTATATTTAATGCCAAAGAAATATAGTTTTAATACTTTTTGTATTGTAATATTATTGTATTGTACCGTGTATTATTTGTGTGTTGGAGGGAAGCAACTGTTTAAAAACACCAACAGCGAAAGTTTATGGGAAAAATACAGTAAAACCTTGGATTACAAATGTGAATTTATACATCCATATTGTTGGCAAATAAATTGCACATAATAATCAAACTGAGTTTTTTTTTCCTCTGACTATAACCATACCATCAAGATCTATGACTGTTGGAATGTTCATATGTCACATATAAATATCAATATTATGCAAATATATTTTTTCTCAGGTGACGGACAGTTGTGTTTGTGAAGGAGATACAGAAGGAGAAGCTGGAGGAGGTAGAGAAGGAGAGACAGGTGGAGATGGAGCAGAGACTAGTGGTGTGTGTGTTTGTTTGAAGGAGGAGGTTATGCTTAATCAGTGTTTTTGGGTTTATAGACAAATATCTTCACTGAATCTCTTCACATTTTCCATTGTGTACATATAAACATATAAACATAAATAATATTTAATCACTGTAGAAAAAATAAAAAAAAAACTTGCAAGTTGAAAAGCGTAATAATATAACATGATCAAATTAATAAATATAACTGGGCTAGCTAACTGAGACTCTAGCGAGGATCAAATTCACGACCATTGATCCCGTAAACCAGCTTGCTATCCACTGAGCTATGGAGCCACGCACCTTTACCAATCCCCCAGCTAATGCTATTTGAACTTTGTTGTAAAGGCAACAAAAAATATAATTAAAAATGTTAAAGTACGGAAACATACAATAATAACATAATACCATTAATAAACTAAAATTAATCTTATTAAATTATGTTAACATAATACCATACGCTATATCTGCTGGTGTTATCTACTAATGCGTGGCCTAAGAAGAAAAATTAGGTCCCACTGAGATTCAAACTCTGGACACAAGTCAACAGAGTCCAATGTGCTTACTATTGCACCAGGGAGCTGTGCATGGTTTTGCTTTGTTTAAAACTCAGTCGAAAATGCCTTTACAACATAGTTGTAGAAAAGAGCTGATCTTGTAGGGAGAGCGATGACGTCATCAGACCAGCGAGCGAGCGCGGCAGAACGTCCTTTGAACTGCGGATTGGTGGAACAGTCGCTTAGCCCCGCCCACTTTTACACACTGGTGTGTATATTTAAACGCACCCAGAGAGGTATACTGAAGAGTATAAACAATGTTAAAGTGAATTTATTATCGAGTTAATTATTTATTATCTAAATTATATTACAATATAGTGGTATATATATTATATTATTATATAGTGTTAATATAGCATTATATATATCATATTATAAAATAGTATAAAATAGTATTATCTATATTATATTATAATAGTGTTATTATCTCATAATATAGTAATAATATATTATTATCTATATTGTATTATAGTATTAATATAGTATAAGCTGCTATATTAAGCTACAATAAATAATATAAAAATATCAGGAAAAAATATAACTAATAATAGCTTATAGTTACTGTGCACATTTGTAGTTTTACTTTATTTTAAAGTTGGTGCCTGTAGGCTCTAGGCTCTGTTTTTTTTTTTTTTTTTTTTTTTTTTTTTGCTGTGGTTGATAGGTGATGTGCTTAGTTATAGCGCCTTTTATAATGTAATAATCACTTGTGTAAAGAGCTTTTTTGTTAAATATGCCCACTGCTTCTCAGGTGTTTTAGTCAAATCTATAACCTATTTTATTTCACAAATGTACACCACATTTTGTATTTAAATATTTAAACAGAAGTAGGAAGTCTCATTATATAATATTTTTAGACAGTTTTGATTTGGTCCCCTGCAGTTTTTACGGTTAAAAACCAATGTCACGCTATCATACCTGTCAAGTCTCCCGTTTTGGCCGGGAAACTACCGTATTTTACTACCGTATTTTATTTTCCCGTAAATTTACGTATAATATTAAAATAAAAAAATATATTATTGAAGAGACAGGCCGCTGTGTGTCTCTCAACCAATCGTGGTGCCGGTTGAAGGAGAAAGTCCCGCCTTTCAGGAGAAACAGCCAATCAGCTTGCTGGTTTTGCGGAGCGCGGATGAGGGTCAGTGTGGGGGTACCCCCGCCCCCCCTCCTCGCTGTGAGTTCAGGCAGCTAGTCGGAGCAGCTGATGTTAAACAGATCTGAATATTCAGCGATTTTTCTAAAAGAAAGGTAACGGAGCTTACCATGTAAACTGTGATGAGATGTTTCTGATAGCTGGTTAATAAGACTCTTCTCTGAATCAAAACACAAAGATAAAACCCACTGTGTGCTTAATAAACTGCAGCTTGTGACTCAGTTAGCTTAACTTTACAATTAGCTAGTTATATGGCAGTGGCACAAAAAGAGGGTATGCAGCGAATGCGATGCAAAGGGGCGCTGCACTAGAGGGGGCGCCAAATCGATGCCGGAAAATGATTTGCAGTCGGCATTTTCTGTAAGAGCTGTTTGTTCATGTATGATAATACACAGGGGCGTTGCCTGGCCTGGGCTTCCGGGACGAATCGTTTCGCTCAGCTCAGATGTATTATTAATGAGAAGACAGGACACTGGCCATGTGTGAATGAAAAAACTCTTGATGCCAATCGCAGAGCCAGTTCAAGGATAAAGTTCCACCTCTCTGGAGAAACAGCCAATCAGCGCTGATAGTATGTTTGCATACACCTCAAAAAGTATGTAGTTGCACCCCTGGTCAGGGGTCACTGCTCTAGTGAGAAAATGAGCTTTTAACACTTTTATATTCTGCAAAAATATCAATTTATTCACTGTCAAAGAGAGCGCCATCTACCCACCCGGCCGGAAGGATCAGGGCCAATTGTGCTCTCTCTGAGCGCCGGCAGCTTGATGGCAAAGCTGCATGAGCGGCGACTCGAGCCGGTGACCATCATCTCATAGTGGCAGCGCTTTAGACCGCTGGACCACTCAGCACCTACTATCACATCGTTCGTTTTCGGTAATGATAATACTTGGTTACTTGGTTATATGGTGATTATCACTCCAGAGCTTTATATAAAATATAAAATAGCATAAAAAAATGCCTATATCACAGTCTATTTCCTGGAGCCTGACCCGGGCAAAGAATCTAAGCTCTAATATTGATATATGGAAACCAAACCGATATCGTGGCCCAAGAACTGCGATACGAACCGAACCGCGTCCACACTGTACCGTTGCATCCCTAGTGTTTACTATAATATACTTTGTCATTTTTTAATTTTATATACGTATTTCAAACTATCAAAATGTACTGCAAAATTGGTAATTGCGACTAATCTAACAAATAATCGCCAGATTAGTCAACTACTAAAATAGTATGTTTACTTTAGTTAAACTAAATTTGTTACACCTGTCAATATTTCTGAAACTAGACTACAAACCCACAGACATTTTCCATTTCAGCTGTTTCTGTAATGAATAAAACTTAAGCTTAGCACTGCAGACTTTACTGTTATTAATATCTGTTTTTTATTGTAGCTCCAGTTTTTTGCAGAACATCATTAAACATTTATTTAATGTATGAACTTATTGTAAAAAATGCAGGAATTTGTTAACAGTGCCTTCTCCAAGGTAACGATTGTCCACCTTTTCGGCCTGATACTGATGGTAGACTGATGTCAGAGTGTCCTGCTAACCTTCTTCTCTGGACTTTAGCTACCTGCCTCAGACCATCTGCCCACCATCCAGCTTCTTCTACCTGCCCTGGTCTAGTTAACGACTAAATTTACATGGACATGTTAAATCATCAATAATACATTCATAATTCTTACTGTCACTATTATGATTATGACAGTACACCTGAACATAACAGCAGTAATATATAACATTATTGTTGCTTGTTATCAATAATATTTTAAATATAATAAACACATTTGAAGTCTGATTAGCATTTTAATAAAGTCATCTCTTCAAAAGATCCCTGTAGCCTATGGCCCTTTCAGCAATACCCACAATGCACTGTAAACAAAACACCTCCTAGATTTCAATAGCTCATTATGAAAACACACAAACACACCTCCTCATGTCAACACACACATGCATTCATGTGCAAACACATACACGCAAGCAAGCACACACACACACACACACAAAGCCTTAAACAGACGCTCAGCATTTAGCCCTATTTTTGCAACCTTAGCTGCAGGTGAGGGGCGTGGTCTGTGTTGCCAGGTTGAGGCTGTCTGTAGTCTCCTGTGGAATCAGCTGCTGGCTGTTCCAAGTATGTATTCCTGCAGACTGGAGCACCTCCAAAGAGGAGGGGCTTACCTCCAAGACTGGTAGCGCCTTTGTGTTGCGAGACCTCTCTCACCACGGCTCCGGCGAATGTCATAATAAAAGTCGTCCGTGATTATTATTACTATTATTCTGTTACATCAAATTTAATATTATATAGAATGTACTATCACATTATATTATATTATATTATATTATATTATATTATATTATATTATATTATATTATTTTATATTATATTATATAAAAGTCTACATCGTGGCAGGGAGACCTCACTCAACACAGCTCCATTTCTCTGCCGAATGCCACAAAAAAGTCCTCTGTGATTAAAAGGCTCATGGATGTCAATAAATATATTAGTCAACAATTAATGATTATTTATATTTCTTAAATGTCAATATAATAAAATACGTGTAGTGTGTATGTATTTATAATATTATTGGCAATGAATAAATAACTGCCTTTATTATTTAGATCTTTACTATTTTATAGTTTAAAAAATTCACAGCATGGCAAATGTTTTTTTTTAATAAATAAAATGTGGTTGCAATGTGCACAATATGCTTTTAGACTCTTAGAAAATGCATTTTAAAAGGAATAAACATTTAATAAACGAAATAGATTAATTAATTAACCTTTGGGGTTATTTACAAGCACAAAACGTCGTGAAAAACACCATACCGCGTAACACCAAGCACCATCCTACTTGGAGGTAGGCTCCGCCTGTTTGGAGGTATGTTCCTCCCCTTTGGAGGTTCTCCAGGCTGCAGCTATACCCTTCTCGGCTGTTCTGATGTTTGCTCAAACACTAGCCTGAAACATTAAAAAAAAACATTAAATAAAATATAATTAATACAGCATTTATCATCATAACCACCCAGACTAGCGCTTTAGAACAGAACAGGTTTGGGTGAGAGCTGACTCCTGCACACATCGTGGACGCATCTCATTATTCTAGCAGTTTTATTTCTGGATAGCTAAGAGCATAGAAGGGCAACTATACCGTTTTATACACAGGAGCACACACTGCACATTTTCCTATCAGTCGTTGAGTCATGTGTGTTTAGTACATGTAACGTCACCAAAGCATTATGTTGAACGCAGCGCTACTGTAAGCTGTGCAACTAATGTAAAGCTTATTTTTATAATCTTAGAGAATTTTTAAGCAGTAAAACTGGAGAAACAGAAGTAAAATGAGGAAATATCGCATCCAGACAGGCTGGGAGAGGATAGTGATTCAATTTTGGATTAATTATCATCCGTTAACATCACAGATAAATACGACCTGACTACAACGAGACACCTTAACCCATTTTTGCTGTCCTGTCTGGGTGTCTTTGTGGACTAGCCTGGCTAATCCAAAATCCAGAATGGAACTTAATGTTAGCATTAGCATTAGCTACTTTAAAAGAAGAAAAATCAGCCCACATCAGAGCACCATTATAAAGGAAAGCAAACTGAAATAAGATAATATAAGGCTGACTGCAGAAAAGTGATTGGATATTAAGAGCATCATTTAATTATAAATAAAAAAAACTATGTATCTGTTTTGTGCAATCTATGGTGTAGGTAGCAATTTATACACAGCAGCTTGGAGTTAGCTACCTAGGTTAGATAGCTAAAGTAGCTTTTTATATCCTGATACATTACCATGAACATTATAGCCTTTTATCTGCTGATCATTAGCATTATCTTAATTATCTTAAACAGGGGTTTTACAGAAGGACATACAGAGCGGTGTGTCTCCAGGTCGAGAGTTGAGAAGGGCTGGGCTAGTGTTAGCAGTAGCTAACGGCAGTGCTGGAGGGCTGATATCTGATGTAGTTTGGTTATTTTCTCTAAACACAAAATGCTAAACTGGGAAACAACACCCTATCGTCCTCCCAACCCTGGAGCTGGAGTGAGGATACACCGTAATCAACACGTTCATTAGCTCTATTGCTAAACTGAGTCGTGTCCTGGTTTGTGTATGCCAGTGTTCAGTTGTGCTGCTGTAGTGTATTATATTATTAAAGCTATAGCTAGCTTAATAAAACAGCAGGTGTGATATTTAGGCTAAATGATCAATTATCAGAAAATACTCTCCGCAGATTTATAGGATTTATAGAATTTATCATGAAAAGCTTGCTGGTTCCACCCGTACTCAGAAAAGGTATTAAACATTACTCATTACTAAAGTAATTACACTGCCCAGCCAAAAGAAAAACTCTTCACCTGGATTAAAGTAAGTAAATGATGTGGGGTTGATGCTGCAGTTGATCTGCAGGTCTAGGTTCAGCAACAGTATGTGCTGAAAGAATGAGGTCAGCTGACTACCTGAATATACTGAATATAGAGCAGGTTATTCCATCAATGGATTTTTTCTTTCCTGATGGCACGACCATATTCCAAGATGTGAAAGAGTGGTTCAGGGAGCGTGGTTCAGGCCTAAGCTTTTTTTCTTAATGGCATGTTTCCCCCTTACAATCCTTTTACTTTTATACCTCAAATAGTTTTGAAACCAGTACTTTTACTTGAGTCAAAAGCTTGAGTTGATATTTCAATTTCTACAGAAGTATTTTAAATCTTAGTATCTATAATGTAATGAATTAGTACTTTTGACACCTTTGGTTGGAGAACAGTGTTCTAAAGCACCGCCTTCATGTCTCTAGGAAAAACTAAAAATATATATATATATATTTACAGTGCCAACAAGGTTCAACGTTTTTAATTAACAACAGAATTTTCTATCGACAATGTTTAAACAATGTGTAAACAATATTTACAGGGAAAATCTTGAAAATGCATTGGAAAATATCATTCCTGTTGGTTGATTCCTTCTGGGTGAAACAATTTGTTTGGCGATGACTGAACATAAATACTGCAGATCTTCAGACCCAAACATGTACAGAACCTTTGTCAATTAAATTCAGAGGGTAAACCTAAACTGAATATATATCTTTAGCTGCAGTGAACCTAGAGAACAGCATTTTATATTTATAACCTGTATTTTTTTTTTACCATTTTAATAGTTGAAAGTCGTTTTAAAACAGTGTTAGTGAACTGTCCTGTGTCTCCCTCCAGTGGCTCAGTGTAGCGCTACAAGTTAGAGCAGTTTACAGGCCTTACACTTTATCATCATTATACATTTATATAAATGTAGCAGTCATTGCACACATTTAACATTTCATATTTTATATTTCAGTATGTTAGTGTGGTAATAGTGCCCTCTTGTGTAGACCTGCAGAGCCTGATTTTTAAATGGCAGCTGGGGAGCTGACTGAGAAAAGAGGATAGAGGGTGGGTTAGGGTGGATGTGTGGGTGGATGACTGTGCGAATAAGCGACTGGGGGCAAGTGAGTGTGATGATGAGTGACTGTGGTGATAAGGGACAAGAAGTGAGAATGGGGATACGTGACTGGGGTGAGTAAGAGTAGGGTTTAGTGATTGTTGGGATGGCTGAATGTTGTTGATTGGCTAGGGTGAGTGATTCAGGGTGAGTGTGGGGATAAATGACTGGGGTGAGTAAGTGTGGTTTTTTAGTTCCTGTGGGGATGGCTAAATGTTGTTGATTGGCTAGGGTGTGTGATTCAGGGTGAGTACGGGGATAAGTGACTGCGGCAGGGGTGGATCTAGCCATTTTTGGGCCCTAGGCAAAATATAAACAAGGGGCCCTCATTCTCGAACCACACACATAAACCAAATAACTAGAGATGGAACTATTGATCGGCAGTGTATCGGCATCGGCCGATTTTCAGCCAAAATACGGTATCGGGCGATCAGCAGATATTCTTCTGATTTTAGCCGATCTGATTCAGGAGTTTAGCAGTTTATCAGAGCTGTGTGTGGATGAAACTGTTGAAACCAGTGAAACTGCTCGCTTACAGGAAGCTGCAGTTCCTCATCCAACCACTAGTCAGAGCTGCAGCAGCAGCACAAGCCCCGCTGTCTTTACTCACTCAGAGCTACAGCACAGCCACGGGCTACAGGCTCAGCTGAGCCAGTCTGGAGCGTTTTTTTTGTTTTTTTTACAGTTTTCTTAAATTTCTCTGTGTAATAAAGATTTTTAACCCCACTAACCGGATAATACAGCTCTCTACAGTTCATCTTTCAGCCCAAGCAGCTAACAGCAGCAGTTAAGAGCAGCCGTCACGGAGTCACTGCTCGGATTACATTATAAACAGGTCAGTTAGCGCGCTGCTAACCTCATGATGTTTATAACTACGGAGTTTAGTGGACACGCCACGGCTGCAAGGTTAGACTGTTGAAGAATACTGAAGACTATTAAAGGCTATTGGAGGTTATTGAAAGGGTTATTGGAGCAGAAATCAGTAAAGGCTGGTTAGATAAGTGATTCGCGTCCTCGTCCTTTGCTGCGGTGAAACTGCGACTAGCGCTGTCACAGTGATGTTTATTAACATCATCAAAACAGATGTTGTCAGCTATTGTCTCATAAATATTTACACACAACTTATATCTCTCCTAAAAAGCGTTTATTTTGGTCAGTAACACTCTTGTGTTCATTTACTATTAGTGTAAATTACCAGCGTTTGCTTTGGCGTGGATGTAATTAGAGGAAACACGTCGTGTCACACATTGCCACGTCATCATATTATGGATTAGTACAATGCAAGCAACGGAGGGGGACATGTGTGTTTGGACAATTAGTATTTAGACATTAATTCGGTATTCTACTGATATTTCTGTTGTTTTTTAATAAAAATATGTTTTTTCTTTACTTTACATAAGTAACAAATTAACATTGTTTTTGGTGTATTTACTGTAGCTGGGATGGTCAGATTTGGGGGCCCCTATGGGAGGGGAATAATCCTTTGATTAAATATAAATATAATAAAAAATCCCAGTGTTATTGCAGTTTAATTTAAAATGATACATAATATATAGGTACATAGTTTTATTAAATAAACATTCCTATGTTTTATGTATTTGTCCCCTTGTACTTGTTTTAAGGGCCAGACAGGTGGAGAGGGGAGTTCATTATATTGGGGTCCGGAATACATTAAATTAAATGAGTCCAATAATGACTATATATAGAACCTGTGTGGATGTATAATGACTTTTTAAAATTCAATTCATTTTCTTTCATATCGCCCAGCCCTATTCTTACATTTTTTCCAATCGCTTGAAATAATTCAGATCTAAAATGGTTAAGCTCCTTATATATATCCTGTTCAACTTACTTCTTATTGGCAGGAAGAAATAATACCTTCCAGGCACATCCTCTTTCCTGTGTTTGCAATCAATATATATATATATATATACAAAATTGTATTTTGGAATGAAATGTGACTATTGCAAATTATATTTTTGTTAGATTTTATCATTGGCTGACATTTTTATATGAAATGAAAACATTACATGGTAAATGTTTTTTTTTTTAATATGTTTATTAATTTATTTCCACATTTTATATAGGAGAAGCTGATCCAGGATCAGAACACTCTCGCACTGTTTTTGTTCAGAATTTGGTCATAGGGCACCATTTCTATTCTTAATTATTAAAAACGGCCGCATCCTGCCCTTTGCCCTTTGCATGCTTTTTCTGTATCCGAGCCTCTTTTGAGTGAGCCGGTGGCGACAGGGGCAAGGAAAAACTCCCTCAGAGGAAGAAACCTTGGGAGGAACCACGCCTTAAAAGAGGAAACCATCCTCCTTGGGTCGACATCGGATACAGAAAAAAGAAAGTGAATCTTGGTCTCCAGATTTTCCGCCTCTCCTGGGGCTGTGCCTCCATATCTTCTGACTCGCGTGTCAGATCCTCGTTTCTTTGCGAAGAACAAGACCCAGTAGGTGATTTTGTAGAGGCAATATTTGCTTGAACATTGTCCTGCTAGATAGGAGCGGTCCTCCCGAATATCTTTTCATCCTCCTTCCAATTGTTCTGCTAGACAGGAGCAATCCTCCCAAATATCTTGTTCATCCTCCTTCCAATTGTCTTGGCTGCTCGAATAATTGTTGTTGCAATATAGGCTTTAGCTTTATTTTTAAATGCAGCACAAAATGGACAGCAGCCAGATACCATCTCCTCCTCGTCATCCTCTTTCTCCTTCTCTTCCTCTTTCTCCTTCTCCTCCTCTTTCTCCTTTTCCTCTTCCTTCTCCTTATCCTCTTTCTCCTCCTCCTCCTTTTTCTTCTCCTCCTCATCCTTCTCCTGCTTCTCTTTCTCCTCCTCCTTTTTCTTCTCCTCCTCATCCTTCTCCTGCTTCTCTTTCTCCTCCTCCTTCTTTTTCTCCTCTTCATCCTTCTCCTGCTTCTCTTTCTTCTCCTCCTCCTTTTTCTTCTCCTCCTCATCCTTCTCCTGCTTTACTTTCTCCTTCTCCTGCTTTACTTTCTCCGCCTCCTCCTTTTTCTTCTCCTCCTCATCCTTCTCCTGCTCCTTTTTCTTCTCCTCCTCATCCTTCTCCTGCTTCTCTTTCTCCTCCTCCTCCTTAACCTCTTTCTCAACCGCTTCCTTAACTCCTTTATATTTACAAATTAAACTTTCATCCTCATGGACTGGCACCACAATAAATCTCCCTGTTTGTCTGGAGACAGGAACAATATGGAAATAAAAACTGTTAGTGAACTAATAGTGTACTCTTTTTACAGTATAGTGGTAAGAATAAGTATGGGCACCCCTGATAACTTTCATGATTTTCCTTTATAAATCTTTGGTTGTTCAGATCAGTAATTTCAGTTAAATATATCATACAGCAGATGAAAACAGTGATATTTGATAAGTGAAACAAAGTTTATAAAATTTACACAAAGTGTGCAATAATTCTTTAGACAAAATTAGGCAGGGGCATGACTTTGTGCTCCCTCGTCGTTTCTTTTAAATATCTTTTAGCACTAATTATTGGAGCATAACATTAGTTTGGTAAGATCATTGACCCTTGGCCTACACACGCAGGTGAATTTATTTATAAGAAAGTGTTATGGCGACAAATTGCAAGTTTTTGCAAGAAGAAAACTCATTAGGGTATACAAACATTTGAACTTGGGACATTTGAATATGGCACTATCGATACAGTGGTTACTTACCTTTCTCGTGCTGACACCAGGAAAGGGTGCTGCAGCACCTCTTTCACACAAGGTCGGGTGGAAGGGTCGCCCTGCAGCATGTAGGAGATAAAGGCTCTACACGATTTCTCCTCTTGGGCTGAATATTCATAGTTTATGCGCTGGGCATGTTTCAAGCCATCCAGTTTGGATCCCCTGAAGGGGAAGAAGCCGTTGACCATGGCATAGAAAATCACCCCCAGGCTCCAAACATCGCTTTTCTTTGGATCATAGTTTTTACTATACATCTCAGGGGCAATATAATATTTGTTTCCACACACTGTCCTCCTAAAATCAGGATAGCCTATTGAAAAGCATCCGAAGCTAAAATCGGTCAGTTTGACTCGACCGTCCGAAGTCAGAAGCACATTGTTGAGTTTGAGGTCTCGGTGGGCTATGTCATGTTGGTGTAGATAGTCCACAGCACTGAGAAGCTGGCAGAACCATATACTGGCCGACCTAACAGGGATTCTGCCAAACTCTATGGTCTTGGCAAGGAGATCTGTTGAAGCAGCCTCCATCACAACGTACACCTCTCTGTTAGGCATCTCATACAGGTTAAGCACCTCGATTATATGACGGTGCTTCACTATTCTGAGGATAGCGAGTTCATTGGGTAAATGTTTAGCAACGATACAACTTGGTATCTCTTTCAAGTCTAGCACTTTGATGGCCACAGTTTTGCGGTGTCTTTTAGATTTAGCAAGTTTAACATGAGCAAAGGTTCCATGGCCAAGTTCACAGAGCACTTGAAAGCCCAAAGTCCTCAGGACAGAGTCGGTTTCCATGCTGTTTGTCTCCTGTAGATGGAAAAAAGTAGAAGAGAAGAGAGAGTTAGAAGATAAAGGAGGTTGTGAGAAACCTTTTCCCTGTGACATTCTACAGCTCATTTTAGCTTGATTAAGGGTTGATCTCAATTCTAACAGAACAGATGGCATGTTTAGTATACTAAAAAAATGTATTACATGCCATCCATGTGTTCAGACAGTGTAATATGTGTGTTCAAACTAAAAATATTTACATTTCAGGAATTATAATATATTATGCATCATAAATTATTTGAGTAATATTGTATATATGGACACTTTTGAATGGATTCCTATGGGGAAATGTCCAAGCAGAACTCTGAGCTGGTGTATACACTAGCTAGTGTTTGTAGTATTTATTTATTTAGAGTTTAAGTTTAATTAATTTTTTTGTAAATTTCCTTTTACAGTTTACTAGCTCTTTCTAAACTTTTTTCAACACCTCAAACACATCAACATTTCCACTTAGTTTCCAACCTTCTTTTACCTTTTAGCATAGTTTTGTTGTTGTAATAAATAATCAATAAAATAGTACTTACCATATTTTGCAAGTAAAATCAGATGTAGAATCTCTCTCTCTCTCTCTCTATCCCTCTCTCTCTCGGGTCTGGTAAAGATAGATCTAGATAAGAGCGTTCAGAAAACACTGTTGAATGCAGTAAACACTGGACTGAACTGTTCCTCACACTGAGCTTATATGTCAGAATTCCAGAGTTCCGATTCTGATGACATCACAGCCTGCAGTGTTCCGAGGAGCAGGTCTGTGTTAGGCTGTATCAGACTGTATGTACAGTACTGTGAAACAGTATTGACCCCCCAGCACCTCCTCTTAGCACCTCCTCCCAGCTCCCCAAACTTACTACAACTACTGTATACTTACAAATTAAGCTATTTTATTCAAGTAACACATGAACCAATTTACAGTGATAATAAACAGAGCTGATTAAATACAGACATATTTGTTAAATGTAAATCTGCTTTAGCCCAGAGCTTTTTCTCAACTAATTTTGAAAATGAGTCTTAGCAACCACCTAGCAACGCCTTAGCAACCACCCAGCAACTGCTTAGCAACACCATAGCAACCACCACAGATACCATAGCTACGCCTTAGCAACCACCTAGCAACACCTTAGCACCCACCTAGCAACTGCCTAGCAACATCTTAGCAACCACCACGGATACCATAGCAATGCCTTAGCAACCACCTAGCAACTGCATAGCAACACCTTAGCAACCTCCACGGATATCATAGCAACGCCTTAGCAACCACCTAGCAACTGCTTAGCAACATCATAGCAACCACCACGGATACCATAGCAACGCCTTAGCAACCACCTACCAACACCTTAGCAACCACCTAGCAACTGCTTAGCAACACCTTAGCAACCACCGCGGATACCATAGCAACGCCTTAGCAACCACCTAGCAACGCCTTAGCAACCACCTAGCAACTGCTAAGCAACACCTTAGCAACGACCACGGATACCATAGCAACGCCTTAGCAACCACCTAGCAACACCTTAGCAACCACCTAGCAACTGCTTAGCAACATCATAGCAACACCTTAGCAACCACCTAGCAACACCTTAGCAACCACCACAGAAACTATAGCAAGCACCTAGCAACATCATAGCAACGACCAAAGGGTTCGGTGGGAGACATTTAACCTGCGCAACCATCCTGCGTTTCCTTCAGGAAATGCACTTTTCTGGTTTATTTATGTAATCCCAACAAATATTTTAGGTACACCTGCACAACAAATAATAATCTTGTTGTATTTACTTAAAATCCCATGATGCAGCAAAGCACAACTTTTCCACCGTAGTGCTCAGTGTTCCACGATGGTGGATGGTGCAGTGAAAGAAGTAACTTCAAAAGCAGGATAAAATAAGTAATTCCACAGCACTTTGGTGTTTTATTAGTTACGTTGTAGTAAGGGCACCAAAATATAAGTTTATTTATGATATAGGAAAGTCTGTGACTACTTAAATCATTTTGATCATGTAATTATTTGAGATAATTTCCAGATCTACAGAGAAAGCAGGTTTTGTAGCTTCTGCTATTTGGTTGCTGCAAACAAGCCTGTTAGCCCAGTAACTAGTGTTTATTACTGAATAGATTTATGTTTACCTTAAATTTTCACTTTAAGCTTTTTTTCAATCATTGTAAGCTAACTTTACCTGGTTATGAGGGCTGTAGTGTAACTGTAAGCTAACTTTACCTGGTTATGAGGGCTGTAGTGTAACTTTAAGCTAACTTTACCTGGTTATGAGGGCTATAGTGTAACTTTAAGCAACCTTTTTAAATCTCCAAGCCCTACTTCAAGTGGTTTTAAAAAAATCAATAATGAAAATGCATATGTTGCCATTTATTATCTTACAATAGGCCTCTACATTTAAGTGTAAAATTTCTGGTGGAAATCTTTAAAAGTGGAGAATAAGACCAATTATGTTACATTTTTTTGCCTGAAAATCAGTTGGTATATGTTTGAAGCAAGGGTTCCATACACATTTGTGTTAAAAATCACACACTTGAGACATAGTGATACAATTTAATTTTAAGATAAACTCCAAGATGTTGGACTTCAGGTGTTATGCTTTAACAGGTTTTGAAGGAGCAGCTAAATTAACAAGTTTTGTGTTTTGTTTTGTTTTTCTTTTGGGGACAGATGGATAAGCAGACAGAAGCTGAGCTCCTAACTGTAACCTGCTGAGTTTATGGGTGTTGAGAGTATATTATTGGTTATTCTTAATCCACTTCAAATATAGAAATCTAAAATAATTAATTATCAGTTAAATGCACAGCTCAATCACAAAACTGCACTGACTACACTGAAAAAGTCTGTGCTTGATCTACTTAAAAAAAATCATGTCAACTTTTTGCATCAGGTAATTAAGTAGATTAAGCAGGAATAGTCTTTGTATTACCTACTTAATTTTCTCAGGTTGTGTCAATGTACTTTTTAGGTTGTGTCAACATAATTTAGTAGTTGATACTACCTGAAATAGTCCATTGACATTACATGAGCAAAGTAAGTTGACATTACTTAAAAGAGAACATTGATACTACCTGAAAAAGTACATTGACATTGCAAGAGAAAATTACGTTGATACTACTAGAAATATTACATTGACACTACTTGAAAAAGTACATTGACACTACATGGGAAATTTAAGTTTACAATACCTGAAAAAGTATTGTAATTTTTTTTAACTATTTGAAAAAGTATGTTAGCACTACTGGAGAAAATTAAGTAGTGAATACAATGACTCTTGCTTGATATACCTAATTATCTGATGCAAAAAGTTGACATGATTTTTTAAGTAGATCAAGCACACTATTTTTTTTTAGTGCACAGGCTTCCAAAGCAATATGATCCAATGCAAAAAAGAAAAAAAAAACACTGTTTTACCAAATTGGATTTATTTGCTTAATTGGTTTTATAGTAGAATATTGGAGTCTTTTTTTCTGTGCATAACAAACAGAAAATGACATTCTTACATAGTGCTGGGCGATAAAACGTGTAGGGAGAGGGGCCCATGAAAATCCTGAATAATTTATTTTTTTATTTATTTTATTATTATTTTTTTTATTTTATATTTACACAATTCTAAAAACATAGTTTTTTTTTTAAACATGAAAATCTGAAATGCAAAGAAAAAACATAAAAAAAAACTCATTTGCCAATAAATACAACTTTTTCATAGAGCCCCACAAGACTGTGGATTAATAATTTTTTTAATCTTTTTTTGCAGAACTGTGTCACCAAGCCTTCATCCACAAGGAACCCTCCTAGTCTGAATAGTCAGGAATGTCATCATAAATGACATCATTGTGCTGCTGATTCAGACAATGCTGGATGGTCTTAAGTACTGTTGCTAAGCGACGGTCTAACGCAGAGAGGTGTGGTTCCGCCAGCAAGGGGGCCACAGAGAACAGAGGGTCCTGGGACAGGGAGGTCCGCATCATGTCACTCAAGCGGTAATGAGGGAGGGAAAGCAGACGCAGACGCAGAAGAGTCGAGCGACGAATTCTGGAAGAAAGAAAAGGTACAGAAAGAGCTGCTTTAGAAAAATAGCCATCTTGCCTGTTTCTTATCCGTACATCACAGAAATCTGTGTAGGTTTTATCCTCCAAATCTGCCTACTTCCATTCTCCAGGTTCCATTTCCACACCCAGGTTTGCCAGGTATAGACCTCAGCATGTAAACAGTGTGCTGCAGCCATGGAAATGGGCGTTTTTTTCTGCTAAACAGGTACTCAATGAGCTTCAGTAAAGATTAGTTAACCAACTAGCGTAGTAGCAGAGATAGAAATTTTTGACATTGAGATGTATATGTATTTACAGATCAGCTACAGAGGAAGATTAGTTGACGATTGCCACTGTGTGTTAATCTGGCAACTCATGTGAGTTTTGCATTTGTGGAAGAGTGGGTGGGGCAGAAATCTCTATCAAGTGTGAATTTCTTTTTAGAGTCGCTTGTATTTATTACTAATTGTTCCTTTAACTCTTGTGGTAGAGCTTTTTTGACACTATATCATATGTTATCTGGGACCATAAGTTAACCTTGAGTTAATTTAACAGTCAACTTTACTGCTCAGAAGAATGGTCAAATATCCAACCAGAAGTTTACAGTTGACAGCTACCAAAAGCTGGTGAACAATAAATTTGCTATTATGGATATTTAACCAAAATCAGATGTGCTGTTTAATCATTTTGATCATGTAATTTTTTGAGAAATTTCCTAGTACAGAGTGAACATTGAGATCATTTCCAGATCTACAGAGAAAAAGTGGATGTGTCCTCCAGAGTGAAGTCAGATTTACCTGCAGCACTGAACCAGAGGGGTGAGTATGGAGGGTTCATCCTTAGAGTATCGACCAAACCTGCCACATCAAAACAAAGAGAACAAGATTAGTACCAATACATATGAGGAACTGACTCCCAAGCTAGAAAAAAAACATTGTTGTAATTTGTCTTGTGCTCTTGTGTATGCTGAAGCATTAAGAGTTCCTTTTACTGGAACTAAGGGGCCAAGCCCAACTCCTTAAAAAAACAACAACAACCCAACAACATAATCCCCCCTCCACCAAACCTTACACTTGGTACAATGTAGTCAGACAAGTACTGTTTTCCTGCCATCAGATTGCCAGACTTCTATTCTTTATTCCAGAGAACACATCTCCACTGCTCTAGAGCTTTACACCCCTGCATCCAACGCTTTACAATGCGCTTGGAGATGTAAGACTTGGATGCAGCTGCTTGACCATGGGAATCCGTTCAATCCGCTCTGTTCATTTTACATGGCCACACTGAGTTTTTTGTTACTCCCAATAACTTTCATAATACCAGGTAACCATGAACCTGTGGCCATGGAAGTGTTTGGAACAAACATGGTTGAATAAATACTTCAGATAAAATAATGTATATTCCTAACTGATTGTAAGGTTGCAACTGCCCAAACACTCACGCTCTCCCATTATCCAAGTGTAGGAGGAATGTGTTGTTGCCAAAAATCTCAAACGTTTCATAGTGGTGTCTGTCCATATTACCTGCAATCAGAGAACACAGTAGAAAATAGTGAAAAAAGTGAATAGAGATATGATAGGAAATTACAAACAGCCTGAACCCATAGGTCTTACTCTGCAGGAAGTCCAGGATGGTCATGTCTATGAGATCCACCAGTCTTGTTCCTCGGTCGTAGGGCGGAGTCTTTTTTACAGCATTGCAGTATGTTGGGGTGTTCTCCCACCTGAAAAATATAATGTCATCCCAGGACAGGAACGAAAACGATAACCAATAATACAGTACAATGTATAATCATATAATACAGTCCTATAATCATTACACAGTAGAGCTGTCAAATGAATGCTGATTTATCGTCTTGGTGCCCTTTGACTGGCACTGTCATGTGATGGGGTGAACAAAATTGCTCTGCTTGCCCCCCCTTGGCCCATGCTGGTGTACTGACCCTTATAACTGAATAAGAGTATTGTGCACTATCATTAAAGGTGCACTAAGCCCACTAATTTTTGCTGACTCCACCCTCAGGTCAAATTTGAAAAATGCTGAAAAATGGGAGAGGTAGTTTGGGAGGGGCAATGGATGATGTATGGGTTTGGAGGTAGGCCAGGAGGGAGAGCTGATTGGCTGAGCAGTGTGCCTCTGATAGCGGTGAGACGCAGATGGTTGGACGTCAGCAGGGGGGGGGGGGGGGGCGATATTATTGATTGACTGATCTGCATATTGTAATGCATCTGCGTACCAAAATACACAAACACATCATCCTTGCCTATAGCACAGTTAAACCTGTAAGGGCACTGCAGCAGCAGAATTACCACAATACATTTTTTAAGGTTTTTAAGGAAATGTTTATATTTTTTTTGGCAGGACTGGACTGTTACATTACTTTACTTTAAAAGAATCTATTTCAGCTATTTAAAAAAAATACATGGTTTAGGGTTTAGTGGTTAATAAAGGTACATGATGGTACAAATTCTGTACTTCAAAGAATGAAACTGTACCCCATCAGTAGCAGTAGAGATACATGTTTGACCTTGCATAGTACTGTTTTACACCTGTGTAGGTACAAAGATATGAAGATTTGAAAATACTTATATCACTTGTATTAAGAATGTATAGCACTATTTATGGGAGACACAAATTGGGAAAAAATAACAATAGCCTCAGTAAAATATATTATGTCAGATTATTTTCTTTTAGCTTACTAGAAGCATATTATCTCCAATTTGTGTTGACTTCTACACTATTTCAACTAAACCATTTCGAAAGAATCTACTGTGAAATTTTACATCACTGAAATTTACTATTAAGGGTTGTTGAGAGCTTTTATTTAATACTGTGGATTATCAATTAACGTACTGCACTTTCAATAACTGAAACATTAATGGTTGCTTCATTTCCCATTGGATACTGACACCATCTATTTGCATAATGGGTGTGTCTTCTTGTCTCTGACACTCACCATCAGTGTGCAGTGGTTCCCCCTACCTTCCCCTACCTGGGATAAGTGTAAGTTATTGCTTTCTCTGCTGCTGAGAATGGCTTTCCTCAGACAGTCACATGCCCTGAGCTCTTTTACTCCAGAAGCCATACGGCTGCTCAAAAATATACTCATTTAAAATGTAAAAGGAAGCAGAATTGTTATATTTTCCTGAAACTGATCATGTTTTGCTCAACATTTTTCCAAGCACCTAATTTTTTTACTTATTTTTAAATGTATAGACTTTAAATATATTCACACCTAGGATATCTTTTGCTAGTATTTCCCCACGCCCTTAACTGAAAGAGAAGGAAAAGAGAGGGGGGCGAACTCAGATGGTTGAGCAGGAGTTCGGGGCAGCTTTGCTAGAAAAGCGTGAAGCTGAAGCCCCCCCACGCAAAGAGAAACGGGAAGAGAAAGGGAGAAATAAATGGAGGAAGATGAGGAGGAGGTGGGTGCGATGTTGTTCGACACGCAGGTAGAGAGGAAGGAACGGTTATATTTGTCGGAGGGTGGGAGGAGTAAGGGTGTTGATCAAACTCCCAAAATTACGTTATTAACTTAATTATAAAAATGGGTAGACAAGAGAGTATGTGAGTTGAAAGCATAAGAATACTGGTGATAGTTCATTACATGGCTTATTAAAATACATGGAGAGCATCAGGCGGAGTTATTTATTTTCTTGATAATCAGATAAACCTCTAGGATACATGTAGATACTAAAAACCTGACACTCAGAGCAGCCTATGCCTTTCAGTATTTTGATCAGGACACACTAAAGGAAACTATATACAAAAATGTAAATTATATAGTCTAAATAAATAAAAATGTTTAGTGCAAAATAACTACTTAGCAAAAATGTGCAAGTAAAATAAAAAACTATATAAAGTAGTGTGCTGCATGCCTAGCTTTAGTTTGAGTAAAGCAGGTAGTTTCACACTTTTTCTATGGACACTTTTCAGTCATTTACTGATATTATTTGGTTTGAAACATCATATAAATATGTTCAAAGCACTAAAGGTAAATACTATTGATTGGGGAAGGAGATCTCACTTTTTTAGGTGTTTTCTCAGTGGGTTTCTTGTAGATTTAGCTTTAACGCACTGGGATGTCATCACTATTTTTAGAAATAGTAAGTTCTGCCCTTTCTAACCATATATGGATTATGTTAATGTGCGAAGAGATTCCTGAGTAATTAAGCTGAGAACACAAGGTACGATTTTGGACTGAAAATCCGTCCGTAGGGTTCTAGGGGTTAAGGCACATAGAGTCAGGGAACACATTTGCCCCTTAATAAAAGTTATATCCGTATCCTGTAGGGTAACTGCCACAGTGACAACCCATTGTACCATTCTAGGTACAGAGTGTTATCATTTTTACACATCATATCAAAGAACTTACTCTATATTTTCTGCACAGTAACATCACTCTTATGTACACACACACACACACACATACACACACACTCCACCCACAGTGCAAGCTTGCTGCGGCTGTAAGAGCGCCTCCAGGGGTTTTTCCATGAGCGGCGGGGGGCCAGGGTCAGGTCAGGCAGCATGGCAGCCAGGGAGCCTTCCAGAGCCTGCGGTCGACCACACACAGCGTGCTCTGTGGAGCAGTAGTACGAGCACTGGCCGTAGAAGCACGTGTTCCCCACTGACGAATACAGAGATGAGGAAGCAAAGAAGGTTAACACAAAAGCCCAGAAGACCACAGCTTAGAGCACTTTCTTAATTTCTCACATATACAATACTATTCTGTCTATTAAAAACACAGAACTGAGTAGAATATGTTCTGAATGGGAAAAGCAGTTTGGAATGGACGTATCTGATTAAATCTGATTTACTAAGTACATTACAGCAAAGCTATATCAGTCAGAAACTACCAAACTGCAACACATATGAAAGGTTTGTTTATAAGTTTACAGTACCGGTCGAAAGTCTGGACATGTCTTCTTAATCAAAGTATAATGTATAATATGTCAAATGTATAATAAAGTCATCCAGACTACAAAGGAACACATAAAGAATCATGTTGTAACTAACAGAATTAAACAAACAAAAATACTCTGTGAAGCTTTTAGTTGGCTCTTATCTGGGGTGCTGATAACTTGATGTTTCTGAGGCTGGTTACTCTGATGAACTAATCCTGTGCAACAAAGGTAAGTAACTCTTGCTCTTCCTTTCCTGAAGCAGCCCTGATGAGTGCCAGTTTCATCGAAATGTTTTTGATTATCTTTACGACTGTACTTGATGATACTTTCAAAATTCTTAACATTTCATTGACTGAACTTCATTTCAAACATAAACCTATAAGTAGCAACATAAAAGAAACTGAAGTGGTCTCTACATGTTTTCTAGAGATGTGTATATATATAAATACCCTACATTTCTAACTGTTCTGAAGGTAGAGATAACCTGGGGAGTTGAAGAAGGTCCGGGCCAATTTATGATCTGTAGTTACATCTTTAATTTCTTTAATGACGTCAATCAGCCTTCCGACGACTGGAGGAACCCGTCTAAAACCAAGAATCCTTACAAAAAAAAAAACAGCAGAAAGAGGCAGAAAGAGCGTGAGACTGGGTTACAGATGTTTTAGCCAAGCTACACTTTAAAAGTTAACATCATTACTTCTCACTTAACATTAGTAAACTTCATTATTTAATAATATTCTAAGGATTTAACTCCTTTTAAATGTCATTTAGTACAGTTGTAATTTTGAATGAAAGATTCTATAGCTAAATAAACTTGAGCAGACCAATTCATAATATGTAACTCGCCACTCACTGAAGTTTATTTTAGCTGCTGTATCTTCGAAGATTTAACTTAAATAATGTAGCACCATATTAACCCATGCATCTTCTCTATTGGTTCCTGGTGTCATCAGTATTTGTATTATGGGCATGTCCCTATCACTGTCTCACCATCAGTGTGCGGTAATTTCTGCCTCTGCAGCACCCTCTCAGGTTCAACTGTGCTACAGGCGAGGATGATGTGTCTTTTGTATTTTGGTTTGCAGACACATCACAATATGCAGATCAGCCCCCCCTCTCTGGCATCCAACCATCTGTGTCTCACCACCATCAGTGGCACACTGCTCAGCCCAAATCAGCTCTTCCTTCTGGCTCGCTCCTAAACCCATACATCACCCAGTGCCCCTCCCAAGCTAATCCTCCCCCTTTTTTTTTTTTTTTTTTTTGCATTTTTAAAATTTGAGCTGAAGATGGAGTCAGCTAAAATCAGGGGGTTTAGTTTAGTTACTCTTAATAAAACAAAAACACAGGCTAGTCTTGCCTGTATAAGCAACAGTTACTCATATTCTTTAGCTATTCTTTAACTGATTGCCCAACAGTTACAAATTAGAAGTTAAAGTAACTATGCTATTTAAACTAAATTTAATAAATACTGGCTGAATGTAAAATACTGGATATAGATGTTGGCTGTAGGAAATGTATACTTATTTAAGCTTGACCACAGGTGCCTTATATTTTGCCCATGGCGATAGAGAGAGAAACAGGAGGCATTAGGTTCACTGAGGTTTATAGGATGTGTCCTTGGTGTACCTGTCCAGGTGAAAAGCTGCGATCTCAGCATTGTGCCTCTCAAAGTCCGAGAAATAGTACAGGTTCACATTGGTCTCCTCGTGCCTCTGTTGTCTGCAGTAAAAATAGAACACGGCTGATGAGGCAATAAGCCTAATTATAGCCTATTATAGTTCACTGCAACACTGAAGGACAGTATCAGTTCCTGTTACCTACAGCATCTGCAAAATTCACTAGAACACTTTCCCTATTCAGCTGCTCATGAATCACAATATTATCTCATGGTGAAGGACAATTAAAGGTGCGCACGGCTACCACACATGCTCAAAAACATGGACAGGCATAGACATAGTTGTTATATCAGTTACTTTGCATGTTAATTTTAGTTTAAACATTACACTTAGGTGAATAAAACTGATTTGTATTTAGAATTCTTTCTGATTTCATTTAAGTGAAACAGATTTAAAAACTACCATACCATACCAACCAATCGATTTGTCTTAAAGTTAATTTTAATTTCTTACAAAATGCAGGAGTATATCGTCGCCGTCCAATGAAAAACACTTATCTCCATTTTTGTCGATTTTTAGTTCACTACATAATTTGAACAGACAAACTGTCCCTCACACTGTGCCAAAATTTCTTGATGAACGGACCAACAAAAACTCTTCCAAATAACTTTCATTGAAAGTTTACAGGGGTTTTTTCTCTCTCTTGTAAAGTTGCTGTTTGTTTTTTTCGAGATAAGTGTTTTTCATTGGACAGTGGCGACATGAAGTATATGGTTTTGATAACCTGTTACTTGTAAAAGTAGATGTTGTCATTAGGCAATGAAAATGTGAAGCAAGCATAGTAAAAACACATTTTTAATAAGTACCATATTTTTCGGACTATAAGGCGCACCTAAAATTCTTTAATTTTCCAAAAAATCGTCAGCATTCCTTATAATCCGGTGCACCTTATGTATGAAATCTACCGCTCAGGTTGTAAGGAGCATTTACATTTAAGGTTTTTAGCAGGCGCCCTTATCCAGAGCCAATTACAACAGTGCTTCGATGTTACTTCAAATATCCAAAGCTAGTTTGTAGACTAGGATCAAGGGATACACAAAGCTTGATCATGTTTAGAACCTTAGGAACATTTTTTTTTTGGATTAGTTTAGGAACTCTTTGAAAAGATGTGTCTTCAGTCGACGTTTGAAAACCGTGAGTGACTCTGCTGTTCTGACAACAAGTGGAAGTTCATTCCACCACCTTGGTGCCAGCACAGAGAAGAGTCTGGATGTTTGTTTTCTGTGTGTTTTGAGGGATGGAGGTTCGAGCCTCCATCTGGCTTTGACCATTGCCATCAAGTATGAGCAGTGAAGATAATCTCATGAATTACAGAGTATTAGGGAGTTAGCACTGCTAGCCACAGCTGGGAATTGCTGTTAACCAGGTCTGGCTAGCTCTACTATCTGGGGCTGAGTAGCACTGCTAACCGGGGCTGGTTGCACAGCTTACCACGGCTGGCTAGCGCTAGTAACTGGGGCTGGCTAGCACTGCTAACTGCGGCTGGCTATGCTGCTATAAATGATTCAGTAACTTAAGTGAGCCCATATTCATGCCTCGAGGGATTAAAAAAGGCATGAGAGGGCAGAGACTGTCGTCATCATCATTGTTCTGTACAGCAACAAACGTGTGTGAAATGTACGTACTGTACGTGTTGGACTTACTTCATAGGCTTGAAAAGAGCCTGTCCGTAGTTCGGGAACGTCATCACCAACTTGAGCTGGGTTCCTCCTGTCTTCTGAACTGAAAAAGAAATGCATTAATAAAAGCAAAATTACATCAGGAAAACACAGAACGGGAGATTGTTGTATTTGGGATGGGGTGTGTGTGTTTGGACGTCTCTATATTTTTTAAAGGTGATAGTTTCTATCCAGATATAATCCTGATATGCACTGATCTTTTATTTTACGATTAAAACTACCTGCTTAATGTTGATTAATGTAGATCTTTAAAGTCCTGTAAGTGATGGAATGGGACCTTCATGATCATGAGCCTGAGTCTTTGGCAGCCATGACCAGTTAGTTATCCTTTCGTGGAGCAGTTTTGGTAAGAGGGGTACCTCACAAGATGTGCCTGATATTCTGCACTGTGATGGTGGGGTAGTGGTGGGGGAAGCACCAGCAGCATTTACTTGAATATATGTTCTGTTAAATTTACTATCAGTTTTTTAAATTTTCTTAATTTTTTTTAATAAATAAGATGCACAATTTTTACTAACATTTACTTCCTTATTTTACTGCTGAAATGTGTGATAACTGTGGATTTAAATCAAAAAGTTGCTTTTGTTTACATTTTACACAATTAACTTGTGTTTAGCTAATTTACTAACCCCTTATAACATTTTTTATTAATGTTTTTCATGACCTGGGCAGGCTTTTTAAGATGTTTCCCAGCAGTATGATGGGTAATGCAGCAAGAAGCTTATTCCCTGCAGGAACGTAACAGTATTAGACTTTATCCTGAAGTACATTTTTTGTCATCTGATGTCATGACCAACGTTCAACTTGAAATGAACGTCTATTGATGTTGGTGGCCAGTTGGGTTGGGTGTTTCTTTATTGTGAGGTGTGACTTCATGCTGAGCTTGATTGATATTCTAGTGAAATGGAGAAATAGTCCACCAGAAATGTTACTAGCAGTAGCTACAAAGAAAATGCACTAGCAATCCTCTTTCTCTTTTTTGTATGTTAACTGTATACTCAAGGGAGGAAAACCCTTGTTGACAAGATTACATACTGAAGGTCAGTGGATGTGGATGTTCCAAACACTCAGTACAATTTAAGTAATAAAGCTGGTTAAAGTACATTAGTAAACATAACTTAAACATAACATAAGCAACAAGAAACTGAGAAAAGGGAACACTTTTTTCAGTATAACCTCCATGAGCAATTCCATCTTTTTTCCACTAGGGGTTTCTGTACTCCATCTCTTTTTTAATGGTTTGCTCAACCACTACTTTTTCACCATTTTCATCTTTCTTTCCCTTTAGGAACTGTAGGAGCTCCTACAAAATCTGAACAGTCAGCGAGGTACTATAACTGTCACTGTTACTGTTAGCTACCTGCACTGACGATGCGGCTGGTTGCTATCTGCTTAAGGAGCACAGGCAGGTTGTCGTCTCTGTGCTGGTACAGCTGCCAGCGGGAGATGCCCAGATGGAACTGGAGCCAGGACGGGTGGGTGTTTGCACTGCTGTTCCAGTCGATGTGGTCGTAGCCCTCCTTGCTGTTACTTATCCTGAATGGGAGGAGGATAAAGTGACAGAAACATTTAATGTGTCTTGTCAAAGTAAAGTGAGAGCGAGAAGAGAGGAGAGGCTTAAATTACAATCAGTCAGAAAACTGTAATTTAGAACCATAAGTATTTAAACAGCAGATCTATTTTTGTAATTTGCCTTTACTGTATTACCTCAGTTTAAAATGAAGCAATCTAGACGGCTATGGTAAAACAGCAGGTAAATGTGACATAAATCTTATCTTTTACACCATGTGACACAGATGTGTTGTTTTTATGGCAGTGAGATATTTCCAGTTCCGATTTTGGCCACTTTAATGTGGTATTGAAATCCAATACATACAGTGTGGAAAATAAGTATTTGATACACTGCCGATTTGTCAAGTTTTTCCTCCTACAAAGAATGGAGAGCTATGTAATTTTTATTAAAGGTACAGATCATTGTCGTGCTGAAAGAGCCAGTGATGACCAATCTTCAATGCTCTTACTGAAAGAAGGAGGTTGTTATGGCAGCAGATCCAGTATCTGTGTCATTCAGGATTTAAGAGCACTGAGAAAAGTAATAGACGCGTGAAACTGTGAGTTCAACAAAAAAGAGTCTTTATATAAGAAAAATGTAAATCCAAAATCTTCTTTTTTACACTTTTCTTCCAATAATTCCAAACACAGTAAGCACGGTCAAAAAACTGTGTGAATTTGTGCTCTCCAATCCTTCACTCAATCAGCTAGTGCTCTACCAGCTCAAGAGCATAATTTGCTCACTATCAAAAAAAGAGTCCTGAATTAAAATTACTGTTCAATTAAACTGACATTAGGATTACCTACATGAATTAACACAATTATTACAAAATACTCAAAGACAAATAAAACAAATATGAAATCTTATTTATGGCTCTAACAGAGGTTATTGGCCAAAATCCTGCAAATACATTCAATTTGTACGGTCTATTATTGAATAGAATTTGTTTCATTTGACGTGTTTTTAACTGGTGTTTAGTATATTGTTAGGAACTTCTTCAGTCTAACCACCTGCTTTTTCTCAGATGTTACAGTTAAAAATACAGGTGGCAGCTATTTCCATAGGGCATCCCAAGATGCATTGCTTTCCACAGTTTTACAGTTTCTCAATAAAACAGTTTCTGTATGCTTTTACTGTACATATACAGCCATTGTGTTTGAGGGTCTGTGTGGCTAAACAAAAAGTCTCCATCTGGATTTAAGTAAGTAAATGGTGTGGGGTTGATTTTGCAGTTGGTCTGCAGGTCTAGGTTCAGCAACAGTATGTGCTTTGCTAGTATTGACCCACGCCCTTGATTGGGCAGAGAAGAAGAAAGAGGGGGAGCGAACTCAGAGTATTTGGGATGGAGTTCGGGGCAGCTTCGCTGTAAAGCGTGAAGCCGAAGCCCCCCCTCTCATTAAGAGAAACATGAGAAGAGAATAAAATTAAAGAAGGAGGAAGATGGGGAGGAGGTGGGTGCGAGGTTTGTTCAATGAGTAGGTAGAGAGGAAGTGACGGTTTAAATAGGGATGGAAGTGGGAGGAGTGAGGGCGTGGCTCACTCCCAAAACTTAGTTATGACACATAACTCCACTAAAAGAATGAGGTCAGCTGACTACCTGAATATACTGAATATAGACCAGGTTATTCCATCAATGGATTTTTTCTTTTCTTCCCTGATGGCACAGGTATATTCCAAGATGATAATACCAGGATTCATGGTGCTGTAATTGTGAAAGAGTTCAGGGTTCAGGAAGCATGAGATCATCATTTTCACACATGGCTTGAGAGAGTTCACCACAGAGTCCAGACCTTAACCTTATTGAGAATCTTTGGGATGTGCTGGATGGAGAAGAGCTGCTTTGTGCAGTGGTCAGATTCTAACATCATCAATGCTGCTGCAAGATCTTGGTAAAAAAATAATTAATGCAATGCTGGATTGAAATAAATCATGTGACTTTGTAGAAGCTTATCGAAACAATGCCACAGTGAATGCATGCTGCAATCAAACTTAAAGGCGGTCCAACCAAATATAAGAGTTTGTGACCTTTTCTTGCAAAACAATATACAAATACAAACGCTCTCACCACTGCGCTGCATTTTGCTCCTCTGACCCCTTCGTTCGGACCTTCAGCAGCCAGTCCTCGTCGGGAGAGGGGGGAAGGTGCAGGTTATACAGCGGGTGAGAGAACAGAGCCTCCAGGCTGGAGAGGTCCATCACCTCCACATGCTCCTCGTGTGCTCCTCGTCTCTCAGAGTGGGTCAGGCTGGTGGAGGTCAGGTTGGTGTATGGCTGACAGCCGGGGGGCTGAGGGGACTTGCAGGATGGGGGGTATAAAGACAGGATGAACGAAGCCACCAGCATGTGCAGAACCAACGACACACACAGCAACAAGGCACACATACCCTGCAAGCGGCGATACCGACATGCTCTCATACCTGCAGGGAGAGAGAGAGAGAGAGAGAGAGAGAGAGTTCTGTTACTTTTCAATTAGAGCCATCTACTGTATTCTATCTACTGTAAATTATTTCAACAGCATTTAACTGCTATTTTACATTGCTTCTACTCTATAATGTACTGTAACAAAATATTTTCTATAATGGCTTGAAAAAAACTGAAGCAACAGTTTGCACTGTTAAATCGGCACAGTTATATTCATTCCATTCTCAGTCAGCATAAACTGACTCTTCTCAGTAAAGATAATGGTAACTTGCTCTTATTCCCTACAACACTGCAGAAAAACAGTGAAGCATTACATAAAATATAACTGAATACCCAAGGCAAGCAACGGTGTACAAGACTACACACTTGTACAAATGTTTCTTGTAATTTCGCATTCTTTTTCAATAATATATCTGGGATATCTGGGACACATCCATTATGCAAATAAAGGCCATCAGAGGTCAATAGGAAAAATGCAACTTTTGAAATATAAATTCTAATATTTATTTCAGCCAAACAAAGGTAGAGCAAATTGTTGCTTCAAATGTAAAAAAGTAGATTCTAAATGTTACTTTTTACAGTCTGTTATTAGGGATAGAATTTAGGAAGCTTCTACATGTGTTGTTTAGTCTTCAACTTTTTTGGGAAACTTCTTTATCCCTACCACCTGTTTTTTTTTTTATGTTACTGTTATATATACATGTCGCAACTATATTCATAAGCGTTCGTATCACCCTGATTTTCGGATAGGAGGTTTGAGGGGTACCCAAAGAATCTAGCCCCACCATTTGCCTTAAAGAGCCACTACACCCTATACCATATTTTTTTTTACATTAATAGCTGAAATGTGTTTCTTTGAAGTGATGAAATGTACCAGTCCTGTTTAACTTTTTTGTAAACAATTCTTTACCTTTAAAAAAACTATTTCTGCCTCTGCAGCGCCCTCTCAGGTTCACCTGTGCTATAGGTGTCATGTCCTTGCCCTGTTGCCCGTCTGTGCTCATGTTTCTCTGTGTTTTGTTTACCTTTTCTGCGTGTCTTGCATTTTTCCAGGTTATCCTGTGGGTTCCTACTGTGTCCCGCCTATAGTTTATTACTTTCACCTGTGTTCATTTGTAGCTCCCCCCCTTAAAAGTGTTTGTAGTCCAATGTGTATTTATAGCCCGTGTGTTTCCTGTTCCTGTGTCGGTTCTTGTGCGTGTTATCATCTGTTATGTTTGCGTCTGCCCATGCACTCTGTGTTTCTAGTTTTCTTCTATTGTTTATTTTTGTCTTTTGTCTCCTGTATCACAACCCTTGTCAATAGGTAAGTATGATGTATTTGTGTACTTTGTTAAACAGACACATCACAACATGCAGATCAGCTGCAGCTCAGCCAAATCGCTCTCTCTTTGGCCATGCCTCTAAACCCATACATCACCCAGTGACCCTCCCAAAGTACCCCTCCAATTTTTTAGCCTTTTTCAAATTTGAGCTGAGGGTGAAGTCAGCAAAAATCAGGAGGTTTAGTTACCATTTAAAAAACTGTGAAAGAAATTGAGGAATTTCCAGGAGGGTTAGGGTCTCATATCAGAAAGAAAAAGAATAACTTAGTTTCAAATCAAACACACAAACTATATTATTTACAGAGAACAGATTTACAGTGATACATCTTTTCCGCAAATAAGACATTTTTACAGATTTAAGGCTACCGCCCTGTTCATAGGATATCACAAGATGCACAGTCTGCCATGGTGTAGCGGGCCACGATGAATCTGTTCAGAGTTAATGAGTTAATGAACGTACCTGACTCTGTTGCTCTACTCGTCTTCACTGAAAGCTCTCGACAGAAAAAGGAAAGTTCTGGTGCCTCTCACTGCTTTATTCCATCTGTTTGTCCATCTTCTGTCCCACAGAGGAGAGGAGCACTGCCAGGTTAGAGCGATCTGAACTGATCTGTGTTTACTTTTCCCTGTTATCACTCTGCCCATGTCTGCAGAAGTAGCAGTGTTTTATACACCCGACATACATTACATTACACAGAAGTGTTAAAGGTGTTTTTTTCACCACACACACAAAGTTACACTGTAAAATGTACAGTAAGTTATCAGCATAAACGTTGGCAATAAAGGATTGTAAAATTACAGTAATAAACTGTAAAGCATATTATTGTATACAAATAAGAATAGTAATTTACTGTAAACTGGTTTTCTCCATTAAAGGTACAGAGAGTCCCAATGGCCAACAGAAAGATCAGAGGTATTAAAAATCTTTATAACTGAGAGCAAAGTGAGACAAGCTAATAGAATAAGGCTGGAAGGCTGATGAGTGTCTGCATCTATAGGTCTGATGAACAGAGAATTACCATGACAACCCTGCACACTAAGAAAATTAAGTACAGATTTGTACTTAAAAGGGTACAAAGCTTGTCGCTGGGGCTGTACCTTATATTGAGGTACAAGAAAGTACCTTTCAGTGAAAGTCCTTTTTTGTACCCATGGTTTTTTGTGCCAGTAAAGATTATAAACATTATCATCAACTAAATATGGCTCAAAAACTTGATGATCCAAAATTGTCTAGCTTTCAAATAAAAAATGTGCAATTTAAATATATATATTGTTTATTAGTACAGTGATACAGAATACTGAATGTACCTTTTGGCTGCAGGTTAAATGGTACAAATTTGTACTTATTGCTGTTAGAAATGACTTTGTACTTCAGAGGGAACAAATCTGACCCCGTAAAGACCAATATTATACCTTTGAGGGTACAATTATGAAGAGTGTACCTTTGAGTACAAAAAAGTACTCATATCGTACCTCTGTTTTTTGGAGTGTGTGGAGGTTGAGAAGGATTTAAGAAAGGCTCTGGTACTGGGATCACAGGCCTTCTGCTCCTGAGTTTATACAATCAGAAACTCTTAAGGATGTTCACATTGCAATGCAAGTGTGATGTGTCTAAATGCTGTAATGCAAATGAAGAAAATCTCTGTCTCAGCTTTTATGCCTCTCTGTTTTCCACCAGCATTGTGTCCTCCTCCATCATTCCTCCTCTAAATGTGTTCGGGCCATATTGTGTTTGTGCCACCAATCAAGTGGCAGTTACAGCTCAAGTGGAGAAGAAAACAGAATGTCAGTGCCAGCTTGAGATGTGTTGATACAGTGTGTAGAGTGTAGTGGAGCAGAGGGGAAGAACATTTCAGAGAGCAGAGATTAAACATGCAGAAGGAGCTTTATCCATTATACAGCTGTTCACTGCACCACAGAGCTAAACACAGAAAAAAAAAACTGGGTCAAAGAAACACTGCAGAGAGCAGGTGAATTCCTTGCTTACACACACTTTACTCAACTCAGCAGTTTTCTGTTGCCAGTAAAACATTCAACACAATTGATCCACTACACAATGGAACAGTTACTACTACTCCAGCACCTGCTGAACCTACCTGAAGATTTTATTCCAGTTAGATAGGGCTTTGGATTTGTCTTTCAGTTTATCCTCTTGCACAGTTCTCTCTAACAGTTTTCTTGTACTTGTAGATCTCTTCCTCCATGTTTTTTTTTTGTAACTGATGTTTCTTAATTCCATTAGAACTGACTCATATCTCATATTTCTCTGAACAGTCCGTGCTGTGTGACCGATATGCACACATCATCACTTCATGTGAAGTTTCGGTTTCATCCTCATGAGAATCGTAAGATGTTCAGGGTGAAAAGTGGGCTTATCACAAAAAAATTGATTTAGCCGCACTGAAAAAGTAGCATTATTCAGCCATGAACAGTCGGCCCTTTCTATAAACTTTAAACCTTTAAGCTATTTTATTTCACTTTGAGGCAACAGTTGAGTCCTATGGCCACATTCAGCCATTTCATCAGAAACACTGAACGGTTGTGACACAAGTCCTTTAATATTATAGGAACAGAGGCATTATGCCCAATTAAACCCTTATTCACAGCTAAATACTGTCTACTCAACATCTACTCACCGTCTACTCACTGTCTACTGACGTCCATTTCTCTGTGTTTTACCCTGGGCATTGGTCACAGTCCTGTTCCTAAAAAGTCCTATTCCTAAAAAGCTAATTAAAGTCTAAGACATCGATAAGAGCTTAAACATTTTGGGTGACCAACATTTGCATAGTGTTTCTTTTCTTTTTTTCACTTCCATGAGGTTGCTCTTTACAGGACAACTGAAAGAATAATGCCAAGAGTGGGTGAAGTTGGCATAAAAGCACAAGAACTGCAATTTTAGTGTAAAGCAGGAATAGTGCTTTTAGTTTAGCAGAATTGGTTTAGGGAGTGATGCCTAAGTTTCATGTTGTGGTCATTGTGTCTCAAGCACTAGTATTAGTGTGTAAACAATCGAGAAAATACCACTCTAAAATGGAGGTACAGGGTTCTTCTTCCCTGATGGTAGAAGATACTGTGCTACACCTCTGAAAAGGGATGTGCTTTTTGATTACACTTACCTGACTTCACAGTCTATACTCTCTGATGAAAGGCTGTTTATTGTTTTCTTTTTCTCTTCATATTTTTCAATTGTGAACTTGTAAATATCTGTGACTAAAATAAAGGTGAGTGTGTATGTGTGTGTGTGTGTGTGTGTGTGTGTGTGTGTGTGTGTGGTGTGTCTTGTGAGAGTGTGTATGGTGAGTGTGTGTATGTGTGGGCAGGCTAAATGGGCACTGTGACCTGACCCTGTGTGTCTCTCAATCTGAGTCAGATTGCTACACTCTGTAAACAAAATCTGTGTCCAAACTCCACAAAATGTAATGCTGTAATGCAATATATTACTCTAAACTATTTAGTACAGCACCGGTGTAGGGGTGGGGTAGTTTTAAAGCCCTAACACCCCCCCCACACACACACCCCCACAACATGTCTGTCCACAGATTCATCTAAAATGTAATTTAGATTATATATAAATAAATAAAAAGATTTAAAAAATGATTATTTTGAGTTCTTTTGTGTATAAAATGATAAATGAACAGCATTCAAAACAGCATTTTATAAACTCATGTTCACATGACACTGAAAATACTTACACTTTAAAAATACTGTAAATAAATGTATTTATATGAAAAGAAAAAAAGGCCTTTGGGTGAGAGACTGTTGGAGAGGGGGAGGGGTGAGAGAGAGACAGATAACCAGAGACGGATCTGGATGCCCAGATGGTTTGGCAGTAGAGACAGTGGAGTCATTGGACGGAGAACCAGAAAACGTGAAATGTCAAAATTCTCCCACTGTAAACCTGGAAAAAAAATTATTTACTTGAATAATTTAAGGTAATTCAAGTAAAGTTTACTGAAAACCTGAGTTAATTAGACCTAAAACATGTATTTAGTTACAATCCCTAAACTATAAGTAAATTTAATAGATTTTTTTATGTATATAAATTGTTTTACACAGCAATTTTAATTGTATTTTGATTTTTGTGGTCAGGTGAATAAAAGAGATTTATATCCAGTCTTTCTTTTAATTTAGCGATAATTGATTCAATTTTATGTATCTAATATCTAATTTTATCTCTCTGTTTTTCTCCAAGTTACTGACTGCCCACCTGTCCAGCCTGATACTCATGGATGTTGGACCCTCAGGTTTTGATAATGTATGTAATAATGCATATTTTTGAATCGCTGGGCTTTTTTATTTGTGGGCCGCCGCGTCTTTGTCTGCGCCGCCTATTGGAGACATGGTGTTTCTGCATGTCTATGTGATCCAGCGGCTCCCAGTAGTGTATAATGACAACGCATTTGGTTTGTATTTGGTTTGCAAGTGCTGTATTGTTGCTAGGTTACCTGTATGTGGTGGAGTAATACATGGAGAGCTTCAGTTACAGTGCATTACCAGCTACTAATGTCAGCTTACAGAGTGCATTTCACTGACCCTGCACTGACCCTGCAATGTGATTGGCTGAGAGGCGTTTTATGATAGATAGATAGATAGATAGATAGATAGATAGATAGATAGATAGATAGATAGATAGATAGATAGATAGATAGATCATCTATCTATCTATCTATCTATCTATCTATCTATCTATCTATCTATCTATCTATCTATCTATCTATCTATCTATCTATCTATCTATCTATCTATCACTCATAAAACGCCTCTCAGCCAGTCACATTGCAGGGTCAGTGAAATGTAAGCTGACATCACTCAAATTCACAAGTAAGATATGTAGAGTTGTTAATCTCTTTTAATGAATGAAACATTGGCTCATTGCTCCTGGTATCATTTGCAGGCATGTTCTCTCACAAAATGATGAATGCATGTTTCAATTAGTTAAAAGTTAAAAACAAATGTAATTATACACCACTGCAGGCACTGTATTTGTCAGCCAACACAAAACCACACTGAGCAGCAAAGTAGTCTACAACACAAAGGCTAGCTAATAAACTACTCCACTGACTCTGGTCCTTTAGGCTGCTCTGTACACTGTCTGGGGTGCTTGCTGTGAAAATGTGCTAACTAACCCTTTATTGGAAGCTTTTTTTTATTATTTTTTTTATTGTTTTCTTCTAGCTGTATAATAGTGGTCAGGGTCAGGGTATGGCTGTGCTGTACATTACATTACATTACATTTGGCAGACGGTTTTGTCCAAAGCGACTTACAATAGTCAAATACAAAAGTAATAGAAGTTAAAGGTAAAACATTTTTAGATAGGGCGTAAAGGAGGTCGAAGGGAATAATAGGATAGAGGAGTGAAGGAGGGGAAGAAGGAAATGAGGTTAGAAGTAGTTAGTGTGTTAGAGGTGTTAGGAGAGTAAGTGCTCTTTGAAAAGCTCTGTCTTCAGGAGTTTATTAAAGATAGCAAGAAATTCTCCTCACCTGGTAGTGGAAGGTAGTTAGTTAGAGGTGTTAGGAGAGTAGGTGCTTTTTGAAGAGCTCTGTCTTCAATAGTTTCTTAAAGATAGTGAGAGATTCTCCTGATCTGATAGTAGAAGGTAGTTAGTTAGAGGTGTTAGGAGAGTAAGTGCTCTTTGAAGAGCTCTGTCTTCAGGAGTTTATTAAAGATAGTGAGAGATTCTCCTGATCTGGTAGTAGAAGGTAGTTAGTTAGAGGTGTTAGGAGAGTAAGTGCTTTTTGAAGAGCTCTGTCTTCAATAGTTTCTTAAAGATAGTGAGAGATTCTCCTGATCTGATAGTAGAAGGTAGTTAGTTAGAGGTGTTAGGAGAGTAAGTGCTCTTTGAAGAGCTCTGTCTTCAGGAGTTTATTAAAGATAGTGAGAGATTCTCCTGATCTGGTAGTGGAAGGTAGTTTGTTCCACCATTGGGGAACTCTGTATGAGAACAGTCTGGATTGCTTTGTGTGAATGTTTGTTTGGTAAAGCGAGGCGACGTTCATTGGAGGAGCGCAGCGGCCGGGAGGTAGCGTAAGCCTTCAGGAGCGAGTGCAGGTAGGAAGGAGCCTGTTCTGACATCACCTTGTAGGCGATTGTAAGAGCTTTGAATTTGATACGAGCATCAACTGGTAGCCAATGGAGCTCAATGAGCAGTGGGGTGACATGTGCTGTAATCTCGAGTCTTTTAGTTGGTGTTGCTTTTACAATGTGTGACTGATCCGTGGCACGGGTTCACTAATTACACAGTCCTTCATGTTTTGTTATGAATACATGCAATAACTAAACGCATGCACAAAACTAGCAATGTTTTTCAGAGGATATGTTGGTTGGACACATGGTTCCTCTCTTCCTCATGGCGTGATCACATCATCTGTCGCTAGTCACTAGATGCTGGGTGTCTGTGACTCGTCTGTGAACACGAGCGTCTTTCAGTAGATCACACTACACCACAGAGCGACACATACTGGGCTAAAACTGAGTCAACTAGGCATTAGAATGGAGTCAAAGGAATCTCACGTGTAGAACAGCAGCCTGGGTCATGGGAGGACTGCGTGTGTGTTTTGAGGATTAGTCAGGATTTTCAATTCCTGGATAGATTTACAGCAGGCCAGCAGTATTTAGGTCACATGTGAGATTGTGTGTGTATGTGTGTGTGTGTGTTTATGGGGTTGGGGGGGGTTGGGCAGTGTAACCTGATATTAATTTAGAACGATTAGCACGGTGACTGAGTTCTAATGTGTGATTGCTGGGGTTGCTGTGCTGATCTAGAGATAGCAGTTAATTATCTGATTTTGCATTGTTAATTACAGCTGATTATAATCGAAAGTATTTTGATCAAAATTAATTTGTACATGTTCTGGGTTTACTCTATATTCCACTCTCTATATCCCATAACTGAGTAAATACATACTTCATACATACTGTATTTGTGCACTGAGCTTTTGGCATTGCAGGACAAAAAAAGCTTTATCCAGATTATGACTATGAAAATCGAAAAACGTGAAAGGATGGGCGCAGAGTGGTCCAACGGTCTAAAGCGCTGCCACTATGAGCAGGAGGTTGCAGGTTCAAACCCCCGCTCATGCAGCTTTGCCATCAAGCTGCCGGTGCTCAGAGGGAGCACAATTGGCCCTGCTCCCTACAGGTGGGTAGATGGCGCTCTCTCCCCACATCACTAAAGGGTGATGTCCACAGCACAGGGCGTCTGTGAGCTGATGTATCAGAAGCGAGTCGCTGTGCTTTCCTCTGAGCGCGCTGTGATGCTGCTCGGCAATAATACTGCATCAGCAGCAGCTCGAAAAGAAGCGGTGGTTGACTTCAAACGTATCGGAGGAAGCATGTGCTAGTCTTCACCCTCCTGGTGTGTTGGGGCATCACTAGTGATAAAAGAAGTCCTAATGAGAGGGTTGGGTAACTGGCTGTGCTAAACTGGGGAGAAAATGGGAAAAAAAAGTGAAAGGATGACAAAAGCCCTATCCAGGCAGGATTAGTTTCTCAGGGGGTCCTGGGGTAATTTTCTCCTTTATGAGGGGGTCCTCTGTGATTTTATTGCTGTCCGGAATGACCATTTATGTGTTTTTCTCAGACATGCTCTAAGAAAATTACAGGCTGAACTCTCATTTTAGTCCTGTCCGGACTGACAGCTCTGAGTTTCGTCTCATCGCGTTTAATAAACATATATTAAACATATATTAATATATTAAAAACACAACAGCGAGTGGAACTGGAGGAGCTACTGAGCGCCAAAAAAACTCACTGGTCCTCCTGTTTTTTCAATTGCAGTCCAGATGCAGGAGTTTTATCACTGAGTAGAAGTGTGAAATATTTTTCACAAACGTCCCCCTAATAAACTAATCCCGTCCAGATAGGGCTAAAGAATACATTAAAGATTTTGAAATCAATTCAATTAGGTTCAATTTATAAATTGTTTCAAAATTACAGATACATAAAATAAATAATAGTAAGTAGAATAAATCATTAAGAATTACAACTATGTTATAATTACACTGACAGTTGACTGTCTGCATGATTAGTTGCTTGTTTTTTTACACCTGTGGCTATTGAAGTGATTGGAACCAGATCTTAATGATTTGAACGTGTGACCAAAGGTTTTGAACAGGGATGCAAGAATACTAATTCTGGTATCAGTATCTGGTCTGATACCACACTAATGTACTAATACTTATACCTGATGCACACTGCTGCACTAAAGAACAGGGGTGAGTTTCCCGAAAGCTTGGTAACGCTAAGAACTTCGTTAACTAATACTTAAGATTGATCGTTAAATAAGGAGTTTTTCCCAAAACATTATGTAAGTAAAGTATTACGTAAAGTTGTTATTCTTAAAGTACTTCTTTAGGTGTTTTCCGCATGCAGTTCAACACCTTAAACACCAGGTGCCGCCAATTTTGAGGGAGAAAAAATATTTTTTCTGTGGTTTAATATATTATATTATATTATATTATGTTATATTATATTTGAATTGACCAATAAAACCCACGAATAAATAACTAAAATCAAGATTAGCGATGGTAGAGCTTTTGACATTAATACTGCAAAGTAATCAATGAATTGCTGCAGATGTTGCTCACGGTCTAAACAAAGCTGCTGTCTCCAAGTCTGTGCATTCACCAGGCCGGGGATTACAGGACAACAAAATAAATATCCATGCTATTAGGAATATTCCTGGTACCGTAGATCCGGTGCACAGGACGCTTGTGGTGTCTTTAATCACACCTGCACTTATTGTAAAGCGTACTCTGCGGTAAATGTGCAGAGAATATTTAATCAGGTGCTTCTAACCAACATTGTGGACGTTCATCATTGTGGTGTGTCAACTTGCAAATATATATATATATATATATATATATATATATATAAATATATATATATATATATATATATATATATATATATATATATATATATATATATATATATATATATATATATATATCAATACATCAATAAGCAGGTGATGTCACCTGTTTCAGTGGTGTCTATTTCAGGGATCAAAAAGAGAGGAATAGAGATGGTGGGATGAGATAAGGACAGAATGGGGAGTGAAAAGAGCTTGACTGTATTATTCTGTGTGTGTGTGTGTGTGTGTGTGTGTGTGTGTGGCTGGAAAAGACGTCATCCTTAGTAAATAATACATGACATGGCTTTCATTTCCCAGTGTGACTATGAGATAAAGTCAGGGAGGAGAGAGCAGGAGAGAGAAAGAGGAAAGGGGGCGAGAGACATGATATAACATGCTAAAATGAGGTCTGAGCAGGGGTCCTGAATGAGATGATTAACACACATTCATAATTTAACAGCAGGAGCAGAAGGGAAAAGGGCGGTGAGGATGAGGAGGGAGAGTCTGTGCTTCATCATGGCTTCAGCAGTGAGCTGTAGAAAAGCTTCTGTGTGTTGAAGTGGAAGTTGCTGTTTATAGCACTGTACTGTTCTGTGCTTATAATAATGGGTATTTCAGTGTAAATAAAAAAAAATCAACATTATGCGGGAAAAAATGAATCGCTGTTAATCGCTTCAAAATGATTGTATTAATCACAACAATATTCTGTAATTAATCACAATTAAATTAAAATATCTTTCTTACAATGTTTTAAATGTTGATACTTTGTTTTATTTTGGAAGGAAGGTAGTAATAATAGTGGTGTGTGGTTTAGGTCTGGCAGTTTTTATGTGTAAATTTAACACTTTACCCACTGGCTCCTGCCACCATCTACTGTATTTACATACTGGGTTTGTCTTTCCCTCTCTAACCTACCCTGACTGTGTAGTCTTTCCTCTTACAGCACAGTATGTGACACTGTGTATACTTTAAACGTACATGTTGTGCTTGCTTAGCCTCAGTGTTGAAGGTTATAAATTACCACTTTGCTTGAATTAGTGCACACCTCAGGCGACTCTGTTTGTGGCGTGCTTGCAGAAATGGCTTCTTTCACATCACTCTCCCATACAGCTTCTCCTTGTGCAAAGTGCGCTGTATTGTTGACCGATGCACAGTGACACCATCTGCAGCAAGATGATGCTGCAGCTCTTTGGAGGTGGTCTGTGGATTGTCCCTGACTGTTCTCACCATTCTTCTTCTCTGCCTTTCTGATATTATATATATATATATAAGCCAGGGGCCGGCAATAGGTGCCCGCATGAAACATGGCATTCTAAAAAGTGATTTTGTGTTTTAGTCAGGAGAACTAATATTTTCGAGTTGAGTGAACTCACCGGCCAGTACAACTCAATAAAATGAAGAAGAACTTCAACCTGAAAACTTAAAAATGTTTGTTGAGCCAATGAAAAAATGTGATTTCAAACAACTTTAGTAAACTACACGTGTCAATGCTTTTTCTACAGTGCTGGTTCATACAGCTTTCCCATAAGGCTCCTGGCACCATTTATTTGCATATTGGGTGTGGCCTCTGCCTTACTTATCATCTTTGTGTTGTCTGTTGCCCAAAGCTACCCTACACTAGTCGCAAGTTAGTGTGATGTATATGTGTTGATTGCCAGACTTCAGTGTTGAAGGCTGTAAGAGCAAGTTACTTTTGTTCTGTGTTCCTTGTGCTTACAGTATGTTGGCTTGGAGTTACAGAGTTCACTGTTGTGCTGCTGCAGTGTTAAGTTGTCAGTATTGGCAATTCTATAAAAATATACTGAAAATACCTATTGTTTTAGAGAAGTTGAGATTTTGTGTTCTGATTATCTTATTATTTGTGTAATAAACACAAAAACAATCACTTGCTCAACTTGAATATTGTAGTTCTCCTAACATGAAGATTGTAATAGCTTGAACAAAAAAATCAGATCTATGTGAACAAGCAAATATAAGTTGGCTAAACAGATCAATCTCTTTTACAGTGCACTTCTCTGCTGAGTGCACTAAAACTGCCAAGTATGTTGCTTGCAGTGTGTTAGCCACCCTCTAAATAAATACATATTTAGCTATATTTTATTTTTAAACTAAACTACATTTTTAACTATATTTTTATAGTTACTATGCGCCTCTCAGGCTGGTAATGAGCTCTAAATGCCTACCAGACAGATAAGTAGTGAATGCTGTCCAGTGTTGGGAGTAACGGCGTTAAAATAATTACTTTTTTCAGTAACGAGTAATCTAACTAATTACTCTGACTGTAACTATAACGCCGTTACCATTTTCGACACTCCGTTACTGCACGTTACTTTAGCAGCTGAATGAACTTTTTTTTAACTTTGCGCATACAGACAAAGAGCCCTATCATACACCCCGCACAAGGCGTGTAGCGTGGCGCTTTGCCACCGTCAACAGTCTATTTTTAGGCCTTGCACGCGTCCTTAAAATAGCGTTGGACTTTGGAATATATTAACACCGATGGGCGTGGTGGTCTGGAAATGATGTGTGTTGAGGTAAATTTCTGGCGTGTTTTTATCTTGGCGGCGGAAAAAAGCTTAGCGCGATTGCTCACCCTGCGCTCCAAAATACTCCATACCATCACATCTTTACCACATAAAAATAAACCACACCCAGAGCCTTCAGCAATCAACTATGAAAAAATATATATACTTAAAAATCTGCACTGTAACTATAAATTATTATTAGTTATATTTATTTCTGTCAGTTATAAGGATTTATATTTATGTTTAGTACACAGACTAAATAACTGTAACTAGGCATTCTGCTGTTTAAAAATTTCAACAGATGCTTATTCTCACTCAAATGCTGGAGTTTTGAAATGGAAAATTAAAAGAGAAAATAACTTTGACTGAACATAAATTTATTTTAGTTAACTTTGCTATTATTTAACTGAATTTCACTTTTATATCTGAAAAACAAAGCACATTGTCAATCTGGCGCTGGTGCTGCCCGTCAATTATATAAAACTTAAAACATTTGAAATACACAGAAATATAACGCTATATGTTAGCATTCGTTTCTTATCACCAGGGCAAATTTATTAAAATATTAAATATATTAATTCATGAATTAAAATCTCGTCCAGCGCTCTGAAATGTCAGGCACGCAAAGTGGTGCTTGGCGCAGCGGCGCGGCATTGCGCGCAGAATAACCTCTGTCTTCTAAAAAAAGTTTTTATAAATAAGATCTGACAAGTATACTAAAATTAATGTTATTAAACTTACTAAAGCCAACAAATGTACTGTTAATTAATAAAGAGAAATCAGGCAAAATGCGCTGCGCCTCTCTCTCTCTCTTTCGCAGCACAGAGCTGAATTCAGCGCGAGGCTATAAATAATTTACAACTCAGTTCAGTTAAATAAAAATAAGTAAGGACCTGTAAGTTAATCAAATATTGTCAAATATAAAGGATAGGTTGAGGTTTTGGTGAGCTGTTTTCATGATTTGAAACTGAAACTAACCGAAACTTTTATTATTCTGCGCAAAAAGCCTGTGATTGTTTTAAATGAGTTTTTTAATGGATTTAAATGAGTTTTTTTAACGGATTGTTGTTTTTGTCCATTCTTTTGTTTTGTTTATATATACATTTATTTCTTTGAGTGTGGTTTGGTTTGTTTAATTTTTATCCCCAGACGTACTTGTTTTTTCCGTTTTTTTTCAGTATTACATGTCTTAGTAATTTTCTTTGGTCCTGTGGAGTTTTTCGTTTCTTATTTTTTTTTATTCGTTAGACTATATTTTTGTCAACATTTTGGGTTTATTTTTGTTTGTTATTTTTCTAATAATAATAGTAATTACATCATTTATTTTCTTTATTTATTCTTTATTTATTTATTTTTACAGGGCGAAGTAACGCAATAGTTACTTTTACTGGTAACTAGTTACTTTTATAGTGGAGTAACTCCGTTAGTAACTCAGTTACCTTTTTGGAGAAGTAACTAGTAACTATAACTAATTACTTTTTCAAAGTAACGTGCCCAACACTGATGCTGTCATCAAATAAAGGAGATTTTACAGTATTACAGTTACTATTTATCCATTTGTCAAGCATAAATTCCACAGACCTAAAAGCCAAGAAAGAACACTGAGTGATTCGATAGTTTCAGCAGATAACATAAAAAAAAATTGAATGGGAAGTTGAAAAAAAAAAGCCATGATTCAGAAAGTGATGCATTAAAATGTAGAAAGCTTACAGAACTTTCTGACTGTGCAGTTACCAGCAGCAGCAGCAGCAGCACCAGTAATGTATAAAATGACTAAAGCTCTGAATCACAGAGCGAGAAGCAGGTGGAGACTGAACCTGATGAGTAACCGCATGCTGGTGGTGGTGATGAGGGACAGTAAGTGAGGGGGGATTTCACCAGAGGAAGAGCTACTGTAAGTGAGAAGTACATAAAACAGCAGATCACGTTTCATAGTCTCACAGCTTCTATTAACTGGATTTGTGTTGTGGTGAGGAGAAATATGTATCTGCTTTATTGTTGTCAAAATGAACATATAACTACCAAACTAATTTTATAACAGCATAAAAAAAACTAAAAAAGCAAGCAGAGTAAATTACCAACAATTAATCTCCTTATGCGCAGTAAATTCATTTCTGCAAAAAAGGGAGCTAAAGCTCTACCTTAATCAATAAGAGGAGGGGGAACTCTGTTTATTTATATTTATCTTCTCTTTTCTGTTTGTGGAACATAGATAGCCTACATACAGACTTCAGGGTTGTTTAACCCTTGTGTGGTGTGGTGTGAAGGGTTTTCCTTCTACATATATTGCAGATATTAAAATCACTTTTATGTGTGTAATACCATTGCCTTTGTATTATTATCATTATTACTGTGTTATTTTTTATATTTTTTATTATATTTATATATTTTTCCTCATGAAATCCTGGTGCTCTTGAGTCCCCCTGGTGGCTTGGTGGCCTTACACGGCTGCATAATTCGAATATGCTTTGTGCCAGCTCTGCACAGATATAATTATAAAATTTTTAAAATGCAAGTTTTTACTATTACAGATTTACAGTTTCTGTAGTTTCAGAATATAAATAGACTAAAACTGCTGTTTTTAATCAAAGACAAAGGCTTTGATAATAAATATACAATGGCAATATTGAGGTCAAAAATGTCCATATATTGTACGATAAGTCAATAATGTAATTATTGTGACAGGCCTAGGTAGAATTAAAGAAATAAAGCCACAACAGAGTTTTATCAGTATTTTTTTATGTTTTCATCCACGTCACAATATCATCATAACTCCATTACGGTGCAAACAATGCATGAACAAGCACTACATTGACATCACAACTGATCATCATCAACCAATAGCAAAAAAGGAGAAAAAAGAAAAAGAAAAGTGGGTGTGGTCACCCAGACAGGCACTTCCTTATGATTCTTCACTCCGCGTGACACGTGAGAGCGACTGATGAGCTTCTGAAACACGATGACGAAAACATCCCATGGTATACGGAATAAACGCATGAAATACTGCAGCGTACTGCGATTCTTACTCCCACGGCCTTTTGCGTTTTGCAAATTATTTATCAAAAGAACCCTTGCATTTAGATTATAAAAAGAACAAAATATAAGAAGTAATGTAATAATAAAAATATCAAAAATCACGCTGCACATTTAGTGAGTTTAGTACACAGTAAAGGCGGTTGTCGTGGCGGAACTCCAACAAGCATTTTACAAACAACAGTATAAATGTGTAGGAAACAAAAACAAGAACAGAAACATTGCTGAAGCTGTATGCCTGTAGTGGAAAGCAAAGCATGAATGCAGTGAAGGAAAAGAGAGAGAAAAAAATGCAACATTACTTTTCTGCAGTACTCTACTGTGGGCAAGGAGCAGACCGGCGTGAGGGACACATAAATATAGCCATAGAACATTGGACAACACGGATAAAGCTTAGCATTTGTAGCATATGGCTCTGCAGATCCGAAGACACACATGTAGGGCGCACTACCGTTAAAAAAAAGTCATATAAAACGCATTTTGTTGCTCATATATGAATTTAACTTTCCTAAATACAGTGGCATTAATCAAATACTAGATTGGTAGAATTCCAGAGCATGACAGCAAACTATAATAAAAGTAAAAATAATTACATATATTGTTTCTGGGCATGATCTCAGGAAGTGCACATCTTTTCCAAAATTATTAAAAAGCTATTTCTTTTATATAAAAAAATAGTATACAGATGAGCTTAAAAGTCAATAACTAGTACAGATTTATTTAGTACTGCTTTGTTTCTGAAAAGCTTGTTTTTTCTTGATGTTTAAACAGACAGATAATGTTATCTAATGTGATATTAGCAGTTTAAACACAGAAAGTTCTCTAACTGATGTACAGAATGTGTTTTATGTTAAGGATTAGCTCTAAACATAGCCTTTTTGATAAATCTGCCATTGTTTTTGTTTGAGTTTGGTTGTTTCAAGCTCTTGTCTTTTCTTAAAAGCAAGTTATTCATTTTGCCCATTTAGCTAGACCGTGTTTTGTGCCTATTGTGATCAGTGTTAGTCTTATTTAAAAAAAAAAAACATAATCTAAAATATTTAACCAACTACATCTTTGGTGGATGGCAACTAACTGGCCAATATCAGGCAGTAAGATAGATAGCATTGGTTAATCTGGCTAACATTCAATAACAGATCATTTTTAGTAGTTTTAAAATAAGGCAGTAGTTAAACCTTTGCATCAGTCAGCTAACCAGCTATGGTTTGTTCTTACAGTAAAATTCTAAGCAGGTTTTGAGTTTAGTGTATTACACTGACTGTAAACAGCAACATACACAATGAATCACATTACTTGACTAGCTGTTTTAAGCCTTAAGTGTCCTGGTTGAGCTGGACCTGCCATTAAACCCAGTTTGGGAATGTAATCTAAATTTAATTAGCATTATAGTTTGATAATTAAATTATAATTGATAAGACAAATCCAGACCTTTTAAACGGTAGTGCACACAGACACTAATGGACACCAGCCAGCCTCCCTGCCTGCAGATACACACGCATACATACACAAATCCCTGCCAGGCACACATACACAACAGTGAGCATGTATATGAATGTAGTTCCACAGTGGACGTTCTTCACCAAGAAACCCTTCAAAGCCATCCTTCCAATCTTCATGCCATTCCCCAACCCCTTCCCCACAGTGCCACCCCTCACTTCTGGGCCCCAGTCCCACCAGAGCAGGGGTCCACGGGCTCCTTGACAGCCCCCCCGAACACATCGATGTCCCGCTCGATCCAGGGCACCACGTTCCCCTGTTGTGGGGGGTTTCTGCAGGACGCCAAGGCAGCCACCTCCCCCGGTGGCAGCACCCGGTCCCACAGGTTAAACAGTGACAGCTCACCCACCAGAGCCTGAGAGGCATCGAAGCGCCCCCCGAGTGTGTCCTACAGAACAGGGCAGATAAATATATATGTGGATACCATATTTTTTGCATTATAAGGGGCTCTTAAAATCTTTTAATTTTCCCAAAAATCGTCAGTGCACCTTATAATCCAGTAAGCCTTATGTATGAATTTTACCAGTCAAGTTGTAAAGAGCAGTAAAGGCACTCCACCAAACAGCAGAGTTCTACAGGAGTTTCAGTTTAGTTCTCCAGCACCAGGGTTGGAGTAGCATTAGCATTAGCTGCTAACTGCGCTGGCTATTTCCCCTTACAGAGGGGGGTGTTATCAGCCTGTAGACAGCTCCTAACCCCGGCTAGCACTGCTGGAATGGTTAGCCGCTAATGCTAATGCTCCAGCCTATTGCTGAATAAAATTTGGAAATCTTTTTAGGAGAGAAATCTGTGTAGATTAACATCCAGTGCTTGTTTGACTTTAAAAGAAAGTCTTTTTTAAATACAGTTTTGTTTACTTAGCCTAGCTTTACTTAGCTTATTTAGGCAAACAATGTAAGAACCATGTAATTATCCTATATACCTAGGATACTTATATAGGGCAGTAACACTATCCATGATGACTAAAACATTACACAAAATATATGTTTTTTGTCTAGGTTCAGTTCTAAACTATGCTTGACTTTGTTATGCTACGTGAATACCATCTTAGTGACATAAACCAGCAAAAAAAAACAAGTTCAGTTTTATGAGATAATGACAGCACTTTCAAGGAAGCCTAGATAAAACAGCTCCACCATTTCAGAGCCCCTCCCACTGCCCTTTCCAACCTACCTGTTCCTGTCCCAGCACCAACACACCCCCTGATTTGATTGGATGCCACGCTGACAGACCCTCGCCCCGCCCTTTTAGTTTTCCGCCCTGATAGGCCTTCCACACACCATCACGCAAAGTCCAGCTCACACACACATGCTGCCAAGTGCCCTGAGGGAAGGTCAGGGGCAACTGCGCCACCTGTGGGTCAGAGTACAATAGAAGCATGTTATCCTTAGCTCATAACTTACATGAGGATTACAGAAATAATTAGCTCAAAATGCCAGTAGTGCAACTTTGCTGTTTAAACAACAGAGTAGACACATTTACAGTAAAACAGTGAAGCGTAAAAAAAGATATACACAAATATATACATTGCATCTAATATTAGGTTCACAGTCCATATATTTTAACAGTGTTTTCCTCTTGTAAATAGGTTTGAGCTGTAATTGGGGTCATCATCCCATCCTATCTTTCAATTGTGTCTAAGTTTAAAGGGTCTGAGTTTATGGGTAAGAATTCTGAGATAACCCTCCTCAATTTTTCCATCAGCTTTTTTTTTCAATATACAAATTTTACTTGTAGCAAAAGTATGTTGCTACCACCACCATACTTAACAGTTGGTACAGTGTTCCAACAGTGTTGCCTCACCTACACTTCTCCAAAAATCTATGCCTCCTTTACCACAAAAAAAAACATAATGTCAGCCCCTCTACACTGTAAATTTAGTTTGAAAAATAAGCAAATATATTAAGTCTGTTTTACGCAAAATTGGATATTCCAATTTGTTATATTTTGAGCTGAGGTGAACATTAGTGGAAACAGATTTAAACAGATATCTTTGACCCCAGTTTTTGACACTCACTCTCAGTATGTAGTCATTCCCCCCAGGCCACCCTGGGTACACTTGTAGATTATATGTTATGTTTAAATGCCTGGTCTCTATGTTGTAGGCTGTAAGAGCAAGCATCATTTTCTGAGCTGCTAACTCTGTGACTGTATGCTATGCTGTTCTCTTTATAGCAATTTCTTTCTCCATAAGCCCTTAAAATCTATATTTTACTTAAATGGAAAAAAAAATCAAGACTAAATACAAATTCAACTAAAAAGAAGAACTATTATGCCAAGCAATTGTTATAACAAATACAAATCAATTAAAAGAACTTTAATTAAACATAATAACTAAAGGTTTTACATCTAATTAACCTAATTACTTAAAATGTGTACTTAATTAAATGATTAAAGTTAATTCAACCTATCCAGGCTCATTCAGGTCTCTTAGGATAAAATGCTTCCATTCCATATTAGTTGTACAGCCTTGTAGATTTAAAAAAGCAAACTTACTTCGATGGTTAATCACTGCCTCAATGTAAATATGTTTCTCTCTGAAAGTATAAACATATACATTGTTTGAGGTGTGTTTTAACTCACCTTGTCATTAACCAACAGCTCGGCTGGATTGTGAACCCCCTGCAGGAGAACAAGTTCATTGGGTTGTTCAGCCACGGCGTAAGAAAATGGCGTTCCAATTCCGTTCTCAGACGCCTTCAGCCACATGCAGACTGTGAAGGCATACATCTCTGGAATATTCCGCCTCACCAGGCCGTACATATAGTTGGTGCGCAGGGGGAAAGACAGCTTGTAGCCTTGTGGGAATGGGGGGACTGTGAGACCTGGAATAACAGAAAGTGAGAAGTTTTAAAACGTACTATCCATTTTATATGGAACACTGAAGCAGAGTAACCCAAAAACAGTGAGTGTATTTTGAATGAATCATGAACATGAATTATGAACCCACACTGTGATGTACATACTCTATATTGGCAAACACATTTGCTAGTCTGCATTTGCATACATATGAACTGAAGTGACATCCCATTCTTAATTCCTAAGGTTTAATATGATGTTGGACCAGGTTCAACTTTACGGGAGTTTTCGACCAGTCTTCAAGAAACGCATTTGAGAGATCAGGCACTGATGTTGAACGAGAAGGCTTGTCCCATAGTCTGTGCTCTAATTCATCCATTATGGACCTTGCTTTGTTCACTGGTGTGTAGTCATGTTGGAACAGGAAGGGGCCGTCCCCAAACTTTTCCCGCAAAGTGGGGAGCATGAAATTGTTCAAAATCTCTTGGTATGCTGTAGCATTAAGATTCTGTTTACTGGAACTAAGGGGCCAAGCCCAGTTCCTAAAAAACAGTTACATACCATAATCCCCCCTCCACCAAACTTTACACTTGGCACAATGCAGTCAGAGTGAAATTCTCCTGGCTACCAGACAATTGCCAGAGGGAGAAGCCTGATTCGTCACTCCAGGGAACATGTCTCCACTGCACAAGAGTCCAGTGGTGGCGTGCTTTACACCACTGCAGCTGACGTGTTGCATTGTGTTTGGTCACCTAAGGCTTGTATGCAGCTGCACAGCCATGGAAACCCATTCCATTAAGCTTTATACACATTATTCTTGAGCTAATCTGAAGGCCACATGAAGTTTGGAGGTCTGTAGTGATTGACTGTGCACAACATCTGCTGACCACACTGTGCAATTGTAATGGGCCTAATTTGCTGTAGTTCCCAGTCGCTTCCACTGTGTTATAATAGCACTGACAGTGTGGAATATTTAGTAGTGCGGAATTTCTAGATGGGACTTGTTGCACAGGTGGCATCCTGTCATGGTACCACGCTGGAAAAAACTGAGCTCCTGAGAGCGATGCATACTTTTCACTATTGTTGTAGAAGCAGTCTGCATGCCTAGGTGCTTGGTTTTCTACATCTGTGGCAATTTTGAAACACCTAAATGTCATAGTTTGGATGGGTAATTAAATACTTCTGGCAATGTAGTGTATACGAGCACTCTCTCTCATTTCACATTGAAAAGATAAGAGTATTTTTACTGCTGATTGTCTGAAACATAAGTGTTACTTAAGTCATTTAAGCCATTTCAGTCTGTTTCTACCTTTTGAATTAGGCCCACCACTGGGTAATCAAATATAGCACAGCTAATTTGCATAATCAGCACAAATAAAAACAAACAGCCTTCTTAATGATATGGGGAAAAGACAGACAGGTTGGAAAATGGTTTGTACAAATGAATTATGACCATTATAGTCTGTTCAATGACAGCTCACCCCCCTATAGGGCTGGACCATAATTTAACACCAATCTAAAATGCGAAATGAAATGTTTCATTAGTGGTGATATGATTTTTCCACTCTTTCAATTTTTTTTGGACAATAGAATATTTTCAGAATTAAAAAAGACTAACATTCCTATTATGTTTGTTTTTATTTAACATTTTTAAATGCTCAATTTTTAAATTGCTGCTCTGTCAACTGTTTCATTGCTTTCATTTTTATTTTTGGAAATATTACTATTATTAAAGTTTTCTTGATGTTGTATTTGTTTGGTGTGATTGTTATGTAAAATATGTTGTAATATGTTGTAATGCAAACAATCAGTATTTCTCACGTTTTCAGAAGGTTCATAATGTTAAAGGCTAATTTTCTGGGGCTAACATCTTATAACATGTTCTGTTACCTGGATGTCTACATATTCACAGAAATAGACATATTAATATAATTGTGATATTAATTTTTGGCCATATCGCCCAGCCCTTCTCCCTCACTGCCCCATGTTCAGCCCTGTAGCCCCCCCTGTTTACTTTGCTCCAGGTCAGAGATGCGCTCCTGCAGGGTGTTGATTCCCTTGTCGATGTGCTGGTGGTGGCTCTGTGTTTCTTTGCGCAGGTTCTTCCTCCCCTCCTCCAGCAGCTTCACCTTCTTCTCCAGATCTCCACCCACATCCTCCACACGCCCACTAGCATGACCCGATACACCAGGAGCCCCCACCACCGCCTCCGAGTGATTCAGCACCGCAGGAACCATCTCCAGCTGAGAAGAGAGGAGAGAGACACATGCTCTGAAACACTGAAAAGTGCATTAACCCTTAAACCCCTTCCTCTTGCTGTCGCTAATGATGTCATTTCTCATTGTTTTCGCTGTCAAAAGTTTTGATACATGGTGTAATAAACCTGAAAATGTGTAGATTTATTGCTTTAAAATAAACTGTATTTCTGAGCAAGCAAACACAGAGGAAGACATATCAGTTGACTTTTAATGTTGCACTGATGACACTTATAAACAGAGATGTACAAGTACCATTTTTCTCAACTAATTGTAATTATATATGCCCTGTTTTAGCTATCTATAGTACAATTGTGAATCGCAGAGCTTGATTTAGGGCGTGTTAGTGTGTCTTTGGTATCATGAGGGTGCAAAAAATACACCTTTCTCGTCTCAAAACGCGCAAAAGGCGTGTACTAATTCTAATAATAAATCATGGGTGTGTTTTTGGTATAACATGCAATAAACCGATCAGGATGCAATCTGACATTCCCTTTTAGAGCCAGGTGCACTCTGACTGGCACGTTGATATCTTAACAGCACGATGCTTTGTGTGTCTCAGCAGAGAATAATGACCTGCGCATTCACAATGTAAAAGTAGGCCAGCAGCTCACTTAAGGGAACAGCTATGTTATTTTATTCTTTATTCATTTTTTGTTTATTTGAAGCAGGATTTGGTTTTAGACCACAATAATTTATTGTGGTGACGGACAGTTCTGGTAGAAAAAGGAGAGTTGAGGTGCACATTGAATTCTGCAGTGATTTGATCAGCCGTGATTTTATGTTTTTTTTTATACAATCCGGGTTAGCACCCGAACATCCCTTTCAGACAGCTTCCTCTTACAGCATCCACAGTTAATCCTGTTGGATGTGGTTCGTCCTTCTTGGTGGTATGCTGACATTACCCTGCATACCGTGGCTCTTCATACATCACAAAGACTTGCTGTCGTGGTCACAGATGCACCAGCAAGACGTGCACCAACAATCTGTCCTCTTTTGAACTTTGGTATGTCACCCATAATGTTGTGTGCATTGCAATATTTTGAGCAGAACTGTGCTCTTACCCTGCTAATTGAACCATCACACTCTGCTCTTACTGGTTCAATGTGCAATTAATGAAGATTGGCCACCAGGCTGCTCCAATATATATATATTACGGTGGAGGTTCAAGGCGTGAAAACAGACTGTTGACAGACTATAAGATAGCAACTAGCATCGCAGCACACCTTGCGAAGAGTGTACAATAGTGCCCTATTTGTATGTTTATTTTTGTACTGATATCTAATTAGAATTAAGCAATCAGGAGTATTATGCAATAGTGTAGTTGTTAGTGTAAAGTAGTGCAATGCAACAATTCATTTGTTGCAGAGAAAACTGAACTGAACTGAGAAACAGAGAAAACTGAACTGAACTGAAAAGAAAAACTAGTATGACAATAAATGAGCAAAGTAAAATTTACTAAATTGCACTGGAAAAAAGACAAAAAATAAACTGCCTCATCAATGCCAAAGTACTACCAATAAAAATCAGGCCACGCTGAAATAAAATAAAAGGAACTAAGAGACATAAAAACATTACTGCCACTGTTATAGTGGCAGTAAGTGAAAAGTGAATTTAACTGAATTACTGATTGAAATTCAATTAAACACAAATAATCCAGACAGTGAGATGAAAGAGAGAGAATAGTGAATAGAGAAGATATGCTGTGCTGATAATGACAACAAAAAGAGCACAGAAATATGACATCACACAATCAATCAAAAAATTATTATTATGAAGGATTAGCTCTTATTGTCCTCTTATGGCTCCTTCTATTAGCATATAATACCAAGCAACAGACCTGCATCATCCCAGCCTAATAAGGTCCAATAGAGAGGCTTCAATAGTGTGTAAAATAAGATTATTTTAGCATAGAACCTGAAACACGTGAAAGCCAGGAGAGGTGAAGCATCTAAAGAGAAAGAGCTTGTCTTTAGCCAGAACCCTGAGGCATCTACCCCAAGGCTGTTTCTCTCACTCGCTCATATTTTATGCATGTGTTTTCCCCCAGCAGAACACAACCCAGGAGCCCAGGGACGAACGAGAGAGAAAGAGAGAGAGAGTGAGAGACAGAGAGAGTGTGAGAGAGAGAAAGAGAGAGAGAGTGAGAGACAGAGAGAGTGTGAGAGAGAGAGAATCATTTATTTATTGGAAATCTGTGTTGGCCATTGTGTGCACACACTTTCTCAAAACTGAAAATCTCAACAATGTTGCCACATATTTGCCAGAGAAGAACCTGTTTTGGTTCCATTAGAAAGATTTTAATTGTTTATTTGAACCAAGACAGACGTGAGTGATCCACATCCACTCTTACAAATAACGATGCTTCAAAGTGTTCTGTGAGCGACGCCATAGAAGAGCCACTTTCAGTTCTATAAAGAACCATGTCTGTAAATGTGTCTTAGAATGTATATAACGTCAAGAAAAAAAAGATATCTGATGCAAAAAGGATCCCATCTGACATTTAATGTTATTCATCCAATTCCAATTTGTGTTCTGAACTTGTGAAGTGGCAAACTTTGCTTAAAATACATTTCAAAATAACAGAATGAACCCTGAAATGTTTACTTAAAAAAAATACTGCAATTTTGTAAATGTTCCTATAAAACTCATTAAAAAAAAAAAAACTTGATTGGACTTGCTGGTGAGTTTAAGTTCACAAATTGAGGGCACAACATTTTCCTTCAGAATGAATTTCTGGTAGCGAGCAGAATTAATGTTCCCATCAATTGAGAGCAAGTTGTCCAGACCGTCACACTACCACCACCATGTTTAACTTTCAGTATGATATTCTTTTTCTGAAATTATGTGTTATTTTTAACACCAGATGTAACGGGACACACACCTTCCAAAAAGGTAAATTTTTCCCCAAGCCCACAGAAGATTTTCCCAAAGTTGGAGATCATCTGATCAGATGTTTGTTGGTAAATATGTGATTGGAACTCTGGATAGATACTGTTTTTGCCCAGTTTCTTTCTTATTATTAAGTAATTAACACTGACTTTAACTGAGGCAAGTGAGACTTGCAGTTCTTTAAATGTTGTTCTGGGTTCTTTTGGGACTTCCTGGATGAGTTGTTTATAATTTCGGTAGGCCAGGCCCTCCTGAGAGAATTCACCAGTGTTCCATGTTTTCTCTATTTGTGAATAGTAGCTCTCACTGTGATCCACAAGAGTCCCAAAGCCTGAATTTGTACAAAAGGACTTTGTAACCTTTTCCAGACTGATAAATGTTAATGACTTTGTTTTCTCATCTTGTTCTCGAATTTCTTCAGATCGCAGCATAATGTGTTGATTTTTGAGATTAGGTTACATTTAAATGATTAATGGATTCTAAGGGTCTGGCAGTAATCAGACCTGGTTGTGACCAGTGAAATTGAACTTAGCTTTGCAAAAAGTGTGATTAATCACAGTTCATTCATGGAGGAGCAATTATTTTTTTTTACATAGGACTAGGATGGTTTGGATTGTTTTTTCCTTTAATAAATGAAATCATAATTTTAAAAAAGGTTACATTTGTCTGCTATTAAAGTCTGCTTGATAGTTTGAAACATCATAGTATGACAAAAAAGCAAAAACTAAATACTTTTTCACACCACTGTATATAAATATAAATATAAATATAAATATACACTGTCTATGATAAAAAAACATTTTGCCGATTGCAATTTAATGAACCTTTAATGTACTTTTCTATACGGTGGAATCATTTTTGAAAGGAGTGTAGTACTGAACTGGAACTATTTTAGGTGCTGTCTAAAACCATTTTATATATGATACACAGGGAACAACATAACAATAAAAAATGATGATTTTAATTAGGCATTACATGTTTTTAGTGGTAATATTGTCATGTCTGTCTGTCTGTCTGTCTGTCTGTCTTCCTGTCTATCTATCTGTCTGTCTGTCTGTCTATCCACTTACATCTTGATTAATAATTTTCTAAGCTTTGATTCCCTGAAGAACATGTTTAGTTCTGTCAAAAATAATTTCTGAAACTAGCCAACATTAGACTGAATGAGGGTTAATCAATAATTAATGGATTTTTCTAAACTCTTACCAATTAGGGCTACAAATAATAAATATAAATGTAATATTCACCTAATCTGGGTATTAATTCTGATTAGACGATAAGTCAACACTCATTTCAGCTCTGCCCATCCAGTGCCAACTCACCAAAACTAATGTGAGTGTCCATGTGACTTCTCAGCTGTAGTTTCCTTTATGCTCATCAGTCACTTATCCTGACTTAATTTAAAGAGAGCGGAATTCTACCTATGAAGTGTAGCGCTACTTTGAGGTGGAACCAAAGGTCTGACCCCCAGAGGCATACAGGAACCCGGGTGTCTGCTCAGGCCTGTACTCACCTCTAGCTTCTCGATGCGGTCCTTCAGCTGGAGGATGGCCCTTTCCAGCTCCTCCACGGCCCTCGCTGTCTGCAGCTGTGCTGCCGAGGTGCTCACGTCGTCCCCGGCCATGAGTCGCCGACGGCCGGCTGCCCAAGCTCCGACGGTGCGCTCAGGAACACTCCTCTCCTCCAGGCCGCTTTCGCACTCCGACAGCTTCCCCGTCAGCTCCTGGATGGTTCTCTGGTCCATGAGGATCTGGTCGTTCTGCCTGAGGACGGTCTGCCGGAGCTCCTCGGCGGCGGCGCTCAGCTGACCCCAGTCGTCATCGTCTTCGTCGGCGTCTCCTCCGTCGGCGTACGGCTGGTCGGCCTGTACCTTCAGACTCCGGGTCCTGCAGTCGCCCGGCGGGACGGGAGTGCAGATCAGCCGGCTGAAGGAGAAGTGTTTGGGGCCGGGAGAGCCGGTGAGCTCGTTTGGGAAGGGCACCTCCAGGCTCAGGCCGAGCCCACCCCCCTCGAATGAGTCGGGTCGGTGCAGCGCGCCCAGAGAGTCGGGGCCGTCGGGTCCGTTGAGCGCGCCCGGGAATTCAGCACCGTGGAGAGCGCCCAGCGGACCGGCCTGCGCCACCGAGCCGGAGGAGAGCAGCGCGTCGGCGGAGTGGTTGTCGGCCAGGGCCAGGGGCGCGGCGGCCCGGGAGCGCGGATACACGCTGGCGATGATGCAGATGATCGCGCCCACGAAGGCCAGCATGCCGGCGGCCACCAGCACCACGACGAACTTCATCCCCGCGGTTAGAACCACCAAAACAGGCCGAAATCCGCCTGATTCAGCGCGGAGCGGAGGATCCGATACACGGCAGTTGATTCTCTGCGCTGAGATGATCCGGAGCGGATCAGCAGAGTCACTCTTTATTTATTTATTGACCTGTTTTTTCATCTGTGGTGAAGCTCTCCTCCTCCTCCTCCGCTCTGCGTTGCTAAGCTCCCCGTGCGCTGGTTACTATGGTCACTGACATAGATGTGCATAGATAGATGGATGGATAGATGGAGTGATGTAGAGAGAGACAGAGGGAGGGAAACGCGCATGCGCAGTAATATTCACCCCCCACAGTATTCCCAAAAGACCAGACCCACCCCCTGCGCTGGGACTGGCCATTTGCTCCAATAGCGTTTCACAATGAACCAGAGCCGGTTTATGGAGCCCCGCCCACCCTTACACCTTATCTTCCCCATTACGTATATCAGACAATTTCTGAAAAAATGTTTTTTTCTCTTTGCTTTAAAGTTAATGTTAACGTTTGGGCTGACGCTCTGAATCATTCACAATAATGCTTATAGGTGAAAGGTGCTGCCCACCAGTGATGTTAGTAACGCGTTACTCTAATCTGACTCTTTTTTCAGTAACGAGTAATCTAACGCGTTACTATTTCCAATGCAGTAATCAGATTAAAGTTACTCATCCAAGTCACTGTGCGTTACTCTCTCTCTCTCTCTCCACCTCACACACACACACACACACACACACCGCGTTCCCTTCCCCATACCCCTCCGCTCTCCCCAATCACACGCGTCTCGCTTTCTCCCCTGTCTCTCTCTCTCGCGCTCGGCGTTTCTTTAGTTTCCGCCCATTCTCGTTTTTCCGCCAGTTCTCGGGCTCCCTATCTCTTTATAAAGGCGGTTTTTCCCGGCCGTCCCAATTCACTAGCCAGGGCAGCGGTCTGCACAGATCTGATTGGCAGAGGAGAGCGTTTGAAGATTTTACACCACACGTGATTGGTCTGCAAGTTTCCCATGCCGCAGAGTGCGTATACCATAAAGACAAGAAAAGTTCTGACGCTTTAAATGAACACTGTCAAAATTAAATCCTTCTCAGTAGTTTATCGGTTTGGGTCTGCATTGGACAACGTCTGGGTCCGGACCCGGACCGCAGTCCGCATATATGTGATCCCTGGCCTCGACCATATACACGGTTCTGTTTTATAATACCACTCCTTGCTGCCCTGCAGAGAACAACAGGTTCAATGTTCAGTTTTACAGTATTAAATATGTCAGGTCAAGAAAGACTTTCTTTATTTTATATTTTTTTTATAAAAACAAGTTTTTTATGTTAAGTGAACTCAAGAAAGACCATATTTTATTTTTTATAAAAAAATTTAAACTTTAAATGTCTAGAGATACATTGATGCTGTTAAAAATGCTTTTTCCAACAAAGGGAGTATTGGCAAAACTGGTTATAATTTAAGTTAAGGCGGCGGGACGTGGTGTGTGCAGCTGCTTAAAGTAACTAATAAAGTAACTTGTAAAGTAACTTAGTTACTTTTAAAATCAAGTAATCCATAAAGTAACTAAGTTACTTTTTAAAGGAGTAATCAGTAATCAGTAATCGGATTACTTTTTCAAAGTAACTATACCATCACTGCTCTAGGCTGTGTCATATATGCTTATCAATTTAACCCTCTATTGTTTCCTGGGCTTGTAGAGCTGGTGTCATGTAGGATTTTCTGGTATGAGAGAGGCAGTCAGACAGCTTGTCTTTCTTAAAGCTTTTCTGAATTAGTTTTTTTTCCGTTATGATCAACAGGATGCCAGGTATGTGCCGGTCGCTGTCGACGTCCAGCAGGGATGAAATTATTCGCTGGTTTAAAGAGGAGCAGACCCTCAGAGTTTGTTTACAGCAAGGCGAGAGTCGAGTTGCCCCCTGGTTTCATGGTGAGTTCAAAGTTTGGGCCATCTGTGAGCTTTAATCCAAGAAAAACCTCTCTCTCTGTCTAAGTGTTCTGCTTCTAATTACTGGGTTTGTTATTATTATTATTTCAAAAGATTAATGCTATTTCTTTATATTTGTTTGCAATATTACTAACATAATAAATAATTATCTTACAGTAAATAAATTGAAATACGTGATTAAAAGTTTTTGATTTGAGCTCTTTCCCTTTGTACACAGGTATTATTACTCGTGAGGAGGCGGAGGATTTGCTGAAGTCAGGCAGCGCTGGAAGCTTCCTGGTCCGTGTTAGCGAGAGGATCTTTGGATATGTTCTTTCTTACAGAACATAGTCTATGACTCCTGCAAGTTTGGGCAAATTTCACTGTATTGTTTATTTTATATTATTATTATTTTTTTTTTATTCATGTTTAAAATTAAATTTCTCATGATTTTCCCATAATGCCAAAACAGGTCCACTACCATTTGAAAGAGTCTGTCCTAGGCTATCACCTCTGCAAGTTTGGGCAAATTTCATGCTTAAAATTAAATTTCTCATGATTTTCCTATAATGCCAAAACAGGTCCATGACCATTTGAAAGAGTCTGTCCTAGACTATGACTCCTGTAAGTTTGGGCAAATTTCACTGTATTGTTTATTTTATATTAATTTTTTTTTTTTTTTACTCAGGCTTAAAATTAAATTTCTCATGATTTTCCCATAATGCCAAAACAGGTCGATGACCATTTGAAAGAGTACAACATAGGCTATCACCTCTGCAAGTTTGGGCAAATTTTACTGTATTGATTATTTTATAATAATTATTTTTTTTTTTATTTATGCTTAAAATATTTTTTTTTTCATGATTTTCCCATAATGCCAAAACAGATCCATGACCGTTTGAAAGAGTCTGTCCTAGGCTATGACAAGTTGTACTGTTTTGTTTATTTTATCTTATCTTCATTTTGTTATATTCTATTTTTATTGTATTATTTTATTTTGTTGTCTTACTTTATTTATATATCTATTTTAACAACAGCTCTTGGGTGTAAACTGAATCGTGAGATCACAATTTCGTTCCACCTCATGTACCACATGTGATGCGAATGACAGTAAAATCTCCTTGAATCCTTGAAAACAGGTCCAGTACCATTTGAAAGAGTCTGTCACCTCTGCAGGTTTGGGCAAATTTCACTGTTTTGTTTATTTTTAATACTTGCTAGTATCAGATGTAAATTCATTCTCCAATAAGCCATCACAGGGCCACTGTGAGGCAGTCCTATCAGTTCCATCAGCACTGCGTATTTCTGCAGGTTTCACTATAGATAGCCCCTTGCACTTGAGGTATTGGATTTAAGGTGATGGTTTTAAACTCACACCCCCTGTTTCTAGCACAGGTGTCTTTAACAGGTGATTTCTAGACTAGACTGTTTAGAAATATGCTGAGCAGTTTAATGGTGGAACAGTTAAGTGGACCTTTTTGTGTTATTTGTTTTGGCATTATTGGAAAATCATGAGAATTTTCATTTAAAGCATGGATTAAAAAAATAATAATAATATAAAATAAACAATACAGTAAAATCTACCCAAACTTTCAGTGGTCATAGCCTAGGACAGACTCTTTCAAATGGTAGTGGACCTGTTTTGGCATTATGGGAAAATCATGAGAAATTTAATTTTAAACATGAATAAAAAAATAAAACAAATTAATATAAAATAAACTAAACAGTAAAATTTACCCAAACTTGCAGGAGTCATAGGCTAGAAAATACTCTTTCAAATTGTAGTGGAACTGTTTTGGCATTATGGGAAAATCATGAGAAATTAAATTTTAAACATGAATAAAAAATAAAAAAATTGATACAAAATAAACAATACAGTGAAATTTGCCCAAACTTGCAGGAGTCATAGCCTATGTTGTACTCTTTCAAATGGTCATGGACCTGTTTTGGCATTATGGGAAAATCAGTAGTAATTTAATTTTAAACATGAATAAAAAATAAAAATAAAATAATATAAAATAAACAATACAGTGAAATTTGCCCAAACTTGCAGGAGTCATAGCCTATGTTGTACTCTTTCAAATGGTCATGGACCTGTTTTGGCATTATGGGAAAATCATGAGAAATTTAATTTTAAACATGAATAAAAAAATAAAACAAATGAATATAAAATAAACAATACAGTGAAATTTGCCCAAACGTGCAGGAGTCATAGCCCTGGACATACTCTTTCAAATGGTAGTGGAACTGTTTTGGCATTATGGGAAAATCATGAGAAATTTAATTTTAAGCCTGAATAAAAAATTATAAAATTAATATAAAATAAACAATACAGTGAAATTTGCCCAAACTTGCAGGGGTCATAGCCTATGTTTTACTCTTTCACATTTTAGTGGAACTGTTAAAAAAAATATATATATATATAAAATAAACAATACAGTGAAATTTGCCCAAACTTGCAGGAGTCATAGGCTAGAACATACTCTTTCAAATGGTAGTGAAGCTGTTTTGGCATTATGGGAAAATCATGAGAAATTTAATTTTAAGCATGAATAAAAATAAAAATGAATATAAAATAAACAATACAGTGACATTTGCCAAAACTTGCAGGAGTCATAGACTAGGCTGGACTCTTTCAAATGGTCATTGATCTGTTTTGGCATTATGGAAAAATCATGAGAAATTTAATTTTAAACATGCATACATTTTTTTATTAATATAAAATAAACAATACAGTGCAATTTACCCAAATTTGCAGAGGTAATAGTCTAGGATGGACTCTTTTAAGAGGTACTGGATCTGTTTTGGCCTTTTGGGAAACTCATGAGAAATTTAATTTGAAGCATGGATTGAAAAAGTAATATTAATATAAAACTCTCTCTCTGGGATTGTTATGGTATTATATCAAATAGATAATGTACTGCACTAAATCTACAGTGAGGTGAGTTATTTTAATCCGTTTTCTTCTCGTTTCTGGGCTTAATGGATGTCTGAATTAATATAACCGACTGAAACGTGTCTGTCTCTCTCTGTGTTTTTTAGCGTGCTCTCCTCCTGCGCGTCTGTTTACCGTAAAATCGCGCGTATACGCGCATCGAAGTTTAAACCGCGGATGACTTGACTAGGAATTTCCGAAGCGCGGATAGCTTGACTCCTGTAAAACACCAGCATAGATATACTCCTTAATAACTGCCCACATCTTCTCCAAGGTACACAATAAGACACTTCAGCAGACACAGCCGGCCCCGATTAGCCACTCCGGGCCTGGACACACTGACAAAGTTGTAATTAACTGATTTCCAATTTCCAGTCTTCATTATTCATCTTTTAATAATGCTTTTTCCGCCCAATTCCTTTGGAGGGGAGTGCAGACGTATGTTCTCAGTCTTCAAACTGATTGGGCATAAAAAAGGCCACTGCAAATTTCATATTTCTTTATTTGTGGATTTCATGCATCTGTTTGCCAGTATTCATGCCCTTAGTGCTGTCATTATCAGCCAGCATTGGCAGAGCAGCCAAAAAATATTGAGAGCATGTGTGCTGTTTGACAAAAAGGTTAATTTATATAAAATAAAAAAACATTTGAGGCTTGTAGTGTAAAGACAGCCACTGACACTGGTGATTTTTTTTTTTTAGATTTTATATAACATTTTATTATTTTATTGTTTATTCTATTATAATTCTGGTCTAAGTGATTCCTAAATGGCCAGTGAGTTTATTTAACTGCGACTGAGTGAATACAGCCCAAACCCAAGGTGTGTTAAAAACAGTCCGGTGTTCTGTCGAATTTTGCTACCCATCGATACATGCTTCCCAAAGGTACTGCGCATGCGCCGACCTACACAATTTAATTCTTTCTCGTGTTTTATGTATAATTAATCTGGTTTAGGGGGGGTTATGTGCATTAAACAACCTGGACGCACTATCATTGCACAGAAGTGTAAATGGAAACTAAAAATTACACTTATTATCATAAATAAATACAAAAGCAGTTTGTAATGAGCTATATTTACTATAACTTTGCCATGGTACAATGAATTATGCACTCCAAATCTAATAACGTACATCTACAAGGTAGCAGAATTCGACAGAACACCGGCCCTCTTTCTCCAGTCCAGCTCCGCCCGCCCTCTCATCAACAGACTTTTGGAAGAAACCAAAGTCACTGGAAAAGAGGGGGAGATCTGAGATTTTGGAGGCATGATATTTAATATAATTAAAATAATATATTTCACCGTTCCTATCAAATTATGATTATTTACGTTTATATATCACGTTTTAATACAATATAACATATAATGAATATATTAAAACACACAAATTAAAAACCTTTCGGGCAACAAAAAAACCCTGAACCTAGTTTTGAATGGTCGTGGCTCCACTCCACTGAATCAGTAGCCACAAAAAAGACGTCCTTTTCTCCGGGAGCTGCATGGGGACTGCAGGAGTCCAAAGCCTCGCTGCGTTTTATGGGGAACAGTTATTAATATTGGGTCAAATAATCCAGTATTTCTTCACTCTGGTGCTGAAGGTCCGCTGCGCTGCTTCTTTACTCTGTTTCCCCCTTTACTCTGTTTTCATTTAAAGCCCCTTAGTCTTAAAACAGCGGCACTAGCGGGCCTTCAGCACCGATAGTGATTATTACCCTGCCGGATTAGATTAGAGCAGCGCGGCGGAGCTCTGTAAGTCCCGGTGAGTAATTTAGTTAGCTGCCTGTTTCAGCTCTCGGTGAAGCGCGGTCTTATTATGATGCTTAAACGGCGCTGGGTGTTTGTTTTGTTTCTGAACGAGCAGGTGCTGCTGCAGGTAATCGAGCTAACTGTAGCTAATTAGCTTAGCCACCCATCCTCCACTCGCTAGCTCGCTAACGTTAGCTATCTTACAGCGTTATTCGCCGTTAACACGCTTTAAATAGTCTTACCACTATTTAAAGCGTGTTAACGGCGAATAACGCTGTAAGATAGCTAACGTTAGCGAGCTAGCGAGTGGAGCATGGCTGGCTAAGCTAATTAGCTACAGTTAGCTCAACCGGCTAAGCTAATTAGCTACAGTTAGCTCAACCGGCTAAGTTAGCTCGATTACCTGCAGCAGCACCTGCTTGTTCAGAAACAAAACAAACACCCAGCGCCGCTTAAGAGCTGATTCACGACCTTCTCTCCCAGCACAGGATGTTTTTCTCAATCAGCAGTAGCTTTTAAACCACGCTGTAGTTCAGTAATAGAGAATGGGAACGTGACGTCAGCAGACATAAACAACGCAGTGCATTGTGGGATTTTAGGACACGGAAGCTTCGGCAGAGACGGTTTGACGGGTGTTTGTTTGGCGGTTTTGTTTACTAAAGTGAAATGGTGAATGCTTGTTGCGTTATCAAGTGCCACAATCGCTCCCACGACCGGAGGGGGAAACGTATTTCAAATGGAGTGCGTTTTTTCAGCTTCCCAGCTTGGAAGCAACACGGAGGATCACAGCTCGCAGAGCTAACAAAGAGACGCCGCATAGCATGGGTGGCTGCTGTAAGACGCAAAAACATAACCTTCAGCAGTATTTCCCGACACATGTTTGTGTGCTCACGACATTTCCACACAGGTAAGGTTTAATCAAATCATATGTAACTTGCATGGTTTAGGACTGTTGGCTTGTTGCTGGCATTAATATCTAGCTAAACCCGAGTGAACAATCATAATCAATGTATGCATAGCTAGCGTGCTAACTTCACACGTCAAGCTGCACATCGCAGTGTGTATGTATGTATGTATGTGTGTGTGTGTATATGTGTGTATGTATGTATGTATGTATGTGTGTGTAGGTATGTGCATGTGTGATTGTGTGTGTATGGTGTGTGTGTGTGTGTGTATGTATGTGTGTGTAGGTGTGTATGGTGTGTATGTGTATGCATGTATGTATGTGCGTGTATGTATGTATGTGTGTGTAGGTATGTGCATATATGTATGTATGTATGTATGTATGTGTGTGTAGGTATGTGCATTTGTGTGTGTATGTATGTATGTATGTATGTATGTGCGTGTATGTATGTATGTATGTATGTATGTATGTGTGTGTAGGTATGTGCATGTGTGTGTGTGTGTGATTGTGTGTGTGTATGGTGTGTGTATGTATGTATGTATGTATGTGTGTGTAGGTATGTGCATGTGTGTGTCAGTCAACCAACCAAGTAATTCTGTCTTTTTTTCAGGGAAGCCAGCCTATGAATATTTAGAGTGCCATCCTGACTGGGTACCTTCTTTACATCTTGGGCACACAGAAGTCAAAGCGACGCACACTGAACGATTTAGCCGTAGGACAAAGAGACAGCAAGCTGTCACAGGGGACAACACTGTACCTTCAGTCCCACCGGATCTAGTTGGTCTGACAAAGATGGATGAAACCCCAGGTGTAGATGCAAAGAGGCCAGAGGTGGATGAAGCTGCACCGGGGTCAGAGGTGGATGAAGCTGCACCGGGGTCAGAGGTGGATGAAGCTGCACCGGGGTCAGAGGTGGATGAAGTTGCCTCCAAGGATAATGCTGAAGGCCAGCTCGAATGTGGATTTTGCAGCCACAGAAATGACGAAATTAACCGCTTGCTGGAGGAGAATAGGAAACTGAAGGAAGAGCTGTCCCGAAAGAAAATGGATGAGCAATTCTTTCATGATGATGTGATGGTCAGGTATTATACTGGGCTTCCGTGTTTTGCTGTTTTGAAGGGTGTGCTGACTCAGCTTCTTCCCTGTCTCCCACAGACAGGCCGAAAACTTTCACAATTTCAGATGCTGATCCTTACTCTAATGCGCCTGAGGCTAAATCTGCCAATCCAACACATTGCACACCTCTTCTGCATTGACCGAAAGAAGGTCTCCACCACATTTAGAGATACCATAGGTGTAATGTTTACACACCTCAGCCCTTTGGTGCACTGGCCAGAGAGACACTGCTTGCAAGGCAGCATGCCACATCAGTTTGTGGAGGCTTTTGGCAATCGTATTGCAGTCATTGTGGATTGCTTTGAAATTAACATTGAGAGAGCATCAAATCTGAAAGCTAGAGCACAAACATTTTCCCATTACAAACACAAGCACACTCTAAAGTATCTCATTGGCATCACACCACAAGGAGCTGTCTCTTTCATTTCCAAAGGTTGGGGAGGTCGTGCGAGTGACAAGCATGTGACTGAAAACAGTGGCCTTCTTCAAAAACTACTGCCTGGAGACTTGGTTTTGGCTGATCGTGGATTTGACATCAGGGACATTGTTGGACTAATGTGTGCAGAAGTAAAAATCCCCACGTTCACAAGAGGTCGCTGCCAGCTGGACGCAAAAGATGTTGAGGAGACACGGAAGATAGCTCACCTTAGGGTCCATGTGGAGAGGGTGATTGGATGTGTACGTACAAAATACACCATACTAAGTGGGAACATACCACTGAGCATGGTGCTCCCTTGTGAAGGTGAGGACATGGTTTTACTGGACAAAGTTGTGTCTGTGTGCTGTGCTTTGACTAATATGTGCCCCAGTGTTGTTCTGAAACCATGAAAAACTTGTGAAATGAATATGCAATTTTTGCAACATAAAGGCATTATTCATGATGCACACTGTAAATAAATAACAAAACTACTTCAGTTTTAAGTCTCTTTATTTGTGTAACAATAATGAGTGCTATCATCATGTATGTAAACATTCAGAGGTGATGGTAAATGAACTGCAAATACAACAGGTTGATGTGACTTGGCAATGTAAACAAGTATACAACATTTGAAATATAAATACAATGCATTTTGAAAGAATCTTAATGGAAACCCATTGCACTCAAAATTTCATAGAACCAATGTAGAGGTAAGTAGTAGTGCAATCAACATACAAAACAGAAATAAACATGTAATACAAAAGGTATACAAATAAATGCATATTCAAGTAAACCATGTAGTGCAGACAAGTAAAGTGGCAGTGTAATTAACATACAAAATATAGTGCATATAACAGGTAAAGTAGCAGTGCAACCTTCAACAAAATTGATAAAGTAAACAATACAATGGTAAACAACTAAATGCATACATAAGTATGAACTCATTGAATCACAAAAATACAAACTGTTTTACCATATGACCTGAGTGTACCCAAAGCGGGGCACAAATTGTAAACACTTCTGAAGTCTGAATTATTATTCCTTTTTTTAGAACAAAGCATTTCAGAACAAACTCAAGGCATAAATTAAAGAGGCAAAAGAAGTGGAAGTGTAACCTTTAAGTACTTGCGTGTCACTGACATTTTTGCATCTTAGTGCATGTGGCACAGAACCATGGCTCACTTGCTGAAGGTGCCTGAGTGAGTCCTACACACCTGAAGTGGAACCACTGAATTGCACAGTTTTCATTGTCACAAGCCACCATGTCATCCTGCTCTTCGGGCCCTTTGCAAAGGCACCACATTTTGGTCATGTTCTTTCGTGTCTGTTTTCCTGGTCTTGTGCAAGATGGCTGTATTTCAGTTAAAGGCTTAGCATTGGGCGCTGTGGAAGCTGCTCGGGTGTAGTAACAAGCTACAAGCTCTGGTAAAGACACCTTGAAGAAAAAGTTCTGTGCCTTTGCCAGAAGTGTCGTCCAGAAGGCCATATTGGGTAAGATCCGAACTACAACACAGTCTTTCTGTGACCACACTACAAAGTCACAATACTTTGACCCAGTCACAAAGATCTGTGTTTGTACTTGGCTGTAGTACTTGTGTGTCTGCTTAAGGTTTAGTTCCCCATCAGTTAGCTGGAGACAAAAATTGCTGTCACCTGCACAGGCCTGCATGATGAAGTTGTTCTGGTACTTAAATGTGCATTTGATTTCCAGACACCCTTTCCCACAGCATGTGCAGTTGATGAAACCATCAGGAGAAGCCCCGACTTCTGGAAAGGATGGATTTATTATAAACCCACATTTCTCCACATTCAGGTTCTCATGTTGGGTTGCTGTCAGCTTGACATAGGCTTGCCTTGCTTCTTCCTCATGATCTATCCCCCATTTGATTGCAGCTGTGGTTGCTGTTTTTTTGGGGTAGCACACTTTTCTCACAATCGACATGGCTGGTGCAGTGACACTGGTGGACACAACAGCGTGGACATTGGAAGCTGTTATTCTTCCTGCTCTTGATGTGAACCAGACAGGGGATCGATGCTGCTGTCTTGTCTGAACTTCCACTGCTGCTGCCTGTGCCTCTGTTAGCGCCACCAGGTTTGTAAGGCTCTCACAGTGCTGCTGCAGAACAGACAGTTCACATCCATCCTTTCCTTTGTCACGAAGATGCAGTAATGACATTGGCACTACCACTGGCTTAACAGGGTCTGCATAATGATGGTAGTAGTCCTCCATTCCAGAAAGACAAACAGCCTTGCTATGAGTGTGCAAAATCTGAAGCAAGGGAGACAGGTTTGAAAGTGTGGGTTTATGCTCACACAGACTTCTGGAACCAACACGAGTACGTATACTTGGCATACTTCTCTCCCCTCTGATGCACTTGTCAAGGGCCTTCTTCTTAGCCGCACCAGTGGAGAAGTCAATCTTGTAACCTACCTCTGCTTGAACCTTGTCAACATTAGTGGGCATCATCCAATAAGCTGGAACATCAGTGACTGTTTTGGTCACGCGTATACGCACTGCAGCCTCAATTTTAAACAGGAGAGCCCCAATGTGTGTACAAGACTCTGCAATGCCAGCCATGCATGTGCAGTGCGCGCAGTCCACTTGGCCACTAGAACTGACAATCACCCAGGGTTGAAGCGGAGGTTCATTGAGGCGCTGAGAGTGCAAAACCTAAGACAAAAAAATTGTAAAATTAATACTATAATAATAATAATAATTAAGAAGGTCAGAATAGCCTTAATAGTTTACACTGATGACCAGAAACATGTCATAGTAGTGTTTTGTCTAGAGACCACACTAAGCAAAAGTAAACCACATTACCCAGTGTGGTCTAAGTGAAAGACAATAATAAAACACAAAACAATAGATTTCATGTTTTACACTGATCACCAGAAACATGTCACAGTAGTGTTTGGCCTGCAAACTGCAATGACCAAATGTAATGCAGTCTATAGCCTTTAAAAGTTTGCTTGTTGAAAGACGTGTGTGTGTGTGTGTGTGTGTGTGTGTGTGTGTGTGTGTACTGTTCACCTACCTTTGTGAGAACGACGGTTTTTTGGTCATTGACTCTGAAAATCTGCAGGTCCTGCACCCATCCATTGGTAAACTGAAGATGAGCTTCGAGAGATTTATAATTCCTGAACTGCTCGAATGTGTAGGCGCTCACGCCACAAACAAGGTAGCTAAACACGTCAGGAATAGTAATTTGTGGTAGCTCGTTAAAATCACCTGTCCACTCATGATGTTCGTACGGATCAAGCCCATTAATTCCCTCAATTTTCTCAAGGTAGCGTTCCTTTGCTTCTTTGTTTAGCTTATCGCGGTAAGGTATCTTGCACTTGCTCTTCGCACGGTCCATTTATGTTTTGATAGAGTGTCCTAAAACATGGCGGCCGCTACCCAGCATGCAACGCGCCATGACGTAGTTGCCCACACTCTATAAGATCGCGTTTCACCGAGAGCTGAAACAGCCAGTTAGCTAACGGTAGTTAAAATACCCAACAGGCCTGAGCGCTCCTCTCGGTACTCCGGTCTAATTCGGCAGGGTTTTTGTAGATGTTTAATTTCTGAATCTTATTAATACTGAATTAAAGTATGGTAATCTGGCTAATGTTAAAAAGTAAACTAGCTTTTTACCAAAACACTTTTAGTTAATTTATACCTAATTTTAGCGGTGTGTTCCCACAAGACGAATAAAAAAATAAGTAAATAAAAAAAAATGGGGGGGGGGGTCCCGAAATTTAGCGGCCGTCTGCGCATGCGCGAAATTTAGCGGCCGTCTGCGCATGCGCGAAATTTAGGGGCCGTCTGCGCATGCGCGAAATTTAGCGGCCGACTGCGCATGCGCGAAAAATAGCGGCCGTCTGCGCATGCGCGAAAATTAGCGGCCGACTGCGCATGCGCGAAATTTAGCGGCCGACTGCGCATGCGCGAAATTTAGGGGCCGACTGCGCATGCGCGAAATTTAGCGGCCGACTGCGCATGCGCGAAAATTAGCGGCCGACTGCGCATGCGCGAAATTTAGCGGCCGACTGCGCATGCGCGAAAATTAGCGGCCGACTGCGCATGCGCGAAATTTAGGGGCCGACTGCGCATGCGCGAAAATTAGCGGCCGACTGCGCATGCGCAGTCGGCCCCCTAAATTTCGCGCATGCGCAGTCGGCCGCTAATTTTCGCGCATGCGCAGACGGCCGCTAATTTTCGCGCATGCGCAGACGGCCGCCCCTTTTTTTTTTTTTTTTTTTTTTTTTTTTTATTCGTCTTGTGGGAACACACAGCTAAAATTAGGTAGAAATTAACTAAAAGTGTTTTGGTAAAAAGCTAGTTGACTTTTTAACACTAGCCAGATTACCATACTTTAATTCAGTATTAATAAGATTCAGAAGTTAAATATCTACAAAAACCCTGACGGATTACACCGGAGTACCGAGAGGAGCTCTCAGGCCTGTTAGGTATTTTAACTACCGTTAGCTAACTGGCTGTTTCAGGTCTCGGTGAAACGCGATCTGATTACTGAACTACAGCGTGGTTTAAAAGCTGCTGCTGATTGAGAAAAACACATCCTGTGCTGTTTCTGAACGAGCAGGTGACGCTGCAACTGGATTTTATAAAGATATGAGAAAAGAATGCTTTCGTCGTGGATTTAACATGAAAAGGTAAGCTGCTGTTATGTTCTGATCTGTGCAGGCAGTTTATGCACTTAACGTAACTCCGTTAGACAACTAACTTACAGAGCTAGCGTTTGTTGTGTCTCCGGCTTAGTTTTCTGCAGTCCATGATTATTAGCTAAGGTGTTTAGTTTATTTTGACCCCAAACAGCAGCATTCACTGCATTTTGCATACTATTAACTAACCGCGTGAATCCACTGCACGTGCAAGTTAGCGTTAACTTCATCACGAACGAGTAACGGATTAGTAAACACACTCTTGTCTTTTTTTTTAATCCTCACAGTTTCTGTCAGAAAACACTGAAAGAAAACTTCTCCTCTGTCTCTGTTTATACAGCGATGGTTTGGGTTTAAAGCTGGGTTTGTTGTGCTGGATGTTTGGTTAGGAGCAGGAGATTTTATAAGATGTGTGGCTGCATAATTGTGAACTGAGATCGCGGTCTGTGAAGTTACACCCGCAGCTAACCAGTGACTTTAAAAAACAAATAAACACAGCTGTTACTGGACTTTATGGGTTTAAAAATGAGTTAATTAATTTTAAAAGACTAGGCTACTAATGTTGGCCCTGCTGAGTCCAGCTGATCATCCAGAAATAAACATTACCTATGCTGGTCAAAAGCTATTTAAAGAGCTAACCTCCCAGGGTGTGTTTGTTTTTTTCTGGTTTTGAGCATTTTTTTAAGGAGGGAGTGTACGTCTGTGCTGCAGTAGAAGAGTGTAATTTTAGAAAAGTTGCTGTATTTTTCTCACTGTCTTAGATAGTATAGACTTTAAACATGTTACTAAAAATTAACACTGGACCGTGTTTTTAAATACTTGCCATTCTGGATGTCCTGAACATTTTCATGCAGGCCTGTGTGTTTTAAAAAATATATTTTTTATGTCGGTTAGTTTTATTTACATAAAGTAAGACCTGTAGACCTGTACTTTATTGGATAAATTGATAGAGCTACCATGAACTGTTTTGTTTCTGTTCTATAAAATCAGGCCCAGTTCCAAAAGACACAACATCCTCAGTGTCCTGGAGCTCCAGCTGAAGCACTGGCCACTCCACCTTCTCCATCCCCACCCAAAAGAGGTTGATGAATATATGTTAATGCATTAATAGCTTAATATTATTACTCTTTGTTCTTATTACTGACTTACCGGGGGAACTAATTAAGGGGCGGAAACACACACAGAGAAATGTGTTGGCAGTGCTGTTGCTAATTGTACTGAGTGTCTGCAGTGTACTGGGAGGATTGTGCTGGGTGCTTATTGTTTCTCAGGTGGTAAATCATGTTTGTTGTTGAATGTGCATTTTTTTTCCTTCCCACCTTGTAAAATCCTGCCTTTGCAGTCCACTTTAAAATATTTCCAAACAGAGAGGTGTAATACGCTGTTTCAATCTTACAGCTGCTGCTCACACTGCTAATAAATAAAAAACAAACACAGTTGATTTTATCGGAGCGCCAGTACCCAAACCCGACTGACTAAAACTTTCAATCGTAACCACCTTACACTTAACGATTGAGATGACACGACCGCAACTCAACTGCAGCTCGACTCTAGCCAGACTCTCGTGATTTTATCCTGACTCTGGAAATTTGTCTGCAACTGTGAAATCATTGGAAAATTGTTAGGTACCTGAACACTCTTCTCTCTTCACCCTTAATGTAGCAGCTACCCACTGGATAACTGTTTGCCTGTTCTATAGCAACTGTAATTTCCTTCTGTCTGTTTCTTACACTATTACTATAATGTGCTCTGTGTACTCTGCAGGTACTTCTAAGGCAGCTAGTTGAAGGCGTGATTGAGGTCCATGCCAGAGGGGTTCTGCACTGTGACCTCAAGCCATAGAACATCCTGGTTCAGATGTACAGTTAGGAACCACGCCTTCATCTTCTGTTCTTCTGGTATGGGTTTTCAGTGAACACTACAGGCAGAGAACTGTCTTCGTAGAAGCTACCATTACTGAATAGAGATTCAGGTCAAAAACATTCCTTAACGCTCAGTCACTGTCTCTAATTTACTTTTCAGGACCTTCCTCATGAGTGGTTTACCCATGAGGCCAAATCCTCCACAGTGTTGCAGATAGGAATCATCCTGCTGTGTGTGAGAGGTGACCCTTCAACACCAGCACGGAGATCACCTCAAAGAAGTCTCAGATCATCTCTCCACCATCTGCTCTATGACCCCTGGCTAAGTATACACCACGACACAGCCACCACATCAGGCACAGCTCAGTCAGGTACCATATAAAACAATAATAATTTTAAAAAATCTATATTTTCAGTCTCTAGTTTAGAGAGTTCTCTAGTAGAGCTGGGCGATTAATCGATTTTATCGATAAATTCGAATTTACAGTTAAGGACAATGTGTTTTTATGAAAATCGATTTTCTCTGAGTTTTCTTTTTCACCACAGACGCTCCTCTGTGGGCACAGAGTGAGCTTAGCTAGCTCCCTCCATACCTCCCTCCCTCTCGCGCGCGCACCCCCTGCCCCTCCCTCCCTCCCTCCCTCCCTTGCACGCACAAACACACACACACACATACACAAAACACATGACGGCGGAGCTTAAGAGCAACTAGCTCCGTGATCTGGAGTTGGTTCGGTTTTGCGGCGTCGGACGTAGACCAAATAGGTCCTCGCTGTAAGGTGAACCAATTTATCACTATACCTTAAACAGAAGCATGTAGCGGAGTGGGAGAAGTGCTACTACCATAGGAATGAACGCAGCAGCAGCACCAGTTCACCATTCAACGTTAAACAAGGAACTGTCCCTGGCACATCTTCCAACCGTGTACCAGGTTTTGTATGCACTACAAGTTAAGATGTTTTGCATATTCATGAGAAAAGATCTCATTTTATAGAACACTGGCACTTATTTAAAAGCTTTGTTTTGCAATTCTAGCCCAATAGGGAAAAGTATTTACTTAAGAGCATATAAATTGTACTTGTTTTCTATTGTCTACTTTGTAAGTTTTATCAAAAAAGGGCACCATTTCATTAATTTCTATTTGTTTTTAAGGGTGTGTGTTTTATTTATTTATTTTTTACGTTTGAAAACAAATTAAATAAGAACTAGTTTTTAACCATTTCTTTATCATCTTTAGTTTGATTTTTAGTAGGGGGAAAAAATCGATTTAAATCGAAAATTGGATTTAAAAAAAAAAGTTGTTTTTTTTTTTTTTTTTTTTTTTTTCGGCCATATCGCCCAGCTCTCTATACTCTAGTTTAGAGGGTTTTTTATAAAACACACCTAAGGAAAATAGCAGGTATTAATAAAGCTATTGATTCCATACTTTTAAAAAGGTAATGATTTTCTTTAACTATATAAATGTTTTAATCGTTTTGTGTATTGTATGCTTTTAATTGCTTCCTGTTTTGTATTTGTGTTCATGTACTTAAGGCTTTAATCCTTTTATCTTGATATTGTTTATCTTTTGATGTTTATTAATTACTTAACTGTATTTCTTTATGTAGTATACTGTTAGTGTTTTAATCCATACACTTTTTGTATATATTTCTTTTATTGCTTAGTTACTTGCTTTATTAATGGTTATTGTATTGGTGTTTTAGTCTTATTTTGGGCTTATATTCATTAAAAACATTTTAACGTTTGTCTTTTAGTGCTTTAATTAATTAATATTGTACTTACCTTTTACTATTTTACTATTAATCTTTCTGTACTTAATTCTGATATTTATACATTATTTTTTATTTAATTTTCTTTCAGCTTTGTATTACATTGTTTATTAATTGTATGTCTTTATACGGGATTTTATATTTGCATTGTATATATTTTTGTTTCATTTAATGTTTATGCTCTTTGTCTTTTTCAGATTTTTACATTTTTCAATTTGTGTATTGACCCAAGGAGTATGGGTTCCTCTCAAGGTTTCTATCTCTCTTTCTGAGAGAATTTTCTTTGCCGCTGTCTCCTTTATGCTTACTCAAAAGAGGTTTGGACACTTTTTTTTTTTTTTTAACTGTTCTTAATTTTGTTTGTTTCTTAACTTTGTCAATAAATGTTTTTTATTTCTATCACTTGTGTCTGTTTATTTGATCACACTATCGCTAAGTTTCTTGAAATGTGTTTATGGAAAAAAAAATAATTTTAATATTTTATTAAATGTGGATTTGATGCCCACATTCAACCACTTTTTAACACTTCAACTAAACACTGAAAGAATCAATCAGAAATTATTGATTTATTATTAATGTAATGAACAGAGATGTTCTGAAGTTAAAAGCTGATTATCCCAGGTGTCTCATATTCCCAAATATGATAAGGTTGATAAGGTCATGTCAGCTCCAAAGACAATTTCAGTTTTGTATTTCAGTGAAAGTTATTCCTTTAATTGAATTTATATAAATAATGTATCTGGTAATATACAAAGGCTCTCAGTGTTGTTACACCTTTTTGTTATACTTAAAACCAAAGTGTAATTTTCAACAACTCGCCTCTATGTGATGTTTGACCACTTAGGAATTACACTGACATTACTTCTACAAGTCATGGGATAGTAGGTTTGAGGCTGATCATGAAGTGTTACCTCAATGTATTGGCCAGTAATTTATTATTGAAGGTTATTCATTCAAATTTATTGTGACTGGTGGTCTGCCTACTTTGCCTAATTGTCTGTGCAACTCTGAGAAATATCTATATACAACTTTTAAAACGATTAAAGCTTTGGGATTTACATGTGCAAAATTAAGCCCTGCATACAGAAATATACTGATAACTTTCTGATGCTTTAAAAAATAAGAATCAAAGGAATCAAATTCCAAAAGATAAGCATTAGCATTTCAGAAGTACTGTCCGAGGTCAGCATACACACTAGAAAAACAGAGAAAAAAAATCACAGTTCTTACAGTCTGCTTGTCTTACCAGGTTCCATGAGACACTGCACTATCCCTTTATTCATCCAATAACATAAATCATACATTAATAAAACATCTGTTTTATTAGAAATACTTGTTCAAATTACAAATTAGCACCCACAACTCCACAGAGGTTGGAGGACCATAATTTAATATAATTATATATTTAAGTTACATGATTTTGAGCATATTACTACATTATTTTGCCTTTCAAAAAATGCCAAGTGAGCAAATCAAATCTAAAACTTTTTTTTATGTTCCCCCTCTGCATGTGATACATAGAGATCAGTAACATCTTTCAGTAAAAATGGTCTGTAAAACAATATGAAATTTGAAAAGGAAAAAAATACAAGCTACAAAAAATGTAAATTTCAAAATAAATTCATGGTGATCACTTGATTATGACAGAAATGGACACCTGCTAAAACCACATACCTATCCTTTAGGTTTGAGGTAAATCTGTCTACCACAAACCAAAATATACAATTACAGTAGAGGAATCCTGCTTTAAGATATTTGGCCTCAGATGCATCAGTAGCACTTTACAATTAATTTACATTGTTTAACCATACTTATGTTAGAATGCCTCAACTAATTATTATTATGACACTAGTTAAGATATTAATTCCTACAAAATGTTAAAACTGATATCGCAATTCATCTTTATTTACAACATTCTTAAGCATTACAATTTAGAAATGTTAAATAATATTTACCACTTAATTACCACTTAATGTTTATTACAGTCGTAAGTACTGTTATTTTTTACCCTGATTGTAAAGAGTCATGATTGTAAAGAGATGCATCAGTAGCTGGGTAGAACAATATGAATATGACTGCTGTCTAAATAAATTAAAAAGGCATTTTTTTTACGGCAGCCTCACGCTGACACAGGGTCCCAAGCAGTGATGTTAGTAACGCGTTACTCTAATCTGACTCTTTTTTCAGTAACGAGTAATCTAACGCGTTACTATTTCCAATGCAGTAATCAGATTAAAGTTACTTATCCAAGTCACTGTGCTTTACTCTCTCTCTCTCTCTCCACCTCACACACACACACACACACACCGCGTTCCCTTCCCCATCCCCCTCCGCTCTCCCCCAATCACACGCGTCTCGCTTTCTCCCGTCTCTCTCTCGCGCGCTCGGCGTGTTTTTAGTTTCCGCCCATTCTCGTTTTTCCGCCAGTTCTCGGGCTCCCTATCTCTTTATAAAGGCGGGTTTTCCCGGCCGCGTCCCAATTCACTAGCCAGGGCAGCGGTCTGCACAGATCTGATTGGCAGAGGAGAGCGTTTGAAGATTTTACACCACGCGTGATTTGTCTGCAAGTTTCCCATGCCGCAGAGCGCGTATACCATAAAGACAAGAAAAGTTCTGACGCTTTAAATGAACACTGTCAAAATTAAATCCTTCTCAGTAGTTTATCGGTTTGGGTCTGCATTGAACAACGTCTGGGTCCGGACCCGGACCGCAGTCTGCATATATGTGATCCCTGGCCTCGACCATATACACGGTTCTGTTTTATAATACCACTCCTTGCTGCCCTGCAGAGAACAACAGGTTCAATGTTCAGTTTTACAGTGTTAAATATGTCAGGTCAAGAAAGACTTTCTTTATTTTATATTTTTTTATAAAAATAAGTATTTATGTTAAGTGAACTCAAGAAAGACCATATTTTATTTTTTATAAAAAAATATTTATGTTAAGTTAATTCAAGAGAAATGGTCTTTTAATTTTATAAAAAATAAATAGTTCAACTTTAAATGTCTAGAGATACATTGATGCTGTTAAAAATGCTTTTTCCAATAAAGGGAGTATTGGCAAAACTGGTTATAATTTAAGTTAAGGCGGCGGGACGTGGTGTGTGCAGCTGCTTAAAGTAACTAATAAAGTAACTTGTAAAGTAACTTAGTTACTTTTAAAATCAAGTAATCCATAAAGTAACTAAGTTACTTTTTAAAGGAGTAATCAGTAATCGGATTACTTTTTCAAAGTAACTATACCATCACTGCTGCCCACAAATAATAATATAAGTATATATATATATATATAGAGAGAGAGAGAGAGAGAGAGACATGGAACTTGGTAGGTAGGTGTAGGATCAGTGCATCTCGGAGGACAACAAAAATGGGGGCGCTATAAACAAGGAGTTCATTTAAAAAGTTAATTTTTCACTTTTTCCTCAATAACTTCAGTACCTTAAGACTTACATTCAAAATTCTTTTTTTGCTGGATTCCTTGGGTTAAACCAATTTGGACCATGCACTTCTGCCCACTTAGATTTTTTGCTAATTTGCATAATATGCAAAACATACTTTTGCGAACTAGTCATAGGAATTTTGACCAATCCTGACATGTTTGGTATCAAAACACTCCTTAGAGCATGGGCTTCAATACTCATTAACCATCATGCCCTCCTTAAATTTTGCACCCTCTGGACACCTTTGTGGCAAAAATGTACACACTCCAAAAACTGCTCTTAAATCATTATACATCAATATTGTTTTTGCTTTTTTTCCCAAAAATCACTAAATCCATTTACTACCAATTTACCTACTCAAAACTACCAAACATTAAATAATTATGACAGTTTAATTATTTCCCCAGCTCCTCTAAGAACAGCCTCCGTCTGTATGTTTATTGCTGGTTTCAGGAGGGAGCCACAGCAGTGAACAGTGAATGCTGCACCCACTTGTTCCACATATTATGGAATATATTATCCTCCTTGTGTCGACAAGGATGGGTGAGTTGATCATCGAATTGGAGGCTGGCACTTATCACTTTAAATCATTTGTGGGACATGGTGGCTCTGAAGACTTTTCTCCAATTCTGGTCATCCCTCAGGCTGCGGGTAGATTTCGTTGTCCACTCACTTAGGATGGGCAGGAGCCGCAATGTCCTTTTTACTTTCAGAGGAAGGGTCAGAGGCACTCTCAGGATTTGAGGACTCCAGTGACCATTCAATTTCAGACTCCCAATCGAAGCTTGTGTCTTCTTCAGAGGATTCCTGCAGCTCAGTGGTAGATAAAGGCTGCATGACCATTTTCAATGCTTCCTCTGTACTAAAAAACGTCTCTTCATTTTTCCTACAGGTCTTTCTCCTTCTCTGCTCACTATGAAATGACCCCTCAGCCAAACTGCATGTTTATCTTTGGCTGTGAAAGCCATCTATGTAATGCTGCAGACCGGAGCCCCGCAGTGGGCGTGGCTAAAGGGCGGAGCATGTGTCAATCATTTTCAACTGCAGCCAATCAGATACTACACTTTTGTTGTCAATCACTTTTTATTAAGCCAATCATCAGACAGACTTAGTTGTCCATCATTTTTTACTGCAGCCAATCACTTTAACAGATCTGTCAAAAGAAGGCGGAAACTGCGCTGCTACCGCATATATATAACAAATATGACAGTTTTGTTTCATTGTAGCCTACACACACACACACACACACACACACACACACGGTCCCCTGTTAGTCACATGGCTCCATAATATAACTGGCAAAATTACAAGAATTTCATTCATCAGCCTAAAATGGAAAAATGGTTAAATCCAATGAAATACAGTAAATATGTCAAAGATCACTACTCTTCTTCAAAATGAAATACTAACATCTCAAAATGAATGTTTTATACTGTAATTGCAGTGAGATCAAATGTATTTTTGGCATTACATTAAAAAATAATGCAGTCAAATCAGTTTTGTTGCCAATTTTTGACATATCCAAGACTCTAATTTCCAACAATGTCCCATTCATCTACTATTTATTACATGGGAAATAATTTGATTTTTGTGGGATTTTTAATGAATAATTAATCATTAATGTACTTAAACTGTCATTTGAAGAGTTAAAGGTCTGAAGTAGATTAAGTGATTTATAAAAAAATATTGACATATGAGGATTTTATTGCTGATTTTGTGCATGTACATTTTTGCCACAAAGTTGCTCAAAGGTTGTTGCTGTGGTTATTGCAATTCTGACTGTAAGCTCTCAAGCTTATACCATACTGATGACATTTTTTTTTTACTGTTTTATACTTGTGAGCAGCTAAACTACAAAATCGAGATTGTAACACTAATCACAAAAACTCATACAATCAAACAGACCTGGTACGTAGTTTATTGGTGCATTCACGGGATCAGCTGAAAGTCATGTGGTGTGACAGAGGGACATCATGATGGAAACAAATGAATAGCCTTCCTACACAGATTAGCACAGTATTGGACAGAACACAACTAAATGGATTTTGGGATTAAAAAACAAACAAGCAAACATGTAAAACCGGTTTACACAATGTAAACCTGCTCACTTTTCATTTACATTCAAAAATCAGATAGTGGACGGATCAGTTATCTCCTTCAAGTGCCCCAATTAAACTTAGAATATGCAAAACCTTAGACTGATGTTCTTTAAAGAACAATTCCTGACAATATAAACTTAAAAAAGTGTTTGAGAAATGATATTTTGCAGTATTTTGTACTTCAAAAAGCATCACTTACTGACTAAAAAGTTGTGTATGGGACTTCTTCTCATTAGAAATTTTACATTAGAAACATTAGAAACTCTGCATTATTGGAGCAAATCTCTTAACTACATCTAGTTCTTGTTTACAATGTTTTAATAATAAAATAACCAATTATTTATCTCAAAAATCAAGTGTACAATGTTTTAAGCTACATCAGCCAAACTATGTTTAGTGTCAGAGGTTACATGCTTTGGAGTCATGAGGCTAAAATAATAAACAATAATAATAAACTGTATATATGGCTACTGGGACAGGGCTGGTTATACATGGAAAAAATTGGTAGTGTAATTATTTCTGGTGTTTCTCTGATTATCATGCCTGCCCCAATCTACTAACCACGTTTAATTAATTCCCTATGTTATCCAAACAGATTTAGATGTATTCAATAAGTTAGCACAATGCTAAATTGCAGGCTTACAATGCGTCAATTGTTAGCTACATTTGCCTTATAACTCTGATATAAAAGCAACTAAATCATATCAATATTAGATGGTAGTAGGAAAAATGCTCTGTGTCTGTAGCTACCAGTTAGCATGGCACTTGGTGCATGCCTGATTGTCTCATGCTCAAGTTTGTTTGTTTGTGTGTAGTTTAGATGATTCCAACATATGGCTGTAGGTTTCTGGTACGTTAGCAACATTAGCCTCTTTAGACAATAAACATGTAGCTCATTAGTTTTTGTGTTATAAAAAAACTCTAAAATTGTTTAGAGTTGATGAGAAGTTTAGAAATGAACCATTTTAGCAAAATTGCCAAAGAAGAGGATCTACTAACTTCCTAAACAAATCAGTGCCCTTAATATTTGAGATGTTGCAAATAATTTCCTCTACAGACAAAACATTCACGATAAATAAATGTTGCATGACCATGTATGTCCTATGTACATGTCCAATAAACTTTGTTTTGTTTATGTTAATTTTGAGAAAGTGATGTCAGTTGGGAACCATTTCAACATAATTAGCCTAGCCCTAGCATCCCAAACATGACCTGAAGGCCATTTTTAAGTCGTTGGTTCAAATGGACAAGAGCTGAGGAGAAAGAAGTGTGCAGAAAACAAAAGTGATCTTCCTATATCATTTCACAGTCATTCTACTGGATAAAAAAACAGACCCCACCAGTCACAAACCCATGATTAGTACAGTATTCCATAAAAGTCCTATTTTCCCACATCTGCGTTCACTTTCTGTATATGTAGTGAATAAGACAAGACTGTCTGAATTTGTCTGGTGTCTAAAGTTAGCTTCTGTAGTGCTAGGTAGCTAACAATTAACAGAAACTTACAGCTACAAGCGTGGAGCGTGGAGCAAACTGCGTTTAATGTTTAATCATCACAGATGAACATGTTTTAGCTACATTAGGCTCGTATACCTCAAGCACTAAACTGAAGGAGCCAATTTATGACAAAAAAAACATGTTTTGCATTAGTAACTATAGTTACACGATACAGGTACAAGAATAAAAACTGATTTATTTGACTAAATCTTTTAGGATCATTTTTATATGGAACAATAGGTCATATAGTTTCAAATAAAACAGATTAGCCATTTACTCTAAACAATCCTACAGTCTGTGTTTCCAATACTTGTTAGCTACATAAAACTCGTAGCTCCAATGCCAAAATACAAAGCCACACTTCAGACACCAAACATTGCCAAACTATTCTTTACACTTAAGGTGAGGTGTAAAATCTTGTAAATCTGTAAATTGTGAACTCTGTAAAGTGATGTGAACTCAGCACACATCCCACAAGGACTAGACAGAAAAGCTAGAAATGGCTCCTTATAAACGCACTACTTTACAAACGAAAAAACCTAAAATGGGTAAAAGAAGAAGTGTTTTTCTCCCACAAGTGTGCGTATGAACTGTCCACAGAATGCACGTTAAAATACACAGCTAAAATGACGCATCAGATTACCGTAAGGAGTGAAGAGAAAATAAATCTATTTTACAAACCCCTCTGATGGAGAGACTAAAGTGTGCATTTTTACCCATTTAACAGGCATAAAAATAGCTATGATGGACAGCGGCCATCAAACAGAAGTGTAAAAACTATTTTGCCTTGAATTTCTCATTTTTAAAGCAGCCCAATAGAGTTTTTGTCTGTGGTTTTAAACTAACACGCTTAATGCTGGGATTAATAAAATTGTTTAAAACATTTTACCTGGGCAGTATGTGCATTTTTTTGGTAAAAAAAAAAAAACACAAACACAATAAATACAAATACATTTTTTGGAATAAAAAGTATTTCTTGAGCAAAGTTGGTTGTTTATTTGATTAATGTTGATTTAAATTCATGCTGATGTCATTGCGTTTGAGTAAAGACACACTTACTGCCCAGACAAACTGATTGAAATATTGTTATTTTTCACTCACTCATCTTCACCTTTCCACCACAATAAAGACAAGAACCTTCTTAGGCTGCTGTGCAGTGCAGTGTGGGAGGGACTGATGCTACAGTGACCACAGTATTAGAACCAGTGAGAGGAGAAGACAGAAGAACAGATGAGGAGTGGAAAGTGAAACCAGTGCTTTTCTGGTCAAGCCCTTTGTTTTTGCTTAGATGTGTCCATTTTTGTTGTCTGCCTGTCACTGGGCAGCTGCTTGGTTCTTCTCTTCATCCTCTCTGCGCTTTAGGGCCTCGATCACAGCCATCTCCTTAGCTTCTTTCTTCTGATTTCGAGCCTCAAACTGCAGCCTGAGGGGACAGAAGACAGGAGATAAGGAAATGGGGTTTGTGTCTGATTACTCAGTAACTAATAACGACTGTGTACTGGGAAAGATCTGATAATATTTTACACATCACAATACACAGGGTACAAATAAGCAATAATTAGTGTCAATATTACACGTTATAGCACAACCCTGAGTGTATTATTGCGATTATACCACATTTTCATAATTTATTTATTTATTAAAAGATTTTGAGGTAAAGAGGATGAGAAAATACGATCTGTTTGGTTATAAAAACTCTGCGAGTTAAAACAGTTCCATTGCTGCTCTGTTTGTAGCTGCAATGTTTGGCTTGTAAGCGCTGCATCGTTGCTAGGTTACCTGTATGAGGCAGAGTAATACATGGAGAGCTTTAGTTATAAAATGCCAATCACATTGCAGGGTCGGAACTAACTGTGGTATAATTTGATATAATGAAATACATGTGGATACTGCGAGAAAGGCAATACACACTGAGATGTGTCCATTTTAGAGCAGTGGGATCTGAAGACGGAGTAAAACACTGCTTTCTTATGATCATGGTTTAAACAACACAAAATTAAGCACTGTGACACATCTTTACACAAAGTAGGATACTAGGACATGTTTTAATAGTTTGATGTAACTACATTTTCCTAAATATGCCATATTTATAGTAATTAAAGGAGACAGTCACACATTCTGTGACTTTTTGTGACTTGTACATTTGTCTTAATTTAAGATTCTAAGATTATATGTAATATATCTTATATTATAAGATTTATATGGATTTTACTATGTTTTGATTAGACATATTTTTCACTGCAGTAATGTTTTTTTTTCTTCTAAAGACTATAAAACAGATTGCACCCAAAAAAATAATCAGAAATTGATCATATACACTGTTTTCGTGTCTGAAAAGTAAAAAAATTTCAATCTAAGCAAATTTATATAGGTAAGATTAACAGAAATATTTATAGTAAATAAATAATACAATTTCACAATAGGTTACTCTGTCCTAAAATAACATCATACTCCTCAGAACCCAAAGATGCAAAGTATTAATTAAAAAATATTAAAAAACAGTTTAAAAATTTTACTACCCTAAGTTTTTAGTAGAGTACTTAAGTGCATTGATATTTTCTTACCATTCTATTAATTAAGCATCTGTAAGAAATGGCAAACTCTCATATTTAATCATGGTTTATTTAGCCAAAACAATTACATTTAACGTTACTTTTCTGATATATACTACTATCTCTGTTTACCCCTTTAAAGTAGACATGCTTTTTTGTTACTGATTGGCTAAAGTAAATCACAATTAACACTGACACACCTGTTCTCAATGATTCTCTGCACAATGTCATCAGTTGTGAGGCCATTTCTGCTGTTGATTATACGAAAGATTCCCCTCTTTTTCGGCTCCTGTTTACAGCAATGAAAGCAATAAGCAATAATTACAACAACAAAACCAAACACTATGAAGGGTTTGTGACAATTGGTTCATGTTTATCTGCTTCAGAAAGTCCTTATGTTATGGCAATACCTTTCTATATGGACTAGACAAGCTGTGTGTGCGCGCATTTGCACATATGTGTGAGTAGTGGATGCAACTTAAAAAAAAGCTGAATGCCTTTATTAGAAATAATGTCACCAAAAAATTAAGAGACCACTTCAGTTTCTGAATCAGTTTCTCTGATTTTGCTATTTATAGGTTTATGTTTGAGTAAAATTAACATTGTTGTTTTATTCTATAAACTACAGACAACATTTCTCCCAAATTTCAAATAAAAATATTGTCATTTAGAGCATTTATTTGCTCTAAATAAATGCTGGTTGAAATAACAAAAAAAGATGCAGAGCTTCCAGACCTCAAATAATGCAAAGAAAACAATATTTAGTGGAATAACTTTGATTTTTAGTCAAAGTTTTCATGCATCTTGGCATGTTCTCCTCCACCAGTCTTACACAATGCTTTTGGATAACTTAATGCCACTCCTGGTGCAAAAATTCAAGCAGTTCAGCTTGGTTTGATGGCTTGTACATTCCAGAGGTTTTCAAATTGGTACAATCAAAGAAACTCATCATTTTTAAGTGGTCTCTTATTTTTGTCCAGAGCTATACATTATAGTGAGAGTGTTCAAAAGGGCACCCTGGTCAAATGGCTATTGTTGTATATGTTGTGTGTTGATGACAGACTTAAATTGTGACTTGAAAATATTACACAAGATTTTAATATTATTATTAATTAAGACAAGTTATGCAAGTTTTCGACAGACATTGGATGTGTGTGTGTGTGTGTGTGTGTGTACACAGTGCGTTACAAACTCACAGCATAGGGGTCAGTGCCATCTTTGTCCGGGAAAACCTCCGTCTGACCGTGACACACCATATCCACCTGCATGATTACAGTACGTCAATCAAAAGGTTGCTAATGATCATTATTGTATAGTGTAAAGGATGATGAAGTGGAATTCTTTGTACCCTGAAATGATCCAAGAGGTCTTTGTTCACAGCATACGGTGCTCCAATCACAACTTCTGACACATACTGAGAGAAAGAGAGAGAGAGATTCAAGACCATGTATAAAGAGTTGTATAAAAAATATATACAATTTAGACAGCACATGCCTTAGAGTGCTGAGTGTGCCGTAACAAAAAGCTAAAATACTGGAATATACAAGTAAAGTCAGAGACATTATTAAATGAGAAGACCGCCCACTGCTGGACATATGAATGGTAGCACGCTTAAAAATAAAAATAATTATTTTTTGTCTATTACTGATCCAAATGATACAGACTGTGAAATTCTAATGAAATTTATCATCAGTAATTTAAAATATGCTTAATATCTAAAACAATATTTTGGCCTTTACCTTTCAGTATTTTAGTCTCTCCCCGTTCAAATAGATGAACTAGAGAACTGCTCAATGCCGTTGTAAAAACAACTCCTACGCTTCTTTCTTCTTTGTGTGAATAACTTGAACATGAATGAGTAATTTAACATCCACAGATAATTCAGTATCCACTACGAACTTAGAAATGTTATAGTAACTACAACAAATGATTCATTAACCACTATAGACTATTTAGTAACTACTGTGAATGTTTCATAATCCACTACATGATCCACATGATTAAAGAAACCATGAATAAGTATCCTCTATGCGTTTCCACTATGAATATCCACTATGGCTGATTCATTATCCACTACTAATGATTTATTAACCACTACCAAGGTTTAGTATCAACTATTTGTTATTAGGTAACTACTGTAAATTAATAATATATCCTATGAATGCATCTGTATCCACTATTTAGTAAAAGGGAAACACATTAGATTCTGGTATGTTTACATACAAACATACATACATGTGTGCGCATATTGTGTGTATATAGCTCAAACTCACCCTGCACGCCAGTACACTCAGGGTTCTCTCGTGGATGTTCATGATGGGATAGTTCTTTCCTTTGTAGCGGTTCACTTCCTGTAACAATCATAAGAGGCCTGTCAATCATTATTTTACTAGCAGTTAATTACAGTTAATTATCTGTTAGCTACATTAGCTCCTGTGTGTAACTACAGAAACTTGCCTACATTATAAAAGAGGGCCATCCTCAACGTACTCAGAGTTTAAATAAAGGTTGAGTAATCGATTGAACCGATTGAAACCACCTCTCATAGCAAATATGCCTCTGCTAATCAGCCTACATTTAAATTCGGCCTACAGGTAAAACTAGAGAACTATGATAATTTGATTTCATTGGTAACTGTGTAAAATCAGTGTGGAAGCAAGCATAATAAAATTGTTTAATTATGAACAGACCTGCCAATTCCCAAAAACCCACCCGCCCAATCAGTCAGGGAATGTATCATAGCTGCACACTTCCCGGAACTGTCTGTAACAGTGTGGAGAAATGTTTATATATATATATATATATATATATATATATATATATATATATATATACACACACAGTATAGGAAATAAATTACCAAATTTGGAATAAACCAGTCCACAGATTAGCTTTGCTGACAAACCTGTTTGGAAAGTGTAAGTGTATGCATGTATTTTTACACACCTGATCAAAGTGCAGTCCGACGATGACGTATGGCCTCTCGGCCTGTTTGAACACCGTCTCCAGGAAGTCCACATGGCCAATATCTATCAAAAAGAGTCAAGGCCAAACACTGGACACACACTTTTTAAAATGGTTTAGACGGGTCTTGTTTTGAAATTAAAAACTCCTGTTTTCATGCACGCATGTCAAATAGGAACCTCTGAAATCAAATAGGTACTCTGTTAAACTCATTCTGCTGCATGACACATCAAGTGTATAACATCTGGATAGGCAACTCACCAAACTGACCTTATGCCCAGTTATTGTGCTCAATGCAATGTACTGTAAACAATGCAACAAACACAAGAACCTTGGTTCAGCTTTTGACCAGACTTTGTTTCAGGTCTAAAAATGCCAGAGAAAAAGTCTCCTTCCGCTAAAATCCACTTTTTCTTCTTCTTTGTGAAATACACTAGGTCTCGAGTTGTATAGGCAGGCTGCACATGAAACTGTTCTTCAACCCCTATTGTCGGCAGTAGCTAGCAAAAGAAAATGTTTAGAAAAATTAGTCGTTTAGAAAAAGCACCGTGTCTATGTCAACTCATGAGTTCATGACCTCGCCCACCTTGGCTCAGGACCGGCCACAGACAGAGCTGAAGCCGGGATGCAGCAGAGCCGAAACGGAGCTCACAGCTCTTAAACACCTTATATATACACAAGGAAAGTACAATTTGACCAGGTAGCACAACTCGACAGAACACAGGTCAAAGCGGGCACGTAAGAGTTTAGTAGCGTTAGATTAGTTGAAAGAAACGTTATCAACATTAACAAATGAGACTGACCTTTAGCGAAGTTTAAGGGTTAACTTTACCTAGCACTTAGTGCTATATCTTTGTAACTTAGGCTGTATCTCTAAATCTCTAAATATTTTGTCCCTTGAGTGTTAGAGTTGTAAAATTGATTTTTTTGGGGGGGGGGGGGGTTCATGTTCTCTGCTGCAGTGCTGTTAGCCAATCAGAGGCGATATGTTTGCATGTATGAATATTTATGAACAAGAGATCACTATTAGAGATCACTAATTCACTTAACTTATGCAGGGCTAAATATAAACACCAGAGCCCTTTTTTTCACAAAAAATTTCTCACATGGCACTCATTCATACTATAGACCACAACTAGACTTTAAATGAATGAGACTTTTACAAGGTTGGCTACTCATAGGAAGTTTCTACAAGACTGCCCTCACACTGAGCTTAACTCTGTGAATGACCCGCAGACTGGAGTACTGACAGAAGGATACGGAAGAGGTCGAATGCTCCAGCGACGTAGATGATTGTGTCTCCTGGCTGGGGCTCTTTCCCTGAGGCAAACTGAATGATTTTCTGAGACGTCTGGAGGAACTGAGACACGCCGGTCCATGGACTGTGGCCTTTAGGACCCTAAGATAAAAAGAGGAAAGGTTTAGAAATTCTGACAAAGAGTTGATTAATTGCTGAAGAGCAAGTTTCACACATTGAAATCAAAATATATATTTAAAGAGCATTTATAAAATGAAAATGAGTTTATCCTGGTTTTGTGGGAGTAACTGTCTTCTACTGTCCAGAAAAGGCTTACTATTAGTCTGGATGATAACCATCGCACATTCATTCCTCATGCAAATTTAGATAGAAAGGGTGTCCACAACCCTTGGTTTCCTAGACAGGAATGAAGCCTAGACATTCTTTTAAAATAAAATTTGCATTCAAAATCCTGTGTAGTAGAAGAATAGGCTAAATCCCTGTCCTGGAACCTGCCCCATAGTGGATACAGAGTGGAATCACAACACACAGGCACTCTAGAGGCCACATTGAGTCATTACAAGTGCTAAAAACTCACCTTGCCAAAGTTATCTGCATGCTGCTGATAATCCGAGTTATCCTGAGAGAGAGAAATCCACAGCAGTAAGACTATATATTATATAGTTGGCAGATAAGGAGAACAATATTGATAATTACACACACCCACACATATGCAGAGTAAAGCACGTGCCTGTTACTTACCATGTTGGTGTGATGGGCTTTTGTCATCAGTAACATACGGCCCACCAGGTCTGTGGTTGACACACCCTGAGTGCGCCTACACTCCCTGCAAAACACACACACACACACACACTTAAACACAGGTTAAAAAAATGTTCTGCAGGTCTTTTATTGTGATGCCTGTATGTGTGTGTCTGTGTGTGTGTGTAAGAGAGAGACTACAGGAGTGAGATGCACTCTCACCTGTACCGCTCCATACGCTTAACTTCTTCATATGTGTCCTTTCCGTCCACTGTTAATGTGATGTCATCTGATAAAGCACACAAAAAAAACTGTGGTCAGACAGAGCAGTACTAAATCTGCAGCAGATTTTGCAGTGTGCCTCTGATATTGCATTAAACTGCATGATTAACAGCTCACTTACATTTAAAAGAATTGAGAAACAGGACAGCTAATTCATACACACCAAGTACTTATCTATACGTGAGGGAATTATTTAGAAGAAATAAATCTCTTATCAAAATGATTTTACATATCTATTTTTAAGTCTACCTGGATTTTTTTCCCTAATGATTAAATTTTAGTAAATTGATGTGTGAGTTGTTGACCGGAAAACGGGCCAAAGAGTCTAAAAGCGTCGAGAATGCGCAGTTGTACCACAGAAAACGGGCCAAAAAGTCTAACAACTCCAAAGAAATGAAAAATGGAGAGCAAATGCAGAAAATTTCAGGCATGTTGGGAAAATTACTATTTTTTTAACTGAGTTCAGAGGAAAGTGTGTGTGTTTAATTTGTCAGGAATCAGTTGCCTAATTAGGAGTATAATATTAAATGACATAATGAAACGAAACATCAATTTGAAAATCTTAGTTTAAACAACACTGTCAAAGAGAGCTAAAGATAGTAACTCAAGGAAAATGGTGTGTACATGATAGTAATCAAGAATATGTATTATTTTAAGTATTATATTTCAATACTATATTTCATTACATTATTTTATTACAGTGTCTGTGGCCCGTGACTGCTCATACATTTGCGGAGACTGGTTGAATTTGCATGAAACATCCGAATTCCTGTAAAAACTGATATTTACAGGACATAAGTCAAGGTGTTATGTAACCTCTATGTAGTATCAGGTCATCTGGGATGTGGTTTACGCTTACCTCCATGGACGCAGAAATCACAGTTGTATTTGTCTAGTGTCTCCAGCGTTGTGACATACGGAGCTCCCTCTACAATCTCGTCCACCCACTTTATCGCCCGGACCATCTTATAGCGCTCCTCCTGAGTGAACACCGGTGGCCCTTTATGCTTCGATATTTCCTCTAAGAGAGACAAACAGAAAACAGCCAGACAGAGGGTAAATTAAAGCTTCAGCTTGCCCACCACTGCTTACAAATGACACTATTCACTATCCAGGTGTGGAAAAGCCGTGCCTGGATCTGTGAGAGTCCCCTTACCGTCTGTGTGAACTCCCACCACCAGATAATCTCCCATTGCCTTGGCCTGCCGTAGCTGATTGGAGTGACCATAGTGAACCATATCATAGCTGGGAAAGACAGAGAGAAAAGAAAGAGAGAGATAAAAAAAAAAAATGTTAGACTGTACACTGTTACACCACTGACCTGTATTAATCTACACCAACACACAAGCCCCTCCACAGTTACACTACGGACCAGAACACACTCCACACAAATACAACACTGACCTGTAACATATCCTAAACAGTTACACCACTGACCTGTAACATATCCTAAACAGTTACACCACTGACCTGTAACATATCCTAAACAGTTACACCACTGACCTGTAACATATCCTAAACAGTTACTCCACTGACCTGTAACACACCCCACACAGTTACCCGACTGACCTGTCACACCCCACACATTTACTCCACTGACCTGTAACACACCCCACACAGTTACCCGACTGACCTGTAACACACCCCACACAGTTACTCCACTGACCTGCAACACACCCCACACAGTTACTCCACTGACCTGCAACACACCCCACACAGTTACTCCACAGACCTGTAACACACCCCACACGGTTACCCGCCTGGCCTGTAATGCATCCCACACGGTTACCAGACTGGCCTGTAACGCATCCCACACAGTTAATCCACAGACCTGTAACACACCCCACACAGTAACTCAACTGACCTGTAACATGTTTTAGCCTCTTACACAACATACCCATATCATATATTACACTGTCACACCAGTGACCTGCAGCATACTTCAAACTGTTACACCACTGACCTGCAAGAAAATCTACAGTTACACTAGCAGCCATGGGACATTATCTAATGTGTGAGGTTAGTTTATTAGAACAGAGAACAGTTCTCAAATTAATACATGCTTTATGTAAACAGTAAACACAGCGCTGTGGAGTTCAGAATATAAACAATAAACACATGTTAGCTAAAGTTAGTAAAGCTAGAAACTATATGCATGATTTCTTCATCTAGGAGTATCTTACATTTGGTCAGTGAGACAAAAAGATAAATTCAGACACTGTGTGTGGCTGATGCAGGAAAGTGTTTGTCTCTCATTTATTGGTTAAAACATTATTGGATAAGTGAAATGTCTTGTTTTCTCTCGTGTCTTTTTAATTGAGTACTTGATTACAAAAATAATCGATAGCTGCAGCCCTTAATCAAACATACACGCACAAACAAACATAAGAAATTCAACACAAGAAATAAACAACCTCAGAAATAAACAGAATGAAATGCCCACAGTGCCTTGCTTCTTGCTAATTTACCCTTCACTGAACATCATGTTCACTATGCAGGATATTAATAGAGTCTCATACATATGACTGGCCTGGACTAAACTTAGGCTTAACAGGCAGGGGTTCACTTGTCTGTGTAAGCCTGCATCATATTTCTCAGCTTCAACTAACAAAAGTAAAGTATTTATTGTGCTTCACCAGTTAGTATGGTGCTAACTGCATCAAGCAATGTGTGAACCTTTCCGATTTCAGTAATAGGTGTAAACCAGTTCAACAAGGTCATCAAGAAACTGAACAGCCAGTAGAACAGTACATCAGTTTATAGCACATCACACACCCACAGTCCCACAAACTAATCCACACCACGATGGAACTACTTTCAGTTGCACCCATGCCTAACACAGATGTGTCAGTGCACACACATACACAGCTTGCCTAGTCCCTGTAGAGACGTACTGCCAATAGAATAGGACACTATCGAGCAGATAAATACGAACATACTGGCACCATGCCTAATACCATTTGAAGGAACAGAAAAGCTTCCAGCATTGAGCTGTGTAGCTGTGTAACGGTGTTCTCTGGAATGATGATGTCGCTCCATCATATACTTTTGGAAAGAGTTAGGGAGTTGTGAATGAGGTGGGGTGATGACTGCAGCTAATCCACTATTCCAGGTCTGCAGTGAGCCAGTAGCTACATGCCTACATGTTCTAAAATTCATACTGTAATAAATAGGAGAGTAAACATTAACCAGCAAGACATACTCTATCCAGCACAGTGTCACTGATCTGTTCTTAACTATCAGCAAGTAATGCAGCTCTAAAAAACATTAACATAGCAGACGACCCAGGTCCAGTCTAGCTGTTATCATTGTGGCTAATCCTCTATTCTAGGCTTCAAAATAGTCATAAGGCATTACCATATGTAACTAAAAAATAAAGGACATACAGAATTCTTTTTTTATTTTTGTATTTAATTTCTGTCAAAATTTGCATATCATATTAGGACAAATTTAAAATAACTGGCATTTGTACCTGCGTTCTGTGCAAATAAAGGTACATTAAATTATCCAACAGATATGCACTGACTGCTATTACTGTTTGCATACAGCTGGTTGAAAGCTAAAATTTAAGGCAAACAAAAGTTACATATGTGTCTAAAGTTATACCAGGGTGTGTATTCTCTATGTAAAATATAAACATGTATATTGTATCGGCCTTGACAGATACATACATGTATAACATTTGTATTTTTACACAGGGCCAGCAGGAAAAAGCTAGACATTAACAAACCTTTCATCAATTTCACAACACATAATGTGGAAAGTATAATCCAGCTTTTATTCAATACGATTTTTGACAGACGATTGACTACTCCTTGGTAAAATAACAAAAATAACAGCGGTGCTGAATTTCCTTTATTTGTGGATCAACTGTCTTACAGTGGATTAGAGGACACCAGTGTCTGTAGTAATAGTTTTGTAACTTTTTTCACCCTAATGAGCTTCTGAGTTCCTCAGAAACCTCCTTCAATCAAGACAGGCACACGTCTATAGACAAGGGCCTGTAAAGCTAATGCTTGTATAATTCTACAAAAAACTAATGTAACAACTAATGTTTTTGCATGTTTTTCTGTTATCTAGTTTCAGGAATTAGCTAAAGGTCTGATGATTTAGGCCAACCTGGGGACACATTTTACTAAAAGAAGTAAATGGAATCTGGTCAAAGTACAGATACGATCCATACACAAAACCCCTGATAATGCAGAGTGTAAACACCGTTCTAGAAATCGCCACCAAACCCAAGACTTGCTGACCCTTATTATCGCTTCAACAGCAGAAGACAAGGACAGAAGTGTCATCTTGTTCTATAGTTTTACTTTTCATTTTACTTATATTTTACCCATATTCTGTGTTTGTTATAAATAAAGATTTGTTTTAAATTGTCTCTTCTTTTTATACATTGCACACAATCCAAGTGTAAGGGTGTCTTAAATATTAATGCTTGAGCTTCTGGAATAAAAGTAGTCAAGTCAGAGAACTAACCTAGTTTAATACTGTCATTTCAGATGGTTGGACAGAGACACTGTAGACCTGACAATGGTACAAATGTTCATTTAAATTGAGTAATTGTGTGTCTATAATCATTATTACTTCTATAATGACAAAAACAAAATAGCGGCTTTATATAATGGCCATACTTGTGCTCTTTAAACATCAGCACTGGCTATTAAAAAACAATATCGGGGCAGTGTAACACTTATCTGTGCTTAACACCTAGCTGTGTGTGTGTCTCTACTAACCCTTCCAGATGGAGGCCGGTCCTCTAATCCTCACAGAAAGGTAACTACAGGTCATTTTTCCCCTCAGTAATACTTCCAGCTGAACAGAGATCATACCACAGAACGTCCACAAATACACTGTGGAACGGTTCCTATTCTGATTAATATTATTATCATTATATAGTATTATATCAGAAAGAGAAGAGAGCTAAAGCATAAGAGTGAAAGACAGTGATAACACAGCTAGAAAGATAGCAAAATAAAACAAAAAACAAGCACCTAGATATGCAGACTGCTACAAACATGTGAATGAATGATCACTCTCAGTAGCTCAGTGAGAGTGCAAGATGTCATTGATAATAAAACAAAATAAAGTGAATAGTGTTCTTATACAAGTACCTATATGTAAATGTACAGGTAATGAATTTGTGCATACCCAACTATGAGTAAATGTGTGAATGAAATTTTGGTTGAATAAATGTCCATGTAGTGAAAAGATTTGGACACATTTCCACTCATTCAATGTTTTCTTTATCTCTTTATTTAATTTAATTTCTACATTTTAGATTAATATTAAAAACATGAAGGGGCACATATGAAATTACGTTGTAAACAAACCTGATCAACTGAGAAGCTGATTTGGGATGAGCAGGAGCCTCACAGTGTGAATCAAAAGCAGCAACTATTGTTCAGCACCTTCAAGAACTTCTTCAAGATGCTGAGAAAACTATTCCAGGTGACTCTAACTCAGATAAAGTATAAAACATATTCTGATTCGTTAAACACTTTTTGTTTATAGGAAAATTATTCTCCATGTGTTTCTGCATAGCTTTAATATAGTCCTCAATATTACAATATTAAATTTACAATGTAAAATAATCATCAAAAGAAAACAGATTGAATGATGCATGTGTATATAAGCACCCCCAGTTCCCCTTATTATCAAAGTTATTTGTATCCAGTATATTTGTTCTGTAGCTAGAGCTGGACAGATTGAGAGAAAGAGAAAGGGGGGTAGCTTAGCAAGCTAGTTGTAAACAAGAGAAAATGAGGGAATAACATTCATAACAAAGAGAAAGAAACGAGCTAATCAAGATAAATTACACTTAAAAAGAGAGACTGTAAATACAGATAGACTGTAACGTTACATACAGAGAGAATCCAGGAAAACAAAAGTAAACAGTGATGTAGGTAACTGAGCTAAGCTAGTTAACTATAATAGAACCTCCTACTACAGCTGACCTGTCAAGTTAGCTTTAGCCGTTAGCTCTCTCTCTGTGTTTACTGGAGTAAAGCGCTGTTTAATAGTGAATATAGTGAGTAAACAGCAGAGCTGCCCGATGAGGAAACACAATTCCGCCCCTGGGTCTGAAACTCACCAACCGTCGCACCACACCCGCACCGCGCGCTTCCTCTTCTCGGCGCCGCGCTCCCCGCCGCTCCCGCCCGGTGCGTGGTGACCGTTCTTCAGCATTTCTGGACGACGAGGACAAAAGAGACAAATCGAGAACTGAGCCAGAACCGTGGACCGGACGGTGTGTGAGCGCCTGCTGGAGGGGAGCCGGTTGGCCGACCTGTAGAGGACTTGCGTCGCCGTGCCCACGCGCCTCCTTTCGCCCGGCACGGAAACAGCGTCAGTACGTCAGACTTGGGCGTGTTCAGACCAGAGCCGGGTTATGGGGTCTATCTGAAACGCAGTTCGTGCTGACTTAATGCCTTGCAGCCTACTAAGGGAAATTCTGGTATCAGAGACTGGCAAGGGGAGACTGGTGTATTTTTTTCCTAATATTCTGTTTAATTATATATTTTCTCATATTTGAACATTTTTAGCTTATGAGTGACACACTTCCATTAATAAACATCAAAACATGACTATGCTTTTAGTTTTACCAAATTAAAAAAAGTTTGCACCAAACAAGAAGGTAACTAGTAAAGAAATACACAGTATTTCCTTATACAGTTTATTACTAGTCACATGTAACTGTATTAGCATTAGCGGTTAGCATTTACACTGAATTTATCAATATTTTCTGAGGAAGAGTTTGGGAGTGGTAAGTTCCTGTTTAGCAAATTAATTCTCTTTTTTCTTTTATTTTCTTATATAAAAAATAAATCTATAAATCTATAGTCCTATATGATAAGTGATAACGTTAACTCTTATGTTACACATTTGGTAAATAATTATTAATAGAAAATGTATCAGCATTGGTCGGTTTGCAGCTAATTTAAACCCATTTTTAATGGCAGTTTTTTTTATTACTATCTTTTAGAAGAACAGAAAGTTTGGATGATGCAAATTAATTGAAATCATGTTGTCATTTTGTTAGTGGTGCCACGTTTATGCCCACATTTGCCATTCCAGGTCTGATCTCCTTTTACAATAGAAGAAATGAATGAGGTTTTCAAAAAAAAAGTTTTGTGGCAGCATGTTCAGAACCACATACAAAGTACAGGAGAGGAGATAAACGTACATGATGCCTATATCCGATATTACAAATTTAAGCTATAAAAGCTTTGGGAAAAATTAAGAGACCACTTCAGTTTCTGAATCAGTTTCTCTGGGTTTACTTAATAGGTATTTGTTTGACTAAAATGAAAATTGTTGTTTTATTCTATAAACTACGGACATTTCCAAACTCCCAAATTCCCAAATAAAAATATTGTCATTAATATTTGCAGAAAATAAGAAATGGCTGGAATAACAAAAAAATGCAGAGCTTTTAGATCTCAAATAATGCAAAGAAAACCAGTTTATATTCATTATGTTTTAAGAGTTCAGAAATCAATATTTGGTGGAATTACCCTGGTTTTTAACCACAGTTTTCATGCATCTTGGCATGTTCTCCTCCACTAGTCTTACACACTGCTTTTATAACTGTATGCCACTCCTGGTGCAAAAATTTCAGTTTGGTTTGATGGCTTGTGATCATCTATCTTCCTCTTGATTATATTCCAGAGATTTTCAATTTGGTAAAATTAAAGAAACTCAAATTTCTAAAGTAGTCTCTTATTTTTTACAGAGCTGTATATCTGTATATAACTTACAGAGAGAATAGACACTCCACTATAAGAAACAAATATAACATTTATTTTTCATAGATTTTAGCTTTCCACTAAGTGTATGCAAACAATGAAACAAATGAAAGGTGTCACTTGAGAAATGTATTTTTACATCTTTTTGGTTTTACAGTTATTTATCTAACTGGTTCTTACATTGTCGGGTCACAGCTGGTCAAAAATTCATAAAAACAAATAAAAAATACTAAAAAAAAATTAATACATTTTAAAGTAGCGTGACCAGCGTTGCTTGGTCTTTTCCAGCATACAATAAATATGTCAGCAAATATTGGTTTGAAATATCAACCAAACCGCCAATGCTTATATAAAAAAAGCAATTATTGACCAATACTGATATAATTCTGATTTTGTCCATCTCTAGAAAACTTGCCAATAATTTCACAATGAATGAGTGAATTAAAATAATCAAAAATTAATTAGTTTAAAAGTGTTTTACCTTGACCTCCACTGAAGGTCAGAAGGTAGATGTTTTCTTTCATATATAAAGTTCATTGGTTTGTTGTGTTCTTGAATTTCATGGAGACTGGCATTTTATTACAGGTTAGTCCACTGGATGGAGCTGTCTAACAACACAGCTACGTTTTCATGAGCTGGGAGTGTGTCTGTTTTACATCTTTGCTTATGGGTGTTGACAGTTTCCATGTGTTACTGATTACTGTCATATTAAATACGTGTCTGAGAGATCTATTAACAGTTTTATCTGCTGTCTGTTACATTTAATCTGATTTTTATTGATTGCAGGAGTGGAGAGAAGACATGACCAGTAGTAAAAGAAAAAGCACCAAACTAAAGAAAGGTAATGAAAAGCAAACTTAACTTACTTGAACATGAAACTTTTATTTTGCAGAGCAGGGCACCATGTGCATGGCATTTTGATACAGTGATGGCATATCTACATAGGCATCTTTACTCCCACTCACTAACCTGAGAGGGTAGTACATTTACCTGTACATTTACCTGAGTTCCTAACATGTTCTTTTGATATTCAATATCATAAATATAGAAAAAAAACTCATATTTATATTTATAGAAAAATATCACTTTTTTATCAGCATTTTCTATGGCAAACCACAAAACTCTGGATAATAAATAATCATTTTATATCACAGTGTTGAAGTTACAAACAGTGAAAAAAATATGGCTTTCAATTTCTAAACATAAATATCATCTTTGACTAAGAACTATGGCTTTCACTGATGATTTGATGATTGCAGGCCCTCTGGGTCAGTGGAGAACAACATCCAAAAATTCACTCCGGACAGGAAGCACTCTGGTTTTCTCACTGGTTTCATTGTCGTTTGCCACTGAAAAGAAAAAAACATCTAATGAGCTGTTTATCACAAGGTATGACTTCATCTTCCTCTGATTTTTGAGCCAATCAATTACATAGATGTTTTCCTGGAGCTTTTTTATATTTCTTCACATATTAAAAAAAAAGATTATTGTGTGTAAATGACAGTTAACAGACAAGACAGTCAGCTTCTTTTTAGTTTTTGTCTATGCCTCAGTCCACAAATTACACCAATAGAAGTTAATAATTAGGGCTCCAAGCACACCACATCGATTTGTAGCTGGGACTACACTACAGCTACACTACAAAAATTGACAAAGATTTTAGATCCCTTACTTTTATAACAGATGTATGTGGGTTCTTAAATTTTGACCATGACTTGTGTTGTATTTGCAAAATAATAAAAAATTATTTAAATGTTCTATAGGAACGAGTAAGAAACTTAAAAGACAAAGTTTCCTACCTGAATAATGAATGAAAATAGCAAAGGTTTATAGGTAAGATCTTTCTAATACAGGATTTAGGAACAGAATTGGAACGTTATCTACATAATTTGCATCTAAAATATTAACAATCTTGATAATGGTCTTGATACCATCAATTTATTACGCTTAACAGTAATTTGGAAATGTGCATTTTGTGTGTGTGTGTGTGTAAAAATGTTATAGTCATTACCTCGTCCCTGATGACTGGTTCATGACCCACTGAAGATATTCCTTAGCTGCCATACTGTCTAGCACCTTGTTGACATCGCTGGTGAAGCTCCCGTCCACATGTCTCCTGCGTATTGAATATGCGCCTCGTTTCCTATCACCTCTAAGGAGATGCAAAACACAACATGGCCCCATAGTCAGAGCAGAGTCACGCTTCACAAGTAGCATAAGCCCATCGGCTGGAGATACACTGGCTAGTGTGTAGGTCAGACTAAATCTTGGTGCTTATAGTTTGACATATCACTTATCCAAAATACTACTTATATTGATAATATATATTTTTTTCTGTGTTTTCATGCTGTAGATATATAGGTTTCACTCACAAATATGTTTTTTATAGCTGCTGTTGTGAACATTGATAAGCTTTTAAGACCACTGATAAAAATCCTGTTAAAATAAAAAACTGTAACACAAACCTCAGTTTAGGTTTGCTACGTAACACAGGAAAAATACTCTGTCCACAAGGAAGGAGGAGTAATTTAACTTTTCATAAAATGAAGAACAAAATGCACCTTTATATCAATTTGTAATTCCTGAATGTTATTATTTAGACCAAATGGACAAAAGTATTAGGACACCTGCTGATTCATTGTTTTTGCTAAAATAAATGGTATTAAAGAAGTTTTCATCTGTTTTTTGTTGGAATAACTGCCTTTACTGTCCAGGGAAAGCTTTCTCCAAGATTTTGGAGCATTGCTGTGAGAGTTTAATTGAATTCAGTAACATAGGCAGGATATTTGATAATCACCACCTAAGTATCCCGCAGCTCAATGCTGGGGGCTTTATACCTCTCTAGCCCAAACCTAGTCCATGGTTATCTGCTCTAGAGAGTCCTAGTATATTGGCAGTGATTCTTTACAGTGATCTCAGGACATACAGTCAATCAGATTCCTGGACAGTGATTAAGGCTAGTCCTACACCATATATTAATTTTAATAGAAAATCTCTATTTTAATTGCTGTGTAGTTCAAGGTTAGGCTTCATCCCTGTCTGAGGAACTGCCCCATAGTGTGTATAATGAATCATTTTTACACATTTGTTGCAACAGTTTTACAGACGTTTGCCTAAAAGAGCATTTGTCAAAGATAATTTATCATTAAAAGTAGTTAAATTTATTTAGTATTCATTTAGTTAAATATTAAAAACATTTCCTAAGTTATTTTATCTAGATCCAGATACTTGAAGTGAACAAGTGTGAACAGGGCCTTAGGATTCCTGAAACCTACATTATTTGGCCTGGACCTTCAGATTCTGCAGATTGGTCTGAACCAAAATAGTATGTGTGAAAGTTTCAAACTACAATCCAGATTAAAAGACCAAAATTTGGTCTGATCTGGATCAGATGAACCATGGTTTGGTACTTTGGCAGTGTGAATCTTTTTTTTAGATGGTCCTTTAGATAGACAGGAAATCCAGAAATCCAGCTTCTCTTTGTGTGCAACTGTGTCATGCAGTATGCTACATTTGTATCTACTGTAAATGTAGATTAATAGTTATTTATAAACAGAGAAATCCAAGGGGAAGCTGTTACAGCCATTCTGCTGTGTGAAACGTTTGCATTTAAGGGAGTTTGATTCTGGCAGGGAGACGATATTTGCCACAAAACCGGCAAAGACAACTCGCTAAATTGACAACAGCCACTGTCCAGCACATACCTTTCTATGATCCAATCAATGATTATAGTATAAGGAGGTGTTTTTTTGTGCACTTGGTGGCTAAACTGCAGTGTGAAACCAAATCTAACCAGACAAAATGTACTAAATGCAACATAACGAACACTGGAACCTTGATTTGGTCCGGAGTTTTAGGTGTGAAATGCATCTATTGATTTAAAATGCAGAAATATAAAATAGAGGTGGAGGTACAGTCTCTCATTAGGGTTAAATAGGATTCTTCTTACCAGTCTTTGTAAAGCTTGTCCAGTTGAACAACAGCAGCTACAGGAGAATTTTGTGTGAGCGAAGTGTAGTTGGTACAGAAGTAGCACAGTGCTAGAGAATAGTGTGTGTGTGTGTGTGTGTGTGTTTGTGTGTGTGTGTATGTGTAGCAAGAGAACCCAAAAGCCATATAACCCAAAAGTGAAAGCTCCCAAAGCCAGAGACTTGCAAACCCAAAGAAAAGATCAGTAGCAGAAACCGTAGAAGATCATTAAAACAGAGCACAGATTTATTAGCATGGGTAAATCTCAGCAGGGTTAGGACAGAGTCATTAAAAAGATTCAGGCTTGAGCAAAAAGAATAAATGAAGCAGAAGGTTAGATTTATTTGGTTAGAAATATTGCGCGCTCTCTTTTTCTGTATGTTTCCCTCTAATATATGTCCTCTCTATGTCTCTCTTTTTCTCTCTGCTCTCTCCATAAGGCACTGAAGGTGAGGTTGGGGCGACGATGGTGATGCCTACTCTTGTTTGGGCTGTCCGTTTTTTAGCCAGGTGATGAAGTCTTTAGCCGCCTGGTCCTGCAGGTAGGCACTGATGTCACTGGTGTAGGTTCCGTCGGCATGGCGCCGGACTAGGCCGCTGTGGAGACAAAGAGGACATGGTGTGTGAAATTAGGTTTATTAATTTTGATGTATGAGAGAGTACTGATCTACAGATGATCTACCGCATACATTTGATAGCAGTAGAGACAACAGCTAAAATGCGAAATGGAAAACGCGAAAGACATCATTTGTTTTGCTACATTTGAAAGCTGATGCACCACAAAAATAAAAATTTAATTTGGCAAAAGGAAACTCTAAAATATTTGATTTGATGAGGCACAACCTGCTACTATACATCGGTTTTATAGTTTTTATAGTTACTGAATAAGTCTGCACTTTAAAAGGGCAGACAAATTTAAAAATGAATTTGTATTCATTGTATTTGTAGTTAAACAAATATTTCAAATAAGTATAAATCTTAAAGCTGGTTACACCTTTACCCCTTAATTAATAAATTAGGATGCTTTAAATGTCAAGAAAGTGTGACTGTCAAAAAATAAGTAATGTTGCAATTTAAAGGTTTAACTTGAACAATGAAGTTTTAACATGCAGAGCATTAAAAAATAAAAAAAAGATAAAATATGAAACACAATGCTGAATGTTAACTTTATGAAACAATCTGCTTTGAGAATTTGGAGATTGCTTCTTTAATCAAATTGAATTCATCACCCGATGAGTTACAGTGTTGGCATATCCATGTTTAGTCCAATGAGATGGACCAGTCGTATCTGTGTGCTACCATACTTATTCTATTACAGTTTAAATGCTATTATTCTCGGGATGTGCAGTATTATTTTAATTTAGATTGTTAAGTGCTTATTACTGTTTTATTTAACTACTGAATGTAAAATGCTGATATGTGGTTTATTTATAGCTACTATTGCTTTAAATACAAAATGTAGGTTGTGGAGCATTTTCTATGAATTTTCAACATTTCCATCCTTCACATATCAGATAAATTTACCATCGCTAATTCACAAATGGTCTTAAAATTAAATAAAAAGATTAGATGACCACAAATGTTTTTTTATCATATCTAATATACATTAATTGTTTAAATCAGATACATTTAAATGTGGCATTTTTTCACTGAACAGTAATTAAAAAATTGTGTTACTAACCAAAAAGATTTGGTTAGATGTCAAGAGGTAACAAACTAAACACACTCTGAAGACACAAATTAGCCTCATTAAATCGTGTTTTTTGTTCTTTGTGGTACAGCTGAATTGCGCTTAAGTCATAAACAAATTGCTTTGGATTAAAGAGACTACCGAATAAATAAAGGTAAACTGAAAGTTTATGGGGTTAGATTAAAATAAAAAAGGTTTCGAATTGAGAAGAATACAGATACTACAATTTTAAATAAGTGTAGTTTGAAGCTAACATGGTCCCAATAAATAATTAGAAACCATAAACAATAATATATTAAATAATAAAGTAAATATATTACTTCCTTAAAGGCTTTATTTTATATTGAATTGGAAAATGTAACTTATATTGAAAAATAAACAAATTCGAAACACCAATTCCCTTTAGTGTCCGTCAGCACTCACCCGCTTCTCTTGGAGTTCATCAGCCACTGCACAAAGTCCTGAGCCCGCTGCGTCTCCAGATATTTGCTGTAGTCGTTGGAGAAGGTGCCCTCTGAATGCCTCTTCACCACCGGGAAATCTTTCCTCTCCTCCCAAACCCGTGCTTCTGTCTCTGAGCTGCAAATACAGCAAACATGATTCAATAAAATTACGCCTTACAAAAAAAAGACCATTAATAACAACTAGAATTAGTCCATTCGTGACAGATATATACATTTTAAGTGCATCGTGCATGCTTAGGGCATTTGATGACATAGGGTTTTCTTATTAACTTATTTTATTTTAGTCCAAAATGGATATCAACTCAATCTAAAGCTTTATAATAATATAATTAAACATTAAAGAGACAACTGCATTTCAATTCAATGCTGGTAATGTGATTCTTAGAAACGAAGCATACAGTTACTTAAAGCATGCAGAGAAAATTTTACAAATACATTTAGTTTCATGTATTTTTACAAAATATGTTTCTTTTTAAATAAAGGATAATACACAATGAGTTTCAAATACATTTAAGAACATCTTTCTCATTAATTAATCTTATTTTTTAGTCCACAATAGATATCCGCTTAATTAAAAGCATTTTACTAACAACATACTATACTAAAAGTTAAGGGCTGAGATCACAGAGATAATATTCAATTCAATGCAAATTTTATTTTAAATCTAAATTACATTAAACTTTAGTCTTAAAATATTGTTCCCATTTTTAACATTTAACATTTTAACACAGTTGGTTTCTAATTAGTCAAAATCCTAAAAATCCCAAATTTGCTACAATTAAAGAGAAAAAAGAACAGTCCTGACAGATTTCTTTCTCTTACCTTGCAGCATCTAGTAGTGGCAGCTCCAGGCTGCTGTGGATGAAGAAGAGAAGCAGGAGAATTCCAGCGAAGAAGTGTGTGCCTTTCATCTTGTTACCTGCATCACAGACACAAAACAAAGTGAAGCGTGAAGTGAAGATCTGCTAAAAAGACACATTTCTGCCATTCAGAGAACAACACTCTTTTCTTATCCTCTGAGGTCTGTCCTTGTAGAAGCCCCCCACCACTCACCGGTGCGCAGACAAGTGTTATGAGCTCCTTTGACTCCCTTCTGCTGCTCTCGCCGGTTCCTTTCTGGCCTTTTCACTTTCGACCTCCCTCTCTTATAGTGCTGTCAGACAGATGGACCAGCCCTGATGGAAGACCACCCCCCTCATTCAGGCCCACACACGCACACGCACACACACTATACGTGCGGCAGTGCACGCGTTAAACTCATTCATTAGTCCCAATCCATTACCCTCCCTGGTGAAACCGAAGCTTTGTGTTTGTTTAAAGGAGGAAGACGCAGCTAAGAGGTGTCTTTAAGAGGTGTTGGAAAGCAGGAGAGCATCCTGACAAATAAAGTGAGAGAAAAACAAGATGAAGTGCTACTGTACAGTCCCGCCGTGGGGCAGTCAGCACTGTAGCACTGTAGAGTCAGGACCTCATCACTATGTGATGAGACGCACTGATACAGTAATTTTCAGGCTGATTAGTTCATTATGAATTGATCATCTCTTGCAAAAAAAGAAGTGCACAGTCAGCATACAGGTTTGAATATATAACTGTATAACATTATATACAGTAATATATTGTACGTAAATCATAGACATAGTGTGAAAAAAAAGATTTTGTTTCACATGATTTTTACCACATTTTATATTAATTGATTCTCACTTAGAGTTTTTAATGACACAAAAAAGTTTAATTCTGTGTAAAAAATGTATTTAAATGAACTTAATTTAATCAGCCATAGTGCAAACCACAAAATTTCATTTTTCAACATAAAAATAACTTAAAAATAATTAAAAATAATTTTGAATGTTATAAATTAGGCTCTCTGAACGTACCAAATATATACATATATTGACCATTCCTAATTCATTTTATTTTTTCTTTATCCAACAAAACTATATAGATTTTAAATAGCTTATGTTAACAACTGCCTATTCTCAAATGCTGACAGCGCAGTCCTGCGTTTATGGTCACTAAAGCATTCAGCTAACATCAATCCACAGTTAGCAGCAAAGAAAGTGGTAACTAATTTTTACAGCCTTTAACTGTATCAGCAGACATTTATACCACAATATAGATTCCACGTGTTTACATAGAGGAGGGTAGAAGGGGATCGACTACACACTGATGGCAAGTGAAGTGGGCAAGACGTGCATTATGCCAATAGATGGTGCAAGGGATTAAAGTTTTACTAATCAATGCTGAACCACCTAAACATGCACTCTCAAGCACCTAACTGTTTTGTTTCTTTTTCTGTGAATAATTAATTATGTATTGGTGTGTTATGTATGTAATCAGGTATGTAATTAGACTTAAATCATAATTACATTTAATGACAACATGAAACAAAATTGCAGTGATTCTGTTTTAGTAATTCTTTAGGTTTAAAATGGTAATTTAGTATACAGAAAAGTAGGGCTGCATGATATTTGCAAAATTTACATTGTGATATTTTTGGTTTTGCGATAAATATTGCAATATTAAAAAAAAAAAATTAAACCACATCAGTTATTGGAGTAACATATATGGAATTAGGTGGATATAATCAATAGTCTGGTAAATACTGCCATATAAAATAAGAACAGTGTGAAAAAAAAACAATTATATTGATGATAAAAACATATTGCTGCCCTACTGAAAAGTTGGTATTGGATGTGTATAAAATAAACTGTAAAGAAATAGCGATGTATATTACTAATTATAATCTTGCTTCCTTTTAAAAAATATTTTTATAGTATTAAACAGTAAGATTCAATACGCAGATTCAGTTTTAAACATTTTATCCATATTTTATTACAAATTTATCACACTTGTAGCAAATAATTTGTCTCAAATTACATTTCTAATGAATCTACAATAAATACTTTGGAAACAGTGTGATTACAGTGTTTTACAAGTTAAAATCTGTAAAAATGAAAGATGAGAGAGTTAGATTAGATTTGGAGTTAGCTCTCACCAGCTTGGCACAAAATTAATGCCAACATGACTGAAAAAAGTGTTGAAAATATTAGGAAATGAATAATAGAAAATACTGAAAATAAAGTTCAATGATACACATGGACATCTGGCAAAGGAGTGCTGAGAAATATTTCAATAACATAAAATATTAATATTAATATAATAATTTTACTGAATTGGGAAGGGGGAATGGGCTGTAAATCTGGCCACAGATATTAAAATTCTAATGGGACAAAACATTAAAAAAGATAGTTTACGCTGGTTCATCAAGCATGAATAACACTGTACTGATATATTAACTTACTTTAAACAGTGCTGATAAAAAAGTCTCTGAATTTGATTTTAATTGCAGTGTTTTTTGATCAGGTGTCACATTGAGTCTTCATCCAGGGCTGATCAGGAGGATGATGTGTTGTGGAAGTTGGAGAAAGACATACATGGACTGGGATGCAGCAGTTCATAGTGGGTTCAAGGCAAAACGCAAAAACGCTGAATCAGTTTATGAGTTTTCCTCAGATCTTCTGTGATGCGGGGGAGGTTTGTTTTATGGACTTCAGAGCTGTCAAACTGTGGAGTGTCTCAAGCGAAGATGTTTAGAAAGTTTGGTGAGTCAGGGAAAATCTAAGGAGTTCTTCAGGAAGTGATTCGAGACCAGAGGAAGTGAAACGTCAACGTTTGAGGAACATCTCATGCAAAACACTTCTTCAGGAAGTGACTCATGTGTGTATACACATGCTGATTGGCTGATCCTCCAAGACTGTGATCCTCATCTGTATACCACTAAGAGAGAGAGGACATAAGACTGACATTAATTACAACTGTGAGAGCTTAATGTAGATGTTCTTATGTATAACCTCAACTCCAAAGAAGCTGGGATGCTGTGTAAAATGTTTTATTGTGAATAAGATATGGATCTATGAGAGCTGCAAATAAATAGCATTATTTACATTTATTTACATAAAACACATCAGATGTTAAAGGTGATATTTTTACATACACTAAAGTACATTAATTCATTAAGAACTTTCCGAGATGCATCTCAGAAAAGGTAATATTTTTGCAACAAACATGACTGGGTGTAAAAAGAACATTTTAGAAATGCAGAATCTCCTTCAGAAGCAAAAAAAAAAACGGATTGTGGAACAATCTGGCTATGGGTATCCCACTATTTGCCATACATAATATCATCAAAACTTTGAGAAATTTCTGTAACAAATAGGTGACAAGACCATGATGGTCCATGATTCTGTATTGGAAATAACTGTATGGGCTCAGGAACACTTCTATAAATTCGACAGTTTACTGTGCAATCACCCATGCAAGTCAAATCTGCATCATGCAGAGAATAATCCAACATCCAGAAAACACCATCCAGAAACACTGCCTTCTTCTCGTATTTAAATTGAGGCAAATTCAAAACAGCTATGTGGTCAGATTTTCAAGAATTGAAATATTAAATAAACACACCCATAGAAGAAGCATTTCTAAAACGGGATGTGTGTGAAGTGGATATTCTTCTTATTATTAGTATTCTTCAAAATTTTATTGGAAACAAAAATGTTTGCTTAAACAACTATATGTTCCACTTTTTTTCATAGTCTAGAGAACGCTTAGACAGTATGTGGATGGTTTGTTAAACAAAAGTAAACAAGCTTAAATTAAACGAACATTTCTGGATGTATATTACTTACCATTGATTCAAAGTCCACTTGTTCATCCACAAGAGCTTTGGAGATCTGGGCAGCTTGCTGGAAGTGAACATTGTCTGAAAAACAAGAGGCAAAAAAAAGTTAGCTTGAATTTTGTTAGTTTTTTTTATTACAGGTTTGTGTAAAAAAGTTAAATTTAATCTAACTGACCAAACTGTCAGACCAAGACACATAAAACTTGATCAAATAGTCATCCCTCTTTCTTATTGGGTAATAGTGTGTTCTTTTAGATTTAAAAAGGTAGTAATTTTTCTTTTACCTTGTCTCATGACAAACAAAAACACTTAAGAGAACCATGCAGCTCCACTTGCATATTATGTATATATTTCCAGAATGTCCCTCTGGGATTAATAAAGTGTCTGTATGTCTGTCTGTCAATCTATCTATCTTTCTTACTTGAAAACTATTTTTGCAAGCTAGTCCTAGGGTTTGTCTAAAAAAAAAAAAAAAACTTTAAAAAGACCCATTGACTTTTGATGATGTAATATTTATGCCATAGTTAGTTAAGGCCTCCCTGCTGAGGATTTACAAGAAAAAAAAGAAAATCATATAATACGTTGTTAATAACAGTGTGTTAGCATGCATATTTGCTAACACAAGTTGTTTGAGAAGTTGGAGAATTATTCTACCCAACATTTTTGAGTTTATGAAAAAAAATAATTAAGAACATAAAGTCTGGAGCAGTCCAGGCACGAGTGGTGTTAAAGAGGGTGAAGGGTTAACTGTGCAAACACATATCTCTGCATCGTCGTGTATTTTAATATGCTTCTGTGTGCACTGAGAGTGAGTACGCATGTGTTTAGAAAAGAAGCCTCACCGTCCGCTGTGCCGTGCACCAGCAGGTACTGCACTGATTTGAAGTTCTTCGCCCGGCCAGTTACTGTGGAATTCTGCACAGATTACACAACTTCCTCAAACAAGGTTTGCGTAGCTTCCAAAAACAGCACAGTTATAAATCAGGAGAGCCCACGCATGCTCCTTGTGAAGTAATTTTGGAGAAACCCACTACAGTTAGAACAAAATTAGATCCTCGCCGGCGTAATTCAGTGGCTAACTTACGTCATAAAAGGCCTGGTTTTGTGATGGGGTCAGCATGTAGCGCTCAGTGTAAATAGTGTCTGTTAAAAAAAAAGAAGAGATAAACACATATATACATAAAAAACAACAAACAAACAAATCCACAGTAAATTGTTCGGTACGGCAGCTTATGACTTCAGGAATTACACCATAAAACAAAACAATGTGTGTGTCCACTGTTCCCATACCATAATATTCCCATTTTGACACCGGTGCGACAGCCATGCCACATTTAAAAACTCCACTGCCGGCTCCCAGAACCATGGAAGTCACATATCCCCCATAGGACTGAAAAACAGCCACATGATTCATCACACAGATGCAGTCACAATATTATTGTTAGTAAAAAACACCTAAACTAGTGCTGTCAGATTTATTAATGCCATTGTTTTTGTCATGCTGCATGGATGATTTTCTATTCTGATGCTTTAAACCATCCATAGCTTCATTCTGAACTCTTTATTTAATTATTTGATTAATTTTGATCTTACAGAAAATGGGCGGAATCTCAAATAGCTCCTCACGCCCTATGTAGTGCACTATTACATAATAAAAGTCATGAAATCACAATCAGCTTCTACAACAAACTGGTCTGATTTGCATTTAATAGAGGAATTTATATTTAATCAGTTTGCAGGAACCCTTATTTAACTTTAACTACACAAGTCTAGTTTTAGCCAATTAAACTTTTTAAATATTACATTTAAATTGGGTATTTTTTATAGTTTCACTATTGAATTAATAGTAGTCAATGATTTTATTGAATTATTAGTAGTTCATGTCCATTTGTGTTGTAAAAAAAAAGTTTTCAGCAAACATTCAAGCAGCAAAGTTTTCGTTAACAAAAGGTGTTATCTTGTGAGTGAGGTAGAACACTGGCCAGTAGTTCTCATGGTAAGGCGAATTTAATTATTGAGCAGGGCCTGATACTGAGTGTCATATTAAAAGGACATTCTCAGTGGCATGTTAATGTATGTAGTGGAGAGGTGCCTTTTAAGATTATATTTGTTACACTAGCCAGGGGTGGGTACAATTTATGACGATAATTTATTTTTATTGAAATAAATTAAGCTACAGTATGCTTTTTGGACATATAATGAATAGAGTGGTCCACTGTTGCACAGTTTTACCAAACATACACCTTTTTGGTCATTTTATATTACTTTAAATTTATTTTTATGTGAGTATTTATTTAGAAAAAAATATTAATAAGCACTAGGATAAGCCTTTATTGTAGTCCTTATTCAAATTTAGGGTTATTCCACCGAAATTTTGATTTTTGAATTATTAAAACTTTATGAATATGAACTTGTTTTCTTTGCATTATTTGAGGTCTGAAAGCACTGCATCTTTTTTTATTTCAGCCATTTTCCATTTTTTTTGCAAATAAATGCTCTAAATGATTATGTTTTATTTGGAATTTGAGAGAAATGTTATCTATAGTTTTAAGAATAAAACCTCAATGATCATTTTACTTGAATATATACCTATAAATAATAAGATCAGAGGAACTGATCATTTTGAAGTGGTATCCTAATTTTTCCAGAGCTGTATACCATACAAATTCCTGTAGAGTGCTACCAGTTCTGCCAGAGCTCATTCAGATTATCACATTTTGAGTGAAGCATGACAGATCAGGAATTAGACTTAATGCATTGCAAATAGACTAGTGTGATAATGTATTATTTAATTATTTAGTTAATACATTTCAGTTCATTTTAAACAAGATGAGGTTATGTCAGATGACACTTTAGGTACCTGTCAGTCTTTGTGCTCTGCACACTTTACTTGTAGTTAGAAGAAGGTGTAAGTTTTGTTTGTACCTACAACCATTGTGAGCAGAGGCGTGCAGACATAGACATCAGGTGGTGCTAAAGCACCAACAACTCTGCCCTTTATCAACCAAATGGCCCTTTTGAAACTTTTTTTAAATATTATTATTACTAAGATTTTACTGAGGCCGGTTTGAAATGATCTGAGCGATTAAAAACGAGTGAAAACAGAATGCCCTGAAATCAGCTCGCACACACCCGACCTCTCTCTTCCTCTGTCACATGACCCCGCGCGGTCGCGTGCAAGGCACACTAGATGCGCTGCACGCACAGCAACTTCGGCTTCTTCTCCCCCGTGTCCCACCAGCCAGGTAACATACACATCAAAAAAAAAAAAAGTGCCCTTTTTCCCCCCTGAGCACTTGCCCCCCAAAATGTCTGTGCACGCCACTGATTGTGAGACTAATAATTGCAGTTAATACGTTAATAATTACAGGCATTTACAGAAAACATGTTTTGTAAATGATTTGTGCAAATTTGTTTTGCTCGTGTGTCAGGAGTGATGAATTATTAAACTGATCACTTTATACAAATAATGTTATGGAATATCCTGATTATTGTTTTACTCAAATAGCAAAACACCAGTTTTTAAAATAAAACAGTTATTGATCATGTTATTGATCATGGTTACCGGTGAACATTTAAATGAACAGAAGGCAGTAGCTTAATTAATTTAAAAAATGTTGTAAAAAAGTTGTTAACAAGACTTACCCAACCCCAGATTGCGATTCTTTCTTTATCAACATAGCCCAAACTGATGAAATACCTACACACAGGGAAAAGAGCGTGACATTAAACAAACTGTTTATCGTAATGTATGTGTATGAATGTGTATTATAAGAATATATTAAAAAAAACTGCTCTTTGGTGAACTGAGAAAAACTACCGGTAATTAAACACCATGTGAGCATTGTTTCTTGTTGGCCTACAGGGGGTGATCTAGAGTTTGTACCCTCTCTTACTGAAAAACTACAAAACAGAGAAGCTGTGCTCCTCCAGTCTCTTCAGGGAGCTGCAGTTTTGCTGATCTGAGATCAGAACTAAACTCTTTAATGTTTGACAGTCTGTAAATTAGGTGACTAATGTCTGGCCACCAGTACAGGGTTTTTATAATCTTAACTGATGTTGAAAAGACGTTTTTCTGTCTTTAATCATTGTTAGTCATCAAACTTCCCACACTACACCATCTTCCCCGAATAAAACACCACACTAGCCAACAACTCTGATCTTCATTACACTGCAGGTATTATTATACATGGCAAGAAACAGTAAAACCATTGCTATGACAGTTGAGAAAATATCTGCTTAGCAAAAGCCAAAAAAAAGAAAAGCATAAAGATAAAACCATGGCTGAAAAAAAGGAGTCAACAGGGCTATATAGTGCAATGCAAGCTTAAAGTGAATACACACATACATACATAAAAATACATATTAATATACAGTGCCTGACCAAAAAGTCAATGTCACCACCTGGATTACATTACTACATAGGTGATTATGTTTCAGTTGGCAAACAAGTTCTTTAACCCCAACTGATGCAGTGAGTAGCTTCTCGTTTGTTAAACAACCATGTGAAAAAAACTCATCCTGTGGTGAATGGAACAAATGTTATTCTGTTTTAAAAAGGTCAAATTATTGACACACGTCAAGCAGAGAAATCTTAAAACTGGGTTAGGATCTGTGCAATTGCCCAGTGCCTACAGTATAAGCCTGTGGGGGCGGGGCTATGATCTGGGGTTGCTGCAGTTGGTCAGGGCATATTTAAAAAATTCAACGCCAGGATTCATGGTAGAGCTTATATTCTCTGCCTGGACCCGACCCGACTCGAGGCCCAACCTGAATCACTTCCCACCAAGATTTCCTACCATTTTCCTAGGATCGGGTCGGGTCAGGCTCCAGAAAATAGTCTGTGACAAAGGCATCTGTTTTTTAATGCTACTTTTAGTAACCAAGTATTATCGTTAACGAAAAGGAACAAAATAACAAAAACTGAAAGTAAAAAAAAAACATTTTGTTAACTGAAACTAATAACGACGGTGATTAAGAGTAAAAAAGGTAACTAACTGGAACTGTATTGAGAGTTTATTAAACTAACTGAAATTAATTGAAATTACAGATAGAATACGCTTCGTTTTTATGTTTGTTCATTTATTTATAAGCGCTGTTTCCACTCCAGCAGTTTTACAGCAGGCGGTGTTGTGCTGATTTTGCTCGCGAAGCGGAGCCGGATTTTGCGGGGAGTCAGATTTGGCACAACAGCGGCAGCTCGCTGTTCTTGTTTATAGCACTCGCACTAGCCACAAAATAACGACAGAGTTTTTGAGTTTGTTTATGTGTTTTTCAGATTGATCTCTCTGATAAGATGTGTAAAAACTAATAAAACCACTCTAAAAACTAATTAAAAGTAACTGAATTGAAGAAGAAAAACAAAATCAAATCAAAACTATAATGAAACATTCAAAACTATTATAACTAAAGTAGCTAATCAAACTGTTTTAAATAAATTGCACCAATTAGAATTTTATAATCTCACAGCTCTGGGCGCACATGCAAGCTTCTATTGTATGATGTATTGTAAGATTGTATGACCTTTTTTTTTGGCCGGGCAGTGTATGTTGCACACACACATGGAAGGCATATACTGTAGCTATATTTAGCTGTATGTATACATACTGTTAACTTTCAAAAATCACTTGTTTCAAGTAGCAGGTTTTAAATTTAAATTCATTATATGTAAATTAATATAAGGCTCAAAGTCAGACCACCACACAAACAGGATACTAATTGGTAAAAATATGACAATTTGGGAGAGGGTCGACTGCTTTGGGAGAGGGTCGGAGGACTTGTTAGGAAGAGCAAACTGCAATCGAAGTCCGTCCGGTTATCCTGTAGTGTAATAATGCTACTCTGTGAGGTCAGAACTGGGCTCTTCAGTGTTGGACAGTTTGCAGATTAGGCTACTTAAATGGCTAATGTGAAACCTGGGATTAAAGCCCATTCAAAAAGTGGAGTCAGAGGACTTCTGAAATGCTCAGGTCCTGGAAAAAACGTAAAGGCTGACATCTGTTGTGGGAGGTCGATACCAGACGTTTCTCAGCTGTTTCTGAAGTTCAGAGCTGTGGTGCGGAGGGTATTTACACTCACTTGGCAGCAGTGATCTGGTCCTCCACATCATAGGTGCCCAGACGCTTGTAAATGGAGTGCATTATCTTGTCTCCTTGGTAACCACTCCCTCTGCCATCAAAGCTGGCCACGATGACTTTCTCTGTGCTGGCCAGGTACGTAGTCCAGCCAATCCGGAAGCGTAAGTCTGACTTCTGGCTGCATGGGCCTGCATAGCTGGAAAAGAGAGTTCAGCATATTAGACCAGATTATGATTCCGGGGCACAAATAATGTCATTATTTTAGGATCTATCTACATGTAGCTAGATATTTAAAAAAAAAAAATTGTTTTATCTGTGTTTTTGCCTCCCATCTACAAGAAAACACTGTTTTTGGCCTCTGAAAACTATGCTGCTTTTTGAACCTTATTTTTCTGAGCTTTATGAAAATGCTGACGTCACAACACGTTGCATGTTTCTGGCTGAATCCAAAATATAAAATACCTTTATATTCCCTATATAGTGATCTTCATTGTCATTAAATATGCCTACTTGCAGATAGCGTTAGATTTTAGATATTTTCATATATCTAATTATATTGATTTCTTTTCTGTTACAGATACATTATGCTGTGAGTAGGTGTATAATTTGTACTAAACGTCAGATTTCCTGACTTGTAAATGACTTGTTAATCTTCATAGTGTGTTAATAGCCCTATCCGAACGGGATTTAGTTTCTCAGGGGGAATCTAGCATCCGTACTGCAATTCTTTCTCAGTAACATGACATCGCGTTCAGTAGCTCCTCCATTTTAACTTAATGTTGTGTTTATGTGGATCTCTGTGTAAACATGCACCCAAAGTGTAATTAGGGTGTGTAGCAGAGGACAAATAGCTATTTTATTAAACACAAGGTGTCGAAACTCAGAGATGTGCATCTGGACAGGACTAAAATAACCGGACGATTTATAGGCAGGTAATGTTATGCATTACATTCACCAACCTTTCAGGGCTAGCAAGCTAAATTTAAATTTACCAAAAATGCAGAATACCATCTAAGTTACGTTTAGTGTTACTTCTTTATTTATTTATTCTTATTACATAAGCTCATGGAACGTACAAGCAATGGAAGTGTAGACAGAGCAATTACCTCAAACTGTGACAAGCTATTATGGTATTTTATGATATTCTCAAAAAGGCTATCTTATTTTGACCCTTACATACTGTTATCTGCAAAAGAATGACCAAAAGTTAGCTCCTATTAGAAATACATGAAGAGGCAAATGACTTTGACGATTTTACTGATTTGAATCTAACATTTATTTTATTTTCCACTAAACACAACTTGGTTAAGTTCAAAATGTAGCTGGATCAAAAAACAAATGATATGAGCCACATGCCAGTCTGGTCTGCATTCATACCTAACAAACTCACTTGACCCAATATTTATACTTCTGATTGGCTGTTTAAAACAGGCAGATATTCTTCTTATCAATTTTCTGCCTGATATTACACACCTTCTTTAGGATTTCTATTTAAGAATCACATAAAACGGTTTTATTTTTAATGCAACTGTTAAAAAAAATAAATAAATAGAAATGATAAAATGTACATTTTCCAATTCATTTTAAAATCAACATTTTCCTAAATACAAATCAAAAGTTCATGTCCTCCAAACCTTTTGTTTTGTTACTGTTGTCTAGTTTTTACGTCTTATTTTCAAACATGCAAAATTGTGGTTGATTCCTGTTACTGATCTGAAATTATTAAGTGGAGTAAAGAATGAACATTCAGATTCTCAGAGGTGTCCTGTAGGAGTCTCTATAGTCCTCAAAGCTTTCAGAATGTAAAGAACTTTTTTTACAGCAAAGAAAAAACGGTTTTGTGGCCCATAAACAGACCAAGGCCTTTAAAGAGGTTAAATGACTTTTTTTCTTAACATTGTGTTTGTAGGCATTTCTTAATTACTATTGACATATTTCAGTTTGGTATTGAAATATTTTGAATGATGCCCAGCTTTAATCGTAAGTGAAAATAATATAATGGATCCTTACACGTCAATTAGCAGAGGGTATTTTTTGGACTTGTCAAAGTTCGGTGGAAGGGTCATCTGGTACCAGAGTTCTGTTGGAAAAAGCATATTTTAATATTGGTCAGCATTAAAGTATGAATGAGTTCAAACAGGGCCATCAAAATAGATAGAGCTCCATAGATAGAACTTAAGGTCTCACCAAACTCGCCGATCTTCATAGTGCCGTGTGTAACCGTGGGCATGCCGATGTCTTTAAGAATGGAGTCGAGGTTTTTATTGTCCTCAAGAACCCTGATCTCTGAAAAATAAAAAAAAAACAGAAAAGATTTTGTATTTTTTAAGAGCAAAACGTAAGACTGGATGGTTGTAATATATATATATATATAATTATCAGTGGTTGGGTGTTCAGAAAGTCACTGTACCTGAGCCAGCTCCTTGACTGTTTCTTAGAGTGTACAATGGAAGCCCCGGACCTTTACAAATAAACAAAAAGGATAATGTTAATAAAAGTCATGGAAGCTTGTTACCACTAATAAATATTGTGCACTAGTGCTGAGCGATATGGGAAAAATTATATATCACAATATGAAATTTTTAATATCATGATAACGATATATATCATGATATACCACATTTAAGTATGTTTTCAGTTATTTTTTTCGAAAAATATGACAAAATAATATAATTTCTTACTTTTTTCCAACTTTATTTAAAAGTGACATTAAACCCAACTTTCACAAATTAGAATTACTACCTTTTAGTGCAGCAATACTGTATATATGTATCAAATGAAAACAGATGAGGTAAATGCACTAGCTTATTATTTCAAAAGAACAACGCGTCTCCATTGTTCAGTTCTCATGAGTTTGATAACGTAAAGCAGCGTCATGTCGCAAAACCACATTATGAAGCTTTTTATGCAAAAATTACTTCATTAAAACTTATATAAACCAAGTTTATGCAAAGTGACCACGCCAATACATTTCATTGTAGCCTAGTTTATATATTTGCATGAATAATTGATGAAATTACTGTAGAAACGATAGGGACGATAGAAGGTAAGTAGATAGACACTTTTCTATCGTCCCCATGATATTTATCATCATATCTCACAGCACTACTGTGCACTATAACTATAAGCCTAAATCAACACAAATTTTGGCTAATGTTAATGCGCATGAATCCATTATCAGGAAAACACTGCACAACAATGGTGTGCATGGCAGCACTGCAAGGTGAAAGCTGATGTTCTCAAAAACGAACACCGCTGCTCACCTGCAGTTTGCTAAAACTCAAATTGATAAGCCAGAATGCTGAACGCTTTATGGAGAAGTGAGAACATAATGTAGTTTTTTGTTTTAAATGATAATGAGGGTTTAAGTGTGTTATGATTCCATTCCAACATCTGTGAAACATGTTGGTGGTAGTATCATATTTGGGCCCGTTTTGATACATTTGAGCCATCACGGCTTGCCAACATTGATGGGACAATAGATCATCAGCATCTGTCTGGGACGTGTTGGTGAGCTGCATATCAAAAGAATATGGGTCATGCAGCAAGACAATGATCCTAAACACACAAGTCACTCTACCAAAGAATGGTTCGAGAAGAATAAAGCTAATGTTTTGGAATTGCCAGGTCAGATCCAATTGTAATATAGTGGAATTGAAACAGTTAATTGAAACCCACCAACATCCCAGAATTGAAGCTCTTCTGTACAGAGGAATTGGCTAAAATTCCTCCAAGCTCATGTACAGGACTGATCAACAGTTACCCAAAATGCTTTGTTGCAGTTGTTGCTGCACAAGGTGGTCACATCATTTTGCCACTCACACTGACTGTAATATTGAATTATTTCCTTTTTAGGTCTGAAAATTGATTACTTTAAAAACTGAACAACTGAAATAAAGCAGTTTGTCAAAACAAGCTGTAGTTTTAATTCATTACATAATAATATTTTATTGTTACATCAGCCTAAATTAAGTCCTTATGAATAAGAAACACGGTTTATCATTGTAACCTTTTGAACTATGGATTTTAATTGCAGGTCTATGGAAGATGAAATACCTGAGCAGTCCATTCTGTAGTAGGTGCCATCAGTGCTGAAGGAGGCGGAGTTATATTGACACCTGTCTTCGGCCAAAGTACAGGTGAGACAGGTGGGTTGAGAATGAGTGGAGCCGTCTATAGATATTCTGTAGAAAAAAATCTCTCCTCAGTTAATATGTTACCAGTAATAAATAAAGATTTAATCGATAACTATTACCAATTATTAGTTTTATTTTATATTTCCACAGTTTAACAGTCTGATTAATCTCGAAGAGTAGAGCCAGTATCGCACTGAACACTCTTTCACTACTGGTTAATAGAATCTTAACACTAAGATGGTTTTATTAAACTGGACTTGTGGATAGTGTGATGAGACTGTAATAAATGAATATATGAATATTATGAATTTCAGACCATTTGATTTTTTTGAGGTTTAGATTTTCAGATCAGTTAGCAAACTGTACAACCGCTTTTTTTTAACCGTTAAAAGCTATATAAGCTGAAAGTGAAGAGTGGAATTGACAATAATAAGCAGTAATTAATACAAATAGTGTGTGTGTGTTTGTGTGTGTGTGTATAACGGGTAGACACTCACTTGTAAACGTTCCTCTGCCCTGGATGGTTCTTGTGCTGGTTACTCACATAAAATCTGTACAGTTTAAAAGTTAAAATAGAACATACATTTTTATATATTTGCATAAACAAATTATATGTGTACTTTATCTTAGACATCCACATACAAATAAAGCAGATAGCAGATAGATACACTATATGGATCCATGTACTGGGATACCTACTCGTTTGTTGCTTCACCAATTTACATAGTTTTTGTTGGAGCAACTGTCTCTACTGTTGAGGAAGAGGCTTTCTACTGGATTTTGGAGCTTTGCTGTGATCATTTGATTGCAATAATTAGATTTTGTTTGATCACCACCTCACCTCTCCTCATCTAGATGTAGCACTATCATGTGTAAAAACAGTTTTATATTTAAAATGTTGTGTTAATCCATAGCTAACAACAACAAGAAGGCTTTAATATAAGTAAGGTAGTTCTTTCATGATAAATGTACTTACATTGTATTGTTGGTGACCTTGAGAATGCTAATGACCTCCCAATTTCCAGTTGTTATAGGTGTTGAAGTATTCTAAAACAAATAGATACAATTTCATGGCATTTTCTGGAACATGTAGAACTTCATCAAGGGCATAAATGAGTGCCATAAAGTCCTGCCAAACTTTATATATTAGCTTCCTTTATCGTATTGATTACTTTAATAATACTGCTTAAATTGTACATCCAATAGCACTCACTTCACATACGTGCTGATCAGGAGGACCTATATGGAGTCAAATTGGGGTCTTTAATGCTGACAAGAAAATAAAACTGTCACAAAAAAAATCTCCACAAATTGCAAAAAAAATCTAATTTTGCAAACAAAGAAGAGAACATAAGTTACCTTTTTTCAATTGTAATATATTTTTTAGAATTAATCTTTTGCAAAAACACTTTTTCTTTGCATTTTGCACTTTGCGTTCCTTTTTTCTCTTTGCAATACTTTCCCTCCTTTGCGTTCCTCCGTTTTGTTTGCGAGTCTATTTTGACCCCTTTTTGACGTGGGGGCATGGGGAGAGGAGAGGGGCGTGGCTATGGAGGAACGCATCATCAGCTGGAGCCTCTGCTCATCCTAGACACTAACCAGGCTGAACAACAGCTATTTAACAGTTATAACTCATAAGTTAACTCTAATCATTTATTTTACATATACCTAACTACTGAATTATATAATATTGTTGTTTTCAGTTAAATTAAGCAAAACGCTGAATTTTAGCTTCTTTTTTATCCAGCGTTCTTGCTGCAGTTACACGCGGCCGCCTGTAGATGGTGGATTTTAACAGTGAAAAACGCCATTAAAACACAACGCTGCAAAAAACGATCTAAATAAAAAGGAAAAACACAGAACGTTTAATTTGTACCACGGCCGGGAAACTTACTATTTTCTTGATGGAACCATATACTCTGTAAACACTCAGAATAAAAAGGTAAAACACAGAAAGACCTCCAAGTTTATTTAAACTTCAATGTAATATAGATAAAATAAAATAATAAAACAGAACATAACAAAAAAGAATATTAATGTTCAATTTCCAGTGTGATTATACAAAATATCAAAAGTAATATTTGCTCTTTAGTGTGAGGTACTGTATCTTACATCTGACATTTAAATGTTTTCCTGTTTTCTATTATTATTTTAATAATTAATATATTTTGCTTTTAGGATAACTTCATATGGGCACACTGCACTGTGTCTAACCTTATCTCACAGTCTCCTCTTTTTTATTTTTCTGTCATGTGTTTGTGTGTATCTGTATAAAAGTTCCTGGAACAGACTAATTTCCACAGGGAGATTAATACATTATTTTTTATGCTATGTTCGGTTTTATTATCTTATTTTATCGATATTATTTTGAAGTCCAAATTAAACGTTCTGTGTTTTCCTTTTTATTTAGATCGTTTTTGCAGCGTTGTGTTTTAATGGCGTTTTTCACTGTTAAAATCCACCATCTACAGGCGGCCGCGTGTAACTGCAGCAAGAACGCTGGATAAAAAAGATGCTAAAATTCAGCGTTTTGCTTAATTTAACTGAAAACAACAATATTATATAATTCAGTAGTTAGGTATATGTAAAATAAATGATTAGAATTAACTTATGAGTTATAACTGTTAAATAGCTGTTGTTCAGCCTGGTTAGTGTCTAGGCTGAGCAGAGGCTCCAGCTGATGATGCGTTCCTCCATAGCCACGCCCCTCTCCTCTCCCCACGCCCCCACGTCAAAAAGGGGTCAAAATAGACTCGCAAACAAAACGCAAAGGAGGGAAAGTATTGCAAAGAGAAAAAAGGAACGCAAAGTGCAAAACGCAAAGAAAAAGTGTTTTTGCAAAAGATTAATTCTAAAAAAAATATTACAATTGAAAAAAGGTAACTTATGTTCTCTTCTTTGTTTGCAAAATTAGATTTTTTTTGCAATTCGTGGACATTTTGTTCGTGACAGTTTTATTTTCTCGTCAGCATAAAAGACCCCAATTTGACTCCATAGACCTATCACTGTTAGTCATAGATCTGAACTTTAGCCTCGCTTATGAGAACAGTCACATGCTATTTGGACATGAATTTTCCGCTGCTATAAGTGGCACATAACAGGCTGTGGTAAAGGTATTTATGGTCATGAAAGCATTTAAATGTGTCCAAATGAGGTGACAGTAAAAAATAAAAGTAACTCACTCCGCTGATGTGATGAATGTGCTTGAAGCCGCTTGCGTCACTGGTGATGTAGTAACAGCTGGAGCCGTCGGGCCGATAAACAGGATCACTTGGGGAAAACTATAAAAGAGAGAAGAACGTAAGTGTGAGAGCAGACATATCACTAAGTGCTATTCTCTGTTTGTTAATTAAAAAGAGTGTTACGAGAGGATTACGTACCCGTCCTACCCAGCCTGTTGCGCTTACCATGTTAATACCCTGAAAAATGCCAACAAAAGCAATCAGACACACAATAAACCTCAAATGTCTTTAGACTTGAACTGTGAATGTTGTTACTTTCATCATAAGACTGGCCTCGCCAAAATACCCAAAACAAACCGCAAGCTACACAAGATGAGGCTAGTTATACGTCTGTAATCTGGCCATATTATTACATTATTTCCATTCTTAGTTATTCAGAACCTAATAAGACTTATAATAATATCCACTATGAGTTGTTCATTATCTACTATGATTTTTTCTTAATGCACTGGAATTTATTTAATACTTACAACACATTTTTTCAGTATTCAGAGTGGATTACTCAGTGTCTACCGAAACCTATTGTGTGTCCACTATGAATTATTTAGTATATGCCACAAATTACTTAATTTCCAATATTATATTATTTGGTATGCACTATAAATTATTCAATATTCACCATAGATTTGTCAGTATCCAATTTGATTTATTCAGTATCAACACATACACATTGATTTCAGACTACAACTTGTATACACTGTAAATAAGTCAATATTTATTCATTTATTTATTATGAATTTACATATTTTTTGCACAATAAGGCGCATCTAAAACCTTTCATTTTCCCAAAAAGTACTATGAAGCTAGTATGTGTGTTCTGTTGTGCAAAAGTGAGGTACTTATACACCCTTAGTTACGCTGCTTTAGCACAGCCTTAGTAGCTGGTTAGTCTGGTGTCATGCTGTGTCATTTTGTACAATGCCGGATTACCTTTGGTCTTTATTATACAGGTAATCTGACAGCTCAGTGTTTTGATAATGAGGTCCTGCAATTTCAACAGGACAATGCTTGTCCACATACTGCTCCTATCTCAGGAGCTTGCCTTGAATACTCCATTCATGCTAGAAAACGTGGAGGAACTGAGTGTTTATTCAAGCTGCATGGGATGGATTATTGTTGGATACCATTAGGAACCTCTACAACGCAATGCTATGTCTGGCATACTGCCATGTTACACATGCATTTAACACTATTGCAAAGTGACATTACCTTCTAGGTGCAACTATTTCTGCAACCATTTCTTTGACAATGAAGGTGATTTGACCTGTTACTGACCCTGAAATTCAAAGATCCATAGATATTTGGGAGAATAATGTACACATTTGTTTGGCATATTTGTTTTCCACAGGGTAAAATATCAGCTTGAATTTTAGGAAATACCATTTCTGATATAAAAATACCCAACTTGTATATTTGCCACTATTAGATCAACACTATTAATGTTAAACTAACACTGTTTTGTGTTAATTTTACACTATTATTGTTGATTTAACACTGGAAGATTTCCTGTGTAATAAACGTAGATGGGCGCCCTAAAGAATGACGCACAATTAGAGAAATTTATGGACCTTGTTCAAGTTTGTAAACACTGATGTCACAGATGGACTGGAGGCCTACGGATTCACTATGGCCTGCAATAAAAAAGTAGACGAATCTGCCAGGAGATGTTAAAGATGTCAGTGTGAGCTTTGCAGTCATAAATAGGAAAAAAGTGATAAGTGAAACGATTTATAATTATTCATCCTTTAGTGCGTCTAGTGACTGGTTTCCTTTGAGTTGCCAGTTTACCTAGAATACAATAGCTCGAGTGTCACAGTTCAGCCCATGTCTGTCTTGTGTTTCTCCCTCATTTGGTCTCTTGTGCTCCTGCCCCTCTGTTTACCTGTCACGTGTTCCCAGCCATGTGCTACTGTTGTGTTTTAATCCTGTCTCTGCCCTAGCCCCACCCTGTCATCAGTCATTTGTAACTCCGCCCCTCTCATTACCTCCACAGGTGTCCCTAGTGTGTGCCTGTGTATAAATACCCCATGTGCTCCTTTGTTGTTTGTTGCGCTTTTTGTCTGAACCTGTCTTGTTACTCTGTCCAGATCTAGTTTATCTGTTTTGTTTAAACTCAGACCAGCTGTGTTTTTTGTCTTCAGTGTTTCAGGTTTGATTTTTGTAATTTGTTTCTTTGTTTGTTATTTTTGCTTGTTTGTTTCAGGCTTTTAGTTTATACTCTGTTTTTTAGTGTTTTGTTTTTGTTAGTTAAAAAAATGGAAAATAAAGACTTGCGTTTGCATCCTGCCTCATCCTCTTTGTTACATTGAGTCACTAAAATGATTTTTAACTCATTTTTGTACGCAATGGAAAAGTTAAAGCAAATCATTCTTGGGTTCTTTGTATTTTTTTTTCACTGTCAGCCACGCTTTAATTAACGTCCACATTCTTACAACTGTACAAAAATAATTTGGGAGAGCTCTAGAATAAAATACAGAAATGAAGGGTTCATACTGTAGTTTCTTCCCAGGTGTCGCCACTGAGTTCGTACAGCTGCAGAGTCACGTAGCTTTGAGTTCTGTTCTGCCACTGAACTGCGATTCTCTCGTCCGTCGCCCAGGTGACAGTGCTCAGGTAATGCTCTCTAAAAAAAACACATCAGAATTTGGAGAAAAACCCACAACACTGGAAATAAACTAAGCCTGGTCTTGAGTTAATCACCCTGTCAGTAGGGAGAGTGCTGGGATTGCTCTGTGTATAAATAGCAGCCCAGGAAATCGTTTCAGTAAACATGAGGCTTAGTCAAAACCGCAGTTTCTAAAAAGTGCACGTCACATTTCGGTCATACTTACACTGCCCCAACAGCACTTGGCACGACGACCTCCATAATTTTGGACACGTTTGTGGAGTCGACCACAAACAGGCGCACTGTCGGATTCGGTGTTCCTGGCTGAAAAAAAGACAAAAATATCTGCTGCTCAGAGAGAGAGAGAGAGACATGTATGCAAAGGCATTTCCTCTGCCAGGACTGTGTTTATTTGGACAGCCCTGATGGTGAGTTTTTACCCTTCCAAGAAAAACGAGGTACAGCCTACCATGGGAATAACACACACCAGTGATAAAGATAACAATCAGAAACATGAGACATTTCTGAAGCCATAGCTGGATCAGCACTAGCTCTGAGCTTCACATTAACCCAGTTTAGCACTACTGTTGCTGTTGCCTGAAGACCATTGAAATATTACCAAAGTAAAAATAATTAGTTCCAAATAAAATCTGACCATTCAAACTACAATCCCAGACAAACACTTCTTTTCTTTCATGACCATTTAGGCCTAAAAATACCTTTCTAGGAATTATTTCTAGGAATTAAATAGTACATTTTCATATCTAGTTTCTTTTTATCCAACAAATGAAATTTTTTTTTGTGTTCAGATTCAGATACAGCCAAACATGCTTTCGCCCTTTTCAGGATTTCACAAGCAGAACTGAAGACCAAATTCACCCAAATTAACACTGATTTATATTCAATCAAACTCACAAGTAAAAACATCAGTCTAGTCCTTCTGAAGGTTCTAGATCTGAGGTTGGCTGTAAATATGACCAGTAGTGTGAGCAGACTAATAATCTACAGACAAACATATGTTACATATGTTATCACAAGCTTTAAAATTCAGATAATACAACTTGATCTACGTAATCTAGAACTGCTAAAACATGTTTCAGTGTCTTGTCATTAGCTCAGCACATCTCATTATTTTGAGATAGTAAGTCATTATTTTCAAATAGTATCTCATTATTTTAAAATAGCAAGTCATTATTTTGAAAGAAAAAGTTTTTTTCCCAAAATCAAACACACTTACCAATGATTTAGTATTTAAAAAAATGACAAAGTATCTCAAAATAATGAGATTGTATTTCAAAATAATGAGATAGTATCTCAAAATAATGACTTACTATCTCAAAATAATGAGATTATATTTCAAAATAATGAGATAGTATTTTAAAATGACTTACTATCTCAAAATAATGAGATAGTATCTCAAAATAACGACTTAGTATATCAAAATAATGACTTACTATTTCAAAAATAATGACTTTCTATATCAAATAATGAATTAGTACCCCAAAATGTGACTTAGTACCTCAAAGTATTGAGACAGTATAATGATTTACTCAAAATAAGGACTTACTATCTCATAATAATGACTTACTATCTCAAAAAATGACTTACTATCTCAAAATAATGACTTAGTATCTCAAAATAATGTATCTAATGTAATTAGTATCTTGAAATAATGACTTACTATTTTAAAATAATGAAACAGCAGTTTACTTAATAATATTAAAAAATGTTCTGGATTTGTTTTTTAGTTCAGTGGTGGGAATGGTCTTCTATAGTTAACTCCTGTTAACTGCAGTGATTTGTTCTGAACTTGTTGTCTCTTACCTTTGGGTACGGGATGATGACTGTGTTGGGGTACTGGCCCTCGCCGTACCAGGAGTACTCGATAGTGTGCACGCTGGTGTCATTAAACTCGGCAAAGGCGACATATCTGCCCGTTGGAGACCACCACAGGGCATGGTTTGTAGAAAACATCTCCTCTAAACATCAAACAACACACAGTAAAAACAATGCAGCTTATAGAAACTACAGTGCTGTGCTGTGATAGTATACCTGAGCATCTACTTATAAAACTCTATATATAATAACTCTATTTAACTCTATATAACATTAGAATAAACATTAATAAACATAAAGCCAGTGGTCAGTGAGAGTGTCTACCTGTAATTAACTCTATATAACATTAAAATAAACCCAAATAAACATAAAGCCAGTGGTCAGTGAGAGTGTTTACCTGTAATTAACTCTATATAACAACAGAATAAACCCAATTAAACAAAAAGCCAGTGGTCAGTGAGAGTGTCTACCTGTAATTAACTCTATATAACAACAGAATAAACCCAAATAAACATAATGTTAGTGTTCAGTAAGAGTGTCTACCTGTAATTAACTCTAATAACAATACAGCAACCCCAAATAAACAATGCTAGTGGTCACTAAGAGTGTTTACCTGTAATTAATTCTATATAACATTAAAAAAAGCCCAAATAAACAGTGTTAATATTCAGTACGAGTGTCTATTTGTAATTACCTCTATATAACATAAAAATAAGTCCAAATAAACACAGTGTTAATGTTCAGTGAGAGTGTTTACCTGTAATTACCTCTAACAACAACAGAAAAAAAAACAAATAAACCTAAAGTCAGTGATCAGTGAGTGTCTAACTGTAATTAACTCTATATAACATTAGAATAAACCAAAATAAACACAAAGTCAGTGATCAGTAAGTAATTAATTTTGAAATGTATAAGAGTACAGGTGTGTGCTCCCTTTCTTCAGGTAATTTAGACACTGTAAGGTAGATCGGTTCAGTTCCAGCAGATCATCAGATATTATTAAAAGACTGATTAGATAAACTAGGTATTTAATAAGAACTGTGAATTCTGGCCTTCCTCCAACAGTTAAGTTAACACACTCACATGAAACTGCATAGTGTTTATTTGTATATATCTTAATGACATTTCTTACCTTCATACACCCAGTCAGGAATGCCGTTCAGGATCATGTTGTGTAACCCATTAAAGGTAACTTGCTGTGACGGTAAAGTAGGGCTGGCCTTCACATACACATTATACATCCAGACGTAGGCCTGGTTTAAAGAAACGACAATTACATAAACTGTAGAATTTGTTTGTTACAGTATTATTTTTTTTCTTTGAAAATCACATTACGATGACAAAAAAATACTGTTTGTATGTTTGTAATGTGTCACGTGATTTTAAGAAGTAATTCTCTATAAGTGGAATAGCATGATTGAGTGGCAAAAATTATTCTTTGTTTAATTTTAGACCTTACACAATACTGTTGTCATGCTGATATAATCATTGTCAAATACTGTTTATAACTTAAATGACATAATAAAGTGAATAAATCTAAAAATAGAATTTCTTTCTTGTAAAGTAAGTAAATATTATTTATTTTGACATGTAATGTATTTGAAACACTTTTAAACTTGGTTCTTTTTCCTCCTTGATTTGTTTCTTATTTTATTTAATTTTCTTCCCAGTTTAGAAGGTCAATTAACCAACCCACTCACTAGGGCCCCTGGGGTGTGATGTGGGGAGAGAGAGCGCTATCTACCCACCCAGAGAGAGCAAGGCCAAATTTGCTCTCTCAGACTCCGGCTGCTGATGGAAAGCAGCATGACCTCAAGATTAGGGGTGGGCGATATGGCTCTAAAATAATATCACGATATTTCAGGGTATTTTTGCGATAACGATATACTTGCCGATATAGGAAAACAAAAATAATTCATTCATTTCAGGCATATAGTATAAGAGTATAACAGAACAATCATAATGTGGCAAAATAAATAATATAGCACAAAATAATATAATGCAGCAAAAAATATTGCAGAATATGTAGTGCATGCATATAAACTGCAAACTAAAACAATTTTACAATAAATAAACCTAAAGCTTCACAGTAAATAATAGACTACTTTTAAGACAGAACAGCCCTGTTATCACGATATGGATTTTTAATATCATGATATTTCTGTGTCACGATATATTGTATACAATATAATATTGCCCACCGCTACTCGAGATTCAAACTGGCGATCCTCAGATCATAGTGGCACCGCCTTTGTCTGCTGAACCTCTCAGAGCCCAAATATGGACTTTTCAATCTAAGATTATTTTATCTGTACTGTCTGTTAAAAACTGGCAATTTTCTGGCAGCAGAAGTTCCAGAAAATGTCTGTAAACTTGGTAACTTTCTTGAAGCAGAGATGCCTAAAAATGATTGTTTTTACTGTCATCCCTCCTGCCAGAATAGTATATTTTTCCATTTTTAGTAGTGTAAAACTTCTCCTGATCCAACTTCTCACCCTGTGCATAGCTGCACACTTTAGTTCTTTACTCTCATAAATGCTGTGCTTTCATATTTAACTTCAGCTTCATAGACCCTAAAATTAAACCCTGTGGGACTCTGCATAAAATTTCAAACTTTTTCTACAGTTGTTTCTGTATTATCAGTAACAACTATGATAACAGATCTAGGGATTAAACCTTTAAAATAGTGTAGTTAAAGTAATCTTTTTTTTTTTTAATTAAATTTAGTATTACATCTTGGTAGTCAGCTAGCATCACTAAGTTTCAAGTCTTTATCTCATCTTTATTTTCCCAAACTGCTCATTCATCTCTTTTAACACACACTTAAAGTAATAGTGAGGTAGCAACGCCCAGGCGTGAACAATAAATCTCAGTGGAGATGATTATTACAGGTCTATAATTCTCAAAGCAGATAAAGTTCAGTCAGCAGAAAGTGAGATAACAGGTTTGGGCAGGACTGTGGTAAAGATATGAGTCTTAAAGGGTCAGAGGTACAGGGGTCACATAAGGGCAACATTTTCCAGTGATGTTTTATTGTAATTGTTTCATGATCTTTAATACTCACCAGTTTGTGGCCAGATGGAGACCACGCCAGATACTGGATGTCGTGGGGCAAATCTGTAGTAATAAAAACCCTAAAGATAGAGGAAAGACTTATTAATTTGATCATAAAAGGAATATATAAAACTTACTATTTTAAATATTGTTATTAATTTATGTTTAGGCATGGTGCCAAAAGGTACCATGTAAAGAGTACTATGCTCCTGGCTGTACTGTTCCTTTTTATTTTAAATTGAAAGTATTGGTTTATGATTCAGAAAAAGGCAAAATATTTTAATAAATATCATTAATGTGCTTTTGCTACTATTTCTGCAAAGCCACATATATTAATTTTGAAAACAATGTCTGGTGGGTCCCAGAATTTTTTCCAGCTATAACAGGTTGTGCTGGTGAACTGAGCAATTGTGGCGCTGCTAATGGCGATGATGCAAGAGCTACTACGAAAATGGAGATATCAGAACAGTTTATATCTGCTCATTGAGTGCACTGTTAAACCAAAAAACACACAATTACACCTGAAGAGAAAAGGCGATAAAAATTAAAGCACACCAATTTCATGTGCTATGAAAAAAAAACCTGCGACAAAATACATAAAAAAAACACTTTTTAGTATGATTGGTGAAATTACACATTCTCACTAAAACATGTGGACAAATAGTATATACTTGAGTTTTTTTATCACAATCCAATTAACAATGAAGTTATGCCGATGTGTAAAACTGAACTAAATATGATGATTTGCAAATCCTTTTTAACCTATATTTAATTGAATACACTAAAAGAACAAGATATTTTTGTTCAAACAGATAAATAAATATTTAATAAGTGAATATGCAAATATGTATAAAGGGAGCATCCCCGAAAGGCTCAGTTGTTCAGTAGCAAGGATGGGGTGATATAATAATCCATTGACTGTGTTTAGCTGGACAGAGCATCGTCTTTCAAAAGTCGGGCGCCCCCTGCTGTTCGGTTGAAGAAAGCTGTGTAACCCCACCCATCCCCATAGGTTTTAATGGTAAAACAGACAACTTTCATTTACGTTTTTTCCAAAATTCTGTAATTCTACCTCCATTATTTAAATGCAACAGCTAGTGTAACCTCTGCTTATATTGTTACATTTTTATATCCCCACAGAATTTGTTTTGTTAAAACGTTATTCAGCTCTATTAAAATAGGTGTGGTTATTGTAAAAGGACTAGTTATGGGCGGGACCAATAACAGACCGTCAGCTCCGCACTGCAGTCTGTGACCTCGAGACAGCCCTCAGGGGCGGGGTTATTTAAATGAGTAAGCTGTCTCTCCACAGTCTTTCTCCCTCCTCTGGTCTCTACTGCGCAGACTCGGGTATCAGGATCGCCAACATAGCGAGAGATTTTGGCTTCATTTTCATTTAATGAATAGGAATGGCGACACGCCGTCCATCTTTTTTTACAGTCTCTGTAATAATCTAATAACCAAACAGATTAAGAACAATGCTTTCCAACATGCAATTGCAAGGAGATTAAGGATTTTCTCATCTACCGTGCATAATATCATCAAAAGATTCAGAGAATCTGAAGAAATCTCTGCTAGTAAGTGGCAAGGCAAAAAAACAACATTGAATGCTTCACGCACTGCCTTAAAAATTCAAATCACTCTGTAACAGATATTAATTACCACATGGGCTCAGGAACCATTCAGAAAACCATTGTCAGTGAATACAGCAAGTTAAAACTCTGCGATGCAAAGTGAAAGCCATATATCAACACCCAGAAACACAGACGGCTTCACTGAGCCCGAGCTCTCCTGAGATGGACTGACGCGGAAGACAATGCCAAACCATATTCTGCTTGTATTACAACAGCATGGCTTTATAGTAAAAGAATGGGGGTTCTAGACTCACCTGACTTCAGTTCAGACCTGTCTTCCATTGAAAATGTGTGTAGCATTATGAAGCACAAAATACGAGAACTGAGACTCCGGACTGTTGAGTAACTAAAGTTGTACATCAAGCACAAATGAGAAATAATTCCAACTATAAAGCTTCATCAATTACGTGTCCTCAGTTCCCAAACTACTATTAAATGTTTTTAATAGGAAAGGTGATGTAACACAGTGCTAAACATGACCGTGTCTTAACTTCTTTGGAATTGGGGATGTAAACCATTCTTAAGGACTGGAGACCACTAACCCTCTTTCGACGTCAAAGATGGAGTAGGAGGCAGTGTAGGAGTGTCTCCAGATCTGTTGGATAACAGATAAACAACTTAAATGTGTAAATATCTGAACCAGATAAAGTACTTATTGATGATTAATGCGGTCAATATCTTACCTTTGTGTAATTGCTCAGAAAACAAACAAACTTGCGGTCAGCTGATACCATGTAATCAAAGGCCTCCACTTGATCCTGTGGTAGCGAGAAGTGTATTAGTAAAGATAAGGCCACACACACACACACACACACACACACACACACAGCTTCATTTGAGATATCTTACAAATGACTGGCGTTTCAGAAACTCCTTTTCATTCGCTGCAGAAAGATCAACCAGTATGACCGATCCGTTTGGCAGCTTATGCAGGTACTCATTATCTGTGAGATAAAAAAATAATAAAAAAACAGAGTGCAGAGTGTCATGAGGATCACACGGTTTGGGTCATCCTCCCTGACCCGTGGCACTGCTGTGTAATATAAACACTTGGTTATTAAGTCGTGAAGGCTACGTTCACTCTACTGTGCAATTATATATAACTGTAATGCTTACAGAGGACGCTCCCAGAGCTCCAGAGCTCGGGGGAACCTGCTTAATGTGGATACTATATTATGCTGGGGTGGATAAATCATGCAGCTGCAGATCAGCTGCTAAAGTCTTGGTGCCAGATACCACAGGACACCTACAGAGATCCTGTGGAGGCCATGTCCAGCTGGGTGGTATGGATGGCTTGGCACACCAGGAGCACACAGGAGCTAGTATTGTGTCCTTTTCATGACTTTTGTGAGTTACTTTTTTTTGTTTGCATGGACAATTCTAGCCAGATGCCGCTGGTCACGATCATTATCACTACTGTGCTGTCCACCGTGGACAGTAATGCCTTGTGTGGGATATTTCCAGTTGTACACACAACACTGGCACCCACTATCAGACTTAGCTCAAACTCTTGCAAAAATTCTTGTTGTTTTACTATGAACTTGCTGGCCAGTGTTTAACCTCATTAATAAGATAACACTTACACTGATATGCGTGTTCCTAAGCCGTCCCCTGAGCTAAGATTTTATCTATTTGCATACTGCTATCTCATGACCTTTGGCACATCACAGTGTGTCCAAATGTTTGTGGACACTTCTTCTAAAGAATGCATTCGGCTACTGTAAGTGGCACCCATTGCTGGCTCACTGCTGACCTTCAATTTTTTAGAAGAAACAATGAACGAGATGATGTCCCAATGCTTTTCTCCACATAGTGTACATAACTGGTCAAAAGTTTTAGAACCCCCTGCTTTTTAGTTGTTCAGTAGTAGTGCTGTATGGCCCAGAAAAGCTGCATTTCTATTTTCTCATCTTAGCAATGACTTAATCACTGCACTTCACCTATCAGACCTCTAATTTTTTATTTCTGAAATTTAGACGTAGTCCAATGTTAAGCTGTGGGTCAGCAAGACCTCTTCATGTACCAGTTTTCTCCAGTTTCCAAGAATCTTTTGAAGAGTCTCTCTGGCTTCACTTGTAATGTCTCTAAAGATTAGACTTCTGCTTTTAATAGATACAGAAATATCTGTGTTTGTTTTATTATTATTATAAAAGTCTAAATGTAAAAATGAACCCCTTCCCCCCTTCTTCTATCTATATGTGTTTATGTTAAGGTTTTTAGTTCACTTGTTGTCCTTAAAGGCCCTGGAATTTTACAGCAAATTTTTGTTCACTGGATTTTGCACCATTTCCAGTTATGGACTGGGCCTTAAATTAATAAAAAATAAAGAGAAAAAATGCTTATGCAAGGTGTAAACAGCCTACTAAATGACTGTAACCCTCTCAATCGAATATAGCTCTTAAATGGCCTTGGATGTCTCGCATGATAATACCTAGTAATAAAGTTTTACCAGCTGCAGCCGTGGTTAATTTGTTCATGACCGAAGTACACCGAGTCTGAAGTATCATTTACAAGCAAGCAGTAGTATCAGTAATGTTCACATGAGAAAATGCATATGGAGACCCACATATATATCAACCAGCAGGTAACTTAAAGAAAGCAGCTTCTGTTTCCCTCCAAAGAGGCACCTCTGTCCCCAGCAAGTTCTAAGAGGCTCCTGCTGGGGATACGCAAGCACACTCAAACCGGCTGAGGGGTTTATTCATCCAGTGGTTCCTGGGCCTTCCCCCCGCTCTCCTTCCAGTTGATGGTCATGATTCTTGATACTGTCATGCCTCTAATCAATTGAAATGTAGAAAAAGACACACATCCAGAGCACACTACCATCCACTAGCTGTGACATGTGCACATTGTGCAACCACCTAGCAACACCACAGCAACCACCACAGACAGCATAGCAACACCTTTAGTAACCACCTAGCAACACCTCTGCAACCACCTAGCTGTCACTTAGAAACAACATGGCAACCAACACATATACCATAGCAACACCTTAGCAACCAGCTGGCAACCACTTAGCAACATCATAGCAACCAGCCACTAATCAGCACTGCAATCACATTCGCAGTTCTGCAAAGACGTGTTAACCCAGACAGCCTGCCTGTTTCACGGTATATCACTGTATTTTTTTTTATTACTTTTTTTTTGTATAACTGGGCTTTAATATAGATTTTTGAGTTAATGTACTGTTAGGAGTACATATAATACAATACACTAAGGTTTTAAATTAAGGCTTTGATTAGTATTGGGTTTACTTTGTCCCACAAAATTACACAATATATGAAGAAATCAGACTTTATTACAATGTAAACAATAGTCCTCAAAAATAGATACGCTAACAAATTTAAAACAGCTCCAAAATTAAATATTTTAATAAATAGTTCCATAAACACTATAAATAAATTGCACAAATTAGATACAAGTTTAATATCAATTTATTATATGTTATTCCTGAAGCCATTAGAGGTATAACAGAAATGCATATATGTTCAAGTTCACCCTGCGGTATACAGAATAAACCGCTATACTGTCCAGAACTAGTCTTGAACATCTCTGGGTAAATCTCATCCATTCCCAGTGCCTTGCTCCTCAGTGACCTCAGATGTTAATTCAGATTCCGCTTTAGCCTCAAGCCCAACTTCTTGGACAAAGAAGGACTTCCTTCCTAGAGTTTCTCAGAGTGTTTCTTCCAGTGCCAAACAATATCCTCAGCTATTTAGATCTTCACCATCCAAACTAGGCACAATTTGGGCAGTGTCCTTCCATCACCTTCTTAGTTTCCGGAGAGTAATCCCGCACCTTCCTTCCTCCTTCAACCCAGGAGAATAAAGATCAGCCAAAGATGTCTTGGCTGATCAACTGAATCTGGGAAATCTGGGTTCCTTTAAGACATATTATTTACTAACCAATGTAAAACCAAACCTTAGATTGCTTTAAGGATGCTTATGCACAACAAGAAGCTCCTACAAAACTTTCTAGACATGTATAAAAACTGTACAGACCTCATATGCATTCAGTAATTGTTTAAGGTTTGAGAATGCTGGGGTTGACTTACCGGAGACCCATCGCAGGTTAAAGGATCTGGCCCTGATGGTGCTGTTGAAGTAGTCATTAAGAGTAAACGTTCTCATGGACTCTTCTTTCTTCTCTGGAAGCACAAACATAATATTTTTAAACTGACACATTAATTGCCCAGATTGCATTATCAGTTCTCATGTGTGTATCTAGTATTTGTTTTAGAAGCTCCGGTAAGCGAAAACTCCTGCCTCTTCCCCAGTCTCCCTTATTAGAATGCCAGTAGTGGAATCCGATTAAAGCATTTTCGAAGTTCATGTTTACACTCTACTCACATAAAATTAAATGAAATAAAGCATTCAGCATCACTCATCGTGCTTGACGTGTTTTTCAGCTGAAATGTATGAGCTGTATAGGACTAGCATAATAAAGTCAGCTGAAGTAACTTTGCCTTAACATTCGTTTGTTTACCAAAAAAAGCTGGCTGCCTTTCTCTTTATGGATTTCACTCATGTTATGAACTCCTGTTTTCTGTGTCTCCATACAACCTAATTTAATGTGGTACTGTCAAAATGCTGCTTGGTGCATTTGGGCACGCTGAGGCAGGGAAAAGTGCTCAGAGTAATGATGTGCCTGCATGCAGCTGACATGCAGTTCTTTTCCGGTGTATGTTCGTCCATTATAAACGACATATCTGGTATGTGGTGGGCTTTACGTTACATTGCAATGTAACGTACATTTGAACTGTAAAATGTACCCTAACTACCCTAATCTAACTTACCCTTAGCTAGTTTAATCAACCTTTTCTATCCTCTCTAATCCCTGTCTTACTTATTTTTCTTTTGTTGTTTCAAATTAAAAGCCCTCTACAAAGTTTTGCGATTTAACAATATTTGATAACATTCTGAAGCATCACAAAGCTGTGGCTACAAAATAGAAAAAAACATGTAGCAAAACATTGATATCATTAAACATGTAATAAAAAATTATATTAATTGGAACCAACATTACGACAACTAACATAACAGGCCATTTATGATGTGTTGGGGGTTTTATCAACTATTTTTCTTAAGAAGACATTTGTAGTTCAAAAAATTGTAGACAAATTTTATAAAAATGTTTGGCATTCACCAGAGTTTTCATGATCAATGTTCAGTTTGAAGGATAATTTCATCCATCACTATGAACAGTTACGCATTTTAAAAACATCATGAATCTGACATAGACTGCTTTGGATTTTCTCAAGAACAAATGAAAGAAAATTCTTAGGAAGTTATTGGTAAATGAGGTCCAGTAAAGATGTTTTGTCTGAAATTTCTTAGTCATACCAACATTATCAGGAGGCTTATCTGTGAGATAAGATCAAGCAAACCACACATGCATGCCAAGGAGCATCTTGTGTCTGCACTTTATGTTTGTCTATTGCATTGTTTTTCCATGTTGCACCATGGTTCCAGAGAAACGTACTTTCGTTACACTATATCTGTGCTCAGATGTAATGACAATAAAAGCCTCTTGACTTGACTTGACTTGTCCACAAAATAGTCTTTACACTAACAAAAATCATACTGTAGTTCAGGTGATCCAGACTGAGATCACCTCTTTTTGTCTGACCATCTTTGTGGCACCTTTCACACTTTCTTTTTTGGTTCGGTCCAAACTGAATTTTTTTAATGTTTGAACCAAACAAGGAAGGTGATAAAACCCCCTAAACAGTAAAATGAAATGTTGTGCTTTGTATATCCGAGCTTAGAAATTCAGAGACAGCCATAATGTGGCACCCACTGGAACAGAGAGGGTTAAAAATAGCCTTAATCAAGGGCCAAATAGCACCTCTTTTACTTGTTAGAAGCAACTGTTGTGAATGTGATAATGCAATCATCATATAACCATTCAGGTACTTGCGAGAGTTTTATGACTGAGGAGATATATAAGAACTTTTATTACAGACCCACTCCTGATAAACAAATAAATCAGAATAGAGCTAATGATTTATTTGGGAAAAACACTGAAAGAAATTCAAAATAAAACTCACAAGGCTGTTAAAGTTTTTTAGGTCTGACCACATCAAATATTAAAAATCAATATTGGTGACAACCTTCTGCCTATCTGCTTATCTGTCCACACCTGCCAGAGTTATAGTAAATTTATTACGACTCATTACGCAACCGGAAACGACCTTTGACCTGAGTGAAAGTTCAGAGCATGTTAATGGTCAGTCACATCAAGCCAATCATTCTTAGGCCGTCACAAGGGAAACAGTAAGGTCAGAACCGGTACATCTGTACATGTACATGATGACCCACCCAGGACCATCCTGGAGCCAATTAGATTCACCACAACTTGATCAAACTCATTCAACTTCATTTAATAAAGAAATAAAATATGCCGTGAGGTCTTGCATTTATCTGACCTTCAGTCAGACCAGTAGTGGGCTGGTCCTTACGTAACAGTAAGTGTCTCAGCAGTGTGATTTACTGTGGGGTTCAGGTCTGGCACCTACCATTCAGAAACAGGGCTGTCGGGACAGCTATCAGAATCACCACCACGGCCACCCCGAGCACAGCAAGGACAATCTTCCATGCGTTCTGAAAAGGGTTAGAAAGCATCAATACAAATGGACACTGTGGAAATGCAGACATCATAAATGCAGGCTAACCATCATGTCCAGAATGGTCATGCTGGACAATTAGCTTGGACATTCTGGTCATGCTGTTCATGGTGGTCAATCATTTTGGATATGCCGGTATCCAGCTTAATCATGCAAGCAGGCAAGACCAAGCTGGTAAACACCCAGGACTACCATGACCAAGCTGGTTGACCAGCATGACCAGGTTGATTGGCCATCATGACCATAATCAAATGCTTTCTCATGCTAGTTTTTGTGGCTGACTGGCATGGTTTTGCTGGCCAACCAGCTAAGACCAGAATGACCAAGCTGACTGACTGCCATAACCAGTATTAAAAGGTTGTATGACCAGCATAACAAGCATTTGATTTGGGTCATGCTGGCCAATCAACTTGGTCTTGCTAGTAATGCTGCTCATGGTGGTTAATCATTTTGGACATGCTGCTCAACCAACTTGGTCATGCTAGTTTTGGTCAGTTTGGTCGTGCTGGTCGACCACCAAAATGATTGACCACCATGAGCAGCATGACCATTAAGACCAAGCTGATTGGCCAGCACTACCCCAAATCAAATGCAATGTACACTGAGCTGGTTTTCGTCTGGATGAACAGCTTTTTAACCACTTTGACCATCTAAGAACAGCTTGAACCACCTGAAACCAGTTACCAGTATTTTTTTAACAGGCACATGCCCCACAGCAGGTTCTCACAGTTTTAGCTAGGCATAACCTGAGCTCGTGCAGCCGCTGCAACCCAGTTGGCAACTGTAACAATGCATGCGTAACATTCGTGCGTAAAGTCTCTGGAGTAATACTGACCATGTCTGGCTCCTGAGCTGATTCAGACAGAGAGGGAAAGTAACTCGGCGTGGAGCGCGCGAGCGAAAGAGAGCAGGTCGGCCGAGCTGGGTTCCTCCTCGCGCGTTTCTGCTGAAGTAGTTTTAAGAAAGGGAAAGCGGAGGGCTCGCAGCGCGCGCTCACCCCCAGCGTTAAATATTAGCTCGCGCTCAGCTGTAAAAAAGGGGGGACAATAAAATATCGGCTAAAGATTAAAGTTCATGTGAAAGCACGCTGCGTGTCGCGTCGCGCGCTGAGGGAGGGAGTTTGCTGCAAACTTTTGTGCGCCTGCTGCTGCTGCACACGCTGGAGCGGTGCTGTTTACTCCACACTCACAGTCTGCGCGAGCCTGCCTGTGTGTGTGTGTGTGTGTGTGTGTGTGTGAGGTGAAGCAGTAATATGTGCTGAACAGGGTTAAGGAGAGGTAGCTGACCTGCTGCTGCAGTCTGGCGGGAAATTCCACTTTTTCCATCCTCACGAGCTTCACTCCGCAGCGCTCCGCTGCTGCACTTTCTGAATGGAACGAAAGCTCGAGCGGGTCACGTGTCGCTCAGGTAGCGCAGGAGCCTGTTTAGATATTAAAGAGTGTAGCGCTCGTGCTCTCTGCCACACACAGTTACAGTAAATACAGTAAATAACTTCAATATAAACTCAGCTCTTCCATTAAAAAATACAATCAGTGTCTTTTTGTGTATTAGTTTATTATCAATAAGTCTGTCTGTTTATTTATGTATCTGTCTCTCTGTCCAGCTGGCCAACGTCAACAGACGATAATTTCAGGTTAAATGTTGGTCATGATATCAGATGGCAAACATTTTACGTCAGGATGACGTCTAATACTGTTAGGTCCCTGCAGGGTGCCTATCTGTCTGTTTACCAACAGTATCACTCAATGGTTTTTACCCTTCTCGCTAATTTATTTTCTAAATTACTATTAAAGACTTTTAAGGGATATTATTATGGGATATGTAGCTTTGGAAAAAAATAAGGGGGCACTTCAGTTTCTGAATCAGTTTCTCTGATTTTGCTATTTATAGGTATATGTTTAAGTAAAATTAACACTGATGTTTTATTCTATAAAAATGAAGAAATAACAAAAAAGATGCAGAGCTTTGTGACCTTAAATAATGCAAAGAAAACAGTTCATATTCATAAAGTTTTAAGAGTTCAGAAATCAATATTTGGTGGAATAACCCTGGCTTTTAATCACAGTTTTCATGCATCTTGTCATGTTCTCTTCCACCAATCTTACACACTGCTTTTGGATCATTTTATGCCACTCCTGGTGCATACATTCAATTCACTGATTACATTCCAGAGGATTTCAATTTGGTAAAATCAAAGAAACTTTGTTTACCTAGTAAACAAAAAAGTGACCGCCACAATCCTACTATTGTTCAGAACCTCTAGAAACCCCTTTAGCATGTGCAAAGCTGTCATCTACGCAAGAAGGGCTACTTAGAAGAAACTAAAATATAAAACATATTCTTACCTGTCTGTCTGTCTCTGCATCTGTCTATCTGTTTGTCTGTCTGGTTGTATGAATATATGTTTATTTGCTTGTCTGTTGTTTTTAATGTATTTGTTCACATATATATTTATATATTTGTCTATTTGAATTTGTGTGCATTTACCTTTTTGTCTGTCTGTTTGACTACCTGTATGTCTAGTACTCTTTCTGTTTACCTATCTGTCTGCCTGTTTACAAAATACTTGTCTATCTGTCTGTTTACTTAAATATCTGTCTCTCTATCTGTATCTTTTTTTTCTTGTTTGTAACTGTTAAATGAGTTTTTAATTAAGTCAAATAATAAAGGAAGTTCAATACCAACGTTTTTATAATACACACTTGGCTTATATTAAATTAGCCATTTTTGTTGAATATAGTAAAAAATATTTTTGTATCTTAGATTCAAAAATAAGATATATAGCTAATTTTCCACCTGCATATTTATTTCTTAATATATTCTGCTATATCCGCAATTTATGCTGAAATACTTTATAGTATGTCAGTGTATTTATGTCATTGTATATGTGAAATATATTTTAATGTGTATAAAAGTCCATATATTGTTTTCCATAAGGTATGTCTTCTATAAGTGACTGTTGTTGTTCCCATGAAGCATCATAGCTTCTTTTTAGAGATGGCTGATCTTTATTGTAAACTGTTCATTAATGTAATTTATTAAGAGTAATGGTGTTGTTTGTTCTGACTTGGGAGAAGTTCCTCAATGTTATTTCTATGAGAAAGAGGAATAGTACACTGTGTGTAATGGTATGTTGATGTTTGTGGTGGTGAGATGCCCCATGGTGGTAAAAACTGTAAAACCATTTCCTCAAAAAAAAAAAAGGAACCACTTGAACATGAAGAGTTTCTTTGATTTTACCAAATTAAAAACCTCTGGAATATAATCAAGATGGATGACCAAAAGCCATCAAACCAAGCTAAACTACTTGAATTTTTGCACCAGGAGTAAAGGCATAAAGGTATCCAAAAGCAATGTGTAAGACAGAAGGAGATTGGTGTAAGTGGAGGAGAACATGCCAAGATGCATGAAAACTGTGATTAAAAACCAGGGTTATTCCACCAAATATTGATTTCTCAACTTTTAAAACTTTATGAATATGAACTTTTTTTTTTTTTTGCATTATTTGAGGTTTAAAAGCACTACATATTCTTTGTTAATTTGACAATTTCTCATTTTCTGCAAATAAATGCTCTACATGAAATTATTTTTATTTGGAATTTGGGAAAATGTCGTCCGTAGTTTATAGATTAAACAACAATGTTAATTTTACTCAAACATTTACCTATAAATAGCAAAATCAGAGAAACTGATTCAGAAACTGAAGCAACTAGAGCTACTATTTGAGCTAGCTCAAAACTAATGCTACCGGGGAGAGAACTAAAGCTAGTGACGAGCTAGCTAACCTTAATGACAAGCTAGCTAACCTTAGTGACGAACTAGCTCAAATACTAATGTTACTGAGGAAAGAACTAAAGCTAGTGATGAGCTATCTAATCTTAGCATCAAACTAGCTAACACACTAATTTTATCGGGAAGTGAACTGAAGCTAGCGACGACCTAGCTAACCTTAACGACAAGCTAGCTTACCTTAGTGACGAGCTAGCTCAAATACTAATGTTACTGAGGAGAGAACTAAAGCTAGTGACGAGCTAGCTAACCTTAGCAACAAGCTAGCTAACCCAAAACCCCAGGCCTCATGCATTATTAACAGCAACACCATGCCACCCCACTGTAAGAAAATTTCTTCCTTATTGGAAAGATCTAATCAAACATACACAATTTCCACAGTAGGGCTGGTCACAGAATGAGGTCAGATTCTTTATATATCTGTGTGCTAATTTTAGACTCACAGAAAAAGGACTGATTCCGTCTGTTTAAATTAATTGTTGATGTTTAGGAACAATAGGAAAAAAAAACTTAATGATTTTTGGAAAGCTTTAGACCCACTATGTCTCTGACCAGGAAGAAGATGATAGGACGATGAATGAATTAATGGATTTCTTTACAGAGGTGGTAAATGGAAACAGGTGTCGGTCGCTATTATTAAAAAAACAAACATGGCTATATTATTTACTATCCAGACCCACCACCAGTCCTACCACCACCACGTGTTTTATATAAAACTAGTCTATAAAATGTTTTCCAGCATGTACCGTATCTCTGCACCATGAATGTGTCTACAACTATCTTAAAGGCCTGAGACAGACAGTCAATGGCAGTAATCAGTGTTAAGTTTTCAGCTATGAGGTTCTGCTGCCCTGGGCTTTGCTTGCTGCTCATTCCAGGCTTTGTTTACCCGCTGGTCGTGCCAGTCTGTGTACATTATGGAACCCCTCTCTTCATTCTGTAGATGCTTGTCTCTTCCTGCATGTGTGATCCCTCTGTATTTCCTCCTGACCAGCCTGAGGGCAGTGTGTAGCCCCCTTTCTCTCACACTGAGTATGAGAAAGCCGGCAGGAATGCTTTCCTGGGACAGATATGAAGCTGAGGATATTGCAAACACGGCACATGAGGTTTGCTCTCTGAAGTCATATCAGACGCCTCAGAGCAAAGCAAGGGTTGAAAATTAGTCTTGTATATGAGTTGTCTTTCAGGGTTGTCTTTGGGTCAAAGTAATGAATGCATTAAATGCATTTAAAAAGTCATTTAATCATTTAAATAATTAAATAAATAACTGCTGTAAATCTACAATGGGCAGAGCTTAACTTCTTTAGCCTGAATGGGTGGGGATAAACTTCTGTAGGCTGAATATGGTGGTACTAAACTGCTGTAGACTGAATAGGGAGGACTAAACTGTTGTAGGCTGAATAGGGAGGACTAAACCTCTGTAGGCTGAATACTGAGGACTAAACTGCTGTAGCCTGAATATGGTGGTACTAAACTTCTGTAGGCTGATTAGGGAGGACTAAACTGGTGTAGACTGAATATGGAGGACTCAACTGTGGTACGCTAAATATGGTGGAACTATACTGCTGTAGGCTGAAAATGGTGGAACTAAACTGCTGTAGACTGAATGGATGGGACTAAACTGCTGTAGACTGAATGGATGGGACTAAACTGCTGTAGACTGAATGGATGGGACTAAACTGCTGTAGACTGAATGGATGGGACTAAACTACTGTAGGCCGAGAATTCTAGTTAGCTAACAAGCTAGCAAACAAAGAACAAACTACCATAGCTAACTAGTTAGAACAAATAGCTCAATTAACTAGCTAACTAATGGATCTGGGAACTTAATACTATTTTTAACAACACAAGGAAAGAATTAGCCTATCCAACATCTGGACACTAGTAGTCCACAAACCTGTTGCCTGTTAATAGCTTTAAGCCACTTTTATGTTTTGGAATCATTAAAAACATTAAGTTAGGAGTTTTAATCTTATTTCCTATGCATCCAACTAGAAACAGGTTTTTGGCATGTTGATATGTTCAGTTTAAAAACAATTGTGATAAATGAGTTATAAACAAGTAGGAACAAAGCTGACTTGTTTTTCACCATGACCTGGGAATTGCTAAATGTGCTCTGTCTCTATATGCTGACTGGGTGGGGCTAAACTACTGTAAATTGAATGGGTTAACCGAAACTGCTGTGGGCTTAATAGGCAAAGCTAAAATGCTATAAATAGAATAATAAACAGGTGAAATGGGTGGGGCTAAACTGTGGTAAGTTGAACTCGTTAAGCTAATCTGCCGTAGGCTGAATAGGCAAAGCTGTAATGCTATGAACAGAACAAGCGGGTCTCAAATTTGGTAAGCGAATGGATATAAACTGCTGCATAAAATCAGCTCATATAAAAAGCAACCAGCACTCTAAGGCATGAACTGATCTGCACTCTTCTGTCCGTTTTGCTTAGTAATCTTGGAAATAGTCTTGGAAGCACTCTCGAACAAAGAGAGCATGACCTTCTGTTTAGTTTATTATAAAGAAAATATCCTGTAATCAATTATTATTGGACAATGTCTCTGGTTTGGCAGACAGCTCCTATTGTTTTCAATTTGGCCTGGATGTTGTATTTTCCACCCCAGTCCAGCTCTAAACACTCAGTGCTGTCTATTAGCTACATTATCTCTCATTAGAGTGAATATACAGGTGCATCTCCAAAAAATGTGAATATCATTGAAAAATTACTTCAGTAATTCAGTTCAAAATGTGAAACTCATTTTATATAGATGTATTACACAAAGAGTGATCTATTTTAAGCGTTTATTTCTTTTATTATTAATGATTATGGATTACATTCAATGAAAGCCATTGGTCAGTGTCTCAGAAAATTTGAATATTATATAGGACCTATTAGTACTTTTGGCAGTGTGGGGAGTGTGCCAAATCCCAGTGGACCAACACCAGCAGATGACATGGCTCCCCAAACCATCACTGATCATCAGTAAATTTTACATTTTATTTGGCACACCGACTTGGCACACTGCCCACACTGCCAAAAGTACCAACTGATCTTATATAATATTCACATTTTCTGAAATACTGACTTTGGGTTTTCATTGGTTGTAAGCCATAATCATTAACAATAAAATAAATAAATAAATAAAGGCTTAAAATAGATCACTTTGTGTGCAATACATCTATTTCATATATGCATTTTGAACTAAATTACTGAAATAAAGTAACTTTTGTATGATACTAAATTTTTTTGAGGTGCACTTGCATATAAATAGTCTAAATGTCAAGATTGTGATAATATACACTGAGGAGGTGGAGCTACAGTCTCTAATTAGAGTGAATTAATATTAATAACACTCTAAATGTAGGTAGTGTGATATAGATTGAGGAGGAGGAGCTACAATCTCTCATTAGGGTGAATACATAATAATAACATTCTGAATGTAGGTATTGTGATATATACTGAGAAGAAGGAGCTTCAGTCTCTCAATAATGTGAAAATATATTTAAAAAATGTAGGTATTGTGATATACAGTGAGGAGAAGGTACCGTCTCGCTTTAGGGTGAATATATATTAATAACACTCCAAATGTAGGTATTGTGATTTACAGTGAGGAGAAGCTACAGTCTTTCTTCAGGGTGAATATATATTAATAACACTCTAAATGTAGGTATTGTGATATACAGTGAGGAGAAGCTACAGTCTCTCTTTAGGGGAAAATATATTAATAACACTCCAAATGTAGGTATTGTGATATACACTGAGGAGGTGGAGCTACAGTCTCGCTTTAGGGTGAATATATTGTGGCGGCTCTGGGTTGTGTGTGTGGCTGCCTGTAGGCATGTTTCTGTTCTCCTGTGTGCGAGGATGACAGGGGTGGGGCATCTCCCTTGGGAGGGGTTATGCAGAGAGGGTGGGCACCACTCTGGATCTGCCATCTGGGAGACACACAGCTGGGTTGGTGGCCTATGGGCTGTTTGAGCTCTGTGGGGATGGTTTTAGCTCTCCTAGTCTTGTTAAAAACTGTAGGTGAGTAGCAAGCCTGTTTAATAAAGGAGCTATTGAGCATTCAGTATGAGTCTCACGGGTCTTCCTTCCTCTTCCACGCCACAATATATTAATAACACTCCAAATGTAGGTATTGTGATATACACTGAGGAGGTGGAGTTACAGTCTCTCTTTAGGGTAATTATATATTAATAACACTCTAAATGTAGGTATTGTGATATACACTGAGGAGGTGGAGTTACAGTCTCTCTTTAGGGTAATTATATATTAATAACACTCTAAATGTAGGTATTGTGATATACACTGAGGAGGTGGAGCTACAGTCTCTCTTTAGGGTGAATATATATTAATAACACTCTAAATGTAGGTATTGTGATATACACTGAGAAGGTGCAACAGTCTTTCATCACGGTAGCTCCAAAGCTATAAGTACTGAGTACCCACATCCTGAAATTTTCAGGAGATTTCACGATCAAATGGCCAGTTTTTGTTGTTCTTTTGGGCTGATATTTGCCAGACCTGGCATCCCTGATAGCAAAACACCATAACCTTTTCAAATGCTATGGTACTCAATCTTTGAATGGCCACAAAACTGATCCAGACATCCAAGGATGGAATGAAATAATTACTATTCTAATTAAGTGATGTTCTCAATGAGGCCAGAGTAGAGTGTGGTGCTTTGTGTCCTGTGACCAATGCTCCTCAGATGCTCAGTACTTTGCTCTCCTATGGCCTGTAAAAATGACACTCAAGCCATTATGAATCACAGCAGCAATAAAAGAAGTGCTTTAACGTGAGTGGGCTTGTGTCACTCGTCTGGTTTGCGTCTGTCTTTGTCCAGTCAGGCATATGGGTAGTGGTGGAGACAGCCGGATGGGGCTGGGTGGGGTGCTGAGCACTCTCCACTGCAGGATATCCTGAATGAGTGCAGGTCACTGGTGGCTGAAGAATGTGAGCAGGAAATTAATTAAAGTGTAAAGAATTTGAAGGTCAAAACGTGTCACTATGTGAGTCCACTTTATAAGTCATTTTTCACCCTTTAAACTCTACATGCACACTTTAGATTCAAAACCTTGTATAATCCATAGTGGATAACTAATTAATTTATAATATTTTTTTCCACTGCTGTATATAACAACCATCTAAATATCCGAAAGTTAAAGTCATCAATACCCACAATGTAATAAAAATTTATATAAAGACAATCAAGTGTTTTCAGCCTGCAGTTTCTACAGTATGCAAGCCACGCAAGGTGCATTTTTTGCACCCTCACGATACCAAGCAAACAGACTCAGACTAAATTCAGTGAGAAAACTCTTGCATCCGGACTTTTTTGCTTGATTTAGCTCTTACCTCACTCATTTTGAGACTTTGCCATTGTTTTTTGTAAGAAAACTTACTAAGAAAATTTTGCTTACCCCATTGGCAGATATTTTTTGCTTAATATACATATTTGTCTTAATTTGCATATATTTTGTCTAGTTTTTGCCAATTGATTTTTTTGCAGTGTGGAGGACCACGGAGTTCAGCAAAACATTGTAGGTAATTCAGCCTGTAAATATTTTCAGAGGACGTCTGAGAAAAATACATACATGGTTGTTCCAGACAAGATTAAAATCACAGGGGACTCCCCATAAAAGAGACAATGACCCCAGGACCCCCTGAGAAACTAATCTTGTTCCGATAGGGCTTTTAGCACAGTCACCTGTCTCTTTTTCAGCCTCTCCAGTGTTGTTTGGCCTTGTGGTTGGAAGCAGTGTCCTACTGAAAGGAAATTATTTTTCCCCTAAAGTTTGTTTTTTAACAAACAGAGGATCCATGCCTATTTTTTTTTACCATTCATATAAATGTAATGGACAACAAACCACATTAGTCATCAAGCACTTGGCAACAGCTAGCTAATTCCAGTTCTTTTTAACGTCAAAGCGAGCAGCAGGTGACTCTTCTTTTTTTCCTCCCCTCAGCTCAATGGCTCTCGGAGTGGGAGATCATGTAGAAAAGTTATTGGTGGCCTAACAGCGGAAGAACTGCAACTAAAAGCCTGTTAAAAGCTCAACAAACACAATAGTGTCTCTTTAATGGCCAAGCATGGCCAGAACAAACAGAACCATCTTTCCCAAAGCGGACTTCCTCCTCAGAAAACACACACACACACACACTCACACACTCGCCGGCGTCTAATGCATCGTGGTATACGACGCATGAAACACATTTTTATCCGCCGCTCTGATGAAAGCCTGAGCAGGTGCCATTTCACACCTTATGTACTTTATTGAGTTCCTGGCAGCAGCGAGGGGTTGTGAGGTGTTAGTACTGCATCACTTATCAGCAGTTTCGCCAAACATGCAAATAGCTTTTCATCGACAGGGCAAATCGGTACTTTGATGTATTTATGTGTATGTTTCATTTATGAGGCTTACGATTTATGCAAGTTCATTTATGATATTTGCAAAGTTTATTGATTTACAACAGGGGTGTCCAAACTACGGCCCGCGGGCCATTTGCAGCCCGTTTCCTTTTTTGGAGCGGCCTGCAAGGTATTTTAGAAATAGAATGAAAGTTGGCCCGCTGTTAAGCAGGTTTTTATAATGTGAGATTCAAAGTTTGAACGCTAGGTGTCAGAAACAGGCAAAAGAGTCTAAAAGCGGAGAGGGTGCGCATTTCTAGCGCAGAAAAACGGGGCAAAAGAGTCTAAAAGCGGAGAGAGTGTGCATTTCTAGGGCAGAAAAAAACGGGCAAAGAGTCTAAAAGCGGAGAGAGTGCGCATTTCTAGGGCAGAAAAAATGGGGCAAAGAGTCTAAAAGCGGAGAGGGTGCGCATTTCTAGCGCAGAAAAACGGGGCAAAAGAGTCTAAAAGCGGAGAGGGTGCGCATTTCTAGCGCAGAAAAAAACGGGCAAAGAGTCTAAAAGCGGAGAGAGTGCGCATTTCTAGGACAGAAAAAATGGGGCAAAGAGTCTAAAAGCGGAGAGGGTGCGCATTTCTAGAGCAGAAAACTGGCCAAAGAGTCTAAAAGTTGCCGTAATTAAGGAGTTTAATATTAAGAGATTTTAGTTTACACAACACTGTCAAAGATAAAGACAGTTATTCGAGTAAAATGGTGTGTAAATGAAATAATCAGGAAAAAAGTATTATTTAAAGTAGTTGTTTTATTACAGAGTGTGTGGCCCGTGATTTCAAATATATTTCTCCTTCTGGCCCCCAACAAAAAAAGTTTGGACACCCCTGATTTACAAGGTAAATTGATTTTTAGGTCTAATTTTCCATTATTTCTTCACCCTCACAATTAATATATGTGAAGAAGCTTTGTTCTATTTGGCTCTCCTGTGTCTCATTCAACATGCAGTATATGCTAGAATTCTATTTCTAGAGCTACACTTCTGAAGGCTAAACTGTCTAAATTTATACAGAGCCCCCAAAAATATGCGGGGCTTGTTTTTTTTAAATAAGGTGTCTCCAGAAGATCATATTTTGAAGTCACAAATAAAGTTCTTAGAGGCCCCAAATATTATTTTATGACTTAATAAATAATCTAATATTTACAATATATACAGACATGTCAAAAGCAATAGAATATGAAGTACGCATGAAGTGTTACCATATAAGGGGCAGCTTTGAAGTGGTGAGCAAGGTCTGATAGTGGGTGCTGGATGGATTGGACACCTTTACTCTTAGTGGAAATGGTGGTGATGATCACAGTAGAAGGGATTACCACCCACTGTTGCATCTGGCAAGAACTGGCGAGATCTGTCTGTGCCGTCAGACAAGCGGCTGTGGCAAGAATAACATCCACATGCAATACATAACGATTGTATTAAACAAATTTTTACAAAAATTTACTTGTTAAAACTCTTACAACATGACACTGCCACCACCATGTTTCACTGCTGTGTCTTGAGCAACAGGCAGTGGTATCCTGCAAGTTTATAACATCTGAGTAAAAAGTTTACTGCCACCACCAAGTTTCACTGTTGTGTTTTTTGAGAAACAGACAAGCGACTCTGGAAAAAATCGCATCCACATTTAATACAGTAAGGCAATAAATATATCAGCATTGTATAAATCAAACTTTCCGGGAAACTCTCACAGTATAAAACACACTGTTATGTTTACAGCATCTATAACAAAGTTTACTTTGTAAAATACAGTAAGGCAATATATCAGGATTATATATATATATATATATATATATATATATATATATATATATATATATATATATATATTTTTTTTTTTTTTTTTTTTTTTTTTCGGGAAACTCTGACAGTATAAAATACAATAATAAAAGTTGACTTCATTTCCAGTTATAACTGTGGGATCTGAAGACAGAGACAAATCTTTCATTTATACACTAGCCAGCATACTCATGGCAAGGTGGCATATATTATCAGAGTTTGGATAGGACATTGGGACAAGTCAGTATAGCCTTTTTTTTTATCTTTATCACAGGACTTGGCAAAAGTAATGGGACACCCATGATATTTGACCTGTCAGTGCATTATTTTATGGTATTTCCTGTTCCTCTTCCTTTTATTGGCCTCAACACATTATTACATATAAATGCAAGAAAAAAAACATCAATCAATTCGTTGTAAGTGCCTGGAATTCTGCAATGACTACTACTAAACTGTGGTCTGATCTACAATATGTCACAATTATAGAAAAACACAGTCTAACATGTTAAAGGAGGGATGCATAAATCTGGAAAGGCTACGGGAGCATTGTTGAAGACCTGGATGTGTATCAATCCATGACAAGACAAACTGTCTACAAATGGAAAGAATTCAGGACTGGGTGTCCTCATAAGATCATTCCAAGCGTGCAACAGGCAATCCTGGAAGAGGTGAACAAGATGCAAAAGAGTATCACAGTTTGGAGCTGCTTTGCTGCCTCAGGACCTGGATATCTTGCAATCACTGAGGGAAAAAAATCCATGACCTCATGCTAAAGAGACATTGTATATTGTATATTATATGATATATATACACATATAACCATTAGCACAATGCTAGCCACTGAGGTATAAGCCTCCACTGCTTGTAGATGTTATTTTATTCTTTATGTTTGATGAATCGCTACTGACGGTTAGAAGTGGCTGAGACTTGTACTGTCTGCTAAATGCATTTTTGGACCGAGGCGTGAATAGCTGAAAGACTTTGAGGCTAAAGCCTCCTCCACATTAATCAAAACACCTCCGACAGTCTGCGATCCGAGCCACGTTCAAGTGCACTTTATAGTGAGATACATTTTACAGAGCAGACACCTGGAGCGAGATCAGAGGCTGTATTCATACAGTTTCTCTGAGCAGAAAAAAAATAATGTTTCTTTTTTTTTTACAGTAGTATATCGTTGAAACTAATAAAAAATATATATATATTTTTAGTGTTTTGACATATTGTCAAAATATTGCTAATAGTCTAAAATAATATCACAATATTATTTTTGGCTACATTGCTCACCCAAGGCAAGAATCATACATATAGTGTAAATAGTCTCTAAAATTCAATTTGAGATTTGGAAATCGGATTGATTGATCAGATATAGGGTGGTTTTGCACTGTTCTACTGTGCAGCAATATCAACAATAATGCAACCTTTCTACATCTCTATCAAAAAATTCAGTGTCAGTGATGTTTGTTGGAACTTTAAGAACTTAAAGATTCCATTGCCTAATTCATAAACTTTGGTTGCACAATATATTGTTTCAGTGCGATCAAAACAATAAAGGAACACAAACAATAAAGGAATAAAACTGAATATTGAATTATTCCCTTTTAAAAGCTTTATCTGTATTATCTGTACTGTCTTTGTGCATCTAAACCATCCAGCACTGCTGGAAGTGTTCTAAAAGAAAGGGCTGAATTCAACTCAATAGCGCACTCTTTTGGTAAGACCGTGAACATAAACAGCAAAAATGTTACAGGCAAATGCATAAACCAGTGTCCCAAGCTGTGATGTTTTTTGTGGAGGCATAATGGTGTGAGTTGAACTACAAGTAGTGTGTTATGAGTGTTGCACAAATCAGATTGATAAGTGTAATAATTTATTTGTAATCCTTTATCTTCCTTCTTAATAACATTAGTATCCATATATTTTTGCAACTATGTTTTTGATGATGAGTGTATAAACATGACCTCAATAATCTTACCTGACCTTGTTGTAGGCCATTATATATTTTGAGCCCTGTGTGAATGTGAATGAGTCGGTATGGCATTTTTCTTGTTTTATTTATGTACATGTTATTTCTGTATGAATATGCTTAATAATTAAAAATTGTTACTGTTTAAAAGGGTGGAACTGCTTCATCATGCTATTGTATAATCATTTTTAAAGTAGTGGTCTGAAATGACACTAATATACTTTATATTGTGGTGGTTGCTATGGTATTCTATGTGTTTACCAAACAATTTGTCAATAGTCATCTGCCAGGATGTTCACTGTCAGGCAAATTAAATCAAACATGTCATGCAAAAACTTTATACAGTAGAGGAAATTTGAGATTTGCAAATCAGATTGATCAGACTCTGGAGTGGTGGTGCTCTGTTCTACTGTGCAGCCATACCTGCATGTAACTTTTTCTGCATCTCCATCAAAAAACACACTAAAAGACACTAAACTCCCTGCTTTTTGCTGTCTCCTTCCTCAGCTCAAATTCAAAAAATGCTAAAATATGGGAGGAGTAGTTTGGGAGGGGCACTGGGTGATGTATGGGTTTAGAGGCAGGGCAGGAAAACGAGATGATTGGCTGAGCTGCAGCAGCAGTGTGCCGTTGATAGCGGTGAGACCCAGAAGTTGTGTCCATGTGTCTGCATACACAACCGGCTGCATCATGTGCATAACTACAGGGTAAGTGAAAAAGTCGCAGGACACCCTTTTATTTCACCAACGAAAGGGACACAAAAGGAAAGTGAAAAGGACATGTCTGAATACCCAGTCAGTAAGGAGTCTTGCGAAGTTTGACTCACTCTGTATTTGTGCCAAAGGTCTTACTGGAGACTTTCACCAGAGGACACCCCTTGGCTCAGAAGGACACATCATACAGATGCGTGATATCATCTTTTCTAATTTTATCCAATTTTCTCCCCAATTTAGAAGGCCTATTACCCAACCACCTCATTAAGACAGGTGAAGTCAGATTTTGTCTACTTTTCGAACTGCAGGTAATATAGCATTACTAGGTAGAGAGTGCACTCTAAGGACAGCAACCCAGCACCGATACTTTAAATAACAGACGCCTGGTGGCGGCTGACTGATATCACCTTGGGAATGACGTGTGAAGAGTAAGAGAGAGCGCCATCTACACACCAGAGAGAGCATGGGCAATTGTGCATTCTCTGAATCTGGCTGCAGATGGCAAGCAGCATGACCCGGGGATCCACACCGGCAATCCGTAAATTATAGCGGCAGCACCTTAGTCCTCTGGACCTCTCTGAGCCCTGGCCTCCCCTGTTTTTGTGTGTACTGAGACTTGAGACCTTGCAAACTCACAGTATTAATTTATTCATTTCTGAGGATGTGCAAATCCAATGGGCCAAATAGATGTATATGTGAACAAACATTTAACAGCAAGTAGACATCTAGCCTTTAAGGCTAGAGGGCTTGATTTTCCAGACAGGGAGCAGAGAAGAGACACTGACTTTTATTTTGGTTTGGGCAAAGCCTAATTTCAGCAACAATTCAAAAGGACAGTTCACAACCACAAAGTGTGGGAATCCATAAGGAAACGCTTCTGTGAGCTGTGTCTCTCCATCAGTGCCACATTTAATTGGGTTGTGTTTACATGGATCTCCGTAGAAACACATGCCCAAAGTGTAATTACAGTACGTGGCAGTGGACAAATAGCTATTTTATTAAACGCAAGGTAACGAAATTCAGATGTGCATGCAGATATGGTTAAAATTACCAGAGAACCACGGATTTCAAAGAAAAACAGTAGGTAATTCAGCTTGTAATGTTCTCAGAGGACATCTAAGAAAACCACATACATGGTTGTTCCGAATGGGAATAAAATCACAGAGGACCCCCTATAAAAGAGAAAATTACCCACTTAAAAGCCTGTCCCGATAGTGCTTTTAAGTGACTGTGTTGTTTGATATCATTCATTGTTATCATATTGTATTGAACCTCAGCAGGACCCTCACAGTTCAGATTTGTTCCTAATCCTCGCGGCTCTGTAGATATGAATGTCCCTCTGTTTATCGTAATGAACCTCCTGCACAGAAAACCGTGTCCTCAGCATGTCCAGAAAACGCTCGTCTCGCTCGTATCTGATCCGGCACGACAGCAGAATACCCGTGTTCTCTGAGCTCAGGTGATCCAGAGTCTTGAGCAGAGCAGGAAACGTTTCCTCCAGGTAAACGATATCTGCTCCGAGAATAAGGTCATAGCTTCCAGAAGGATAGTGTTCTAGACCCTCTCCCCAGGTCAGCTCAGACACCTGCACTGCCCCCTGCAGTTCTGGAGGTACGTTCTCATTCACGTTAGAGCTCAAGAAATCCAGCGCAGGCTTCCGATCTGTGATCGTCACATTGGCTCCTAAGTAAAGACAATTTTCATATTAGTAAAAAGCAATTTGTATTTTACAACAAGAAGTATTTTAATAAATAATAACAATAATCATTTTAAAAAGTGCCCTCACCAAGCAGTGCGGCCACTATGCCCACTAGTCCAGTGCCAGCGCCCAGCTCAATGACAGTCTTCCCCTTCAGATCCACGTGACCAAGCTCCAGATACATGCACAGCACCACTGCCTGAGGGAAGATGGTCTTATAAGCAGATTACAGACTAGACCTAAAAGCTATAAAGTACACTCCATCACTCAATCAAGAGATGATGGAGCAAATGACAATATAATGATAAATGCTAAATTGGTTGCTGGATAACTGATACAAAAATACGAAAATATTAGGATAATATTAAAATATTATTATGGTTACTGGTCAGGGTTATTATCCTAATATTACAACAGGACATGTCTGAGGTCGATAAAGTCTTAAAGGAGAATTTAATTTCTAAACCTAATATTACAATATAAATCAACATGGGACTGTTTTGGGCAAATTTCTGCTGCCTAATTTTACTAGATAATAAGGATTGAAGGTCTGAATATAAGATCAGAAAAATGTACTTAATATAATATTACAATAAAAAAAATCTATTTATCTACTATTAACTTAAGTGATATTACATTTTTTCTAATATCGCAATAAGGTTGATATGGTCAGGATTATTTATGCCTAATACAACAGGAGGTATAATTATACATTCAAGGTCATTGTCTTGACCTAATATTAAACAATATAATATTAAAATCTGATTACATGTCAGGATTATTGCCTTTGTCCAATATTATAATAAAACTGATATCAGACTGTCTGTTCTAGTAAAATAAGACAAGTTTAAGATCTAATATAGGGTTGAAATATTGTCTTTGTCCATTGTTACAACAGAATGAGTCTGAGGTCAGTTTATACAGCCAGGAACATTTTATTGACTTAATATTCAAATAAAATGGGTCTAACCTCTGATTAAATGGACAGTGGTGTACTCTGACGGGTTTGAGGTCTTATTATACATTCAGGATAAATATATCGGCATTAAAAACAGGTTGGGGATCTAATCATAAAAGGTCAGGATTCTTGTTTTAGCCACGTACTACAAAAAAGGTGTTTAGGGTCTAAAGATAAGGTCAGGATTGTTGTCTCGGCCTAACATTACAATAGAAGCAAACAAGTCTAATGTCTGATTCTATAGTCCAGATTATCGTCTAGATCTAATAGTACAATAGATGGGTCTGAAATCTAATTATGAAGTCAAATTATTGGCATGAGATCAGATAATATGGCCAGAGTGGTGTGAAATTTGATTATACAGTCAGTATTACTCTTTCTTGGTTTTATTTTACAACAAACATGTTTGAGGTCTGATTATAAGATCTGGATTATTACAAGTCTAGGGCTAACATTACAATTACATCTGATTATGATTATGAGGTCAAGATTACGGGTTTGTTGTAATATTACAACAGAACAGGTTATTTTATATTTGGTTTAATATTACAAAAAGATGAGATTGAACTCACAGCATCCCACACAACGGCGGCCACGCCTAGTCGATTCCAGTCCTGGGCCAGTCGAAGTCGATGTGAAGCGAAATGGAACTCGGCTGAAGAGCTGTGGATTTTAGAGAGAGCTGGAAGGACGTTCTCATCATACGGCACCAGAGCCATGGAGATGGAAAATTACTCTAAAATAGTCTCTGTTAAAAGAAGGTAAAACAAATTATGCAATTAAGTACACAATGAGATAAGGACATTATTAAAACACTGATAACATAATTAGGCTTGTTAATCTACAAGCTAGGTATCTCGCTTGTGACTGTGCTAGCCTAAACCAATCAACAAGCTCAACTTAAACATGTTTTGTTTTGTAAATAAATTAACTAAAATGTCTGTCATATCTTAAATCACATTTGATGAACTATAATAAATTCATATATATTGGTCTAAAGCCTTTGCAGTACCCATCATTTGTCCACACGGTCATAGCAAGCTTTTCACATCAGGGTGGACAATTTTAGCAAACATTTGCATTTAATGAAAACCTGGTTGCAAACATTTTGAACTGTTCATTGTGACATATTTCTTTTTCAGAGATACATTTAGATTTTCTGAAATGATTTTAATTGCATTAATATTTTTACCACAAAAGTGTAAATGGACAGATACATATAGAAAGAATGACGGAAATATTAAGTGAAATTAACATTTTTAATTGCTAAACAGGCAGTAAGTGTCTTTAGTCCCTAGAAAATAAAACATTGCAAAGGTTGAGAGGTCACTGATGTCAAAAGTTACTTTCTTTAACCAAATGAAAACAGTGTAGGACCAGCTGGACCACTTATATTACCATATTTACCACTATAAGTGCGCCTTATAATCCGGTGTGCCTTATGTATGAATTTTACCAGTCAGACTGTAAGGAGCAATAAAGACACTCTGCTAAAGTACAGCAATATTACAGTGAGTTTCAGTGTAGTTTCTCCAGCACTGAGGAAGAAGCAGTATTAGCATTAGGAGCTAACTGCAGCGCTAGCTCTTTTGCTGTATAGAAGTTAATATTATAAGACTGTAGTCTGGGTGTTTAGCGTGTTAACACAAGCTACATGGGATGGACCGCTAGCTATCAGAGCCCTGGGTTACCAGAATACCCAGGGTTTCTCAGTGCAGCGCTGTCAGACGGCATTTACTAGCGCAGGGGTGTCCAAACTTTTTTTGTTGGGGGCCAGAAGGAGAAATATATTTGAAGTCACGGGCCACAATCTGTAATAAAACAAATAATGAAATATACCACTTTAAATAATAGTTTTTGCCTGATTATTTCATTTACACACCATTTTACTTGACTTACTAAAACTAAGATTTTTCAAATTGATGTTTAATTTCATGATGTCTCTTCATATTAAACTCTTACTTCCATAAAAACCTTACTTCCGGCAACTTTTAGACTCTTCGCCCCGTTTTTCTGCGCTAGAAATGCGCACTCTCTCCGCTTTTAGACTCTTTGCCCTGTTTTTCTGCGGAAGAAATGCGCACTCTCTCTGCTTTTAGACTCTTTGTCCCGTTTTTCTGCGCTAGAAATGCGCACTCTCTCCACTTTTAGACTCTTTGCCCCGTTTTTCTGCGCTAGAAATGCGCACTCTCTCTGCTTTTAGACTCTTTGGCCCGTTTCTGACACCTAGCGTTCAAACGTTGAATCTCACATTATAAAAACCTGCTTAACAGCGGGCCAACTTTCATTCTATTTCTAAAATACCTCGCGGGCCGCTCCAAAAACAGAAAACGGGCCGTAGTTTAGACACCCCAGTACTAGCGCTAAGTGCTGCTAACCACTGCTGTTAACCATGCAGTTAAAAATATTGGAAATCTAAGCTTACTGTAAATAAACAGAAGCACTTTACTCAGGAGAGAAATCTGTGTAGATTAACATCCAGAGCTTGTTTGACTTTAAAAGAAAAAGGTTTGTTTGTTTAATTAGGCGCTTACCCAGTTTGTAATCTGCAAACACTAAGGTTACACCTGCGAAATATTAAGATATAAAGAAAGGCTAATTATTGGGACACATTTTTTCAGAACCACAGTGGCCCTAAATGAGCTTTATAGCTAGCTTATGTAGCATGCAGTTAATAACGGCTATATAGGACAAAATAAAAAGTTAAATAGAGTCTCGTGCATCAGTATTTATAACGTTGTTATGAAGCTTTAGAGAGATTTAGTTGTGTTTTCACCGCCACTGCGCGCGCGCACACACACACACAGCTTCTGTCTGCTAAAAAAAATCAAAAACGTACAGACTACGCATAGTAACCTTTAGCAGCTGATTTAACCTGAATCTAGATCTGTAAGTGCATTAATATAGAGTTTATATCTCACCAGAGCAAAACCTCCAGCTCCTTCATTCAAAACAGCAGCTCATGCTCTTAGAGCTCAGAGAGGAAGTTTGAGATACACTGCCGCCATCTAGTGATCAGGAGGAGACACAGCAGATAACATTTCATATTTGTTTTTACTGTATTCATCTCCTGATTTATATAGCTCTGGAAAAACAAACACTTTAAATTATGCGTTTCTTTGATTTTACCAAATTGTAAACCTCTGAAATATAACCAAGAGGATTTTTTTTTGCACCAGGAGTGGCATAAGCAGTGTGTAAGACTGGTGGAGGAGAACATGCCAAGATGCATGAAAACTGTGATTAAAAACCAGGGTTATTCCACCAAATATTGATTTTTAAACTCTTAAAACTTCATAAATATAAACTTGTTTTCTTTGCATTATTTGAGGTCTGAAAGCTCTGCATCTTTTTTGTTATTTCAGCCATTTCTTATTTTCTGCAAGTGAATGCTCAAAACGTTGTCAGTAGTTTATAGAATAAAAGAACAATGTTCATTTAACTCAAACATATACCAATAAATAGCAAAATCTGAGAAACTGATTTGGAAACTGAAGTGGTCTTTTAATTTTTCCAGAGCTGTACATTAAATAGATTTTACATGAAGCCTATGACATTCCATTATATGAAATTATATTTATATAATAATATATATAAATATATTTCTGACTCATGACCCGGTGTGAAATGGATTTTGCGTGTGGTGAAACCTTTGCTGAATAGTCCATCTCCATTTCCCACCAGCATTGAGAAACATTCCAGTACACATGTAGCTTAGTGGTAGGTACTCACTACTGTATTTCCTCTTTCAGATTTATGCTGCTTTCCTCTTTTTTTTGTGTAAGACAACACTACATTGGCTGCTTCAATTGTGGTCCAGCTCCAGGGTTTTTTGTTGTCAGGTTAACCACTTCACTCAGACTCCAGTATCACTAATAACATAATTAGGCTTGTTAACCTACTAGCTAGCTTTGGAGAGGAATTAGTGCCAAATTAAAAAGCAAACTCTACAGTCATTGACAACCAGTAAACCACAGTGAATCACAGTGACAGCTATTATTCATAAATGGAGAAAACATGAAACATTGGTGAACCTTCACATCAGTGGCTGGCTGAACAACTCATCCAAAAGGGCATGAACAACTCATCCAGGAGGCTAAATAGACCACAGAACCACAGCTAAAGAACTGGAGGTCTCACTTACCAAGGTTAAGTGTTAATAATGATTTAATAATAAGAAAGACACTGGGTGAAAATTGTATGTATAGGAGAGTTCCAAGGCAACAAAACACTGCTGACCAAAAGGAACACAACGGCCCATCTCACATTTACCTAAGCAAACCTCTTCATGATCTCCAGACCTTTGGGTAAATATTCTTTGGACTATTGTGACAAAAGTGGAACTTTTTAAAAGGTGTGTTCTGTTACATCTGGCGTAAAACTAACACATAAGTTCAGGAAAAGAACATCATACTGAATGTAAAACATGGTGGTGTTAGCATGATGGTCTGGGGCTCCTTTGCCGCTTCTGAACCTGGACATCTTGCTGTAATAGATGGAACCAAGAATTTTGCAGTTTACTAGACAAACCTGATGACAGTGTCATTTGTTTATGACCTCAAGCTCAGGTGTACTTGGGTGCTGCAGCAGGACAATAATCCAAAGCACACCAGCAAGTCCACCTCTGAAAGGCCTAGTCAAAGACTGATAAAGAGGCTGTGGCATGATCTTAAACAGGGTCAAAAACCTTCCAATGTGTCTGAATTAAAACAATTCTGTAAAGAAGAGTGGGCCAAATTTCCTCCACAGAGATGTGAAAGACTCGCTGCCAGTTATCAGTAAAGCTTAATTGCAGTTGTTCATGCTAAGGGAGGCACAACCAAGTTATTAGATTTAGGGGCAAAAACTTTTTTCTTTAATAAATAAATAAATAAATAAAGGTCCAGGTGTATTTTGCCTTGGAACTCTTCCATGGAGAACATATTTGATCAGTCTCGTTTTTTTTTTATAGAATCATTAACGCTGAGGTAGATGTGAGCTGCAGTTCTTTAAAAGTTGTTCTGGGCACTTGTGTGAAATTCTGGATGAGTTGTACATGCTTTTTCTGAATAATTTTGGTCGGCATGCCACTCCTGGGAAGGCTCACTGATGTTCCATGTTGGTGGGTTGTGGGTTGTGGGTTGTGGGTTCCAGTCACTGGTTTAGTCACTGTGTGTTTTTATAGACAATGCTCTGAATGAGTTCTGTACCTCTCCTTTGTGCATTTTACTTTATTTAGAATTTGCGTGATTTGTCTGTGGGTTTTCTGCACTTCAAAGCCCCCACTGTAAAGGCTAGTAAGTTCTGCCGCTTAAAATAAATCCTGTGGAAATCAAATAGTTCTCAACAGTTCACCTGTCTGGATCCGTTAAGGGACGCATCTATTACTGACCCCTCAACTCTACAGAATACAGTTGCAAGAAAAAGCATGTGAATCCTTTGGGATTACTTGGATTTCTGCATAAATTGGTCATTAAATGTGTTCTGATTTTCAAGTCACAACAATAGACAAACACAGTCTGCTTAAACTAATACCACACCAAAAACGATATGTTTGCGTGGTTTTATTGAATACAATATGTTAACATTCACAGTGAGGGATGGAAAAAGTATGTGAACCTTTGGATTTAATAACTGGTTGACCCTCCTTTGGCAGCAACAACCTCAACCAAAAGTTTCCTGTAGTTACAGATCAGAAAACAAAACTTCACAAAACTGTTTCAGTTCAGCAATATTTTTGGTGTGAATCACTCTCTTGAGGTCACTGCATCTCAATTGGGTTGAGGTCAGGACTCTCCAGAAGGCGTATTTTCTTCTGTTAAAGCCGTTTGGTTGTTGGTTCACTTCTATGTTTTGGGTTGTTGTCCTGTTGCATCATCCATCCTCTGTTGAGCTTCAGTTGGCGGACAGATGGTCTTACGTTTTCCTGCAAAATGTCTTGGTAAACTTGGGAATTCGTTTTTCCGTTGATGACGGCAATACGTCAACTAAATATTGGTTTCCTCTGTCCACAGTATATTTAGCCAGTAGCTCTGTGGAACAGCCAGGTGCTCTTTTGCAAACTTCAAACGTGCAGCAATGTTTTTTTTGGACAGCAGTGACTTCCTCCGTGGTGTCCTCCCATGACCTCTATTCTTGTTTAATGTTTTCCTTATTGTAGATTTGTCAACAAAAATGTTAGCATGTGCCAGAGATGTCTGTAAGTCTTTTGCTGACACTCTAGGATTCTTCCTCACCTCATTGATCATTCTGCACTGTGCTCTTGCAGTCATCTTTACAGGCTGACCACATTTAGGGAGAGTAGCAACAGTGCTGAACTTTCTCCATTTGTAGACCCTTCTGTCTTACCGTGGACACAGAAATGGCACCCATTTGGTGGAATATGCCATTGTGACAAAAATGCAAAAACAAAAGAAATATGTTAGGGGGCAAAACTTTTTCATGCCACTGTATATACAGCTATGGGGAAAAAAAAAGAGAAAACAAAAAGATGAAGGGTGGCATGAAAAAGTTTTGCCCCTAACAGATTTCTTTTGTTTTTGCATTTTTGTCATAATGGCATATTCCACCAAATGGATGCCATTTCTTTACCCAGGAAATTGCATGCTTTAATGTGCACACAAAATAACTTAAAATACATTTTTCTATTAAGCATAGTGTCTTGTACATTGACCTAATTATAAATGTAAGATATGTAATTAAAAAATAATAATAAAAACTACTTAGAAACACTGAAAAAAATGCATTTGTTACCTGCCACCACTCTCTACTATAAACTTTACCATGAAATCTAATTACTTACAACTTTTAGCTGTTTAACATTTAGTATTAGTTTGACAATTTGACAGTGTTTTTGACAGTGTTTTTTGGCCAGGTTGAACATAAGCAAGCTAACTTGATGGCTCCCAATCATATTAAGAATACTATAGTTGTCATGTTGTTCAGCTCAAAAAATAATCGATACATTGTTTTCTGTAAGGATAAATATACCAGCTCTACTTAAAAGAATACAGAAAGCTCATGTACACTCTGTATTTATAGTAAACAGTGATGACATTTAAGATTTTAATACAACAAATTTTTAACAATCTACAAATTAAACGATGATAAATAAAACATTTGGAAATGTTTTACAGTTATTGTGAGAAAGTTGGGATCAGTTACCGTGACTCTTGTCACTGAGATAAACCTGCACCAATGATCACGTGGTTTACGGGCACTTTACTATGACAGAAAAACCCACAACCTGTGTGATGTGTAACCGCTTGTGAGATCATCTGTGGTTGCAGCAGTTGCCGGTGTTGTCCCACACATTATTTCTGCAAAAGCCTCTGTCTAAGAAGATTTAACAGACTGAGTTCCTGTTCCGAGGCTGAAGTTGGTTGGATATTCGCAGCTCCAGATTAGTTTGGCTCTTTATTTGCAGCCGTGTAACTGTTACCCAGACCGCTGTGTTTCAGTGCAGGTAAACTCTCTCTACATTCCCGTGTAAACGTTATTTCTGATGTTAGAACTGATGTATTAATGTGTCCTGTTGGCTTTACGCGCTGTGTTTTGTGATAACACGTCAAATCTAAATGTCTGAACACGACAGAAATGATTAACTCAGTTTTTACTGCGAGGAAAACTGAAGTCAAGTTAACGCGCTTTAAAAAAATCACGAGCGCTCTAAAAATTAATAATGATTTCTGTAAACTGAATTGCTTTATAATGCAGCTGATATGCCATAAACAACCCGCCAGATTGTCTGCCTTCACACATAACACACAAAACAACATGCATACATACATAAAGTAGAGTAGTGATAAAGACCTCTGTGGACTATGAAAATATAAATGTCACATGTGTGGAACTTCAAATCATCTACGTTTTTGGAACAACTACAAGATTCATATTATGCTAACAAAAATGGAGATAATCTAACAGCGAGTAACAGAGGTTTACCTTAATTTTTTTGCCAGAGCCTTATTGCAGCAGATAAAAATCCTGTATGTTTGTGTTTAAATATTTTTTTGTATTGTTAAATTACATAATGTAGTATTCAAAACAGAATCTAGGTGTTTTTACCAATATATTGCTTTTCCTCTAAACAAATAGTTACTGTGCTCCACCAGTCTACTGAAATGTTAATGAAAAAGCCAAACAGAATAATCCATGTTTAATGAATATACCGGAATAGCTGCTTCTAAAAACTGAACATGAATCCTGCATAAGCATGTTTGTTTTCTACAGTATAGCTGGTAGGATGCTTGCTATTATACAATTTTATCAGGGTAATAATACTTTTACTTGAGTGGAATATTTTAGTACTCTTTCCACCCCTGTCTGTACTCTACTGGAGTATTATTTTTACTCAACTACTGTACTTAAGTACTAAAATGCTGTATCTGTATCTATTAAAGTATTATTTTTAATTCACTTCTGTACTGAAGTACTAAAATACTGTATCTTTATCTTCTGGAGTATTATTTTTACATTAGATTACATTATTTTTATATACTGGGGTACTAATTTTACTTCACTACTGTACTTAAGTACTAAAATGCTGTATCTATATCTACTGGAGTATTATTTTTTACTCCACTACTGTACTGAAGTACTGAAATACTGTATCTTTATCTTCTGGAGTATTATTTTTACATTACATTATTTTTATATACTAGAGTACTAATTTTACTTCACTACTGTAATTAAGTACTAAAATACTGTATCTTTATCTACTGGAGTATTATTTTTACTTCACTACTGTACTTAAGTACTAAAATGCTGTATCTGTACTCTACTGGAGTACTATTTTACTTCACTACTGTACTTAAGTATCAAAATACTGTATCTGCATCTACTGGAGTATTATTTTTACTTCATTACTGTACTTAAGTACTAAAATGCTGTATCTGTATCTTCTGGAGTATTATTTTTACATTACATTATTTTTATATACTGGAGTACTAATTTTACTTCACTACTGTAATTAAGTACTAAAATACTGTATCTTTATCTACTGGAGTATTATTTTTACTTCACTACTGTACTGAAGTACTAAAATACTTTATCTGTACTCTACTAAAGTATTATTTTTACTTCACTATTGTACTTAATTGTTAAAATGCTGTATCTGTATCTACTGAAGTATTATTTTTACTTTACTACTGTACTTAAGTACTAAAATACTGTATCTGTACAATATTGGAGTATTATTTTTACTCCATTACTGTACTTAAGTACTAAAATACTGTTTCTGTAGTCTACTGGAGTATTATTTTTACTTCACTACTGTACATAAGTACTAAAATGCTGTATCTGTACTCTACTGGAGTACTATTTTTACTTCACTACTGTAATTAAGTACTAAAATACTTTATCTTTATCTACTGGAGTATTATTTTTACTTCACTACTGTACTGAAGTACTAAAATACTTTATCTGTACTCTACTAAAGTATTATTTTTACTTCACTATTGTACTTAAGTACTAAAATACTGTATCTGTACAATATTGGAGTATTATTTTTACTCCATTACTGTACTTAAGTACTAAAATACTGTTTCTGTAGTCTACTGGAGTATTATTTTTACTTCACTACTGTACTTAAGTACTAAAATGCTGTATCTGTACTCTACTGGAGTACTATTTTTACTTCACTACTGTACTTAAGTACTAAAATAATGTATCTGCATCTACTGGAGTATTATTTTTACTTCATTACTGTACTTAAGTACTAAAATGCTGTATCTGTATCTACTGGAGTATTAATTTTACATTACATTATTTTTAAATATTATTTTTTAATTAAATAATGTTTGTTAGTTACTTTAGCTCCTTTAATCATTGACAATCATTTTGGCAAGGTTAAAGGTAAGCTAGCTAACTTGATAATAATGCACTCCCAATCATATTGAGAACACTATAGTTGTGTTATTCAGCTCAATGTTTAAGTTTTTTTTACATTTTAGTGTTTATGGATAACAGTAACATTTACACCAATCTACAGATTAAATGATGATAAATAAAACTTTAAAAATGTTTCACAGTAATTGTGAAAGTATGTAGGATCACGTACAGTGGTTTGTCACTGTGCATATACTACACTGAGCTAAACCGCAACAGTGAACAGTTACTTTCATGTGCTACGAAAAACCCTCTTTGTGGTTTCTTTAATGAGTCAGTGAGAACACTACATTTGCCATGGAAGCGACCACGTGATCACGGCAGCAGCACTCCGCCGCGCTACCGTATTTTACGGTAGCCGCGATCAGCCGCTGAGCAGAGGCTCGCGCTACTTGTGCACAGAAATGGAAATTGAACATAAACTAGGGATGCCAAGGAAAAGTGTCTATTTGGTTTTGTCTAAATCAGATTTTGGAGTCCTTTAAAGCAAATCAAATAGTTATCAAATGTATACCAAGTAATATCACTGTATTGTTTGGGAGTAATTGGATGGGGATATTTGATAACTCTTTGATTTCATGGGTTTATAGAACTCCAAAATATGCTAAATGCAAAACAGAATAGACACATCAATTCACTCCTACCTAATATACTAATTCCACTTGATGACTACAACATGAATTTAAAGGACAGTTTGATAGTCCTTAAAGTCCTTAAAAATGTGATGGTCTTATTTGATAACTGATTTCATGAGTTTATAGGACTCCAAATATGATTTACCCAAAAATGAATAGAAAGTTTTCCCAAGTTTGGTATCACAATACTCCACAATTATACATTAATATCACTTGTTAGGTACATTATTAATAGTATGCAATGTGTTCTTTAAGACCGTCTTGGTTTCATTAGAAAACAATTTGATTAGTTGGATTAGGACTCCAAAATTTGGTTTATGCACAACCGAATATACCTTTTTCCTAAGTTTGGTATCTAGGTACTCCAAAATTATACAGTAGTATCACTTGATATGCATGACATTTATAGAAATAATTCTTCAAGGATTTCATGATTTCATGGTCTGATTTGATCATTTGATTTTTTGCATTTTTTATAGCAATACAAAAACGTATTTGAAACAAACTGAATGGACATTTTTGGTATCCAATTACATATATCTGGGATACATGAGAATGAGATCTTTAAGTATTAAGTGCTGTGATATAATAAACATTTGATTTGCTTATTTTATAGCATACAGAATGCCACACTGTTCTACAGATTTTACAGTCTTTATTATGTATATTAGTTGATTAGATCTGGTTAAATTATGTTTATTTAGCTGTAAAAACAGTTTCTGTTCCATTTTCAGTCTCTATACAAGAAACTCTGCCTCTGCTCTTCCTGGTGCACTGTGCGCGGTTACCGTAAACACGGTTTAGACGCGCACAAGCGCTTGAGTGCAGATAACGTGACCGCGGTGCGGTTCTGTGTGTTATTTTAGCGTTTTCAGTGGCAGGTAACAGGCTGAGTACCCGGAGCGCCGTGTTTCAGTGCAGGTAAACTCTCTCATTCCCGTATAAACTGTTATATCTGATGTTAGAACTGATGTATTAATGTGTCCTGTTCGCTTAAACGCTGTGTCTAAATGTCTGAACACGACAGAAATCAGCACCTCGGTTTTTACTGCGAGGAAAACTGGAGCTAACGCGCTTTAAAAAATCACGGACGCTTTAAAAAGTAATAAGAATGATTTCAGGCGGATCAGAAAATTTTATTTCAGATGAAGCGACTCAGACTGGACAGCTAAGCAAAGCTTTATGAAGTTTTCTGCTTGTAAGTAAAAACAACTGGTTTAAAATTTAAGTTTAGACATACCTGAGGATTAGACATAAATGGAGAATTGTGTTGTTTTGTGTTTGTTTCATTCATTTCCTTTACAGAAATATGTATTTCTTTTTATTTCTTTCACATCTTATGTTAAACCCTTTACTTGCTACATTTATATTATTAAGTTTATGATAAAGCATTTCTTTTTGTTGTTTTCAGATATTCCAGCTGCCATGGATGTTAAAATACCAGAATATAAACTCCTAAGAAGCTCCATCATTCTCACTGGTGGGTGATTCATTTGCAGTGATTAAACAGCTTTTATAAAGTGGTTATACTGTATTGTTTGGTTGATAAGTATTTAGACATTTTCACAATTTCTTCAGTGTTGCCTTTACATATTAAAAAAGTTTATTTAAATAAGAAACTAACAATTAAACTTTCAGCTTTAAGAATTACAGCTACTTTTACACACTTTTTACACAATTTTACATGCCCAAAAAACCTTCACAACTGAACATGATAATGAAAATTAGGAGTCACTTAATTAGATTTTTTGTGTGTCTTTTCTGATCACTGATGACATTACAGTGCAACCACTCCACTATTGGCAAAGAAGAAGAACAACAACAACAACAACAACTATAATATTACATTTTATTTTTTTATGATTTCCCTAAAATGAGCATTAAGGATTGTTGTAACTCATAACATGATTACCAGGTATAGACAGCAGCATGTAAACAATGTGTTTCAGCCATGGAAATGGGCGAGCTGGCTATTTGTCTGCTGAACAGGTAATCACTGAGCTCCAGTAAGGTTCACTAACCATAGCTAGGCATTTTAGCACTACCATTAGCATAGTAAAAATGGGCATTTTGGACACTGAAATGTATAAACAATGATGTGAAAAAGTGTTTGCCCCCTTCGTGATTTCTTATTTTTATATTTATATATATATATATATTTTTTTGCATGTTTGTCCTTCATAAATGTTTCAGATTATCAAACATACTTAAATATTAGTCAAAGACAACACAAGTAAACACAAAATGCAGTTTTTAAATGAAGACTTTTATTATTAAAGGACAATTAATATGTCGTCACATCAATGTCAAAAGTTGTGGGCGCAAAAATACCAGGTGAAAAAAATTAACCAGCTGCTTTAACATTTTGTGTGTGTAAAAACTTCTCGTGAGCACAAATGTGAAACCAACGAGCAAAATAAAGTGAATTGCGTGCACGCTGAAGAAAATGTTGCTCTCGCACTTCATTTTTTTTTCCTCTCGGGTGCTTTTTTGCGTCGCGCGCTGTGTGAATTACCTGCAGCAGCAGTTTGTGCTTGACTGAGTGTTTTGCGCTCGAGTTTTGAAAGGGGTGGTTTTGACAGTTGGGGGCGGGGCCAGAGCCGGAAAGCGGGCTGTTTGGATGTAAGCCAGTTAGCTAACTCTCCTTCTGTCCTTATCTCATCGCCCTCCTCCGGCTCGTGGAGGTAGGCGGTCCGTCACGAACCCTGGTTCGAGCACAAATTGCTGCTGCAGGTAATTCACACAGTGTGCGAGGAAAATCAAAAATGAGAGCAACATTTTCTTTAGAGCGCACACAATTCATTTTTTGTTGCTTGCTAGTTTCACATTTGTGCTCACGAGAAGTTCATTTACACACGCAAAATGTTAAAACACGCTGGTTATTTTTTTCACCTGGTATTTTTGCTCCCCCGACTTGTATTTTGTGCACCTGATTTTTGACATTGATGTAATGCCATACACATTTCTCATTTATTATTGATTGTTCCTTTACATTTGGACACTGCGAGGTTTAAATTTTCACACCATTTAATCTGTAGTTCAGAATTCATCCTGCTATTTCCTATAACCAGAATATCAGTAAGCACCAATGATCGAGTTAACTCATAGCTGAACATTCCCATGGAATAACACTACTGCCACTATGTTTGACAGATGATGATGATGTGTTTCCTCAGATCATTAACCTTTTCTTCTTCAGACTGTTGGTTAATCAGGATAAATCTACCCACAGCCACTTTCTATCAGTTGATCTTTAGTTTGATGGCAGGAACATGTCATGGATAATGAACTCTCTCTCTCTCTCTCAGTAGTTTTATCTCTGGCATCTTCATCATTTGGTCCTCCTGTATCAGTGAAGGTTGGTGATCCCGCTCTGCTCACATGTTCCAGTCCCTGTCATGGTGAAGTAAAGTGGACCCTGTCGAAACATAAAAAGCAGCTACTGGTCACTGAATGTGGGCAGAAGACATGTGTTGAAGGAGACGCTTTTCAGAACAGGACAAAGACTATTCAGGATAACTGCTCTCTACTGCTGGACCCTGCTGTATTCACTGATATTGGATGGTATATGAGCTACTGCAGTGGATCATTGTTTTGTGAAATTCATCTAGATGTGTTTGGTATGTTTGAATTTTGAATGTTACATGATTTATATATTTATATATATATTTAAAATACAACTAAATAAAAACTTATATAAGCTGACAAACAAAACTCCACACTCCAGACTCCACACCAATCAGCCATAACATTAAAATCATTGTCGAGTGAAGAGATGAACACAGGTGATCTGGTTTCAGTGGCATCTGTTACAGGCTGGACACAGTAGGCAGCGAGCAACCAGTCCATTTGTTAAGTTCATGTGTAGCAGGAAAAATGGACAAGCATAAAAATCTTAGTCACACTGATAAGAACTGTTCTGCTAAATACATTAGTCTTGGCACAAGATACCACAGAACACTTTAGGGGTCTCGTGAAGTTCATGCCTCATGTGTCAGAGCTGTTTTATTGGCTTGAGGGGATCCTTCAAAATATTTTGAAGGTGGTTTTATTGTTATGGCTAATCAGTGTATGTGGATAGGTCAAAAAAAATTCCAGTGTTAGTTTTACCTCTAATCTCTTTCCTTAAAGAACCCATCATCATCCAAGCACACGTCGGTGATACAGTGACTCTGCCCTGCTACACCCACACTGAGAAAGATGCTGCTGAGACTGACGTTAACATGAGGTGGGAGAGAGATGGTCAGCTGGTTGTGGAGATTGAGAAGGGAAGAATGTCCTACGGCTCAGGATTCGAGCAGAGAGCATCAGTTTCAGTCAGCAGGTATAAAGATGGAGATCTATCTGTTACCATTCTCAACTTCAGGAGATCAGATGAGGGACTGTACCACTGCTTCCACAAAAACAAAGACCTGGGATACCTCAAGGCTGTGATCCTCACAGGTAGGCTTATTCTCAATGCTGAGTAATGTGTGGTGAAAATTACATTGATACATAAACGCTAGTTACACCCAACCAACTACAGAAAAACCACAGCAACTACTATTCCACACAACAAATACAGTATAATATTTTACAACCCCTAAAACAATACTGCTTTCAAAATTTAATCAAATAATCATTGGATATGTTCACTTACTTAATGTGATGGACAGATGTGCACTTAGACACAAAGACGTTCCATACTTTGTGTAGGGCTCAGGAACAAATCATTTTTTTTGTTGAGTTTGACTCTGTGTTTGATTTGTAAGAGCACAAAATCTGGAGTCAGGCATTTCTGACCATTATCTTTAGCATTCCCGCTTCTAGTTCTACCTGCTAAAAAATACACATTTTAAAGCAAACCTGCAGTCGAGTAGAATGATACATGAGTCTGTCTTCAGTGATTCACTGATTCTCCTCACATTTTGCAGAGAAAACGTCCTTACTTAGCATTAGTTAGCAATTATATAGCAACTCTATATCAGCTAGGGGCGATAGTGTTGTAACCAGCTATTAACACCATAATAGCCACTTAGCAGGTATCTAGTAACTTCATAGCAATCACCTAGGATACTATTGTAACCTACTAGCAACAGCATTAAAGCAACCTGGGAACTGCACATTCTCCAACAAGCTATCTAGCAACCCCATACCAACCACCTAGTAAATCATAGCAATCACTTAGCAAAAATCTCATTTTCAACTTGTGGAATGTAGCTACATTATAGTGGAAATGGGAACCAATTGAGCTGCTCAAATATTTATTTTACAGGTACTGTACTAAAATACTGCTTCTTAAATTGTAGAATTACATCTTTAAATTTCTATTTTTCAGCATCTTCCTCCAGAGCAGAAAAAACTGTAGAAACGTGTCGAAGCTGGATGTCATCACTGGTGTGCATTGCAGTTCCTGTACTGGTTCTGTTCATTTGCTGTGTTTTTTTGGTTATGGCGATGATGAAAAATAATACTAACATTAATTCAAAGTTCCAAGAAGACTGCAGCCTAGATCAGATCATTGGTTAAAGTACTGACACTGGCGAATTAGGTACACAAACCATGTACTTGAGGTAAATTGGAGATACCCAGGGTAAAGTAGTGGTACTTTACTCACTTGTAAAAGATTTCCCTGTGGGATCAATGAAGTTATATATACAGTGGCGTGCACAGACATTTTGGGGGGCAAGTGCTCAGGGGGAAAAAGGGCACTTTTTAGCGCACGTGGAACATTTCATTATAAAAAAAATTACACGCACATGTTGAATGAAATTTGACTTTTATTTGTAACATTCTCTAAACGTGAGTTTTCAATGGAAAAATATCACACCACCAACTGATAAAATACATTGTAGTTTGGTGCTGTATGAGACATTTTACTGCACAACAAAATGATTTCACGTTGGGCTTAGAGGGCAAACGGTAGGATTTTACTTGATGTGTATGTTACCTGGCTGGTGGGACACGGGGAAGAAGAAGCCTATCTCTTGCTGATCATTTCAAAACAGCCTCAGTAAAATCTTAATAATAATAATATATATATATATAAAAAAACGAAGTTTCAAATAGGCACTTTGGTTGATAAAGGGCAGAGTTGGTGGTGCCACCTGATTTCTATGTCTGCAAGCCTCTGTGTATATATATATATATATATATATATATATGTCTCTCTGTCAGTCCATTGGTCCAGCTATCTATGTTTTATAATGTATCAAATGTGCCTATTATCATTTTATAACAAGACTATTGCATATGTCTTTTGATAGAATGTCATAATTTGATAATTAGTCTGACACTGGTTAATATATTAATAAAACCAAAATGCAGGAGGCAAACCATTTCCAATTCTATGCAGGCATGTACAGTACCACGACTTTACACTGTTGCACTGTTTGCACAGGGTAGCTGGGTGTCCAACAGGTTAAAACTAGTTCAAACTAAACTATATACTGTATTCTAATTGCTGAAGGTATCATAAAAACATATCATTTGGGTATCTGTGTCAAATTCAAAGTATTATATCTGTATCTGCATTGAAAATTTTAACGATACCCAGACCAGGACAGCTTTAGCATGTAGAGTAAAATGTAAAATGCTTCAGTTTTAAATGTAGTGAAGTTAGAGTATGACGTCATCCAAAATTTCAATACTCAAGAGTAAAAATGCACAAAAAACTACTTACAGTCCACGGAGACCACCACGCAAACCACACAATTGCCCCCAGAACTTCCAAATCCACCCCCTGAGTAATGAATTACAGTTATTTCATTAGTGTCCACCACTGACTACTGACGGGTGGCAGGATGGCCATCAATGTGTTTAGTATCGCGTTCACAACCAGGGGTGCCAGATCACATTCCTCTGATTTTGTTGTGTTTTTTTTTTTTTTGTCAAACATTTGCATTAATGTCTAATTTGTCAGGCTCTTTTGCAGTCAGTCACTTCTGTTATAATTGTAGGCCAAACAACAGCCAAAATCTGATGTCTGAACCTCTAATTTATTACACCATATGATCATGAAAACACTGCCTGATGTCCGAGACACTGTTTTTCCCAAAGTTTTGAGAAGCTTTTAGTTCGGAAACCTGTTCCTAAAATCAAATATTATTAAAATACTGGACATATACACACAGAGATTTGTGCAAATGAAAATGAACAATTCCTAATGACCCATCCACCCGTTTCCAGATATTGTTAAAATAAGTAAAATATTCAGTGCTATAAGCACAATTTCATTGATTACACATATATTTACTGTTAGGACTGTCAGACTGTGTTTTGAAGCTTTAGCTGAAATGGAAAATGTCCTCCACTGAAAACTGTGGGTTTTAAAGCCAAGTTTCAGTGTTCACAAGTGTCAGCAAAACTTGTGCCGTAAATAAAATAATATCTGTAATATCCAGGTGAAGTTATGAGGCTGAATGCAGCAGAATCAGTGTTGTTTACAGATTATTATTAATCCAAAGTAAGAGTCACTGAAATCCTCGCTCAGGTGGAGGCGCTATTTCCTCATTTTTGTTTTCCTTTTTTTTTTTTGGTTTTATTGCTTTAAATTATCTAAATATTATAAATTATTGTTTCTAGTACTTCTACTGCATGACTCACAGTTGCTGTACCTTAAACATGGAGCTTTAGTGACCTTATGCATAGTAAACACACAGAACTGTCGGCAACTGATTACCACCAGAAATCGGTTAGCCTAACTAGCACCTACCTAGCCTAGCTATAACCTACTATACTAACCAGCTCAAAGACACCAATCTGTTATTAATAGTGTGGAACTCATAGTTATTTATGAAGAACAATACCTTCTATTTCTATATGTACATAATTTATTGTAAGTTGCTTTGGACAAAAGCGTCTGCCAAATGTAATGTAATGTAAAGGGTATCCAATTTTTTTATCAATTTAATTTGGACCAGTGTATTTTATTTTCACTCTTAACTGAATCAAATTACAATCGAATATATGTTATATATACTAGTGCATCTCAAAAAATATTGATATCATTTAAAAGTTACTTTATTTCAGTAATTCAGTTCAAAATGTGAATCTCATATTTACTCATATTTAAACTCATATTCTTATTTTATTTTATTGTTGATGATATGACTTACAGCTAATGAGAAACCCAAAACTTAGTATTTCATAAAATTAGAATATTAAATAAGACCAAGTGGTACTTTTGGCAGTGTGGGCAGTCATTTTCCTGCTGGAAAATGAAATCCGCATATCCATAAAAGTTGTCAGCAGAGGGAAGCATGAAGTGCTGTAAGATTATACGGGAAAACACTGCCCTGACTTTAGACTTGATAAAACACAGTGGATCAACACCAGCAGATGACATGACTCTCCAAACCATCACTGATTGGTTGAAACTTCACACTAGACCTCAAGCTTAGACTGTGTGTCTCTCTTCCTCCAGACTCTGCTTCCTTGATTTACAAATTAAATGCAAACTTTTCTGATGGTCAGTGACGGTTTGGAGAGACATGTGATTTTTTTTAGATGCACTAGTATATATTAAATTATCTTCATATTTGTGTCACACCTTGTGACTACACCTTTTCGGTCATTATCAGTTTCGAAAATGAGATTAATTTATTACTGATTCTCATTATTATTATCATTATATTTCTTTTTTTCTTTTTTCTTTTTTGTGTGTGAAAGTATGTGTGCACTTAATATTTTTTATTACTGTTATTATTGTCACTCTGTATAAAAGTGTTTAACTTTGATAAACTAAAATAAACTAAACTAAACTAAACTAGCACCTTTGGCATGTGTGACCATCACCTTTAAATTCTTTAACATTAAAATTTTTAGGTGAATAAGCTGCATCAAACTATAAAAAAAAATTGGCCTAGAGTTGTAATATATACAGTATTTACAGAATCTGTTACTGCCTGATGATCATTACAGAACATTGCTGTCAGTTCTCTGCATTTAAGCCGAGCAGAAACAGCAGAACACTAAAGGCTTCCATAGCCTGACAGTATCAGTGTGTGATCTACTCCATATGCAATGGCATTTTTACTGTTTATATCAATATTGATATTATATCTTATCAACTGAAATTAATAAATATATTGTGATATATAAATTGTGTCCATATTGCCCAGCACTACTGACTGAGACTGATCAAACAAACCACACGTTGAATGTTAATATGACAAATAGGATTATTATAATATTGTTATATTCTGGGGAAAATCTACGTTTAAGTGGTAAATATTCATAACGTCTGTGTGCCGTTTCTGTGCTGAGTGATATGCTGTGTTATAGTTTGTGTAGTATTCTGATTGGCCACTAGGAGGGGAGCTTCCACTATAAATGAGCCTGTAAAACTGTAAAAGGATTTTATTACCCAAAATTTTGAGTTAGAAGCCAAAGAACACTTTTTAACGAGGGGTGCTAATAATTATGGAGGGTGTTGTATGAGGGAGTTAGGGATTTGAATGAGCTATATTCAATTTTTTAAGGACTGTGGGAAGTTTTCAGATCTTGCAGAAAATTAGTCAAAATCCCAAAGATGCTTCTGTGACATTTATTTGAATAATAGTCATGCAAGAAACAAACAAACAAAAACGTGTCCCATATACCACATTACATAGAGCACACAAACATCTACTGTTTATATATATATATATATATATATATATATATATATATATATATATATATATATATATATATATAATATATAAATAAAAAAAAATTATATATCTATAAAAATTCAAAATGAAGTAGGAATTTGTGTATTAGTGATTATTTCTTTGATTAAACCCTTGATTTGCATAGATATATTTGAATCACTATAAATTAACATATATAGCATATTTAGCAACATTAACAGCAGTCGAGGCCTCAAACAACAGACCAGGCCTCAAAAGCCTGCAACACTCTTCACTGGCTTCACTGCTGGGTGTATATAAATACACAGACCAGGCCAGAAAATGCTTAATCATTCTTCACTGAGGTACAAAAATGCAGCCTTTTGAACCAAGGATTTAAATAAATACATCTAATTCACAACAAATGAACACACTCATACATTACATTTGTATATGTGTATATTGACCAACATTAACAGGAAGGAAAACAACTTTAGTACAAGGCCCCATACTTCACCATTCTTCAGACTTCACTCCGAGGTATACAGTATATAAACAGAACAGGCCTCAAAATCCTTGACTCTGGCATCCGTTTTTTAAATTACACTGTAAACCCATATGTTGTTTGAACTCAAATAATTTAAGTCTGTTTTACGTAAAATTGGATATTTCTAAACAATACTCAACTATTTTGAGTTAGTTGAACCTTTGTGGGCACATATAAACATTCAAACTGAGATCTTTGAGGTATTGAACCAACTTATAATAACTGAGTTTAGTCTGTTGCCATTAACAGATTCTCTTCCATTGGCTTCTGTCACATACTGGGTGTGTCCAACAGTTTCTGACACTCAACATCAGTGTATAGTGATTCTCCCTGGGCTACCTTACAATTAAATCAAGTCCCCCTTTAGTTGTAAAAACTTGATGTTTTAATTTATGCTAACTAGTTTATGCTTTAAAAAATTTAAAAAACTCGCTGCCTTAAAAAGTTTAATACTCAACTTATCCGGTCTTACAATATGTAAAAAATAAACATTTAATATTAAAAATTGTAATAAATTGATGCTCTAAGTAATGCTAACTTAAGGTTTGTTTACCTATTACTTAACTTTTTTAAGGCAACCTGTTTTCTCAATTTTTTAAAGTAAACTCATCTTATCCGGTCTTACAGTAAAACAAAAATAAAAAAGTTAAATCAAGTTCCCATTTAGTTGTAATAACTTATGCTAACATAAGTTTTTATTACCCATTACTTAACTTTTCTAAAGCAACTGGTTTCCTCAAATTATTAAAGTAAATTCAACTTCTGGGCTTACAGTGCAGAAGGCATTATCACATTCTTTAAATCTCCATGAGACATGGCAAAAATCACAGGATGATTCATAAGTTTTGTTCTTATTGCCTGGATGGCTTTGCTGTAGCCCAGCTACACACAGAGTCATCCACGACCTGGATGACCCACCTCTACTCCTGTCCCATGAATTCTGGCATGTCAATGTAAGGAATATGACTATATAATGAAGCTAGGTGACAGAAATGGATCACTACTCCCACATTAGTTAGCTATATAGGGAGAGTCTGTTTAGTTGTATTTAGTAGTGGTGGTACAAAATATTACTTTAATTATATATTGTATTGTTTTCGTATGCAAAACATTATTAATTACAAATGTTTTGTGGGATATTACATCAGCATCTAATTCACACAATAACAATTGCCGTTTACATGTTGGCCTATACAGTTAATGTTTCCATGCTCAGCCCATTTTAAATGTGTTCTTTATAGCAATTGATTTGTAGTTTTGTTGTCATTTATTCATACATTTTTTGTTGGTCAGTATTTGATTGGCTGATTGTTAATTGCTTCTTCCCTTGCAGGGACGGTTTGTTAAAACATCTGATACACAGAATAGATTCCCAACCCCTGATTCATTCAATCAGATATGTCTGCCATCCCTGTGCTTCTTAACTTTACTACAGGACAATCTAAACCAATGCTTACTTATTTTCCCCAATCTCATTTCTAAAGACACGTGGTCCAAATGTTTTTTCATATTTTATTTTTATAACAAACGCTAATAAAAAAAATCATTAGGCTGCAGCAGGAACTACTTTTTATTCACTTTTGTTCCAACTTGACATCTGGAAAAGGTTACACAGTAATTTCTATGTGTTGGGATTCCAGTGAACCACAGTGAGAGCTATCATTCACAAATGATACATGGAAATCTTCCCAGGAGTTGCTGAAACTGAAATTTCTCCAAAAGAGCTCATTCAGGAGGTCACAAAAGAACCCAGATATTTAAAGAACTGCAGGTCTCACTTGCTAAGGTCAATGATTCAATAATAGAGACTGTGTGAAAATGATCTCCATGGGAGAGTTCCAAGGAAAAAAATATTGCTGAACCAAACAACCCATCTCACATTTACCAACAAACATCTTCATGATCTCCAGAACTTTGGGTAAATATTATTTGGACTGACGTGACAAAAGTGGAACTTTTTATAAGGTATGTGTCCCTTTACATCTAGTTCTCATAATTCATAATAACTCATAATTTCAGAAAAAGAACATTATACTGAATGTAAAACATGGTGGTGGTAGTGTGATGGTCTGGGTCTGCTTTGCTGCTTAAGGATCTGGACAACTTGCTGTAATAGATAAAACCAGGAATTCTGCTGTTTACCAGAAAATCCTGCAGGAGAATATCTGGCCATCTGTTTGTGACCTCAGGCTCAAGCGTATTTGGGGTATTTCAAAGTGTATTTCATGTCAAAATGTGTATATTTTTATGTAAATATATATCAATATCTAAAATAGAAAATAAACAAATATTTACTGTTTTATTAAGTAGTGGTTATTACAGGTGTATTAAACTCCTTCCTTTTATTAAAATTATTAAATTAAATTAAAGCACTGAGGCACACGGGAGACTCCACCAATATGGCATCCACACTGACACGCCAGCTCCAATACACTAAGTCAGTAAGAACATAATCACACACTAACCATTTTCCCATCTATCATTTTAACATATTATACAGTGTTTTTGCTGTTTTAAAAGCCAGGATTATTAATGTTGAAGAACAAAACACCAGCTCAAAAATTTCATAAATGCATTGAATGCCTCTGTTTCATATGTGTGGCCAATAGGCTGCTAAGAAGGAGACTTTATAGGACAGTTCTAACAAAGTCCCATCCTACCTCCTGGCAGTTTCACAGTATATCACAGTATTTTTTTTTTGTATTGCTGTGCTTTAATATAGGTTTTTGATGTACTGTACAGTTAGGAGTACATATAATATTAAACACTAAGGCTGTAAATGAAGGTTTTGATTAGTATAGGGTTTACTTTGTCCCACAAGATTACGAAATATATGAAAAAATCAGACTTTATAAACAGAAAAAAACAGCTGAAGAATTTAAACAATAGACCTTAAAGAGATCCACAAACACCTTTTACATGGATTCCACAAACACCTAGACCTAAAATAATGTATTTAATTATTCAAAAGAGATATTACTCTAAAGCTCTATTACACAAGTAAAACAGAAGTTTATAATCAATTTATAATATGTTATTATTGAAGCCATTAGAGTCATTACAGTATTAAAATCAGCCACAATTCCCTTCTTTCTCCAATTAACAAATACATTCAGCTCAGTGTGCATTAAAATGATCCTTCAAGCTGCAGAATTAATATATTTAAACAGGGCTGTTAGCAAGTTATGCTAACTGGCTAGTGTTAGTCATAGACATATGTACATAGACTCCGTATCGACTGTCTGATCAGAGATCAGAGGTAGTGTTGCAGTAGGATCAAAGATCAAAGCTTAATGGGTATATAAGTTATAAGCAATGGCCTAATTATCTTATGGAGATTTATTAAGGAATCTTTTTCAGTTCCCTCCTGTTCTGTTAACTAGATAATCCGTAAGCTGTTCTTTACAGAATAAGGGAAGAGGAAGAAATAAATTAATATAATTCTTTTTTTAGACATAGTGCAGAGCTTTACAATTACAACAGTATTTGTATATTTTACATCTGATATTTACATTGGATATATATTTTATATCTGAAGCAGATGTCCAAAAAGCAAATTACCTTTCAAAAACATTTCATTGGACTTTTAAAAATGGTGTGACGTCACAGAATGTCCTCTCTTAACCTCGCTCTGCTGACCTAATTACAATTTTAAGAGGGAAGAGGAAGTTCTGCAGCAGTCAGAGAGATTTCCCCTGACTGCAGGCCACACTGATTCAGCAGTGCACTGTGAGGCAGCCAGACATTCACACACCTCACGCATTATTACACACCCCAAACAATAAAGATACTAGTGATTTAATAATTAATCAAACAGTAGTCTGCAAATTGGGCAAAAATAGTGAGAAACAAAGACTCATGCAGAGTATGTTTTTAAATTATTTAGTTTTTTTTCTCTGTGAAAAAATAAAAATGCGAAGCTTTTGTGCTCCACTGTTATCATGTGACGTCAAACTCATGTTGCATAGCGTTTTCGTTTATTCTTATTCTTTACAACTTATCATTAAATAACCTAAAGAGCTGAAACCCACTTCTGGTCTGGTCATGTTGAGCAGTGTAGCTTGTGTTAGAGCTTATAAAAGGCAGATAAGAAGTAAAAGTTGCACGGCTCTCAACAGGTTCACAACAGGCTCTGTGGTAAGCAACAGGCTAGCTATGCAGCTGTTTATTTCCAGTCTTCACTGGCTTCAGTTGGCAGCAGTGAGGGCAGGTCATAACTGAGATCTAGATCAAGCTGCAGCTGTTTATGTTATTTGCTAAACTGAGCCGTATATTACTGATATCTGTAAGGTTGTGTACTTCCAGAGCAGTGGGCCTTTATTTCCAGTATAATGGACTTTGCTTTGGCTAAGCTAGCTAGCTAACTGCAGACAAAGTTATATTAAATCAACATTAGTTGGTTTATAACATTGTTTGCCATGGTAGTGATTTAAATTGTCTTGCACTTGTTCATGTGGGTTCTTTCTTACTGAATAAGAAAATTAAATTCAATATAAAAATGAATATGGAGGGAGTATACTGGATTAATCTAGGTTAGGAGCTTAGCTTAGTGCAGAGCTTTACAATTACACTCTAAACAGCATTTCTATATTTTATTACAAAGATATTTAGGTGAAGCAGATGTCCACAAAGCACGTTCTCTTTCCAAAGACATTTCACTGTACTTCTGAGATGGTGTGATGTCACAGAATGTCCTCTGTCTGCTGACTCAAATTTCAAGAGGAAGTTCTGAGTAAGTGATTCAGCAGCAGTGACATTTAAAGCAGCCAGATATAATCAGACACACCTCAAACAGGAGAAGAGAGGGGGGAGGTGGTGGTGCTGTGGTGGTAAATGAAAGAAAAGTTAGGATGTAGGAGGGCCGGTGCAGGGTTACAGAGTTTGTTTTAAAATGTAAAAAAATAATTTATCTTTTTTTTTCTGTAAAGATACTGTAGTATCTTGAGCTGCGATGTCATGTAGATGCATGAAATAAGTATTCGCTGATACTATTCAAAGAAAATTTATTACAGAAAATAATAATTAGTACAAAAAAAGCATCATAAGCACCCGGGTTGGCTTGGAGAGAGTGTCATTGCTGTCCCACCTTTTATGTTCACAAACATCTCACAGCTCAGTCTGACTCAGTGCGTGAGAAGGCGAAGAACTAACTCATAATTTCAGAAAAAGAACATTATACTGAATGTAAAACATGGTGGTGGTAGTGTGATGGTCTGGGTCTGCTATGCTGCTTAAGGATCTGGACAACTTGCTGTAATAGATAAAACCAGGAATTCTGCTGTTTACCAGAAAATCCTGCAGGAGAATATCTGGCCATCTGTTTGTGACCTCAGGCTCAAGCGTATTTGGGGTCTCCAGCAGGACAATGATCCAAAGCACACAAACAAGTTCACCTCTGAAAGATAAATCAAAGTCTGATTGAAATGCTGTGGCTGATCTTAAACAGGAGGGTGTAAGGAGGGTGACGCCAAAATTCCTCCACAGAGATGTAAAAGACTAATTGCCAGTTATCAGTACAGCTGATTAATTGCAGTTGTTTCCACCAAGGGTGGCACAACCATATATATTGATGATTTAATAATTCATCAGACAGTAGTCTGCAAATTGGGCAAAAATAGTGAGAAACAAAGACTCATGCAGAGTATGTTTTTAAATGATTTAGTTTTTTTTTTTCTGTGAAAAAATAAAAATGCAAAGCTTTTGTGCTCCAGTGTTATCATTTGACGTCAAACTCATGTTGCATCACGTTTGGTTTATTCTTATTCTTTACAACTTATCACTAAATAACCTAAAGCGCTGAAACCCACTTCCTGTCTTTTCATGTTGAGCAGTGTAGCTTGTGTTAGAGCTTATAAAAGGCAGATAAGAAGTAAAAGTTGCAGGGCTGCTCTGTGGTTCTCAGTCCTGTTTCTAGTTTCTCTTCATAAGCAACAGGCTAGCTATGCAGCTGTTTATTTCCAGTCTTCACTGGCTTCAGTTGGCAGCAGTGAGGGCAGGTCATAACTGAGATCTAGATCAAGCTGCAGCTGTTTATGTTATTTGCTAAACTGAGCCGTATATTACTGATATCTGTAAGGTTGTGTATTTTCAGAGCAGTGGGCCTTTATTTCCAGTATAATGGACTTTGCTTTGGCTAACCTAGCTAGCTAACTGCAGACAAAGTTATATTAAATCAACATTAGTTGGTTTATAACATTGTTTGCCATGGTAGTGATTTAAATTGTCTTGCACTTGTTCATGTGGGTTCTTTCTTACTGAATAAGAAAATTAAATTCAATATAAAAAATGAATATGGAGGGAGTATACTGGATTAATCTAGGTTAGGAGCTTAGCTTAGTGCAGAGCTTTACAATTACACTCTAAACAGCATTTCTATATTTTATTACAAAGATGGGTAACACTTTATAATACTGTTCCATAGTTAATAGGTATCTAAGCAGGAACTAATTAATAGTGCTGCATTTACATTTTAATAAATATTTTCTATTAACTACCAGGGAGTACTGAGTAATTACTCAGTAGATAGTACTGAACTAATGATTATAGTAGTTCACTATTAACTTCACAATAATTACTGAGACTTACATATCTCCCAGAGAACTACTTACTAATTATGTCTTGTTTATAATAACTATTCATTAATTACTGCACAAATCAACATTAACTACTGAAAACCCTTACATGCCACCAGGGGAACTATAGATAACTACACTAATGTTAGCTAACAAATTAAGCTAGCTATAAAATCCAACCGAGATTAAATGGTTCGCCTAAGATCTTGATAATTAATAAAATAAAATGTACACAGACAAAGGAGTGGAGGGAAAAACAGCCAGCAAACTTACCGAAAAAAACTGCAAAGAACTTTGTCCAGAATGTATTTTAGAGCAATTAACAGCAGAACACGACATTATTAATACAACAATCTAAATTCGGTTTAGCTAATAAAAAATAATAACGGTAGTACAGTTAGCTAGCTAAACATTTGACTAACTACTAGTACTAGTCTACTGCTTGACGTAAGGGGGAAAAAAGAACATGATGCAGGTTCTGCTGACGGTCTGTTTTTGGTCCCGCCCAGGCTAGGTGTAACCCAGCCCTTTTTACAATAACCACACCTTTTTTAATAGAGCTGAATAACGCTTTAAAAAACAAATTCTGTGGGAATATTACGGTGGCCGAGAAAGCCCAACGCAGTGCAAATTGAAAAGCGCTGCAAAAGCACAAAACACATCCATCAAAATTACAACACAGGCGCTGCAAATAGAAAAACGCGCTGCAAATAGAAAAACGCGCTGCAAATAGAACCACAACACAACGGAAGTGAGTCACAACACAACGGAATTTTCCCGGGGGAGCTTAAAAGATGCGTCTTCAGTAACGTCTCGGACTTCACTATGTGTACAAAGGACAATAAGTGGCAAACAAGGCGTTTTGTGAAGCAGAACTTTTAATAATATGCACACAACCGTGGCAATCACAGGTAATAAACATAACTTACTTTTCAGAAGCTTGTTTGCCACTTATTGTCCTTTGTACACAGCTGGTACAGCATCTTTTAAGGTCCCCCGGGAAAATTTAGTTGTGTTGTGACTCACTTCCGTTGTGTTGTGGTTGTATTTGCAACGCGTTTTTCTATTTGCTGCGCCTGAGTTGTAATTTTGATGGCTGTGTTTTGTGCTTTTGCAGCGCTTTTCAATTTGCACTGCGTTGGGCTTTCTCGGCCACCGTAGAATATAAAAATGTGACGATATAAGCAGAGGTTACACTAGCTGTTGCATTTAAATAAAGGAGGTAGAATTACAGTATATTAGAGAAAAACGTGATTGAAAGTTGTCTGTTTTGCCATTGAAACCTATGGGGGTGGGTGGGGTTATACAGCTTTCTGCAGCCGAACAGCAGGGGGCGCCTGACCTGTGGTGGCTTCACTTTTGATAGACAATGCTCTGTCCAGCTACAGTCTATGGTTTGTGCAGTCTGCCATTAGTTGTCTTAGTCTTAGTTCAGACATCCCTATTTTAATGATCAGATCAATTACGCATCACACAGCCTCATTTAGGGCTTGCCGGTTTGTCTTTGGTATTGTGAGGGCACAAAAAATACACCTTGTGTGGCTCAAAATGTGCAAAAGGCATGAATGAATTCTCTTAAATATCATGGGTGTAATGTGAAATAAACCAATCAGTGTGCCTCACATTCCCTTTATGACCTTTACTGTACTGAACACATAGTAATATATTATACTACAGGGGGCCTATAAGAAACACATGACTTTTACTGTACTGAGTAAATAAAAAATATAAAGCTTCTAATAAATTAGATACATTCGTATCCTTCTGAATTAATGTTTTTTGTATTATGGGAAAAGTGTTAACTGACTTTCATTCAGAAATTCCCCTCTGTACCTTACAAGCTCCTCCCTAGGCACAACAAATCATGTGACCACAAACTCTGGACCATGTTCAAACCGTGACGTGTAGTTTAGTGTCAATGGCATGGGAGGAATTCAGCTCTCAGCTACACAAACATTAGTCATACACGGGACAGAGGAGGCAGATCATTCTTCACAAAAACACTGACTGTGCAGTAGGCCATTGCATGATCTTCATTTTACACAGAACATACCACAAATACACACTGAACCCAACAAACACGCAGCTTGATTTAGGGCTTGCAGGTTTGTCGTTTGTCATTGTTGTGAGGGCGCAAAAAATACACCTTGTGTGGCTCAAAATGTGCAAAAGGCATGAATGAATTGTCTTAAATATCATGAGTGTATAGGAAATAAACCAGTGTGTCATTTGCCTCACATTCCCTTTAAGATTTTGGCGCGTTAATATGTTAACAGCAGAGGAAACTGACCTGCGCGTTCACACTGTGAAGGTACACCAGCAGCTCATTTAAGGGAACAACAATGTTATTTTATTAGGCTTCAGTTACATGCTGATTACACACACATACAGTATGCATGTTGCTCATACAGCTTCCTCTGAAATCAAGGATATTAAAAATTGTTTATCCTGTTTTGTTGAAGTATCTGTGTCTACCTCCTACAATGTTTTCATATTTATATATTTCAAGAACACTGCTGTGAGGATTTGATTGCTTTCCGTCACAGCAGCATTAGTGAGCATGTTGCAGGATAATGCCAACCTCATACAAAAAGTACTGAAGTAAACACCTCATTAGACATGGAGCCAAAGGGTTCAGGTTTTACAGTAGTATATCTTTGTAATGTCCTGAATATATTCAACGTATATAATTTATGTATTTTAGTAGGCTGATATACATGTTTACAGTATATCATTTAGTATACTAAAACTTTGTTGTAAAAGCACAACTCCTATTTTGTGATGATGCTCGCAGAACTGCCGTACAGGAAAAACACGAAGTCACCGGGAAGTGCAACTGAGTAGTGGATAGAGGTACCTCACTGTAACGTACAGTCCATTCAAACAGTGAGATTCATTAACATGCAGTGCAAAATACTAAATAAAGAAAACAAAAAAAATTAAAAGAATACTCCCTAACTAAAAGCAGTTCAGGTAAATACTTAAGTTCAGACCTCACCCTTCTTATGGGCCTAGCCCCAACCCTCTTGGCCAAACCATTAAATTTGTTAAACCATTAAAGTTGGGTAAAAGTATTTAAAATTAGCTAAATTACAGGCCTTTAGCAATACCAGTTAACATTGAACTTTGTGTACACAATTAAAAACAAAATATCACAATTAACAACAAAATAGACAGACCTCACCACTCCCTCCCCCAATAAGGAATAAGCAGTGGGCCCTTACCCAATGGAGAAAGTCATTCTTAAATACATACATGTATTCAAGCCGAGTTTTACAAGTAAGTATTACAAAATACATACACTGCTGGACGAGAAAAAGGTAATTTTTTCCATAAACTTTGCTTTTGTTGTCAGCATAATTATATTTAAAATGTATCTATTTTTACGAGTATTAGCTGAATATTCAGTGCTCAGTTAGGCATAGTTAAGCTTAGTTTAAACAGTTTCTAGAACTGTCCAGAATTGTCTAGAACTTTATGGGACTGTCATGAAGTGTACATAGCAATATAAATACAATAATCTTAAACAAACTATTTCATTTGATGTTCTGTTGAGTTAGAGAGCTTGTGTACACAACTACAGTTCATTTAGATGAAATGAAGAAGTTGCAGTAATGTACTGGAAAAGTGAAAAAGTACTCTGTGATGTATATCTTAAAAAAATCCAGAAAACATGGGAGCTTATTCATAGGAGCACGGCAAACACTTTCACCAGGACATACTGGACATAATAACTAAATTTTCTCTTTGCCTCTGATACAGTCTGGATACAAGAGCACACTATTGCAGAAATTCCCTAATCTACCATGCAAGCTCCTCCCTAGACAAGAACATACCAACAAACCGTGATGTAGACACTGCTGTTCACTGCCAAGGGTATGAAGGTTACTCTGGGTCAGTCAACCAGTGAATCTTATTCAGTTTTATTCTCTAATTAACTGAGCAGCTCAGTGAAACAGATTTATCTTAGAAGATTGGTGGAAATAGAATAATATACACAATATATATATTTAATGTAACCTGTAATGTATTTTTTATTTTATAATAGTACTGATTCATTTTACATTAGTTTTTTCAGAATAACATATCTTAAATATCTTTAGAACTTTTGAAGAAGTTTTTTACTAGGGGAAGTGTTCTCTGAGCTTTAAGCAGGAACTCCCCTCTGTTTCTGCTCAAGCTCAACAAGCTTGTCCATGTGACTACCAACTCTGTTTCTGAGTGTGACGCTGCTGTGATGTCACTGGGTGTAGACTGGTAAATGGAAACAATAAAATGTGAACAAGCTTCTAGCAGAGGGGGCGGGCAGTTTATTATTTGACCCCTCCCCTCCTCTGTCAGGGAAATATATGCAGGTTAATCTTTGTTTTACACACACTAATTCTGCAGAAGGATTATTCAGCTGAGGAACCAGACTGCAGTGCTTCAGTTCAGGTAAACTGTAGGAACTCTATGTCTCTATAATGACATTAACACTGTGTGGATCTGGATGTTCTAGATATTATGGGTCTAGAAGTTATGGGCTATACTTTTAAGGCTACAGGACACAATGTGCATGCTTTCCATTATGAGATAATGTTTTTTCTGATGTGTTCTCAATTGTGTTGTGAATAAAATATGAGTATAACATTTGCATTCTCTTTTCATTTAGATTTAGTTACATTTAGAATCAATATTTTTAGGAATTGGGGTTGCACAGTAAATTACTTAAAATTTACTTATATTATCTGTTACATAGGTCATAAAATAGAACTGTGCAGGGCTCAGGACATACTAAATCAAATGATATCTGCAAAAATATCAATGATATAATGAAAAAAATAGGGTTTAATGGGTTAAATTAGTTATTTAAGCAGTGTAAACTTGCACGACATTAATGTTCAACATGCGAAGTAAAGGTCCTGTGAAAAAAGCTCAGCATGACTCAGGGTCCTATTTTGTTAATCTATAATGCACTGTGCAGCTTGATATAGGGCATGTCAGTGTGTCTTTTCTATCATAACAACAGGAAAAGTATGCCTTGCACAGCTCAAAATGCACAAAAGACATGTACTAATTATCTTAAGTATTCATGGGTGAAATAAACCAATCTGTATCTCACTTGCCTTAAATTCCCTTTAAAAACCAGGCGCACTCTGAATTTGGCAGATTGCTATTTTAACTGCACAGCGCACCTGCAACTGCATCTCAGCATGGGAAACCGACCTGCTTATTCACATTAAGAAGGTGCGCGAGCAGGTCATTTATTTTATTCTGTATTCTGTTTATTGTTACTGTAAAAGTTGCTTTTGTGCATGTGTGTCCTTATGTGTGTAACAAGCAGGGGTGTTCGCACACCTGTGTTGCCAAGATAGCAATGAACGTCTGGTGACTGACTGCTGTCAGGGTTTTAATCATTGGCACCTCTGCGTTTTCCACTTTCAAGATAGCAACATTGCAAAAATTTACCTAAACACAACTCAATTCCAGTAAATGAGAAGTTCTGTACATTTTTGTTCAGAATTTGAAACACACAGCAAGGCTGGACTCCCGTTCATTTAACTTGATTAAGCAGAAAGAGGACTCTCACACACACGTTTAGATATTTCCACAGAGAGATGAGCCAAAACTTGTGTATACTGGACTGTCCTCTGCCTTCAGTACTGCAAATTAAGTTGATGAGACGAAACATGAAATATCTAGGATTCATATTGTCGTCAGTTAAAAAAAAGTTAAAGAAAATGTAAGAATTTTTTACATTTACTATTCATTTTATGAATAGTAACAGAGTAATAGAGTAATAGTAATAGTCTGAGTTTCCATAATTGTATAATGCATGCTGATATTGTGTTTCAGGTACTTCAGCTGCCATGGGTATTGACATAACAGGATCTACACTCCTCAGGAGCTCCATCGTTCTCATGGGTGGGTGATATATTCATCTACGGGGATCACAAATGGCATTAAAGCAATGCAACTTAGCTTTGCTAAACTGGTTCTATAAGTATTAAGAGAGTTGCATCTGAACATCTTTTTTGAATAAAGCAACCGATGACTGTCCCTGAAATGTGGAATTTCAGAATTTCAGAAGTTCAGAATTTCTTTCATTTAAGGGGTTAAACAAAATCCTCCATACTAACTGTTCAAGAATAACAGCGATTTTTTTATAGTGACCAAAAAAGTAAGGGAACAGGCTAACATGATTATAAATATTAGGAGCATTTTTAATTCGTATATGCAAATCTGGAATTTTTTCCAGACCATTGCTGCTAGTTTGTGGGCCTTTGGGGCACACCATTTTAGAATTTTTTTTGTTCAGTATAATCTGGCTGGTAATTCCATATCACAATCACTCTTTATCTCTCTCTCTCTCTCTCTCTCTCTCTCTCTCTCTATTTCTCTCTCAGTAGTTTTGTTCTTGTTACCCTGGGCATCTTCATTATTTGGTCCTCCTGTATCAGTGAAGGTTGGTGATCCTGCCCTGCTCACATGTTCCAGTCCCTGTCATGGTGATGTACAATGGACGCTGTCAAACAATTTGAAACCGTTACTGGTCACTAAATGTGAGAAAGAAATCTGCGTTGAAGGAGACGCCTTTACAAACAGGACAAAGATCATCCAGGAAAACTCCACTCTCCTCCTGGATCCTGCTGTTTACACTGATGCTGGATGGTTCATGTGCTACTGCAGTGGATCGTTCTTGTGCCAGACTCATCTGGAAGTGTTTGGTATGCTATCCTTTTTGCATAGTCTTTTTATATTCAGTTAATTTTTTTTATTTTGTTTAGATCTAGTGTTGTAGTACTCAGACTGGTCTCGAGACCAAAAATGAGCGGTCTCTGTCTCGTCCCAGACTCTCCTCCCAAACTTTGTTTGGAATTGGTCTTGTCTCGGTCTCGGGGTGAGGTGGACTCTGAGACTGTGGACAAGGCCGGCCGAATGCGTGTCTGAGGTGAAGTTCATTAGAAAATGAACCTTTTTCTATCGCACTGAACATCAATAATTCATTCAAACAAACCAAATAAGTCCTTTCTCTGTGTATCTAAAATCTGCGCACAGATTCACTAACAGCAAAAAACAAACAACTCCTGTTTTCGTTCAGTATCCAATCAGTGAACACTTTTCATTTTGAATAGTCCGGCAAGTTGAATGTGCTCTTTCTCACCGGCTCGCTGGAGTTATACTCTTCGTTTATGTGAAGCATTTAGAAAGAAAGCACAAGGAGAAGTAAGTGCAAACTAGCGAGATAACAAACATTAGCAGCAAGCTAGCTAACTTACTAATGTTACCAGGAAGAGACCTATCCTTAGCTACAAACTAGCTAACATTAGCAACGAGCTGGCTAACCTTAGCGATGAGCTAGCTAACATACTAATGTTACCGGAGATGGAACTACTGTTAGTGATGAGCTAGCTAATCATCGAGTTGGCTAAATTACTTATGCTTCCAGGGAGAGAACTAAAGCTAAAGACAAGCTAGCTAACCTTGGCAATGAGCTAGCTAACACCCAAATGTTACTGGGAAGAGAACTAACCTTAGCAATGAATTAGCTAAAATACTAACCTTAGCGATGAGCTAGCTAATGTTAGCAATGAGCTAGCTAACGTTAGCAATGAGCTAGCTTTTGTTTTCCTGGCACAGCTTTTCTGAGATGTTTTGCTGCAATCAAGTTCTAAATGAGTTAGTCTTATTCATTACATAGTAAAATGTCTACAACATTTTATCGATTTTGGAATTGGGGTTGCACTATGATGTCATTTACCAATTCTATTAATGACCCTGTTATTTTACCTAGAACAAAAAAAAGAAAAGCCCTTGTCTGATTGGCTGGATTATTGGACCAGTGACAGCTCATAGAACCCACATAGTTTAGCAAATTGTAACACTTAAAGAAAAGCACTGTGTTTTGTTTGTAGTCGGATAGCTTTTAGCGTACTCTTTTTAATGGATGTAACTTTCTTAAGTTGTACCAGTGAAATAAGCCAGTAATATCCTTTAGCTCCTTTAGCTCCAGTTTACCTAAGGGAGTGAAGTGTGTTTTCGAGGGAGTGTACAATAAAGAGAGAAGATTATAAAAGCTAGCTTTGTCTAGCATTAGCATTTAGCCTAGTGTGGATTCCTGTTTTGTTTCCCCAGTTTAACTTGGTTGCATGCTGAGTTTGAGCTCTTCTTCTGTGGAAACTAACACAGGATCAACTGTGATGATAAAGTCTAGTTCCTGTAGCAACCAGTATTCTCATAACTAGTCTGTGACTCGTGATGAGCTGTTCTGCAGTATCAACAGCACCGTAATCTCCTGAATTCACTGTTGTACCGTTTCTCCAGCTTTGACTAAGTCTATATCTTTTACATATTTATTCACTACTCTCAGTAATCAATGATCAGATCATACTAAGATTTCTCTAGTGATCATGTAAACATCCATCAGACTAAGGCCTTGAATTCATTCTTTATCAGATTAAGATAATCTGATCTGATAAAGAGATCAAGATTTAGCTTAGTAACTGGATTTATCTGCACATGTATACTGTTTCTCTGATTTATGAAAATAAAAATGAAAATCTTTATCTTTAAATTACAGTACTGTAAGGGCAGCATTGTGTACTATTAGAAACCATCCTCGGTGGTAAAATTTTCAACAGGAACTTTCATCACATATTTATGTGTGATTATTACCTGGATGCAAAGTAGAAATCAAATTATTATCTGACTCAGTGTTTCCATATTATCTAATTTATCTGATTCCCTGCATTCATTATATTATTATAGAATATAGAAGTTATATTATAGGTTAAATTTAAAGGTTTGTCACCTTCATGTATGTAAACACTCATTATTCAAATATACCAAGATAAACTAAGTTTACCCTTTTATGAAGAGCTCATAAATGCAAGATCTTAAAAAAACTTTACTTTTTTTTTTTTTTTTTTTTACTTTACTTCAGTATCAATAAAAATCTGAAGAACAGCTGTTGTTCCTAAACAGTCTATATATTACTTATCCTGCTCCTGGTTACACCAAACTGTGCATCACCAGAGCTCCAACAACTGCTTTCCAACAATGCATGTGAACTAATTTATTTGCTTGTATCTCTCCTTAAGCCTTCAAGATGATCAGTGTAACTGTCGGGAAGATGATGACTCTGCCATGCTACACCAACACAGACAAAAACACTGCTGAGAGGGACGTAATCATGGGGTGGGAGAAAGATGGTCATCTGGTTGTGGAACTTAATCAGGGGAGAATATCCTACGGCTCAGGGTTTGAACAAAGGGCCTCGGTCTCAGGCAAAAGGTATAAAGATGGAGATTTGTCTCTTACTATCTCCAACTTCAAGACATCTGATGAGGGAATGTACCGCTCTTACCACCGCCAAAAAGACCAGGGATGCCCCGATGCCATATTCCTGAAAGGTTCACAGTGTTCACAAAACCCAGTGGTTTATTATAAAGATAATCTGAGATTTTGAACATAGAATTTCAAACGAAAATATTTTTTTTTGTCTTTCAGTGTCTTCCACAAGACTGCAACAAACTGTCTGCCCATTGTCCGTTTCTTCATTGGTGGGGATTTTGCTTGTTTTCCTGGTTCTATTTTTTGTCCCAGTCTTCGTCTGGATTTGGAAACGAAGAAAACCAAAGTTCTCAACTCCCTCCTAAATGACATCATTTAAAAAAAAATGTGTTTCTTTGGCTGCGTCCAGAAACTTTTGTTACTCCTCCTCTCCTACTCCTCCTTTCCTACTCCTCCTCTCCTACCCCGGAAGAAGGTGGAGGAATCGAGGAGAGGAGAGGAGGAGGAGGAATGGAGGGAAGGAGCTGTAATTGGGGAAATGGGACAGCTGATCCCTTTTAGATAGGATGTTGACTACCGATGAACTGAGCCAATCACAACGCTCACTTTTAGCACATGCCGGATACTGCCCAGCCAATCACAGCTTCTGAATAAAGCTCCACATACAAAAATAAAAAACGATAGATCAATAAACACAATTCCAAATTCTAGAGATCAAGCTTCAAAGTGCAGCCTGATTAGCCATTGATGAAGGTTGCATATGTAAATATTAAATTATTTTAATAGTAAAATATGATTTCATTGAATGTAATAAAACAAATAACAAATCTTAATAAATAATAAATATAATAATACATATTATATTTTGCATACATGTTGAAGTGAAAAAATATTAGATGAAACAGCATCAATGGAACATAACTGTCACACAGCTAAATATTCAGATATTCCAATAAAATCCTGCTTACTCCCAGGCATTTTGGCCGCATCTCTGGCCAGTGAGATATATATATATATATATATATCATGTTACAAATATGGGATCATTAATAAAGTTTTACTGAGCATACAGCTTATCTAAACAAAAACATATATTAGTGCTTTACTGGCTGTATAATTAGATAAGGAACCTAGTTAATTAATATGTTTTTGGCGTATATTTGGGCGTTGCCTGCTCCTCGCACTGCTTTTCGCGTGCTCTGTGGGCGTGGATGCAGTGATGTCATTGGAAAATCCTTAAAAGTCTTCCGGAGTAGGATACACTGAAGGATACACTGAAGATGGCCTCACGAAATCAGTTTCCGGGTCACGGAGGAGAGGAGGAGGATCGGTAGGAAAAAGGAGACACTTTTGGGGTTTCTGGACGCAGCCTATGTCGTCATGAAACCTCAGTGGAATCATGGGTTATTTATGTTAGTCACTGAAGACACTTTTATCACACGTTTCAGTTTAAGAATGTGGAATAAAAGTGAACTCATACTGGAGTGGCCTGCCTGCCTGCAGTTCTGGCCAGTCACCATGTGTGGATGAATGTGCGGAGTATTTGAAAATGAAACAGAAACGACAACAACGCCCTCATACTATTAAACACATGTGATGAACAGATACATTTCATTACTTGGCATAATCTGTGCCAAAACTTCTTTTAAGTATTGTGAGGAGTAGTGGCAGCATTACCGTGGAAATTTCTTATCTGTTTTAACAAGTTTGGAATGTGATACAGACATACAAGGATGAATGTATATTAACAAATTAAATGAAGTTTAGCAGACAAAACATGAAATTTCTTGGGTTCATTCTGTCTGCAATGTAATGAAAGTCAAAGTAAAGGGAAGAAATCAAAAGATTGATTTTTTTTACACTAGTACACTGGTGTAGCGTATTTATTGACAGCAAAGGGTCATTAAGACTAATCAAGATCCAATTTCCTATTTACACAATGTACAAAATGCTTGTATGTAACCCCTTTTTAACCCTAAGTGACATGTAGTCAACATCCTGAGGACAGTGTGTGAATGTGTGTTTGTTTTTTTGACCTCATTTACAGAATGTAGTTGTGCTGGGTGAGTTAAAAGTGTATTTTCTGCTTCTACAGGTCTGTTCCAACAATTTAAACATTTTAAATCAGGGGTGTCCAAAATACGAGCCATTTGCGGCCCGTTTCCTTTTGTGGAGTGGCCCGCGATGTATTTTAGAAATAGAATGAAAGTTGGCCCGCTGTTAAGCAAGTTTTTATAATGTGAGATTCAAAGTTTGAACGCTAGGTGTCAGAAACGGGATAAAAGTGTCTAAAAGCGGAGAGAGTGCGCATTTCTAGCGCAGACAAACGGGGCAAAAACATACTGTAGACTGTATATAGCTGGACAGAGCATCCTCTCTCAAAAGTGAAGCCAACACAGGTCAGGCGCCCCCTGCTGTTCGGTTTCAGAAAGCTGTGTAACCCCACCCACCCCCATAGGTTTCAATGGCAAAACAGACAACTTTCAATCACGTTTTTTTCTAATATACTGTAATTCTACCTCCATTATTTAAATGCAACAGCTAGTGTAACCTCTGCTTATATTGTCAAATTTTTATATTCCCACAGAGTTCGCTTTTAAAAACGTTATTCAGCTCTATTCAAAGAAGGTGTGGTTATTGTAAAAGGGCTGCTTATGGGCGGGACCAATGACAGACGTCAGCTCTGCTCCGCCCTGCTCTGCAGCCTGGAGGCAGCTCTCAGGGGCGGGGTTATTCAAATGAGTAGGCTGCTCTCCACAGTCTTTCTCCCTCCTCTGGTCTCTACTGCGCAGACTCGGGTATCAGAGATCGCCAACATGGCGGAAGATTTTGGCTTCATTTTCATTGAATGAATGGGAACGGAGACACGGCGTCCATCTTTTTTTTACAGCCTCTGGGCAAAAGAGTCTAAAAGCGGAGAGGGTGCGCATTTCTAGCACAGAAAAACGGGGCAAAGAGTCTAAAAGCAGAGAGAGTGCGCATTTCTAGCGCAGAAAAACGGGCCAAAGAGTCTAAAAGTTGCCGTAATTAAGGAGTTTAATATTAAGAGACATCATAAAACTAAACATCAATTTGAAAAATCTTAGTTTACACAATACTGTCAAAGATAAAGATAGTCAAGTCAAGTAAAATGGGGTGTAAATGAAATAATCAGGAAAAAAGTATTAAATATTTAATTATTTGTTTTATTACAGAGTGTGTGGCCCGTGACTTAAAATATATTTCTCCTTCTGGCCCCCAACAAGAAAAGTTTGGACACCCCTGTTCTAAACAATGTGAACTTCCAGTGCTATTGCAGGGAAGGTACTAGTGAATAGGATGTGTTGTGGTGACATCTGCAGGACAGAGTGGGTAATGCTTTTGAACTTTCCTCCATTTTTCTTTGTTCTAAAAAAAGAACAAGATACTGTAACTATTTATACTCATTTATTTGGTGGATTAAACAAGAGCCTGGAAATAAAATAAAATCTCATATATGTACTGCATATTAATAAATAAACTATATGTCCAAATGTTTGTGGACATACCACGTAATGAATGCATTTAGATACTTTGACTCGAACCCTCTGCTGACACAGATGTGACACACACACACGCACACACACACACAAACATAAACATACACACACACACGCACGCACAAACACAGCCTGTCTAGTCCTTATAGAAAAGTAATAATAGAATATGACTCTATCATTCTAAATCCCAGCTTTGCAAATCACTAAACACAAATTGCATCATTTAGTACAACTGGGTCACCTAAGAATCACTGACCTTCAGATATATACATCAATTTTTGTTACCTCTTTGTATGTGAACAGATTTTCCTCGTCATGTTTCTCATTGTACTTACATAAGTGAAAATTACAGAAAACTTAAGAAAACGTAAAAAATAAAAATAAAATAAAACAAACAAACTAAAAAAAAAACGTAGAATAAGTTCCGGCTAACTGCTGCTCTTATAATAACATTTAAGAACATGGCAAAGAACTAATTTATGTAATTCACGTAAAAATGAAGTTACTGTAAAAAAAAGTGACCTCCTATTTAAAAAGCAACAGAAGTTGTTCATTTGTAACATTTCTAACACATTTATGGTGTTTTTTACTCACTTTTTTCTCTCCCCCAACCCTAATCCTTTACAGCTTTAAAAAAATGTACTATGCAAATTAGGCGATGACATCATTTAGCGACTTCTAGCGACTTTTAGGACAGCCAATAGCTACTTTCCTTACTGGGGAGTTGGCAACACTGTTTTTGACTTCATGAGACCACTGTAAAAATTCAAATGCATACAAGTCCATAGAATAATGTTTGCTTTCTGTACTAGAAAGAGCAGTTCTAAATCAGGTCTCTGGCTTCCTCTCCCAGAATGACCTTCTGGACCAGAACCAATCTGGGTTCAAAAAAGGATACTCTACCGAGACGGCTCTGTTGTCTGTGACTGAAGCGTTGAAAACTGACAGAGCTGCAGGTCAGTCCTCAGTGCTCATTCTGCTGGACCTCTCGGCCGCATTTGACACAGTCAACCATGACTTCCTCCTAACTATACTCTCAAACATGGGGATCGCAGACAATGTGCTGTCATGGTTCAGATCGTACCTCACTGGGCGCTCGTTCAAGGTGTCGTGGCAAGGACAGCTGTCCTCAGCTGTCCGCGCTCCTTATCCACTGGGGTTCCCCAAGGTTCGGTACTGGGACCCCTTCTCTTCTCCATATACACCACCTCTCTTGGTCAGGTTGTCTGCTCACACGGATTTTCCTACCATTGCTTTGCGGATGACACCCAGCTATACCTGTCGTTCTCACCTGAAGATCACTCAATCTCTGCACAGATATCGCAGTGTCTCTCTGACATATCCTCATGGATGAAGGAGCATCACCTTCAATTAAATCTCTCAAAGACTGAACTTCTGGTTATACCAGCAAAACCATCTTTTCAACACAACTTCTCTATAAGTATTGACTCTCTCTCTCTCACCGACAAAGGTTGCTAGGAACCTGGGTGTTCTGGTTGATGACCAACTCTCCTTCACGCACCATGTGGCCTCAGTTGCTCGGTCCTGCCGCTTTGCGCTCTATAACATCCGAAAAATTAGACCGTTCTTGACGCAACAGGCCACCCAACTCCTGGTGCAAGCGGTCGTCATCTCACGCCTCGACTACTGCAATGCCCTGCTAACTGGCCTCCCGGCCTGTGTAGTAAAACCACTCCAGATGATCCAGAACGCAGCAGCACGTCTGGTCTTCAACCAGCCAAAACGGGCACATGTCACTCCGCTGCTCATTGAGCTCCATTGGCTACCAGTTGATGCTCGCATCAAATTCAAAGCTCTTACAATCGCCTATAAGGTGATGACAGAACAGGCTCCTTCCTACCTGCACTGATCTCTCCTGAAGGCTTACGCTACCTCCCGGCCGCTGCGCTCCTCCAATGAACGTCGCCTCGCTTTACCAAACAAACATTCACACAAAGCAATCCAGACTGTTCTCATACAGAGTTCCCCAATGGAGGAACAAACTACCTTCCACTACCAGATCAGGAGAATCTCTCGCTATCTTTAAGAAACCCCTGAAGACAGAGCTCTTCAAAGAGCACTTACTCTCTTAACACCTCTAACACACTAACTACTTCTAACCTCATTTCCTTCTTCCCCTCCTTCACTCCTCTATCCTATTATTCCCCTTTGACCTCCTTTTATCCCTATCCAAAGATGTTTTACCTTTAAACTTATTTTACATTGTACTTGACTATTGTAAGTCGCTTTGGACAAAAGCTTCTGCCAAATGTAATGTAATGTAATGTAATGTTCTTTGTGAGGGCTGGTAGTTGGTTGATTAGTTGTTTAGTTAGATGTTAGTTGATTATTTGGGTCAGGTGTTGTAATTATTATAAACTAATGACCGTAATTAAATACTAAACCTGCAGTGAAGCGCTGCCGAACTGAGAGCCACTTTCTCTTATTATCTGCCTTTTAAAGCTCTAACACAGACTACACTGCTCAATATTACATATTATAAGAGTTTTCACGTGTTTAAATGCTTTAATGACCCTCTGTGAAGAAGCATAATAATCCAAAACGTGATCTGACCGGAGTTCGCTGTTGTTATGCAGAATCCAGTCTGCGGTCATTTCCAGCCGCTGTGCTGTGACATCAGTTAAGCATTAGCTTAAAGCATTTTTCTGATTACTACCCTTAAACCATCTCTAAATTCAGAGGATCCAGTGATATTTAGGAGATAAATGTACACAGCATAAAACGTACAGGGTTCTAAACATATTTATTAACCACAGAATGTTTTTAAAAAGCCCATTCAAACTGTCACGTGGTCCCTGTCTGTTCTCATGTTTCTGTGTTTATTTACCTTTTCTGGCCCTGTATCATGTCTGTGACCTGTGCTCCTCTGTGTCTCCTGTCTTAGTAGTTTTCCACTCACCTGTGTTCATTTTGTAGCTCCGCCCCTTAGTCCCAGCTGTTTCCTGTTTCCCGTGTGTGTCCACCACTATTTAAAGTCTGTGTTCCCTTCTCTCGTGTCGATCTTTGTACGTTTTTACGTCTGTTAGTGGTCCTTATGGTTTTCTGTTATGCTCAGTCCTGGTTTCCTTATTAAGTTTATTCCATGTTTATTTTGTGTTCATTTTTGTTAATAAATGTTTGTATAGTTTGCGTTTGCGTCCGCCTCCTCGTCCTTCCCGCACCCCACCTGACCGAAGGATCGACCTATAATGTACGCAGCAAACCCTTGGCTCGGGTCCAGGATGGCCATCCGCCGTGCCCCCTTAGGCACCCTGGCGCAGGAGACCCCGAGGCACCGAAGCCGGAGGAAGCCTCGGGGTAAGCGCTCTAAAGGGTCCCGCCTGCCGGAAGAAGTACCCTTCATGGGGGAGGAGTTTCTTGGGGGGACGCTACGGGTTGGTGCGGTGAGCCTCTCTTCCCGTGTTAGGCAGTAGCCATGAGTACCCGAGGCAGGTGACGCGCAGCCCGTGGGACTACCTGGGATGTGCACCCAGTAGCTCCGAGGAGGAGTTCTACCCCGCACCAGCCCGCACTCCATTGCCGTTTCCCCCAGGGGCTGTACTCTACCTGGCTCTCGGCCGCACAGCTCCCAAGGCCATCCCGACTCCCATGATGCACGCGGCTGAATAGCCGCGCTCCTTGACTCTCGCGGCCGAGACGCCGCGCTCCGTGAAGCCCGCAGACGAGATGCCGTGCTCCGTGACTCTCGCGGCTGCAAAGCAGCGCTCCGTGACTCTTGCGGCTGCAAAGCCGCGCCCTGTGACTCTCGCGGCTGAAACGCCGCGCTCTGTGATGCCCGCGGCTGAGACGCCACGCTCCGTGACTCCCGTGGCTCATCCGCGCTCCTCGACTCCTGCCACCCCTGAACCTGCCTATGCTGTATCATGTCTGTGTTATATCCCCACGTGACCTGTGCTCCTCTGTGTCTCCTGTCTTAGTAGTTTTCCACTCACCTGTGTTCATTTTGTAGCTCCCCCCCTAAGTCCCAGGTGTTTCCTGTTTCCCGTGTGTGTCCACCACTATTTAAAGTCCGTGTTCCCTTCTCTCGTGTCGATCCTTGTACGTTTTTACGTCTGTTAGTGGTCCTTATGGTTTTCTGTTATGCTCAGTCCTGGTTTCCTTGTTAAGTTTATTCCATGTTTATTTTGTGTTCATTTTTGTTGATAAATGTTTGTATAGTTTGCGTTTGCGTCCGCTTCCTCGTCCTTCCCGCACCCCACCTGACACAAACTCCCCATTTGCTTAAACTGCTTAGACACGGATCCCCAAATATGGGCATAAACGTTAGGGCACCGACTACAAAATGACTACATGACTTCAGTGGTCTAAAGAACACACTCTTCAAGTAAGTATGTATGTTGTGCAAAGAGGAAGGTTTATTTTTTAATGTGTGATTATTTTTTCCTACCAAATAAAGGCACTTAAATTAAGCTTTAATTTCTCTCTTTTTTACATTGTTGTCCTATATTATATTTTTAAATAAGGAATTTATTAGAAGCCAAAAAAACACTTCTTAATCAGAGGTGCCAATAATTATGGAGTGCAAAGTAATTTACTGCTAAACCCAAACAAAACTTTCCAACTGATGCATTTTAATCCCCACACGATTGCTTTGTTAGCTTTATTCAATTTTAGCTTTATTTCAGCACCTGTCATACAGTTCAGCGGCCAAATATGTTTTCAATGCACAATATATATATATATTAGAATCAAATATTCACCATTAAATTAATATTGATCAGCTGTTAGAAAAAAAAATGCACATTTGGCCAAAAAATAGCAAATAAATCATAATTCATCACTCAGTAAGTGTAGAGCTGTTCAGAGTCTTTAAAGTGCATTTCTAAACTAGCATAGAAGATTATAGTTTATGATATGTTCACATTTCCCCCCAAAATGCACAGCTCACCTCAAAAAGCATTGGTACGCATGGACATTTTAAAGCTAGTTAGCAGCTTGGTTAATCATATATTTGGGTTTGACAGTTGTTAGCAAATAATCACAAGTTTTGTCTAGAAAAAAATTACTAGAAGCAAAACCATAAACCTTAAACAATATTCACACCAAAGGCATGTTTATGCATTACAGTTAACCACTGCCTTTAAAGCAAGGCTTTTGTGACCCGTTAGATTTAAGTAAAAAAATAGCATAAGGGATACAGCATTTTCTAATTTAATCATTTTTGTATGAATTCAGTAATGTGGAATTATTGTACTGGTGGTTTAAGACCGTGTTCATGAAGACATAATAACATCTGTCAAAAAAAAATATATAGAATATGACAAAGAATATGTATGGGGTTAAAAGCACAGTAATGCTATTTGTATGTTATAATAGTGTAAATAAAATGTGGTGAAAAAAGAACTTAATTGAATTAATGGATTTAACATTGCTTTGTAGTTAGAAATAATCTGATTAAGCTAGCTGTTAGCTGGCTTTCAACGATTTTACCTCAGAAGTTTTACATTTTACCAAGGTTTGTGCTAGCCTAATGCTAACAAGTTCACATATTTAGCTGTTTTTTGTCCTATGAGTATGGACACAAATTTCAAGTTTGTACTGTTTCTATAACAACCACACAGATCTGGGTACATTTTCGCACATTAATGGACATTTTATCAGTGTAAATATGCAGCTGGTGTTAAAGGTGCCACTGATTAGCCTAGTAGCGCCTTATGCACACTGTGTCATACACTGGTGTCTATCAGGGTTTGTCTGTCTGGTATAATAATGAGAGTTTAGATTTTGACAGATGCTAAACTGTGAACATGGCCTAGATGTCAGCTCCATAAAACTTCAGTCGGTAATAAGATATACAGAGATTTAAATGCTACTCTTATGAAGGCAAAATGAAACTGTAGCTGTGTGCAATATGTTATAAGCTTTTATAAACTGATATTTCTGCTTATTAATTTTTAGTAGCATCGCTATCCAGTAAACCTAAAGGCAGCTGATAGCTAAATGACAGTCATAGTCGCCAAGCCTGCTATTTAATCACAATTTTGATTCCATTTGCAGTCTTTTTCCTTGCTTGCGGTTTTTCTCAGAAACACTTCTGAGAAACACTTACTAAGTTGTAAAATTCCATTTCTTTTTTTTCAGATGGAAGGTGTTTTTATTACTTATACAATAATGTTAATGTCACCTTTAGTTTGACTGTGGCGTTCTAATTTATAATAAAATGATACATTTTATAATAATCTGACCAATGTATCAACTGTGGTTCTTTAACACCAAAATGCTGTGTTTTATGCTAAACCCCAAATGCTCTCAAACTTAAATCTAAAATTAAAGTTTGCTGTGTCTAGTAGATTATAAATTACATGCCCATTCAGAGGCCAGATTCACAAAAGCTTTCCTAAGAAAAAAAAATCTAAATATAAAGAAGTAGAATATAAATAATAAGATCATTACATTGAGCCTCATTTACCAAAATCTTTCTATGAATTCTATGAGTTCAAACATTGTCCTCTGAACAAACTGAACTAAAGTTCCAAATAAGAAATTATTCATTTGTGACAAAACCTTTATGAACGTTTCTTAAGTGGGTATTAAGAAAAATAAATTTCCTCTTAAAACTCACCTAAGCAGTTTTCCCAAAGGTTTAAGAACCATTCATTTTATTAAGAACAATTGGTGAAAAAGACCTAATGTTTTATACAAAGCTTAAATACTTTCTTAAAATGTACTTAAAGATATTATGTGTAAAAACTAACAGTACTTTAACAACTATAATAAATATCTCCATTTTTCGTATATATTAATATTGAAATATTCTGTAATTTAACTATTAAAACTGACTATTTTAGGGCCTAAACATCTGACCCCTAACTGTTTGTTTTTTGCTGAATAATGATGTAATTTATTTTTTCTGAAGTATGAAGCTAAGAACAAAATCTTTCTTAAGACACTTTTGTGAATCCCACTTCTAATTTTGGATACTTTAGCTGAACTAACGGTAGACCGTGCTTGGACTGGCCCATGATTTCATGACCTAAGAAGATTTTAATTGGAATTTAAGTTGGAATAAGTTTAAGAGCAAAAAATGGTTGTAATATTTTACCAGTGAGATGTGGTGCGAAAGTTTACAAAGTGCAAATCTGGGAAATTCTGCAGTTGATAAATATATATTTGAATCTATTTTAAAGACTTGTTTTCCTCAGCCGAGAGTCTACGATGTAACCACAGTGATGTCATCACGTCCAGAAAATCCTGTGACGAAGATGTGAATATGGCGTTGTTGACAAGGCAACAGTAGTCCTTGGTTGTGAGGTCACTGTGTTATGGTGGGGATGCTGCGGGAGCGCTTCATGACCAGGCGAACCTCCACGTCCGGCAGACTGTCCTGTTTGGTCTGAGCGCAGCCTTCATCTGCGACGGCCATGTGCAGGTCGAAGCGGAGAGATACCGACTTCTTCCTCAGCTTCGGGTTCCCTTTGAAAAATGACCCCTCCCACTGTTTGATCACCTTATCGATCTTCTCTGTTCTGTTACAAACACAAAGTACACACATTCAGAAGAGCACAGGCCTAGTATTTCACAGTGAATTAGCTTGGAATGTTTTGCACTGGAGTCAGATTACACAACATTTTTATTCCTCATGATTTCTAAGTGGTAAGACTTAGAACACAACGTCAAAGGGTGTTCAAATACTTATTTTCCTCACTGTATTACAGCAGGACCAGCGTGTTTTTACTTACTCAACTCGTCCGTGTCCCTCAGCACTCTCCCGCAACACTTGTCCGTCCAAAATCTCCTGCGTCTTCACTGTGCAGATCTCTCCTTCTCGGCTGCTGATGGGCTCTGAGAGACACAAATATAATGATTTATCTACCTTCAGTGGACCCCAACCTGTAATTCAGGCCAGTAAAGTAAAAATCTAATGCTGATTTCTGCTAGCCCTTCTATGGGATTCTATGGTAGTCACTGATAAGTTTGTATTAGCCTCACTGGTTTCTATTTCTTACAACTTAAAACCTGCTTGCTCTCATTGTCACGTCTGGTGCTGTTAGCTCCTCTGTCCCTTCCACACCCAGCTCTAACGGAGGTTCTCAGGTTAACAACTACACTACCCAGAATGCACCACCCGCTGACATCACGCACTCACCTGATCACGTGACACCTCACCTGCTTCCACCAGGAAGCCCCGAATACTAATTACTGGCACTATAAAGGTGCACGCCAAACAGACTTCATCGCCGCGTATTGTAGGTTATCCTCATACAAAGCGTTACTTATCTCTTGTCTCAGTTTACTTTGTGTATGACCTTGCCTTTTGTTTCCCGACGCCGATTTTTGCCTCTGCCTTTGATATTGGATTGTTTTGTGTATGACCTGGACTGTGCTTTCACCACCGCCTCTTGGATTATCTCTGATACTGGATTGCTTGTGTATGAACTCTGGACTGTCTCTCGTTTATGGTATGGTTTTGTCTTCATTGCTCTGTCTACTGGTGATCACCCTTGTTTCTGTATCGACCCTGAATACATCTGTTTATTCTTATAATAAACATCTATTGTTTTTATCAGTATCTGCGCTTGTCTGCTATTCTGTTCTGACCATGACAGAATACGCGGCCGTACAAGATCAGATAGCAGATACTGAGGCTATTAGATCTGGTTTAGCCAACCAGGGGAGGCTACTCGGTCAGCACCAGCAAACGCTCGCTGGTGTGACCCAAGCTGTTTCGGAGCTAGCCCGCCAGCAAACCACGCAGCAGCAACAACTAGCTGAGCTGCTAGCTCACCTCAGAGGCGTAACTGAGCCTAGCCCTAGCCCGTTAGCTACCCCCAGTATGCCTAACGCTAACTCTTCTGTGCCTGGATTTTCTGTCTCTAAACCGGAGTTGTTTGATGGGGATCCGGAAAAATGCAGCGGTTTTCTTTTACAATGCTCCGTGTTTTTCAGTAATTCACCGCCTACAACCGATAAAGCTAAGATCGGTTTTGTTATCTCACGGCTTTCTGGTAAGGCACTCGAGTGGGCTACAGCTATTTGGGAAGAACTTTCTGGGGCTAGTTACACTGACTTTTTAGCTACTTTCCGCTCAGTTTTTGATCATTCGCGGTATGGACAATCTAATGGAGAACTTTTGCTGGCTCTAAAGCAAGGTCAGAAGCCGGTGGCTTCCTACGCTCTGGAGTTTCGCACTCTTGCAGCTGGTAGTGGGTGGAATAACGCTGCTTTGATCAACGTGTTTAGATGCGGACTTAACCCAGATGTACAGAGGGAATTAGCCTGCAGAGATGATTCACTGACCCTGGATCAGCTCATCTCACTGTCGATCCGGTTGGATCAACTTCTCTCGCGCCGACCCAAGATCAGTCCTCGCACTCAACACACACCTGTGTCTCTGACCCGCGCTCCCACTCCGGAGAAAGCTGCGCTGCCTGCCCCAGAGCCCATGGATATCCAGAAAACCCGGCTAACTCCAGAGGAGCGACAGCGTCGAATCCGGCTTCGCCTATGCCTTTATTGTGGGGAGGCCGGGCATTTCAAGGCTGAGTGTGGTCTCCTGACCCGACCTGTGAAAGCTCCAGCCCTGGGACAGCGCGTGGAGTGCTCTCCACGCGCTAACGTGGTACGTAAGCATAACACAATCCTTCGCTCTAAATGTTTTTCTTTGCCTGTAAATATTATGTTACCTACTGGTATGCTCTCTGTCCCAGCGCTTGTAGATTCCGGGTCGGAGGGGAACTTCATCAGTCTGGACCTAGTTAAGGAGCATGGAGTACCCACCAGAGAACTTCTACGTCCATTAGCCATCCATGCTGTTGATGGAAAGACTGTTCGCTCCAAGCCGGTTACCCTGCAGACTCTGCCCATCACTCTTCAAGCCAGCGCTCTCCATTATGAGGAACTACCACTCTTCGTGCTTCCCTGCACCGAACATCCTGTTATCCTGGGCATGCCATGGCTGAAGACTCACGATCCCACTGTCTCCTGGCGCGATGGGGATATCACGGTTTGGTCTGCTCACTGTCATGAACATTGTTTAGCTCTGGATAGTTTAGTTATTCAGTCCACTACTGTGGAAAGTCCCCATGTTTCTGAATCTCCTGTTATTCCTCCCGAATACTCTGATTTGCTTGAGGTTTTCAGTAAAGACAATGCTACTAAGTTGCCTCCTCATCGCCCATGTGATTGTGCCATTGACCTAGTGGAGGGTGCCACCTTACCCAAAGCTAGAGTTTACCCCCTTACTCTCGATGAGGAGAAGGCTATGACAGATTACGTTTCCGAAGCGTTAGCTCAGGGTTTCATTCGCCCGTCAAAATCTCCTGTTGGTTCGGGTTTCTTCTTTGTGAAGAAAAAAGACGGTGGACTGAGGCCCTGTATAGATTACCGAGGTTTAAACGCTATCACTAAAAAATTTGCGTACCCCCTGCCTCTCATTCCGTGTGCACTTGAACAGTTGCGCAACGCCTCTTACTTCACCAAACTCGATTTGCGTAGTGCGTACAATTTAATCCGCATTAAGGAGGGGGATGAGTGGAAAACTGCATTCACTACTACTAATGGCCACTATGAATACATGGTTATGAGTTATGGTCTCGCTAACGCCCCCGCCGTGTTTCAGTCATTTATGAATGACATTTTTAGAGACATGATTGGCAAGTTCGTCACACTTTTTATAGACGACATTCTGATCTATTCGTCTGATTTTGACTCTCACGTGCAGCATGTTCGTTCGGTCCTCCAACGTTTATTGGAGAACAATCTCTATGCTAAAGCCGAGAAATGCGAGTTCCATCTTCAGAGAGTCGCATTTCTCGGCTATGTTATCAGCTCCCAGGGAGTTCTTATGGATGACTGTAAAGTAGACGCCGTCACTAGTTGGCCCACTCCCCTGTCCATCAAAGATCTCCAGCGTTTTTTGGGATTTGCAAATTTTTATAGGCGTTTTATTCGTAACTTCAGCAGTATAGCTGCCCCACTCACCGCACTCACTAAGAACGCCACTAAGATCCTTAAATGGTCTCCTGAAGCCGACCAGGCATTTAATAAGTTAAAAGCTGCTTTCGTTTCAGCTCCAGTTCTCATGCACCCCAAACCTGAACTACCGTTTACAGTCGAGGTCGACGCATCTGATACTGGCGTTGGGGCTGTTCTTTCCCAACGCAGCGGTTCACCGCCTAAGCTACATCCCATAGCCTTCTTCTCTCGTAAAATGTCACCTGCTGAGCGCAACTATGGTATAGGGGATAGAGAGTTATTGGCTGTCAAATTGGCTCTAGAGGAGTGGCGTCACTGGCTGGAGGGGGCTGCACACCCATTTACCGTACTTACTGATCACAAAAACTTGGAATATCTACGCACTGCTAAACGTCTAAACCCCCGTCAAGCTCGTTGGTCCTTGTTTTTCTCGCGATTTGATTTTTCTATCTCATTTCGTCCAGGTCACCGTAATACTAAAGCTGACGCATTATCCCGGGTTTTCAGTTCGTCAAATGAGGGTAGCCACCCTTCCGAACCAGAACGCATTCTACCACCCACAGTTCGTATAGCTGCCATTAGATGGGAACTTGACGATCTTATTCAGCAAGGTTCAGTTAACACACCACCTCCGGAGGGTTGTCCTCCTCACAAGATTTTTGTACCTGAGCAATTTCGCGAACGACTCATTTGCTGGGCACATTCTGCCCTTACTTCTGGTCACCCAGGGGTTACACGTACGCTGCAACTGATCTCAGCTCGCTATTGGTGGGAAACCATGCGAGCTGACATACACTCATTCGTAGCTTCCTGTTCTGTCTGTGCACAATGCAAAACACCCAAAACCCTTCCAGCCGGTAAGCTAGTTCCTCTACCCGTCCCAGACAGACCCTGGTCACACATTGCTGTAGACTTTGTCACAGACCTACCTGAATCTGAGGGTTACACCACTGTTCTTACTGTTGTTGACAGATTTTCTAGGGGAGTAAAGTTTATCCCTTTTCCAGCACTACCCACTGCTCTTCAGACAGCTCAGGCTATATACACACACATCTTTAGACACTTTGGTATTCCGGAGGACATCCTCTCCGATAGGGGTCCTCAATTTACTTCCAGAGTATGGAAATCCTTTTTTGAACACTTAGGAGTGCACGTTAGTCTCACCTCTGGTTTTCACCCCACTAGCAATGGTCAATGTGAACGAGTTAACCAGGAATTAGGAAAATTTCTTAGATTGTACTGTTTCAAACATCCTACAGAGTGGTCTCAGTATCTCATTTGGGCGGAAATAGCCCAAAACTCACTCACTAACTCCACATCTGGTCTTACACCCTTTCAGTGCGTTCTGGGGTACCAGCCTCCGTTAGCTCCGTGGACAGCTGTGTCTTCCGATGTACCCGCCGTGGATGACTGGATGAAGCGGAGTGAGCAGGTGTGGGAGGAAACACATCAGCAGGTTTCTGAGGTCTTGCGCAAATACAAGGAGCAGTCTGACAGACACCGAGGTACCACCCCCCAATACCAGCCCGGAGATCGTGTGTGGTTGTCGACCCGGGACTTGAGGTTTGAGGGGTCCTGTAGGAAACTACTACCCAAGTATATTGGCCCGTTTAAAGTTCTTTCACAAGTCAATGACGTTACTTATAAGATTGAGTTGCCTTCTCAGTACAGAGTGCATAACTCATTTCATGTTTCCTTGCTCAAGCCTCTTGTCCCAGGTCCGCTGGCTGAGGGTGTTCCAGACGACGTGCCGCCCGCGGCAGTGGAGGGGGAGGCTTCGTCTACCTATGCGGTTCGAGAGGTGCTGGATTCCCGCAGGCGTGGCGGTGTGCTCCAGTATCTCATAGACTGGGAGGGTTACGGCCCTGAGGAGCGTTGCTGGGTTGCCGCTGGGGATGTGCTGGATCCTGCTCTTCTGGCCGAATTTCATGCCCGTCACCCTGGTAAACCTGCTCCTAGACCCCGTGGGCGTCCCAAGCGCTCACTCTCCTCCTCGGTTCCGGTGCGTCGGGGTTCCCAGTCTCGCATCCCCCGCCTGTCTGGCACCTCTGTGGTTTCTCCTGCTCCTCCCGCCGGTACTCCCTGCCCGTCGGGTGGACGTCGTCGTGGTCGTCCCCGTTCCGTCTCCGTCTCGACTCCCTCGGGGGGAGGTACTGTCACGTCTGGTGCTGTTAGCTCCTCTGTCCCTTCCACACCCAGCTCTAACGGAGGTTCTCAGGTTAACAACTACACTACCCAGAATGCACCACCCGCTGACATCACGCACTCACCTGATCACGTGACACCTCACCTGCTTCCACCAGGAAGCCCCGAATACTAATTACTGGCACTATAAAGGTGCACGCCAAACAGACTTCATCGCCGCGTATTGTAGGTTATCCTCATACAAAGCGTTACTTATCTCTTGTCTCAGTTTACTTTGTGTATGACCTTGCCTTTTGTTTCCCGACGCCGATTTTTGCCTCTGCCTTTGATATTGGATTGTTTTGTGTATGACCTGGACTGTGCTTTCACCACCGCCTCTTGGATTATCTCTGATACTGGATTGCTTGTGTATGAACTCTGGACTGTCTCTCGTTTATGGTATGGTTTTGTCTTCATTGCTCTGTCTACTGGTGATCACCCTTGTTTCTGTATCGACCCTGAATACATCTGTTTATTCTTATAATAAACATCTATTGTTTTTATCAGTATCTGCGCTTGTCTGCTATTCTGTTCTGACCATGACACTCATATTTACAGCCTATCTAGCATCTTCATTTTTTGTCTAGTGGCATTTTTTTCCTACAAAACTGATGGGTAATGTGATCAGAATGTAATTGGTTGATTTACCTGTCAGTTTCTTATTGTGTTTGCTATTTGTTAAAAGGCCTTTAGTTCTGACCAGTGGGAAAGCCTGACCACCCTGGAAAGTCTAGAACACCCTATTAGTTATATTGGTTTGTTCAGCTTTTGTTCAGACCTGTGAGAATGACGAGGCTGCCCTGCCGGCGCAACGTCGCGCCCTGTTTGGCTGGTTTCTCAATGAGAGCAGGCGGGTCACCATCTTCCACAGAACCGTTACACATCCCGTTCTGCTGCAGCAGAGGTGTGGAGCCTCTCCAGGGCTTCAGCCTCCGTGGCTGACCATCCGCACTGAAAAACCTGCAGAGAGAGAAAGAGAGAGAGACCGAGAGAGAAAGAGAGAGAGAGAGAGACCGAGAGAGAAAGAGAGAGAGAGAGAGGGAGTTGATGTATGACCTGTGCTATACTGCACCTAAAAAAGCTGAGCTCACTAGCACGCCTGCCACACCAGTCCATCATTATTATGGTGTGTCTTTGAGCGCCAACAGTTTTTTTACTGGTTCTGGAATAGACTGAACAGTCCATGAGCTAGTATGTTTGCACCAATGCCTGTAGAAAACACGTTCATAATGTTATCAAATTTGCATCCAAAGTCACCACAGGTGGAACCTTGATTTCTGGATTTTTTCCCCGGGATTTCAACAGTAAAAGTGCAGTGGAAATGTAAATTACACTACAAGTCCATATAATTAACAAAAGGGCACGATGCCAACTCTGTCAATCACTTCATTCCTAAGTGCATCGTGCCTTCTTACAGTATTGCAAAATAATGTTTTTTTCTGGGGAAATGTGTCAATATTCACACATGGGAATTACTGGAACTCACTCCTGTTACTGGCACTCACTCCTGTTACTAAAACTCACTCCTGTTACTGGCACTCAGTCCTGTTTCTTTTTATGTAATGAGTAACAGAACTGAAAGTAACAGTAATAAGTTTTAAAATAGACTTAGCGAAAAGATAAAAAATAGCACATTCTAGTGATTTTCCCAAAAAATGTATTTTAAAAATAAACAAATAACATCTAAGAATTAATTTAGGTATCAAGACAGAGTGTTGAGATTGAGCTCCTCAGTCATAGTTACGATAAAATCAAATATACAGAAAAACTAATGAGGGAACTTAATGTTGTTCTTCTCATGATCTTCAGAGGAACCAGCTGATCCAGTCCCAGATGTTTCAGATGGGTAATATTTTATGGTAACAGGAATGAGTAAAACCCAGGGACACAACTAAAATATGTATTTTTTTACTTAAATATTATGGATTTGTTATGAAAATAAATATTTTTAAAGCATAGATGGGATTTGGAGTGCAAAAAAAATACATCTCTGAATGATTTTAATAATTATATTTCATAGTAAAGTTTATAGTTAGAGAGTGGGTACAGGTAATAAATGCTATTTTTTATTAATGTTTTTAATTTATTTGTTTTACTTTAGCAATTCAGTCAAGGCACAAAACACTATGCTTAATGATAAAATGTATTTTAAAGGTATTTGCATTTGTGTACCTTTATACATGTAAATTCCTAGGGAAAGAAACGGCACCGATTTGGCAGAATATGCCTTATTTTCTCCAAAAAAACTCCCAGTTAAATTCAGTAACTCAGAACACTACAATATTCTGGTTTAAAAAGCATCAAAACCATCCTGAGAAATTGTAATACTTATAATACTTATATAATAATTATAGACCATTTTACACCATTATAATAACTGCCCCCTTTTCAAAAATACAGATAAGCACCAGCATTTAAAAATATCCTTAAATAAATCACAAAATATTGTTGTGATTAATACATTTATTTTTAAAGGGGTTGGCACCAATAATACAAATCTCATTTAAATCAAATCTAAATAATCATTATCAAAATCTTAGTCTTAAGAAAGAAAAAGTGCGATTAATTGTGATTAACCACAGAATTCTATTGTGACTAATTTCATGCATGTTTTTAGTTGATCGACACCACTAGTAAAAATTCAGGACCACAAAGCCGCCTCACCTTCCCTCCTCATGTTCCAGCAGCCTCCTGTAGGTGGCGATCTCTCTCTCCAGCCTCATCTTAGTGTTGAGCAGCTGGCCGTGCTGTTGTCTCTGTGCAGCCAGGCCGTCCCGGACATCCTCTAGCTCCGCCTCCAGACCCCGCACTGAGTGGGACAGGTCCTGCAGCTGCTGTGAGTAGTGGTGCTGTGTGTGTCGCAGCGAGCACTGCAGACTTCGCTCCTGCACAGAGAAACACAGTCACACTGATGCTCCTGCACAGAGAAACACACTGTGTAGTTCAAATGACTTTTTATCATTTTTATTGAAATCATCTCTTATATGTTCTAATTCTTTAGGTTAAAGGTGCTTCCTCCTTTAAACAGCTATAACACGCATTTGTATCAGGCTACAAACAGGGCTGCTTTATGAATTCATGCAACGCAACTATGTCTTAAAAGCATTTGACACTGTTTTACTCTTATTCAGTGTGGGCATACCTTTTGCTAATGTTACTTTTACATTTTTTTACACTTACTTTAGTCATTTTTAAATTGCAAAGCTTATTTTACTTGTTTGAGTACTTTTTAAAACATGTTGAACCGCAGCATACACTCTAAGAAATATAAGTACAGATTTGTACTTAAAAGAGTACAAAGCTTGTCGCTGGGGCTGTACCTTATATTGAGGCACAAAAAAGTACCTTTCAGTGAAAGTCCTTTTTTGTACCCATGGTTTTTGTGGCAGTAAAGATCATAAAGATTATAAACATTATCATCAACTAAATATGGCTCAAAAACTTGATGATACAAAATTGTCTGGCTTTCAAATAAAAAAATGTGCAATTTAAATATATACTTTTCATTAGTACAGTGATGCAGAAAACTGAATGTACCCTTTGGCTGGTTAAATGGTACAAATTTGTACTTATTGCTGTTAGAAATTACTTTGTACTTCAGAGGGAACAAATCTGACCCTGTAAAGAACAATATTGTACCTTTGAGGGTACAATTATAAAGAGTGTACCTTCGAGTACAAAAAAGTACTCATGTCGTACCTCTGTTTTTTAGAGTGTAGAGGCTACAAATTCAAACTATGCAGCCTTTCAACACAGCTTTAACCTAAATATCTCAAATTCTATAATGTAGCCTAAAATGGATACTTGCTGCTCATCCAACACCTCTCAGTCTTGACCTTTTCCTATTTTATCAGAATAAGGGATTCTGATGGGAAGTATGCAAATACCAATTAATACTGATACTAATCAATTGCCATTGTTCATCATTCTCATGTAATAGAGCTAACGTTACCTCCATTACATCAAAGACCCTGTGTTATCCTAACTTTACTAAAGGTACCTGCTGTACTACATTTTCCTGCTCAGTCTGTCCCTCACATTTTCTGTCACAAGCCTGTAGAGGTGGAAAAAGTACTGAAAAATTGTAATTAAGTAAAAGTACCTTTACTTTGCTAAAATTCTACTCAAGTAAAAGTAAAAGTACCCATCTAAAAATCTACTCGAGTAAAAGTAAAAAGTACTCAATTTAAAATGTACTTTGAGTTACTCTTAATTATTTGATGTAAAAAAGTAAAAACAAATCATAAATTATTATTTTTTTTAATTAACTATTATTCCACATAATAATTTGGACCTTTCAGGCAGTATTTGTTCAGAACACCACATAAAACATTTTCAAGAACAAGTGGTATAGGTTTTCATGATCCATTTTTTTTCTTTACTGTTAAAAAGTAATGGTCATATATACTATAAACTGTAATTTTATAGTTTTACAGCATTTTTATTTTTTAACTTGCCATTGCTGTGCTTTTTACAATAGTTTTTTTTCCCCCGGCATTTAATTTTTTACATGTTTTTAATGTTTTCCAATGTTGCGAAGTAAATTACTTGTGTCAAAATGTACTTGAGTAAAAGTAAAATTACCTATTTTAAAAACTACTCATGAAATCTACTCAATTACAGTAACTTGAGTAAATGTAATTCATTACTTTCCACCTTTGCAAGCCTGCATTACATTTCTGTGATTTTTACAAACTTTGTAGCAGCTACAGTGAGACTCTTCTGTTTTTTTTTCGTGTAACTCCTCCACACCCGCTTTCTGCCGCTTCTCCACGCCTCCTCTCCTCTAACATACTCGCTCAACACTGAACGTAGTGGGAGTTCAGTGGACCACGCGGAGAAATGGTGTGGCTGCTTTCATCCTATATCCTGATTGGTTCAGCCCACTGTCTATATTGAAGGGCCGGTTTCTTAGATAAAAAAAAGGAAGAAAAAAATACAACAGCGTCGCCCCTGAGGACTGTCGGCCCACTGGGTAAATGCCCGGTACGCCAGATTACCAGTCCAGCCCCGATTCCTGCTAAAGGTCGGCCGGGGCATCCTGCGTTCTGGGTCTGTAGCATTGAAGGAGCGGCCCAGCCAAAAACTTCCTAATCCTGACTGACCAGTGTACAACATGAAATACTATGCTAACCATGCTCTCAAAAACTGGGATAATTAAATAAAATATATTGGAAATCATTTAAAAGCTTTAAAAAGCTGTTTTGTTTTGTAAAAATTGCATGAATAGACATTTTAACTAGCTCTTGAAGAACTTTGTGTTTAACCACCTTATACCTTTGTGTTAGAATTTTCAGTAATTCCATATTGGCATGTTCTTCTCCACCAGTCTTACACGTTGCTTTTGGATAACTTTATGCCTGCACTCCTGGTGCAAAATATTCCAGGAATTTTCAATTTGGTAAAATCAAAGACACTCATCATTTTTAAGTGGTCTCATCCAGAGCTGTAGACTGTATGTATCTATATGCAATACTATTTTTTAATATATCCAATTTGCATTACATACTGTATATGTACATATCTATATGTGTCACTTATGTGTCCCAACTTATTTAAAAGTAGTAACAGGGAGTTTGTTCTCCTTTTGCTGCAGTTACAGCACCTACTCTTATTGGAGGTTTATACACTAGATGCTGAAAAAATTGCTGTGAGGTGTGAGAGCATCAGTGAGGTTTATTATTGCCTTTCCATCTCATTCTAAATGTATCTATCCCTCCACAGCTGATGCTGGCAGTTTTAAACTGGGGTATATATTGTGCGAGTGATGTTAGATCAGTCCACTACAATAATCTTGTAGCCACCTTGGCATTAAGCACAAGGACATTTGGTGACCTTATGTTCTCACAGCTCCAGAGGCTGTTCCTGTGCAGATATGCGCACCTGGACTCAACTGAACCTGGTGTGACACACAGTTATCAATTTTATATCTATATCTATTATAAACACATTACATAATACATCCAAAAACAGGGTGTATTTGTTTGTGTTTGTACTGTATTTGTTAGAGGAGTGATATGTGTACTCACCAGGGCGTGTAGAGACTCTACCTCCACCTGTAAACTGTGCCAGCGCTTTCGGACTTCTGTGAGCTCCGCCCTGGCCTCCCGCAAGGCCTCGTCACCTTGGCTCACCTATGGACACACACACACACACACACACACACACACACAAACACAAACACACACACACACACACACTTACGCTGAGAATATAAGCAAGGAGTAGCAGTGAATTTGTATATGCATAAATAGAGACAGTCTGTTCTTATTAATAACACTGTGTCCTGAAGTGCCCTAAACCACAAACACACATGTACAGCATTTAAGGTGACTTTAAAGGGGAACCACACGCCCAAGTTGAATATATTCTGCATTATTAACTGTTTAAAGTCTTTTAAATTGGGTTTGGTGTGAAATGTTCTGGAGAAGCTCATGCAATATGAAGAGTTTCCAGTGGTGGTAAATGAAGTCTGAACCTCTAAAATCTACCTTAGAGAAAGTTCTGACCTCAAATGGTGATAAACACCCTGCCTGATGCCTTAAAGAGACTCATTTCTGTTTTCCACTACATATAATTTGCTGCAGTGGCCAGCCACTGCTAAATTAGTGCCGCTGCTGCTTCAGAATTTTTTGAAACATCATAAAATGGCAGTTAAAAAACTATACAGAGGGCTTATAATTTGAAATGAAGAATACTGAAATAAGATGAAAGAAAAGGACAGATAAGAAGTATATATGGATAAAACGTTAATTCAGATAATTTTTCAGCCCATCGCCACATCTGATCATCCTACATGATAATCAAGAGCACAGAAAACCTATTAGATCACATGTGAGCTACATTTCAGCAGAGAAAGGCATTTGGCAAACAAATAAATGCTATGAATAAGTTATTATCCTAGCTCTGTACAGCTCGTATCTTCCAGCTGAAAAATAGACACTGTGTGAAGGGGCAGTAAATCGATACAGTGCACAGAACTGACGCTGCACAGCGTTTTAGCTCTTCCTGCATTCCAGCATTCTATATAGCGGGATGGAGTGTGGGCCTGACGCTGTGAAAAAATCCCTAAAGAATTACAATACCATACTATACCATACCATTTACTATATTTTTAGAGAATCTGGGATCTAAGTTTTTTCAAAAATCACATATTAAAAATGTTAAGGTATGCATGTCTGTTGTGATTATGCAGAAAAAGTCCCCAAAAAAACAATGTATTGGTTCAGATTTGCCACCATTTTCATTATCATTCCATCTAAAACTTGAAAGGCGTGTAGGTTCACTGTTGGGTGTAGATGTTTCTATGCATTCGCCCACATTGTAAAGAATTAATTCTCAGTACGTATCTCTACAATGAACCATAATTTCACACTAAACCAAATGATTTAAAGATTCTGTCCAAAAGACATCAGACATCAAGAAACCTAACCAGAAAAGGTACCTGAAATAAAAACAAATGTAAAAAAACACACATCAGTCCATCTAAATTAGACATATCATGGATAAAATAATATTTCTTATACTGAAACATTTGGGTGAAGTTTTAAAATGTAACATTCACACAACTGGTGATACATACACTGCCCGATGCCTAAAATATATATTTTTTGTTTGTTTTTCTCGTAATATATATTTTCCAGCAGTAGCCAGACAAAATTATTGCTGTTGTTGCTTTAGTGTAGTGATGTTCATAGTAGTGACATTCCAACCATTTACACATTTACAGGCAACAGCCCACTTAGGCTAATTCTAAAGAGTAAACTATGGATAGAAAATGATAATGTCAAATTATAGCATCCATCTGGGCACATTAAACCACACCAATGAATCAGAAGCATGAGGTGGAAAACTGTAGATCATGGGCCCTTTAAGGGCAGACACGGATCTCGTGTTTTCTGGTCTTGTTGATACTAGCTCACTGCTCTACTGCTGACTACTGCTGGATGTCTGATGTGATAGAGGCCCACTGCCAGCTTCCTGTAGCAAGAAATAAATCAGCCTAAGAGGCAGTAAGTGTGTGTGTGTGTGTGTGTGAGAGAGAGAGAGAGAGTGTGTGTGTGTGTGTGTGACAGAGAAGGGCAATCACTGTAACACTGGAACACCAGCATCACAAAACAATGCTTATCGACTGGGGGAGAGGCCCAACAATGATCTCTGTAATTAGAGCATTAATGCTTTTACACACACACACACACACACCTTTTATTGTTTTGTCCAAAGTAGGAGTCATAAATATCATAATATATATATATATATATATATATATATATATATATATATATATATATATATATATATATATATATATATATATATGCCCCTTATGTGTTATGTATATGTTAAGGATACAAAAGAAAGTACCTATATGTACATGTATGGCATTTGTAATATTTATCCATGTATTATCCATGTATCATATGTGTACGTGAAATAGCGTGTTTCTAATGTCCCATATATATATATAGACATACCTTGCCCTGTTAATGGACAACAACAAACACAGTTATCTGCAGTGCTGTGGGCAGTGACCACCCCTATCCTGGACAGAGTGTCAGAGATACAGAGAGTGAGAGTGAGAAAGAGAGAGAGAGCAAGAGAGAGAGATCTGGCCCTGTTCTATACCTGTGGTGTTGCGTCTCCGTTGGGGACCGCCGTGTCCTTCCTGATGCGGGTGGGTGGAGCGGGTCTGAGGCCTGGGGCTGGGCGCGGGCTGGGACGGGGACGCCGGAGCTCCATTCCTCTGCCATCCTCCTCCTCTGCAGCTGCCTGTGCTGCTAACAGACCATCAGCCTGCTGCTGCTGCAGAAACAGCTCCCTCTGCCCTCAGAGAGAGAGAGAGAGATACAGAGAGAGAGAGAGAGAGAGAGAGAAGGAGAGAGAAGGAGAGAGGGGGGGTGGGCAATGAGAATTCAAAAGTGATCAGGAGAGAGGGCTGAATCCACCTTACTCACATGATGGCCATTCTGCCGATTACATCACACACAGGGAGGGTCTGGACTAACTAGCCAGTCACCAGCTACAAGAAATGAGAGCATGGCATGTGTTCCCCATCTGACTTTAGCAAGCAGCTCGCTAAATTTGCACCCACCACACCCAGAAACAGAGTATGTTTACAAAATGGCAATTTCACAGGAGAAGAAAAAGTGTTCTTCCCTTTAAAATCAGTGTAAAAACATTTCTTTCTCTGTCGTTTTGGAGCATTTCTACTGATGATGATGATGATGATGATGAAGTTACACTTATATACCACCCTTTAATAAACCCAAGGACACTTTACAATTACCACACACAAATCATATTCAGCAATCAACACATACACACCCACTAGGAAGAAGCGGTATGCCAAAATAGGTGTTAAACAGCAAAAAATGAATGCATAGCAACTATCTAGGAACCCCTTAGCAACACCACTGCATCCACCTGAAATACCATACAACAGCAAAACAATGGCCTGGCAAGCACAAAAGACACCACACAACTTCAACAACACCATTACATCCACTGGGCAACTGAATAGAAATACCATAGCAAGCACACAGCAACAACTTAGCAACCACCTAAAATACCATGCACACCAAACTGGTCAGTGTAAATCATAGACTGTATATAAAGATGGACGCCGTGTCGCCGTTCCCATTCATTCAATGAAAATGAAGCCAAAATCTTCCGCCATTATGGCGATTCAGAGACCAGAGTCTGCGCAGCAGAGACCAGAGGAGGGAGAAAGGGTGTGGAGAGACTGCCTACTCATTTAAATAACCCCGCCCCTGAGGGCTGCCTCGCGGTCACAGACTGCAGAGCGGGGCGGAGCGGAGCTGACGGTCTGTTATTGGTCCCGCCCATAGGCAGCCCTTTTACCATAACCACACCTTTTTTGAATAGAGCCAAATAAAGTTTTAAAAACCGAATTCTGTGGGGATATAAAAATTTGACAATATAAGCAGAGGTTACACTAGCTGCTGCATTTAAATAAAGGAGGTAGAGTTACAGTATATTAGAAAAAAACGTGATTGAAAGTTGTCTGTTTTGCCATTGAAACCTATGGGAATGGGTGGAGTTACACAGCTTTCTGCAGCCGAACAGCAGGGGGCGCCCGACCTGTGGTGGCTTCACTTTTAAGAGACGATGCTCAGTCCAGCTATATACAGTCTACGGTGTAAATCAACATGCTAAGTGTTAAATTACCACTGAAAGTGTAACATTTTAATGCAATTTTGATTTCAATGGCATTCGATGTATAGCAACTGCATAGTAATGCACTACCAACATGAATATCATAGCAAACATTATGGGATACCATGAATTACCACAGCAACTGCATAGCAACACCTTAATATCCACCTGTAATACCACAGCAACTGCATAGCAAACAACCTCAATACCACAATAACTGCATGACCATGCCTGAGCAATGACCAGGAATACAATCGCAAATGTGTAGGAATGCACTCCCACCATATGCAATATCAGGTATCATAATAACCACCTAAGAAAACCTAAGCAATACTATAACTCCAACTACTTACCAGCACCTTAGCAACCACCTGCTACATATAAGAATCTATCTAAAATACCATAGCCTATGCAAAGCAGTTGCAATCACCTGGAATTCAATACCAACTGCATGGCAGCAACCTAGCAACCAACAACTGAACAGAATCAGATTAGACTAATGCTAACATGCTAACACTGTAAACTATCTAACATTCTATTACCCGTAATAGATTTAATGTTTCACAACAAGCAGACATGGGAATTATTTCAGTGAGCAATCATACCCATGTTAGCCACCTAGCTTAGCTTGCTTGTGATTTTATTTATACAGCATAATCTAAGAACTGTAAAGTAAATTAATAAAACAATTGCAAAACTAAAATAATCACAAAAAAGCATACATTCCCACAGACCCAGAGAAGCTGCTTAGTTACACTAACATAGCTAACACCAGCTTACTAGCTTTGTTAGCCATGTGGCTAGCCATCTGTTTTAACCTATAATTGGTTTGCTCTTTCTGTTATTTCAATCATGTAGGCAAATTTACTCAGCAAACATTAGCCAGAGAATGTGATAATTACTAAGAAATGTGCCCCCCCCCACACACACACACACGAAGAAAACCACAAAATAAACACTGAAAAAATGAAATGCTAAAGGTTTCTCACGCAGGTACAGATATGAACTGACTGACAGATAGGAGAATGGAATGAGGAAAACTCATTCCAGACAAACAAACATTATATCTGAACATATGTTGTGAAATGTATCAATAATAATTTAATAATAGGATCATCTCATGACTTTCAAATATATATTTTTAAATCATTTGACTATTTATAACATTTATAACTTGAGACTGCATAGAAATCATATTTTCCCTTCTTAAATTTATTTTCACTTTTCACTTCCTGTCATGCAATTTTTATGAAAATGAGCATTTGATGAAAACAAGGTTGCAACATTGTTCATTGTGAACTTACATTCTGTTTCACATATACATTTTAAATTATCTACACTAAACTTGTTAGCTCTTTCGACGTTCAGAGGTTATTATATGGGCCTGTGGCCTGCTGCTAATCCCAGCCAGCACTGCTGGAGCTGAATTAGCATTAGCCACTAACTGCGTTAAGCACTAGCTCTTTTACCTTTTAGAGGTGAGTATATGGGCCTGAACCCTGCACATTTATCGTGTTAAAACAAGCTATGTTGAACAACCCACTAGCTCATATCCCCGGGCTTATCGGAACACTCAGGGTTCCTGGGTGTAGCGCTGTCGGACAGCATTAGCCGCTAACCGCTAGTACGTGCAGCTATTGCTTTAGCCTTAGTGCTGGAGAAATCTGGAACTCTATTTCTACTGTTAATAAATGGAAGTGCTTTACTAACCATAATAAATAGTTTTCTAGAAAGAAATCTGTAGATTAACACCCAGGGCTTGTTTGACTAAGAATTACAGTTTTGTTTACTTAGCTTAGCTTTAAGTTACAACAACAAAAATACATGGCAAAAGCCCACACCTAGTTTAATGAAAACTGTATAATAGGTAAAAAATATATATTATCACATATAGTATTTACATCTTTATTTAAAAAAAATATTTAAATAGATAGGTTATGATAAGGTGCCACTTCTGGGAGATTATTTTTATATTTTTAGGTAATATTATAAATAATTTTACATTTTGGATTCTCTCTTTCTAATACCTCTTGCTCCTCCTCCAAAAGCAGCAGTTCCTCTCTGAATGTATGTAGCTGTTTCTCCAGCAGGTTGTTAGCCATGTCCATGTCCGTCTTTTTCTCCATCAGATCAGAGACCCTTTGCTCCAGATGTAGACGCAGCGTCTTCTCCACTTCACACCTACAATCACATTTTTTTTTCTAGATTATCTTATATAGTGCACATATCCTGTATGTATTTTGTATGTAAGTGCATGTACTGTATGTCATAGTCATATATACACACTGACAAAAAATTACACGCCAAGGAGGAGTTGTTTAAATGCAATTAAAAGTTACATGTGTGCATATAATTATGATATTTGTAACATTCGAGCAAAAGGATACGTTTATCGGGGGGAAATGTACAATTCAAAAGAGCCTTTAATACCTTTGGGCACCTCTAGCCTGGATATAAGATGAGATTTTGTTGGGTATGGAGATGTACAGGTTCTGTCATGTATCCTCAGGCACATTTGCACTGATAACAAAGACAACTAAGGCTATCTGATGGATGAAATGACCAACCTGTTCTCTCAGTCCAATGATGCCACCCCTATCATAGTCATAATGTTTGCATGTGCATCATAGATTCATGTCTTGTAGGCAACAATCTCTCGCCAAGAGGTGCACTACTCAAAAGTGGATTCTGAGGCGAAGGCAAAGGGGGAAGCAATTGTATGTCTTCTTGTGATTGCCAGGCAGCAATCGAATCACACTACACCAGTAATCATTTACAAATCTGCACCATATATATATATATATATATATATATATATATATATATATATATATATATATATATATATATATATATATATATACATACCTTATTTTTTGCACTAAAAGATGTTACCGAATTATAAAGTACACTTTCATTTAATGTCTATTTTCTGGTCTATTTTCATACACAAGGCGCACCGGATTATAAGGCGCATTTCACGTAGTAACCTGTAAAGCTAAGCTAAGCAAACTAAAATATAATTCTTAAAATAACATTTTCAGTCAAACCAGCACTGGATGTTAATCTACACAGATTTCTCTCCTAAAAACTGTTTGTTTGGGTGAGTAAAGCGCTTCTGTTTATTTACAGTTTACAGCTTAGATTTCCAGATTTCCACTAAGGCTGGAGCATTAGCATTAGTGGCTAACCACTAATGCTGCCTAACTGCCACCTGACAGCACTACGCTGAAGAACCCTGAGTGTTTCGGTAAATCAGGGCCATATTAGCTACCAATTTGTCCCACGCAGTTTTAACACGGTAAATGAGCAGACTACAGGCCGATAAAACTCACCTCTGAATAGCCAAATGGCTAGCACGATTAGCGGGTAATGCTAATGCTGCTGGAGAAATAAACTGAAACTTCTATATAAGCCGCCTGCACTTCAGCGGAGTGGCTTTACTGCTCCTTACAACCTGACTGGTACAGTTCATACATAAGATGCATCAGATTATAAGGCACACTGACGATTTTTGGCAAAATTAAAGTATATTAAGTGTGTATTAAAGTGAGAAAAATACGGTATATAGTACGAGTCACACAACTTAATTTAAGTAGTTTTTTATAATTTAAACTTTTTTTGCATTGTAGATTAATAATAAAAAAACATACGGAATAATTTAGTAAACAGAAAAGTTATTAACAAACCAGAATATGTTTGAGATTCTTGAAAAATTCTTCACCTTATCCTTAGATGACAGCTTTGCACATCTTTTCACTCTTATTCCACACATGCACACCTGACACACTTATTGCACAAGTATTACAGATCTGTAACATTACATGAAAAATCCACACATGCTACATAAATCAAACATACATATTTTAACCACTTGTTGTACCACACACACACACACACACACACACAAACATGCAAACAATAAAGTATTTTAATTTTTATCAGTATGTGTAAATAGTAAGTCCACTCCTCCCACTAGAGGGTGCTCACTCTTCGATTACTATAGATTGTGAAGAGATAAGGGCTCATCGTCTCCTCCTCCTTCTTTTCTTTCTGCCCCTCTCCTACCCTGGAAGAAGGTGTGGAGGAGAAGAGCGGGAGGAGTGGAGAGAAGGCGCAGTAATTGGGGAAATAAGAGAGCTGATCAACTGAGCCAATAACAAAGCTCTGCTCGCCTAATAACTGCTGCAAAAAGTCAGCAAATATATGGTCATCCTTTAACTGTGTTAATTGTGGATGATTACCGTATTTTTCGGATTATAAGGCGCACCGTATTATAAGGCGCACTATGAGTGAACGGTCTATTTTTAGTGTTAGTCCATACACAAGGCGCACTGGATTATAAGGCGCACTAAATGAAACTTTATTTATATCAGTAACAATAACTCTGAGCAATAAATCCTTCACAATATCTGTGAAAAATAACAACATCTCTGAGCAATAAATCAACAAGCACAGCAAGTAACTTACGTATTACTCCGCGACGCTCCTGACAACGGTAGCCGCAACGCTCCGACAGACCATAATATTATGTTGAAGCACCGCAAGTACGTATTACTCCGCGAGGCTCCTGACAACGGTAGCCGCAACGCTCCGACAGACCATAATATTATGTTGAAGCACAGCAAGTACGTATTACTCCGCGACGCTCCTGACAACGGTAGCCGCAACGCTCCGACAGACCATAATATTATGTTGAAGCACAGCAAGTACGTATTACTCCGCGAGGCTCCTGACAACGGTAGCCGCAACGCTCCGACAGACCATAATACTACTTGAAGCACAGCAAGTACCGTATTACTCCGCGAGGCTTCTGACTATAATAGCGTGTTGTGCCGAATTCTGTGAATAAAACGGTTTTAAAACAGAGATAAAGATTGGATAAGTTTCATTTCTGGATGAAGTGATTTCCAGCGCTGTTTGGATATAACTGTGGATTACAGGAGACTGGATTGATGGATTCTCTTTAGTCTGGACGCGTTTTGAAGGTAGGACCTGTGGCTGAGCGCGGGTGTGTGTTCGGGGGGTGGCGGCAGTGACCGGAGGTTACCCCAGGACAAAAGGAGAGCCTTTTATTACTGGAAACATGCGCTCTGACGCAGCTCTAATTCATGAAACATACATCCTACAGTAAAAGCACAGTTCTGGAATCCGGAGAGCCAGACGGTTCGAATGGTGTATGACATGACCGCATTCGATGAAATATGGACGAACGATAAACGCAAATATGAGAGTTATGAATTATTAAAATCATAACCAAGGCATATTTCGCCCTAAATGTTTATTTTCTGAAAGGATATTCCGCTAAATAGGCTAAATAGCTCAAAAGCAGAGATTCTAAGCTTTAAAATGGTATATTGGATGTCTATATTGAACCTGTAACTGTTCATAACTATTCAGAAACACAGCCAGTTATGAAATATTAAATATTTCTGGCCCGCCGGTGGGCCAGCGCGTGTTAAGAGGTTAACTTTACTTAGAAGTGGGCGCTAAAAAGAAACAGTTTGTGCTATTACCCCAGAACGGGTGGAAAGGAAAGTTTACCGGCACCTTGTTCTGGCCACGGAGCTACAGTGGAAACTAGCTACCCTGAACCACAGCCGAGAGGCAGTACGGCAGTCAAAGGTAACCGCGCGCTAGCCCAAGAGGGGGATCTTTTTCTGGCGTGGGTGAGGAATTCTGCACAACAGAGCGCCGTGTACCACATAAAAATCGAGGTCAGTAAACACAAGCAAAATCCATACACAAGGCGCACTGCATTATAAGGCGCAATGACGATTTTTGGGAAAAAATAAGTATTTTAAGTGCGCCTTATAACCCGAAAAATACGGTATCCTGGTCATTGCAGAGAAAATACTACATTTCTATAATTATATTTTATATTTTCCAATTAGATAAAATTATCTCTTTTTTAATTGTTTATAATAAGAGAATATATTTTTCTTCAGTCACGCAAATGTTTTTTAGAAAATTGTATTGTATTGTATTTCTTCACATACACAATTGGTAAAATATTAGTAAATAAATCCTCATTCATTAAATAACATGTGCTCATGTGCTTTGTGGGTGTGGCCTCAGTGATGTCACTCCAAAATCCACAAAGGTCTTCCTGGGTAGGACTCTGTGGAGTATCCTCTGTTGGAAGTCTCTTCAAGGAGGATTTTAAGGCTTTTTTTTTGTCTTTGGTTTTCGGGCAGGCAGCAAGATTGATGCAGCCTAGGACTGCTTTAAGCTGCATTAATGACATAATCTGTGCAACATCTAATTCCACACAGAACTTAAATACAGTTCATTTCTGTGTCTTTTGTCTGTGTTTCTGCCTGTGGCATACCTGTCAAGTCTCCCGTTTTGGCCGGGAAACTACCGTATTTTACTCCTCTTTCCCGCCGTCCTCCCGTATTAGTATTTTCCCGTAAATTTCCCGTATATTAAAATAAAAAAAAAACCGTTAGGAGACAGGGCACTGACCGCTCTGTGTCTCTTAACCAATCGTGGTGCCGGTTCAAGGAGAAAGTCCCGCCTTTCAGGAGAAACAGCCAATCAGCTTGCTGGTTTTGCGGAGCTCGAAGGAGGGTCAGTGTGGGGAAGACCCCCGCCCCCCGCTGTGATTTCAGGCAGCTAGTCGGAGCTGCTGATGTTAAAACAGATCTGGATATATAGCGATTTTTCTAAAAGAAAGGAAACGGTAGGCTAATCATGTAAACTGTGATGAGATTTTACTGATAGCTGCTTAGCTCGTCTCCGAAAGAAAACACACAAATTAAACCTTTTAAAAATAAAAAAAATTCAGCTTGTGACTCAGCTTAACTAGAAATGTGGAGAGGACCGAAATTAACTGAATTGATCAGGGGTGGACTGATCAAAAGAAATAAGTATTAATTAAAAATTATTAATTGTGTAGACCCCTTAGGACAAATTTTTACTGATGGAATATATCTGGTCCATGTCCTTTTTGCTCATGATACTATTTTTAGGTCACCAACAGTCATTTTGCAGAATTTGTGCACCTTTGTTAAATTTTAAATCCATTAAATAAATAAAAGAATATATAATATAAAAGAGTGCATTTATCCCAAAAAAGATCAGATTCTGATAATCTAATTGTAGTCTGTAAGTGTTTCACATGTGGTTATTTTAGATTTTTTGTATACCTGTCTTAAAATGTAAGGGATACTGAATCTTTGTTGGGCTGGTGGGACGGCTTTAAGCGGACGGAGGAAAATATCCCTTATTTTTAATCTAAAACTTGACAGGTATGGCCTGTGGACATACGCACCTGCTCTGGAGACAGGTCACTCTGGATCTGGTGTTTTCTGTGTTCAGAGCCAACTCAGCATTTTCTATCAGCAGCCGGCTAATCTGAGAACATAAAAAAGTGACACATTTCAGTCACACACATATACACACACAAGCTAGAGCAGAACACTCTACATCTATACAATGAACCTGTGAATCAAGAGTCGAGTACATCATTCCACAGAATGTTTTCCCAAAGTGTTGGGGATCATTTCTAATAAAGTGACCAGTAATAAGTACAAGATAGGTGTTTCTAATAAAGCGGCCAGTGAAGAAATACAAGGTAGGTGTTTCTAATAAAGTGGCCAGTGATAAAACCCAAGGCAGGTGTTTCCAAAAAAGTAGCCAGTGATGAAATATAAAGTAGGTGTTTCTAAAAAAAGTGGTCAGTTATTGGAAGCCCAAAGTAGGTGTTTCTAATAAAGTGGCCAGTGATTAAGTACAAAGCAGGTGTTTCTAATAAAGTGGCCAGTTAGTGGAGGCCCAAAGTAGGTGCTCCTAATAATGTGGCCAGTGATGAAAAACAAGGTAGGTGTTTCTAATAAAGTGGCCAGTTAGTGGAAGCCCAAAGTAGGTTATACTAATAAAGTGGCCAGTAATGAAGTACAAGGTAGGTGTTTCTAATATACTGGCCAGTGAGTGGAAGTCCAAAGTAGGTGTTTCTAATAAAGTGGCCAGTGATGGTGTACAAGGTAGGTGTTTCTAATAAAGTGGCCAGTAATGAAGTACAAGGTAGGTGTTTCTAATAAAGTGTCCACTGACTGCAAATTCCAGGAAGGGCTTTCTCAGAAAAAATGTTTCATTTTGTGTGGTTGCTAGTGGTCTCATTTTAGGTTTAGCCCTTTAACAGATGATTTGCTGCAGTCATCCTTCCCTCCACCCATGCAATACTGCCAGGGCCCAGAGCATGACACATCCATCTCCCATGCTTCACAGTTGGCAAGGTGTTCTTTTCGTGAAAAAGCAATTTCTTTATTTTGCAAAACTTATAGTTGCTGATTATGGCTCAAACGTTCCATGTGGACTGTTAAAATATTTGCTTCTGGCTCTTCTTCACACACTGACCTTTGTAAAGGTCAGATTTTTACTTATGACATTTCCTTGAGGATTATGCAGATTAGTGCAGCACATACTTGACTCATTCAAACTTTCAAGCAGGTTCTCGTAGTCATATTGAGTTTTTGATTTGCGTTTCTTACCAGCATACTTTTTTATTATGTTATAGAGTTACAGAGGCTGCTTACCACTCAATAAAGGACCCTTCAGCTAAGGGTGCAAAGCATGTAACAAGAAGTTACATTTGTTTGGGTGTGTCCAAACTTTTGATTTTTGCCAACGTATCTTGTAGTTTCACTTCTGACTAACAGGGAGTGATTTATGGGAAGGAAAATAACCGCAGCTCGAGGAAGCTCAGCATGAGCGCAGGTGCCGGGCCTGGAATTTTCCGCCTCTGCAATAACAAAACGTTTTGTTGGTTTTTGGACAACATCTTCACACGTTTTTAAACCTTCAGCAAACTTAAACTAGGGTGTGTTTGGCAAAGGTGTTTGTCGTGTCTCGTCTTGTCTGGGAAAAAGAAAATGTTTTTAATAATTCAGCATGTTTTATTTTCTCGGTTCTGTAACTCAGCATATCAAAGTGAAAGGTGAACTGTTTGCTAAAAAACTAAAAGAGCAGCTGATTAAAGCTGTAGTTTTGGAATAAAGCCAAAGGCCATGCATTTTCTGCCCTGGTAATTATGTCTGCACTCATCTGCCCTCAGACCTTTAGAACGCCTTTGTGTCAAATGAGGTTAAATAAGTTCTGTTAGCAGCATTTCAGAAAAGAAAATGTTGCTGAAGCTTTAATTAAAGACAAGACTGCTGCTCATATGAAGCAAGACCCTGAGGCTGAGTGCTGAAGATCAGATTTTTACAAAGCATTAAGTGTATAGCACGTTTAATCATCATAAAACTCTAGTGGTTAAAGAAATATTTTATGAAGCAAATACACTTCAAAAAAACTCTTTAAAGCCTTTTGATGGTACACTGACTATGATAGGGAGAATGAAGCCTCTTGCTTGCTGTTTTCACATGTCTGAAGAATCAGGTACAGACATTATCTTGTGATGCCCTTTCTTGCACGTAGTGGGGGTGCACGATATGGAAAAAGGTGATATGCGATATATCACTCTTGGATATCCCAATAATGCTGTGAAATGCAATACATTAAGATCCTAACTTAGTATAAGCTCATTGCCACTTGTTTAAGGTACTTGGCTTGACTGCACTTATTTCTCATAAAGAAAAAAGGAAAATTTATGCTTCTACGTTAAATATACAAATGTAGCCTATATATCTACCCTATACAAAGCTGTATACCCTATGTGTGTAAAAGGGCAAGGGCACAAGCTTAAGCTTAACGGTTAAAAGATGAACATGAATCCATTGGCACCATGCTTATTGCCAGGTGTAGACTAGCTGCAGGGGTATGAATCTTCCCTGCTTTGTGCTGTGGAACAGTGAAACTGTGTTTTCTGGAACTGTATTTTTTTAAATGAAGGTGATTTTGGGATGAAAAATTAGATTGGGAGTTGTTGATAAGGCACGATGGTGCTCATCCAACATTTTGACCTCACTCTTGTAACAGAATGCAATCAAATCCTCATAGCAATGCTCCAAAATCTAGCAGAAAGTCTTCTTGGGGGTCCAGTGGGCTAAAGCGCTGCCACTATGAGCAGGAGGTCGCAGGTTTAAACCCCCGCTCATGCAGCTTTGCCATCAAGCTGCCGGTGCTCAGAGGGGTGGGTAAATGACACTGTCTTCCCTCATCAGTCCTAGGTTGATGTCCACAGCACAGGGCGTCTGTGAGCTGATGTATCCCAACCAAGCCTGCACTTTCCTCCAAGTGCGCTGGCTGGCTTCACATGTATCGGAGGAGTCTTCACCCTCCTGTTGTGTTGGGGCATCACTAGTGATAGGGGGACTCCTAATGAGTGGGTTGGGTAATTGGCTGTGCAAAATTGGGGAGAAAATGGGGAAAATTTGAAAAAAAAAGCAAGCCTTTCTTGTTGAGTTACTCCAACAACTACAGGATAAACTCTTTCAGAATACCCTTCTAGACAAAACCCTGCGGACCTACCCACAAGTTTCAGTGCTAGTTTTAACAAGTCTTTCACTTGACTCTGGGATTTTCCCTGGGGTAATATTAGGCCAGGGTCTATCACTCAAAAACTTTATCAAGGAGAAAAATACGTTAAAAACAATTGTATAGCTTTAGAAACTCAGAACTTCTGCCACAGCTGGAAACTGTGTGATTTAAATCTATTTATTAAAAGTTAAACAAATCAAATATTATAACCGTTTAAAACAATTAGATCCTGAAAGTTCACTTTAATCCAGCAGCAGTTGTGCTAGTTATGAGGTAATCCTCCACTAACGTCACTCAGTGGTGTTAAAAGAAAAGGCTGTTGTGGCGGTGTGTGTGTTTGTATGCATGTGCGTGTGTGTAAAAAGGGTGTGTGTCTGTGTGGGGAGGGGATGTGTGCAAAAGATCAAAGTGATGACACAGACCTCTGTGAACATTGGCATGTGAGTAAGGTTGTGTGTGTATGTGATATGAGTCAGCGTGTGTGTTGTATAAGTTTTTGTGTGTATCGTTTGAGCCTGAATGTTTGCATGTATGCACCTGGTGTGTAATTATATATGAAGCTGTGTGAATGTTTTCTGGATCTGACTCCAGTTGCACTTGAGTTGAAGGTTTACTGACTAGCTTGCATTTTACTGCAGATTTACCCTAAACTGGCTCTACTGGATCTAGTATTTTAGTTTTTTGTACATAAACAAACTTGAGACTCAGCTCGGAATTGCAGCGCAGATATTCAAAACTCAACTTGGACATGAAACCTTAAGACCTAAAGAACTTTGCTACTAGAGCTTGGGCTTAGACCTGAGAAACTCAAGACCCAGGTAGGACTCGGAAGCCAGGAAACTCTTGACCTGACTTAGACCCAGAGCCTAGAGACTCATTATTCAACCCAGATTTACAACTCATTCAGGTAGGGCTCAGACCCAAAAGACTGTGGCTCAACTTTGACCCAGGGACTCTTGACTTCACAGATTCAGACTGTAGCAACTCAAGACTCCACTTGACTCACAACCCAGGAACTCTTGCCTTGACTTGGACTCAGAACTTATAGACTCATTATTCAACCTGGACAAGCAACCTACAGACTCTAGACTCAACTCAGATTTACAACTTATTCAGGCAGGGCTCATACCCGAAATAAATCAACTTTGACTTGAAACCCAGGGACTCTTGGCTTGACATAGTCTTATACACCAGGGCCTTGAGGCCTGACTGGATTAAAACCTGACAGACTCTGGATTGGACTTGGACAATAAAGATTCAACCTAGAATCATAAAGACTTCAAACATTGTAAAGACTCTGGACTCAACTCTTGCACCTCAGAGACTCAAGATTCAGCTTGGCTTAGACTCACACCCAAGGGACTCTTAACTCAACGTGGTCTTAAACTCCAGAGAATCAAGACTCAAATTGAACTTGATTCAGACCTTCACCTGATTTTAACTTGACTTGGACCCTGGAGACTTACCATGGATTTGGATCCTAAAGTCTTGAGAATCAGCTCAGAAACTTAGAAATTTGAGACTTGCATTGAGACTTGACCCCAGAGACTAAAAGAGAGGTCTTAAACTGGACTTGCCACCCAAAGACTTGACTTAGATTTGCATCCAGAGACTGGATTTGGACTTGTATTCCAGAGATTCTAGACTGTATATGTGTGTGTGTGTATTTATGTATGTACAGGTGTATTGGAGTGTGTGTGTTAGCTCACTCCCACCTGTTCCCGTAGCTGCACCACTGCCCTCTCCTTCATAGTCCACTCGCGGTCCTGCTGACCGCTTCTTTGCCCAAACGCCACGAGCCTCTCCTGCAGAGCATGGTTCTCTCGCTGCAGCTGAGCCACGTGCTCCAGGAAGCCCCTCAGCCTGTCATTCAGACCCCTCAGGGACTCCTGTGGCTCCTGTCCTCCCTCCATAGGGCCCCCTGTGCACCACAAAATCCAAAACACACACCGGTCACACTCTGAGTCAGTGCTGGACACACCCCTGCCCAGGCCACTCCCAGCTCCGGCTCACTGACCTGTTTACTTAGCAGACGTTTAGCTGCAACATGAAGAGATCTCCCAGAGTTGTAGTGGCACGTCCTGCAGCGGGTCTCTCCCAGGTCCTGGAGCCCAGAGAGAGTCCGATGGACGAATCACTGGGGGTTGGTCAGTCGCGGACGGGGAAAAAAAGGCATTGTGGTCAGGGGAGCGGCAGGTTACGCAGTTTACATCACGAGTTTAACTCGAGCTATTGTACTCGCTGATCCAGGATTATGCTGAATTCACACACTGGCACAGACCCACACACACACACACACACACACACATAAATAAAAGTGAGTGTGTGTGCTTGTTTGGCTACATAAACCATACTATTATTGTTCTTCTTATTATTATGTTTTCAAGGGTGCACATACTTACACACTCTGGTATGCACACACAGATAAAAGAGAGGGAGTTACTAGAGCGTGCACAAACAAAGGCATGCAAATTAGCACACACACATACACACACACTCACACTCAAAGCAATGACTCAACAAGGTTAAAGTCCAGCACTTTTGTGGCTCTGGCCCTGTATGTGAGGCTATGACCTGCCTGTAGTGTGTGTGTGTGTGTGTGTATGTGTGTGTCCGTGTCCATGCAGTACTGTAATTATATGCGTCATTTTGCGTGTATGGCTCAGTGTGTTTAAACTCTTTGCAATCCAGTAATTACTATGAATCAAACACTTCACATACCTTCGTTTTTATAGAGTGCAAATGTTCTCACAATTATTTTTCACAATATTTCCTCACACATTGTGTGGTGGCGAGCTGAAGCAGATGTCTAAACATACAGAAGATCTTGTTTTATTTATATATTAATGCATTACCTGATGGCTGATGGCACTGTTTCAATAGATTTCCGAAGAAGAATTTAAAACTAAAATTGCATATGATTGAAATGGTGTAGGAATATTTGTAGGGTGTTGTGTGGTAAAAAGAAGTCCTCTAGGAATTATTTTTACACATTTTCCACAATTTTACCAGCATTATCATTCCATATAAAACAGAGAAACCATTTATAGGTTCATTGGTAGGTTTTAGATAGTAAATAAAATGTATTTATGTATCTGCTGTTGCCTGATTCTATTCACTATATTGTCTGTCATTTCTGACCTGTAAACCAGAGTTTTACACCAAACCCCCACTATGAATGACTTATGCCCATCACTTATCTAAATGTTCATATGGTGTATATATAACTCTATATTTTAGTGCTGTTAATGTTAATGCATTAACTCAATAATACACTCAATGCTCTGGAAACTTTAGTGTATATATTATTACGTGAATAATTTTGTTTAATCAATTTTAGCCCCAACTTTCTACCATAACTCATTTTTTTTACAGAGCCTGGTGATATAATAGCAGTTGTATTTAGCGATGTAAACACAGGTTCACTACTCAACAGTTATTAAAATATGGTTTAAATCTGATCACTAACTCTCTCTCTTACACCTTCCTCCTCCCACACACACACATGTGCACACACACCCACACACCCACACACACACATGCACACTGTTGCTGCTTCTGTGAAGCATATGTTTGCATTGTTTCCTCTGTTACCTGGCTTTAATCCCCCCATTTATCTGTTAAAGCCTTACAATTTGAGCTGAGAGTTGTGTTAGTGGTAGTGTTTAGGAACCCCCGTTCACTGGCTAAATGCGTAAGAGGGCTAATTACTAATCCACTACTACAGAGAAAGTAAGATTCAACCATTTAAACCTTAAGGAGGATCTTTTTCCTTGTTCCTTTTTATATTTTGCATGGATGTTGATATTTTTAGAAATACAACTGGTACTTAAACGTAGATCACAAAGGACAATCTGTGTTCAAACTTAAACCAACTTTTTTACTATAAATTAAATTGTTTAACATTTATATATGCAAAATCAGAGAAAAGTTTGAGAAGAAAAAGAGGCCAGGATTATTAGTTTTTTATCGATTGACATCTCTAACATAGTGCTGGGCGTAATGGGAAAAACCAGAGACTGTAAAAAAGATGGACGCCGTGTCTCCATTCCCATTCATTCAATGAAAATGAAGCCAAAATCTTCCGCCATGTTGGCGATCCTGCCACCTGATTCTGCGCAGTAGAGACCAGAGGAGGGAGAAAGACTGTGGAGAGCAGCCTACTCATTTAAATAACCCCGCCCCCGAGGGCTGCCTCGCGGTCACAGACTGCAGAGCGGGGCGGAGCGGAGCTGACGGTCTGTTATTGGTCCCGCCCATAACCAGCCCTTTTACCATAACCACACCTTTTTTGAATAGAGCTGAATAAAGTTTTAAAAACCGAATTCTGTGGGGATATAAAAATATGACAATATAAGCAGAGGTTACACTAGCTGCTGCATTTAAATAATGGAGGTAGAATTACAGTATATTAGAAAAAAACGTGATTGAATGTTGTCTGTTTTGCCATTGAAACCTATGGGAATGGGTGGAGTTACACAGCTTTCTGCAGCCGAACAGCAGGGGGCGCCCGACCTGTGGTGGCTTCACTTTTAAGAGACGATGCTCTGTCCAGCTATATACAGTCTATGGGAAAAACCATATATCACAATATGGACTTTTTTATATCATGATAACGATATATATCATGATATACCACATTTAAGTATGTTGTCAGTTATTCTTCGAAAAATATGACAAAATAATATCATTGCTTACTTTTTTCCAAATTTATTTCAAAGTGACATTAAACCAAACTTTCACAAATGAGAATTACTACCTTTTAGTGCAGCAATATACAGGTACCAAATGAAAACAGATGAGGTAGATGCAGTAGCTAATTTCTTTTTAAAGAACAATGCGTCTCTCATGAGTTTTTATTAACGTAAAGCATGTCGCGAAACGGCGTGTCTGTCAAATAACGTAAAGCAGCGTCATGTCGCAAAAACACATTATGAAGCTTTTTTTGCAAAGATTACTTTATTATCACTTATAAAAACCGAGTATATGCAAAGTGACCACGCCAGTACATTTCAACATAGCCTACTTTATATATTTGCATGAGTAATTGATGAAATTACTGTAGAAACGATAGAGACGATAGAAAGTAAGTGGCACGACAGACACATTTCTATCGTCCACACGATATTTATTGTCATATCGCACAGCACTACCCTAACATATGTATTGGCAGCAACAATATTTACCAGTTTTTGATGATGCACTGCCAAAACCCTTGCAACCACCACAAAATATCATAGTGGCCAAACAGCAACCCAATAGCCCCACCCTCTCATAGCAGATTATTATAGAATATTATATCGCACTATAGAATTTTCTTAGCAAAAATAATAATAAACTAAAATAAATGAAACCTCTTGCAACCACCAGAAAATTCAAAATGGCTACAGCTATTCTAGAAGTATTCTATTCTATGTCTACCAATGATCTTCCAGTTCCAGTGCCCAGAATGCACCACACACTGACATCACTCATTCACTCCTTCACATGACTGATCACATGACACCACCCAGATCACAATCACCTGAGTATTGATTTCATATTGTTATATTATATTATAGACTTATTTTTTAATTTCTAAGCAACCACAGTGCTTAGCAACAACAGAATAATTTTTGTGATTAAGCATTGCAAAAACGCTGCCACCTAAAAATACCACACAAACCACCTAGCAACTCAATAGCAACAACATATTAAACTAGAATTGTAAAGCATATTATGTTATTGAATTTTCTTTACTTAACAACAATGGCTGATTTTTTTGTGATTACGCATTCTGTTTAATTAGCAACCAATTAAACATACCATATCAACCACCTAGAAATCCAACAGCCTCATCCTAAAGTATATATTGGCTCAAATAGCAGACCCCCAACTGCATAACACAGAGCCTTTAGGCCCCACTTTGCGAAACATAACTCTAGGGGACCAAATGTCATCCTTTTAAAACATTGCCTGAAAGGGTTTTTGCATTTTTAGGATTTCTCATTAAACGGACAGTAAATCTTAGGTTGAAAAGTTTTTAAGTCAGAACATTTTGAGGTGTTTTAACCACTTGGGGCATAGGTTTATTATTCAGTTATTAATCCCAATGCAGATGCAACTCTGTATTGTTTAGTAATCATTTGGTTTAACATATTTCATGGAGCCCCACAAGGTTCTATGTTAGGACCTAGGAAACTAGGTCTAATTATTGCTAGGTGAAGAAATGTGGGCTTACATTTAAGGACTAAGGGGTTAAATCTGAGCTAATTACACTGTTACATAATGACAACACTAGCATTTAATCCACAACTGAAGAAAGCGAGGCAAAGCTGTTGTTAAAGTGTTAATGCTGATGATTAGCGATGTGTTTGCACTGGCATGAGCTGAAAAGTGCATGTTTATTCTACCTCAGCGCTGATCCACCAGGGATTATACATGAAGACACACAGACACACACACACACACAAACACACATACACGTTAAGGTTATAGGGACATACTAACACAAAAAAGGATGCAAGGCCTTGCGAGAGTGGGACACTTACCAAAAACACGCCCACTTGTGCGTCTCCCTTTGTCTAGTCTGCCAATCTATATTTCGATCTTTCGCTCCCCAGCCCTGATGATGTGCCCTGAGAAGTTCTGCAACGCTCCGTCGGGTCTCACGGGGAACCACCCTGTCCTGAGCGCAGCAGAAGAAGGCAGCTCCCTCTTTCATGAACTGAGGGGAATGTAGCCTAGCCTGTTCCCTCTGCTAAGACATCCACAACAAAAACAATCGAGTGTCATGATGGCCCGTCCCAAGCAATTTAAGCAGTTTAAGCAGCTAATGGGCCCCTGACATGTGGCTACCTGCCTGCATAGCGACTTGCAGTGAGAAAACGTGGCTGATGAACCAGGGTGGTCCCCTAGGAGAATACACAGGTTTCCACATAACTACAGCAAACAGTCCGGTTCAGTACTCAATTCAATGGGCCTATCCAGGATTCACCCATAAATATGTCCATATACTGTAGTATCCATAGCTACTGTTGCAAGGTTGGATAAGTTCAGACGCCACTGTCCAAAACTTCCCCTACAGTTCCCACTCTTTACTTTTGCAATGCTACTGGATGAATCGTAAATATCAAAGCTGTCAATCAACAGTTCTGGGGAGCAAAAGGGGGTGGTAATCATCCAACATTCTTACCTCATTAATTATTCTGCCTTTGAATGCAATCAAGTCCTCTCAGCAAAGCTCCAAGCAAAGCTTCTCCTAGGTAATAGAGACATGTTTTAATACCCTTGCGTTCACAAGAAACAATACATGAGCAGGTGTCCCAATACTTTTATCTAAAAAGTCAATATATGAAGAGTTTGTTTGGCGCTATACTTTAAACATCCCTTTATATGTTTTGCAAATGAATCCTTTTTTTTTTTTTTTTTACATATTATTTTACCGAAAAAAGCTAACTTTACCTTAACATGCTAACTTGCTAATGCAGCACTGATGGAATAAATTAAGGTAACAGTGATACTGCTTTGGCTAACAGGTTTATCTCAGGCTAACTCAATCTAACAAACATAATTCAATGTAACACAGGCTCAAGATAACATGTTTAACTTAAGCTAATGCAGGATAACTTTATCAAACAGGTTTAACTCTGGTTTACACAGGCTAAGGAACTCACTCAGTCTCAATTTCCAGAATTTCCCTCGGGGATCAATAAAGTATCCATCCATCCATCCATCCATCCATCTGTCCTCGGGCTCCCTATTTCCTTATAAGGAGTTTTTTCCCAGTTGTATCTCAATTCACTAGCCGAGGCAGAGGTAGCATAATGGATCGCGATCCTGACAACTTGGGTTTGATCCCGCGTGAGGAGCGGTGTGTTTATTTTTTTTATTTATTTTTTTTTTCCTTTTTTTCTGGGTTTACCTGCTTCATTTTCCAAAAACAGATTTTTTTTTGTGGCCCGCCACGCAATGGCTTGAAAAATATCTGTGCCGCGGCTAAAACTAATTGCCGACCCCTGCTGTAGCTTGAGTTATTAAGGGCTAAAGAAAAAGGACTTTGCTAACTAAGTTAACCAAACATGTTTGATGATACCATATCTATGTACTATTTTAAATGACCTCCCTCACCCTCAAAAACAATCAGTTATATACATTACATTTATCAATAATTCATTGCTTTACTGTTCTGCTAAAATGAAAACTAATGAATGCAATTAATTTAAGTAAATCATTTACATAGCAAGTCATTGATTTGACAGCATCAATATAGGCAAGCTAAGTGAATTTACATAATTCATTCCATATATATGGGAAGCTCCCTATATTTCATAGATATTTTCAGTGACCAGTAATTGACATTTTAAAATGACATCCAAAAACAGATTTGACAGTATTTCGGTGAAGAACAGGAACAAAGACTGGCATGTTAATAACAAGAAAGGGTAAAGTTAATAATAACAGAGCTTAAAACGACCCTGTCACACAAAGCTTTGTTCACATTTAATTCAAAGAACAGGGTATTTTAAATTTAAGTCTGCACCACCATGTCATGTTTTCTCATGAATATGTCTCATTTGTCTTAATAAAAAGAATAATATTAATAAAGTCTTTTAGGGTCTGTTTAATATATGTAATAGATTGACTCTCTATTCCCGCTATTGTAACAGGAATTGCTTTATTTTCATTTGCATCATGAGTGCTAGAGTAAACCAACATGATCTTAAACAGAAACACCTTATTTGTAATATACATATATGCCTCTGGCAACTGTATTTTTATTCTTGGCCCACTTATTTTTGATTGTTTGGATAAGCAGATCATTATCATAAATAAAACACTGTTTAGTCTGTATTTTTAATACTTTATGGATTAAACCTGTGCTGATAATCTTCCTTGTAAACAGGGTTCACTTGTATCCTAACTGCAGTATCCGGAACAGCCGAGAGGAAGGTCGATTCCCCTTTTTAAGTCTTGGTTCCACCCCATGTTTATTCCCCATGCTCTTAGAGGTCTTTTCCTGCCATTGTATCCCATAAGGGCCACACTCGTATTTCTGGACAGGCTGCTTTGGGACAATAGCTGTTGGAAAGAAACATCACACAAATAGAATTGATTTAAGTAAAATGGCCACAATATCAGACAACCTGAGTTAGGCACATTTAATACAGACACTTATACACAGATATTATCATGATGTAGATTTACGTAACAGAGAGCAACCTGAGGATTCAGCATGTTTTAAATCACTCCTGTTTAATTAAATTAAACACCTTTAGGGACTGAGCTTGGGTGCCAACAAATACAAATAATACAATTAAAGAAGTCTCTGGGTTGCCATATTTACTGCAATTACCCTCTTAGTCTGAGAAACCTTTTACATGCTGTAAGCTGTTGTACAAGATCAATCATGTTGGAGAGCCAAGCGAATTTCAAACAGGTAATGTCAGCAGCAGGTGATTGTAATCATTCTTTTGTCTTTGTACTGACACCCCATGACAGTTTGTGGCATTTAGATGGTGTTCCTTATACATTACACAGCATAGCATTTAGTGGACGCTTTTATCCAAAGCGACTTACAAAAAATAATGTACATTAGCAACAGAGGACATAGAATTCCAAGGAAACCATCTTGAAAGGGGCCTAAAGGAGGCCAAAGGGGAAAAGTGGGATAGAGGAGGAAAGGAGGGGGAGCAGGAAATAAGTTGAAAAAAGTAGTTAGTTTGTTAGGGGTGTTAGGAGAGTAAGTGCACTTTGAAGAGCTCTGTCTTATAGAAGTCTGGATGGTCCTTTTGTCTTTGGTCAAGAGTTCACAGTGTCAATTACTGTAAATACTATTTCAGCAGACCGCAATACATTTACAAGGCCAATTAGCCAAACCCACTTACTAGGACTCCTCCTATCACTAGTGATGCCCCAACACCAGAAGGGGGAAGACTAGCACATGCCTCCTCCGATAAATGTGAAGTCAGCCACAGACTCTTTTCCAACAGCTGCTGATGCAGCATTTAGCATTGCCGAGTAGCATCACAGCGTGCTCAGAGTAAAGCGCAGCGACTCGGTTCCGATACATCAGCTCACAGATGCCTAGTGCTGCACCCTAGGAATGATGTGGATAGAGAGAACGCCATCTACCCACCCAGAGAGAGCAAGTTCACTTGTGCTCTCTCAGGGCTCCGGTGGACAATGGCAAGCTACATGAACAGGATTCGAACCAGCTCATGTTTGCATATTTTTTGCATATTTAAAATTTAAGTTGTGAGAGCATTATCTGACACACATACAGACAGTACTAGTTTAGCACACTGGCTTTAATATCAATACATAGTCCTACCAATGGCAGCAGTGACCAATGGCTCTTACTCTAGATTAAGCAGTCTGCACCATCAGTACTGCAGCATCAGTACTAAATTAAGCAGAAGTGCATCATGCCATTTGCATTTGCACTATCAGTAACACTCTTCTGTTTTAAAAAAAAAAAAAACACAACTTTTTGTTTTCACTTTTAGGGGTGCTGGGACTTATTGCAGCCTTATTTTAGGGACCTATTTTAAATTGAGCCTCAATAAAAGGGCTTGTGACATCCCGGCGTTTCATTAACATTAGAATAATTAAAAATAAAAATATTGTGTGAACAGCCTACAAGAAACTTGATATTAGGAAATAAAATTTGATTTGGGACACATTATCTGCTGTGTGAACGTAGTTTACGAGACCAGATAAGTCGGACATCTTTACGAATTTACAATTTCATGGTATTTTTGCGACACCGATACTCTTGGCGATATGACAAAAAATAATAATTCAATTTGAAATAATAAAAAAATATATTTCAAGAATACACTACTGCAACAAAATTAAAATATTTTTTTTGTATTGCATATAATATGATATGGCACACCCCTAACTGAGATATTAAAAAATACAAAAATTGTATCATTTGTAACTGAAGTCAATGATCCAGAATGTCATGATACTAATAATGCACTTCATGTATATCCATATATCCAGAATTAAAATAAAATTAATGATACTGGACAGATATAATCTGTCTCTAGTAGATATATAATGGGCAATATACGAAAATAAGAGTAGCGTGAATTTTTCTTTTGCTAAAAACAGCAAAAAAGTAGTACCCTGATGTAATAATTAGGGGCGGTTGATATGTCACAATATTTCTGGGTATTGTTAACGATATCCAATATTGTTGCCGATATTATTATGTTTGATACAATATAGCACACCTCTAGTTGCAAGCTTAATTTTGAAATTAGATAAAATAAGACATATCATCAGAAGTATATTTATATAACAGTTATAATTGAGATAATTTAGTCAAACTAGTTTAATTTAAAGCAGAAATATACAGTGTATCACCAGCCAACTTAAAAGGTCTTCTCTGACATTCTTAGCTGTTCTAATCCATTACCTGCAATGTAAAATTTACTTAAACAGTCCAGATTAAGGCTGAATCCTGGAGGCATTGTTATGCACACTGCCTGTTGTCATTCTAAGTGAGCAACATTCAATGGCAGGTGTGGTTCAGATGCTGTAATGGTTTTCAGGTCTATGACTTTGGCCTCAGGAGCTATAGTTCTCAGTAAGTCTTGTGAAGTGTAGAAAGACAACTTCTGAGGTAAAAGTTTGGTCAAAAAATAAAATTAATCAGTTTCACCACTTCCCTCAAATGTGTCAGATGACCAGTTAGCATAGTGCTAACTGTAGGTCTAACTCATTACAAATAATATGAATATGTATATACATTCTAATAGGCTAATATGGGTTCTGATAATGCATGGCATTCTGTTAAAAAACTACATGAGATTAGCTGGAAACATTAATAACAAATTAGCATATCAAAAACATGAAACACTTTTAATTAGTGGTGTCAAACGATTAAAAAAATTAATCCGATTAATCACAACAAAATTCTGTGATTAACTGTGATTAATCGCATTTGTTTTTTCTCAGACATAAATTATTATAGTGTATATTTAAATGTACATAAAAGAATGAATGTAAGAAATGTAAAATGCAATTATATGTATATTAGTGGTGCAACTAAAATAGTATATGCTTGTATGTTTGAGGGGAGATAAAAATCAACGCAGGGTGCTGGAATAAAGAATGCATGATAAATTGGACTGTAAAATTGGTTGTGAGGATTTCTGAATTCGAACTTAATTTGAATATTTAAAAAATATCAGAGATGAGGAGCAGTGCAGTGCAGGAGTGCGGATGTGTGGTGCGGGTGTGTGGTGCGGGTGTGTGGTGCTGGTGTGTGTGTGCACGTATATGAGTAAGAGAGAGAGAGAGAACTCTAACTGGGTCTGCGCTGTGCCTGAACTGAAGTGTTACTGCTGGACACCGTATGAGCGCGCCGTTCAATCATTTAGCCAGAAAATAGATCAGTGCGTTGGTCGGGGCGGGGCAGATTACGGCGGAAGTAGGAGTCAAACTTGATGCCTTAATTAACTTGCGTAAAAAAAATAGTAACATGTTACTCATTACAAACTAACAGCGTATGTTAACGCTTTAACGTTGACACCCCTACTTTTAATACATAAAGATGCAGCTTAAAATATTTAAAATACGCAACGTAATATATGCCGTCACATCAATGTTAAAAGGCAGGGGTGCAAAAACACCAGATGGAAATAATTAAGCTATTTTGCGTGTGCACACTTTGTTCTTGTGAGCGCAAAAAAAAAAAATTGTGTGTGAAGCTTAATTTGTGTGAAGCTTAAAAGTGTTTTTTTCTTCTCAAATTCACAGCTGTTCTCTAAGTGCATTGCTCAAGTAAAGTTTTTGTGCTGTAGTATAGGTTTTGACAGTTTGGGGGCGGGGTCAGCAAATTCTATTGGCTAATATCTCCAATTTCTTTTGAGTGACCTCCTACTATGAACAGCCTGCTTCAGAAAGCAAAGATGCAGGAGGGCAAGAAAGAAGGACAGCAGGAGCATTTTTCTTTCTTTTCTGAGAATCACTGCTACAAAGCCTCTTTACTTCACTAACTTCACTTACTTGGAAGTTCCAGGGATTTAACTAAGCTAATGCTATATCAGCGACATCTACCCTGTTTTACTCACAAAAACATGAGCCAATAGCCTTCCTCTAGCCATGGTGTTTTATAACCGAGAAGTAGAACTTGCCTTAAACACAAACATCATGTAAAGAGCTTGATATCATGTCCAACAGTGAAAGCGCTAGCTAGTTAACTAACCTAGCTAATTAGCGTTAGCTATATGCAAACCATGCCCATGTCAAATACAACATATATGAAGTGAGCAAACTAGCTTGTTTGAAGTAACCAATGTTTTATCATGAACCTGCACACTTGCTAGCTAGCACTACATTTTATTAATAAGGCTGGGTAGAACTAACTAGCTAGCTAGGGTTTGCTAACTCTGCTTGCACAGGAGGTTAGCACTGTGTTAATAATTAGCCTGCTACGAGAGCCTGTCTGTGCCAGAAAGGTAAAGTCCTTGTTATACACGAGCACACCAACTACAAAACTTAATATAGAACTTATACTTACATACATCAACTTTTGTGCAAATACACAGCAACATGTTAACTAGTAACCTTACCTTTAAAACAGAAGCTCAACAAGAGAAGTGCAGCAATAGCAGCTCAACGCCCTCCACAACAAGGGGACCAATAGTTTTTGTATGTTACTACATATATTTAAGTTGTAGTTGTTACTGTTAACAAATTGGCAGTGTAGGTAGAATTTACCCATTGTAATTTATTTTACTAGCTGATTATTCAAACAATGTGCTTAGGTTATATATACCACCCTAAAAAAAATAATTTTTACAGTGTGACCTGTATTAGCTTAACTGTATTTGGAACTAGCATAACTGTAATGCAACGTAAAGTACCTGAATTACCTCATTAGAAGGATTGTACACAAATATTTGGACATAGTGTGCAGCAGTGGGTTAGGAGTGGGTCCATCACCCAAAAACATCCTAAACTGACCTCTGATTAAGTGCTATGGGTTGGGTAACTCTGATGTGCATCAGCAGATGGACTGAACCTGTGAGACAGAGTGTGGGAAATAACGTGCAAGTGGCAATATGTGCTTTGGCATGACTTCAGTGTGTAACGTTTCTTCAGAAGCCAAATCGTCTGACTGCCCCACCCAAACATACCTAAGCTAAGGTACGTTGATAATCACGCCAGGCATGCTACACACACACACACACACACACACACACACACACACACACACACACACACACACACAAGCATGTCACTGTAGATTCCAAACATTCCTCACACAGGGGTCAGACTGGAAGTGACCTGCCATCAGGAAACAGATAACAGATGTCCATCAGTGGTGGAAATGAGCAGATTTCAGACTTTAAAGAGCAGAAACACCTGAAGTGTGAACACTTAAAGCAAGAAGGCTGGGGGAAGCCTTTATAGGTACATAAGACACCTGCTTAAGTCTTTCAAGACATCTGGCAAAGACCTACCTGGACATGCCTACATTGCACCTGCGGATTTAAAATTTTCCTCAGCTCTGAAAATGTTGCTGGTTGGAAACATAGTCATAAGGAGGCACTAGGTTGTTCTAGACAGCAGAATGCTACCCTCTCTGTGTCCCTACTGAAGCAATAGGTGGTGATAGGTGTCCTCTGGGCACAAGGTATTTCTAGTGAACTTGATGCCATCCTGGTGTTGCCCTTTCAGGCACTCAGTTGTGCAAGTGAGCCTGGTGCCATCTTCTTGGTGTTGCCCACTGGGGCACAAAGGCTACATTCACATTACAAACCACATTGCTAAAATCTGATTTTTTGCTCAGATCAGATTTGGCTAACTTGATAGTTCACATTTACAAATGTAAGTGATCTGTATCTGTGTGTAATGTGAACAAATCGCTCTTTAAAACACCTCGCATGCGCACATTGATACATGTATTAAAGTCGCCTTCTTCACCAACAACAAAAACATCATATTTGAGAGATGACTTGTAGCTTTATAAATGGATGCATTAGCAGCTCATATGTGGAGCATTTTCTGCTCGAGTGGAAAGTAAACAGCTGGTCTAAAGTTCACGCTCAGGTCGAGGAGGAGAAAAAAAAGCCAGGCCATGGAAAAATCAAAAAGGTCACTTCAGCCTGGTAAACTGTGAACGTAGGCTAAGTTGTAATAGATACCGTCTGGGGCACTAGGTGGTGCTAGCAAGCTTTACGCCACTCTGGTGTTGCCCTCTCAGGCACTTGGTGGTGCTAGCGAGCTTGGTGCTGCCCTGGTGTTCTATTTTCAGGCACTATGGGGTGACAGTATCCATCTGGAGCACAAGGTCGAGCAAGCGATATTGCGGTGGCCCCAGTGGTGTCCACTCAGGCAATATGTGGTGACAGTGGCCCTCTGTGGCACAAGATGTTGCAAGATAGCTTGCTGGTTGTGAGGTGTTACCCACTGGTGTACCTCTCTTAGGCACTAAGTGGTGCTAGTGAGCTGGTTTTTCCCTCCGTACTAGGTGACACTAACAAGCTTGGTGCCATCTTCCTGGTGTTGTCTACTTGGCCACTTGTAATAGTTGTAATAGTTGTAATTTATGCCAATCTGGTGTTGCCCTCTAGGACACTATATGGTGCAAGATAGCTGTTGGTATCAAGCATGGGGCACTATGTGGTACTAACAAGTGTGTTGCCAAGTAGGCATTAACTGCCAATGATCCTTAGGGACTGAAATCAGGACCAGGATGTGAGCTTGGACTTTGCACTGACCTGTCTGTGCTCTTTGTAGCAGTGAGTAGTGCTCAGGAACTGTGCGCCAGCCTGTTGGTGCCAAAGTACTAGTTGGGCACTAGGTGATGACTGAGAGTTAGGTGCCACCCTACTGTTGCCAGGCAACTTCACTTTGCCATATTATTGGTGGAATGATAGACCTGAGAGCTGTCATTTAATTCTTGGCGGAACCTGAAAAGCTAAAACAAGGTATGAATGATCCTGACTACACTATAAAAATATTTTGGGGCTGAAGTCAACATATGCCAAACATAAACATCACTATGGTTACAACTCCAGTTTATAGAAAGTAAGTTATCTGGCGAACAGTCTAGATGCTGTAATTAAGACAAACAGACACTGGCTAACAGGTTTAAAGGGTTAAATGCTTGGGACGTGTTTCTGTGACGCATATGTAAACAGTTCACTTACTGACTGTGTATGAATTTATTTCCAAAACAAACTTCTAATTTCCAAAACAAACATTTTGGTCTTCTGCCAGTGGGTGTCTCTTCTTAAAAAAAAATCTCATAAAGTGTCTTGTTGTCCTGTTATTTAGCAAGTATATACTGAATGTAAAGCAGACAGATATTTTTTTTTCTGTATATGTTTAAAGAATGGACTTTCAGAGACATTTTGTACAACACCAGTATTTATATATGTTAAAATGTACAAGATATCTTAAGGCCTTGTGTGTTAATGCTATATTATTAAACAAATATGCTCAGATTGTCCTCTCCAAGATACCTGATAAATATATAAATAAATATATTCCAAACACTTTTTTAGCACTAATGTAATATGTTTAAGATATATATTTTTACAATTTTAATATAATATTAAGTTTTTCTAGTTAATTTATGTGTGGAATTATGTATAAAATTAAACACATTACCTTTCTTATGTGTGTGTGTGTGTGTGTGTGTACTGTTCCAATGCAAGCACAGGTAAGTATTTTATGGTTGTGCTTTATTACTTCCTTATTATCATAAAAAGTTAATTTCATGATTGAACAAAGTTTCCTAACCCCAAAATAATTTATATCCACCAGTGTTACATATAATGTTACAGCTAGGGCCTTACACATGTATGCATGCAGAGACTCTCACAAACATGCTTAGACTATATATAAAATTTGCAAATTTGGCTTATGTGTTATATTGATTCTATTTAAGTTTATTATGCTTTACATACATTTTACTAAAACATTGTAAAATTACAACATTCTTTAGGGGGAGGCCTTATTATAAGCCTATTTTGGGTTACACACACAGACGCACACACAGAGACACACATACACTCTGTAATTCATGTTATCTATTAAACGTATAAAACTAAACTAAATGATACTTATGTACAGCCTTTTTTTGCTTTAAGTGTTCACACTTCAGGTGTTACTGCCCTTTAAAGTCTGAAATCTGCCCATTCCACCACTGTTGGCCATCTGTCATCTGTTTCCTGAGGGCAGGTCACTTCCAGTCTGACCCCTGTGTTTGGGTCTGTTTATGCGTTTACACACACAAACGAACATGATTCCAAAGGTAGTTCAGCTTTATTTTTTAAGAGTGTAAGTGAGCTCCAGAATTGCGTGTTGAAAGTGAAAGGCCACGGTCAGGTGTTTTTAGCAAGACAAACAACTCCACCCAAAGTGAAACCCACTCCAATATACTGAAAAAAGGCTGTAATTGTACAGTCATACACTTACAAGACCCCATTCAGTGTATGTGAGACCGTATTCATCTGTATGCACCACTCTCAGACACTTGTTCAAAAAAAGAGAAGGATTAGGCTTAGAAAGAGAAGATTAGAGAAGAATGTCTTCCCTCCAGCTGACACACTGCGCGTTAGTGAAAGCAGCAGCCGCCTACAATCAGCGCTGCAGTGTTTCAAGGTAAAGCGGCTCCAAAGCAGTAACTCAGTCACTTCTGACAGATACATTCATCAAAAAGCAATTTTCCCCTTCCAATATAAACAGAGTCATGAAAAACAAACATGGCATTCACTGGCTTTTGTCTCCATTATCACCTGGATCTTTGCATGTCACCACTGGCAACAGTGAGAGTGAGAACGAACGGCAGAGAGACGAGGAAAGAGAGACAGGCCTCATTTAATAAAGGGTTGGGCACAACAGTATACGTACTAGAATTTCCCCTTATCCTTTATTCCGTGTTTATATGTATCTCACTGTTAGAAACCTCATAATTAGGTATATATTAAAGATTATAACATGCCTTCAAACTTCATTAATTGGAGTTATATATCCATAACTAAGTTTTGGGAGTTGATCCAATAACAGACCGTCAGCTCCACTCCGCTCCGCAGCCTGTGACCGCGAGGCAGCCCTCAGGGGCAGGGTTATTCAAATGAGTAGGAGCTCTCCGCAGTCTTTCTCCCTCCTCTGGTCTCTACTGCGCAGACTCTGGTCTCAGAATCGCCAAAATGGCGGAAGATTTTGGCTTCATTTTCATTGAATGAATGGGAACGGCGACACGGCGTCCATCTTTATATACAGTCTATTACTGGACCAAGCCATCCCGCTGATTTCAACTGAGCCAGGTGAGGCCAATCGTGTCACTTCCTGATCTTCTTCTCGTGGGACGTTAACTGGGAAAGTGAGAGATTGCGCAGGCGCCAGCATGACGCGAATCTTCCGCGTGTCGTGCAAACAATCGTACTGTTTATAGGAGCTGCACAGAACTATTCACTCCACAGTGAGAAAAGCTCCATTTGGTCCCAGAATGGGGCTTTTATTGAATGAACAGCAGATAAAAACTTTGAATGACAGCAGATAAAAAATAGATTTACTGATATCCAATATCAGTCCTCGGATTTACAGAAGAATATTCATAGTTTGTCTGTATAACAAGCATTTAGAAACTCAGTAATAAGAATAATAAATGTGTAATATAAATTACAGTTATATCTATACATATATATATATATATAATTATCATAGTCGATCTTACTTCTATTTACTACTATCTTACTATCTACAATGTATTATAACTGATAGTAGTAGTATTATATTTGCATAATAAGAGGTTACTTTGACCGTGCTCTCATTCAATCAGCTCTGTACTTTTAAATTAAGAGGAGCAGCTTCTCCAAACATTACAGCACGGTATTTTGGGTCGCGTTTTTTTTACGTCATCGTTAGCATAGTTGTATAAAAATTTTGTTTTCTAAAGCTATGCACAGATTATTAATCTTATGGATCAAATTGCAGAAAATACGTTCTTTGTAAAAAAGAACACGGGCCTTGTCATAATCGAAAAAGGCTTGGAAATACATTTATTATTGGTTCAAAGACACCCCAAAATGAATGGAAGTGAATGGATAGCTTTGCTCAAATGGTCCTCTCATTCCTCAGCAGCACACTTCCGGTGGCACGTTTTGGAAGGGAAAAACTGGGGGCCTGGGTCCACGATGGTTCTCCGTCTCCTGCGGCTGGCGTCCAACCTCGCACGACCAGCTCTCGTCCACACCTACTCCTCCACCGCCACTGCTGCCAGCTGCCTTCCTTGATTACGGTGCATCTTTCCCCAACCGCCGCGGCTGGTGTCTGCTCTCCTGGCTTCTTGGCCCGCCCTGGCTGCTCAGCCTGGTCTGGCCGCTACCGAAAGGTTCCCTCCGGACTTCTTTTTTTCTCTCTCACCTCTGCCGCTCCCGACACCGGCGCCCACGCCGCTCCTGCGGCCCGTTTTTCCCCTGTTTTCCCTTCTAACCTGCGTTCTTCCGCCCGGCCCGCTGGCGGGCTGTGGCTCCACCTCCCTGCAGTCTCGTAGGGCGGTGCCCGAGCGTGGCCACTCCTCCTCCTCCTCTCTCTCCTGTTCCTCAGTCTGTCTGTCCTCCCTACTCCTCTTCTGTCTCCCATTGCCTCCATCTTCCTACTTCATCTTCCCACTCCATTGCCCCGCGTCTTCCCACTCCATTTGTAGAAACACAATGCTAAAGTATTTTAGACCATGTTTATAGATCACATTGTGTTCTATAATGATTAGAAATCTCATAATTAAGTATATATTAGACTGTGTGGTTGAGGCCTGTAGTTAGCACCATGCTAATGTTTACTCAGTCGATTTTTATAGACTTTACTATTTACGTCGATTATAGATTATTTCACGCCTCACCATGGGTCAAAGTGACTGTGTGATGATTGAGACCTGCAATTAGCGTCATGCTAATCTAGCTACTTTTGGCAATTTTTATAGGTCACAGTGTGTTTTACAGTGTTAAGAAAAACCTCATAATCAGGTCTATACTAGAGATTACTTCACACCACTACACAGTTTGAGGTGAGTCTGTGATTATTAAGGCCTGCAATTAGCATTAGTGATGGGCAGATGAAACCTCATTGGGTGTATGGCACATTTCCCAAACTGTATCGACACTGTGTTGAAACTGTGTTGCTGTATCACTTAATGGCGACATCTGCTGGACTAAGAAAGTCATTGCAAACAACTGCGCGAGGAAATGCATCGGTCACGTGGTTTTCCTTAAAAGGATACGCGGTCTAACACAGGGGATCGCCTTGTTTGCTCAGTGCATGCGCTGAGGTTCCAGTGTCGTCAGACCCATCGCTACCAAACGATACAGGAAGTGTATCGGTCACGTGGTTTTCCTTAACTTGATACGCGCACCGACACGGGGTTTCGCCTTGACAGCTCGGCGCATGTGTCGAGGTTTCAGGGCCATTAGACCCATCACTAATTAGCATCATGCTAATGTAGCTTCTTCTGTACACGTTTATAAAAGCACAATGCTAAAATATTTAAGACCATGTTTATAGATCACAGTGTGTTCTACAGTGTTAGAAACCTCATAATTAAGTCTATATTAGAGGTAAAACCACATCTCCAAATGAGGACTGTGTGTAGTTAGCACCATGCTTATGTTTGCTTAGTCCACTTTTATAGATCCTATTAATCAAGTCCATTACAGATTATTTCACACCTCCACATGGGTCAAAGTGAGTCTGTAAAGATTGAGGCCTGCATTTAGCATCATGCTAATGTAGGTACTTCTGACAACTTTTATAGATCACAGTGTGTTCTATAGTGTTAGAAACCTCATAATTATGTCTATATTAGAGATTACTCCACACATTGTTTTTAGGACCATGTGATGGTTGAGGCCTGTAGTTAGCACCATGTTAATGTGTACTTAGTCCACTTTTATAAACTCAATAATTAAATCGATTACAGATTATTTTATACCTCCACATGGGTCAAAGTGAGTCTGTGATAATTAAGGCCTGCAATTATCTTCATGATAATGTAGCTACTTCTGTCTATTTTCATAGAAAACAGCATTCGAAACCTCATAATTAAGTCTATATTAGTGTATAAATATCTATATTTTGTGCACATTTATAGAAGCAAAATGATAAAGTATTTTAGACCATGTCTATAGATCACAGTGTGTTCTACAGTGTTAGAAGCATCATCATTAAGTCTATATAAGTCTCTATATATTACTCCACATCTCCAAATTGTTTTGAGGAGTGTATGTGATGGTTGAGGCTGGTAGTTAGCACCATGCTAACGTTTACTGAGTCCACTTTTATATACCCTATTAATCAAGTCGATTACAGATTATTTCACACCTCCACATGGGTCAAAGTGAGTGTGTAATGATTGAGGCCTGCAATTAGCATCATGCTAATGTAGCTACATCTGTCTATTTTGAAAGAAAATGGTGTTCAAAACCTCATAATAAGTCTATATTGGAGAGTACTTAACACATCTGCACAGTTTTACAAGAGATGTGATGGTTAACGCTTGTAGTTAGCACCATGCTTATGTTTACTTAGTCCACTTTTATAGACCCTATTAATCAAGTCCATCACAGATTATTTCACACCTCCACATGAGTCAAAGTGAGTCTGTAATGATTAAGGCCTGCTATTAGCCTCATGCTAATGTAGCAACTTCTGTCTATTTTCATTGGTCACAGTGTGTTTTACAGTGTTGGAAACCTCATAATTAAGTCTATTTTAGAGAATACTTTACCCCTCCACACAGTTTTACAAGAGATGTGATGATTGAGGCCTGAAGTTAGCATCATGCTAATGTAGCTTCTTCAGTGCCCATTTATAGAAACACAATGCTAAAGTATTTTAGACCAGGTTTATAGATCACAGTGTGTTCTACGGTGTTAGAAACCTCATAATTAAGTCTATATTAGAGATTACTCCACATCTCAAATTTGTTTTGAGGACTGTGTGTAATGGTCAAGGCCTGTAGTTAGCACCATTCTAATGTGTACTTAGTCCACTTTTATAGACCCTATTAATAAAGTCCATTACAGATTATTTCACACCTCCACATGGGTCAAGATGAGTCTGTAATGATGAAGGCCTGCTATTAGCATCATGCTAATGTGGCAACTTCTGTCTATTTTCATAGGTCACAGTGTGTTTTACAGTGTTGGAAACCTCATAATTAATCTATATTAGAGATTACTCCACACCACTGCTAAATGCTAGTGTTTTAGACCATGTTTATAGATCACAGTGTGTTCTACAGTGTAGAAACCTTATAATTATGTGTATATAAGAGATTACTCCACGCCTCCAAATTGTTTTAAGGAGTGTCTGTGATGATTGAAGTCTGCAGTTAGCACCATGCTAATGATTACTTAGTCCATTTTTATAGATTACAGTGTGTTCTACAGTGTTAGAAACTTAGAATTACCTCAAATTAGAGATAACTCCACACCTCTACACAGTTTGAGGCAAGCCTGTGATGACTGAGGCCTGCAATTAGCATCATGCTAATACAGTTACTTCTACAGGGTTAAAACATATAAATCAAATGGTTGCTCCTGCCAAATCTCTCAGGGGGCAAATATTATGATACGTTTTTTTGGTAAAACTTTCTATGAATCGGGTATCTATAAAGCATTATAAATGCATTCCTGAAGCTTCATAAACCATTCATAATGCTTCAAAAATGCTTATAGTTAGAAATAAGCATTTCTAACTATACATAAATGTTTATAATCTCAAACCTAAAACGTTATAACACCACAGTATAAGGCTTTATAGCACAAAGCGATATTATAATTATAATATATGTGTAGTTACTGTCTTAACATTATTAGGGAGACCTGTTTCATAAAGCCTAATAATTCACTCACATAATGCTTTATCAAGATCAACAGTGATGCCTTCCCTCTAACTGCTATATGTTACAATGAAAATTGTTCTGTAAATGCACATAATATCTAATGAACACTTATAAGCGCTTTTCACAGACTTGTAAAAAAAAGTGATGTTATTCCACATTGTCATATGCATATAACAAATTATAAACATTTTATAAGCGTTTTTCACAGACTTTAGGTAAATTAAGGAGTTATTCCACATTACCAAAGGCACATAACAAATTTCTGTGAAAAGCTTTATAATTTGTTATGTACATTTGCTAATGTGGAGTAACTCATCACTTTAAATAAAGTCTGTGAAAAGTGCTTATAAGTGTTCATTAGATGTTATGTTCATTACAGAACAATTTTCATTGTAACATATAGCAGTTAGAGGGAAAGCATCGCTGTTGATCTTGATAAAGCATTATGTGAGTGAACTCAACATCTATTAAGCTTTATGAAACAGGTCTGACTAGGGCTGAATGATTTTGGAAAATAATCTAATTGCAATTTTTTATCTATAAATTGCGATTGCGATTTAAAATGCGATTTTTTTAATGTCTTCTCAAGTATTTTTCAACAAACAGAAGCAATAAATCAATTTGTTTAATAATAAACAATGTCAGATTTATTTAAAGCACAGATAACAATAAAGCAAACAGGTCTATGCTTTTCCTTTTCACCATTAGTTTTTTTTTTTAAATAGAAAAATAAATATATAAATAGCTTTTCCTTTTCACCATTTTTTTTATAGAAAAAATAGATATAAAAAAATTAAACTTACTGCTCTCCAGCTAGTAACATAAAAAAATAAAGTGCAAAAAACATAAAGAGAATCTGCTTTAACCAACTCGTTATTTTCTGTATTTGAAGATGCAGCACTGGTCGTTGGCATTTTAGCCTTGCAAATACCGTACGAGGCTTTGTGGTGTTTTTTTTAGTGCGTTTTCACACCTGTAGTTGGTTTCTCTGGTCTGAATCAGTTAATGAGTTTGTTTACTTGGAGCGCTTTCTCGCTCTGTTCGGTCTGGTTTCACATAGGCATACATGTAAACGCACCAAAATGCGCATCAATAAACCACGCGAGCAGCCTGTGTCCTCTGATTGGTCAGAGCTGTCTGACACGGGAGTACGTTAAATATAAATATACGAAAAAAGTAAATACAGCGAGAAGATTTTGTGTTTCTACATGCAGCGCAGATTTATACATAATAAACAGAGTCACGCGGCTGTGAGCGGTGAATACAGCGCAGACGGCGCGAGCATGGAGACAGTGTTTGTTCACAGCTGTGGTAATTAACGTTATCCACCTCCTCTAGCTGGTCTCGGTTCGGTTCTTTTGATCCGCACCCGAGTGCGATTACTGTTTTCACACCTGCTCAATCGAACCGCACTAAAGTTACAAACGGACCAGAGTTCGATTTAACCAGACCAAACAGTGCTGGTGTGAAAGTGCGCTGTGTTGACTTCACTTCTCCACCTCCCTGCCTCCTGCTCGGGTTTGCTCCGCTCGTCCTTGGCTCGGCTCGCTCCCAAGTCACGTGACCAGTCAAATCGCAGCCTGTGCGGTTAGAGAATCTCGCAAATGCAATTAATCGTTCAGCCCTAGGTCTGACCAGTAATGTTAAGAACAGCAAAAACACATATATTATAATGTATTATTTTATGACTTTGTGATATAAAGCTTTATACTGTGGTGTTATAATGTTTTATGTTTGAGATTATAAACAATTATGTATAGTTAGAAATGCTTATGTCAAGTGTTATAAAGCATTATGAATGGTTGATTAAGTTTTATGAATGCATTTATAATGCTTTATAGATACCTGATTCATAGAAAGTGTTACCGTTTTTTTTTTTACTTGACATTGTAACCTTGCATTACACAATTCATTTTTTTTTCTGATCACCTCATGTAGCATTACCTCCAGTAATTACTATACAGCAATATAAATATTTATCTTTAAGTTATATACATAAATTCATTCTAAAATGGTTCTACAATAACTGAACAATTAACTCTGGCCATCAGTAATGTAATTTGTCAGTTTATCCTAACAAATGACTGTTAACATAGAGAGACTTTACTAACTTCACCATAAATCATACAATTAAAAAAAAAACAATTTAGTTTAGTCTTCCTCAGACAGTGTTATATTTTAGGAACAGCACATAATAAATAAATATTAGCATCAGGGCTATTGTGCAATAAATAAAATACATCCAATTTAACAGTTGGGGAGATAGAATATGTGCATTCACAATTTAAAGACTACATCATACAACTACATAATTTGTCCTTTGAATAGCCAGCTTAGTTGTGCAATGCTAACAGGCTAACTGTGAAATCCTTCTAAAACACTTCTAAAAGCAGCAACTGTCTCATAGATATTGCCAGTCATTTTCTGGTCCTGATTTAACTGAAAAAAGAAACCACCACTGATCAAGTCTAAATTAGAGATCATTCCACACCTCCACACAGTTTTGGGAGAGCTGTGATGCAGTTAGCGCCATGTTAATGATAATTTTAATCCATGTTTATAGATTATATAGATCACAGTGTCATAATCAAGTCTACCTTAGTGATCCTCCACACCACCACACATTTAGAGGCGAGTCTGTGATGAAATTGGCCTGTAGCTAGCACCACGCTAATTGGCGAGGTATAAGCTTTCATTCTTTTTTAGCTGACTTTTGACAGTTAAATACCTTATTTGACAGTAAGTGGGTAAGTAGTGAGTGGATAATTAGTAAGAATGTGTTAGAAGCTAAAGAGATGTCAGGACATAGAATGCCTGCTCGTTTGGACACCAGAGATAGCTATTGTTTAAGTAAGAATGTGTGAAATCCTGTGAAGGACACAGAATGGGTGGGAATTAACTGGGTTTCAATGATTAAGAGATGTTTATGGGTTTCTGTGTGAACGAAAGGGACGGAGAAGCTCCTGGGTTGGAGTTTAGGGGCGGACTCAGGAAGCAGTAAAGGTGAAACTACTCCAGGTGGAATTTGGAACAGGTTTGTGAAGGGTAATTATTCCAGGTGATTAAAACGTTAAACACTAACTGGAATAGACCTTGAAAAAAAAACACCTGTGAGGAATCGTGAGGAATCCCTTTGAAAAATTACATAATATAACCTTATAAACTTCAAGGGCCTAGAGTATATGATAGTTCTTATTTCAATTACAAATAATATTATAATAGTATAATACTATAATTAAGCCTAGTATTCAAAAGTTTTTTATTTTAACAAAGAAAAATTAAAATCACAGTATTGAATCATAGTAGAAAGAAAAACATCAAACTATCAAGGAAAAGATCAAGTCATACCACTCATAATATGCCCATGGAAGGCAGCATACAACAGAATGTTTTGTACATGGGTTCCATATTGACCCCACATATGGATTGATTGATGGGCCCTGTTAGGGTAAAATTAACCCATGTAAGGATAAGGTGCTCTGTAATTATGGAGCCCATTTTGAAAGCCCAGATGAGTCCCAGTAACATGTAAAAGCCAACTAACACTGATGCCCACCTAGCCCACATTCTTACATGATAATGATTCCTGGGAAATCAAGATGCTTAGGAACAGAATCAGAGAGAAACTGATAAAGGGTACTATCTTACTTCCTGCACAAGGAACGCCGCAATGCTGATTGCTACCTTACACCCCGCAAATAGTCTATTTTCACACTTTCTGTCTGCATCATTTAAGTAGAAATGGCACTTGTGGGTATATGCGAGGTAGACTGGAAGTGAGGTGTATTCAAGTACATTTCTGGCGTATTGCTATCTTGGCAATGGAAAACACAAGTGCTCCACTGTTTAAATAAAACCTAGACAAGGAAATGCATCCGTACACAAACCCAACTTTTAAATGAACAATAAACGGAATACAAAAAAAACATTGCTGTTACTGTTAATGACCTGTCAGCAGGTCAGTATTCTCTGCTGAGGAGCTCAGAAACAGGGCCCAGAGACTTTTAGAAGTGCTAAAAGTGGCTAATCCTGCTACACCTAGTTTATTCCAAGAGCAACTTAATCTATGTAATTATCTATGTAAAATAAAAAGCATTTAAAATGTATAACACATTCTACCTGTAGGATAGTTTTTATACGGTATATCAATCTCTTTATAAAAAGTTATTATGTTTAGTCTGTACTAGTTTCTGCAGTGTTGCTGATTTAGATAATTTAGCTAATTTCGAAGCCCCCAGACACCTGGATCTAATCTAGTGAAGCAGGCAAATGAATTTATTGTACAAAAAAACAGCAGAAGTAAAAGTTAATTTAAAATAAATACATTAATTTTGGTTATAAAAAGAAGTCAAGTATTTGTCTTTTTGGGGTGGAGCATATTTCACCCTTTGCCCCTACCACTTAGCCTTAACCCTACATTTAGCATATTGTTGCCTATTAGATAGAGTGTCTCGATAATTGTTTGGATAGAGGGGTAGAGTGAAGTGTTACGGTTACATGGCCTCCATTCCTTGGGCTTTCAGGGGTTTTGGATATTCTAACATCAGACCCCCTCACTCAGGTGACCCACCTGGGGTTGATCAAGTCCTGGATTTCAGCAGTACCAAACCAGGAGCTTGCCCTATTTATTAAAAGCCATCTGGTTTCTCTGCAGCTTTCGTTATGGAACATATGTCTCCCCTCCAAAATGTTTTCTGCAGGTTCAATGCCCAGCAAACCTTCAGAAGCCCACGTCAATAGTTTTGCAGTGAGCCAATCAGACCCGGCTCCTGAACTCCTCCACCAGGCCTTGGTACTTGGTACCTGTTTCCTCTCATGTCATGCCTCCTCCATGTGCTCTTTCTATGGTACAGTTACAGGTACTCCCACTGCTTGGTAATATCTGAGTAGATGGCGAAGTCTGGGTGCAGTGTTGACTGGTCAGTGTGTTTGGGGACCATTAATTGTCTTCCCAGGTCCACCCCCAGCTGCTAATCCGGGGCTGTGGACAGAAGGCTTGACTTAATTTGTGAATTCCTGCCTTCAGAAAAGAAGCTGTGTTCTCTGGAATGAGCTCCTTCTGATACATTTGGGATGAGATAGGGAGTTAGGGTGGTGATCATCCACCCAGCAACCACAAAACATATTTACAATGTTGTCTACTTACTTCTACAAGTCTACTAACTTGTAGCGTTGCTATGACAATATTGTCATAACATTTTATAACCTCACCATTAGGTAACATTACGTAATATCATCATAAGGCTAGCTTTTGACAAATTTCCCAAATTGAAATCATGTTCCATTATACATTATCTGACAACATAATACATCACGTATTTTAAAACATAATGCCTGTCAACACTGCGATGACGTTGTTGGAACCAAAACAACAGGTTTTGTCACGACATTGTCACAACATAACGACAACATCCTGAAATCACCAACGCTCTTGATCCTCACAGAAGTGAATCAACAAAGAAATCAGCAATCAACAAAGGCAGGAATTCATTTTTTTTTTTTGCTGTTTCAGATTTCAGAGGAACTAGGTGTCTCAAAACATTTCTGCTGTTACTGTTACTGACGATGATGTAATGTTGACATGTACTGTACTTACTAAATGACATCATGGCTATCTTAGAGTTTATTTAAAAGAATGAAAAGAGTTTCATAAAGCCTATTGACGACGGTATTAGCGTCTATGGAAACACAAATTCAAACTTTGCGGATCTGAATCATGACCCTAATCCTCCTCAAGTAGTTCCGGCGTTAACAAATTAGCTTCACCTCCATCCCCGCTGCCTAAATCGCCTCTAAGTCGTATGATTACACAATGCATTAACACAAATCGCTGAGGATTTCGCATGTAAAGGGTTTAAAATACAGGTTTTGATGAGTAAAAGAAACCATTAGATGACTTTGATGTGCTTTGATACCGAGCGCCTCGGGCGAGAGAACCAGCCGTCTTTTCTCTGAAAACAATTACACCAGGGAGTGGCACCAATGGTTTTTGAAGGAACAAGGTTGGGCACATACTTGAGGCATCAGGCTTGTCACTGCAGATGTTAAAGATGTACAGTTGGCCCGTTCCCCAACAGAGGGTGGTGTACACTTCCAAGGCATTGGAGTGTGAAAGCTCAACAAAAACACAGCGCTCAGATGTTGACAGGCAGATGGAGAGATAACTCTACAGTCTGGCTACAGTGGCCTTTCACTCTAAATCCTCCTATACAAACTAAATTCAGTCCGGTTCATTACAACTCAGCCGTGCAGGTTCAACTTTCACTCTGTAAAAGATTAGCTAGCCCTCATGCTGGAGGTTTTACTGCACAGGGGTTTTACTGATTAGGAAGCATATTTTAGTAGGCCATCCTAAGTTCAGGTTCCTTAGGTCTGAGATAAGATAGAATTATTTGTGTATGCTTAGACTATGCTACAAAGTATGATACACCAACTCATTCAATGTTTCTTCTGTAATTAAGGGGATTGAAAGAGTTTATCCTGCTTTTGTTGGAGTAACTGTCCCTACTGTACTGTCCAAAAACGACTTTCTAGCACATTTTGGAGTATTGCTGTGAAATTTAAACATTATTAGTCAGATCACTGCCCCACCTCATTCTCAAATTCACAACTTATGCCAAAACTACTGTATTGAACACTACAAATTAGTCCCATAGAAGGCAGTTCCACTGCTTCACAGTTTATACCACTCTAGCACTCGCCTGGCATTAGGCATGGTGCCAATTGATTTCATTTGCATATTCAACTGGCAGTGCTTTCACTACATAGACTACACAAGCTATGATCATGCACGTGGTTTGTACTGAGGTATCTTACTCGGTGTGATCAGGTCAGGCCAGTTCATTGGACTGTAAGCTGTGTCTTCTAATTTAAAATGTTCATCCTACCAAGTAAAGACATCTTTGGTATCCAAATTCTTGCTTTTTTAGTTTTGCATCAGAAATACAATAATATAACTACATTTAATGAACGATTACTAAATAAAAAATATATATTACACCACATGATTATGAATACACTACCTGATGCCTGATGCCTGTACCAGAGTTTAAAGTTGCATATTGCAAGTAAGTAAAATGGTGCAGGGATACAGGAATTGTTTGGAAAAATCGTCCTCAAAGAAAATGCATTTGTTTATATGTTCCACTATTTTATTCTCATCAACATTTCATATAAAAGTCAGTCTGGATGTTTTTAAAAACAGGTGTTTTGTCAGCATTTTGGCCTGATTTTTAAAAACTGTGTAATAGTGTAACCCATGTAATAGTGGCTGTATGTTTCTGTCTGAATCTCATAATGTATACCTCCATGCTCCCTATATAGTAAACTATATAAATCATAAAAACTACAATATCTACACAGATATAGCATATAAATTTCCAATTTCCACACATGAATAAAAGTAAATACTGTTCTATTTCATATATATTATTATCTATTTAGATGTAATCCATAATTTTGTGATCTGCATTGTACTCTACTTAGGAAGTAGATTAAACTGCTGTGTTTCTTTCTCATGGTGGGTTGTGATATGTCTCTTTATGAGGTGGAGGGAAATCTAAGCTTTTAAAAATATCCAGAACCTCAAATTCACTCCGAACCTCATTCTGAATGACTTTATTTACATCTCAATGATGAAATAAAAATAACACACATTTTAATTAGTATAATTTCCCTTTAACCCTCATATCATTGTTCATGTTTATAGACAACAGTGTGACAAAGTATCATAAACCACATAAGCACGGTCACAGGTTCATAGCCTGTAATGGTACACCATTACAGGAACAAGACTAGCGGGTTTAATGCTCCTCATCCTGCAGTGTACTCTGTCATTATAGGAGGTATAACCCAGACTTCTAATAAAAAGCTGGCATGCAACAGTTATGTGCAACTATGCCCCAGTTTACCTTTTAAAGGAGAACTCTGGTGTGAGTAGATTTAGAGCAGGGGTGTCAAACTCATTTTGGCCGAGGGCCACATTGGCATATTGGCTGTCCTCTGAGGGCCAGATGTATAAACTTATAAATGTAAGAAAATGTAACCAGATGTAATATAAAATGAATGTAATTACTCCTTAATGTTAAATAACTCTCAATATATTTTTTATTCAATCAAATATTACAGTTGCATGGAAAAAATGTTTGCTTGTTGCTCTATTAACATAAATCCTTTTAATTTGTCATGTTATGAAATCCAAAAACTCCATCAATCAAGAACCAAACTAGTCAAGTGAATAGAAATGACATAAAATACAAGTTATATTAACTTTGATCAAAACGTTTGATACTGAAATAAGGCTTAATAAATATAAAATCAAAAATTGTGAGCTGTTAAGAACATTTGACAGATTTAGCATTTCCTCAGATTTAGCAGTTCCTCATCCAACCACTAGTGGGAGCTGCAGCAGCAGCAGCACAAGCCCGCAGTCTTTACTCAGTCAGAGCTACAGCCCAGCCACGGGCTACAGGACTCAGCTCAGCCAGTCTGGAACTTTTTAAAAATGTTTAAGTTCTTCCGTGTATGAAATAAAGGTTTTAACCCCACTAACCGGATAATACAGCTCTCTACAGTTCATCTTTCAGCCCAAGCAGCTAACAGCAGCAGTTTAGAGCATCCGTCACAGAGTCACTGCTCGGATTACATTATAAACAGGTCAGTTAGCGCGCTGCTAACCTCAGGATGTTTATAACTACGGAGTTTAGTGGACACACCACAGCTGCAAGGTTAGACTGTTGAAGGCTACTGAAGACTATTAAAGGCTATTGGAGGTTATTGAAAGGTTTATTGGAGCAGAAATCAGTAAAGGCTGGTTAGATAAGTGATTCACCTCCTCCTCCTTTGCTGCGCTGAAACTGCGACTAGCGCTGTCACAGTGATGTTTATTAATGTCATTAAAACAGATTTTGTCAGCTAATGTCTTATAAATATTTACACAGAACTTATATCTCTCCTAAAAAGCGTTTATTTTGGTCAGTAACACTCTTCGTAACACAAAAGGCATACCGGTCTTTCACCTTGAACTTCTTTTTTTCTGGACATTATGGGATAAACATTTGTATGTCTCAGTTACGCCTTCCCTCCAGCAGGGTTTCCACATCAATGACTACACTGCCGTGTAGTGGCAGCCGTAACTTCGCGGGTAATACAATCGACAAGCATTGTGGGAAATAGTAGTTTTTGGTCAAAGAACGCTTCTGACCTATTTATTATAGACACTAAGATTTTACAAGCTCTCGCGGGCCACATAAAAGGACGTGGCGGGCCACATTTGGCCCGCGGGCCTTGTGTTTGACACATGTGATTCAGAGTGTAGTGAAACATGATTATGAGTACAAACATTTGTGGATAGCCCACCTTTATTTACCCATACAGCGCTTTTAGTTAATGCTCTCAACAGGCTTACAATGCAAGAGATAGGAGCATAGCATTGCTAATGCTAATAAATCACTATTTTTGCACTATTAACAAGCTCAAAGTAGCTGCATATGTTATTGGTAGAATTCTGAGGGCCCTGACATTTAAAACGAGGCACTGAGAACTTTGAACTTTGAATAGATTTAAATTAAACTTCCTGTGCTTTTTTCTCAGTGCCTCAATTTAAATGTCAGGGCTCTCAGAATTCTATTCTATTAATGAAGTGTGGAGCTACTTTGAGTTTGTTAATAGTGTAAAATTAACAATTTCTTTGTAAGTCAAATCAAATCAAATTTATTTGTATAGCGCTTTTTACAACAGGTGTTGGCACAAAGCAGCTTTACAGAAACATGATTACAGGACAAAGAATCAGGCAAAACATTAAACATAGACTATACATAATACAGAACCCCCAGTGAGCGCGGAGGCAAGGAAAAACTCCCTCAGAGCTGCAGGAGGAGGAAGAAACCTTGGGAGGACCAAGACTCACATTTGAGGGGGGGACCATCCTACCACTGGTCAAACGGCTTTTAAATTAAAATTTAAAAAGTATAGCATAGAGGACAACTCTATGCCCCTATCACTAGCATTGAAAGCCTGTTTCACACCGGAGTTCTCCTTTAATCAAGGGTTTGCACAGTATTTCTATAACAGGCCCAAGATGACATATTTGAAATATCTTACTGCTTTCTACAGGTTGCAGGTCACATGATTTTTATTACAATTGTTTGCACAATTTGTGCAGTTTTAAATCAGAGTTAACAAAGTTGTCCAGAACATTGACACAAACATAGGATATATTTTTGAATTACTAAAATATTGCTGCTGAATCACATTTTATAAAAAATAGGTTTTATATCCAATTGATCCAACACATTTTTCCTAAAATCAACAACATAAATTGAATGTAAGAATCAGCAGGTAAATTATGTGTGTACAACAAGTAACTTAATTTATATTTTGTGTATAAAGCTGTGCCTAAAACATGTCAGCTAAAAATCATTGTTTTTCATTATGTATTTTACTAAAGTTGGAAAACATATGGAATTAATAGTAAATGTGTTAAACAAACCACAACATTTTATGTTTTATATTGTAGATTCTTTAAAGTAGCACCTCTTGTTTAGATGATACCTTTGACATCTTTCCATTTTCTCAGTCAGCTTTATAAGGTGAATAACTGGCTTTCAGTTAACAGCTGTGCCTCATCAAGAGTTAATTACTTATTAATTGCCCTCTTAATGTGTTTGAGAGCATCAGTTGTAAAGTTGTGAAGAGGTAGAGTTACAGGTATACAGTGAATAGCTCTATTTGAGTAATGTTCTTATTCATATTATGACAAGAAATACTCAACTAAGTAAAGAATAATGAAATACTTTAAAAAATGTCAATTGTAAAAATTTCAAAACACTGAAAGAGTAACAAATACATTTTAATAAAACAGTCTCTCATCAGGACCGCCCCAGGAAAGGAAGAGCAAGAGTTCCTTCTGTTGTACAGGATAAATTCATCAAAGTTACCAGCCTCAGGTGTTAACAAGCACCCCAGAAAAGAGCACCAAAATGCTTCACAAAGTATTTAGTTTAGCACTTTTAGGTTTACTAAATGATTCCTAATGTGTTCATAGTCTGAATGAATTCAGTAACACTATAGGTTGCCCATTCTTATAATAAAACGTAAGATGATGTGCCCCTGTAGATCAAGAAAATGTAATAATGTGGGAAGTTTTGTCATTGGTTTAAATGTGATGCAGTGGCCTTTAGGTGCGCTCACAATAGGATAAACTTGACATTCCCTTTTGTTATCCTTCTGAATGAATGAAATGTTTTAGATGCCCTTATAAAAGAAAAAACTTGATGCAGTGCCCTTGTCATGCCCATCTTAGAACAAGTTTTCCTAAATAAGGGTGCATTGTGAAATAAATGCTAATGGTAAATAGTAAAGATTTACTTTACTAGATTTAGGCTTATATTTCCAAAGTACAAACTGTTTTACACACTGATAATCTTAATCAGGGATAAAGAAGGTTTATTGTACGTGATGCACCGTAGGTTGTTGTGTATATGTTTTTTTTTTAATTATTATTTTCTGCCCCAGCTTTTCAAATAGCATAGCTGGTATGAGTGGTACACATTTGTGGAGCATGGTCTAGCATTAGTCTGAGAATGTGAAAGCTTCACCCTTTTGGACCAATCAAACCACCTAAGCCAGCAGTACTTGTTGCTCTTGTTTGTACTGCTGCCTGAGTTAATTAGCTTTTAAGGTTTCACACCTCTTACTTTCAGATCTGCCGATAAAAGAGCTGCATTCCCTCTTTACTCATCAACAAACCACAGCCATCCCCCAAAGGACATTTGCATTATTTGTAGGCTTGTTAAGCAATCGCTCGGATCACATTTTACCTATCACCACAATGACTTTAGCTTGTGTAAACACTGATCTTTCATTAAATGATTACTGATTCAGACTCATCAGTGGCCACATTCCAAACCCATGCCTTATAGCAGCACTGCTGGAGGATGGTGTCTTTGTTAGGGGCAGATATAGACTAGACTTTAGTCCATAGACTAAAGGTGAAGAGATCTGGTGGTACAGGGTGTGGTCTGACCTGTCTGACATTTATGGTCTAAGAGATCTAAGAGAGCATGAATACTATATGTGCATACAGTGTGTCACAAAAGTGAGTACACCCTTCACATTTCTTTTCATGGGAGAACACTGACAAAATGACACTTTGACATAATGAAAAAAGTCTGTGTGCAACTTATATAACAGTGTAAATGTATTCTTCCCTTAAAATAACTCAATATACAGCCATTAATGTCTAAACCACCGGCAACAAAAGTAAGTACACCCCTTAGTGAAAGTTCATGAAGTGTGAATATTTTGTGTGGCCACCATCATTTTCCAGAACTGCCTAAACTGTCCTGGGCACAGAGTTTACCAGACCTTCACAGGTTGCCACTGGAATGGTTTTCCCCTCCTCCATGACGATATCACGGAGCTTGCGGATATTCAAGACTTTGTGCTTCTCCTCCTTCCACTTTTTTGATGCCCAAAAGATGTTCTATTGGGTTTAGGTCTGGAGACATGCTTGGCCAGTCCATCACTTTTACCCTTAGCCTCTTTAATAAAGCAGTGGTTGTTTTAGAGCTGTGTTTGGGGTCATTATCATGCTGGAACGCTGTCCTGCTACCCGGTTTCCAGAGGTAGGGGATCATGCTCTGCTTCAGTACTTCACACAGTACATATTGGAGTTCATGTGTCCCTCAATGAAATGTACAGTAACTCCCCAACACCTGCTGCACTCATGCAGTCCCAGACCATGGCATTCTCACCACCATGCTTAACTGTAGGCATGACACACTTATCTTTGTACTCCTCACCTGATTGCCGCCACACATGCTTGAGACAATCTGAACCCAACAAACTAACTGCCTAATGCAACTAAATGCCATTCTCAAAAAAACTACAAGAGATGACATACTAATGGTGCATTTTATTTCAACTCGAAAATCACAGTTTCCAAGTGTTTATTTTGGGTTAAAATTCCTACTTGGAAAGTCAGGAGAGTTTATCAATTCTCTGTTAGTGTGTATCAGTCATACACACAGTGCTGTCCAACATCTAGTTTGTTAGGGTAGCAGCATAATCTGGGAATTGAACAAAAGAAGAAGAAAAGTAGTAGTGTTAAAATGCTTTGTATAACTGGTACAATACAATAACATATATTTGTAAGCATAACCTACATAAATAATTTTTAAAAGCCTTGTACTGTTCAGATAAAATGTTCAAGAATAAACTTTATCACCATTACCCTACTTGGCATTGGTGCTCAAAGTCATGTTTTTCTATGCAATCAGTTGCTTCTTGGGGCCAATATTGCTGGGACAGTGATTAGCCAAGGTTACCACCTCCTAAAGTAGCAAGACAGCTAATGATCATAATAACTCACTCGCTAATGTAATAACAGGACACACAACTAACACTAGACTTCATTATTTTCCCATAACATTTTTTCCTGAATTAGGAGGCGTCACTGTTCCCAGACTCTCAGACAAAAATGATTACAAGGTACATGCTTAAACACAGCCAATGATGTTACCTCAACAGTACCAGTGAATCTAAGGTGTGGGGAATGGACAGGCCATCTATCTCTCAACAGCCCAACAGCAATAATCTAATCAAGGTTTAGCTGTAGGAAAATGGACCAAAGGTAAAAGTTAAGGCTTCCTATAGTCTCGCATAGCAAAGGTTACAAGATAACTTAATTGACTTTTCTCTTAATCGAGCCAAACATGTCATGTTATCCCTCTCTTCCATTCTTCTTGTGATGCTACAGGAGATATCAGTAGACGTGCGCGTCGTAAAAAGAAAATCATTTTCTGACACACCTGTAGGGAGTGCCACACGCTTGGCGGCCTTCGTCTTGCCACACCCTGGACATGCCTGGATGGCGCCAGGCACACATCACAGACACTTAGATAATGATACCTCACCCTGTCTTGGGTGAGGAATCATTCTAATGCTCAGCCCTCTAATGAGGAATTAAACAGCAGTACAGATACACCTACTTATCTTGGGGGATATTAAAATGTTGTGACAGCAGTGCTGCTGGAGTTTTTGAACACTGTCCACTCTCTGTCCACTCTGGTAAGGTCTCTGCATTCTTCCTGCAGATATGATGTTCGCTTGGCTTCGGTGAACAGTGCAACATAATTGTAGAGAAAACAAACAGCCGCAGACGTGGAAGCTGGGCGAACTCCACAGACACTGAGCAACAATGTCTGTGTTTGGTCGAGAGTGTATGCAACAGGTAAATGAAGCTGCCGAAACTATGTCAGTTCCTAAATTCACAAATGCATGTACAGTTTCGTGCAACGCTTGTGAATTTTGTTTCGCAGGAAGTATGTTAAGGCTCTCAGACTTGTAGATATACAGTAGAGACAGACACTCATCTGTTGATGCACAGTTTGCGTTGCTCATCCCCCATACCTTCATCAGTGTTTACAGGATGTGCCCCACAGGAGGCTGTTTATCAAACATTTTTCAGTTCAGCAGCGGAACCAAGGTGTTTAAACACTCCAGCAGCACTGCTGTGTCTGATCCACTCTTACCAGACTTCCTTAGGAGACTATACAGATACCCAAATTCTCTTGGGGGAATAAACAGAAACTCACACTTTGTGGGGGAAAATAAAGATGCCCATTATCTTTTGCAAAATATACAGCCATCCACATTAACTTGAGGGAATACACAAAAACCCTCCCTCTCAGGGGGGATATACAGAAAGCAACACTTTCTGGAGTAAGAACACAGATACTCACACTCTCTGTGGGGGCAACACAGATACCCACACTAATATAATTCACAGTTACCAACACCCTCTATGGCATATAGACAGGCACCCTTACTCTCTTGGGATACAATACAGATACCCACACATTATTTGGGAAATACACATAAAGCAAAGCTCTCTTTGAAAGGACCAAAAGATATGAGATCTAAATGAACAGATACCAGGAATTATGTATTTATTGCGATCAGATCCAGAGAATTTGACAACCAATATGAAACCACGTACAAAACAAATTCTATAACTTAGCTTGCTTGTGGCTCCTTAACACACATACCAAAGCTGCAACTCTTCCAGGTGTGGCATTATTCCAATGTTGTAAAATAGCCATAAACTGTAAAAAAAAAAAAAAAAACTTAACAAAAATACATTAATGCCAAAAATGTCAAATATCGATATTAGATGCTGCATATTGATAACATTTCTCAAACAAAAATAATACAATATATTATTGTATTACACCCCTATCCCTGAAAGTATTTTATAGTCAACTGGTTTTGATTTGCATTTTTAATCATTTTACTAGCGAAGTCTTCCAGACCTCAATTTGACTTGCACTGTTCCTGTCATTTTTTAATCATTTTACAAACTGAGGATTACCAGTTCAACCTAAGAGTTTACAGGAAAACAAGCTGGTATCCCCTTATATCCTTCTCCTGCTTTGTGAGCATAAGTTATTGCTAGAATATGAAGCACTTTAACTTGGTACACTAGATGGCCAAACATCAGTTTGACCCTGTGGGTCTCCACAAGATATGCTAAATCGTCTAGTTACCAAGTTACCAATTAATTCACAATGATTCCTTTTTTAGAATGAATTACTAGATATTGAACTGAGGTTTAAGAAGATGCCATGTAAACTGCAGCTCAGTACATGATCTTGGTCTTCTGATACTTTGTATCATGGTTTCCAGAAACAAAAATAATAACTATAAACAATAACCAAACATCTTGCTAGCCTGCAGAATGCAAAATTGACTAAAACTCCCTAAGACTTAGTCCCCAATTAGATTTAAAGTTAAGGCTTCTTGGTAGTTACTTTACATTAGTTAGTTGCTGCTTATTACTGTGGTGGCACTAATCAAATATATAGGGTAAAACTGCTGTGAAGAATATTGGATGTCAAATTCTGTCAAAATCCAGATATCCTGAAAATTCCTGATATTTGCTTATTTAGGAGTATGTTATCCACTTCAGTAACACAGAGGGCATTAAGTATCTTACAGAACTGTCAGTATTGTGATATTATCATAATTGTGGACAACTTATCAGGATAATATTGTATTAAAGAATGTTTGTCTGATAGTGTGTAAAGTGTGTGTGTAGTAGGTACACGTTTTTTTTTTTAAATACTTGTAGATGGTACCTGTATGTTTACTGTTTGGGTATTATAAAGCCCTCAGACATCTTCCAGCATGGGCTGGAGCTGGCCTGGTCTGGGTGGTACATTTGAATACTGGTTTGACTGCTCAGATGCCACACCTTATCAATTCAGGTACTTCACCCATTCACCGGTTCCACCCTCCTCCCTGTGTGACTGTTTGCATGCATGCAGGTCTATGGGTATTCCACCCCCACCTCTCCTCCTCCTCAAACTCCAACTCCAACTCCTCTTTGGCCACCCCATGTCCTGTAATGATGCCCCACCCTCTGCGGGTGGTGGTGGGGGGTGGGGTGTATATATGTATATATAGCTGTGTCTCAGGCTGGAGAGCATCAGTAGCAGGTGTGCTTTACCATCCTGTCAGATCTTCCTCCTCCACCTTCTTCTCCATCTCCACCGCCAGCAGCAGCAGCAGAATGAGTAGCGCGTCCCTCCACAGCTTCTCGAGCGCTCGCGCGCTCTCCACGCGCTCCGTGACCAGCAGCTCGTCCACCCGGGTGTCCATGGGTCGCTCGCCCAGCGTGTACGGCGGCGCGGACGGGCGCAGCGTGCGCGTGTCCTACGCCTCCGGGCTGGGGAGCGCGATGGATCTGGGCGGCGGGCTGGACGGAGGCTTCACCGCGGGTCTGAACGAGAAGGCCACCATGCAGAACCTGAACGACCGCCTGGCCTCCTACCTGGAGAAGGTGCGCTCTCTGGAGAAGGCCAACGCCGAGCTCGAGCGCCAGATCCGTGAGTGGTACGACAAGCGCGCGCCCACCACCCGCGACTACAGCCACTACCACGCGACCATCGCGGACCTGCGCAAGAAGGTGAGACTGATCAGTTATTATTATTCAGTTTAATTATAATGACTATAACATAACTAATTTATAAAATAAGAACTAAAATTTAGTTTATTAGTTTGTAGTATTAATTAAAATGACTAAATTCATAAAAAAATAATTAATATTATTTAGTTATTCAAAATGAATAAAAATGAATGAATTAATAAAAAAAATATTACTTAGTTTATTCAGAATGAATAAAAATTGTATTCCATTTGGTGTTAAAAAAATCGAAATCTTAAAAAGTAAAAAGTTCCATTTAGTTTCTATTCAAAAAACGAACTATATGTAATACTTTACTTTTATTTATTACAAAAATACACAAAAACGATTTTTCGTTTTCAGCCAAATAAGAAAAAAAAAAAATTAATTAATTTAATTTAAGTCATTTTTATTATAGTTTGGTGATTTGTTTTTCTGAAACTTTTACAGTAAGTTGGCAAAAAGTGGCCAAAAGTATTGAACAAAAATATATTAATTTACTGCAGAGACAGATTACAGCACATTACTGTATGTAAAGATTTAGAAAAAAAAATGCATTATACTACTGTAATTATTCTTTAAGATAACCATATGTACTTTAAATGTTTGAGGTCTTCATTTGCAAATGAAGTGCTGCCATACACTGTAAAGAGTGGTGGACACACCCATTATGCAAATAAAGGATGTCAAGAGCCAATAGGAAATATGTAACTTTTGTCTAACGCAGAGATGTTAGAATTCCTAGTGAGTCTCAGTTGTCTAATTTAGGTAATATTTACTTAAAATATGGAGTAAACCCATTTATAGAGTAGATTTTATATGAAACTTTTTACAGTGTATAATTGTGTAAAATTTAGAAAGCATGAGGTAGGTTTTTTGCCTGTTGTTAAGTCTCACAACTAAGCAGTAAAAGCCTGGGAAATAATATAAACATCTATTTTTCCTAAGATGCTACTGTTATATATACAGATGGCAGCTGTTTTCATAGAGCATCCCAATGTGCACTATTTTCTACAGATTTACAACAGAACATTATTTAACAGTTATTTACTTTAAGATTATCTTTTCATGTTGGTGCATCTTCACTATTTTACCATTTAATTAAACACAGACACAAAAAAGTTAAAACAATTAAAAATACCATAATAATACTTTAAACCTAGTTTAAAAATACATAAACAATATTGTCCTATTCAATATTTTCTAATACAACTATGACAGTTATTCAGTTTAGTTTAGTATTCATAAATAAAGTTCGTAGCAAATTGTTAAAATATTTAAAAGTACTTTTCTTTAGTTTCTTTTATTGTTACTGTCTTAAGCAAATGTCTGTCCACTTTTTATGTTTTAGTTTACATTTGTATACAATTTATTTTTTCTGAGAAAAAGCATATTTAACATACCATTAATTTTGGACACACCACATCGAAAAAAAGGCTTTTATTTATGCAATATGTTAAACTGAGTAAAAAACGAATTATGCTTTATGTGCAGAAGTGTGTTTCTCTGTAAAGGATGTGACTTATTTACACTTTGAAAAATCAACAACTTATGCAGTTTGTCTGAAGTGCACCAACATTTGCACAAGATTATATATGTACATTTAAAGACACCAAGGGCTCTAAAATATAATCAAGCAATGTAAAAAAAATAGCTCCACCTATTTATACTGAAGTTATAAAGAGTGTTTCAAACCTGGACTCTTTCTGAGTCATTCACATCCAGTTCCATTTTTTAACATAACTTCCAATATATGAGTATACAATGAGCAGTATTTACATATTTCTAAAATATATACAGGATATGGCCCTTTAATAGTTTCTTTTTCTTTACATTTTTAAATGTCACTGCCAGTTGATCCTGGTGTCTGATTTTGTGGGTTAGTTTGTTCAAATCTTTAGCCAAGACACAGCTGGATCAAGATTTGGAATAAACTCTGTACATCTGCCTTGAGTTTATAGTAAACAGAATCTGTGTCTTCCTTTCTTCAGATCAGTGTGGCCAGTCTGGACAATGCCAGGATCGTCCTGCAGATCGACAATGCCAAACTCGCTGCAGAAGACTTCAAAGTCAAGTGAGTTTAACCTAAATTTTGTAAATGCTAATTACTTTTCTGGTAGCAAATTACAGCATAATTGCAGTTTATTCAGTGTAATTTGCTTTTAGACCAAGTTACATTAACAGCTGTTATGCCAGACCAGGTTACAGCCAATATTTGACTTTTTTATGCATTAAAACCTCAGTGCTAAGCAGAGGTTTGTTAATATATTTGCATTGTATTAAATGCATTCGTTTTCAATGTGTATTTATGCGTTTGAAACCGAGAGCCTAGTGCATCCCAAAATTTTAAAAATTAACATTTTATTAGAACAGTATAGTCATTATGGCTTTTAGGGGTTTTTTTTTTTCATTTTCTTCTCTTTTGGTACTAAGACTATTCCTAAATGCAGTCTATTGTCCATCAATTGGTTTAACACAGGTTTAAAGCAACAGCTATGATGCAACAGCTAGTTTCCGGATAATATTTTTTCTTCATTTATACAGTAGAAGCTCTGAAAATGCTTCGTTTTTAGCAGCTAGTTTTAAATGTGATTTAGAACCAGGAAATCTTTATTGAAAAGCACATGGAAAGCATATGACTTAAATCATGGTAATGACAAGTTAAATAGAACTATTTAAATAGGTTATTTAGGCTATTTACATGTTCACTTCCTAAAGTTAGATTCTTTTGTTTTAGCTCTGTAGCAATGAGGCTAATGTAGCTTACAAGTAATTGGAGCTAGCTTCTTGCTAACTGCATTTTTAAGACATCACATACAGTGTGGACGTGTTCAATATATCTTACGTTGCTTTTTTGTCCATGACTGTCTGTTAAAGCAGCTATCAGATACTGATAATCTCTGTCTGATCAGGTTTGAGAACGAGTTGGTCATGCGCCAGTCTGTAGAGGCTGACATCGCCGGCCTGCGCCGCGTCCTGGACGAGCTGACCATGACCCGCTCAGACCTGGAGATGCAGATCGAAGGCCTCAAGGAGGAGATCGTCTACCTGAAGAAGAACCACGATGAGGTGAGAGCTGAACATGTGATAGCATATTAGCATATTTCACATAAACACAGGAAAAGAGAAAAATAATTTATTTTGAAGAAATCAAAACTGTGTAGTACAGTATTAACACAAGAATCATCAGTCCATGAATTGCTGTGTTTCTGACCCTGTAGGAGATGGCAGCTCTGCGCAGTCACATGGCCAGCAGCTCGGTGAACGTGGAGGTGGACGCTGCTCCTCAGCAGGACATGTCTCAGATTCTGTCTGAGATCCGCTCACAGTACGAGGGCATTGCCGAAAAGAACCGCAAAGACATGGAGGCATGGTATAAGGTCAAGGTAAGGATCACATAAGAACAGTACATTTAAACAGCAATTTGCCGTCTGAAAGATGACCAATTCGTATAACAGACAGACATTACATTTTTGGAAAGTGACATTTTATTCAAATATTAGACAGCTTCTAAATTGAACCAACATGAGTTGACATTAAGCTCCAACATTAGAATCGCACCTTGTGTGGATGTTTACCAGATGTTGTGTTTTGGTCTCTATAACTCACTGCTAACTAAATGTTGGAATTAACATCAGTATGATGTTGGCATATTGGTGGATTTTGGTTACTTAACATCACAATTTCAGCTGTCAGCTGTCGTCACCACACTATGCCATATTAACTTTGGCAGTCAATGTTGCCATAACCTACGTTTAGCCACATAATAACCTCTATCAATGTGGCTAACTGGGTCTGTTCTGATTGGCTGTCCTGTTTCTGGCCTGGTTCCAAAAGCAGTCCAGGCTGTATTATTGTAAATACATTGCTTAGTTTCCATATATGGTATTATTGTATATGCCACACAGTCAGGGCCCTGTTCTCTAAAGCACATCATCTTAGCTATATGTATAATATACTGTACAGTGCTTTTGGGAAACTCAGCTCAGACTGTTTGAGAAGTGCTCAATTTGCATACTATACATCAGTGGCTTTACTCTAGGGACTAGTTTTTCTGGTGGAATAAATGATGTTCAATGGTAAAAGTGTTAAAACAGTTTACATTAAAAGCTGTTTTTAGTGGTCAGTCAATAGTCAGGTAAGCTTTTTGAACACATTACTGACCACTGACTTCCCTGTCTATCTTTCTCTCTCTGTCACCCAGTTTGACGAGCTGAATAAGCAGGTGAAGACGAGCACAGAGAGCATCCAGTCGTCACGCAGCGAGATCAACGAACTCAAGAGAACTCTACAGTCCCTGCAGATCGAGCTGCAGTCTCAGCTTAGCCTGGTACGCACACACTCACACACACACTAGAACATATTATAACACAGTATAAGCTTGGATCTTCTCATAGTGTGTTAAAGTTCACTTTATCTCTCTCTCTCTCTTTGCCCCCTACTATTTTATCTCCATGTCTCTTTTTCTCTTTCCACCCTACTGTTATTTATTTCTCACTATTTCTCTCTTTATCTGTTCTCTCATTTTCTCTCTTTGCATCACATTAAACACTCACCCTCTCACTCACTCACACGCTCACTCACTCACCCTCTTTCTTTCTCTCTCTCACAGAAAGCGGCCCTGGAGGGCACACTGCATGACACAGAGTCCCGCTACAGCCTCCAGCTGACTCAGCTGCAGACTTTCATCAACAACCTGGAGAATGAGCTGAGCCAGATGCGCCTGGACATCGAGAGGCAGGCCAGCGAGTACAAGATGCTGCTGGACATCAAAACCCGCCTGGAGCTGGAGATCGCCGAGTACAGGAGGCTGCTGGATGGAGAGGAAGTCAAGTAAGTGTTAAAGATCTCAGGATCTTCTGTTCACAAGCGTGGAGTCATATAAGATTTACATACATAAAACAAATAAGATACCAGTGCTGATAATAAAGAAGTTGACCTAATGAAAATAATATTAAAAATTTTAATAAAGTGAAGCCATCTCACAAAATGCTCCATATTTACTGTTTCACTTGTTAACATAATGTGAATCAGTCATTGATTTTTTTTTACAATTAAAATAATTCAATAACAAACTGAACCAATAGAAATGCTCCAAAATGACTTGTCTTACACTGACTTCTATTGAAGCTTAAGAAGGATTTTCCTTCTTCTGTACACGTAGGAGGAGCCTGCAAAATTTGGAGATTTGGAGGTTTTAGTGTGATAGTAACAATATAATATTTAAGCATACAGTTAAATGTAAGTTATCCCTATTGGTCAGTATGGTAAGTGCACTTTAATTGCAATTGTTGATAGGCTAATACATAATTAATTCATTTTAGGACCAAGATTGCAAAGAGCGCAGTGATTTTTATAGTTGAGCATTTGGAGGTGTGAATATAGCGCCCTCTGGAGGACAGAAATACTAAATTTATTTGTTTCCTTTTCCTTTTAGGAAAACAACAGTGACGAAGGTGATTGAGGTTGTTCCTCCTCCTCCTCCTAAAGGTAAGTCTTTCCATTGTGTTTTGTTAGTAGCATCATTAAAAATTAGGTGTGTCTGGTAAAAATATCATATGATAATATTTAAAGACACTTTCACAAATGTTATTGCGAATGTTTTTGAAAAAAAACCCTATGTGTTTCTTGATAACCAAATAAATCACTATATAATAGAACAGGATTATAGACAATTGTTCATTAAAGACTAAATAATACAGAAAAAAGCCTATGTATAAACCAAATGGGTTGAGATCTGGAGACTGCACTGATTCATAACTTCTGATTGATTCTAATATGTGATTTAAGTCATTTAGGGTTTGTTTCTGACACCATCTCTTTTCTTCTGCCAACTTCAACAGAACCTGTGGTGACCAAGCGCGTGCGGACAGTGGTGGAGGAAGTGATTGATGGAAAGGTGGTCTCCCGCACTGAGGATGTGGACGTCGAGGTGTTGAAGAAATGAGAAACAGCACACAGTCCAGCAACAAGAAACAACTACGTCAATCTGACACTAAATGAGTGCTAAACATGCAAAAGAGGGTTTTTTATGTATTATTAAATTAATATATTAATGACCAAACATCGTCCGCCCTCTCACAAACACCTGTGTGTGTTTTTAAATTGTGAAAATTAAAATAAAGAACCAGCCTAAGTGCCACATATATGCATACTGCCTTTCATTTCCATATGTTCTCTATTTGTACACTTCTTTTAATTAAGTCATTCAGCTACGTTAAGTTGCACCACTGCTGATACAGATGTGGAAATGCACAGACAGCTTGTCAAAAAAATAGCACAGTCTGGAGGACATAAACATGAATTGGTGCCACGCCATAAAGGTTCCCTAGCACAGTGGAGCAGTGGAATTGAGTTATCTTAAATTATGGTGCTCTATCCTATACTTTTGGGATCCAAACACTCTTGTCTAATGCTGAATACAATCAAATCCTGACAGCAATGTTCCACAATTTAGTAGAAATGTTACTCCAAGTAACAAAAGCTAAATAAACTATTTTTTTAATCCCTTGATTATAAAAATATATATAATTATGAGCAGGCATCCCAATACTTTTGTCCATATAGGGTATATGCACTTAAGTACTTTTACGCAACATTATTGATTTCTGCCTCCAGATTTATCCTGGATATGTTTGATGCTAACCTAATGTTAAACTAACAGTCACCAATCTCTGTAAAAACAAACTCAACAAATCTCTCAGAACTGCTCCAGATCTTCATTCGTTTAAATTAGATACATTAATGTGGTTTACACCATGTAGTGACTTACTTTAGCCTATAAACACAGACATAAACACACATTTTGACTTTCGGTTTTAGCTTAAATGTTAAAAAATGCTTTATACAGGCGGTTATACTAAATTATTTAAGAACGAAAATTTTGCAGTTCATTTTAAAAACCAAATAGATAAAAATTTAGGTGTGCTTACAAGCTTATAAAGATGTGGTGACGACCAAATACAATGTTTGCTTGTAACATTCTCCTATTGCAAACTATAGAAAAACACCTCAGATACCTGTTAGGACTTTAAATTTGGCTGTATGTTGCCTAAAGTCAGAGGCACTGTGGAGCTGAATTCCAACATGTATGTGACATTCTCCAGTCTTCAGAAACTAGACCATATAACTAGACCACACCTCCAATATGAAAATTGCCTTGAAGAGAAATGCAAAGGTAATAGACTGGCCAAGTATATCTACAGACCTTAACCCAACTGAGCACATGTGGAGCATCCTCAAGTAAAAGGTAGAGGAAGACCTAGACTAACATCCACCAGCTCCCTGATGTCCTCATAGGGGAGTAGAAAACACCATATCTGTAAGTATTCTGGCAGAGCAAGATGTCACATTTTTCTGTCAGTGCAAAATGGGTTGTGCGGGCATTTAACATTCCACCTTCAGCTCAAATTTGAATTGGTGGAGTAGCTTGGGAGGGGCATTGGGTGATGTATGGGTTTAGAGGCAGGGCAGGAGAGCTGAGCTACAGGAGCAGAACCGTGCCTCTGATAACAGTGAGATAATTGGACGATACCGGGGTGGTATTATTAAATGATTGATTTGCACCAAAGTACATGGACACATCATTCTCACCTATAGCACAGTTGAACATGTGAGGGCGCTGCAGAGGCGGAAATGACAGCAATAAAAGTGTTTTATTTATGCTTAGGAAAATTTTATAGAATTTTAAGCATGTCTGGTATGTTTCATTACTTCAGAGGAAAACATTTCAGCTAATAATAAAAAATATATGGTTTAGAGTTGACTTTAAAGAAAATCTTAATATTAATACACATTCCAAATAAAGATTTGTTGTATAGGATTGCCCCCCCCCCCCCCCCCCCCCTGACATGTTTAGGTACTGTAAAGCTACACTTAACAGTCACTGCCTATTTTGTTAATTTTCACCTGCTCAAATGAATAGAATTTCTTATGGTCAGTTTCAATTAATATGGGAACAACAAGAAATATATTTCTAGTGTTAGCCACTACACTTAATTTGAGTTTAATTTAACTGACAAAAAACAAGAATAAGCAGTGAAATAATGCTGAAAAATGAGCTTTATTCTCTATCTCACTGAGTCTAGTGTTTGCCCTCTACATTTTTCATCATCTCATCCACGTTTTTCATTGAAAACACTTTTTGGCGTGTACATTTTTTGGCGTGTACATGCGTCTGTTGGCTGAGGTGTCAGAGCTGAAGATCTAAGGGGGGGTTGCCATCACCTGTATCGGTGTGTGCATATCCTTATTCTCCCAGTGTTGGGAGCATTGCAAATAATAGGGTGAGTTAATTGATACAGTTAAATTGGGCGGAAATGGGGTAAAAAGCAAAAAAAAAAAAAAAAAGTAATCTTGAGTCTTTATTTTTGTATGATTTCAGATCTGTTAGTACTGATCCCAATTTATATTATATTATATTGTATTTGTTTGGGTTTTACTGATTTTAACCATTGTTCATTAATCTTGGCCCTGTTTATTTGTCTCCTATCTTTACTTATACTTTTACTTCTACATATTTTCGAAGAGTTTATTACTTTTACTCCAGTGCATTTCTATGTAATGTGCTGCCTCGTTACTCGTTACATTTATAGAAATGTTAGGAATCATTAAACCAACATTATCACTAAAGCCAGAGTGGTAGATGCTCTGCACTGTTACCGGGTTTGATGAAGCTGCTCATAACTGAGTGAATCAAGAGATCAAGCTAATCTTACAAGATGACAGCAGGCTTTTATTTTGTTTGGGGTTTTTGAGTGCTGGTTTTAATAACAGCAGGTTATTATTTGGTCAGGTTTTGAGTGCCGGTTTTAATAACAGTTGGTTTTTATTTTATCAGGGTTTTTAATGCTGATTTTAATAACAGCAGCCATTTATATTTTCAGGTTTTTTAGTGCTGTTTTAATAACAGAGGGCTTTTATTTTATACGTTTTTAGTGCTAGTTGTAATAACAGCGGGCTTTTATTTTGTCAGTTTTTAGGGCTGGTTTTAATAACAGCAGGCTTTTATTTTGTAAGTTTTTAGTGCTGGTTTTAATAACAGCAGGCTTTTATTATGTAAGTTTTTAGTGCTGGTTTTAATAACAGCGGGCTTTTATTTTGACAGTGTGCGGACGTGCTGCAGTGTTGAATAGCGAAGGCTGATGAAAGCAGGGGAACAGCGGCGCTGCTGTGAAGAACACTGTGTTCTCTGGTTTTATAAGATGATAAATACTTATTTTACACGCTGAATAATCAGTACAGCGGGCCGCTGAGGTAATATTTGTATTATATATTATTAATTATATTTATTTTATTAAAAAAGTGAAAGTGACCGAAGCTTGGCGAAAACAGAGGCTAGCTTAGCATAACACTTAACCTAGCTGTGTAATTTGATCTGTGTTTGTTTTGGTCAGAGTGATCAACACTAACTTTAATTTAATACCATGTATTAACAAAAACACACACCCAGTTATAGAATTACTTGTGTTTATTTGTGTAAACTAAGTACAGGGTTTTTCACAAAGGAAAATGTGTTATTTTTTAGAATCGTTACATACTTTTCACCTTTTTTAACGGCTGGTTTAATATGTGGTTTCATTATTTGTTGCTGTTTTTTCGTTTTTCTCCTCCACCAATATTACCAATATTACTCTCAGCAACACATGTTATATGTTAATTAATCCACAACACTTTTTACCGGAGCAAAATAACAGTCTGCACTAAAGCTAAAACACTTCCCCTCTCCTTTGGGCCTCTATCAATTGCAGATCTTTAGGCCGTTGCTTAAAGGAACCTACATTGGTCCTTAAAAATGTGTGTACTATTAAAAAAAGAATGATTTATAAAGGTTAGTTCTTACATAACTACTTAACAAAAAAAAAATGTAAAAAGAATGGTCAAAGACTCCTTCAACCTTACATACAGCTTTTATATTAAACCCCTCGTAGTTCATTAAACGAAGTGTAAATTAAATATTTAAAAAAATCACTGCCACGTTCTTTACAGGTTTCTGACGGAAGCAAACGATTTCCTTTATATGAGGGAATGAGACAAAAATATCAAACTACAAGACTAATCGAGGAAAATAATCCAATATCTTATATTTGTGGCCAAGAAATTAAGTTTTAGGTCAGATTCATGCATAAATATAGAAACTTCTAAATGGTTCACAAACTGTTGAGCACCATTGTATTTTTAATACAAAAAGGAAAATCAGAGGCACATTATATCTGCCCTGTATAATTTATTTTATTCCAGTATTAAATATAAGAAGGGTTGGATTATTAGTGTCTGATGAGCTTTCTTTGTTTTAATATTGCAGATATATATTATGTATATAGTATATTGTGGAGCCCCATTTTACTATATAGATTATTTATTTCTCCTATTTGTTTCTTTACAGGGGGCTGTATTTGAGGGCTGCAGCCTCGGACATGGCGAACGTGAGTTTGATTTTTACTCTACTTTCAGTTTTGTGATCAAAACACAGACTTAAAACTTTATGTAATCGTTAAAGCACTGCTATAAAATGACCCTACCTGGAATTAACACCTTATTGTGGCCAATACTAATGACATGAACTAAACATTCATTATTTTCATAACAGTTAATAAAATACATTAATACTAATTTAGGGTAGCTTTTGTGTGCAGGCAAGAACTATACAGTGTGTGTGTGTGTGTGTGTTAACAGTGTTTCCTGTGCTGTATTGCTCAGGTGCTCTGCAGAAGGGGCGTCCGGGCTGTAGCAGGGAGGGTTGTGTCCTGCAGAGCTTTCTCCACAGCCGGATCCTCCGGATCAGATGAGCCTTTTATAGCAGTTTCCTCTCAAGATTCAGGTACACTAAGAGGATGTACAGGCCATTACTACACCTCCCTTCTTCTTTCATTCATATAAATAAAAAATGGACCTTTCTTGTGCTTCAAATTTTATATTTAAAGGGTTTAATAAGTGTGTGTGTGTGTGTGTGTGTGTGTGTATTAGGCCCCAGAACTGTGTGGCCTGATGAGACCATGGGCCCATTCGGCCCTCAGGACAAACGCTTCCAGTTGCCGGGCAACGTGGGTTTTGATTGCCACCTCGGGGGAATGGGGGATCAGAGATTGGGTCTTAAGCACCGGGTCGTTCCTGACGTCCTCTCAGCTCCATCCAGCAGCGACCGACATGAGTTTATTCTAGCACAGTTTATTAATGAATATCAGGTGGGAGACAGTTTTGACATGTTTTCACCATTAAATTAATTAAATATCCTAACTGTATTATTTTTTTCTTTCATTATTATTTTTTTTTTAACAAAACAAAAACAAAACACATTAACCTCAGCAGTACTACTCTGGTCACACACATCTCTGCACAGCAAGTTTAGTAATAACAGCAGTTAGGGGTGGGAATCGTTTACTATCTCACGATTCGATTCGATTCCGATTTTGGGGGCCACGATTCGATTCAAAATCGATTTTTGATTCAAAACGATTTGAATTATAAAAATTTCTGCTTCTGGCTTATGAATCTTATTGAAAAAAAACCCTCCATAATATACACTGGTCCTGGAGCAGGTAATGTGTTACAAAAACAATAAAATGTGCAGGAATGTGGGTCCTCAGTGACAGAGGAATCACTGGGATATCACAATGACGTTAATGAACAATAAATAAATAATAAATAACACTGCTTTATTACCAGGCTACTAGCGGTGGTGTGTAGGTGACGCTGCTGGGCTGATGTGATGATAGCAGTGGAGCGCTAAAGTTCAGGAGCAGCTGCTGATTAACTAGTTAATTTAAGGTCGTTGTATTTCTTCAGAAAGGGGGCAGGAGGTGGAGAAATTAATTCATATGGTCCATTCCTTAATTCCTCTGTGATGAGGAGCTGAAATTAGCTCTGATTAGCTTATTGTATTTTTCCGTTCCGCCTTAAATGCTGCAGCCCGCTGCCACCTGTAGCGTTATTTAAGGTGGAACTGGAAAGTTAGCTAGTTAGCTAGCTAACAGTTACTGAAACTAACTACTAGCGATCTTTTTTATGCTTGTTATGAAGCATTCTGCCATAAAACATTGAAACTACACGTTAATCTAATGTAATATAGTGCTTGTTCTGCCATCTTACCGGTGATTCTCAAACACCTACGCTCTGTGTGGGTCTGGAAGATCTCCGTTTGAAAGGACAAGCGCTATCCCCAGGGTTGCCAGGTCCAACAAAAATACCCAGCCCAAAATCAGTCTAAAACCCGCCCCTCAGAATCGATTTTGGGACATTTTAAATCGATTCTGAATCGTAGTAAATGAGAATCAAGATTCTTATGTGAATCGATTTTTTGGCACACCTCTAACAGCAGTAGTTTTATTTATGAATGTACCTCAGCACTTCTTTTCAGGAAGAGCATGCCAAGTAGTGTTAAAAAAAATCATGTTAAAGTAAACACTATAATATTAGATTAGTCATTGTTCAGTATAAATGAGTCTGTCTTTTCACTTATTTGACTCAATGTCAGAATTATGTCTTTATAAATTTGGTTGCTAAATAATTAATGTATCCTAACTATTAAGTGACAATTACTGGTGACTAGAAATTTACTTTAAATTGTACCACAGTTACTTCTGACCCTGCAATGTGATTGGCTGAGAGGCGTTCTGTGAGTGCCCTTATCAGCCGGTAATGCACTGTAACCGAAGCTTTCCGTGTATTACTCCGCCACATACAGCAACGATGCAGTGTGTCCTTTTTAACTTAAAATCTTTCAATAAACAGCAATAATAATGGAACTGTGGTATAATCACAATAATACACTCGAGGTTTGTGCTATAATGTGTAATATTGGCACTGCTGTGCTGATGTACGTCTGCAGCACAGCAGTTATAGCACTTCCTCTTATGTATTATTGCTTAAATAATGTAAAAAAAAAAAAAATTAATTAATGACCACTGGCTATTTTATAAGAATCACCCACCTTCTGTCTGTTGATCTGACCCTGTTTGTTTGTTGTTTTTTCGCAGAGTAAAGAAGTTTCTCTGTGGCTTCAGAGAGTGAGTAAAGCAGAGCAGTATTTTCATCACTCTGATGTGGAGTGCTCGATGCACTCCTGCCCTCAGCTGCTAAAGCAAGAATTAGAATCCTTTTTCCCAACTCTGCCTGCTAGTGCCATTACTGTCGTCACTGTAGTGCAGAAACCGGCGACTGAAGCAGAAGAGCTGGACAGGGAACAGCTGCTAAATAAAGTGAGTGACCTTCTGAGATATTAAATAGGCCTTCATGATGAAGTAATAATTAAATTTAGTACACAATACTATAGACTGTCTGCTTAATTCACATGTAACAGGTTGTATTAAGTGTACACAGTTAGTATAGAATAAAACTACATTCAGTAAATGTGTGAATGTTCCTCCACAGTTTGTCAGCGGTGCTAAAGAGATCTGTTTCATGCTGTGGAGGGAGGGGTACTGGGCCGACTTCATAGATCCCTTATCTGGAAATGCTGTAAGTACTGATGAGAATTAAATCACTCAATGAGTATACTCTTACATCATACACCAAATGTTTATAGATAGTCCTTTTGCACCATAGAAAATGATGATCAATAAAAACATCTACCTTTTTCTCCCTCCATTAGTTTTTCGGAGCGAAGTTAAGCGACTCCATTCTGCAGCCAGAGCAGCAGCAGCGCGGTCATTCAGGCTTCCACATCGAGGACCTGGCTTCCTGCATGGTCATCCGGCACATCCTCAAGGACACGCCCACATTTGTGGGAACACTAATCACTAACGCACCTTCTAATAGTCGCATCATGACGCGACTCAAAGGACAGTCGGCTGACTCGGAAGAAACAGATTAGATTGAGACTTCTATGCACAATGTCTGAATATGACACTCTACTAATATTTTACTGTTTTTTTATGGCTTGAATTGTAGGGGATGCTGTGAATAAAACCCAAACAGGCCTGTTATTGAGATGATTGCTAATGTTAGTAGTGTAGTAAGTTATTATATAGGACCTGGCTCATGGACCTGGCTTGTAACTACCTCACTTGATCACTCACTCGCTCGCTCACTCACGTTCAGCAGGCGAAAGTCTCTAGACAAGGTGGTGCTACGTTTGGTGCTTTAAATCAGTGACACTGTGTGTCCTTTTATATTCGTATACTGATACTGGAACCTTGAGACTTTCTTTTGTTCAGTTCTTCATCCATCATAAATCAAAACGTTAGTGACAGCAGGTGATTTATTTTTAAATATTAAATAATAAAGATTTAAATATTTAAAGATCGACTCAGGTCGCATGGAAACTGTGAAATCCTAATAAATGTTATTTTAAAATCTAAATGTAATATTACCTGATTAAATTTGTGAACTAAAATTTAACTTAAGGTCATTTAAGGACCATTACAGATTATATTTTCTGTAGTAACTTATGACATGGTTAGGATGTATCATCAGATATTAAGGAAACATGCTGAGTTTAAGCACTGGCAGCTCTCATTAGCAGAGCTTGAGCCAGTATTTTCTTATTTGAACTTTGTGGTACAATACGGAAATCTGTGTGGGTTGTGGCCTGCAAATCTTCCCACTGTCTCATTTCCACAACTGAGTTGCCAGGAATAGAACAAAACAGCATGCAAACAGTGTGCAGCAGCCATGCAAACAGGCTAGCTGGTTATATTGGTAACACTTTACATTAAGTGTTGACTTACTAACATGAATTAATGCATTAGTTACAATGAATAAGACTTGAGGTAATACATTAACAAAGCTTAGGTAATGTTAATTAAACACAGAACAACACCATTAATGTGTTATTTTCACATGAAATGTAGATAAACTAATGTTAGAAGTGAAGCATTTGTTAAGATGAATAATAAATCATAATTAGTAAGCAACAAGCAACTGCGATACTTAATCTTCTTGTCATTTGCTTATGTACTGCAGTTATGCATACGGTAGTCAAATGATTCACTTGTAATGTGAAAGTAACATTAATTAATGCCGTTGTTCCGTGTTTAATTAACATTACCTAAGCATTGTTAATGTATTACGTCATGTCTTATTCATGGTAATTAATGCATTAATTCATGTTAGTTAGTCAACACTTAATGTAAAGTTTTACCGCTATGTTTTTGTTAAACGGGTAATCATTGAGCTTCAGTACAGTTTGCTAATCACTATAGATTATTTACCACCAACACAACTACTAGCTTAATAAGGACGCGCACTTATGTTCACTGCTACAGACTATGACTTGTCGTTACTGTGTATCAATCTGGCAACCTGTGTGAGTTTCACGTCTGGGGAAAAGCGAGTGGCGCAGGAAACGCTATCCAGTGTTTGGAAATTGGACTCCTGTATCTATTTCACACACTCACTTCTATTTATGACTATTTGTTCCTTTAAGTCTGAAAGACTAGAAATTGTCAAAAACACAAACAGCTATAAACTGAAAATTATTAATTGTTATTTAATAAAACCAAAATATAAAAACACACCAAGTGAAAAACAACAAGATTTTGACATTTTCAGTCATTTTGCTGATTGCATGATTTCAGTGACCTCACTATTGGAAGAACATCATCCAGGCTTTCTGCATCTGAAAACAACAGAATATCACATTAAGAATCTTCTGAAAGAAGTATATATAGTTGACAACCGAATTATTGAACACTTATCAAGCATAACATTAGGATATAACTGTGTTTCTATACCCATTATTCATTTTTCAGCTTTTTTTAATAGGTGTAGAAACAAGAAGGGGGGTCATAATGATAAGCTTGATCGGTATATATTCAAACTGATATGTCTATCTGCATGTCACTGCAGAACTGACCATAACTAGTAACCACCCCGTCTCCTCTATAAAACAACTGTTGCCCACCTAAGAGATCCAGCAGATCCAGAATCAGTGAGTGGAATGCAGGAAAGAATTCTTCATGATCCTTCAGCTTCATAATTATGCTGAATAAAAAAAACACAAAGTGCATTATTGTAATCACACAGGATACGTCAATCAGTTAAAATTACGTATAAACTACAGTACAGAGTGTAGTTTGTAGGCTGCAGCTGTACTTGTCTATGTCGTTGGTCCCGAGCAGATCATGCAGTTCTTGGTTGGATAAGGCAGCAGTAGAGGACACGACTCTGGCCACCATGTTGACCACCTCACTAGGGGGTGCTTTTCCATCTAACACACAAAAACCAACAATGAATTAGGACAGAAGCCCTAGCACTCAGACTATAAAATACACGGAAGGTAAGGTATAATCCAATATGATGCATCATGGATGCAAAGCATAATGCCATTCATTACATATAAATTCAATTTAAGTTTAGACAGCTAAAAATGGAACTTACCAAATGGTAAATTTATTGAAATTGTCCTGTGATATAGGGAATATTAAATAATGCAAACATTTTGAATTATTTAATAATCAAATGACAAATTGGTCGATTAAACATTGCCTGGTCATGTTAAGGAACAACAGAATAAAGTATATTTATACTAGTCATTTACTCATATGGTAATGTAGTTGATTAAACATTGACTGGTCATATAGATTAACTAAAGAATAAAAATAAAAATATAATGCAATTAAATAATATACAGCTCTGGAAACAATTAAGAGAGCACTTCAGTTTCTGAATCAGTTTCTCTGATTTTGCTATTTATAGATATATGTTTGAGTAAAATGAACATTGTTTTTTTGTATAAACTACCAACAACATCTAACAAAATTTCTCCCAAATCTCAAATAAAAATATTGTCATTTAGAGCATTTATTTGCAGAAAATGAGAAATGGCTGAAATAACAAAGAAAAGATGCAGAGCTTTCAGACCTCAAATAATGCAAAGAAAACAAGTTCATATTTATAAAGTTTTAAGAGTTCAGAAATCAATATTTGGTGAAATAACCCTGTTTTTTAATGCATCTTGGCATGTTTTCCTCCACCAGTCTTACATGCTGATTTTGGATAACTTTATGCCACTCCTGGTGCAGAAATTCAAGCAGTTCAGTTTGGTTTGATTGGAGTGATCGTCTATCCTCATCTTGATTATATTCCAGAGGTTTTCAATTTGGTAAAATCAAAGAAACTCATCATCATTAAGTGGTCATGATTCAACATTGTCAGATCATGTTGGAAAACTGAAGAATGCTAAAAATCTAAATTAGACGGTTAATCAAATGGTAAATTAGCCAATTAAACATGGTCTGGTCATGTAGAGGAACTGAAAAATGTATAATATTTGAATTAGTCAATTTATCAAATGATAAATTACTCGATAAATCATTAACCATAGAAAGAAACTATAGAACGTAGAAAAGTTCCATTTCTTGATTCATCTAATCTAAAGTTAACAGATTAATAAATATCTGATCATTAGAAATGTTTCTTTTGGAAAACAGTAGTTACAGGTGGATTCTCTGTGCTTTTCTGCCAGAATTAGTTCTTTATAACTGTAACTAAATGACACACCTGTCCCTGCTGTGCTGTCTGCTCATGCCCTGAGTCGACAACCTTCATAAAGGAGAATAATTTCACACTGGCGGCTCTACTAATCCAGCCCAAATATCCAGGGCTAGAGTCCAGTCCTGTACTGAATTAAACTCTCACTGGGAATTCTTACAGGAATCTTCTTTTCGTTCAGATCAATGTTTAATCTGGGTCTGGAAATCCAGGCCTAAAGCTGTTTATCCCCTGAGCTGTGTTATTATTAATACTGTGTCACACACCCATATCCAGAATGTCCCTCAGGTTCCTCATGGCGTTGTTCATCTCTCCCAGCTTGGTGTACACCTCATTCATGCGGGGGTAAACACCGCTCAGGCTGGGGGCATCAAAAAGCTTCTGAAAATGAGACACCATGGACTCCAAAGTGTGTTTGGTGGGGCTGCGCAGGATCTGCAGAAACACGATTGAACTTTTAATGTTTCAAAATGTTATTATTTTTGTCAGTTTGTATAGAAATATGGTTTTTTTTGTGGGAGACTGCATTCAAATACTGAAACATCCTCTAGTCACACTTATTTAGCTACCTCAGCAGTGCAACTTTAGTCATAAATGTACCTCAACAGTGATACTTTAGTCATAAATGTACCTCAGCTGTGCTACTTTAGTCATAAATGTACCTTGTATTTTTCAGCTGAAAAACAGCAGTTTATGTAAGGCTAGTACACTCATACAGAGCATGATAAGTAATGCTGAACTATTTCATGTATGTGAGCCATAGACTGTATATAGCTGGACAGAGCATCGTCTCTCAAAAGTGTAGCCCCCACAGGTCGGGCGCCCCCTGCTGTTCGGTTGCAGAAAGCTGTGTAACCCCACCCATCCCCATAGGTTTCAATGGCAAAACAGACAACTTTCAATCACGTTTTTTTCCAATATACTGTAATTCTTCCATCTTTATTTAAATGCAGCAGCTAGTGTAACCTCTGCTTATACTGTCAATTTTTATATCCCCACAGAATTAATTTTTTAATGTTATTCAGCTCTATTCAAAAAGGTGTGGTTATTGTAAAAGGGCTGGGTTACACCTAGCCAGGGCGGGACCATAGACTGTGTAAAGCTCTGTGGAGGCAGCCCTCAGGGGCGGGGTTATTTAAATAAGTAGGCTGTCTCTCCACAGTCTTTTCCCCTTCTCTGGTCTCTACTGCACAGACTTTCAGGATCGCCAACATGGAGGAAGATTTTGGCTTAATTTTCATTAAATGAATGGGAACAGCGACACGGCGTCCATCTTTTTTTACAGTCTCTGATGCGAGCAGAGGGTCAAAAAATGACTTAAAGAAGGTGAAAGAAGGTGCTGTGGTCAGGTGAGACCTTTTGGTTTAAATGCAAAGCACTATGTGTGGCAGAAATCAAACACTGCTCATCAGCATGAATACAACATCTCCACTGTGAAACATGGTGGTGGCAGAATCATGCTGTGGGGAGGTTAAATCTGGTATAAGCTGGTAGACATACCCAAAAAAACTAATTGCAGCAAAAGTGGCTCTACTAAGTATTAATATTTGGGGATGAATAATTTTGCATGTCACACTTTTCAAAGTTGTATTTGATTAAAACCTTATAAAAAGAACAAGGTTTTACTTTACAATTATGTGCTACTTTGTGTTAGTCTATCATGTAAAATCTCAATAAAATACATTTAAGTTTGTTGTTGTAAGGTAGGAAAATGTGAAAAAGTTCAAGGGGTTTAAACACTTTTGCAACCCACTGTAATGCACTGCAATATGTGGTGTTTCGCCATATTGTTTGTAAGCTTTAATGCTATTGGATTCACACCTTGTCATCAGGACACGTTTCGTCCAGCACCATCTCCACCATCAGCATCACATCCTCAACTTTCACAGTGTCGGACCGGGTACCTACTCGATCTTCTGGCTGCCATGGCAACAACCTCTTCACCAGTTTGGCAACAGAACGGTGAAGATCCTGTAAAACAAAACTCAATATTAGCAAAATAAAGGTTTATAAAATTAAGGAGATTTCACAGAAAATACTTTCATTTAAAAATAAATGAATAGAAATATTTGCTTCTCACTGGCAGGAAACTGAGCTGCTGACTCCAGAATTCCAGTGTGGGGACGATGAGCTCCAGCTGCCCCTGTTGGCTGTGGTCTCTGAGGCCATGCCCATCTGCAGGTTGCCTCAGCAATCCGAGTGGAGCCCTCGGATTGGTCAGGACTGCTGCCATATCATTTATGATCTGTATATTTAAACAGTCAAAAGTTAACTACTGTTCACAAACTACTACTGTAACTTTAGCTTAACATTAAAGGCCTCCTTCCACTAAAATTCACTTTTTCTTGTTCTCTGTGAATAGGTCTCTCTGAGTTGTATATGCATGCTGCATATTAGTGCTGGGCGGTATGGCCAAAAATCCATATCACAGTATTTTTTTCAAGATTCTGACAGTTTCACAGTATTTTTATCATATATATATTGTATTATTTTTGCATGACTAGGCTTTAATATAGGTTTGTGAATTACTGTTCTGTTAGAAGTACATATAATATCAAATACTAAGACTTTACATTAAGGCTTTGATTAGTTTTGGGTTTACTTTGTCCCACACAATTACGCAATATATAAAGAAATCAGACTTTATTATCAGAAAAAGAAAAAGCTTAAGAATGTAAACAATATATATTAAAAATAGATACGCTAACAAATTAAACACGGCCTCCTTTACAAAATTAAATATTTTAATAATTAGTTCCATAAACACTATAAACAAAGCTGAAATACTCAATCCTTAAGTATTCAAAGAGATATTTCTCAAAAGTTCTATTGCACAAGTTAGATACAAATTTAATATAAATTTACTATGTTATTCCTGAAGCCATAAGAGGATTACAGCTACAATTTCCTTCTTTCTCCAGTTCACAAATACATTCAAATCATCCTTCAGGCTACAGTATTAATAAATTTAAAAGGGCTGTAGTTACTGCTGTATTTTAATGAGATAAAAACGCTTGTAGAGTGTTGATTTCTCTGCAGGATGGAGCTAAAGCAGAGTTTGACTCTCTTCTTTAATGGTTCTGTTCCGCACAGCTAGTTAATGTTAGCTATCTTGTGTAAGTAACTATATTGCTACTTACCAGCTTACTCAATTTTATATATATATATATATATATAATATATATATAAACTACGTTAGGTGAAGTTTAAGGGTTAACGTTATCTATTTATCTTAATAACTAAGCCTGTATCTCTAAAAACATTTTGTCCTTTAAGTTTTAGAGCTGTAAATTTGACTGTGGGGGAGGAAGGGCAGGTAGCATTCTCTGCTGCAGTGCTGTTAACCAATCAGAGGCGATATGTTTGCATGTATGAATATTTATGAGCAAGAGCCGAAATCCTGTCTTTTTTCAGAGATTCAGTGAAATAAGGCAGGGCTATACAGAAACAAAAACGGCTCACATGGCATTTATTCATACTAAAGACCACAACTAGACATTTTGAAAAAATATATATATATAAACGATGGAATGAGACCTTTAAATTACATTTTGGCAAAAACTAAGATACGTCAGTGTCTGAGGTTTGCTTCTTCACTTCTGTGCTGGAGATAAGACACTAATGCAGCTATCACATGACGAAAGTCTATGTACACCAGTTAGCATGGTGCTAACTGCACGTCTAAATCATCATACGCTCTCTTTAAAATGTGTGGATGGCACAGTGTTGAGTACATTCACCTTCTCTAGCTTGATGGCAGAGTCCGCCTCTTTGCAGCGAGTTTTGACTGCAGACACAACGTGACAAACGTCCTGAACCTTCAGCTCCGAGCAAATCTCCTGAACACAGAATGAACACCGTGGATATTGAGTGATTACATACGATTAATGGACAAAGCATGAACATGGACATTTACTCATTTAACTAATATACACTACCCCCAAGTTTCAGAACACCCATAATGTTCTGTTGTCCAGTAGCAGTGTTGTATGTTCCAGACAATCTGCTTTTTATTCTTTCATTTAAATGTGCCATTTCCATGTGGGTCAGCCAGACCAGATTTTTCCTGTAGCAGTTTTTTCTCCAGTTTCCAAGAGTCTTTTAAAGGTGTAGGAAACAGTACTCACTGCTCTCTGCCTTCATCTCTAATTTCTTCCAAAGAGTTCTACTTTTTATAGTTACAGAATTGTCTGTGTTTCTTTGTCTACTTATTTTTCTTATATCTTTTTTTTTGTTCTAGTTATTATGATGAAAGAGTGAATGTGCTGTGTGTAAGGGTGTAAATGCTGCAGTAGAGTGCACTTTACTATGCTTTACTATAGATAAAGACTTTGGAAATTAACATTTTTAAATCCATTTCAGTTTATTTCTATTGTAACTTACCAGCTATAATAAGTTAACAAATTAATTGTTTAATAAAATCACCCCCTGTTTTTAAAACAATATATGATATTCTGCATTTTTGTAATATACTATTTTTTTGCAATAATAAAATTACTTTATTTTCAGTTTATTTTTTTTCCTGCAAACTTCTGTACACTGGATATTGTACTATATACAGTTATTGACTGAACCTAAAAAGCTTAAATGGAAAAAAAAATATAGAGAAAAAAATAGGGGTGTTCTTTAACCTTTGCCCAATAATGTACATGAAATATACATGGTCATTTATAAGCAATAAACATAAAATGGACATTGAATAGGCATTTACTATTAAGGACAGGGAGTTTCATGGACATTAAACATGAATGAATATGAATAGGATATAATCGTTTATCGGTTATTGACACGAAATGGATATTTATCATTAATAGTCATAGAACAGATCTGAACATTTATAAGGATTGGGCACACAATAGATGGACATGGAATTTTTGATATTATGTAATATTGTAAGTTGGTCATTCAAAGTAATTTGATACTAGTTTATCGAATATGTTGAGTTAAAGAAAACAAGCAGTGTTTGATTGTGCCATCACAGACCTTGAGGTATCTCTGGTTCTGTATGTTCTGCTGATTCTCAGTGCTGGAAGATCCTATGGGTTCCTCTGTTCCCAGTGTCTGTGCTGGCCTGAGAAATAAAAATACAAACAAAACAACAACTCTAGCTCTGAAAGAGTTCAAAGTATTATTGATTTTACTTTAAAATCAACCAAAACAACAGAAAATGAATGAATTTTGTTTTAAATAATCAAATATCAGCACAATCAGCTACCATACCAGATATTACTCTGCTGGATGATCTTATCCATCTGTCTCAGCTGCTGTTTGCAGGACTTCAGCTCCTTTACTGTGGGTCTAAATCAAGAAGACCACAGAAAGAACAAAATCCTAATTATCAATATTTAAAACCAACATTAATTGTTTTTATTCACCAGCTCCTTAGAGTTCATTTTACAACCAAAGCTCTAAAGTGATGGTTACCCAAGGCCATGCCATACTGTTCTGTGCCGATGAGATCTCTTTAGCCCTGTTATAGTTAATTTTTCTATTTCTTGTTAGCATTGTGGCTACTGGGCTAAATCAACATCGCTATGCATTACCATGTTGCCAGCAAGGATCATCCCACATTGCTAACGCAGTGTTAGCATACCAGTTATAGCCCTAGTTCCAGGTCATTAGAAGCACATGCGGTATTACCACTGATTAGCTAGCCAAAAGGCAGATCCCTGAGTCTATAAATCCTCTTACTGAATGGTTCTGTGGCCCCAATCTGTGGCCCAGTGTGTAAACTACAATGACTGAGTAAATAAATGAAGAACCTGGAATCTAGATCCTTTTTGAGCCTCTGGATTTCATTCTTCAGGTCTTCACGCTGAGCCTTGGTCTTCCTCAGTTGCTCCTGGTAAGACTGAGACCAAGACCAAAGTAGATATACCTCAGAAACATCAAACAGCTCTTACTGTATGTTAAAGGTTTTTGTTTCAGTTTATAGAACAACCATATTTTTACTCACAATTAAATTTAGAAAGTGATAAAATCATATGGATTAATTATAGACACTACTAAGCAAATGCATGTATATGACTGGAAACCTTAAGCAGGGCTTTGTAGTTGGAGGAGGCCAGAGCTGAAATGTCTGTGCCGGATTTGTCTGTCGTCTGCGAGTCCGAAGATTCATTCCCACACAAGCTGTTCCTCTGGCCACTCCTTCAGGACAAGATAATAGAGATTAGAGAGGTACAGGGTTTCCTCTCAATTTTACGCTCTACTTAGTTAACTGACTGTTTTCTATATTAAAGATACGAGCTGTACAGGGCTAGGATAGTAATGTTAGCTGAGGTAATTTAGGCTTAGCATTAAAGACTGGCTGCATTTCTCTGTGTACATTTCACTCACATGTGATCTATTGTGGCTTTCTGTCTCTCCATATGGCTTAATTTAATGTAGTAGCAGATTCGTAACAGTGTTAAGAGTCAAGAAGCTCCTGTGTGCTCTGACACACAGTCCTGGTGTCTCTACCTGTCGTTTCAAATTAAAAGCCCATTCAGTTTTGTAACATTGAGGTGGTCTAAAACATTTTAATGATGCCTGGAAAGAAAATAAAAACAGTAAAGACATACTTACTTTAATTTATCTCTTAACTGCTGCATTTGAGATTCATAAACACCAATCACATCCAGGATCCTTTAGAAGAAACAACAGCCTAGTAAAGCCAAGCTCACAAATAACAGTAAACCTTATTAATTAAGCATTTTAAAATATATTCTGTATATAATATATAAGTGCTTTAGACAACACCGAAAGTTTAGAAAGGAAATCAAGAAATAAAAATAATTAAATACTAAATATGTCAGATATTGTTAATGAACAATGTTAAGATTAACCAGGAAAGAGCGATCCCTTTAAAATGTTAAACTGTTAGAGTACAACGTGTTGCTATGGCATTTTAGGTGGTTGTTTTAATGCAAGTGGTCACAAGGTGTTTGTTACACTATTGATATCCTTTTTGCAGTTTCTATGGTGTTGCCAATTGGTTACAAGGTGGTTTATATCACATTGCTAGATGGTTGCTAACCCGACCTGCACCTCTTCAAAAATGCAAGTAGGCTTCATGCAAAACAGACATCCTCAGCTGTCTGCCGAACCTCGCATTCGCTCCCACACATTCCTGCCTTTACAGTTTAAACTGCAGCCCAAAGGTATAAACGGGCTCTGCTGCGCAGTGCAGGTTGGCAGGGCACGTGCGGGCTACGGCGCAGGTTCAACACAGAGGTATACACTGGCCTTAAGAGCAATACTGTTGCCATATGGTTACAAAGTGGTTGCTATGGTCTTGCTAAGCGGTTGTTAAGGGTTTGCTATGGTTTTGCTAAGTTCCTGTTATGGTTTTCTTGCTATAGTATCCCACGTGGAAATCACTCAAATAAGAAGGTCAGGGGGTTCCTCCAGGACCAGGGTTGGGAAGCAGTGCTTGAGGAAACACAGCTTTCAGCTGTATATGTGTGTGTGTGTTTATGTGTGTGTACAGACTCACAGCTGGTCACTTGGGTTGTGTGTCCGGTTGGAGCGCTTCAGAATCTGCTGGAAGGCCTGATTCTGACGAGCGACCCGTCTCTCCTCCTCCTTCACTGCGTAGTACAGCTTCTCCTGCAGGTCAGATACCAGCTCCTTCTGCTCACTTAGCTGCTGCTGCAGGGTCTGACAGCGCTTCTGTACACACACAAAACAAGAAAACATATGTAGTGAGAATATGGTGGGGTTGATACTGAAAAGCAGCTTGTGCTTTTTACAGAAATACATGTTGAAAAGGAAAAGAGGCCTTGTAGCCATGGCTTTTCCAGTGCCAGTGTCTGCATCAAGCTCAAAAAGCAGAAGCCAGGAGGATGCACACTATAAATGGGAATGCTTGCTATCTCTTCATTCACTACTACCATCACAGTGGACTATCTCAACTTAGCCCTCTTGACCTTAACACACATCAAAACATCACAAACTGCTGTCTGTTATGGGTGATGGGATCTTACTGCACACCATCATTATGGACAAAAGGAGCAGGTTTAGTGGCAGGTTGCTGTCACAGAGCTGCTCTTACAGACAGACTGAGGAGATCCTTTGTTCCGTGAGCCAACAAGCTCACAACTGACACTTTATTGTACATCCTGAACTTCTGGACACTCTAGACACTTTACGAAATACCTATATATGCACATGTTTATTAAGTTTTCCCATTATCTGCTAATACCTGTCTTTATCTGATTCTAATGCATATATATTTTTTACACAGATTTTATATTTATCATATATAGGCATATTTCATTGTGACAGTGTATATTTGTTTTAGATTTGTTATTTGTTATTAGATTTTTTTCATCTTTATATGATTTTCATGTATATAAGATTTTTCCTATAGCTTAAGGTATTATTTACAGTGAATATAGTATAATGTATAGTATTTGTTAATAATTGTCATTTTAATTCATTTATGTCTTATGGCAATAAGTGAGATATTAATCTATAGTTGATGGTACCATCTATAGATAATGACTGTTCTGTTTTTGTCACAAGTCTCCTGTAAAAGGAAAATTGTCATGTTCCCAGTTAACAACTTTTGGCTCATAGAACATTTTCTTTACAGTTAAAGCAGCACTAGGTAGGATTTTGTGGATTTTTGATCTTTTTAAAGAATTAAAATTACAGCTGCATTGAGGTGTAATAGGAGGAATAGCGGTGCTCTCGTGTCTGAGCTCAAACCAGACTTTCCGAGGCGGCCGCGACCAACGCTCGCGAGAACTGCGACCTGCTTTCCGACCTTTAGTTCTAACAGTTCTACAAGGACTACTGGTTAATTCTTTACAAACTAACATACAGACTCTCTGGCAGAAGCTGGAAAGAGACCGAACATGTCTGTGAAAGCCAGAAAACGAGAAAGAGAAACTAATCCGCCTAAAACATTTATTACACTCTACAACTGTAGGGGGAGCCTATGAGCACAAAATCTCAATCCTACCTAGTGGAGCTTTAACATAGTTAGATTAGTTCAATCAGTTCAAAGTTTCTTTGAATGTTTTTATTTAACATTATTGTCACTTGTGTCAATGTTTTAATTTTTATTTTTGGGAATGTTACACTTAATGCTTGGATAGCGTTAGCATTTATCTAGCTGGGAATTTTATGTGAGAAACATTCTAATAACGTTGTGATACAACAAATATTTCTGTAACATTACAGGTTAAATTTCCAGGAACCTTTTTAAAATGGTGCCAAATGGTGCAGTTCTTATAACCCTTCTCTGTTAGCTGGGTATAATTCTCATGCAAAATATCCAAAGTATAAACATGTTTGTTAAACAATATCTCAGCATTTATGCTCCATTAAACAATATAAAATCCAAAATGCTCAATAAATACTTTCTTTGGTACCTCTCTATGGTAATAGATGCAGTCTATTGCTAACTGTTAGAAACTACAAACTACAGCTACAGTACCTCCTCCACTCTCTTGTCCTGCTGCAGCTGCTGGAGGCTGCTGTGCTGCTGGGCAGCTTTGCTGACGAAGGAATCTTCCAGGCCCTGCACTTTAACCTTCACGCTGGCCAAGACGCCCTCCAGCTCCTCCGCCCTCTGAGACTGCCGCGCTGCCCGCACCTGCTGCTGCTCCACCTCCTCCCTGCAACAGAGAGTCAGTCAGGTTAGCATCAGAGCTACAGAAGCACTGCAACGCAGTTAGGTTACACGTGGTGTTGGAATCTAAGTTTCTTGGAGAATATACTTTCTACAGAAGGATTTTTAGGCCAAATCCCATTTTACCCCTTGGCCCTACATCAAACCCCTAGCCCTTATGTCTAGGGATGATTTTTTAGCGGAAGAATGTTCCAATTCTGATAAGGGTAAGTGTTAGAGCTAAATGACCCTTCAAACAAAGATTTTCAGAGGCACACACAAAAGAGAGGGCTATGAAAATCACTGCCAAGATGGTGCCACACGTGACCAAAGAAATGCACAAATTTGAGTACACAATTTAGGCATTTTAAAAATGAGGATAAACACTATATTGGATGGAGCTTCATCATTCCAGAGAATACTTATCAGAGAATACCCTTCAAACCCACACCTGGCATGTGGCAACAGGTTCATGTTTATCTGATCCAGGGTCCTATAGTATTTCTCTACAGGGACTAAACAAGCTGTGTGTCAGCAACTGGTGCAAGCTACAAATGCTGAATGCAGCATTTGTTAGAAGGGGTGTCCACACGCATAAATCTGTTTAAAAATGCCTCAGTGGACCACATTTTTGACACTAACATGAATTCAATTCCTGCTAGAGCAGTTCTGCTTCAGTAAGCAGGGAGAACTTTGTGCACCTACATCAGAATCCCACCCCCCCAGCACCAATACCATCCTACCATCTCAGCATACAGGAGATCAGATAACAGCAGGTGGTCAGCACATGCACCAGTCCAGAGGTCTACATTATTAAGTAAGTGGATATCAGACCGAACCTGTAGAGGGGTCTGTCCGATCCCCAGGGAAAGATCAGCACTGTTAAATAATTCACTTCAATGAAATTCATCTAAATTTAAATATTTATGATGAAAGATGTCCAGACACGCACTGGACAAAATGCTAGAGTGCAATATTCGGACAGTCCGTTTGATAGGTCACAGAGAAGCATATTGATGATGGTATTATTACCATAGAAAAGCACTGCACCTTCAGAGTGACTCATTTTGATGGCAAGTGAGAATACAGGTCAGTAAGGTCACCATATCTAAAGCTGAGTATGGGATAGAGGGAATTCTCTGGAGTGATGATGACATGCCACCCTAAACCTCTGGAACGAGTTGGAGCGGCAGAACAAACTGATCATCCAGAAAGCCCAGCAGCGCCTCTACTTCCTGCGGAGACTGAGGAAAGCACATCTCCCACCCCCCATCCTCACCATGTTCTACAGAGGCACTGTAGAAAGCATCCTGAGCACCTGCATTACCGTCTGGTTTGGGAATTGCAACACCTCAGACCGCAAGACCCTACAGCGGATAGTGCGGACAGCTGAGAAAATCATCGGAGTCTCTCTTCCCTCCATCACTGAGATCTACACCACACGCTGCATCCGCAAAGCCACCAGCATTGTGGATGACCCCACCCATCCCTCACACGGACTCTTCGCTCTGATGCCGTCCGGCAGAAGATACAGGAGCATCCGAGCCTCCACTACTAGACTCTGCAACAGCTTCATCCACCAGGCAGTCAGACTTCTCAACGCACAGAGACAGAACTGAACCCCCACCCCACCCACCACTCACCCAACACACTCGCACAAAACTAAACTGTACACCCCCCCCTTTACACAAAACTAAACTGTACACCCCCCCCCTTTACACTCACAAAGAACTGAACTTCACCCACACACACATCCAGTCAGCACACAGAGGCTGACATGACTTTATTTGCTGCACTCTTAAAAACTACAAACTGTACCTCAGTAACTGCTGTGATTATATATGTTCTATATGTTACAGTATGTCACACATCTCTGCACCTTATCCCCACTATACACTTTATTATACCGTATCGGTACTGCACTGTCCTGTCTTTAAATTGTCTCGTCTTTTGTATTTATTGTTATTTAGTGTTATAATTTTATAATTTTACGTTGCACTGTCGTCACTCCTGCATTTTATGTTGTCTATTGCTTGTTGTTCTATGTTGCACCATGGTTCCGGAGGAACGTAATTTCATCACACTGTGTACCTGTACTCAGATGTAATGACAATAAAAGCCTCTTGACTTGACTTGACTTGATCAGTAACTGACCTGACTGATACTGCTGCTCTCATGTGGCTGAATGCAATCTAATACTCTACACAGCAATGTTCCAAATTCTGGCGTAAAGCCCTTTCAGAAGAGAAGAGGTGGTTACTGCATTACAGGAGGACCAATTCCCACTTAATAGCTGAAGAGGCACTAAATATTTAGAAACTAAATAAATGAAAAGACAGAATAATTTAAATTATACAGAATAATTTATTTAATAATTTATTTTAAGTCAAATTGTAGTGTTTCCCCTGAGGAGGCATGAGCTAGTCTTCATCCTCCTGGTGTGTTGGGGCATTACTAGTGATTGGGGGGGTCCTAATGAGTGGGTTGGGTAATTGGCTGTGTAAATAGGAGAGAAATGGTGGAAAATATATATAATATATAAATAAAATAAATTAAAAAAAAAAAGATAAATAAAAAAAAGATTAAAAAAGAAAAGCACTCTCAAGGTTTTGTGTGACCAGAACAGTACGGCTGGAATAAATTAATCTTTAGAATAAAATAATAAAATAAATGTTTTAATGCCATGATATAAGAAATATAATGCAACAGTAGAAAAAAGCGGTAATTTTACTAAATCCAGTGTAAGGCCATGTTTAGTATTTAGCATTTAGCCAGTTGTTTACTTTAGTTCAGTTTCATTTATATATAAAAAATAAATTAATAAAAATTAATGCATCACTACTAATAGTCCTGATTTCAGAAAATAAAAACATGGTTTGGGTAAATAATACTGTAGAACATGTCTTACTTCAGCTGGCTGTTGGACTGAATGAGCTCCTGGATGAGGGCCTGCCTCCTCTCAGAATCTGTCAACATTGTCTTCAGCATGTTCCGCATTTCAGCTGATGATGTTCTCTCCAGCAGAACCAGGTCTAAAGAGCACAAACAATACAGCTTAGATCTGATTAAATAGAAAACTTATCAATACAAACACGGATACAAACAGTCATAGTGTAATGTTGTGCCCAAAACAAACTAAAACTAAATCAGTGTGTCTTAAACCTGGTTTACACAGCAGATCTTTCAATCTGGTCTTTTTTGTTGAATGTGACACAGATATTTGATCTATGTGGCAGTGTGAAATCCAAAGAACACACTGAGTCTAATATTTGATTTGGGCCACTTTAGGTAGATCAGATTTTTGATGCAACACTTTATATGATGTTTAAGTTTCACATTAGCCGCATTACAGGAGCTATTAAGGAGTTTCAGTAGATGAAACCTGGACTTCCATTCAGATTGCAGTTATGGAATCCTGTGATGTTTCATTAGAAACACTGAGTGGTTGTGACACAATCTATGAATTACGTTTAAAAGAAGACTTCACCCCATCTATAGGGCTATTATCTTTTATGAGGTCATTATTCAGCAACTGAACCCCTGTCTCACTGCTGTTGTCCATTTTCCCCTTCTCCTTACTGCCATTTTTTTCCATAAATGACGTAAAAGTCACATACATTCCTGTCTGTCTATTTAGACTGAGTTGCTTTGCTACAAATTAGACAGGTATCAGATTTCAATACCACAATGGAAAATTACCCAAATCGGAACTGAAACTGTCAGTTTTTTGCCTTTTATACTGCCAAACTAAGAACACATCTTTAGCTCTATCCAAGCGGGATTTATTTCTCAGGGGGTCTTGGGGTAATTTGCTCTTTTATAGGGGGGTCCTCTGTGATTTTATTTCTGTTCAGAACGACCATATACGTGTTTTTCTCAGACGTCCTGAGAAAATGACAAGTTAAATTACCTACTTCTTCGGTGAACTCCGTGTTCCTCCGATAATTTTAGTCATGTTCAGACAGACATCTCTGAGTTTCATCTCCTCGCGTCCACTACCATGCATCGTAATTACACTTTGGGCGCATGTTTCCACGGAGATCCACGTAAACACAACAACGAGTAGAAGTGGAGGAGCTACTGAACGCAATGTCATGTGACCGAGAAAACCATAAAACTCACTGAGAAGAGTAGAAGTGTGAAATATTTTTCACAGACAGCCACCTGAGAAACTAATCCTGTCCAAATAGGGCTTATGTCACATACAAGGGAAAAAATCAATTTGGGTCACTTTTATATGCTATTTGTCCACAGCCATAAGTGGTACTAAAATTCGAAATATTTCCTATTTCTAGCAATGCAAGTGAGCCTCAACAGCCAGATCAGAATTAATTTACACCAAGGAGAAGGAAAAAATGTGCGTCAGATATTTATGAAAGGCTAACAAACACCCCTGCACCTCTGTAAGAACTTGTCAATTAACTGATTAGTTGAAACAGGTGTGTTAAGAGAAGAAAAAGCAATAAATGTGCAGAGCAGGGTGAGCCTAGCATCTCTCATAACTAACTAAAGAAGCACACAACACATATCAAATATGTCATTATACCAATAATGGCTGTTTGACAGATTCTGAAGTGAACTACTCCTTTAAAAACTAGACTTAGAATACCTGCCAGGTTCTTGTTCTCTGTTGGATCCGCAAAGCGAACAGGTTTGAAACCATGATGTTGCAGCATCCGATTAACAGCGTCCCAATCCGTCTGCTCCTGCTGCAAATTAAAATCAAACACCTCAATCATTACACAGTTTCTTACCAACACTGCTGAGATTCAGAATGGAAAGATTTGTGCAGAGCATCAGTAGCTACCTGAAACTGACTGTAGTTCCACAGAAAGACATACGTCTTATCTCTAGCATGAAGCCGAACAGTCAGAGCTGTCCTGTCCATCTCTTCTCTACACCTTCACTCAACTGACCTAAAAACTACTGCTTTTGACTGCTTTTATGGAAAATACAGAACACAGTATACAGGTGACTGCTCTCTTCTGCTAGGTGCCCAAGCCGAGTTCCTCTGCTCCTCTGGGGACCAGGCTGGTGTACAGCCCTTCATTTAAAGGGAGGCTGGTGCAGATCGGATTACAACACATGGCTGCTCAGTGAATGGGTAGAAAAGATGCAGCTCACCTTTTCCATCATAGTGTCCTCTTCCTCTCTGAGGGGATCTCTTCTGTTGCACAGGTTAGAAGATTTGACCACCCTTATAACATCCTCTCACCTTTTTGGAGTGGGAGAGTTTCTGAAAAAATACATCTTAGAATCAGTGAAGTAGTAAACTCTCAGAAAAATCAAGAAACTACACAGCAGCAAAGAAAGTTCATTTATACAGCACTTTCATTCAACGGTCATTCAAAGTGCTTTACAAATTAGACAATTCAAAGAGAGTCACATAAACATGCAAAAGAATGACATAAAAAATAAAAATGGAAATAAAAATAAAATAAAAATGAGAACAATAATAAAACATGATTAAAACAATACATTTAAAAGAAGGAAAATTAACGAAATTAATTAGAATAAAAGTGCTGTTACAGCTAGAAAAAGACATTTCTAACAGAATTAAATTTTAATGTTTGACAAAGTTAGTTTAAGATTGACAAACCTTAACCCTACACCTGTCTTCTGATTGTTCTATGAAATGTTAATTAAATGACTAATGACTAATTTGCCTTATAATGTAATGCATATATGCATTTATCCACTAAAATAGATTTTAAAAATACATTTTATGCCCAACATTGCTCTTACAAAAACTAGATAATTTGACCATAATTAGCCCAGACCTATCAACACTGTACTGGCCTCCAGTCAAATTCTGCATAGACTATAAAATTCTCCTGTTTACGTTTAAAGCCCTGAGTATTTGCAAGCCCTCATCTCTTATTATGAACAGTCACAACAACATAAATCACAGGGAGCTGGTTTCCTAGAAGTTTCCAAAAACCCTTTTATAAACCTCAACAACTCTGGAATAACCTTCCAGAAAATGTTCAGGGCTCAGATAGTCTCATTCTCGGAAGTCTAGTTCAAAAACGTACTTGTTTAGTTTAGCTTTTGGTAATTAATGTTCCCCTTAGATAAGGCTGCAGATCCAGGGGTTCATGGACAGAGGGAATTGTGGTAAACTGAGATGCTGGTGCTGTTGTTCTCCCACTGAACGTGGTCACTCAGGTTTGTGGACGGTGGAGTGGGTGGTTGCCGGTGTTTCAGGGTGCCTCTGTGTCTATGTTACCTTCTGGCTCTCTCCCTGTCATATAGTTTGCTCTCCATAAATCCAGTCAAAATTCATTTTGACTTCCTACCTTCTTTCAAGTTATTGACTGCCAACCTGTCCAGACTGACACTAATGGATGTTTGACCCTCAGGTCGACCCTTAGGTTCTCAGGTCACCTGTGTGGCCTGATGGAAGTCCCCGTAGATCAGGTTTCCCCATCACCCAACACACATCAGCTGTCCATTGTTCAGTTTTTGCCACCTGCATTGGACAAGTTGCTCACTCTCCACTACCGATTACATCCAAGTTTGTATGATACTCTAACTAAGAATTTTCTAACCGCTTCCACTGCTGGTGTGGCTATTTATCTGAATATAACAACCATAGAATGACTATTTAACAACCAATGATTAAGTTCTGACCAGAGGAGAATGGGTCCCCCTCCCCTATATATTAGCCTTGATAGTATGTGTGATAGTATATGTGATATAAGGTACTCCTTTATCTCTGAGGGAGTTTTTCCTTGCCTCCGTTGCTCGCTGGGGGTTCTGTATTGTATGTCCAATGTTGTCTGATTCTCTGTCCTGTGATCACATTTCTGTTAAGCTGCTTTGTGACATCAGTTGTAATACAATCGCTTTATAAATAAAAAGTGATTTTTTTTATTTGACTCTTAAAACTAGGTGATCTAACACTGTTTATCGTATTGTTATGATTATTTTGTAACGATATCAGTATATAAAGACCTAATGTTTGTTTTGTTTGAGTCCTGATAAACTGTACATTTGTAATGATTGAATCATTAATCAAATTTGATGAAAGGAGGATAATACCGTATGGGAGAGAGAATACTAAATAACCTAGGTTATATATTCGATTTTGCACTACTAGTTAATGTAGTCACCACCACTATGAACAGTTATTACACCGAACCTTATAGTTATATTTATTCATATTATATTCATAATGTATTTCTATTTAATCGTAAAGTTGATGAATTAAGTAAGATAGATAAAACAATGTGCAAACTTTTATAAAACATTAAACAAGTTACTTAGTAATTTAACCCTGCTATTAGCTCAGTCAAGCTGTAGCTCAGCTGCAGATATAACGTTACGTGAGTTTAGAAAACCTGTTGTTTATCTGAAAACAGTAGATTAACACTAACGTTAATTAGGCTATCTGAGCTATAGTTCACCTAATCTAACAGTTAGCTCAGTTAGCTCTAAACCTACAGCTGCTGCTGTCAGCTAGGTTAGTTAGTTATCTTAGCTTAGCTTAGCTCACACCAGCGTTTTACTGCATGAGACGGATTTTAAGTTAATTTATTAACATAAGCGGGAATACTGAGACTAGTCCTACCTTAGAAAGTTACGGGAGGACCATCGTTTAGTTTAAGGTCGGTTTTATTTCTCTGACCCGCAAACAGAGAGCGCTTTGTTGGGGTTTTCAAAATAACTGCAAAAGTGACACATGAGCTCGATTCCGGAAAACGGACCAATAGAGGACAAGATAGCCGAAGCCACGCCCCCTGTCCGTTCACCGCGCGCTCTGACTAAAAAATAATTAATTTTTCTTTAAAATAATGTGTTAAATCTGTGTACAAATTACAGGACTATTTTGTGTTTAACAACCCAGCGCCTATTTTTATTTTATTATTATTGTACAGATTTGCAGTTTGCTGTGTGATACCTTAGTTTTTTAAGTATTTCATTATCCTTTTTTATTATTTTATTTTTTTTCTCCTTTTTGTATATGCTTTTGGAATAAAAAAATATACAGTGTTTTTACTTTGTAATTTTAATCACATGAAAACAATTAAGCGACACATAAGGAAACTAGTACTTACGTAGTAAACATAATGTTTATCCTCCACAATCTAAACCTGATCTAAACCTTATCAACTGAGATGGTGATTTGAGGTGAGTTGGGATGAGCTGGAGCGTCATTAATTAATGTTGTTATATAAAATCATAACTAATTAAGGGACTTTATTAATTAAAGTGTCGGTGTAACGTTAATTGGTGTAATAGATAGATAGATAGATAGATAGATAGATAGATAGATAGATAGATAGATAGATAGATAGATAGATAGATAGATAGATAGATAGATAGATAGAGTCAAACTTGCTTTAAATGAGGATGTAAATACTGTAAGTTAATGTGGAGCTGCATGCACTGGTAAAATGTGTCCACAAGAGGGCAGAAAAGACACATAAACGAGTAAGCCCATTATCCTATATCTTAGTATGTATTCCTCTGAAGACGGCAGCGGACTGATAGTCTGAGCGTTCTGGAAAAGTCTAGAAAGGCTGCATGAAGTTTTGTCAATTTATACTTAGTCGTAACCTTGTCTAAGTCTGCATTGTTCATATTTAACATAATATTCCTGCCCTCTGCTTTCCTTTAAAGGGTAGATATTATGCAAAACTCACTTTTTGCGTGCTTTTGTATTTCCATCTGGGTCACGACTGTTTTTATAAACACTCCAAGAATCACATCAATCCATGCGTTTTCTATAAATCAGGTTCAGGCGGTGGTTTTAGACTGCTTTTTAAAGTCAGAGCTAATGATACTGGCTAAAATTGATGTATGAAGTAAGCTAATTAAAATGTTGCATGTGTCTTCAACAGAAAACAACGCATTTTTGTGTTTCCCATTCTTATTGAATGAAATATTCATAAAATACATGCTGAAGTCTGTATTAGGAGAGATTAGCTCCAAGTTAGTAGCTTGTTTAACAGCTAGCTGCTAATACCATACCTGTCAAGTTTTGGACTTAAAAATAAGGGATTTTTTCCGCCGCCCCAACAGCCCAAACGAGGGGGGAAAAAAAAATATATATATATATATATATTTTTATTTATTTTTATTTATTTAATAGACTTAAAATTGAAATTGAAGGGTGCACAAATTTACAAATAGGACATGGATCAGATATATTCCATAAGTAAATAATAGTCCTAAGGGGCCTACACAATTAATAATCTTTCATTAATACTTCTTTCTATCGTTCAGTCCACTCCTGATCAGTTCAGTTAATTTCAGCCCTCTCCACATTTTCTCTCTCTCCAGCTCAACCATCTCTTCTACCCCTTCTAAATAATACATTACATTACATTATAATACATTACCACAATACTTGAGATTTAAACAAATTCTAACAAACCCTAAAACTAGCCCTGAACTAATAGAGTTTGGAAATGATAGTTATTGGCTGATCAGGCACATCAGGGCAGGGCATTATATATATATATATATATATATATGTAGATTTTTCTCAAACCCTGAATATCTATCTAGCTAATTCTAAAGTTAAGCTAACTGAGTCACAAGCTGTATTTTATTAAACACACAGTGGGTTTAATTTGTGTTTTGATTCAGAGAAGAGTCTTTTTAACCAGCTATCAGAAACAATCTCATCACAGTTTACATGGTTAGTTACCTTTCTTTTAGAAAAATCTCCGTATATCCAGATTAGTTTTAACGACAGCTGCTCCGACTAGCTGCCTGAACTCACAGCGAGGGGAGGGGCGGGGCTTCCCGCACACTAAACTGCGCTCCGCAAAACCAGCTAGCTGATTGGCTGTTTCTCCTGAAAGGCGGGACTTTCTACTTGAACCGGCACCACGATTGGTTAAGAGACACACAGCGGTCAGTGCATTGTCGCCTGTGGCCTATATATTTTTTTATTTAGTATAATACGGGAAATTTACGGGAAAATACTAATACGGGAGGACGGCGGGAAAGAGGAGTAAAATACGGTAGTTTCCCGGCCAAAACGGGAGACTTGACAGGTATGGCTAATACTACAGGTTAAGCAACAAAAGGGTTACAAGCCAATAACACTGAGCAACAACTTACCACAGTTTAGCAAACGTTACTTTGTGGAAGACAATTTAAACTGGAAGAAATGTTTAATTTGTCCTTATATATCCCTGCCTCTCATGTTCACACTGACAAGACCTGTCTCTGAATGAACTTCTTCAAACAGTCTCCCACTTTTATTTGATTTTTATATTAGTGCAGAGTAAAAAAAACTAACAACAAAATGGGGTTTCATAATCGGTTAAGAGATTTTTTCAGAGATTATTAAAAAATAGTCATTACTCGCATTGTGCTTGGGGGGCAAAAACTAAATTATTAAAATATCTCGTGTAAGTATCTATAGAAGTACATCAGATCTCCAGTGGCTAATGCATTCTACCAAGACTCTAGGACTAGGGACCAGGAAAAAGTGAGTAAATAAACTAATTAATGGGTATTTAGAGATTCCTATTATTCAATTGGTTTATTATTTAATCACAAAATCAATGACAAAGGTCTGTTTACACTAGTTACTTAGCTGGCTAGCTATCTTGTGTAAGTAACTATAGGTTTACATAGGCTCTCTGGTGGATTTTGTGTTTTGCAAAAACTCTAAGGGTGTACTAGGCAATTCCCAAAAGCACGGCTCGAATGACTAGTGTGATCACTTCAAACTGTGCCCAGGCACGTTACTCTCTTCAAGTGGGCCCTGTGTCCTTGTGTAGTTTTGTTCAAAGAAATTCATAAACATGTTTTAGCCCATAGACCTATTCTAACTTGTATAAAAACAAGTATAATATGTCCCCTTTTAAATGCATATATATCCTGGTACATGCTTTAATTGCCCAAAGGCTATATATTCACAATAAAAAAAACATATCCCATATCCCATTTTAAAACTCAGCAGCTAGAAATCAACCTGTATCATTCTGTCCTTCATTAGCTACACAGGCTACCTATGACTCAACACATCCATTGCAAAAAATGTCATGCCCCTCTTTTGTTTTTTGTATTATATTTGAGCATCTAGCCCAAGGAAACAGTACAATGCTGCTGCTTTGCTGCTGTTGATGTGCTCAGGGTTGGTAAGGCTCTTCACATTTTCTGAGTGGGGGCATTCATGTTGAAATTTTCCTACTCAGACATTTTGTCAAGTTGAGAGAGTCAGCGGTGAGATCTGCTCATCAGTGCCTCTTCTTCCTGCACAGGAACCTTGGTCTGCCTCCTCACGAACTTCTTAAATGCACCCTAGAGAGCATCCTCACTGGCTGCATCACTGTCTGGTACGACAGCTGAACCACCTGGTTCAACAAGGCTCTTTAGAAAGTGTCATAGTGATTTTTTCAGATTATCAAACAAACTTTAATATCAGACAAAGATAACCTGAGTGAATATAAAAAACATTTTTTTAATTGTATTTTTATTTATTTAAGAATCTATCCCTGTTTTAATTTTTACCCCTTAACCTAATAACTTGGTTGTGCTACCCTTGGTGGCGACCACTGCAATCAAGCTTTACTGATAACAGGCAATGAGTCTTTAACATCTCTGGTAGTAATCAGGCCTGGTTGTGGTTGGTAAAATTGAACTCAGGTTTTCAAAAAGTGTGATTAATCACAGTTAAATTATGGGGGGGCAAACTCTTTTTCACAAAGTGCTAGATTGGTTTGGATATTTTTTTCTTTTAATGAATAATATTATAGTTTATTACTGTCATTTTTCATGTCACTGTATTTCCGTTTTTAAATATGGCTATTTCTTTGTCTTGTTACTCCACCCATATTGAGGTTTCAGTATTATTAAGTCATTATGATGTTGGGATAGAGGGTTTATCAGAAGCTGGCTTTTAATTACTTCCAACCAGAGGTGGAAAAAGTACTGAAAAATTGTAATTAAGTAAAAGTACCTTTACTTTGCTAAAATTCTACTCAAGTAAAAGTAAAAGTACCCATCAAAAAATCTACGTAAGTAAAAAAGTACTACATTTAAAATTTAATTTGAGTAAAAGTTACGTAGTTACTTTTAATTATTTGATATAAAAAAGTACAAATCATAAATTAAATAATTATTAAATTGAATAATTTGGACCTTTCAGGCAGTATTTGTTCAGACCACCACATAAATTTTTTTTTAAGAACAAGTGGCATAGATTTCTATGATCCATTTATTTTTCTTTACTGTTAAAATGTTAATCTCATACATGTGACTATAAACCATATTTTTATAGTTATGTTCCCAGTAAAAACTTAAGGAATTATCATAAAAACATGAAAACATACAAAAAAGAAGCACATATCGATGGGTAGCATAACTCGACAGAACACTGATTTCTCCGAGCCGTGCACACAGACCCCAGCTGATTTACACAGTGTCTCTTTCGCTAACCGTAATAAACAATGCATGGAAAAGTTCAGCTGCACTACCATGGAGAACAAAACTCAAATTTTTTTTAATTCAAACAAGTTGTTTTTTTTCCCCAGCATTTAATTTTTTACTCAGTAATGAAGAGTTTTAGAAAGTAGTGAAGTAAATTACTTGTGTCAAAATGAATTGAAAATTACCTAATTTAAAAACTACTTTAAAAATTACAAATTACTCATAAAATCTACTCAATTACAGTAATGTGAGTAAATGCAATTAGTTACTTTCCACCTCTGCTTCCAACATCTAAGCATAAACCCAACAAACGTCACTAGTATTTTGTGTCAAATTGAAGTTGGCATTTGACATTAACCTGACCCTGAATTTTGTTCACCTGTAATCACAACCTGTATTCAACAAGATAAAAATGTCTGTCAATGCTGGTGGTCAACTGGGCCAGTCCTCCATGATATGGGTTTTCTGATGTCTGTGTATTTTTTCTTTAAAGAAATAACCTGTCACACTGCTCATAGAGTTTGGACCGGTGCAATAATGTATTTTCCAGAAGTCCAATTAACCGAAGGTTTCGAACATGTAGGAGCTAAATGCCACAGGAGCCCTGCAAGTGAAGCTGTCTGCTCGCAAATGCCATTTGTCTGTTGAATATGAGCCGAGGCTGGTGGGCTGGGGGGGGTGGACGCTGCCACGGCTGACATTTTGCAACTGAAATTGCTCTTTAGTGAACAGAAATTGAAAACTAAAGAGCAATGTTGTGAGCAGGGAAAAGAAGGCTGCCTAGCGCTTGCTAATGTTCAACACAAGGATTCAAGGAGTCAAGGAGACTTTATTGCCCAATGCGAATCATCACATGCGGTACACAAGGTGGAACAAAATTGTAATCTCACAGTCCAGTTCCACCCAAAAGGGCATTTATTACGTGTTATACCACAGTTCGTTCCAACCCTGCAATGTGATAGGCTGAGAGGCGTTCTATGAGTGCCATTATCAGCCAGTAATGCACTGTAACCGAAGCTCTCCATGTATTACTTCGCCACATACAGGTAACCTAGAAACGATGCAGCGCTTACAAACCAAACAGCACAGCTGCAAACAGAGCAGCAATGGAACTATTTCAACTTGCAGATCATATTTTCTCGCCCTCTTTAACTGAAAATCTTTCAATAAACAGCGATAATGGAACTGTGGTATAATCGCAATAATACACGAGGTTTGTGATATATCGTGTAATATTGGTGATCTACGACCGCAGCACAGCAGTGCCAATTTTACACGTTACAGGATGAAGAAAAACACTGAAGCAATTTTAGAAGAATTTATTTATTACACAACTTTCCCACTTTTACCTCAGAGGTTGTAAATCAGCAAAGACATTTAAATTAGAAACAATTTGAAAAAAAAAAACTAGTGGAAGTTTTAGGTCAGTTTGTGCAGAAATTCTAAACGAATTCACAAACTTTCAAGCACAACTGTAGCTCCAGTGATCACCACCTCAAACACATTGTAATTGCTCTCCACAAACGTAGCTTTGAGGGAGGAGACGTAGCTGTGAGTTGAACTCGAGGGGTGAGTCAAAGAGTGCATTCCCTTTCCCCCCTCACCTCCTGAAAGGCAATTTGCAGATAAAGGCCGTAATCCCGCATCACCTTGAGTCGGATCGACTTCTCAGCAGCCTTCGTCACAAATCTCCCTCTTTTTTTTTTTTTACCTCCAGAAAAATATCTCCTCCGTGGCTTCTCTTCAGACGGCCGAGGGAAAGATATGAAGGTAGGGTTTCTTAAACCTTCCTTCCTTTGGAACAGCAATTCTGCAGAGGCCTATAGCAGGCCGGGATCATTGGAGGGGGAGATGGGGGGGATTTGAGGGGGAAGGGGGGATTGGAGTTGCGATGGCCGATAAGGTTTGTTTGCGTTTAACTGAAGCAGAAAGGACAGGAGAAATCCGGCTGGAGATTATCGGCCACTCTGGTGTGTCGCACAGGTGTGAGGCACTGATACGGGGGTTGGAGGGTTGGAGGAAGAGAGCGAGGGAGACTGAGACTCTACAAATATCATCAGCACTGTCTGTTTCATAGCGAATGGAGGGAGCTTATCTAAATTGCCTTTATTTTGGAGAAAAGTCAAGACAGTCAACAGTTGGGAATACTTAACACCTATTTAGATACGATTAGCCTAATTTGCCTCACTGTTTATCCAGGGTATATGTACAGATACTTGTGGAGACCCCTTCTAATGAATGCTGCATTCAGCTACTTTAATTTTAAGCATTGCTGCTGACACAGGTGTGCAAATGCACACACACAGCTTAAGCTGTCACATACACTACACGACTTTGAAAAGACTCTTAAAAGACTTTTAACAGACTGAAGTCTCACACATCCTCTCACATCTAAAGACTCACAGAGTAAGATTTTACAAAGACTGGGGATCACTAACTGCAAGACTGCAACTAAAATCTTTCTGAGATTATTTCCCATCATGCTTCTGGTGGAGTTTACATACAATACATATTACATATTAAATGACAAATAATTAAATTACAGTCAATACTGTAAGTTATCAGAGACTCACAACATTTGTCCTCATCAACAGTTTATATTTCTGCCACACTGTTAGTTCTCGATATTTTTAATAGAATACATTTTGTGTTCAGCTCTAATTATAAGCTTCTTCCCCCCTTTTTTTGCTACGATCTTGTAGAGCCAAGAATCACAGTTTCACTGCTGTAAATTTGCCTCTGTTTTAGATTTTAGAATTAATGCAATAAAGAACATCATTCTTTAAAAAAATATGTATTTATTTAACATGTTTATTAAAAATATTACTGCACAATAAAACAAAGTAGTTCAAAATAAAAGAACTATACTGATTTTAAAGTGTTACCTGTGTTTAAAATACTGTACATATTAAAGTAAGAACCATATAAGGCATATTAACTGCAACATGTGTTCTTTTTTAAATCGTTCGTACGTGAACAGTCACAGGAAATATATTCTTGTCTCCTCCCGTAGCTCTTCTCCTATTGGTTGTTGACATTGTTCAATCCACTATTTATGTGAGCCGAGTCTCAAGACTTGCGATAATACATAACACGGTTGATTTTATTGGAGCCGAAGGACGCGAACCCAACTGACTAAAACTTTCAATCCTAACCACCTTACAATGAACGATCCAGATGACGCCACCGCAACTCAACTGCATCTCAACTCTAGCCAGACTCTCATGATTTTATCCCGACTCTGGAAATTTGTCTGCGACAGAGAAATTGCTTGAAAATGGTTAGGTGTAAGGTCGGCATTACACAGTTAGTCCCTGTGGAGTAGTACTGACAGAACATTAGGACTTTTTCTAAGGGTATACAACTCTAAAGTTCAAAAGCCATCCCAACAGGTATAGAGGCATCTGATTTCTATTTACATTTTTTTGCAGTAATTAGTATAATTTCAGTAAGTTTTAGAGCTTATTTATTTCTAAAATCTGTGTTAGTAAAATTTCCTAGAAGACAAATTTCTGGTTCTACTGGACAGGTCTTTTCGTTAATCTCTAATATTATACTGCAGACTTTATAATACTGTTCCATAGTTAATAGGTATCTAAGCAGGAACTAAGCAGTAACTAATTAATAGTGCTGCATTAACACCTAAATATTTTCTATTAACTACCAGGGAGTACTGAATAATTATTCAGTAGAGAGTACTAAACTAATAATTATATTAGTTCACTATTAACTCCACATTAATTACTGAGACTTACATATCTCCTGGAGAACTACTTACTAATTATGTCTCCTTTACAATAACTATTTATTAATTACTGCTCAAATCAACATTTGATTTAGATCTATAGTTCCCCAGGTGGCATGTAAGGGTTTTCAGTAGTTAATGTTGATTTGAGCAGTAATACTCTATCTTTTGCAAACTTTTAGTGAAAATATAATTTCCAGTTTTTAAAAAGAGTGAAAATGAAGGCACTGTAGAAGAGGCGGCTCTCGGCAGGTCTGCAGGTGCTGATAAACAGGCTAGCCGTGCTGATTAAGAGCATGCTAATAACATAGCTGCTGCAGCACAGTTTGGGGTTTTCATATTTTGTTAAAAGCAACATTCTTGGTTTTGTAGATCTAAATTAAAAAATACTTGACATGGCTGTAATTTAAAGTTTTCAGATGCTCCTGCAGCTTCTGCTCTACATCACTGTGTTTCCACAGGAAAACACAATTGCACTGAGGGATTAATGAGGGGAAAATGGTGAACCGGAACCTTTCTAGCCAGATAAGATAAGCTGAAGTTTATTTTAATTAAGTTTCTATTCCAAAGGTTTATTTCTGTTATGTGTTTTTGCCTGTTAGACTTGTGTTAACTTCTACTGCTTAGCAAATGACATTCCTTTTTAAATGGGACAGAACTTTCATCTATAAAAGTGGACAAAATGACTTCATGTAGCTAAATCATACTTGTTGCCTGAATTTGTTTTGTACTTTAGTCTATTCAGCATCAGCAACTACAGGGGTTGGACAATGAAACTTAAAACACCTGGCTTTAGACCACAATAATTTATTGTGGCGATGGACAGTTCTGGTGGAAACAGGAGAGTTGAGGTGCACATAGAATTATAATTTGATTTGGGCAGCCGTGGTTTTATGTTTTTTGGATTCAATCCGGGTAAACACCCGAACATCTCTTTCAGACAGCTTCCTCTTACAGCGTCCACAGTTAATCCTGTTGGATGTGGTTCGTCCTTCTTGGTGGTATGCTGACATTACCCTGGATACTGTGGCTCTTGATACATCACAAAGACTTGCTGTCTTGGTCACAGATGCGCCAGCGAGACGTGCACCAACAATTTGTCCTCTTTTGACTGGTGTCACCCATAATGTTGTGTTCATTGCAGTATTTTGAGCAAAACTGTGCTCTTACACTGTGCCTTTTTTGCATTTCATATGGCTTTAAATTAATGTAGTACTTCAAAAATACTGCATGGCATGTTGTGTGGAATCATGAACAGCATGTGTCTACACTTCCAGTATTCATCCATTCAAGTTGATAGGTTTCTCCAATTATTTTTTTTACTTGCAACTTCAGGAAGCTCCATACAATTCTGAAGCAGCATCAGCAAGTATTATGCAGTGGCAAATTAATGCAACATAAACACTATATTTAACATTATTTTTCCCCATTTCAAAATATAGGCCATTTAAAATCAGTGTATGTGAACGTTAGAGGTGGCTGATATGGCCCTAAAATAATATGACGATATTTCATGGTATTTTTGCGATAACGATACTCTTGGTGATATGACAAAACACTAAATTTAAAAAATATAAATTTCAAGAATATACTGCAACAAAATGGAAATTAAATTTCATTACTGCATATGATGTTATGTACACCCCTAAAAATAGAAGACTTTTATCAGATTTGTATTTGACATTTCAGAATGTCATGATACTAATAATGCACTCCAAATATCTCCATATATCCAGGAAAGACATATCTTAAGTAAAATAAATGATACTTGACAGTTATAATCAGATATAATTTGTCTCTAGTAGATATATAATGGGAAATGAGAATATAGATGTAGACTTTTATTTTGCTAAAAACAGCAAAAAAAGTAAGACCCTGATGTGATAATTAGGAGCGGGTGATATGGCATGATATTTCAGGGTATGATATCGTTCACGATATTAAAAAACATTGCCGATATTATTGCGAACGATACGATATGCCACACCCCTAGTGAACGTTTTGTTTTATTTTTTAAACAAAAAATGAGACCATGTTTGGAATTACAGTAGTCATCTTTAATAACAAAAATTGAGCTGGTAACATTAACTGGCTGGAATGACAATAAATTGCAAGCGTAAATCATTCTGGGTTTTACTTCTAAACATTCAAATTTAGGTGAACAGCAGTTGTAGAAATTCCAGTTTCACACCTTCCCTTCATTCACATGGCAAATGAAGGTCTGCAGCATTTTCTTTTAAATATGCAATATTAAAGGGAAATTTACAGACATTCATTTCAGCAGGGAGGAAGAATACAGTAACTGTCTTCATTGTGCAAAAACAATTTAGGAATATGAGGTTGGAAACTTCGAAAATAACACGATTATGAAAAACAGCAATAAAATTACGATTAAAACAAAACAAATGCAATATAGTTTAGTTACATTTGGGAAAACTCTTAATTAGAGGACATATTGTGCATGTAAGAGAAAGCTGCCGCCATAATCATCAGTGCTTTGTGAACACAAATTAGCAAAATAATTCTAAATAAACTCTTTAATAACGAGAATTAAAAACCCAGTTAGCAACTTGCTAATTCCTCATGATCCGACATTATTATTAACTTAAAACTTAACCTGACTAACAATAAACAAGAACTTTACTCAAATAACATTGACCTGATTCTTCTCACCCTGTATCAGCAACTTACAGTAAAAAAAACACAGATGATGTTATTAAAACATATTAAAACCAGTAGCATACACACAGACATCAACATAAAAGGGGAACATATCACTCATTGAAAGCTGAATCACTCAGTACAAACAGTTCCCTCATGCTGCATCCTGCTTTCTTCTTTCTGCCTTCATCTCACTGGGTGAGTGAGAACTGGTCCTGTTCGATGGGTTTTTTCACCCAGGCCCCCAGGCCTCCTTTCTGGAAGGCTTTAATCAGAGTCTGTTTGGCAGTATGGTACTCCATCGCCCCCTGTTTGGCCTCATGGTATGTAGCTGGCTGGTCCCCTCTGATCCTCAGAGTCTGGGAGAGCTGAGAGTGACAGTGAAAAAAAGAGTTAGTTACCACATCCGTGTCTATGTCTGCTCAAAAACTGATTCTTTATATGGATGGATGCATGGATGAAAATGAGAAACATGGAAAAATACGAGATAAGAAGGTAAAAGAACGAAACTACTGGAAAATTATGTGCACGTCTGAGTCACAGTTCCTGATGTGTGAGTCACTTCTCAATGTAAAATTTTTCCTCTCTGAGATGTGAGACAGTCAGGTCTTAAGAACCTGGAGTGTAAGTATTCTAAGCTTGAGTCTTTGGTGTGGAAATCTGAGTAGTTTTGAGTCAGAGTTTTGAATCTCTGGGATGATCATGTGAGTGACAGCTGAATTACTGAAATCTACGGGTGCTACTAAAATTAGTAGAACATTTAGTCTAGATATAGCTGCAGGAATTGCACTTGTAATCTAAAAGACTGGACAGAGGCACAATATGCAGTTGATGCAGTGCTAAAACAAAACTTAGAACAGCTGTATATAAACTGTGCTAGCTAACTAGCTCAACAGCTAACCTACAGAGGTTGGACAATGAAACTGAAACACCTGGTTTTAGACCACAATCATTTATTGTGGTGACGGACAGTTCTGCTGGAAACAGGAGAGTTGAGGTGCACACTGAATTCTGCCGTGATTTGAGCAGCCGTGGTTTTATGTTTTTTGGATACGATCCGGGTTAGCACCCAAACATCCCTTTCAGACAGCTTCCTCTTACAGCGTCCACAGTTAATCCTGTTGGATGTGGTTGGTCCTTCTTGGTGGTATGCAGACATTACCCTGGATACTGTGACTCTTGATGCATCACAAAGACTTGCTGTCTTGGTCACAGATGCGCCAGCAAGACGTGCACCACTAATTGGTCCTCTTTTGAACTCTGGTATGTCACCCATAATGTTGTGTGCATTGGAATATTTTGAGCACCAGGCTGCTCCAATTTATCCATGAAATCTCCCACACTAAAATGCCAGATGTTTGTTTCATTGTCCAACCCCTGTATATTCATAGCTGAACATGATATGGACCATTCATAGCAGTAACTATAACATTAGATTAAAAGTGTTGACCTGCACCTTTGTGTTTAGGCGAACCCAGCGACTGTACAGTGCATGTTTACAGAGGTGAGACGGTCGTCCTAGGTCGTCCTTCCCTGTGGTGGCGTTAATGACCTCTAAACCCTGATCTCCCACTGTCCAGTTCACGCTGAAGTTAGGAGCTTTACCAGGCTGCCTAGCCTCCGCATTACTGATACCTGGAAAGGGACAGAGGAAGAAAAAGAGAAAGAGAGAGAGTTGTAATTGTAATTTTAATGGATGATAATATTTTAGACTGAAATATTGCTATATACTATGACTATTTATACAATTTATTACTATTATTTTTTTTAGAAGAACTTTATTCTGGAAATTAATGCAAGTTAATGTCAGTAACTAGGACCAGTAGTGTCTGTGTCAGCGCCCTGAGGCTAGGTTAGAGAAGGTGCTGTTTGGGTCAGGGTGGTCTTACCGCTGAGCAGTGGTCGGTTGAGGTTAAAAGGCTGAGGTAACTCTTCTATGTCAGAGATTCGCTGGTACATGGCCCGGGAAAGGTGGTCCGCATGGTACAAACTACCCAGGATTATACTGGAGAAATAGATGGGTCCAGAAAAGTAACTCATGAGGGAACCCTGCACCCCCACAACATTCCACCTGCAGGAGAGGGAAAGAGAGAGAGAGAGGTGAAGCATGCCCTGCAAATTATCAGGCTTTATTTGAGTGTGTGCGTATGTGTTGAAGGGTGTACAGTATGTGAGAGACTGAATGTGTGTGTGTGTGTGTGTGTGTGTGTGTGTGTGTGTGTGTGTGTGTGTGTGTGAAGCTCAGCAGGTTGACTGCCTCTGTAAGTGCTGTAATCAGAGCTGTAATCAGCTCCTAATGGAGGCGCTATGGGGGGTGGGCATTAGGGACAGAGAAAGTGATTGGATCATCAGAATGATCTGATCAGCTAGTCAGTTTCACAAGGGCACTGGCTCTATATTACAATGTATAACATTAATAAATATAGGTTCTCCTACTCTCTCAAATTTGTTTTGGAGTCAACAGTATATATTCTTGTCTTGGAAATTACTTGTAATTACTTGTATTTAGACTTGTCTTATAGAAACGCAGTCTTGGACTCAATATTGATTGATTATTTTATTGCCACACGACAATGTTAGTGGTAATTGTGTTTGGTGCAACACGATGTAAATCAGCTCTGTTGTAAACAATACACAGACATACAGTATACTACATACACTGCCAACACTATACAATATAATACACAACATTTAATACCATACTTGCAGGGTCATACTGAAAACAGTGATATACATTACTTAGAAGTAGGGGTGTAACGATGCACTCTACTCACAATTCGATTTACGATTTTGAATTCACAATTATTTTTGAACATTTGAATACACATTTTTTCATTTCTTAACTGTATAAACAATGCTTAATGTACCTTATTTAATTGCTTCATGTATAAATATACTACTGTGCTGTTTAATTTCTTAATTAACCACTTAAAAGTTGTTTGATTTAAGTAATATTCATAAATAATATACAAATATACATTTATATAATATATGTAAATAACATATAAATAGATTTTCTTGTATGTTTATTAAAGTGTTTCCATTTTTTGGTGACTTTAATTTACTTTAATTTATCTGCATTTTAAATAAAAATATCGGTACCACTTTATAATAAGACTACCTTTATAAAGGGTTTATAAACGGTTTACAATTAGTTTATTAATGGTTACTAATTAGGTTGTAAATGCCTTAAAAATCATTAATAATCAGTTATAACACATATGTAGAAAGGGCAATAATGACCTGTTGTTTGCCAAAAAGTGAATCCACAGCCATCTATATTGTTTTCATTTCTAAGTATATGTTAAATGATCATATTCTAACCTAATTAGTAACCATTAATAAACTAATTGTAAACCATTTATAAACCCTTTATAAACCCTCCACTACATTATCCAAAATCTGTTGCTCCTTTTGGGGCAAACTTTTGGGCCACTAACAATCTCTTGGAGGCAACAGGCACCAAGCGAGGGGGGATTGGCCAGATACCCTTCCACAATCGTGGCACAAACCACAGCTTCCCAGGCTCAGCCCCAACTCCCACAATCCAAGAGCAACTACTGCTGGACAGCTTACTCTGGCTGAAAAAATAAGTGACTGACATCAAAAAGCGGTTGTGTGATTGGCTTCAGTCTAAAATGATTGACATATCATCCGCCCTTTGCTTACGCCCACCGGTTCTCTGGCCTGCACTAGCAGAATGTTCTGTTCTTTTCTGTTCAAACAATGCAACTGCATGATATTATATATATGAATATGAGTATTATAGAGTAACATAACGTGGAACCGTCTGTTGCTGTTTTCGTCTGTTTTCCATCGCAATGTTACACCCCTACTCAAAAGAATTCAGTAACTTTATTGCAGGGGGGGAAAAAATTCTTAAAGTGAGTAGTCTGTGTTTTCATTGATCTAAAATGTATCCCTAAAGGAAGTAGTTGAAAAAGAAATTGCTTGCTATTTGCTTGCTTACTATGTGAAGTATAAATGCTGAATATAAATAGGCCAAAGAGGTGTTCCAATTGCAATTCCAATTCCAATTTGACGATACCCTGTAGTTTATTTATTACATGTATGGGTATCTGTAATCCTGTACCACACTGTGATTGATGATAAGAGGACATTCTCAATAATGGACACGTATAATTTAACAAGTATGTCTCTTTTTACTTTGAACTTTTCTTAACTGTCTCAGTTTCTAGATGAATTTGACAGTATGTATACTTAGACTTGTCTTGTACTTTATGTTTTTAACTTTGATTTGTCTTGGACCCAATAGCACTTGTACTCTTGGATACAGGTACTGACTTCATGGTATTTGCACTCAGACTCACTGTGGATTCAATAAGATTTGAACTCAGACATGTCTTAGACTTTAATGTTACATTTCATGTCCTAACAAGGTACAAAAACAAACCCATGTGTGTGACTTTTAATAGGTGATCTTACTTTACCCCACGAGTGTAATCAACTAGGAAAGTAGAAATAGAAATAGCAGACCACCTGATGTCAGCAGTGAATTTCTGAATACCAATCACCGTAAGAGTGCAAGTGAAGATACAGCTGCAAACAGTCTTACTGATGAAAGCAGATGAGTAGATGATGCTAAAAGCATGTCTAAGGGGTAAAGCCTCCTGCCATCTAAAAACATCCTGACAAGACAAACACTTGAAACCCACTTCAGGGTCCAATCAGTGGCTGTTTATATAGCAAAAAATAAAACTGAGGAAAAGCTCAGGTGCAAGTATTTACACTCAATTTTCACTAGATTAGAAACCTCAACCTCACGCCCCCATCCCTCACAGGACACTTTGTCAATATGTCTTTCAGGTCACTGTATGCTGTTGATGTTCAGTTACAGACATTTAAAGACTCTATTTGCCCCATTTAATTTGGGCAGACTTCCTACCATCGCTGGTATTAATGGTTAATCTACAGGAGACGCTACAAAGGAGAGTTTTCTGAAAAAGTGGACAGTGGGTGCAAGTGAGGCCCAATCCGTCTTTCCATAAAAAATTCAGTTACAAAGGAAATCCCTCCCCTAATAAATGGGACATTACTTCAAGAATGCAAGTTATTTATTTTTTTCCACCCCTAATTTCCTGTGATAGGGAGCTGAAGTTAGCTATTTAGTAGCTTCTTGCTTGAATTTGCTGCACTATTTAAAACAGAACTAGCAAACAACCGCAATATACACCTAACTATCAAAACTACATTAAACTAAGGTAATGCAATGGTTATTGTATTTTTTAACAAATAAAATATTACAATAATGGCTTTTTTTAGACATGTCAGAATTGCTCAGAGTGGTCCAGCCATCTAAGCACTGCAACTATGATCAGGAGATCTCCAGTTTTAATCATGTATATGTAGCTTGCACTCGCCTCCAGAGCCCCAAGAGAGCACAATTGGCCTTGCTCTCTCCAAAGGGTGATGTCGCTCAGCAGGATGCATCTGTGAGCTGATGTATCAAAACCGAGTTGCTGTGCTTTCCTCTGAGCACGCTGTGATTCTACTTGGTAATGCTGCATCAGCAGCAGTTCAAAAAGAGGTGGTGGCTGACTTCACATGTATCTGAGGAGGCATGTGCCAGTCTTTACCCTCCTGGTGTTGGGGTATCACTAGTGATAGGGGAAGTCCTAATGAGTGTGTTGGGTAATTGGCCATGTAAATTGGGGAGAAAATGGGAAAAAAAATAGAAATAAAATTATTAAAACAAAGACACGTGAGATCCGTCTTACTGGTTATTTCTCAAAGCCCTTTTTGTAGCCCTACCACTTCACCCAACCCCTCTATACCAAAAATAATTTGGACACCCTACAGATACCCTGAACAGTGAGGGGTGGGACCAAGCGGAAGGAGCAATGGGTGAAACTGGATTAGCCAGAGTATCTTTTGATGTAAACTAACCTGGCAATCTTGTCACTGCAGGACATGGTCAGCAGCCTTTCCCCTTGCAGTACTCCATCCCAGGTCTGGATGGTGTTGCTGGTGCGCACAGGAATGGTCCCCTCCCCTGACTCGATCTTGGTCCTCAGCTGCCCTCTGGCCTTCCTGTTTGGGTGCCTGTCGCCCTGATCTGCACAGATAAATGCAGGATGGACCTCAAATCAACTCAACTAAAAGCATAAGGAAGAACTACCAAGACAAACCAAGACACTGAAGAAGAATTTACTAAAGAAGCATGAGCTCAAACCACTGACAGGGACCTGTCTGTCAGCCTGCTAATTATCTGGTACTGGTTTCTCCTGTTAAATATTGACAAAAACTAATGAAACATTTACTTTCAACTGCTTGAACTCAAACACTCATCCTTTGCAAATGCGGTGAAATATACGATAAGGCCAATCAAATTATCAGTGAGAAAATAGCTTTCACAGGAAAACACGCTTGACGGACAGAAGCGCAGCAGCTCGGATTCCGAGGCTATTGTTAGATAGAGACAGTAATGACAGTGGAGACAGCTGTCACAGATACATCAGCCTATCAGCAGAGTCACAGGAGATTAGCATTGTGATATGGACTACAGCTGCTGCTAGCTTACTCTTTATCAGTGTGTTACAGGCAAATGCGTTCACCACGTCTGTCCTACCCAGGATTAAGCAGCGAGGAGGCTAATCACCCAGTCTCAGCACCGAGGCCTCCGAGATTTTCACATAATCCATATTGATTTCTGTTGTGAGCACACACTGCAATAGCTTTAGTATTAGTATTAGTATTATTTTTGTTTAGTTTCTATGACTATTTTGCCAAAAATATTAACTCAGACATTTAAATTAGTGAATTCTGGTGTTCTAACCAGTGCAAAAAGAGCTTCATGGAATACGTTTTCATGGCAGAGCAGCCGCATTTAAGCCTTGCATCTGCAAAACATTGGATGCAGTGGTACAAACATGTCTCTACTGGAGTGAAAAAATCAAAACTTCATCACCTGGCAATCAAAAGGACGAGTCTGGAGGTTCCACAGTTGCCAGAACTGTACTTATTTGTAAGTATAAAGTTTGGTGGAGGGGGGATTATGTTCTGGGGATTTGCCTTTCAGGAGTTGGGCTCGGTACCTTAGTTCCAGTAAAAGGAACTTTTTTTTTATTTTGGACAATTTCACGTTGGCAAATTTGCAGAACAGTTTGAGGAAGGCCCCTTCCTGTTGCAATATGGCTGCACACCAAAATGTGGAAATGGTAAGAAAATAAATTCAAATTAACTCACTCCATTAAATTAAAATAAACTTAAACCATTTGAATTAAAACTAAATGTGCCTAACAATTCAACACAATGGGATATGTTGAACTTAACTTAATTGAATTAAACTAAACTCAAATGATGTGACTTACATAAAAAAAATACAGAACTAAATACATCACATTTTACTTGTGTGATGAAAAATGAATAAACCATACTAAACTAAAAGAGACTGAAGTTATATCCAAATGGTGAACAAAAGCATGTAATAGTGATGTAAATGAGACTAAACTGAACTGACTGAATGAAACTAAGTGAACTAAACAAGGATTAAATTAATCTAAACTCAACCAAACTTTAGGCTGACTTAAATTGAACTGAAATTAACTGAAGAGACAGGTGGGAATGCTCGCTGATGCGCACCTTCTACAGCGGCCTCGTGTGGAGAGAAGATGCGAGCGTCTCCACAGGGGGACGTACTGATGTACAGGTGGAACTGAACACTCTCCTTCAGTTGGTAACCGTGCGTCTCACACTGGCGAAACACAGACCTGGCATGATCTTCAGGATTATTACTGCAAAACACACACACGCGACATACAGGCAGACACACACATTTATAACATATGTAAAAATACAACAACAAAATTAATACAATATATTCAGTGTTTTGTTTGTCAGTGTTAATCTGTTACTATATGACAGAAAGCTTAGAGCAACATATGCTGCCTTCAGGCCAAATTTTCCAGGGATGTACATACATTTTTTAACAATACGGTACAAAAATCACATACTGCACACATTAGAAACTAATATCTGGTATTCATACTGTCTGCAATTCAATAAAAGCCAAAGTAACTGTAATAAAAAACAGTTTGGATTTGATTTGGGCTGGTAAACAGAAAATATAAACCATAATGCAAAGCAATACTATACAGACTGCACTGCACAGCATCTGGGACCATTTCTAGGGACTCCACAACACACACACAAACACACACACACACTGGTCCTGGTATAATCTTGTTAGAGCAGCTGAAATGACCAATAAATGAATTCTGCAGCTGAAAATAAACAGAAGGGTCCGTGCCCTGTCACCCATCAGCCCAATCACTCAATCACTATTTAACACACACACAAACACACACTGCAAACGAGGCATGACCCAACACACACACACATCCACACTTCTTATAACCCCCATAATCAACTGAAATTTAATTTAGAAGTCATTGTTCCAGTCTACAGCGCTGTGGGAATAATTTTTTCTCTACAGAAGGAAATGTGACCATTGGCTTTCATTCCAACAACACATTCCACATACTTACAATCAATCTGACACAGCTTTCTTTCTTTTGTCTAACACAGCTCATCAGCCAAGTCATTCTTTATTCTTTCTCTGGAGCAGTGAGGCTGATGTACACCAATTAGTATTCTGCTTACTAAATGTCTGAATCATAATACACTCTCCTCAAACTGTGTGGATGTGTACTGTAATCTCTTAACTAGGGGTGTGATGACAAAACAAGATATATTTTCTAATTTTAAAGTTGAAATATATGATTAAAAATATTTGATTTGACTGAAACTCACACAATGATCAACTTTTTAAATATTTTTTAAATAATCATCTTGTAATGGATGTCAATAATATTTTACTCTGACTGTGAATTATGTACGATGTATCATTTGCAGTAAAATACAGAACAGTATGCAAGTACTGCAGCTGTATGATCTCACATGAGTCTCTTTAGAACTTAAAACTATTGTCACCATCCCCCAGTGAGGGTTCTGTATTGAATTGGAAATCCCCCTTGAATATTCTATACAGACTTGGCAACCTATGACTAAATCTCAACACGTTGCCTCCATATGTGTCCACGATTCCACATGATTAACAAAACACCAAGCATTGTGTTACGATCAGCAGATACAGAGCGGCAGGTGAGTGTGTGTGTGTGTCTGTGTTTGTTTGTGTGTGTGTGTACAGCTCATTTAAGCAGACCTGTTAACCAGCAGCATGACCCTGGATTCAAAACAGCAACACTCAGATCATACTGAGAGTGCCTTAGTTAGTCCGTTTTAATGAAATTACCTGAGGAAGTACTCCAGTTGGCTGTACAGGAATCGGATGAGCGAGCGGCGTGTGATAATCTCTGCATGGCAGTCATTTAGCGCCAGTCCCCGGTCACTCATATACTCTCCATTAATGCACTTGGTTCCAGTGGAAACGCAGATCACCTGAGCATCCTTCACATCAGTCCCTGTCCATCAGATTTGGATCATTAAAATTACAGCCTGGAGAACTTACTATTAACATGAATAACATTCTATCTACTATTTTATGTATGTGCCTGGTCTTGGCTGAACATTTTGCTGAATGTGACAGGGTGAAAGAAGTACACACACCCTAAAGTAAAGGCACTGAAGTTGTACCTGTTGTCATGACAACGCCCGCTAGCACTTTCCGCCGTGCGTGAGGAGACGTGAAGTTGTCCGTCAGCTCGCTGAACTTTTCCACCACCAGCCGAGACACAGCGTCTGCCAGGACCTGACACACACACACACAAACACAAAAAGATATAGATATACACACAGTGATCAGGCATAACATTACTCTTGTCCAAAGTTTGCGCACCCCTGATCAAATTATTTAACATTAATGTATTGTGACCTCCAACAGTTCTCCTCTTCTTTTCTCGGCACAGCTTCACCTCCCCCTGGCTCTCATCCTCACTAAACATCCTCAGTAAACACCCCCTCCCCACCGGTTCACAATGCAGACAGTGAGAGCCTGGAGATGGATAAAGACATGACTGAAGGTATAGAAGTGGAACTGATTAGTAGATGAATAAAGTATTCTGTAGAGAGGGGGGTCACTACTAGGGGCCCTGGACACTGCTCTAAGCAGAATCGGACTGGTGAACTATTGAAATCTTTTTTATTTCCTCAGGGTTTATTTTAAGCAGAGTAACTTTACTAGCCTTTACAGTGGGGGCATTGCAGTACAGGAAATATCACCAGTGATATGTACAATAGGTACAATACGTACAATACATTGTGAGGTACAATTCAAGCTCATTTAGATGGCATGCTCTATAAAAACAGACAGTAAGACGGAACCAACTTTTCTGGGCTCACCAGTCAGCTCCTTCACGTGGGTATAAAAATAGACCTGACACTGTTCAGCCCAGATTTATAGTAAATTTTAAAGTAAAACTCAAACTGCACTTGTTCTTTTTTAATACTTTAGATGCACTTCTTTCCAAAGCACACTGTATTTTTTGTGTCTGTTGTTTTTAAGCTACTTGAAGTGGATAAAAAATATTTAAAGAATCTGTTAATTAGTGTAGTTTGAACTGCCTTTCAGTTGTTGACATAAAATGCTGCTAGAACTAGAACTAGGCTACTCTAATATACAGGATACGGCAGTGAATAATAAAAGTGCCTTTATAAAATCTGGAGATATGTCAATTTGTCTCAGAAGTGTCTTTTTGTTAGCTTATGGGATAACAAATAAAAGAGAAAACATATCGAGATATTATTTTTGATCCATATTGGCCAGCCCTAGCTTCATGGGTTCATCAGTTATGGAAGTAATTTTGTACAGAACCATGACAACTCAACCAGCCAGTTAATCTCTTTCTCAGTTCTTTGTCTGGAATTATCATATATAAAATAACCATTTGTGAAAGGGCTCTGTATACTATCAAAAAAGATACTCAATTATTACAAGTCAAATAATGCAATAAAATACTGTAATAATCAAATAATGTATAATAAATCACATAAGCAAGACTATTACACATTACCAAACATCTCCACATGATTTTAAGAGGATTTGAGGACTTGGATTGTGAGACAAACAGTTTTAGCACCATCCAGGCTCCCTTAGCTATTAGCTATCTTAGCATCATAGCTTCAGTGCAAAAGCCAACATGGCTGGTAAGGCCAAACAGATTAGTTTAAAAAACTGTAAATCTGTGAAAGAGATTTAAAAGTAAAAGTATAACAGACATACACATTGGGGAAATCTAGGAAAGTGACAGTGATGCGTGTTCCTGTTTGAGCAGCTTCAAAGTCCCTGATGTTAATTAAGATTAGTTTATTTTTTTGCTTTATTATGGCGGGGATTATGGTCCAGGATAATCTGATATGTAAATAAAGACAGCGAACACAAACAGAAAGCTTAAGGGTTTAATGTCAGCCTCCCTTTCAGAAGCGCCTCAATCACAATTAGATTGCAATTTAATTAATATCCATGCTAATGAAGATTGGCAGGCGCTTTTATAAGGACGAATGTCAGATCAACAAAGCCACTGATGCGAAAAACCCAAAAGCAACACAGCAATTAATACTCAATTAACAAGAGGATCACATTCTACTGTGACCTGAAGTTCTTAGGAATGTGGGTAAAAGACCACAGTGTAATAACACCGAGGCTATGTTTTTTCTTGTGTTTTTTCTTGTGTGGGAGTGTGAAGAGCCAAAAACATATCGAATCTGACATTTTCAATTTTACATTTTCCAATTTGAGCCTCTTTATATTACAATCTGGATAGCTGTTAATTTTATGTCAAGAAGAAGGAAAATAAGCTGTGAGGAAAAGCAGTAATGGGATTCTTATATGACAGAGATAAATATATATAAATACTTAGATGTTTAATAATAATATTCAATAATATTAGACGGCTTATGATGCAGTTTCTCCGTGTTTCTAATGAAAGGCTAAACATGTCCACAAGAAAGGGCTGCAGCGTCATATTATACTATATAGCCTAAAAATATAGTTTTTAACTAAAAATGTAAAAAGTCTGAACAACGTGCATTTAACAGTAAACTAAAGTACATTCAAAGTGATACGTCTAATTGTCTGCCACTGAATCTACCAGTGATTTTGGCAGGAATAAAAAGAATGAAACTGAAACTTCACGTGAAGCGGTGCTCTTAGTATACGTGTAACTAACACATTCTAACCCACAGGAATCAGATAATCAATGTAATATTTCACATCACCTGTCAGCGGATTCAGTGTTTTAGCTTATCAATGCTGTGGGTATTTATGTGTTTGGTTTCGGCATTTCATCCATACCTGTGGAAGGTGTAGCTGCAGACCATCTCTGGGTATGGGCTGCCTGGAGGGGGTTTGGTCCAGCTGCATGTTGAAGAGACCAGACAGTGCCGCCTGGGCCGCCCTTGCCTTGGCCAGCTTCTTGTTTCGTCCTGAGCCCTGGAACACCTGGGTGTCTACAGTAACGGCCATCACAAAGTTCTTGGCGTGGCTTTCGCCGCTCTCGGCCACAAACTCATATTTGAGGCCTGGGCGTAGCTCATTGAGGATCATCACTGCATTTTTGCCATGGCCAATGGGTGGTGCGGTAAGGACCGGGGTTGTGTTGGGGAGGAGGGTAGCCTGGGTCAGCGGGACAGGCAGCTGGCCCTTGTTCAGGGCGGATAAAGGCTTGTTAGGACTGGAATTCAGACAGAATGGGTCTTCAGGTGGGACAGGTGTCTCAAAGCCGTTAAACAGAGTATCGGGGAAGTCGTCCTGGTCTGAAGTGAAGTCTGTGTTGATGGTCAGCGTTCGCCCCATGGCCAGGTGAGCCTCAGAGGCATTGGGGAACTGGACGAAGGAGCGCAGTGCTTTTTCGGCCGCGTTCAGCTTTGCCTTTTTCTTAGTCGGTCCGTTTCCCTCAAAGAGCTGCCCATTGACCTCCACAGTCATGGCGAAAACAGGAGCATGGACTGGTCCTGTCTGGGACAGCAACTTGTACTGTAGCCCAGGTTTGATCTCATTAAGCTGCATCAGGGCATTCTTGGGCAATACAGGTCCGGGCGTTTTCTTGCGCTTCTTGGGTCGGAACTTGGAGTGGGCGTGACCATTGTTGCCCTCCTCCAACGGCCGCTTCCGACCCGAGCCCGGTGTGCTCCCGTTGGCCATCTGATGCCCTTCCCCCAGCCCCTCTTTGGAAGAGAGGTTGTCCACATTGCGGTTCTCTTTAACATCAGTGGTGAATGTACCTGTGATGCCCAGAGAGAGCAACTTACAACGCCTTCGGTGCAGGATCTTGTAAATGTAAAATTTAGAGATACGTTCATCTCTTTGATGTAACTAGGTCTAGATGATGTGGGTTCTTTTAAAACCATTTGAGAGAGTATTAACTAATAACTTGAGTATGTGCTAAACTGAGGCAGAGCTTGTAATCTTTTAATCGTACAGTTGTACCAAGGCTAAACCTGTGTTCACACTGGCAGTCACTAGTGTCGGCCCATTTAGCCGGTTAGCAGGCTAGCAAGCTACCTATCGAGCTCTCCACTATTTTCTTCCAAGCTTTATTTTTTTCCAAAGTGCCCTGTATTTGTGCAAAACTGCATTGTATAAAACGGAAAGAAACAGCGGTTATAATAGTCTCTGTCGTGTTCAGAATAACACCGCTGGGAATTGTTTGGGAAGTTTTTTTCTGTCGTTCTGTCACTTTGTCACCTGCCACTGTCGTCTTGTAGCAGCTACAAATCAAGCCCTCCCAAAGGAAATAAACTGTCGCCTGTTGCCTGCCATACGCAGGGTAAGGTTGGTTTAGCTGAGTGAGCACACTGTGCTACACCAATAAAAGGACTCTTAACTTAATATGATTTAAGTGCAAGTTTCCTACATTAAGTGTTTAGGGCTCTGGTGCTCATTTCAATTATACCATGCAGAGTTTACCCCCAAACCCCCATCCTACACACACAATCAAGGAAATTAAGGCTTACAGGATTGTTATAACACTCTATAACATAACATTGCCAGAGTGGTGAATCTATAGAACAGGAATGATCATCTAGTGAATGCTTACCAGAAAGAACAGGAACATTCAAACAAGTGCACAAAGCTCTAAGTGTGAACACCATATGAGTTTATTCAAGTGCAGACTATCTAAACTTAGTTTTTAGATACTGTGCTTAACCTAGGGCAACCTAGCTAATACTAAAGCGGTAGCAGCTGTAACCTGCTTGTTAATTCACTCACTAAACTCAAAAACAGAAAAAATGTTTTTAAAGAAACCCACACCTCCAGTTCACCAGTTACCAAAGCTGAGCGTAAATTCTCATTTATAACATCCTGCAGCAAAAGCTCGTTAGGTTACTCCATTTGGTGCTCCAGGAATAAAAAACAAAGGGAATAAAAGAAAGGGAAAGACAGGCTAGAGATATACTTGCTGTTAACTACGCGTTTACGTACGCATACTGGCTGCCTTTCATATCCTGCAAAAGTTTAGTGCACTGGTTGTGCACACACAAGGAAATTACACAAGTCTACACAAGGTGCAGTATACACACAATCAGTAGGGGCAGCATCAAAATGGTTTTGGAGAAAGGCATCCTGCATATGTACATAAACACATGGCCAAAAAGCAAGTATATCTCTAGCTGAAGAGAGAAGGCTGTGGAAGGGGGTTAAAGGGTTGTTGTCAAGGTCAAAGATTCAGCTTCTAAAGGCTTATAACAAACAAACGAGGAAAGCAAATCAAGAATAAACAAATTTACACAATAAACAATCATCAGAACATTAATAATAAAGCGCATATCATATATTACCTTTAATTAAGACACTTAAAGCATCACTAGATAGGTTGTCCTTGATTTCTGATCTATTTAAAGAATAAAATTTAAGCTTGAAACTCACTGCAGCGCTGCATTGAGGTGTAATAGGAGGAATAGCGGTGCTCTCGTGTCTGTGCCGGAGCACCTCTGAGCTCAAACCAGACTCTGTAAGTTTTCCGAGGCGGCCGCGACCAACGCTCGCGAGAACTGCGACCTGCTTTCCGACCTTTAGTTCTAACAGTTCTACAAGGACTACTGGTTCATTCTTTACGAACTAACATTCAGACACTCTGGCAGAAGCTGGAGAGAGACCGAATATGTCTGTGAAAGCCAGAAAACGAGAAAGAAAAACTAATCCGCCTGAAACATTTATTACACTCTACAACTGTAGGGGGAGCCCACGAGCACAAAATCTCAATCCTACCTAGTGGAGCTTTAACTGTTTATAAATGATCCATCATTGAATTAAAATCAAATTAAATTTGTTTAAAACTGGGCTGTAGCTCATCTCATTGTATATAACAGTACCCACATTTAGAGTGTTATTAATATATATTAACTCTAATGAGAGACTGTAGCTCCGCCTCAGTGTATATCACAATATCTACATTTAGAATGTTAATATATATTCACTTTAAAGAGACCGTAAAGAGACTGCACCAGTCTATATCACAATATAGACATTTAGAATGTTATTAATATATATACACTCTAATGAGAGACTGTAGCTCTGCCTTAGTGTATATCATAACTCCTACATCTAGAGTGTTATAAAATATATATTCACCCTAACAAGAAACTGTAGCTCCGCTTCAGTGTATAACACAATACCTACATTTAGAGTGTTATTAATATGTATTCACTCTAAAGAGAAATTAATATATATTTACCCTACTGAGCGATTGTAGTCCGCCTTAGTGTATATCACAATTCCTACATTTAGAGTGTTATTAATATATATTAACCCTACTCAGAGATAGTAGTCTGCCTTAGTGTATGTACATAAAGTGAAACACTGCCATTCCCCACAAAGTCAAGAGGTCAATCCCTCTCTTTTCAGAATGCAGGACGTGATCCGTTTGGAATGAGGGATTAATCCGCTCTGTTCCTCCTGGGTGTGGACATAGGGACGTCTGCATCCATCTCAAGGACAATCCCTCCATTTTCCACAAACAAATAAAACATAAGGGACCACCATGTGTGCTGGGCGGTCCTCTAATCCCGGCCCCTGCATTTTACCCACTGCCCGCTGACCCGAGCGATGAAACTAGGCTTTAACAGCAAACACACCTAATCTAAAGCTTCTGCTCTCAGCTTTACTGGCCGCTGACTTCTGATGGGTTTCACAGCAGCTCAAACTCGTGTGAAAGGGGTGTGTGTGGGAGGGCAGATAGGGGAGATAGACAGACAGGCAGATAGATAGAGGGGAAGATAAAGAAGAAGAGAATCAGCAGGGAGGAAAAACAGACAGGGAGAGTGGCAAATGGAAAAGACAGACAGTAAAAGAGAGAGAGAGAGAGAGAGAGAGAGAGAGAGAGAGAGAGAGAAACAGTTAGACAGACAATCTTACTCATACTCTTCATGGTCTCCTCTTCATCCACACTCACACCAAACAACTTCTGCTGACCTCTGAGCCTCAACCCCACACGACCTAGAGAGAAAGACAGTATGTTAATAATACACATTATATACATAAGCTGGAGTATTTGGGCTAAAAGCTCTAAACAGAGCTGCTCGGTAGGACTGTCATGATAAGTATTTTTGTTCTCTGAAATGCAGGTGTGAAAAGTAATGAAAAACAAATACTTAGTTACGTCCCTTAAGTAGAAATGTTTGTTATCTATACTTTACTGGAGTAATTATTTTTCAGATTAAGTTTTACTTCTACTTCTTACATTTTCACACAATTACTTAAACGTTCTACTCCTTATATTTTAAAAATAGCATTGTTACTTCTCTTTCATTTTAGCTTGTTTTCATTCCAGCTTCTTAATCTTTAAAAAAGGAAAACATATCCAGATAAATATCTCCATTCAGATATAGTGAATCTGATTGTGGTTGGATGAGAAGTAGAAACATGTACAATTCTGACACCCTATTGGTTTATACTCGATCCATCAAACTAGAGCTGGGCGATATGGGAAAAAATCTTATCACGATATAGTTTTCCATATCAGTCGATATCGATATGTATCACGATATAAATCAAATCACTTTGTGTCACACTTAAAGGTTTGTTTTTATTAGTGAGAGAATAAGGGAGTGATGGAAGTTTTATCACAATATTTTTTTCTGTATCTCCATAATTATTAGGGCTGGCCCGAATAGCATTTTTTGAGCTCCGGATATTTGGCAGTAATTGGTAGCGAATATTCCAATATTAGTTTTTAAAAAAAACAAATTAATCATGAACGCGAGCCAGAACCCGAGCTTGAACGTCAGCCTGACTCAGGCGCTGCATGAACTCGGGCTTTTTTCCAATTTTTTCCAATTTTCCATGACTGAAAAAAAAACTTGGGCTATAAGCTCAATATTAAATATTTCGTTTGTTTAGAAATTATTTTATATTCTTAAACCATGTTAAATTATATTAGATTAGTAGGGCTGGCCCGAATAGCGTTTTTTGAGCTCAGAATATTGGGCACTGATTGGCAGCCAATATTGGAATATTTGTTTTTAAAAAGACGGATTAAAAACTGATTAAAGTAAAACAAAAATTGCAACTCGGCCCCTTTAATTCACCACAAAGTTTTCCAAGACCCAGCCGGAAAAAAAAAGATTTCCCACCTTTTCCTCAGCTGGGTCGGGCTCAAAAAATGATTTGTGATAGGCTGTTTTTTGGTTTGTTTGTTTAAGCACTTAGGCTTTTGTACTGCTGCAGTGCAATATTTAGATTTTATATTCTGAAATTCGTTAGGTTTTATTTCTTTTAGCATTTTGAACTTTTTTTCCAATTTCAAATTTATTTTTTTCTGTTCGTTATGTTCTATCGGTCCTTGCGTTTTTTGTAGTTGAAGTTGAATTTAATATTGAAGTTCAATATTTCTAATTTATATTTTGAAATTCGTTAGATTATATTTATTATTGTATTTTGAGCTCACTTTAGTTGGTTATTTTCCAAATTCATATCTATTTTTCTGTTATTATTAAATGTTATTAGCTTATTAGCTTAGCTTGTCATTTAGCATACAGAACTTCTCACGGATTTTTAATGAATGTTGATTTATTAATTTAAAAGCTGTACCTTATTAAAAGTATTTTAAGCCAGACAGACACTGTGTGATTTTTTAATGAGTTTATCTGCACTTTTAAATGGTTTGTCCTGTAGGAAACGCACACGATTTGTATGCTGACACTGTTGTCTGACTGAGGAGCTGCTTTCCGTCAAATGCAGCCTGTAGGCAGGAAAAAATCCAGCCAGAACCGACCATATCATGAGCCAGTTTTAAAGCCAGTAATTTAGTAGAGCATTAAACTACAAATCTGAGATGTACCTGCTGTACTTCTTAATCTCTGCCCCCAAAACGGTCCATTAACTTGCTTGACAGACGCGTCAAATCCCCCGCGAGCACGCGCGGCGCACAGCGCACCGATTAATTCATGCGTTGAGCTTTAAACGCGCAGCTGAGCTGTAATTGGGGAAATATCACAAAAATCACAGTGTGATTTGTTACATTAAAAAAAAGACCATTTTCTTCCGCCTAATCTGAGAGGAAAGCGGTGTTCTCGACCGGCCCGAGTTCATGCAGCGCCTGAGTCAGGCTGGCGTTCAAGCTCGGGTTCGGGCTCGCGTTCAGGCAGATAATCTAAATGATAAATGATTTTGTGTTTTTGCACTTGGGCCATAAGCTCAATATTAAAAAGTTCGTTTGTTTAGAAATTATTTTATATCCTTAAACCATGTTAAATTATATTAGATTAGAGGAAAGTCATTTAGACATCATTCTTAAGCTGTTTTTGTCCTGTTACCGCTCCGCAAAAAAACCTCTTCCTTTAATCCGCGCCCCACATACACATTTTTGCAGCACCTGCCCCGAGGTCCTAATATAAATTGAATTAATTACATTTAGTGCTTAAAATTTACTTAAAATTTATTTAAAACGTGCTGAACAGTGCGGCCGTTTATTCCCAAAGTACAAACACTATGGTTGTTTGCGTGTGTCGGGCCATACTCCACTATTCTTTAGGGTTTTTTGTTGCATGCATGAGAATAACTATTACAATTTTCTTAACTATTTATTAATTTGCTCCAGCGTCTTCTGGATTGATTACACGTTGTGTTTTCGTTGTTTGCCGCGCCACTTAGACGGAAATGGAAATGAATGTTTATCGAATTCTATTGCACAGGCTTATCATCGTCATCGAGGGAAAAATTATCGCGAAACAAATCGATATCGTTATATCGCCCAGAACTACATCAAACCTGCACTCATCACCCACCTTCACTTCAGCAAAAACATAGCAGACATATGTAGACTCAAGAGAACTCGAGCCATTAAGAACTGGCAGGTCAGAACGTGTACCATTTGTGGAAACTTATAATCAGCACCATGGACAGTTCTTATACTTAAGCACTGCCTCAGTTTGGCCCCAGCACATACACGTAGGAGTGTCTCTGGGTGTGTGTGTGTGTGTGTGTGTGTTTGTGTGTGTGTGGTCAGCAGCAGCTGGAAAATCTTTGTGACAGCTTTCATTTAGCACAACTCTCCTTTGAGAGCCACAGGCAAGAGTCAATGACACACACTAATTGGACTGTAATCCATGTCTACACACACACACACACACACACACACAAATACACACACACACAAATACAAACAAACACAGATACTGGATTCAGAAGTTCTAATTCCTTTCCCTACAATGATATTTCCAACAGCCTCAACAAGATCTCAAACCATGTGAGACCTAGACAAGGCAAACACCAAAAGTGGACGAGATCGAAAGACAGAGACCTTTAGCCAATAAGACCAAGACAAGACCATGTCCAGATGTATTCAGGCAAGATTAAGATAAGAATGAGAGCAGGAGCTAACGAGAACGTGAGAAAACTGAGACCAGTTGCAGGGGAGACCTGGATGATTCCTGGATGGTGATCAAGTCTGAGCAAGATCAAGACAAGACAGGAACCAGGAGTATACAGGATAAAACTGAGACCAGTTTATAGCAAGACACGGCGAGACCAGGGCATGGAGCAGATGAGACCTAGACAAGGTTGAGACCTGGAGCGGAAAAGATAAGAGTTAAGACTAAGACCAGAGGCAGAGAAGAAGAAGTCAAAATTAAGTCCTGGAGCAGATGAGACAGAGTCATGACTACGCCATGGAGAATACCAGGCCTAGTGTGTCAAGACTGAGACCAAGAGTAAAGAAGATGTGAGACAAGACCAGGGGCATACCCCCACTAGGCAATCCCAGCCAAAGCCTGGTTCTGAAACGTGCGAACAGTAAAACACATCCAGTGTAAGCACTATCACTTATCTCTCTGTACTATCATTATAATAATACCTAATGCCTAATAAAGCACACTGTGAAAGGACTAGAGCGAGGGTACTGTAATAAGCTCACCTTTGTGGAGTGAGTGTAGGTACTGACGACTGTCCAGCACTGGACTGCATGGGGAAAAGTCTTGTTCATGGATAAAAACATGTATAAAGGCAGCTTTTTGGAGGAACCTCGGCATTGTTAAAAGCTACAAATTCCAAAATTCTGTTTGTATATATAAAAAAAAAAATACGAAACTACACACAGAAAACTGACGCACAGAATTGCGGGTGCGGACTTTTTTTATTTGGACAAATGTAAGCCACAACATTAGTAAAAACGTGATCTCCATTGTATTTTATGGACGCTCTTTTCTTCAAGTGGGCTCAGTCCTGGATTGTTATCTGCAGTTTGAGTGTAGGCAAGCAGGCGAGTGGGGAGTATGAGCAAAGTGTGCCCAATGTGAGTAAGCCCTAAGACTAAAGGCAGACGAGACTGAGACAAGAAAGAGACCCAGTGTGCACAATAGAGAGACAAGAGCAAAACCAGGAGCAGGCAACTCTAAAACAAGACAAAGTCAAGTTGAAGAAAGGAAGCAGATGATACTGAGATAAGGCCGAGACCTGGACTGAAAGAGACAAAAACAAGACTGAGAACTTAGGGTAAACAAAACTGTCTCAAGCTCATAACCATCAAGATCAAAAGTCACGTAAAACATCATCATTCAAGTTAATTTAACATGTAAAAAAAATATTTCAGGTCATATTGGACCATTTTAATTAATCCATTGATTATGAACTCTGCAACTTTAACTTTCTTAAGGCGTAAAGAGAGAAACAAGTAGAAAATATGTTTCCATGTATTGGAATATCTGCAATATTAAGGTTATTTTAACATTGAGATGCTTAAGCACTGCATACACATAGGAGGTGTATCACCTTGCACATCTTGGCAACATTTTAGGTACTATAGGTTGTGTCCAGTAAATGTAAACAGCAATCTGGCATCCCGCATGGTCATTCCCAACACTAACTCCGCTTCTCTCTGCAACTGGATTAAACTCACTCTCCATTTCACAACATTTCACACCACTTCCTCTTCGCCTGCAGAAACGGGAGCTTTTTTTATCTTCCCCAGAGCAAGAGAGTGAGCGAGAAAAGAGAGTGAGAGTAATGTTGTTTATCTCATTCGCTCTGCCCTGATTCCTGCAATAATTCAATATTTCCAAACAGGCTGCAAGAGAAAATAACTTTTCACAGCCTCCAACTACTTCCAGTTGTTCAGAAAAATGTTCAGATTTATTAGACATGTATAAATTTTTAATCAAAGTGAATTAATGAATGAATCAAGTTGTTCCGGATTTAAATGAGCAAATGTGAACCTGTGTTTTCTAGCCAAAGTTAGCCTAGCATCTCCATTTGTAAATTTAAAAAAATCATACCTGAGATGCCAAATATGTCTTATTTACTAAAAACTCTTTAGTCAGTGATGTGCTGTAAACAGAGTCTCCCAGTAACAGAAAGTGTCCTGTGTGACATGCTTAAAGCACACCACTACGGACCACCAGCTGTAATACATTATGGAGGATAGGGAAAGCCCTCGCTCCCCATGGTGACAGCTGAACAGCTGCTGACGAGAGTGAAGTGTTCGGTCCAGTGAGAGGGATTTAATGTTACACATGAGGAGCTTTCAGAATTGAACCCACTATCTGCCCTCAACACCAAACACCATTACCAGCACGAAGGGGGTGAGGGGTGGGCTGGGGTGTTCTACACAGAACCGAGCGCTGCTGTTCATTTTAATGGTCTGTGCACATGACTGAATAAAAAAATTATCTTAATCAAAACAAATATCATAACTTTTTCAGCATTAGAGACAGTATGAAACAAACACATTCTTCATTCTTGTGCCATTCTAATAATAAAAATTTATACAGAGAATACTCACTTAGTCAATAAATGCATGATAAAAAAATGTAAATGTTTTAAAAAATGTTCCTCAATGTGCATACAGTACCAGTCAAAAGTTTGGACACACAGTCTCGTTAATGTCATTTACTTGCATTATTTACTACATTGTTGATTCATATTAAATACTTAAACCTATTAACGAACACATATGCTGGTAGGTTGTAACAAAAAAAAAAGTCTTCATAAAAACTCAAGCAGGTGGTTTGAAACACATATATTATGTATCAAGGAACTTTATATAATGTATAAAACTCAATACTTATAAGTTAAGAAAAATCATTTAAATAGTACTAATTATAGACATAGTTTATAATATACAGAGTGTTAATATTGTAGGATTAATTATACACAGCTACATACACACACAAACAGCCCAAACACAGCAGTCTACAGAACACTGCTTCATACACACACACACAGCTCCAAACACAGCAGTCTACAGAACACTGCTTCATACACACACACACAGCTCCAAACACAGCAGTCTACAGAACACAGCTTCATACACACACAGCTCTATAAAACTCAGTTCCAAACACAGCTTTATACACACACACATAAAGCTTTACACACACACAGCTCTATAAAACTCAGCTACAAACACAAACAACACAGCAGTCTACAGAACACAGCTTCATACAAACACACACATACAGCTTTACAAAACTCAGTTCCAAACACAGCTCCACACACATACAGCTCTATAAAACTCAGTTCCAAACACAGCTTCATACACACACATACAGCTCTATAAAACTCAGTTCCAAACACAGCTTCATACACACACATACAGCTCTATACACACACACAGCTCTATAAAACTCAGTTACAAACACAGCTTCATACAAACACATACAGCTCTATACACACACACACAGCTCTATAAAACTCAGCTACAAACACAGCAGTCTACAGAACACAGCTTCATACAAACACACACATACAGCTTTACAAAACTCAGTACCAAACACAGCTTCACACACACACAGCTCTATAAAACTCAGTTACAAACACAGCTCCACACACACACAGCTCTATAAAACTCAGTTACAAACACAGCTTTATACACACACAGCTCTATAAAACTCAGTTACAAACACAGCTCCACACACACACAGCTCTATAAAACTCAGTTACAAACACAGCGCCACACACACACAGCTCTATAAAACTCAGTTACAAACACAGCTTTATACACACACAAACAGCTCCAGAACACACACCCCACAGCTCCACACACACACAGCTCTATAAAACTCAGTTACAAACACAGCTCCACACACACAGCTCTATAGAATTTAGTTACAAACACACACAGCTACAAACAGAGCATTATACACAGGTGCACACACAGACAGTGTACCTTTGCGCTCGGAGCGTTTTTTGCGCCTCCGTTTGAATGTCCTTCGGATGAGGCAGTAGAAAGCAGCCACGCTGTTAACACACGACTGAGACAGAGCCATGACTAACACCTGCTACAGCACACAACGCAGTATATATACACACACTCAACTTCAGGAGAAAGGAGGAGGAAGAGGAGAGAGAGAGAGGGAGAGAGGGAGCACCTCCTACCTCCTTTCTGTGTTTCCACTCACCCTGGCCACTTCATTAGGAACACCTATTACCTTGTGGTACCACTCATTGGCCACTTTATTAGAAACGCTTCATTTCTGGCCACTTCATTAAGAACATCTACCACCTTGTGCTTTACATCTGCTAGCCTGTGCATTTACACAATGGCCACTTTATTAGAAACACCTATCACCCTGTACTTCTATGTACTGGCCGCTTTATTAAAAATACCTATCATCTTGTGCTTCCAATCACTGGCCACTTTAATAGAAACACCTACCACCTTGTGCTTCAATGTACTGGCCACTTTATTAAAACACCCACCACCTTGTGCTTATACTCACCCTGGCCTCTTTATTAGAAACACCTATCACCCTGTGATTCTATGTACTGGCCGCTTTATTAAAAACACCTACCACCTTGTGCTTATACTCACCCTGGCCTCTTTATTAGAAACACCTATCACCCTGTGATTCTATGTACTGGCCGCTTTATTAAAAACACCTACCAGCTTGTGCTTATACTCACCCTGGCCACTTTATTAGAAACACCTATCTCTGTGTACTTCTATGTACTGGCCACTTTATTAAAAACACCTATCACCTTGTGTTTCCAATCACTGGCCACTTTATTAGAAACACCTATCACTGTGTACTTCTATGTACTGGTTGCTTTATTACAAACACCTACCAGCTTGTGCTTATACTCACCCTGGCCACTTTATTAGAAACACCTACTACCTTGTGCTTCTACTCATGACTTCTTTATTTGAAATATCACTTCAGTCCCAATACAGTTATTCTTAATAGACAGACCTCTGGCTCCCCCCAGTGGACATCAGTTGTCAAAAAGAATACTGAACTGATTTCTCACAACTCTGTGTACTGTTTGTAAACAGTACTGCTTTATAAAAAAACTACTTTCATCATTAATCTGTTTATCTTTATGCTCGAATATGATTTTAAAAACATATAGTGTAACATATTAACCTAATATTAATGTAAACCATGTACAGTATTTGGTCTTCATTTTATTTTGATTAATTTCAGATTTGGACAAATATTCCTACACATTTAATTTATAAAAATATTCCTACATTTAATTTATCCACCACATGCCAACCAGTATGCATACACATCATCTAATTTTTTTTTCAATGTTGATAATTTAAATTCAGTTAAATAACTGATAAAAATAAATAACTATATATATATATATATTTCCCATTTTCTCCCCTATTTACACAGCCAATTACCCAACCCACTCATTAGGAGTCCCCCATCACTAGTGATGCCCCAACACACAAAGAGGGTGAAGACTAACACATGCTTCCTCCGATACATGTGAAGCCAGCCACCACTTCTTTTCAAACTGCTGCTGATCACAGCGAGCTTGGACATGACGCCCTGCATGTATCCCTTTCTTCACTTTTCACACCCTGCTGACTCTGAACAACTCTTTTACATGCAAAACAAGTCTGTTTAATTAATGATTAAGGCAGTTATGTCAACATTACCAAAACTAATTGGTGGGATATAATGTTTCATTTGACATTAGACACTTTAGCCTCACAGCTGCAGTGAAAAAGTAAAAAAGCCAAACTTTCCACAACAAACTAGTATTACCAAACTATCACTTTAATCTTAACACCTGTCATGGTATAAAGTGTGTATCAGCAACAGATCTCCAATAGGGGGCGACATTTTCACACTAATGTTTCAACCATAGTGCTACAGCGAGGAGAGTGTGTGAGAAAGAGACAGAGAGAGCAAGAGGCAAACAGTGAGTGGCAGACAGAGAGAGTGAGACAGAGAAAGAGACAGACAAGAAGAAAAACAAGAGAGAGAGGGAGAGAGAGAGGGAGGGCAATATGATCACACTGATAAACATCTAACCACATTCACATTCCTGACAAGAATAAACAGAAAAATGAATACCACTTCTCTCTCTCTCTCTTTTATACACACACAGATCTTGTATATGTACTTAGAGCATTTTAAACAGATCACTCTAATATAAAACAGTGTAATGAAAAAACATTGCCCTTGTTTGGATATTTGTTAGGTTAGTATGTTTTAGATAATTTAACTAAATGTAATAATATACAAAATGTTTTACTTTATTGATTATTGATGTATCTTTTCTTCTATACAGGATTTCTTTTTCCTAATTACTTTCCTAAGTACTTTATGATTTGCGTCCCGTCATCATTATATTCTCTGCATTACTCAAACTATACATATTTAAGAAAACAAATATGAAAACTGTATACACAAACATTTGGAGTTGAAGTGGTAAATCTAAAAATAAGGGGAACGCAAAATTGAAAAAAGGGCACTTTGGTAAATAAAAAAAAAAACATAAATGTACCCTTTGTCAGAGTTTAGCTTAGGAACAGCAAGGCAGCAAAATGTGTGGCACACACACACAGAGCTGACCTCAGATCAGTGTGTAACTCTAGTGCTCCCCTGGGCCTCGTCTAGCAATACACAGAGATCAAGATAAGGGTGTGTGTGTGTGTGTGTGTGTGTAAGAAAGAGGTGGGCCTAAGACAGAAACAGGTTGGATATATAGAGTTTTCCACAGCACCCAGTCATCTTCTTAGCCACCTAGCAACTCCATAGCATCCACCCGGTCATCTAATCAGCCACCTAGCTTCACCGTATCATCGACCTGTTCATCTCATCAGCCACCTAGCAACTCCATAGTATCCACCTGGTCATATTATCAACCACCTAGCAACTCCATAGTACCCGTCTGGTCATATTATCAACCACCTAGCAACTCCATAGTACGCACCTGGTCATATTATTAGCCACCTAGCAACTCCATAGTACCCACCTGGTCATATTATCAGCCATCTAGCAACTCCATAGTATCCACCTGATCATATTATTAGCCACCTAGCAACTCCATAGTACCCACCTGGTCATATTATCAGCCATCTAGCAACTCCATAGTATCCACCTTGTCATATTATTAGCCACCTCGCAACTCCATAGTATCCACCTGGTCATATTATTAGCCACCTAGCAACTCCATAGTACCCACCTGGTCATATTATCAGCCACCTAGCAACTCCATAGTACCCACCTGGTCATATTATCAGCCACCTAGCAACTCCATACCATCCACCTGATCATATTATTAGCCACCTAGCAACTTCATAGTACCCACCTGGTCATATTATCAGCCACCTAGCAACTCCATAGTATCCACCTTGTCATATTATTAGCCACCTCGCCACTCCATAGTATCCACCTGGTCATATTATTAGCCACCTAGCACCATAGCACTCAAATGGTCATTTTATCAGCCACCTAGCCTCTCTACAGCACCCATCTGTTCATCATATCAGACATGTAGCAACTCCATTGCACTCACCTAGTCATGTTATTAGGCACGTAGCATTTATACATACCTAGTATAAAATCTCAGATGAAAGGACAATCTAAACATCTAAATCATCTAAACTTTTGTTTCCCATGGGCCAACCACAGAGAGAAAAAAATGAGACTTGCGAAAGATGTTTTTTAAACAGTAAACTAAACATGTGGTAGGACACGAATGATGCAGTGCCATCCAGAGTGCTTGATGATTTTACTTAATACAACTGATGACATCCATCCCTTTATATTTGAGTGGATTTTAGAAAAGCCAGTGAGCTTAATTTGCAATTGATCTGTGGAAATGCCACAGCAGCATCACAGCTCACACATTAATGTTTCCATAGTGTTCCAGTCTGACCAGTTCACCCTCTCTTTACAAGTTCATTAACAACTTCATAACCCAAACAAGTGTTTTGCATGTTTGTAGATGTTTGCATGTTTCCTCCCAGCAATGCTCTCAAAACTTTTCCCTGGAGATTAAAAACAGTTACTCCAACAAAAGCAGGATAAACTCTTTGTAATACCCTTGATTTAAGAATAAACAGTGAATAAGCAGGTGTTGCAATACTTAGCTGTTTATATAGTGTGCTTGATTTTTTTGAGTACACCTGCTCTATGACAACAGAAACTCCAGGCTTCCAAGTGCCGGCCATTAAACCATTAGGGGCCTGTCGAGGACCTAAAGAGGATACTATAAATCACTTTCTGCCCCACCTCCCCAACACACACACTCACACACAAATGTCTCAGTGTCCTCTGTGGTTCATTGGCTCCAAATCTGTGCCTCCAGCTGTGTCTGCCCATCTGACTGATCAATAAAGGAACTGTTCAATACACTGATCAGCAGCCCAGGCTAATGAACAGACCACCCCAGGGCTGGGTGGGCATCAGTTCTCTGAATCACACCATCTGCTGACTTTTAGAACAATACCCTCGCTTCCCGTACTCCAGACTACCTTCCCCAATTTTGCTAACAAGTAACCCAAGCTTATGTACACCAATTAGCATGTTGCTAACTGCATGCCCGAAAAATAGGAGAGAAAAAGAGAGAGAGAGAGAGAATCTGAGGTTGTCAAAGCTTGTTAAATCCATCAATCCATAGACAGAGGCCGTAGAGACAATGAGTAATATCTGATTAAACTCTGCATCATTTTCACCTCCAGGGTGTGTTCAGTGTTCACAACACACACACACACACACACACACACAAAGACACTAATTCATAGTAGACATTAAATAATTAATTGCTGACACTGAACAATTTATAGTAGATACTGAATCATTCACAGCAGTCATCGAATAATAGGTACTCAATAATACTTAATAAAGAAGTAATTGAAGATAATATTTACTTATTGAACAGTTTATATTAGTCCCTGAATAATTCAAAACCAATACTGTAAAAACATCATTACTAAATAATTAAGAGTAGACACTAAAAACACAGCAAGTACCCAATAAGTAATTGTGAGTAATTACTAAGTAATTAATAGTACTTATTACAGTAGTTCCTAAATAATTCACATTTAATGAGTCAGATAATTAATACCTAGTAAATACTAAATTGTTCGTAGTAGATAAAAAATAATTTATTGCTGACTGAACAATTCATAGTGGATATTGTACAGGGGTGTGATGAGTCACTTATCTCACAAGACAAGATTATAAATACATATATTTTTATTTCCAAGTTGAAACATATTAATTGTAAAAAAAAAATCCTCTTTGTACACCCCATTTTTTACAATTAGATCCTAAATAATTCACTGTGCATACTAAATAATTTAGAATAGTCATTGAACATTAACTTAGTGAATTCTGAAGTCATAATGAATACTAGATTAATTAATACATAATAATACATTTCAAGAATTTACAGTGCACACCCAATAATTTAGTTGTATGAATACAAAAACAATAGTTTATAATTAGTTCATATTGATACCCAAATAATTCATTTTGGGAAACTTAAATATTTATAGTAATTACTAAATCATTTGTAGTATTTACTTAATAATTAATAGTAAATACTAGAAACACATAGTGGTTACTACTGAGTTATTACAGCAATAGTATCAGTAATTCCCAAACATTTAATTGTGAATGCTGAATAATTCATAGTAGTTTCTAAATAATATTTAGTACATCCTACATAATTTATAGCACACACTGAATGATTGACAGTGGACACTACGTCTTAAATATTTTTTGTGCATTCTAACAATAGGAGAATATACTGAATCAATAGTGTATAATGAACAAATTACGGCAGATACTTATTTGCTATATTTGCTATAATGACAGCAGCTATTCTTCCTGGGGTCCATCAGACATAAAACACACAAACATACTGAGAAATGTATTGTGGATACTGAATAATAAACCTTTCATACAGGGTTAAACACAGTTTATCTCAGTTTATTGCTGGCCTTCTCTCAGAGGTACCCCTATCCCTTGTTGATGTTTGAGGCAATTATTTTTTGCTGATCTGAAAAGCTTGTGTATTTCCCTCCCAGTGTTCAATTTAAATGAATCTTTCTCGCAGGCTGGACGAGGGGACAGTTTGGGGTCAGCTGCGGTTAATTACGGCCTGGCAGTTTGGCATCGCCTGAGAAGGAGATGAATTAGGCAGGACTTTGGGGGTTAGGATGAAGATTAATTAAACGGCAGTTACTGCAAACAGAGAACCTACTGAAAAAGACTTATAAAGACTATAAACGGGAAAGTGCTTTGCGTAAATAATGTTTTGTAGTGTCGGCACACATTTAAAACTCAAACTGACCACTGGAAGGATGCGATTTTTGCTGTTATTGCGGGTGAAACAGCGTTTAAAGTACACTCTAGACGCACTACATCTGAGAGTAGTAAAGAACGATTTCGAATTAGGGATCTTAGCAGAAACAGTAGAGTACTGTAGCCACACCAGAGTTACAATAAGTCTTGATGTTTATCACTGGCAGCTTTGTTGAGGACCATTTTCAGTTGATTGAATGTTAAATGAGTAGTCTGGTGCTAAACTTAAGAAGCCTCAGAGTCTAAACATCATGGCTGCTCATCTACATTTGGGTTAAGAGAGGCGACTGTTCACTGAACTAGGGCTTCAGTCCATCGTGGCAGTCTCCTCATCATGCGATAAGCTGCTGACTGGGCAGTGAAGCTCGTTCTTGGCCCCTGCGGTGATGATGTTCTCACGCAAACGTCTCTACAGTGCTGTGTCTTGATTTCAGCTGCTGCTGAAAAGATGTGGCGGTTGCTCAGAGCCTCAGCCACATGAGGACATGAAGATGGACACGCACATGTATGGTTTCAAATGTATCTACATTTACAACACACATTTAGCTCTATAGAGCCTTGTGTTTGCACCTCTAAAGATCTTATCCGTTTGTCCATATCTGGCATCAGTCATGGGGCCAACAGATTCATGCTGCTACAGAGAGTCCATTTTATTGGCAATATTTGTCAACAAAGACTAGAAATCTGTGTATGTATAAATTTGCATGTACATTTGAATTTGTTGATTATGGGTGCAACTTAACGTATCTAAGTGCATTTTGGACAGATTGTATATTCTGTTGTTTTTCTTCTTTAAAAAAACATCATGGGCTTTATTCTTCATCCCCCTAAACCCACAAGCTGAAACACGGGTCCACTGCTGGATGATACACATTTAATTTATAATTAATTTTTTGGTTTGTCCGGCTATATTCGTGACTGGTCTGACTTCAGCAGTCGGGGCAGGAGATACTCTCCGTGACAGGGCTAAAGGGGTGAAACACTCCAGGCTCCACGTCCGTCCTCATTAGGGGAGTAAGCGGGCCACAGGGCCTGCTCGCTCACAGACTCGCTCTCTGCCTTTCCCGCACCGAACGCTCTCTCAAAAACTGCACACTGCCTAAAACGAGCCTGTGATAATGAAACTCATTCTGCCAGGTCCTTACAGTCAACTACTGAACTTTTCTAAACATGCCCCTTCAGCTTGAGTAAAGTATATCTGCACACTCAGGGTCACACAAGGTTACACTTAGGGCTGGGGCGATATTGTTAAAAAAAAAAAAAATCCAGCAAAATCCAGTCTGGCCAGCTATATTACTTTGCTATTCTATTATTATTGGCCCATTTTATAGACAGCTCCATAACAATGCCCAGTATACACTGCTAAGTAATACTTGCTCCGACCCCCTTTTCCCAAACAACAATCAGCAGTAATATGCAGTGCCAACAGGGCTGGGTATCATTAAAAAATCATATCAATACCAATGTTATATTTACAAATTTTAGAATTAGATTAATTTAAAAAAATTATATTTATTACTGTCAATCATTTAAAGATGAATTATAATCATGATACATTTTTTGAAATGCTGGTATTTCCCTATATTTTGGAGTGGGGGACAGTAATAATAAGAGTAGTGTTGTTTACATCTGGCAAACTAGATCCTTTTAGAGCGAGACTGCATAGTGTGTGCATAATTAAAACAATTACGAATTTTGGTATATTTTAAATAAACAATAAAATAGTTTGGTTTGTAATTGTTCTTGTTTGTTTGTTGTTTGTCTCTGGCCCCCAGCTTTGTGGAGATTTTAATGTTTTTTAATGTAAAGATGCAGTACTTTACTGCAGTTCTGTATACTGTATAGTGCTGTAAGCAAGTCAATCTAACAGCGTAATAGGCTCTTCTTGATGAGTAAACACAAGGGGCAACATTGAGGTCAGCAAAAATAATTCACAAGGTCATGATTATATATTGTACAATTAGTCAAAATGTTGTGTGATGGGGTCCAAAATTGAGTTCAGCTTTTTTCCTGAACCATGCTCCAGTACATCTACAGTGTAAAAACACTTTTTTTGCATCAATTAAAGGAAGTTGAAGCAGGCTACTGTCACCCAATAAACAACAGAAAAAGAAAAACAGCTGTTGTCGTGAAGCAATCCACGTCAGGCAGCAGTATGGGCTCAACAGTTTACAATGATAATTTCTATAACCCGTATTTTAAAATAGATATAAAAGAAATATAAGAGATAATTTGTTATTATCATTCTGCAAGAAGAGCAACTCGCAGGATTAACAACACATACGCTGTGCTCTAAACCAATCAATGTCAATTATAGGGAGACGCAGCTTATAGAAAAGGCAGGACAAAGAAAAGTTCTCTAGTGTGCTCACTAAACTGCGGTGTGAGTCTCCAACAAGCCTTAAATATTATCACTGGACCTATAGGCACCACTCGCCACAGCTGATGTTGAAGTACAGCATCTACCATCAGAAAGAGCTCAAACATGTTTGATGTTCATGGGAGGTGTGCAAGGAGGAAACTCTTACTGTCAAAAAATATACATCACTGGCTGTCTAGCTGCAGCATTTGCAGCACTAGAGCTGACCATGTGCACTGAATAACACGCATGACCATCCCGCCTGACCTTAAGTGACTTTGTTTAGTCCCTCGGTGGAAGAAGCTCAACAGTCAGCATAAACAGATTCAATTATGAAGGAATAAAAAAAAATCTGAGTCCATACCTTCACTCTTAAGAGCAGTGGAACAGATGACGGAGATGATCTTTGCCCCAAAAAGAAAAGTTGTTAGTGTCCGCACTGCCTCAGGCCAAACCTGCCGTAGGAAAAGAGCAGAAAATACAAAGAGTGTAAACTACAACCATTATTCAGTGCATTAATCTTTTATTCCACTGACCTATTAACTAGATTATTCTTATTAATCAGTGACCACAAATTATTCAGTAAATCATAGAAAGGATTTAGTAACATCTGAACAACTTTAACACCAAAACAAATATAATAATAATAATAATAACAAATATGATTCATTTATATAGCACTTTTACACTAACATTAACAACAATACTACTCCTGTTAGTAACTACTTATTATCTTACACAGCTACAACATCAATAAATAAATACTATTTTTTATTCAGGTTATAATAAGAGTATCATCAATAATACAAAAAATCAAGTAATTGTAATCAAGTCTAATTGTACATTTTTAGGGACTTTGCAAGTTTTGTAATTCAGGTTCCACACTTTGTAGTTTCCTTTTGTTGTTTAATGAAAACATAAAGAAATAAGACGTAAAACATTAGAAAATATATAAAAAAATAACTCTTGCATAACTTTCGTAATAAACTATCCCATTACCATTACCACTTATGAGGTAATTATTACTATAACCATAAACTACTAATTATATTATATTATATAATATTGTATTATATTATATTATACTATTATAATACCATTATATGATCATTATTAATAACATCAACAAGAGTGTCAATAATGACTAAAATTACTTGTGTATTGTGACTGTAATTGTTATTATTATTAGCTGTAATAGTACTGGTAATAGTTGAGTACCATATGAGAGTGCTTTTACTACTAAAATAAATTAATTTATTAACCTAACTGTTAAATAAGCTAACTGTACATTTTAGGGAGTACTCTAGTAAATTAACACATAACTTTCTAGAAATAAGGTCAAATCTAGTTAGATAAAACGTAAGACATTTATTTAAGCGTTTGAATGGTTAAATGTTTGGAATGGGGGGAACTTTACACAGCTTTTAAAATAAAATAAAACTCTTGGTCATCTTTTGTAGTAATGAATAAACCATAGTAATGCTAATTACATTATTATTATTATTATTAGTAGTAGTAGTAGTAGTAGAGCTACTATGATAGCAGTTGTAGTATTATAAATATGTATTACATAGTAATTAGACCTACATTATTACTTTTAGTTGTATTTAGTAATATTGCTGTTTATTATTGTATTTCACATAAACTACTATGATAACAGCAGCAATAGATAACTGAAGCTGATAGATTATGTTAGGTTTGGGTTTGGGTTGGGTTAGGTTAGGTTAGGTAGAGTTGGGTAAGGTTAGGCTGGGTTAAGGTAGGGTTAGGTAAGGTTGGGTTGGGTTTGAGTTGGGTTAGGTAGGGTTAGGTTAGGTAGGGTTATGTTATTTTGGGTTGGGTTAGGTAGGGTTATGTTAGTTTGGGTTATGTTATTTTGGGTTAGGTTGGATTAGATAGGGTTTAGGCCAATCCAGCTCCTGTCCTGCACTTTACTGCGCTCCCCTGCTCGAACCTCTAGCTTCTCCATCATCTCAGCTTAAACCCAGACCAGGCTATAAACAGGGGGTTCAGGAGGAGGAAAGCGGCAGAATCTGTAGGATTAAGATTATCAGTAAATAAAGGAGCACGGCTGAGAAACCCTGATCCACCGAGAAAACCTGCGGCTGAAACAAAAGCCCAGGCTGAAGGAGAGCGAGGGGAAGCGGCGAGCTTCTCCGCTCTGCTGCTGCTGGAACAGAAGCTAGTCTGATAGCCTTCAACAACCTGCCCAAAGAGACACAGAAACACAGAGAAAGAGAGAGAGAGAGAGAGAGAGAGAGAGAGAGAGAGAGAGAGAGAGAGAGAGAGAGAGAGAGACAGAGAGAGAGAGACTGACGGAGAGCGGCGGTACTCACGACTCTCGGGCTGCTGGGTCTTTCTGGAGGAGAACCTCAGTGAACAGCTCGCTGTCCGCGCGCTGAGAATCCTGTGAAAAATATCGATTAGCTTAGCATAAGCGCCCCCACAATAAACACCGGCATCGAGCACCAAACACCGCGCTGAGGAGAGAGAGAGAGAGAGCGGAGGGGGGGGGGTCTTTCTCTTCCTCACAGCTTTATGAAGCCCGTCGGACATTAAAGCTAGATAAGACCCTACACACACACAAACACACACTCACACACACATACACACACACACTCGCCCTGTTTCATTGGTTAAAAAGTGGGCGGGCGCTTCATCTCTTTTGTTTTCATTGGAGCTCCGTCCTCATACAGGAGGATAAATGACGCCGCTGTTAAAGCGATAGTTCGATGTTTCGGTTTTAAGGGGCTGTGTTAAAGGTGGTGGGGGTCTTTATAAGTATTTACAGTCACCTCTACATTGATCAGGCCATCTGCTGATGTAGCTATATTTGGAGCTAGATCTAGGTTATCTAACTAACTAACAATCTCCTTATCAAGTTTCTGACCTCAGAGCTGCTCCTGGCAACCTTGTAAGCACGTTAAATTTAGTGTTAAAGGGAAAGTCCACAGAGTTTTCAGAATTTCTGCTTAATTGATTGAGTGGATTAGACACAAGCATTTAGGTTATAAATGCTTAGTTTCAGAGAACAGTTCCAATTCTTTAAAATGGTGATTAATTAGGCCATGCATTAATTAAGCCTCCAATACAAATATACAATTTTTATTTTATTTACTATTTTATTTTTATTCAACCCATGTAGGGGACACAGCAAACACGTGGAAGAAGTTGCTGTGGTCAGATGAGACCAAAGTTGAACTTTTTTACACTGCTCATCATCCTGAACACACCATCCCCAAAGACTTGCAGCTGTAACTTATGAATACTTTAACACGTCACACATTTCAAATTTTTATTAGATTTAATATATTTTTAAGTACTATTATATTTACAAACCCACCAATAAACCTACACATGCCTTCTTACACATAAAACGTTTCATAATAAATAGTGATAATGGTAAAATAGCAATAAATCTATAAAAAAAATATTTTTGGAGGATTACATTACAGCACAGCGCCCCACATGTATCCCTTTACCAAGAATGTATTCATCATTAAAGTAGCTAAGTATTTTTATGCATTCTTAAAACAAAATCCAAAAAAAAAAGTACTAATCATCATATATGCTACATACAACAGGTACACTGACATGGCAAAACTTATGGTATAGCAGTATGTATATTGACCATGAATAGCCTGGTCTCAAAGTGAGAGACATATCATTTTCAAAGTAGTGCGGCCAATTAACATCCCTCAATCCACAGCATCATGTGCATACTGGGAATATGGCATAGAAGGCATAACTGCCCACAGTGGACAGTGCAGAGGATGGTTGTGATCATCACACAAGCGAGTGGCAAAAAGTACATCCACATACATACCCCACAGGTCAGGGATTCTTTAGTTTCAAAGGGACATGACAAATGTCATGGGACCTGAATTTAGTTCCTGTCCCATGACATGTGGCATGTCAGTGTTTTAATTATAAAATGTAATTTTGAGGTTATTTTGCACCATGTCTTATCCATTGTAATAATGGTAATTTGTTGAGTGTGCAATGTTGTAATAATAGCAGTGATTAGCTATTTACTGGCCATTATAATTATAGAACTTATAATTATGTCATAAACACTTTACTTCAATTCATTAGATTTTTTAGGGTAACTGAAGAAAAAACATACTCGATTAGATGTGCCATTATTTTACCATCATTATTTCATATAAAACTCAGAAGACTTGTGTAGGTTCAGTGGTGGGTTTGCATGATACATAACATGGCTGTATTTGTGTGGTAGTCATGTTGATGATGCCTGGACCCATTAACCCCCATTAAAAACTTCTTGCTAAGCCACTTGTGAACTGATGTGTGTTAAGTGTGTGATGTGATTTGGGTCTGACGTTGGTGTAGAGAGCAGGAAATGTCAATTTGCAGTTGTGGAGAGAGCTACGCTAACTCGGTCTTCCTGTTTTGCTGCAGGTGCTGTTATTTCTGGTCAGTGAACACCTCCAGTGCAGGTAAAGTTGGCTTTGTCACACTGCTTTGGAGTTTAAGGTTTAAAATCATCTCTCTAAATATATAGAACTGTGTACATAAGAAACAGAAAAGAATATTAAAAAGTGAATAACTATAAGTTTTTTTTTTAATCTTATGTCTTTTTGCAGTTTTACGATGATATGACATCTTTTTCTCACAAATAATACACAGCATATGTTGTATATAATACTACTGCACTATTTGTGTTTGGTAATTGCTATATTATAATGTGCACATTTAAATATACTATAAAACAATAAATAATCCCTAATAACATTATATATACAAAATATTATACAACACAGATATTGCAAATTATAAACTGTGATCATATGCAATATTCCCGAATACTATTCGTAATAAATGTTTTGCTTTAGTACATATTTATTTAAGAGCCATAAATTATGAAATAATAACACAACGTAAAGAACAACTGCCAAAATCATATTACAATATTTTTTTGTTGACATGTATTGACTAATAGAAATTAAATGCAGATATTTACAGCAAAAATTACTTTTCCTTATTCTGTAAAGTTATTGTCTTGTTCTGATATCTTAAAAATATATAAATAAATAAAATAATAAATATTATAATTGCTATTATTATTATTATTACATGTTTAACAATAATAATTATCATATTATTTTTTTTTATTATATTTATAGGCTGACCTGCCTGACTGAGGGCAGGGTATAAAGTGCTTCAGACCAGCTCTAAACAGAGTTTTGCAGCAGGGCTAGTGTTGCTCCATTAACACATCTCTCTCTCTCTGATGGTTTATTAATGAAAGCTAATGGCCTCTCTCTCGCTCGCTGCACTGTATTGATTGCGTTTGCTTTGCTCGTATATAGAATCTGTCAGAAGCCCAACAGGGCGTCAGGGCCACTCATCCCTCACAGGTCTCTCACAGAGCTGCACTTCACTCTGAAGAACGCTGAACATTCTGGCTGGAGTTAAAGTTCAACCTTGGCTGGAATTCATATTCATTTACTGTCTATTTCACACCTTCTTCCCAGAAGGTAAATAAATGTTCACACAACTGCTTGAAACTTTCATGAAACTAAAGGCTAAAGCCTCTAGCAGTTTACCACCTTAAATAAGTTAGCCTAGCCACAAAATCAGCAACAATCCCAACACAAATTTAATGAAAGAGTAAAATAAAAATAAAATAAAAATAAAAAGGTTGTGGAAGATCCTTCAAATGAATGCATTCAGCAATTTCAAGTACCGCCCATTGCTGACACAGGTGTGCAAATGCTCATCTGCCCCCTGTAGAAAAAATATAGCCAATATAATTTTTATCTGAAGTATCTTACCTAATGCTTAAACTGTAGAGCAGTGGAGTTGTGTTCTCTGGAATAACTGTGCTCCCATAACACTTTTTGGGGAGTTGGGGAGAGGTTGGGTGGTGATCATCACAAATGGAGCTGTCCAACTTCTAGGTTAAATAGTGACAATTTTCATAGTGTTTGAATGTACAATATTTTGTGCAATGTATTGATATACAAATACATACACCCCTTTACAATAGTGTATGTACAGGGCTTGGACAATGTAACAGAAACACCTGGTTTTATACCCCAATAATTTATTGTGGTGACGGACAGTTCTGGTGGAAACAGGAGAGTTGAGGTGCACATTGAATTCTGCCGTGATTTGAGCAGCCGTAGTTTTATGTTTTTTGGGATATAATCCAGGTTAGCACCCAAACATCCCTTTCAGACAGCTTCCTCTTGTGTCCACAGTTAATCCTGTTGGATGTGGTTGGTCCTTCTTGGTGGTGTGCTGACATTACCCTGGATACCGTGGCTCTTGATACATCACAAAGTCCTGCTCTCTTGGTCACAGATGCGCCAGCAAGACGTGCACCAACAATTTGTCCTCTTTTGAACTCTGGTATGTCACCCATAATGTTGAGTGCATAGTAATATTTTGAGCAAAACTGTGCTCTTACTCTGCTAATTGAACCTTCACACTCTGCTCTTACTGGTGCAATTAATGAAGATTGGCCACCAGGCTGCTCCAATTTAACCATGAAACCTCCCACACTAAAATGACTGGTTATTTAGTTTCATTGTCCAACCCCTGTATGTTGCATTTGATTTGGTAATGTTGGTCATTTTGTTTTACCAACTTGGTCTTACTGGTCATGCTGATCAACCAGCATGGTCTACCTAGATCATGTCGGTCATGCTTACAGACCAGCTATACCATGCTTGATCAGCTAAATCAAGCATGGCATCATGCAGCCTCTTTTTTCAACAGAAAAAATAAATAAGATAAATGTGATAAAAAGCAAAAAAAAGATCCCAATGTGAGTTTCAGTTAAGCACATTTAAAAATTGGTAAATTAGCACCTTCTGACAGCACACTACTGAAAGTTTTTCACACTTCTTCACTGATTATTTCCGAACGGTTTTGCCATGGATATTTTTAAAGGTTGGAAATATGTACCTGAGAATGGTAAAAGGGGAAAGCAAAAGAGAGGAGAGAGAAGCACCTAGTGAGGCCCACCCACGTATCAAACATTCCTCCTGTGTTCTTTAAACACCGCTTTTAAAACTGAAATGTACTTTATTACACTTATATTACTTTATCAATCAATATCCCTGAAATAAAATGATTTATTTATTTTAATTGTAAAGAAAACAACTGAAAGAGTGAAATATGTTTATTTTCTTGGTGAGAAGCAACCTTGGGAGTATTTTCCAAAATATGATATGCAAAATGAAACTCCTGGAGTATGAGAAACTGTTTAAAACTTGCTGACTCGTCTGTCATAGCACAATGAGAAAGTGTCCCAACACACATGCACATTTGTGAATGTGACCCTGTACTGTAGTGCTTGACAAAGGTTTGTCAAATTAATTTCTTGCCCTTACGGTTCTATCAGCTATTGTTGAATAATGTGACATCTGAGGTAACGGAGACACATTTGTAACAAAGAGGAAAATCTCTGCCTGTCTTTGCTCCTCAAATAAATAATAATTACAATCACCAGTGTTTTATTTGAATGGATGTATATTAATAAATAAACTTAAGGTGACCAGAGAAAACAGAAAATATCATGGGTTCAAACTTCAAACTGTCTGCAGTGAAAGGTAAGATTGACATTTTTCACATTATCCCAACTTTTTATGGTCTAAAGTTGTACAAAGTGTTGAATTATATATTTGTTTACATTTAACTCACATGACATAATATTATATGTAATAGTTACGACTGTGTGTAATAATCAGATATTAAAGGAACAGTCAGGCAAAAAAAAATAAGATTAATCTTAGATCTAAAGTCAGGCAGTGTTCCACATAACATCCATTTACCAAACTAATGGAGATCTGGAGGAGTTCTGAGAGACACATTAAGAGTTTTGGCACAGATATTAACTGAAATGAGATCTCTGATGGTCTAAGCCTAGTGTTTGTTAGCAACACTAGTCTAGTTTTTTCCCTTTGTAAAATACTAAACATAACCAATCATGTTCATATGACTGTTTGCCATCCTGATCCTTTAAGGTCCTGACTGGGGTCAGACTGCTCTGTAAGGTATGGCTGCTGTGAAGTAATGATAATTATTTAAATAAGTGGGGTCATCGAGTCGAGTGTAGATTTGATATACACTGTACAGTTTGTGTGGAGAACAGTCTGGTGGGTGAACTGTTTATTAGATTAACTCTGTTCATCTTCCTGTCTGAGGCGTTTCCTCAGGTGTTCTCCAATCGCTGCGAGCGGATTGCTCTTGAAGGTGGGGTCTTTCATAGCTTCACTAAAGCGGGACGCTTCTGTTTCTCTAAAATTAAAAAACACACAATGTTAATAAACATCATTCTGAACAGATTTTGCTCATTTAAAGAATTAATCAAATCTAAGTTATACAGTTTGTTATAACAGTAAAATATAGTCACTTGGGTTTAAAAAAATCTACTTACAGTAATTTCCTCTTCTGTGCAGGTTTCATCTGAGAGTAGTCTGTAGGCTCTGATTTCTTCCTCACCGGACTGAGAGAAGACAGAAAGAGAGAGAAAATGAAATAAAAAATCAAAGAAAACAGTGAAGGTTAACAGAACCATATAATCTATTAAGAAAAAAGAAAAGAATTTCTGAAAGAAAAAAAAGACAAGAAAGAGTGAAAACGGAAATGGAAATAAAAAAATAAATAAAAAACAGCAGATAGATAAAATATACTATTTAAAAAAGGGAAATGGAATGCAAACGTAGGAAAAAAAAGAAAGGAAAAAAAATCAGCTTAAAAATAAGAAGACAGAAAGAACTAAGAAAAATAAATGAAAGGAGGGAAAAACATTCACATAAAAAAGAAGGCAAATGAGAGAAAAAAGAAAAAGGAAACATACGAAAAGAAAAAGCAAACAGAAGGAAAAAATACTGTAGATTAAAAAAAAGAATATAAAATGAGAAGTAAATATAAAGAAAGGATGGAGCAATTGCAAAGCGGAGAGAGAAAATGAAAGCAGGGGGACAAACGCAAATACAAATAAAAAGAGAGAAAAAGGGAAAAAAGCAGAGGGTGAGATTGAAAAAGAGAGGGGGTGGGAGAGTGTTGCTGAGCTGCAGAGAGATTAAAATAGTATAAGTGAGGGAATCGGGTCTGTTTGTGTGTGATTTTCATGCTGTGGGGGGTGTGTGTATGGGTGTGTTTGTGTGTGATTTACGTGCTGTGTGTGTGTGTGTGTGTGTGCGTGTCAGTCTGCTGGTCTAAGCCTCTAACACTAGTGTGCATCAGAAATTAGTTCCGCTTCTGGATAAACTCCTCTTATAACACACACAAACACATTTTATGACTTATGAAGAGTTTTGTAAATGAAATCGCCGGACCACCAGACGGATCATGATGCGTTTAGACTGAGCGAGGATGAATGACCTCCTAAAATTTAACAGGACTGAAACACTTCAGCAGTCAGACAGGTGGAGGACCTCTTCACTAAATTTTCTGATAATGTACATACAGAGACAGAGAAAGAGAGAGAGAAGGGGAGGAGTGAGGGTCGAGAGAAGTGTGTAGTTGCTGTACCCTTTCTGTCTCCGGGCTGATGTGTTGCTGGCTGATCTGATGGTGGGAAGAAGTTGGGTCAGTTCAGGCAGAGCGTCGGCCAGTACCCTCATGTCTCCCACTACAGGCGTGGCCTTCCTGCGCTCCAGTGCCACCTGCTCCTCACGAGCTACCTTAATCGAACTGATCTCTGCACACAACACACACACACACACACACACACACACACACACACACACAGTCATATTAATGGACAATTCAGGGCAATATTTTAGCACACCCTAGGCAAGCAGTCAACTGCAATATTTATTAAAAAAATTGACTGCAATTGTGCATGTTTTCCATTCTCTGCAGAAATGTAATGTTAAACCTTTTCACATGGAAACAAAGTTTAGTTTGTAAATTTAAATCTCACTCTGAGATTTTGCTTTTGGGAACGAACATTGTCTGTAGTCTAGAAAACACACAGTTTTAGATCTCCTTTACGTTCTGGATCTTGTGCTTTGCGTCCAGGTCCTTGTACTTGTCGTGATGTTTCGTTTCATAGTGTCTTCTTATGTTCTATCCTTTCATAACAGATATGGTGGCGCCGCAAACAAAACAAACAGGTCTGTCCTTTACATTCATGAACAGATAATCTGCCTCCCATTTCTGTCCGAGGTGACTGGTAGCAGTGATTTTAATATACAATACATGGATTGTAAAGTGTTTCCTCAGGGGGCTGCTTGTTCACATTGTAAGGTGTTCTCTTGTAAGAGGGGTTCTCAAACACTGGCCAGCATGCTCATGGCAAGACGATGTAAATGCTCGAAATGAATATTGGATATTTTATATCCAATTTTTTCAGGTATTTAATATTACTCAATCCTGAGTGTCATCTGTGCGTTGAAATAAATCATAGAAGACATTACAACCCACAGTGGACAGCGTAGTTGATAATGATCTTATCTACCAGTTTAACAATCCTGCATCATATTCTACTTTTGATAGCACAAACACTTAGTTCTTACCCTTTTCAAAATAAATCTATAACATATAAATGATAAAATATTGTAGAGCTGGAGGAGTGGCTTGAGGTAGAACCCAACAAAACCAAACCATGGTTGTATAATCAGTAATATTTTTGCAAATCTGATATTACAAGCTTATTGAGTCTACCGATTATGATTCTATTCTATTCTTTCATGTAAGAACAATATAACTTTGTAGTTTATAGCAATTATACATAACTGTGGAAACCATATTTCATCTGTTTTGCATGATTTTATTGAGGCTGACAGCGGACTCACAGAGGTCAGCTAGGCCCCCACCCAACCGAACGTAATGTGTCCGCTGACCATGACAGCAAAAAACGATCGATACATTTTTCCCCCTATTTTTTAATAGCTGCTTGTCCTCCAGCGCTCTTGCGTCAGGTTGCAGAGTCAAAATCCCCATTAAGCCCTAATTATAATCACCCTGGTCCAGGCTAGTGTTACGCGGGGCATTGATTGGCTCCTCAGATTCAGTTTCCAATGAGCGCAGTTACGGGTAACGGAGGAGCCCGCGGCGCTGGAAAGCCTGCAGAGATGGCGACACAGAGACCCATCAAGGGGCCAAAAGCACCAGCGGAGTGCAGTACTGCTGCAGAATTACAGGACACATAGCACATATTGTCTTGATGTGATCTATTTAATTATAGGGAGTAAATCTTAAAGTACTGGACTCTAAATAATATCAAATTTTAAAACCTACTTTTATTATTTAGATACTTACAAGTGCAGTGCTTTCAGAATAATGACTTTTTTTTTTATATCTATCACTGAAGAATTTTATACTTCCAACAGATTTGGGATTTGTCTGCCTATATTCAATGTTTTTTCCCCATGTACATATTTATTAAAACTCGCTTACCTGAAGCTTAACCTGTACATTTAACCACAGAAATTTAATGACAAAATATGTTTAATAGTTAGGAGTTAGTTTCTCTTCTCCTCTTTTGTCCTGTTCAGCAAAACACAAAAAAGTACTACTACTCACTGTTAAGCCACCGCTGCCGTCGCTCCTTTATCTTCTCCTTCTTCGACTGCTGTTTCTTCTCCTCTTTACCTGCTAAAGTAAGAAATCATATATTAATCAGGGACCCACTTCACCCAAGTGCAATTATTTAGCTCTAGATTTTTAAGCCCCATCCACACGTATCAGTATAGCCTCAAAACTACAATTTCCACATAATAATACACTTAAATATTGATCTAATAAAATTATAGAATTCTCAGTTTAGATTCAGAATATGTAGTTTCACGACTTGTATAGTACACTACATAGGAATCTGTATGCAAATGTCTCTATACAAGCTATCATCCCATACATTTGCAGCATGCTCATGCTCAAGTAAGCATCAAACACTAATTAATTGACTGGCAATGACATTAACAGTTATTACTTAAATATCAACCATTACAGTACTTAAAATCTTGTTTTCAATTAAAAGTAATACTATAAATACCTATACTTAAAATTTTATTTACCATCATAATGTAAATACTATATACAGTCCCCTTCAAAAGTACTGGAACATCGAGGCCAATCCCTCTCTTTCTGCTATAGGTTTGATATTAAAAGCTGAATATGACACTAAAGATTAACATTTCAGTTTTTATTTCCTGGTATTTGCATCTGAATCTGATATTCTGTTCATAAGATAGCACCTTTTGTCTAAACCCACCTACTTTTCTTTTAAGTAAAAGTATTGGAACTGTTATTTCAGCCATTTCTCATTTTCTGCAAGTAAATGAGCTAAATGACAATTTTTTTATTTGGAATTTGGGAGAAATGTTGTCTGTAGTTTATAGAATAAAACAACTATGTTCATTTGATTCAAACATAAACCTATATATAGCAAAATCAGAGAAACTGATTCAGAAACTGAAGTGGTCTCTTCATTTTTTCCAGAGCTTGTATGTATTGTGTTGTGTTGTGTTTTGGGGTCGAACACCTGGATGATCAGTGGAATAGTTTTGTGGCACTCCTGGAAAATTAAGCATCCCTGTCGACAGAAAGGAGTGTGAGCGTGTGTGTGTGTGTGTGTGAGTGTGTATCAGACAAGAATGGAGAGGATGGCATGTTAGCAGCTGGTTGTGTGTGTGGTGATTAGTACAGTGTGTGTTTTTGTAGCTGTGTGGAACTTCCTGCTCCCGGATGAAGCTGCCCTATCAGCTACCGCAGCCTGTGAGTCTGAGCACCAGCACTACAGTACAGGATGTGTGTGTGTGCGTGTGTGTGTTTTTGGCATTATTTTAAGACAACATGGGTCAAGAATGTGTCAATTATTTTGAGTGTGTGTGAGAGAGAGAGATATAAAAATAGAGATGCTTATATGGCCATGTGGATTAACTCAAGGCTGTTTGTGGTAAGAGAGTAGGTGTTTTATGTGTGGATTCATTTAATATCATCATGTAGATGGACTGTATTGCAATGCACTGTGTGTGTCTGTGTGTGTGTGTTTGTATAAGAGATAAAATAGTTCCCACGCTAGTCCTGGGAGTGGACGCCTTGATGTCCAATCAGTGGAAAAGGCCCAGCACTCGGATAAAGGTGATGTTAGGGAAAACACACAAGCAGACAATATCAGAAACACAGTCGAGGTTGAAAACAGTGGTCAGACACAACACAGAGCCCACAAAGGACAGCCTAATCATTCAGTGTAGTTTAAAGTGATAGTTCAGTTGTATATATATATATATATATATATATATATATATATATATATATATATATATATATATATATATATTAAAAAACAATTGACGCTACCCTGCAAGAGTAATCCATCCTTTAATTTTGGTCCCAATCCCATTTCAGCCCTTGGCCCTACCCCTCTATTTTAAGCAGTAACACTCATGGGTAGGGGGTCCTGGTTTTTGTTAATCTGGAGATGTTAAGGTTACATGACCCTTAAAACTGTGGTTTTTCAGCGACACACTCAAAATAAGAGGGCTACGAGAATCACTGGCAAGATGGCAGCACAGGTGACGCACAAACTTTTTCATAATTACAATAATCACTATATTACCATAGCTTAATGTGTACTTTTAATGATTTATGGCCATTTTCTTCATAACGAGAATAATACAATCGCTAGAACTCCGACTCAGAAGCTACCTTGCTAGCTAACTTTCCCGTTCCACCTTAAATGGTGCAACAGATGGCAGAGGCTGCAGTGTTTAAGGTGGAACAGAAAAATAGAAGAAAACAAAAAGTTAATAAAAGCTAATTTCAGCTCCCCATCACAGAGGAATAAAGAAATGGATAATAATAATTAATTACCCAGTTATACCCAGCAATAATCATGTACATTAGCAAAAGAGGACACAGAAGTCCAAGCCAAAAACTTTAAAGACAGGGTCTAAAGAACGCAAAGGGAAATAATGAAACAGAGGAGGAAAGGAGGGAAAGAAGGAAATGAGGTTAGAAGTAGTTAGTGTTTGTAAGAGGTGTTAGGAGATTAGAAGCTCTTTGAAGAGCTCTGTCTTCAGGAGTTAATTAAAGATAGTGAGAGATTCTCCTGATCTGGACTGGTTTGTGTGAATGTTTGGAAAAGCTAGACAATGTTTAAGGGAGGAGTGCAGCGATGGGAGGGAACATAAGCCTTTAGGAGCAGGTGGACGTAGGAGGGAGCCTGCTCTGTCATCACCATGTAAGAGCTTTGAATTTAACGTGAGCAGCAACTGGTAGCCAGTGAAGCTCAATAAGTAGTGTGGTAACGTGTGCCTTTTTTGGCTGGTTAAAGACCAGGTGAACTGTTCTGTTCTGGATCATCTGAAGTGGTTTTACTACACAGACCGGATGGCCCATTAGCATTGTATTGAAGTAGTCAAAAAGTGAGATGACCTCTGCTTGTACCAAGAGTTGCGTGGCCTGTTGCGTCAGAAACAGTAGAATATAGCGCTCCACTGCTATATATCTGTATCAGGTGCCCGAAGGTTTGTCCCAATTCTTAGGGGGAGGATTTCACCCATTTCTTTTGTAAGTCACACTCCAAAATAAGGGGTAGGAGTACAAAAGAAAGAGAAACAGGACTGGGTCTTGGTGTGTGAAGATTGCCTTAATTTACAAGGGAGCTTTGAGACTAATGTAGCTTACATGTGATAGTCACATGTTATGTTTTACCTTACCAGTTTGCACAGAACTTCTAACTTTATAGCTATGTCAAATTATCTGGGTCAAGTTTCCATTGGCTTATTTACATTATACCGGAGCAGTCCGACCAACATTGCCCTCAAAAGAGTTGGAAACGATGGAAATGAGTTGTTGGCATTCCAATAAAATTCAGATACTTTTAAGCAGCCAAGCGGAGTGAAGTTGTATAGACGCTTTTTAGCAGCTGGTATATACAGACTTCTGATGAGCGCTTGAACGCAGCGTTAGCTTTCATGTGGGCTGATTACACCAGGCTTTATCATGCTGATGTAAAATGAGACTGGTTAGCCTCAGCGCTGCTCCAAAGTCTCAGGGGAGTAGATGGAGATTAATCTCTTGACAGTGATCGATTACCCATCCCTCAGGAGCACAACAATACTTCATCACAATCAACACAACATCCAGTCAGCCGTCACCAAAACCACCTGACGTTTTACAGTATAGTGGTAATATTAGTCTATTAGTCAGCAGATGCTTCATTTCACTGTTATTTCCAGTTGAACTACAACCATTTCCAGTTATATTATAATCATTAGCTATACTGCATATTACTGGGATGATATTGTAATTATTTCTGTATTTCTGGCCTGTGTGGTTTCACCAAAAATGTATATCAGTATTTATTTCATGGTATATTTATTCTATTTTATACTGGGACATTATAGAAGTTTATGCTGCACTGTACTAATTTAAGGGTACACAGAACAAACATTTTAAATTTCATCATGTGTAAAATAAAAGTTTTGAGTGTTATAAGGTTACCTGAGCCTCAAAATGCCTGTCAAAATGACACAATAAGACTTAACCACTATTTAATAAGTAGTAGGGACAAAAATTAAAATAATTTTTTTCAAGCATTATACTACCGGAACATCGTTTTTGCTGCTCAATACAAACAGACTTGGATTTTTTTTTTATTCCCCTTTTACTTTACTTTAAATTAAGTCAAAGGACAGAATATTATTTTTTTAAAACATTTAAACATTTTTCTTTGATAATGCAGGACAAAATACATTAATGCAAATAAATACATTCATACAATGGTGAAAACTGTGAAAAAATGAATGAAAATCTTAAAAATGTACGTTCATTTTGTTTGGTTTCAACCACAAATCCCATTCTACCCAATATCATTTTACTCCAATCTTCTATCTACGGTACAAATTAATACCATAATATGTTAGATTAGGAACTTGAGCAAAATGTCCTTTTTTGTGTTCTGATTGTGCACTGGTAAGCATGTACGGGATAAAACACTATATTTTCAGTGCGAGTGGGCGGAGCCAAAAAGCTGCAAGCAGAATTGGCACATTTACCTATTTTTTGCATTATAAATACATAAGGTGTTTCGGATTATAAGGCACATTTTATTTTATGCTAATGCTGCTCCAGTTAGCAGCTAACGCTAATACTGCAGGAGAACTTTACTGAAACTCCTGTATAGTGCTATACTTCAACTGAGTGGTTTAGGAAAATTTAAAAATTTAAGTGAGCTTTATAGTGAGAAAAATGCAGTATATCAACTGTATGGACCACAGAGTAAAATATTTTTTTCAGCATTTTTTTTGGTAAATTGTTTGTGAACAAGTTTGTCTTTCACAACAAACCTGAATGACTCTAAACTGGTAAAGATGAAAAAACTGATCAGACTGATGTGTCGGTGTGAGCCACAAATTCACTCTGTTTACTTACTAAACTTTAAATTATAAAGAAATTAGGAAGATTAAAAACAGTACACTAACTACAGAGAATAAAGCTCATTATCTCCCTCCCAGCAGTGAAGAGCCTGCAGGGCCACAGCTACAGCCACCATCATCATCTTCATACAGACCAAATGGAAGCTAATTAAATCAATCAGCACCGAAGAACATTCCACATGAACCGCTCCAACTGATGGATTTAATTACGGATTTGATTGAAGAGGAGAATAAATCTGAACAAACACAATGTGATAAATGAACTCAGAGTTCAAATGACCTTCGGCCTTATCTCAGGGAGATGACCAGCTGTGGTGAGCATTCCGTCGGGATGTTGGGGGAGGTTGTAACGGTGTATTAGCCTATACACAGTCCAGTCAGAACATTATGACCAACTTCTTGTTTATTATCACAATAACGATATATATGTATATCATGATATACCACATTTGAGTATGTTTTCATTTATTCTTCGAAAATATGACAAAATAATATCTTTGCTTACTTTTTTTCCAACTCTATTTCAAAGTGAATTACTACCTTTTAGTGCAGCAATATATATATATATATATATATATATATCTCAAATGAAAACAGATGAGGTAGATGCAGTAGCTTTTGTTTAAAAAAATTATACAGGTATTTAAATTAAGTTATCAAAATAAACTCAATTAACTTTTTTTTAAAGTGTCCGTCAAAAAAAGGTAAAGCAGCGCCATGTCGCAAAACCACATTATGAAGCTTTTTTTCCGAAGATTACTTTATTATCACTTATATAAACCGAGTTTATGCATTTTTTTTAGTGTCCGTCATCTATCTATCCATCCATCCATCCATCCATCCATCCATCCATCCATCGCTCTCTGAGGTTCCAACTGCTGATATCAAGCAGCACGATCCAAGATTCGAACAAGCGATCCTCAGGTCATAGTGCCAGTATGTTAGTCTGCTGCACTACCTGGGGCACCTAAAGAGGAGAACTTGTCCTGAGAGCACGAGGAAAAATCACAGAACGGAGCATACATGCACAATAGTCACACACAGGATGCGCAGTGTTTTGTGCAATGTCAATCAGCTTAACAGCTACATCCAAAAATTTTACACATTTCTAACCATACTGATTTAACAGGGGGAAAATATGCCGATCATTTTTTACATAACTATCACTTTAAGGAGAGAAAGCGCAAAGCAGCAGTAAAGACTGAGAAAGTGATGAATCTCTCCATCATCACCCGCAGCAGCAAAAACAGGCATGTTTAATGTGCTGTAGCAGCGCGATAGCCATCTCTACCACTGCAACCCAATCTCAGCCTGCACTCGTCTGTTTGCAGAGAGCCCTACTCCCCCATCCCTTTGTACCACATCCTGCCCACAGAGGGTATCCACTTCCAAAAGCTGGCAGAAATGGACACGGCTCAATTAAGGATGGACAGAACATTCCATCTGCCCCTGTCTTTTTACCCCTTCTCCCTGTGTCTCTGGGAGGAGAAGTGGCGGGGGTTAAGGAGGCGGTTTTCCGGGGTCGAGGAGAGACACCGATACCTCTGATTAAAGATCCTGTCCTGTCAAAGCATAGACGCGGGCGGATCGATCCGGCACTGGCTGAAATACAGCTCTGTGCAAGAACAGTTCAGATATGAGATGTTTAAAATGGTAGTTTGGTGAAGAATTTTAAATTTGCTCTTCATTACAGGCATTCTGATTGTTGTTAACTGTAGGAGTGGATTGGGCTGGTGAGTGCTGGTGAGGTGCAGGTAGTGTTCACTACAGAGAGAAAAATACTCCAAGGAAGATACAGATGATTGGTTCTTCCTTTATTAGCTAAAGTAGGTTTAATCTAACTCATACAGGAGGACAGAGGTGGAAAGTAATGAATTACATTTACTCACATTACTGTAATTGAGTAGATTTTATGAGTAATTTGTAATTTTTAAGGAAGTTTTTTAAAATAGATCATTTTACTTTTACTCAAGTACATTTTGACACAAGTAATTTACTTCACTACATTGGAAAACTCCCCGTTACTGAGTAAAAAATAAAATGATGGGGGGAAAAATTTTCTGAATTAAATTTAAAAAAATTGGCACGGATGCACAGGCGCAAGGATGCTGGGGCGTAGAATAACGAGGCAATAACTTCCTCATGCAATGCAAAATGTGCCCCGCCAGACAGAGCTCAGCTTTCAAAACTTCCACATCAAACCTGAGAAAGCATGTGGTGGTAAGTATTTTTATCATTAAACAATCTGCTTGAATGTTAAAAAAAAAAAAATTATAGCAGAAAAAGCATGGCAATGACAAAACTGTAAAACTATAAAAATACAGTTTATAGTCATATATATGACCATAACTTTTTAACAGTAAAGAAAAAAAAATGGATCATAGAAACCTATGCGACTTGTTCTTAAAAAAGTTTTATGGGGTGGTCTGACCAAATACTGCCTGAAATATCCAAATTATTATGTAATAGTTAATTGAAAATTATTTGTTGTACTTTTTTTAATAATTAAAGAAAACTAACTTGTAGCTAAAAATGTAACTTTTACTCAAAGTAATTTTTAAATTTAGTACTTTTTTACTTTTACTTGAGTAGATTTTTAGATGGTACTTTTACTTTTACTTGACTAGAATTTTAGCAAAGTAAAGGTACTTTTACACAATTACAATTTTTCAGTACTTTTTCCACCTCTGCAGGAGGAAGACTCAAGCTGACTCAAACAGAGTGTGTTGAACTCTTAAGTAGCAGCCCTTCCCCCATTAGATTGAACACACCTGATGCTTGTTTCCTTAATTAGGTCTCTGATTGGCTGGTTGGCCTTCCTAATACTGATGCCTTGATGTTCTGTGAATAAACTCCTACAACCTTTAGGCCCTGTGTTAACTCTCACTTGGTGTGCTATTCCAACAGGATTTTTTTTTTTTTTATAATTTTATTTTACATTTTTCCCATTTTCTCCCCAATTTAGCACAGCCAGTTACCCAACCCACTCACTAGGACTGCCCCTATCACTAGTAATGCCCCAACACACCAGGAGGGTAAAGACTAACACATGTCTCCTCCAATACTTGTGAAGTCAGACACCGCTTCTTTTCGAGCTGCTCATCACAGCGCGCTCGGAGGGAAGCGCAGCGACTCGGTTCCGGTACATCAGCTCACAGATGCTCTGTGCTTCAAACTCTCTCACAAGATAACACCTCCCAACCTCTATATGTGTGGGCATTTCCAAACTGCCTCCTGTGCAAGCACTTCATGATCAATTTGTTCCATGATTTATGAAGTTTTTTTGCTTTTTTATTTTTTTAACTTTTTTATATCCAAGGTTATAAAATCTAACTGTTAAAAATGAGGTTAGTAGTATCAATTTGTTTTTTGGGTTAGTTCTGTTGTCCTGTTTCTATTGCCATTATTAATGGAACTATGAATTCTGCATTTTTCCAGCATATACTACAGGAGAGAGTCGGGGCATCTGTCTATGCAAGAGCTATGCATAAGTGGGTCAAGCAGCAAGACAATGACCCTAAGCAAGTCTACAGAGTAATGGTTAAAGCAGAAATACAACATTGTTGGAATGCCAAAACCTTCGCCCAGCAGAACTGTTGTTGAAGAACCTAAATAAGCAGTTCATGCAAGGAAACCTTCAACCGTCACTCAGAAGGAATGGGCTAAAATTTCTCAAATCATTGTGAAATACTGATCTCTAGATACTGCAGATCAAGAGGGTCTGACCAGTTACTGAAAGCAACACCCCCCACAGTCCCCATCAATGTAAACGCAGATGAACCTAATCAATAAGGTCAGAACTGACACATAAACCTATGACCTATCGCACATGCACTGACCTGGTTTTGCACAAAGTGAAAAGATGCAAATGGGATTGGACGTCAAGAAGCTCTTTAGCTCTTAGATCTGTCTGTATTTTAACTGGACAGCTGGGCTTTGGTCCAGAGAAGTACAGAACACCATCAAACTTCTTACTGACCTACTAATCACTGTCCAAACAACTGACCTACTAATGACTGTCCCCCTAACTGACCTACTAATGACTGTCCCCCTAACTGTCCTACTATTCACTGTCCACCCAATAGACCTACTAATCACCGTCCACTTAACTGACCAACTAATCACTGTCTACTTAACTGACCTATAGATCACGGTCCCCCCAACTGACCAAGACGTCACTGAACACCTAACTGGCCTACTAATCACTGTCCACTTGACTGATCTACTAATCACTGTCTACCTAACTAACCTACTGATTACTGTGTATCACCTTCATGTTTTCCGTCCTTCATTCTATCTTTCCTCTTATTTTGTTTTTCCCTCCCTAGTACTGTCCATCCTTTTTTTTCACCGTTTTGTCCCTTGTTCCCTCCGTTATTATGTCCATCCATTTTTTCCTTTCTAGCTCAGTCTTTCCATTTACTCTGACTCTCTTTCTGTTCCTTACATTGTTCAACCCTTTCTTTCCATGTCTCATCCTCTTTCCATTCCTGCCTCTCTACTACCAGCCCCGTCTTTCCCTCCTTTATTAGGTTGGTCCATCTATCCCCCTGTCTTTTCCTTCCTTTGCTCAGTCTTTTTCTTATTCTTCCTCTCTTTCCCTCCTCATTCACCTTGTCCATACCTCCTTGCCATGTCTTTCTATCTCATCCTCGCTTTCAATTTCTCTGCCTGTCTTTCCCTCCCTTACCTTGTCCATCCTTTTCTTGCCATGTCTTTCTCTCTCTCATTCTCTTCTTCCATTTCTTTCCCTCTCTTTCCCTACCCGTCTTTCCCTCCTATTAGGGTTTAGGTTTGTCCACCAATTGCTATATCCTTTCCTTACTTGCTCAGTCTTTCCCTTACTCGTCCTCTCTTTCCCTCCATCACCATGGTTTTCCTTGTCTCACCCTCTCTTTTCTTCTCTTGTCCTGTCTTTTCTTCTCTTGCTCTCTTGTCCTTTCACCCTGTCTCCCTCCCTCATATTCCCTCTTCCACCCTGTTTTGCCCTCTTCCATCCTTTTACTTTTCCTCAGTTGCTGTCTATCACACCCTCGTGCTGTCTATCTGTCACTCACTCTGTGTTTCCCTCCCTTGTCCTGTCTTTTCATCCTTCGCTCTGTCTTTCTCTCTCTTGCTGTGTGTGTGAAGGGCAGTCGTGCTGAGATGCAGCTGAACTATTTCACGCATCAGTTATTTATACTGCAGCGAGCTAAAAATAGACCAGCAGTGCTTTACCAAGCTACACACACACACACACACACACACACACACACACACACCTGTGCGTATCTATTTAGTAATACATGTGGCCACTTAATTAGAAACACCTCCCATTAAGGTGCACTAGGTTTATCACCCCTCATCTCTGTCCCCCTTTAATTGGTCAGCGTCTGATTACAGGACTACTGTTCACTAGCTGTTATTTTGGTGGTGGTTGAGAAAATTACACTTTTACAGTTTTTTCCCCCAATTGCTAAAACACAATTTTGTAAACTAGGCTCTTTTTTTTTTTCAAAATACAAAAAACAATTCACAAATCTACAAACCCAAACTGCACAATACCTCATATATCCTCTATAATGAAGCACTGTAACCAATATATCATTATTAATATCAAACTGTTACACCAAATAGCTTCAAACACTTCATTCATACTACCAGTTTATAGTCTAAACAATTACACACTGTCCAGAATAATGACAAAAAACACTCTTTATCTTATTTTAGCTTTGCATAATACTAAAATAAAAAAAATCTTCAGATCAAAATGTGCTTTGTTACAATCGTTCTGGAAGGAGATGTTGAAAGTGCTGGGTAACTGGATGGGAAAAACCTACCAGTGTGCCCACCACAGTTATGCTTACTAGGCAATAGAGATTGGATAAGAGACATAAATAAAGGTTGAATTAGAAATTGTGATTACAGGTTTAAATTACCGCATCAAGAATCATTTTAAAGCACTGGAAATCAATTAAGTTACCAGAGGTAAAGGAATGGTGGAATTTAATGACAGAAACTGCTTTTTAGGAAAATTTGTAAGCTGAAATGTCAGGACATGGCACAACTAAAAATACGTCCTGCCGAAACCTGTGGCAGAAAATAAAACTACACGTGTAATACAAACAGATCACACTTATTTATTTATTTATTATATTTTAGTTCCTTTTTAGGTCACATCTGACACTATAGATATTCTGACAAATATACTTAAGCCCTTGAATGCTGGATATAAATTTCTTAAAAAGCACATGTTGATTTGCTGTTGTAAAGTGTATAAAGTGTGTAATAAAAACTTTAATTACAAAAGAAAATCTTAAGATTGTTCACATGCACAGACATACTTAAATACATACACACGCACTGCTTTTTATTTATTTATTTATTTTTTACCAAACTAGTGAGTGCACAGCAGATATATTTATAGTCTAAATTTCTGGATGACAGAGGCCACAGTAAAATGGCTGCACTCACTGTCCAGCCTCTCGCATTTGCATCCTGTGGTTGATGAAGACCAACTAAGGTTGCTCTGATTTTATCTAGCTCCACACTCTCAATTTTCCTCCCCCTCTTATTCTGACTCTCCCTTTGCTGTTGAACAAAAAGGTGCTCACCTGTGGTCTGCTCATAGTGTTTAATTCCTGATCGAAGTGTTAAGAATTAACCATTAAGTTTGGCCAGGTGCCACATATATTGGCCAGTTAGCTCATATTGTGTTATTTTGAATGGCAGTGTTTTGATATGCATGTAACTTTGTCAGATTGTTGTGTTTTATGCAGAGAACCGTGTACAGTGCGTTTAAAAAGTGCTGTTTTGAATTGTAAAATGTGTGTAAAGCAGAATGCGTGTTTAGAGTGTTGGAAACTTGAAAAGAGGTTATATCCTCTGTTTGTCAGTTTAAATACATATTAGTGTGTTAGCAATTGTAAAAAACTGTAAAAAAAGACACAACACTCAGCTTTCCATATCGAATGGCATTATTAGATATAGCAGTGGTCTCTTACAGGGCGTTGCCTGGGTATGTAAAGTCTTGGAGCTCAGATTTTTTTGAAGTATCCAGTAAAATATGTAGTTTTTATATTTTTACAAACAAAAAAGTTTGTATGGTATTTTTACATATTTTATGAATCTCTGACAAAAATATGTGTAATACAATTAGAAACTGTATGATGTCTGTAGTACTTTTAGTATATTTAGTATATTTTTTCTACAACATTTAAAACCTATAAAATCTATAAAATAAGATTTTTATTGATTTTCTTGTCAGTGATTCCGGTTGTGTCCTACTGATTTCGGCATTTGCTGGCTAATCCCCAAAACAATAGGACAAGATTTTTGCCAGGAACTTTAGTGCTATGTTGTTACGTAACTATTAATATCAAAGTTATCATTCTTATGTCATATAACTAAATGGATTTAGTTATAATTGTATAAATATATATTTGTCTTCAGATCTATTCCTATAAATACTGCTATTGCTCTAAAATGACAGATACCTGACACAGCCCTGAGGCTGACCCTGGGGACAGACTTTCTCCCTTTTTTAATTGTTTTTTTTTTTTGTCTGTGTCTGCGTTTATATTACAGGTAGCCTTCTGTAGGTAAAGAAACGGAATGTGCAGCTAAAATCATGCAAATATAAACCTATGCACTTTGTAAGTTTCTTGCCTTATAGTACTGGGAGATGCTAAATCACCTCTAAGTACTCTTTATAAAAAAAAATGCAGGGTGAGTGATTTGAGACTGGTTTGTCAATGTTATTTGGTGAAATACATGCGCTACGTTCTTCTCTCTCGTAGCCACACATCACTTGGTGCTGCTGTGCAGCTATAGCTGCAAAAACAGCAAAAGCAAACCGCCTGGCTTTTTTCACCTCCTCGACCTGAGCATGAACTTCACACCAGCTGTTTACTGTTTCTCCACTCCAGCAAAAGATGCTCCACATATGAGCTGCTAACAAACGCGTCCATTTCCCTTAATAAAGACACTAGTCGTCTCTCAAATATGACGTCTTTTTTTTTGTTGGTGAAGAAGTTGATGTTTATACACATATCAATGTGCGCAGATTTGTTCACATTACAGACAGATGCAGGTCAATTATGTTTGTGAATGTGAACAGTCAAGATCCAAATCTGCCAAATCTGATCTGAGCAAAAAAAATGGATTTAAACAATGTGGCCACTTTGGAAACCCTCCCTAATGGGTTATCTTTGCTGGACTTTAGTGACTAGGATGAAGAAGAGCAGCTGAACCCAGAGTGCTGAATACATGGATTAGTTCTGCCATCTAGTGGCAATAAACTGCAACAACACGCCTTCATTTTAAACGTCACAGGATATAAACAAGGATTATCCTCCTACCTTTTTGTACCTCTCCTGCTTGCTTGGTGGGTAAGACCGGTGAAGGTTCTTCAACTTTGAGGGTCTGCACCAGAGCTTCTGGAGTGATCTTGGTACCAGCAAATATTCCCTTTGGAAAACTAAAGGCCTGTCAGAACAGAAAATTAAGATGACAATTTAGATCATGCCCCAATATGGGTTTTCAGACAGTTGACACTTTATAAGAAACACTTATACAAATACTTTGTTTCATATTGGTGGCCACTTTATTAGAAACCCCTGCCTAGTGCTTTAACAGTGGCCACTTTATAAAAACTGGTCACTTTATATCAGGGGTGTCCAAACGTTTTTGTTGGGGGCCAGAAGGAGAAATATATTTGAAGTCACGGGCCACAGACTCTGTAATAAAACAAATAATGAAATTTACCACTTTAAATAATACATTTTTCCTGATTATTTCATTTACACACCATTTTACTTGACTTACTATCTTTATCTTTGACAGTGTTGTGTAAAATAAGATTTTTTAAATTGAGGTTTAATTTCATGATGTCTCTTAATTTTAAACTACTTAATTACATCAACTTTTAGACTCTTTGGCCCGTTTTTCTGCGCTAGAAATGCGCACTCTCTCCGCTTTTAGACTCTTTGGCCCGTTTCTGACACCTAGTGTTCAAACTTTGAATCTCACATATTAAAACCTGCTTAACAGCGGGCCAACTTTCATTTTCTATTTCTAAAATACCTCGCGGGCCGCTCCAAAAAAGGAAACGGGCCGTAGTTTGGACACCCCTGCTTTATATTAATGCACTTCATTGTGTTTTACCACTAGACACTTTATTAAAAACTACCTTTTGCTTCCATTCACTGGCAACTTTATCGGAAACGTAAACAGTACCAGTCAGAAATTTGGACACATTTCCTGATACAACGTGATTTTTCCCTACGTTGAAAATGAATAGTGAAGTAATTCACACTATGAAGGAACACATAAGGAGTCATGTTGTAACTAATTGCTAAATAAACCAAAATACATTAAGGTGATTTTATCTGGGGTCCTGTTAACTTGCAGTTTCTGAGGCTGTTAACTCTGAAGAACTTATTCTGTGCAACAGAGGAAACTCGCTCTTCCTTACTTTGGGCAGTCCTGATGAGTGCCAGTTTCATCATTATGTTTTTGATGTTTTTTGCGATTGCACTTGCGGATACTTTCAAAGTTCCTAAATTTTTAGACTGACTAAACTTAATTTCTTAAAGTATTAGTTTTTTTTCTTTACTTGAGTATTTCTTGCCATAATATGGATAAGAACATTACTCAAATAGGGCCATTCACTAGATACCAATTCTACCTCTTCACAACTTTACAACTTATGCTCTCAAACACATTAAAAGACAAGAAATTTAAGTAATTAACTCTTGATAAGTTTAGCACAGCTGTTAACTGAAATTTGATCATTCCAGGTGACTCTACCTCAAAAAACTGACTGAGAAAATCCAGCCAAGATGTTTAAAAGCTTCATCCACCAGCTTCATCCACCAGGCAGTCAGACTTCTCAACGAGACAGAACTGAACTCCCACCCCACCCACCACTCACCCAACACACTCGCACAAAACTAAACTGTACACCCCCCCCCTACCCCCCTTTACACTCACAAAGAACTGAACTTCACCCACACACACACCCAGTCAGCACACAGAGGCTGACATGACTTTATTTGCTGCACTCTTAAAAACTATAAACTCTACCTCAGTAACTGCTGTGATTATATATGTTACAGCAGGGGTGTCAAACTCATTTTGGCCGAGGGCCACATTGGCATATTGGCTGTCCTCCGAGGGCCAGATGTAACTTATAAATATAAGAAAAAGTAACCAAATGTAATATATGTAAATGAATGTAATTACTCCTTAATGTTAAATAACTCTCAATATATTATTTATTCAATCAAATATTACAGTTGCATGGAAAAAATGTTTGCTTGTTGCTCTATTAACATAAATCCTGTTATGAAATCCAAAAACTCCATCAATCAAGAACCAAACTATACAAGTGAATAGAAATGACATAAAATACAAGTTATATTAACTTTGATCAAAACGTTTGATACTGAAAAGAGGCTTAATTAATATAAAATCAAAAATTGTGAGCTGTGACAGATTTAGCATTTCCTCATCCAACCACTAGTGGGAGCTGCAGCAGCACAAGCCCACAGTCTTTACTGAGTCAGAGCTACAGCCCAGCCACGGGCTACAGGACTCAGCTGAGCCAGTCTGGAGCGTTTTGAAATTTTAAGTTCTTCTGTGTATGAAATAAAATAACCCCACTAACCGGATAATACAGCTCTCTACAGTTCATATTTCAGCCCAAGCAGCTAAAAGCAGCAGTTTAGAGCAGCCATCCCGGAGTCACTGCTCGGATTACATTATAAACAGGTCAGTTAGCGCGCTGCTAACCTCAGGATGTTTATAACTACGGAGTTTAGAACACACCACGGCTGCAAGGTTAGACTGTTGAAGGCTACTGGAGACTATTAAAGGCTATTGGAGGTTATTGAAAGGGTTATTGGGGGCAGAAATTAGTAAAGGCTGGTTAGATAAGTGATTCACGTCCTCGTCCTTTGCTGCGGTGAAACTGCGACTAGCGATGTCACAGTGATGTTTATTAACGTCATTAAAACAGATTTTGTCAGCTATTGTCTTATAAATATTTACACAGAACTTATATCTCTCCTAAAAAGCGTTTATTTTGGTCAGTAACACTCTTCGTAACACAAAAGGCATACCGGTCTTTCGCCTTGAAGCACAGCCGTCCGTCTGCATCAACTTCTCTTTTTCTGGACATTATGGGATAAACATTTATATGTCTCAATTCCACCCGCGAAGTTACACCTTCCCTCCGGCAGGGTTTCCACATCAATGACTACACTGCCGTGTAGTGGCAGTAAGCCGTAACTTTGCGGGTAATACAATCGACAAGCATTGTGGGAAATTTATTTTTTGGTCAAAGAACGCTTCTGACCTATTTATTATAGACACTAAGATTTTACAAGCTCTCGCGGGCCACATAAAAAGACGTGGCGGGCCACATTTGGCCCGCGGGCCTTGTGTTTGACACATGTGTGTTACAGTATGTCACACATCTCTGCACCTTATCCCCACTATACACTTTATTATACCGTATCGGTACTGCACTGTCCTGTCTTTAAATTGTCTCGTCTTTTGTATTTATTGTATTTTTTGTTATTTAGTGTTATAATTTTATAATTTTATGTTGCACTGTCGTCACTCCTGCACTTTATGTTGTCTATTGCTTGTTGTTCTATGTTGCACCATGGTTCCGGAGGAACGTAATTTCATCACACTGTGTACCTGTACTCAGATGTAATGACAATAAAAGCCTCTTGACTCTCTTGACTTGACTAAAACTGTTATCTAAGCAAGAGGTGCCAATTTAGAAACATCTAAAATATAAAACATATTCTGGTTTAACACTTTTCTTTTTTTACTGAATAATTATATATGTTTTTATTCATAGTTTAGATTACTTTAGTAATAATCTACAATGAAGAGATTTTTTTTTTATGTCTAAACTTTTGGGTGGTAGCTGACTTTTGACCAATTCCACCTTAAATGGTACTTTTAAATGGTATTTAAGGTGGAACAGAAAAATCCAGTGACTGTGCAGTAGTTAGATAATAAATCCTCTCGGGATAATGTGGTGAGTGGCTGGTTACCTTCAGGTCCTGTACTTGTGTTTGTGGTTGAGTCTGTGGTTTAATCAGTGGTTTTATCTCCGCGGGTCCGGGCGCTTTCTCCAGCCTGTTCCCGGGCCCGGTCTCCGCCTGTACCCGCACGGCTATGTGATGCAGCTTCTGCCGCACGCGTTTTATTTTCCCCACCATGTCTCTGTCTGTCTCTGTCTCCGCGCGCTGCGTGTTTTGGTATCTTCACTCACATGTTACTGTGGGTGCGACACCCAAAAGCGTCCGAGGGAAACAGCAGCACATAACTGAGGTTCCAGATCGAAGTGTTTCAATAATAAAAAAAATAACATTTGGGCATATTATCTCTGAATCTAATAACACATGTATTTAACTATTCGAAACATGTACTGGTCAAACTCAGGCAGCTTTACTTAATGTATTACAAGATTTCTAAACCAAAGATGGTTACATTTTTGTAAGTCCTGCTACCCAAAACTCATGTGACATTTTAAAAGCATGTTTAAAAGCAAGTCCACTAATTCCTTTAATGTTCTTTCAAGAAAGTCTTTACTTTAAAGAAATGGTTGAGTACATGAAATTGATCAAATTTATTATCATGTAATTTAGTAAACAAATGGATAACTGATAAGCCAAACATAATATGAAATTTATATATTATGAAAATACTAAAGTTCTATTATTACTGTTCATTTAAATATTTTTAGACAACGAGAAAATACAATCTGTTTGGTCATAAACACTCCACAAGATAAAATTGTTCCATTGCTGCTCTGTTTGTAGCTGTGCTGTTTGGCTTGTAAGTGCTGCATCGTTGCTAGGTTACCTGCATGTGGTTGAGTTATACATGGAGAGCTTCAGTTACAGTGCATTACCAGCTGATAAGGGCACTCATAGAGCACCTCTCAGCCAATCACATTGCAGGGTCGGAACTAACTGTGGTATAATTTGTTATAATTAAAGGGTTGTGGCAATGTGTTGATTGACAGGTCACCTGGCATCGTGAGCACACACTGCACACATCTTTTTCACCTTCGGTTTTACAGTTTAAACTGACATTCCTGAAGTAAAAACGACACACTTTATTAAAAACATGCATGAAATCATGTTTCATGCATCATTATGACACTATCAGTATGACTAATTGATTTTTACATCTTATGTTACATCAATCATATTCCTATAGCATAATGCCTTAAGCATATATATATATCAAAACAAACTATAACTGCATCAAAAAATGACTTTACAGAAAATAATGTACTTAAAATGTCTTTATTCTGTGTGGATCATGGCAAAAGGATAAATGCAAAGTCTGTCAAAATACATTACTACTTAATGTAGTAAACAATATGTACAAACAGCAATGAAAAACCAACTACATTCAGCTTCAAGATTAATTTTAATTATGTATTTTTTTTTAACTTAATTTAGTATTAAAAACACTAAATTTGAATTTTATTCTACACGTTTATCCAACTTCGTTATTATTTAACAGATTTAAACACTTTTACCACATTTTTTCCCCCCAGAGATAATTATCCCCACCCCCTCTCTACACAGGACTCCCTGTCACCTGAAATTGCTTCTGACACTAGGATGAGGACAAGCACATTCCTGTGATTTAACACAAACATTTAACAGAACATTTCCAACTCCAGTTGCATCATCTTTAAAATAAAAAATTACAAACCATCTAATTGATAAGCTCTTCATAAAAAAGCCAAGTCTTTTTAACCCTTTTAGGCACATTTTCTTCCTCATTTCTTACTTTGCAATTGAGTTTAAAGAGAAAATCTCTACGTTTTCTGATTTTTTTTTCTGCGGACAGTTAAAATTTTAGCAAACAACTGTAGGGAGCAGGATGTGATGTTTTGACCAGTCCAGTGTAAATTTTATGTGTTTATTTGGTAATATTTTGAGCACATACACCATATTGCCAAAAGTATTCACTCACGCAGACTTTCAAACTTCATGTGGATTTCAGATTAGCTCAGGAACAGTGTGTAGGAAACTTTATGGAATGGGTTTTCATGCATCACCAAGCACAAAGCAAAGTGTCAGATGCAATGTTGTTAGGCACGCCCTCACTGGACTCTGAGACGTGTTTTCTGGAGTAACAAATCACATTTTTCTGTCTGGCAATCTGATAGACAAGCCAGGAAAATGGTATTTGTCTGACTGCACAAAGCCAAGTGTTAAATTTGGTGAAGGGGGGATTATTGTCTGTGGTTGTTTTTCAGGAGTTAGTTCCAGTGTAAGGAATTCTTGAATTTCATGCTCCCAACTAGAGGTCTGCACTCCCGCCAGAGTCCCGCAGGATCCATCAGAACAGTTATTTGCGGGAGCGGAAGTTTAATCAATCCAGGCGATGCGGGAGCACATTAACATGTTGATAAATAGTTAAGAAAATTGTAATAATCACGCTATGATTCCCATGCAAGCAACAAAAAACCCTCAAGAAAAATCTCAAAGCAGAGGAAGGATCAGCATCTCCAATTCACCTGACGACATGTGTTTGAACCAGAGACTGTAAAAAAGATGGACGCCATGTCGCTGTTCCCATTCATTCAATGAAAATGAAGCCAAAAGACGCGGGAGTGGGCAGGAGCGAGTTTAAAAAAGCAGTCCTGCGCAGACCTCTACTGCCAACTTTGCAGTGCACAAAGCAGGGTCAATAAACACATGGATGAGTGAGTTAGAACACCTATGGATTAAGAATTAGGTGTCACTCAAGTAAATATGCAGGTAAAGGCAGACAAGCGTTTGCAATTTGTCCATATCATTTTTTCCACATTTTAAGAGACATTCTCATTGTGTGCCTAAAAGGGTTAATGTCATCAGTGCACAGGCCTTTTTTTGAGCTTATACCAAGCTCTGAGGTTTTCTTTTGATGAGACAGATCCAGGAAGGTCTCATCAGTGTAGGTATCACTGCACAATAGAAGAGTGCAACACCCATCCAGAGTCTGATCAGTCTTTATAAAGGTCGTTTGCTGAATAAATGAGCAGTTCAGTTTCCTTAGAATTTTTTCATGGTCTTCCAGACCTCTGATTGATCTCGGCTTGACGTGGCAAATTAATAAATGCAGTTAATAAATTCTCAACAAAATACATACGGCTTACAATTGTACAAACAGAAGAGAGGAGATCTTCATCGGAAGACTCACGAGCGTGCAATAAGAACTACAATAAAAGCACAAGGGTATAAAAATAATACTATTAACCAGCAGCATAAATATGATATAAAAATTACAGTAGGAGAATCATGCAGCTCAGTTCAGAAACAATTATCTTTCCCTCATACAATCTAATAGTGAATAAATAAATAAATAGACAAATAAACCCAGTAGAGATTGCATTATCACTGTGCTGCTGTGTTGTGTAACAGTAAAGTGTAGCTCCAGCTGAGCTGGGGGAGCTGGTTGTGGTCTGTGGTTGGGACACTTTAAATTTTCACTGCCTCTCCTCCAGTGTCTGTAACTGAGCCCTTACAGTCCGCTGCTGGTCAGGCAGACAGTGTAATGGACCCCATTAGCTTGCCGTCATGCCCACACTGTCGCTCTAAACAATGCACTGTAAACGCTTCTGTTTTACAGTCGCGCCTGTACTTCAGTCACTGTCCAGCTCATTGGGCAGCAAGTCATCTGGACTAAAAGGTTGAGTAACTGAAGAACAGAGGTCATTCTAAACATACATGCACTATAAAACCACTATACTCAATTTAACCTAAAATATAATGAATAAATTAAAGATAACCATAACATAAATCAATATTATGAATTATACATACCACTGTACTTAGCACATAAGTGCAGTCTAGGCTAAAATGCTTCTTATAACACTATTATCTCTAAATTAACTTAACTGAACAGGAGAAGCATTATAATGCAGCAGATTGAATGGATTGTGTTGCTTTCCTGTTATCTCAATAGTCAGATGTTGAAGCTGGATTTTTTTTTAAACTTGAGTTGACACGCTTTCATTTAAATTGGTTTGACCGTAATTTACCAGTGTTATATGGTAAATAAAGCCTCTATAAAAAATCCTCTATATTTTGGGTTATATTTTGGATTATTTTTGTCCAGAATTTAATTTAGTTTTTTGTTGCCAAAAACGTTTATCTCTGAATAGGGCTGTCATAATAATTGCAATATCGATTTATCATATAATAAATACCTCAATAATATTTGATAATCGTGATATTGTCTATTGTGCTTATTTGTATATTTGGTCACATATATAACAGTAAGCAATATTTTAGCCCGTCACGCTTTAATAACTGTGACTACATACACACAGTGTGGACTAAAGTAAGTGAAGAAATAAGAATATCATTCCCAAACTAATTTTAATAAATTATTAATTCAATTAAATTTTGTTGTGCTTAAAAAGTGTATAATTTCCTTTTAATGCTATTCTGTTATCATTATTTCAGTGGCATTTAATAGTTATGAAATTACAAAAACATTGTGTATCGCAATAATTTCTGGGACGATCCCATCTCTGAAGTGCCATCTAGTAGATGTATTGCTTAACATTAATGCCAACGTACAGTGAGCATAGAAATATGTGGGCAATGAGGGTTACATTGTTTGAAATGGACATATTAATTTCCATACATAAGGTAGTATAAATAAGCCTTATTGACCTCTGTCTGCTTTGTGGGTGTCAATTATGTTGATTATTAAAGATTTAATAAGGAAATTTTGAAAATCTCTTTAAGAATGGTTTTCTTCTGTTTCTTCTGTGATGTGAGTTTTTTTTTTTTCATGACAGCAACACTTCAGCTTGTGTCAAGCTGCTCAACTGATAACACTTCTGGTCCTTAGAGTTCTTGGGCCTGGGTATTGTTAGGACAAAGCACAACACACAGGGTCGTATATCGTCATGTGACCAACAGTAAACCAGCAGCATGCAGTTTACCGAAACAGAAAAGCAAAATAAAAGTCACGTATCGCACATTTAAGTCTAAAATCTACATTTAAAATAGAGAGGGATAGATAAGACATAGCACATCCGACACTGAAGGGTGTTAGATAATAAAATCAGTTTGTCACACAAGCATTAGTCTAATAGTTAAAAAAGATTTGGCTCGCTATTATCGCTATTATTCCTACAAAACTGAGCTTAGCTTAATAGAAAATTCCTCTGTTCCTAATTACGGTACAGCGTCTATCATAGCTATTGCTGTGTCAGTATGACATTATATAGTCATGTGGAAGACTAGTACTTGTCCGTAAAAAGCCCTGTGTGTGTGTGTTTGTGTTTGTGTTGGTGAGTGTGTGACTCAGTGACACTGTTTCTGTAATTAGTAGGTGTTAGGTTCCTTCTTTGATCCTGATATGAACAAAGAGAGAGGATGGTGGGATGCTGGTGCCATCTTTCGACAGAAGGTGAATGTGGCGATATCCTGGAACATACATAGAAAAAAAATCAGGAAACTGGAAGCTGGAGAATATACACCGATCAAGCATAACATTATGACCACCTCCTTGTTTCAACACCTATTATCTATTATCTATTATTCAGCTCCACTGAGCATAAAGGAGCACACTGTACTTCTGTGTATTCTGTGTAATTACAGACTGCAGACCTTCTGCTTCTATGCATACATTTTTTATCCTCCTTTTAGACTGTTCTTTAATTATCAGTGCTCAGTTGAGCCAAAGCCCTATTCGGACGGGATTAGTTTCTGAGAGGGTCTTGGAGTAATTTTATTGTGGTCCTCTGTTATTTTAATCCCGTCCGGAACGACCATGTATGTGTTTCCTTAGACATCCTCTGAGAAAATTACAGGCTGAATTATTTACTGTTTTTTGCTGAACTTCCTGGTTCTCTGGTAATTTTAGTTCCTGTCTGGATCCACATCTCTGAGTTTCGTCTCCTCGTGTTTAATAAAATAGCTATTTGTCCACTACCATGCACCATAATTACACATTGGCCGTGTGTTTTCACAGAGATCCACAAACACAACAGTGAGTAGAAGTGGAAGAGCTACTGAACACTATGTCATGAGACCGAGAAAGCCTAAAAACTCACTGGTCCTTCTGTTTTTCAATTGAAGTCCGGATGCAAGAGTTTTATCACTGAGTAGAAGTGTGAAATATTTTTTACAGACATCTCCCTAAAAAAACTAATCCCGTCCAGATAGAGTTTAAGACTGGTTTTCATTCCAACATTTTGCAAATCCAAAGGAAAAAAAAAGATGTTAAAGAACTGTTTTCGCAGAACAGGTTTTTCATCTTTTCATATTCTGTTCAAATTAATGCTAGCGTCACTGCACAATACACAGGCATGCCAAAAGCCATGGGACAGCAGTATTCGCCCAGGGGACAGCTAGGAAACAAACACACCTATAAGTTGTGATGTATAATCTTGTTAAATGTTTTCGTTTATGTTTATCGTGTGATATATCCAGTCTGTTATGTGCTATAACTATAAAAGTCATCTAGCATCTATGGTGCCCATATATACAGCTCTGGAAAAAAATAAGAAGAGACCACTTAAAAATTTTGAGTTTCTTTCATTTTACCAAATTGAAAACCTCTGGAATATAATCAAGAGATTATAGATGGATGATCACAAGCCATCAAACCAAACTGAACTGCTTGACTTTTTTGTACCAGGAGTGGCATAAAGTTATCCAAAAGCAGTCTGTAAGACTGGTGGAGAAGAATATGCCAAAATGAATGAAAATTGTGATTAAAAACAGGGTTATTGCACCAAATATTGATTTCTAAATACATAAAACTGGGTTTCTTTGCATTATTTAGGGCCTGAAATTTATTTTTCATTATTTCAGCCATTTCTCATTTTTTTGCTGCAAATAAATGCTCTAAATGAGAAATGTTGTCTGTAGTTTATAGAATAAAACTACAATGTTCCTTGAAGTCTCTTATTTTTTTTCCAGAACTATATATCAACATGCAACGCTTAGTAAGTAAGAAAGCATGAACTCTGTAGGATATGGTACGCACAATACTGAGTTTGAAGTGGTTTTGAAGTTTCTCAATACCTTGCTGTAAACAGGAAAATGGAAGCGTGTACTGTCCTATGAAGTCATTCTTCGTGGTCTTGTCATAGTCCTCCACCACAAAGCGCACCAGAGCAAGCTCAGGAACGTGGATGGTAAATGTAAGAGTTTCGTGCCACATGGGGTTAAAACCTGCGGAGGGAAGGAATAATTGCCAACAGTCATTAATAATGGTACTAACTAACACTTATATACTAACATGAACTCTACTATAAATACAAATACTAATTGTTTAGGTAATACAAACACTAATACTAATACCAACAATAACAGTACTACTACAACTACAAATACATACAATAATACTATATATAATAGATTCAGATTACAGAGCTGAAACGTTGTAGTTCTTAAATACAGACTGTGTTCTTTAATGGTCCGAAAATCATAAGATCACCACAGTGTAGCTATTATTTGGGTGTTGGTATATTCTCAGTGCTCAGTGGAGCCAAACTACTAAGACTAACATTGCTACTACAAATAATAATACTGCAGCTAATACTAACATTATTCTTCTACCACTACTGCTAACACTAAATCTAAGACAGATTACTGGTCTCACGATTAACATTCTAAAAAACATTAAGCAACATCACACAAAAGCTGACCGTTGTTGTCGATGTGTCGGGTCTCCTGTCTGGCCTGATCCTTCGGTACACCATGTATCTCCACCCGAACCAACGGGTCCACTATAGAGCCTTCCTTAAGGTTCACTTTCGGAAGCTGCTGACCACTTATTACCTAACATTGAACACACACAGAGTTGTGTATGAAAATTCAGGATGATTCTTTATGAATTAATTAATGATTCTGTGTTGCAGAGTAACCACACATTTGGTTAATATTTTAGCGATCTATAGGCAAGCCATCAACCGCTCTTCAACATGCAGCGCAGCTGATGTTGGTCACAAAAAGGACTAGAGAAAAAACACATATCGAGTGTTCTTACCTTTATAGTGAGAGTTACAGGTCTGTATCCATCCCGTATCTCAGGGTGCTCTGGATCAAAGCGTTTTTCTAAGCTTCGCATGAATGCTGGCTTCAGCACATAACCGCAGCAGCCGTTTTGAGTAAAAAGACCATCGTTCAGATCCATTTCCATACCAGCCGTCTGGAAGTTCAGAGCAACTGGAACAGAAGAAAGGGAAAATTTTCATTTTATTTTATTTTTATATTTTTTTCTCCTTAAGTCCTCTCCTTAGGTCAGGACTTTGACTGGGCCATTCTAACACAAGAATATTCTTTGATACAAACCATATTACTGTAGCTCTGGCTGTTTATTTAGGGTCATTGTCTTGTTGGAAGGTGAATCTCCTTTACAGGCTCAAATATTTTGCAGCCTCCAACATGTTTTCTTTCAGGATTGCCCTGTATTTAGCTCCATCCATCTTCTCATTAACTTAACATGATCAATAAAATACATTTCATTTGTGGTTTTAAGGTGACAAAATGTGAAAAGGAATTTGAATATTTTTGCAAGCCACTCTACTTATCCACCAATGGTTAAAATAAATCAACCTCAAAGAGACTCACTGACTTATAGGTACTCACCAATTTGGCACCCTGCGCTCCACATCTCCTGTGGGTTAAAGTTGGAGGAGTCGGTTCTGATTCCATTGGGATAAATACGTGTCAGCTGCCGGGCATTATGATGCACAAATTCAGCTCCTGTCCAAAGAGAAAAAAACATTTTAAAATGACAGTAATTTTACATGCACTATCAGTGAGTTTTACACAGAGACTGTAAAAAAGATGGACGGCGTGTCGCCGTTCCCATTTATTCAATGAATAAATGAATGAGCCATGTCTGCGCAGTAGAGACCAGAGGAGGGAGAAAGACTGTGGAGAGACAGCCTACTCATTTAAATATACCTGCCCCTGAGGGCTGCCTCCACAGAGCTATACACAGTCTATAGTCCCACCAATACAGTTATTGGTCTCAAGCTAGGTGTAACCCAGCCCTTTTACAATAACCACACTTTTAAAAAACAAATTCTGTGGGGATATAAAATGTACAATATAAGCAGAGGTTACACTAGCTGCTGCATTTAAATAAAGGAGGTTACAGAATTACAGTATATTGGAAAAAACGTGATTGAAATTTGTCTGTTTTGCCATTGAAACCTATGGGGGTGGGTGGGGTTACACAGCTTTCTGACACCGAACAGCAGGGGGTGCCTGACCTGTGGTGGCTTCACTTTTGAGAGACATGCTCTGTCCAGATATACACAGTCTATGGTTTTGCTGAATCTTTAGGCCCCTTGCGCCTCCAACACAGCTCTGACCCATCAAGGCATGAACTTCATTAAACCTCTGAACGTGCCCTGTGGTATCTGGCACCAACACTAATTTAGCAGTAGATCCTGTACGTTGTGAGGTGGGCAGCATATGGACAAAAAGACCTTCTGAATTGAATGTGGATTAGGCCGGTCACAATAATTATATTATCGACTTATTGTACAATAAATGGACATGACCTCAATAATATTTAATATTGTGATATCATCTATTGTGTTTATTGGTATGTTTGTACAAATTTTCGTTTGTACATTTTCTTCATAACAAGTATAAACAAATGCTAATAATGCGACTCGCTGGCAAAATTTCTTGCTCCACCTTAAATGGTGCAACAGATTCTAAAAATAAAAAAATGCTATTCACAGAGGAATTAATTAAGGGTTAAAGTCCAGCAGCTAGGTTGTTCCACTGCACACATCAGCATCACATCACATCATACATCCTTCTTGGTCAAAATTAAGTTGATCTAAGGGAGGAACTGAGATCTTTACCTGCATCCTTCATATGCTTCTTGGCCTTGGATTCAGCAAAGGAGGAAATCTCGTAGAATTTGGAGTGGATCCGCGAGTGCTTGAAGCTGTTAAAGTGGACACTTTTGCAGTACACCACACAGTCCGACAACTCTTTAGACAAGCCCTGCTTTGATTTCTGTATGGAGACACACACACAACAAGTCAAGGTTAATGATATTTGTACTGACATGCCACATATCGTGGGACAGGAACAAGCACAGTGTCCCATGATTTTTTTATGTCCTATGAAAGATGAAAAAATGCTTTTCTGTTTGAGTAACATTTTTTTTCCTTTTATATCATTGTTGTGAGGATTTGATTGCATTGAACATTTGCACAAAAGTAATTGAACAAATGATCTATAAAGTTATTTTATGGATTTTATGGGCTAATCCCTTGTTTATACATAGTTAAGCAGGAAAAGGGTTTGGAGCTGATTCCAGGTGTTTTTTTCTTTTCTTTTTGTAAGCAGTTGTTGTGAACCCACAACATGTCAAAAGGTGAAAGGTGCTCTCAATGGAAATCATAAAAGAGGCTAAACCAACAGTTCGGCACGTTCTGACATTCTGTTTAAAAATAAATGCAGTGGTGAGTTCTGGAACTCAAAAAGGCTTGGATACCAATGGAACACAACAGTGGGGAATGATCACTGAATCCTTTTCATAGAGAAGAAAAAAAACCTTTAAAACAAGTGAAGAACACTCTCGAGGAAGTAAGGATTTTTTTAGTATCTAAGTCTACTATAAAGAGAAGGCTTCATGAGAGCAAATACAGAGGGTTTACACAAGGTGAAAATCAATAGAAAGGCCAGATTATAGAAATAGAAAAAACTACTACTAAACTAGCAAGCTCAGTTCTGAAACAGCATTCTTTGGACAAGTGAAACCAAGATCAACCTGTACTGGTATGATGGTAGTGTGTGTACCCTGAAGTGTACAGGGATTTACTTTCCTCAGATTCAAACAAATGCAGCAAGGATAATTGAACGGTGCTTTACAGTACAGATGACAATGGCCCTTTCACTAGTGATGCCATAACACCAAGAGGGTGAAGACTAGCACATGCCTCCTCCGATACATGTGAAGTCAGTCACCGCCACTTTCTGAACTGCTGCTAATGTAGCACTGGCGAGTAGCCAGCTCGCCTGGTGGAAAGCGCACCGACTCAGATACATCAGTCCCAGGAGTTTTTATGACAAAGAAGTGAAATATTCTATAGTGACCGAGTCAATCAATAGATCTCAACCTGATTGAGCTGCATTTCAATCACTTAGAATAAAACTAAAAACAGAAAGACCCATACACCAGCAACAATTGAGGCAGCTGCAGAAAAGACCTGACAAACCATCATAAAGCAAGAAACCCAGTGTTTGCTGATGTCCATGGGTTTCAGACTTCAGGCACTGATAAGAAAAATGTAATTTCTAAACACTTCATAGGATAGTTTTGTTCAACCAATTGAATTAAACCTAAAATTTGATACTTTAATTGCATTTTTAAATACAGTATGCAGAGCCCAAATCATGAAGATTGTGTCACTGCCAAATATTTATGGATCAAACTGTATACACAAAGTAGGGTTTTCTATTAAAGTGGCCAGATAAAGCCTTTCACTTATTGGCATAAATTGTGTTTTTTCCTTTTTTAAATGGAGGTGCAAGCTGAAGCAGACAGTAGGCATTATAAGACAGGTTCAGAGGATCACATTGCATGTCAGGTGAACCAGGTGAGTGGGGTGTGTCTCGATGCCAGGTGGAGTCCCTGGCACTCCACATAATGTGTGTTGGATGCACACTTGCCAGCTGTGTGTGTATCTTTCCACAGTGGGTGAACTTTCTAGTGTGTGTGTGTGTGTGTGTGTGTGTGTGTTTGTGAGTAATGGCAGGTTATCTGGCTGCAGTTTGAGATCAGTTTTCCTGTAGAGCAGCTGTGTGGTGGACAGCAGCACTGCTAATCTCTCTGGCTCTGAGCCTCTGACAGTAACGCTTTAGTGGGCACACTACTCTCTGTATGTGTGTGTGTGTGTGTGGGTATGTGGGTGTGGATGAGTGCCCTGGTGGAGCGTGCCTGCTGGCACCGAAGGACCGATAACAGTCACTGATATCACTGTAACACCAACTTACGCCTCTGCAAAACAATGAATGCCACTCTGAGTGACTCAAGACCAATTCAAACAGAAACACCTACCCTATTCTTCCACTCACTGGCCACTTTATTAGAAACACCCCTTGTCACCTGTCACTGTACCCCAGGCGTTTCTATTAAAGTGGCCATTGACTGAGAGCACAAAGGTAGGCATTTCCATTAAAGTGGGCAATACGAGGAAGCAGTGAAGCAGAGAAGGTGGTTGGTGTTTCTAATAAAGCGTCCAGTGAGTGGAAGCACAAGATGTTCAGTGTTTCTAATAAAGCGGCCAGTAAAAAGTACAAGATTGGTGTTTTTATAAAAGTGGTTAGTGAGGGAAGAACAAAATGGCAGGTGTTCCCAAGGCAGTAGGTGTTTCTTATAAAGTGGCCAGTGAGTAGAAGCATAATTGGTAGGTGTTTTACATAAAGTGGCCAATGAGAGGAAGATGGTTGATGTTTCTAATAAAGTGGCCAGTGAGTAAAAATACAAGCTAGGTGTTTCTAATAAAGTGGCCAGTAAATGAAAAAACAAGGTGATGGGTGTTTCTAGTAAAGTGGCCAGTGATTAAGAATAAGATGGTAGGTGTTTCTAATAAAGTGGCCAGAACGTGGAAGCACAAGAGGGTAGGTGTTTCTAATAAAGTGGCCAGTAAGTGGAAGCACAAGGCGGTTGGCGTTTCTAATAAAGTGGCCAATTAGTGGAAGCACAAGATGGTAGGTGTTTTTAATAAAGTGGCCAGTTACTGAAAGCACAAGGTATTTTTTAATAAAGCGGCCAGTGAGTGGAAGCACAGATAGTAGGTGTTTCAAATAAAGTGGCCAGTAAGTGGAAGCACAAGGTGGAAGGTGTTTCTAATAAAATGGCCAGTAATAGGAAGCACAAGGCGGTTGGTGTTTCTAATAAAGTGGCCATTTAGTGGAAGCACAAGATGGTAGGTGTTTCTAATAAAGTGGCCAGTAAGTGGAAGCACAAGATGGTAGGTGTTTTTAATAAAGTGGCCAGTTACTAAAAGCACAAGGTGTTTTTAAATAAGGTGGACCTAAAAAAGCCAAGATACGTGATACGTACTGCAATTACCCAGAGTTCAAATGAGCAAGTGTCCCAGTCTATCAAACTGTAGCCTCACACACACACACACACACATACACATACACACACACACACACACACACACACACACTCACTCAGTGTTACATCACAGAGTCACAGAGTTTGAGAGCTTGATCTAATCTTTTCTCTTTCTCTCTCTCCCTCAGTCACTGTCTGTCTCTCGCTCTCACTTTCTCCTTTTCTCCGACTATCTCTTTCTCACCTGTCTTCTGTTCCTCGCTCTCCCCCCTCTGCTATCTCCACCTCAATCTTTCTTTCTCTCTATTTCTCTTCCTCTCTCTGTCTGTACACACAACACCATGGGCATATCCCTCTCTCCTCTCGTCTTCTCTCACGCGTCTGATATCTGGCCCCAGCTCTCACCCCATCCATCTTTTATTAGCTGTTAATCCACCCGTTTCCACTGGCCACCCCGTCCCGTCAGCCGGTCCACATCACAACATCGAGGAGAACACTGAGCCTGCTGCGGCACGCTGGTGTTTCACGGCAGCGTTGAGGCTGGGGTGTGAGGGATTGTGGTTCAGGTTATGTAAGGATGGGGCGGGGTAGTGGATAACAACACTGCCCTCCTTTTAAAACCCCTGACTATAAAATTTTTATGACCCTATTAGAACTATTCTGTGTGAAGATTTTCTTTCTTTTTCCTTGTGTTGTTCTCCTCTGCCGGACTTGAATTAGAAGGAAAACATGGCGACACCGCTGTTCCTTACTAGTGACACATAATGTGCCTTTTAATCCAGTGTGCCTTATGTATGAAAATAGACCAGAAAATAGACGTTTATTGATAGTGCACCTTATAGTGCAGAAAATATGGTATATGTTATATCGGTTTTGATCTTTTCTTTGCTTGTTTAAACTCTATTGAGCTTTGTTATTTAGTAAAGCAGCATGGAAATCTTACCATTTGTTTCATAATCTCAGAGCTTTCATTCTCTAGTTTGTACAAATAGCTGTTAGCAAATAAAGTGCAAAGGATGTGAACATCTAAAACCAACGATACCACCATTAGTTCTGTATCTGCAATTTAATTTGGCTAAGAGGTCTAGAAGTGGCGATATTGCACGATAATGGCATTCTGACCAAAACTCTTGGGGTTAATTTCCCAGACAGCCATTAAACCTAGTCTTAAATTACATGAATGGACAATCTTCATTCAGAACGCTGTGTAGTGCAGGACTAGGCTTAATCCCTGTCTGGGAAACCAGCCCTTCAATTATTAATTTACTGTATGCACACATAACCTAGCAACTACACCAGCACTTACATAACATAAACACCAGCCACTGAAAAGCAGGAAGAGTATAATTATACAAAGAAAGTTCAGCTAAAACATAAATTTAGTTCTTTAACAGCTTTGGCAGTGTGTGAGATCTATATAGAGAAATAAAGCGAGAGAGAGCTCCACCTTAGGTTTGCGGCGAATTGAGTCGTTGTGAAGATTTTCTTCCTCTATTTCAGCAGCATCGTCTTCATCGCTGACCTCCGCTGCCAAGGAGTCTTCCACCACCCCGTCCAGACTCCTTTCTAGACCACCGATCTTCTTCCCTTTCAGTAGGATTTTACCCTTCAGATCCTACACACACAAACAGGTTTGCTTATTATCATAAACATAAACCTACACTAACATTAGGTTGTTATCTTGTCACATAAACAGTTAGCTTGTCACTGTTTATATATATATTAGAACATCATGTTTCCATCCAGACAATGTCTCTACAGGGAAACCTTGCATACTTCAGCAAGACAATGCTAAACCACATATTGCATCCATCACAACAGTCTAGTCCAGGTCCTGCAGTCCAGACCTTTTACCAACAGAAAAGCTAGAACTGCTGGGCAAACTCTCCCAAAACTCCAGCAATTGATTTCTTCACTTTCCAAACATTTAAAGAAGTGGTAGACATGTCTCTGTAAATAAGTTTAAGTTTCATTAAAAGGTTAAATGTCTCACTTTCAACATTTGATATGTGTTAAATATTCTGTTTTGAATAAAATATTATTAAATTCATTTTGGTGTTATTTACATTTATTTATATTTCATATTTTTTGGAACTGGGGTTTTACTTGTAATATTATTTACAGCACACATATATCAAAATGTGTATAATAAAATATAATAAAAATTTGAAGCACACAACATATACCCAGGATAAAATACATTGAAGCCCGGATACAGAGTGTAAATGTTATTATAACTTAATTCTGGATATTAATACACCATACTGGATATTAGGGTTATATTAGTGATGTCAATTAGAGTAATTAATACAATATTCTGTGAATAACTACAATTAACCACACTTGTTCTTCTTAAGATGCAAGTTTTTATAGTGGATATTTAAATGTAAAAAAAATGTAAAATGCAATTATATGTAACTTTGTAACATGTAACACTGAGAGCATAGAAAACCAGAGTGTGTGTTGTGCTGCATTAGTTCATGTATGAACTAATAAATAAGCATGTGGAACACTGCCAAAGCGAGTCCGAGTATCCTATCTGCTCCATGTGCTTCGTGTTTCACTTGCCCCAAAGCTCTCTATCTGGGTTGGAGCTGAGAGTCCGGCTCTTGGTTCCAGACACCGCACACTGGGGGATGTCTCCTCTGGCATTGTGTAGTCTGTGTCATGTCTTTCAGCCATAAAACAAATCTGCACATTGAGCGCCGGCGTTGAAGATTACAGTGAAAGTTGGTGTTAAACTTGGTGGAGTAATTAACTTGCGAAAAAAGGCCTTACTAGCATTAACGCTTTAATGTTGACAGCCCTGGTTTATACACAAAATCTATATACTATAATATTAAATGTCACACTGGAGTCAGGATTTATATTAGAAACACAGATTAAAATGAATCGTGGTGTTCTAGAATGATCTTAGTATGATGTGCCGTGTGTGTGTGTGTGTGTGTGTGTGTGTATACTATGCTGTGTGTTAATAATTCAGGATGCCAGTGTAGCATGAATGTAGATCATATGGCCGAAGTCCAGCCAACTGGAGAAGAAAGTGAGCGTGATCCTGAGGGGTCATTGAGCCTCAATACTGCTAGGGGTCTTGTTTGTGTGTGTGTGTTAGATTTTACAGGGGTGATGTGGGTTTCCATTACGTCACTATTTACTGAGCAGTACTGTATACAGGCATACAGTGTACGACAGCCCTTATATGGATAATATTATAATTATATGTATTATTACACAATTTTTTATCCATTAAATCACAAGTCAGTCCAGCTCCTGACGGTTACTGACCTCAGGTGAAGGCAGGTCGCTGCCTTTTCCCTCCAGTGCGTTTCTCAGCAGTTTGTCCCCCAGTATGCGAGTGAGATGCTGAGCCATGGTCCTCTGCTGCTCCACACTACAGTGGTTCTCGATGGACAGGATGACCGGATACTGCGATGTCTGTCACACAGGGATAAAACAACACTATAATATATTATTCAACCCAAAACCAGAAAAGTTGTGACTGTGTGGAAAACAAAAAAATGGAGGGTTTCTTAAATTTACGTATTTAAACTATTTAAACGCCTTGACCAGGGTGTAAGACTGAGCCTCTAGTCTCAACTGTTTTCCCTTTCATGGGGGTCCTCTGTGATTTCCTCTGTAAATTACCTACTGTTTTTTACTAAACTCCGTGGTCCTCCAGTAATTTTAGTCCCGTCCAGATGCACATCTGCGCCAGATGCGCGTTTCCACAAAGATCCACGAAAACACAACAGCAAGTAGAAATGGACACAAACATGTTTCCATACGGACTCTCACACTTTGTGGTTGTGAACTGTACTTTCAAGTTGTTGCTGAAATTTGGCTTCGCTCCAAACCGAAATAAAAGTCATGTGCAAAACCTGATATCACGTGACAACACAATGTCATGTGACAGAGAAAGCCAAAAAACTGACCGATAGGGCTTAAGAATTGCATTGCAAAAACATGACAGAATCTGTCACACTCGTCCCTTTTACATTTGTTATTGTTAGGCCTTGTCCTTTACACACTTAAATTCCTCCAGATTTTATAAAATATCGTAAATGAAAATGCCTTCCAATCTTTCTTTAAGGATTTTTGTTTTTTAAAATTTGTCTGCAGTAAAAATTAAAAATTTAAGCAAAAACACATAAGCATAAACAATCACACACTTTACCATGTACTGTGTGTCTGCCTTTCACATGGGCCATGCTGATGTTTCTAAGCATGAGTGTGTGAATATAGTTTGTGTGTGTGTGTGTGTGTGTGTGTGTGTAGTCTGTGTTTGTGTGCGTGAGCATAATCATGTGAATAAGTGATGAAGGGAAAGGATACACCCAACGACACACACCAGCAGCCAACACACTGCGAGAGAGGGGTCGGCCAGGCTATATCGCTTTACCATCACTCACTCACTCACACATTCTCTCACACACACTCACACACACTGGCAGGGGGTTAGGCGCCCTGACACACATACAAACTTGGCAAATGTGCAAGTAGTCAGCCATGTGCAAGGGTGTATTCATTCACACACACACACACACATGGGCACCATGCACAAATTACAGAAAGGTAATAGGTAAACATTACATATGGAAGTTGGACAATGAACCTGAAACACCTGGTTTTAGACCACAATAATTTATTGTGGTGACGGACAGTTCTGGTGGATACAGGAGAGTTGAGGTGCACATTGAATTCTGCCGTGATTTTGTTTTTTTGGATACAATCCGGGTTAGCACCCGAACATCCCTTTCAGACACCTTCCTCTTACAGCTTCCACAGTTAATCCTGTTGGATGTGGTTGGTCCTTCTTGGTGGTGTGCTGACATTACCCTGGATACCGTGGCTCTTGATACATCACAAAGACTTGCTTTCTTGGTCACAGTTGCTCCAGCAGGACGTGCACCAACAATTCTCTCTTGAACCCTTTTGAACTCTGGTATGTCGCCCATAATGTTGTGTGCATTGCAATATTTTGAGCAAAACTGTGCTCTTACCCTGCTAATTGAATCTTCACACTCTGCCCTTACTGGTGCAATAATGTGCAATTAATGAAGATTGGCCACCAAGCTGCTCCAATTTAGCCATGAAACCTCCCACATTAAAATGACAGGTGTTTCAGTTTCATTGTCCAACCCCTGTATATGTGTGTGTGTCTATATATATATATATAGAGAGAGAGAGAGAGAGAGAGAGAGAAAGAGTGAGAAAAAGAAAAAAAAAGTGAGAGGGAAAGACAGGCCGAGAGAGAGAGAGAGAGAGAGAAAGAGTGAGAAAAAGAAAAAAAAAGTGAGAGGGAAAGACAGACCGAGAGAGAGAGAGAGAGAAAGAGAGAGAGCTTAGAAATATGATCAGTATGACGTACTTTGAAAGAGTAGTTTCCCACTACAGTGACCACGTCTTTGAACAGGATCTTGGAGGTGAAAGTGTGTCCGTGGTAGACGATGGGTTCTCCGTTTGGACCGTCCCAGCAGTCCACCTCTACACACCGACAGCCGCGCTTTAGAGCCCTGACACACACACACACAAAAGCACCAGTTACATTTCACAGCATAATGTACCGTATTTATAACACCAGTGACTGACAGTAATCAACAATCCAGACTTTAAATAATTACAGTGACATTCTATTCAAATGAAAGGCATTAAATGACAAACTTTTAGAAACTTTATTTTAGACCAAAAGCTTCTTATTTCCAGAGTAAAGGTTTATTTACTCACTCATTTAAACACTAGAGCTGTACAGTTAATCATATTTATATCGTTATTATGATGAGTTTTTACAATAAACACAATGTAAGTGTTGTGATAATGCCTTAACCATTATCCTGCCGCTCCCACAGGGAGGGGGAAAAGATGATAGGGGAAGGGGAGTTGGGAGGATTGAAAGAGAAGGAAGATTGAGGAAAGTGGAATTGAGCAGAGGGGGGAGGCTGCACCGACCCAGTAGCAGCAGAGGAGGCAGGAAATCTGGCAAATCTTATGATGTCCTCTTGTCCAGAGCGTGCAGAACGTTTGACAACATCTGGACAAGCCAAGAAGAGTGAGAGTTAGGAGGAAAGGGGGTCAAAGAGGAGCAATGAGGCTCAGTAGGCAGAATGTCTGGGTAAAAGACACTGATTGCTCAAAGCCTGTGAGACGTCTGGGAAACAACTCGGTAGCAGAGGAGGGGACATGCTAGCTACCCAGTAAAAGTTTTCCTGTGATATGGCAATGGCAAGTTCCATGGCACCAGAGGGCAAGTAGATGTGAACACAACTGAGTGGATGTACAGCTTTATCTGTGGCAAATGTCACTATGAGAATGCAATAGTAGAGAGGTTTAATAGGGCACTGACCTTTGTTGAATTTCATTCTCATGCAGTTTTCTGAGATACAGTATTTTGTGCACTCTGACCAATGAGTGAGATGGGGCATATTTTGCCACTGCAGATAAATTGCTTTTTACACTGTTATACAGGCTCCACACTTCTTTGGTAGAATTCAGAGAGCCCTGATATTTAAAACGAGGCATTTAGAACTTTAAAACTGCACAAGCAGTTTATTAAAAGCCACGGTTTACATCCCATAGCTTAGGTAAATCTCAGGGCGCCACCATCTTAAATTTAAAGCACAATAAATCAACCGTCGAGCACGAAAGAATAGGTAGGATAGTTAAGCAGATTGCAAAATTAATTTCATGGAAATGCATGCTGTTGCTGAATTCCAGCTGTTGCTGAAAATATCTGGTTACTGAAAATATTGTCTATATTAGAATGCAAAGAAGCAACAACAAATTACATATACAATTCTCAAAATGTGTTACTATTCATACTCAACAGTTTATTATTGTGACTTAAATTAAAGATGGTGGCGCCCAGAGATTTATGGATTTTAATAAACTTGCGCACATTTAAAGTTATAAATGGCTCGTTTTAAATGTCTCCGTATTCTTCTAATGAAGTGTGGAGCTACTTTGAACCTGAATAACAGTAGAAAAAGATATTTATCTGCAGGGACAAAATATGCCCCGTCTCACTCATTCTAAAGCCTGTTTGGGCAAAGTGCACAAAATACTGGATCTCAGAAAGCTGTGGGAGGGCAGAGGTGGGCTATTCAACAAAGGTAAGTACATTCTATCACATTTTAATACACCCAAAGTCCATTTCACACCAGAGTTCTCCTTTAAAAAAGAGAGAGAAGGAGTTACGTAAACTTTTGTTATTTCCTAACTCCATTTCTTTTTACTGTATTTATGTTCACCTGTATAAAAAACCTTTCTTACTCCTGAAAGAAATATTTTCTAATAATGTTCATAGGTGCTGAAATGTGAATGTGCTTGTGTGTATATGTGTGTTTGTACCGTATGTACGCCTCCACGCTGCTGTGTCCTCTTATCTGGTCCCCCATCAGGTAGGTGTTGTGTGAAGAGGAGATGAAGTAGTGGGAGAGCGGCTGACTCATGTCCTGATGCTGCTCCAGCATAGCTGGGTTAAAGATGGAGCCCTCGGGTGACAGCAGGTACATCTGAAAACCATCTATCGTCATGGCCTGACGCATCTTAGCTACAGGAGGAAAGAGTACATCATAGGGATCACAGGTTTATATACAGTAATATCCCATACATACAGTAGCTTGCAAAAGTATTTATACCCCCTGAATTTTTCACATTTTGTCACCCTACAACCAAAAATTTAAATGTATTTTATTTTGATTTAAAATTGATAGACCAACTCAATTAGCACATAAGTAAAACGAAAATGATACATGGCTTACAAAAGTTTAACTAAATAATCAAAAATGTGTGACAAGCAAAAATATTCAGCCTCCCTACATCAATACTTAGTAGAGCAACTTATCTAAACCATTCCACTGTAGCTCTGACTGTATGTTTAGGGTCATTGTCTTGCTGGAGGGTGAATCTCCGTCCCAGTATCAAGTCTTTTGCAGCCTTCAACAGGTTTTCTTTCAGGACTGCCCTGTGTTTAGCTCTATCCATCTTCCCATTAACACTGACCAGCCGAGTGGTCCAGTGGTCTAAAGTGCTGCCACTATGAGCCCCCGCTCATGCAGCTTTACCATCAAGCTGCCAGCGCACACAGGAGCAAAATTGGTCCTGCTGTCTCCGGGTGGGTAGATGGTACTCTCTCCCTACATCAATAAATGGTGATGCCCGCAGCACAGGGCATCTGTGAGCTGATGTATCGTACCGAGTTGCTGTGCTGTCCTCCAAGCGCGCCGGCTGCTCGGCAATGCTGCATCAGCAACAGCTCGAAAAGAAGTGGTGTCTAGCTTTACAGAAAGTCATTTCATAGGTTAGACGTAAGGGTTACACATTTATAAGTAGGATTAAGCCATAACAAATTAATTCTTCATTAAGTCTTGTGTTCTTTCGCCAGGGGTGTTTTATTTCTGTAGGTGACGCAGAAACCTCTCTTGGGACATGTGAGGAATGATACGTCCTTCTGGGAGTGTTTTAGGTTTGCAGGTGACGCATGAAGCTCTTTCAGGACAGGTAAGTGGTGATCCCTGTACCTGAGAGTGTTTTGTATCTCTAAGTGGTGCAGCAACCTCTCAGGAGAGGTGAGGAGGGATTCCAGTACATGAAGCTAGGTACCTGAATCTGTATCTAATTGTTTTACAGGGAAAGTAAACACCTGGTTTTAGACCCCAATAATTTATTTATTTAAAGTTCTGGTGGAAACAGGAGAGTTGAGGTGCGCATTGAATTCTGCCGTGATTTGGGCAGCCGTGGTTTTATGTTTTTTGGATACAATCCGGGTTAGCACCCGAACATCCCTTTCAGACAGCTTCCTCTTGCATCCACAGTTAATCCTGTTGGATGTGGTTCGTCCTTCTTGGTGGTGTGCTGACATTACCCTGGCTCTTGATACATCACAAAGACTTGCTGTCTTGGTCACACATGCGCCAGCAAGACGTGCACCAACAATTTGTCCTCTTTTGAACTCTGGTATGTCCCCCATAATGTTGTGTGCATTGCAATACTTTGAGCAAAACTGTGCTCTTACCCTGCTAATTGAACCTTCACACTCTGCTCTTACTGGTGCAATGTGCAATGTTTCAGTTTCATTTTTCAACCCCTGTATGTCTACAAGTGGTTTAGAAACCTCTAGACAGGTGGAGAAACCTTGCTCAGAACAGGTGTGGAGGGTGGTGATAACAGTATGTGGTGCAGGAACGTCACTCAGGACAGGTGTAGAGGGTGGTGATAACATTATTTGGTGCAGGAAGAGGGGTGATCCCTGTATCTGAGGGTGGTATATATGGTGCAGTAACTTCTCTCAGGGAATCTGAGGGTTTTAATGTCTCTAAGTGCTGCATTAACCTCTTTGGACAGGAAAGGGGTGATACGTTTATCTGAGAGTGTTTTAATAGTGCAATAACCTCTCTTTGGACAGGTCAGGGGTGATACCTGAATCTGTGGGTGTCTCATGTCTCCAAGTGGTGCACTAACCTCTCGGAACAACTAAGGGGTGATACCTTTATCTGACAGTGTTTTATAGTGCAGTATCCTCTCCTAGGACAGATAAGGGGTGATACCTGTCTCTGATGTTTTTTTTAGCCCTGCATATGATGAGGGGACCTATGTAAGGACAGGAAAGGAGTGAAACCTGCACCTGAGAGTGTTTTAAGTCTCTGAAACTCGTACCTGTGTCAGAAGGTTCGTACTGCTCTATGAGCTCCATGGAGTGTTGCTGTACGTGATCCTGTTTCAGCTGGCCCTCTCGAAGGAACTCCTCCAAATCTCGGCATGACAGAGTCTGTCCGTCGCTAGAATAATCCTGGAAGATCCTGAGCACCTCCTCCCTCTGTGTCAACATTTTGTAGAACAGCACAAACTCGTCGTCCTCCAGTGTGCCTGACTGAGACTTGTCTGCCATCTATGGAGCACAAGTAGCTTTCGGTTTATTTCATGTTGTATACAAAGTTTTTACAAAATCTCATCTAGAAGCAATCAAAGATTGCATTAGTGTACAAATACACCATACAAACGAAAGTACTGGGCCATTATTATTATTTATTATGGGCCACATCTCTGTGTCTCCACAACACTGGGGAGCTTTACAGTATACCTCTTCTAGCCCATGCCTGGCATTAGTCATGGTGCTATTTGTTTATAGGGTCTGCTTTTGTAGTTTTTTGCTGATTATTGTTACCGTGAAGAGGCGCAGTGCATGGTGCTCGTTCATGTCCACGTTCATCATCTTCAGCAGGTCTTGAACCTCCTTGAAATTCATCCTGCCGTCTCCGTTCTTATCCGCCTTTTTAAACCAGTCACTGATCCACCTAGGAGATGCCATTAAGGAACAGCAACAAAAACACTCACACATCTACAGCTCTGGAAAAAAATAAGAGACCACTTAAAAATTTTACTAAATTAAGAACATCTGAAATATAATCAAGAGGAAGATGGATGATCACAAGCCATCAAACCAAGCTAAACTGCTTGACGTTTTGCACCAGGAGTGGCATAAAGTTATTCAAAAGCAGTGTGTAAGACTGGTGGAGAAGAACATAGCAAGATGCATGAAAACTGTGACTAAATTATTCCACCAAATATTGATTTCTGAACTCTTAAAACTTTATAAATATGAACTTGTTTTCTTTTTTGTTATTTCAGACATTTTCCATTTTCTGCAAATAAATGCTCCAAATGACAACATTTTTGTTCGAAATTTGGGAGAAATGATGTCCGTAGTTCAAAAGTACAAAAAAACAATGATCATTTTACTCAAACATAAACCTATAAATAGCAAAATCAGAGAAACTGATTCAGAAACTCAAGTTGTCTCTTATTTTTTTCCAGAGATCTTAGAGTTTTCTTGGTCTTTCTTAGACTTTGACTGGCCCCCGACCATCTGCCATTTCTTAATTAGATGATGAAATGAGGTAACATCTACCTGAAAGCACTTTATTATCTAATATTCACTCTTGATTTATTTACTCATTTGTGTGTGTTGTGAAGGATACTGGTCGAGCCTCTCCCTCTCGTTCATGTTCTCCAGGTTCTCGATGAGTTTCCTCATGCCTTTTACCCAAGACTGCGCCTCCTCTGCCGACTCGGCCACCAGATCCAGGTTGCCACGGCGACCACGAAACACCAGTGTGAAGCAGCGGTCCGGCGGGAACTCATCCGCGATGCTGAGCAACACCTCTGACTGATGACCCTCCCTTACTGCCTCCACATCACTGATGGAGACTACACACACACACACACACACACACACAAATAAACAGTATTACATACTGCAGTTCACTAAGGGATTGTAAAACACTTAGATGTGCAATAGATTCCAGTAAGCCTTTTAATCTAATGATCTCAATAGAAATCTACTAGGCAGTGAAAAGATGTCAGTTTGGGCCACAGGGGTTTCAATGCTCCTAGCTTTGGGCAGTGGGATTTTCTAACGGAGTAATGGAGCACAATCTAATTCCTCAGGAATGAGCTATAGTTGCAGAACCAAATATTAATTTTAGTCAAAATGCTGCAAAACCTTTTGGAAATAAGTTGCACATCACTGATCCTAGTCATCTGGGATATCTACATTTTCCCTCTATCCCTATGGATTGTGAAATGGATTGGAGCAAAAATTCTGGGCCATGTGATGCCCCAATTACTACAGAAGACCATGGAGACCATTTTTTAATTCCTCTCTATTCTATATAAATGAAGAAATAAATATATGCCATGTTGTCAAATTTGCAACCAGCGTTGTGCAGTAAATACCAGAGACCTATCCTATCCTATCCTCATTTAATAGGCCCATCCCCTTTTCTCATGACAAGTGTCTCACATACCAATATGAGTTTACAGCACAGCCTACAGGCCTAGAAGCAGAGCAGAGTTTTACACTGGATATTCAATTTGTCCAGTAGGTGTAATATTTTAATAATTGCAGTGGAGTTTATGTATTTTATTATAAAATTATTTACATTTAATTTTTTTATTACAGAACCAGACCTCAACTCTGTTTACGGCTAAAATGAACTGAAATTACTTTGGCCCTATTTAAATCTATGACAGATAAAAGAATAATAATAACGCTTTTAATGGAATTTGGACATCAAAAAATAAAGTGTGGTGAGGATGCTGGCTTAAGCCCAAGTACAAATACTACCAAGTACTCCCACATATCTAAACTAATGTTAATGTTATGGCTGAATGGGCTTTTTCACACCAGCACTATTTGTTCCTGTTAAAATTAACTCTGGTCTGTTTGTAACCTTAGTGCAGTTCGATTGAGCAGCTCTGACCAATCAGAGGACACAGCCTGCTGGAGTGGTTTATAGGTGCGCATTTTGGTGCAATTAGGTTTATGCCTGTGTGAAACCAAACCAAAGAAAGGGAGGAAACGCTCCAAGCAAACAAACTCATCAACTGATTCGGACCAGAGAAACAAACTACAGGTGTAAAAAAAACCCAGATCACACTAGCCAATTTACACTTACATCAGTCTAGCCAGAAAAAAATTGCAAATAACTTTGTACAAAATCTCTATTAATCCATCCAACAGCACAATAACACCAGATGATCCATAATAATAATATGATTAACTAGCTAGATGTCTGACAGACTCACAGCAACTTAGCTACTTCATGTAATGCAGACTGGTAAAGGCAATGCTGTCAATCACTTTTCTGTGTGTAACCCCACTTACAATATACAGTAGCAGAATAAGACTGAAAACTGGTTTCCAGGGTACCACAAATGTGCCAATATTAGCATAGGGAAAGCCAGCTGTTATAATTAGACACTACAGATGGAAAGACAGCTTAGAGGATACAACTGGATTGAAAATGGGCTGTTTTTTTCATTAAAACACATGGGGATGGGTGGAGAAATACATCATACTGCCACGACTTTTGAGATGAGTTGTGTTGTCCATGCTTTTCTACATTAGGCATGTCCCTCAATCTCATATTCCTGATATTTTATATTTGCTACATGCCCAGAAAAACCAGCACAGAACATTGGAACTAAATGAAAAACAGGAACAAAATCACATGGTTCATTAAAGAAGTAGTTTGATGAAAAATCAAATGATCATGACTGATCTCTGACCCCAGACAAGTCTATCAACAAGTCTAGACATGTTAGGTATTTGAAATGGACTTTTTTAGTTTAGAACAGGCAATGCTATGCTTATATTGTTAACAAACACTAGGCTTATTCTGTCACCAAATTATACATGTAAATAATGATGTTTTTTAAACCTTTGTGAACCTGTTTAAACATCTTTTAAAATATTTTGAAGTGCAAATTTTTCCTAGATGAGACTACTGTCTAAGTTCAGTAATTGCTAGCATCTAACAGTAGCCTAGCATCTCCCGTTGTTAACTATAGAAGAACACTGCAGATGCTAAACATGTTCTTGGCTGTTTGACCAAATCTGAGGTTGCGGTCAATGATTTCAAAGTGATTGTTCATCGAACTATCCCAGTAACAGCTACTATCACTTCAGAAGTGATCAATTCTGAACCTCTGTTCAGTTCAGAGCTCTGGATATTTAACGTAGATGCCTCTACCCATCACCAAACACCCGAGTTTATGGAGTAAAAGGCTCATACTGAGAGGGGGTTTCCACAGCCAGCGGAGCTTACAAGTGGAGTGGGCGTTGCCCGCCTTTTTGCTCTTGTACCAGATGGTGGCGCAGTCATCCTGCAGGCGAAAGTAGCGCTGCTTCTTCCAGGCGCGGGACTTCACCTTCCTCATGATGGAGCCCACCTGCATCGACTGCAGGTTAGCGTCCGTCTGGATACCTATGGAACAAAGGGGCAGATGGACAGGTGAGGAGGACAGACAGGTGAGGCTGGGTCAGACGACAGCTGACACACCTGACCTACATTCTGACGCCATAACATGAACTCTGACCCTAACCCTGGACCCCAGACTGAACCAGAGTGAAATATCCATCTCACTCTCTCACGTTTAGGTAATCAATCCTGCTTTTCACTGCTTTGCCCTGTCTCTACTTCCATGGTCTCTTCCTCAATACCTCAGGTTTCTTCAGGCAATACTTCAATACTTCAGTCAAAATCCAAACTGACTCAATTCATTTTGTTGTTTAATCCAGTTGAGATGTAGTTAACACTATGAAACTTCTCAGTGGTGGCCCATTCAAAAATTATTTAACCCTTTTAACCATTTTTAAGATTGTATGTGGGAACAAACATCTCAGAGCTAATGGCAAGTATAGTAAATTCATAGTAAATTCTGAATAGTTCCTGATGATAAGTAGGTGCTGATTATTTATACATACTGTTTACTATAACAATATTTCAGGGTATTTTTGTGATAATGACATTCAAAAATGTTGGCTTATTATTGCGTATAATATGGCACACCCCTAATATTTAAAGAATTTTATAGTTTTTAATGTTTAATAGATAATTAACAGTACATACTAATTAGAGGATACTAGGGCTGCAACTATTAGTCGATATAATCGACAATGTCAATTATTCTAATTTGTTGACTACAAATTTCATTGTCGAATAATCGTTAATTTGTGACAGTACTGCATTATACAAAGTGCTGGGGACAAAAAAACTCACACAGTTTACACTGAACTTTTGTGTCTCCAAAAGTGCCCAAACACAAAATATAAACATATTTAATCCCTAAATATCAGTACTTTCCACGTTTAAACAATGTTCAGATGTTTAAATGCCATTTAAATGTCATGTTTTGCTGTTTCTATTGTTTTTAGTGATGGAGGACATGGCAGAAATAATCGTTGACTAATTGACTAATCGAAAAAATAATCGTCAGATTAGTCGACTACCAAAATAATCATTAGTTGCAGCCATAGAGTATACACTAAATCTATCACTAAATAAATGACTAAAAAAGGCTTCCTGGATACTGCACACACTATTAGAGCTGTAAATGCTAACAACAGCATGGCCATACTGCTTTAATGCTGATTTTAATGCTTCCCAGAAGCCCTGTGAAGAGGACAGCGGTAGAGTCTAGCTGATAAACTTCAGAATCACTTTCTTTCAGACAGAAGTTTGAACATTTGCATAGCTGTGTATATAGGACCAGTATATATTTCCCAGCTTCTCTGCCTATCTGCCATTTGCCTCCCAAATGAGACAGACAAGAAAAAGTCCACTTTGCTTTGGTCACCCATCAGTACCTTACTTTTTCTCTACAAACTAACCCTCAGCTTTGAGGATAGAGAATGAACTGAGAGCACTTACGGAAGAAGCTTTGGGTCGTAGCCATCGACTGCTGGGTCACACTTTAGGGATCTGACACAGCAACAGAGACCAAGAGAAAAGTAACATAAAACACATACACTCTAAAAAACAGAGGTACGATATGAGTACTTTTTTGTACTTAAAGGTACACTCTTCATAATTGTACCCTCAAAGGTACAATATTGGTCTTTACAGGGTCAGATTTGTTCCCTCTGAAGTACAAAGTCATTTCTAACAGCAATAAGTACAAATTTGTACCATTTAACCAGCCAAAGGGTACATTCAGTATTCAGTATCACTGTACTAATAAACAATATTTATTTTAATTGCACATTTTTTATTTGAAAGCCAGACAATTTTGGATCATCAAGTTTTTGAGCCATATTCAGTTGATGATAATGTTTATAATTTTTATAATCTTTACTGGCACAAAAACCATGGGTACAAAAGAGGACTTTAACTTAAAGGTACTTTTTTGTACCTTAATATAAGGTACAGCCCCAGCGACAAGCTTTGTACTCTTTTAAGTACAAATCTGTACTTACTTTTCTTAGTGTGTATGAAAGATAACTGCCTAAAAGAACTTGAAAGGGCTTAAAACAAAAGCTTAGGTGATTCACACATGCAATTATTGTTATGTGGCCCCTAGAATTAGCTATTTTTGGGTAGGTGGTTGCTATGGAGTTTTCTGTGATTAAAGTTGTATTTTATTTTCTATTAAGCAGTTATTTAAAACACTATCATGGAGCTGAAGGTTATCAACCTTTTCCGTCCCATCCCAAATGCTATGGTGGTTGCTGTGGTGTTTATGCACTATGTTATGTAGTTATTCAATAATAGGATAGTTGCCATGGTCATATAGCAAATTTTTGGGATCATGGTTTTTGCTGTATGGCCACAATCAGGCTGTCAGAGAGTCAGAGAGGCTGGATCTGCTGGGATTATCAGTGTCTTTTGTTGTGGTCAATCCTGGTCAAAATGCTAGCCTTATACTGGTGTGAACCATTGGCCTGTCGCCCCAGTTAGTATTGTGTGCAGTAGATCTTGCCTTTGTTTTGTGTGTGTGTGTGTGTGTGTGTTGTGTGTCCAGGACAGACTTCTCTTTTCCTAAAAATGCCCTGTCAGCCAAAGGGCACAGAATGAGAATCAGATTCACAATATTATGTCCACAGTTTGTAATTACATAAGTACAAAGTGCTTCTATATAATTGTTGGAGAACAGTGAGTGTAGAAACAAGCATGTGGTCATAGTATTTGGATATTCTAGCAGTTCTAGCAGTCCTGATAGTGTGTTAATTTGGACAGGATGCTGGATGATCACCACCTCTCCTCATCCTCCACATCCAAGTAATGGATGGAGAACTATCATTCTAGAGCACTCAGTTCTCCATGCTGGGACAAATGTTTGCAGAAATACAGCTATAGTCTACAAACATCTGTTCCTTTGCGTGATTTCAGTGAAAAAACGATTAACAAGAAAAAGACTGGAACGCCAAAGTTCATGTCAATGGTCATGTATGTAATAAACTTTAGTAAAACAACAACTGTTACATTAAGCTTTTGCCTCCCATTAAAACCCCTTACAAGGAACCTGGAATAATGCAGTAAACCATCATCCCAGAAACACTGTAATCCAAATACAGAACAATAGCTTTAATATTAAGCTTTAGAATATTTAATATTAAGCTATTGAAATACTACATCAAAAGAAAACAGCTTAACATGGATTAATGTATTTAAAGCAACATACAGCAGAACCATTAAACCTCATGAGTGCTTTCCACTGCCAACAGGAAGAACCTGTAATCTGAAAATGTACGTTAAGTCTTTTTTTTAATAAGAAGCTTAAATAAAGATAAACAATATGAATGTTACTATATGTTGGATAACAGGCTTCCAGTGATGTTCTGTATGTCCTGTCCTTTTAATGCAATGGTATGGAGAGAGAGAGAGAGAGAGAGAGAGAGAGAGAGAGAGAGAGAGAAAGAGAAAGAGAAAGAGAGAGAGTGTCAGTGAATCTGCTCTGTTGTGAATCACAGCCAGTTGCCCATGTATGGTACTGTTTTTTTGCTGTGATAAAATGCTGAGACCACAAAAGCAGTTCTTAAGATCCATAAACTACTTTACTTATTTGTGGCCTTAATGTAAAATCTCAAATGACCAATATATTATCTTTTGGCCTCAAAATATGATCTTGTTACCTAAACATAGTAAATTGTCGCCTCAGTTAAAATATTTTATGCATTGGACTCTATTTATTATCTTATGGCAGCAATGTATTATTTATTATTCTGTCAGCACTAGTATCTTACATTGTTGTCTTAATATTGTATCGCATTGCATCAATATATTCTATATCTTGTGACATAAGAGATAAGAATGATATAAGAATGAAACAAAACAATTTACAAAACCAAAACACTGATATTGAAGTGCAGTGATACAGATACATTGAATGATATATTGAATAATCTACCCTGAATATAGTGGCCTCAACCTAGTATTTTATAGCCTCAATGCATTATTTGGGGCCCGCGACATATTATCCCGTGGCCCCAATGTAGTACCCAGTGGCTTCAATATATTGTCTTATTTCCTCAATATATTATCTTGTGGCTTTAATATAGTGTTGTGTGTTCTCAACATTGTATCTCATTTCCTCAATGTAGTATTGTGTGGCATCAATATATTATACTGTGTCCTTAATGTAGTATTCTGTAGCCTCAATATCTTGCAATATATTATGGTGCCAATATAATACTTGTTTCCACTAAGACTAATTCATAGCGTTTAAAATAACATCCGTGGTCCTCAACATAAGATACAACAGAGATACAAAAGTAGTAAAACCTGTAAGAATTTATGTTTTTGAGGTAAAAAGAGTGCTAGATAAACTTTATATAAATATTCCTCATATTTAGCAACACAATTCACATTTTGAGCATAAATAGAGAAGTGCTTTATATATGACAATTACAATAAGAATACTAACATAACATAAGTAACTGCTTAATTTGCAGTATAACTAATATTTTATGTATAGCGTTAATACAGTGTCTCATTGCTTGAATAGAGTAGCACATGTCACACTGGGGCTTTGTAAAATACAGAGGTTAAATATATGAATGAACAGAAACAGTATATATCTTTTAAACTGAATTAAAGCTAATTAAAACCTCAGGTAATACAGGTAAAACAGATAACTTAACGTTAAAACAGGTATGTTAGTTAGCTGGCGTTAGCTAACAGTGCTATTAGGTGGTAAACTCTACCGTTACCTGGCTCGCGGGTAAACAGGTGTGTACAGGAGAGGAGAGAACTCGGGGAAAACAGATAAAAGTCTGGATAAAAGTGGAATAAACACACTCTTACCTGAATGTGTGACTCACCGGGGGGGTGGTACCGGCTGCGGGTGGGCAGGGAATCGGCTGGCCCCGCTCTGCTCCGCCGCTCCGGCTGCTCTCACCCTCCGGTAAAGCTCTGCCCTGTTTTGGAGATTTCCCGCGCACCCGTATTCCGGTAGGCCACGCCCCCTGCGCTGTGATTGGGTAGCAGTCCAGACTCATAGAACGTGCTTTGTGTGTTGCAGCTTATATATTTTAAATTGCATACAAACACTGTATAACAATACATTTATCAAGATTTACTCTGAACGAATACATTATTATAAATACAAAGGAATGTAAATTTTACTTTTTAAATACAGTCTAAAGCCCTATCCGGACAGGATTAATTTCTCAGGGGGACCTCTGTGAAAAATATTTCACACTTCTACTCTGGACCAGTGAGTTTTTTTACTTTCTCAGTCATGTGACATCGCGTTCAGTAGCTCCTCCATTTTCACTCGCTGTTGTGTTTACGTGAATCCCCGTGGAAACGCGTGCCCAAAGTGTAATTACAGTAAGTGGTAGTGGACAAATAGCTATTTTAGTGAGGTGAGGTGACAATATGATGTGCTTCCAGACGGTACTAAAATTACCTGTGGACCTTGGAGTTCAGCGAACACAGTAGGTAATTCAGCCTGTAAATTCCACAGAGCACGTCTGAGAAAAACACGTAAATGGTCGTTCCAGATGGGAATTAAATCACCTAGGACCCCCCATAAAAGAAAAATGAGCCCAGGACCCCCTGAGAAACTAATCCTGTCCGGATAGGGCTTGTCTTTAAAGTGGCAGTGTCTTTTTGCCATGTCTGCAGTTCTGCATGGTTACATAACACATTATATGCACACAGTACCAGTCAAAAGTCAAAAAACATCTTATTTAATGTTTTTTCCTACTTTGTATATGAATACTGAAGACATCCAAACTATGAAGGAACACACAAGAAAATATGTAGTAACTTAAAAGTGTTAAACAAACCAAAATACTGTGTGAAGTATTTTGGTGGCTCTTATCTCATCTCATGTCATCTCATCTAGGCTGCAGTTTCTGAGGCTGGTACTTCTGATGAACTTATTCTGTGCAACTCTTGGTCTTCCTTTTCTGGGGCAGTCCTGATGAGATCCAGTTTCATCATCAATGTTTTTGATAGTCTTTGTGACTGCAAAAGACTCTGCTATGACTGGAATGTGCCAAGTGTTCCAGTTAGTCCTACTCATCTGTGCTGCGATTGGTGCATTACCTAATGCGAGGGGCGGGGCTTGTCTGTAAACAGGTGGAAAGAAAACTAGCAGCAGGTAAAGACTGTCAACCTCTCTCACTCTATCTCACTCTTTCTCTATCTCATACAGGGCTACAGATAAAAGATAAAGACAAACACACTCCTCTTCCTCTCCTCCTCTTCCTCACAGACCTTTCTCACACCTCTTCACCTCACTGACAGCACTTTATCGTCTATCTCTCCGTTCCTCCAGCTCAACTGAGTTACATTTAAGGCAGAAACACGATCACAGGGTTACATAAGTGTTCAGTGTCCAGGGGAGCAGGGTTTTACTGAGCTGGGTATTTCCTAGGAAAGAAAAGGCCAAAAGGGCCAAATGGGCCAAGAGGGCCAAACGGGCCAATAGGGCCAGAAGGGCCAGGAGGCCAGTGTGTGGGACCAATTCACCCTCACAGTGCTGGGCTGGCAACGCTTCACCGGTTCAGCCACTTCTGATCCAGAACAATGGGGGTCATACTTTTCCATCCAGCCTTTCATGCACTCAAGTTTTCTCAGGTTACACTGTCAGACAGGTCACAGGGCTGTTTTTCAAGGGTCCATATCATGAGGAAAAGAAACTCAGCCTATTACCGTGTGTAAACACTGTTAAAGTGTCTAAATGCAGCCTTACACTCCAGGCCTTACATGTACAAATAGAGTTACAAACCACAAAACCAGCCTGAGTTTTTAATTTCACAACAATAAAAAACGTATATTTGTTTGTACATTTGTCCTACAGTTTTAACCTAGAATCTTGAATTTGAACTAGGTCTATAGAAAACACAGATGATGTGATAATATTGATTAAGGGATTTGGACAGTTTAAGATAGTTTGATTCAGTGCAAAGTAAAAAAAAAAACTAGTAATAATATAAAATGGTAATAATAAAACAGTAATAATAAACACAAAATAACTACAATTGTATTTATACAATTTCTTCAATTTTAGCTTGTTATCCAATTAACCCACCCTCTCACTAGGACTCCCCCTATCAAGTGCAATGCTCCCACTAATTGGAGGGTGAGGTTAATCACACACCTTCTTCTACACATTTGAAGTCAATCACTGCCTCTTTTCCAACTCCAACTCTGAGACAGCTAACAGACACCTTTGCTACCAGGATCATAATGAAAATGATGAGGGGGAAGGCCGCCGTCTACCAACTGAGTGAGAGCAAGGTCAGTTGTGTTCCCTTGAGTTCTGGCTAAATATCCACAATTTTAATATAAAATATTATTAATCTAAGTAAATAATATTGAATATGGTATATAAGTCAAGTAGTTTTATTGTCAATACTGCATATGTACAGGACATAACACATAACACATACAAGGTGCATCTAAAATATTTAATATCATTTAAAAGTTACTTTATTTCAATAATTTTGTTAAAATGTGAAACTCATATATTATATAGATGTAATACACACACAGTGATCTATTTTAAGCATTTTTTCTTTTATTGTTGATGATTAAGGCTTACAACCAACAAAAACAAAAAAGAAAAGAATATTATATTAGACCAATTTGTACTTTTGGCAGTGTGGGCAGTGTGCCAAGTCCTGCTGGAAAATGAAATCTGCATCTCCATAAAAGTTGTCAGCAGAGTGAAGCAAGTGCTGTAAGATTTAAGTGCTGTAAGATTTTCTGGGAAAGCACATTTTTTGCATTTGAGAAAACACAGTGGACCAACACCAGCAGATGACATGTCTCTCCAAACCATCACTGATTGTAAAAACTTCACACTAGACCTCAAGCAGCTTGAACTGTGTGTCTCTCCACTCTTTCTCCAGGCTCTGCTCCCTTGTTTCCAAATGAAATGTAAAATTTACTGATGATCAGTGATGGTTTAAAGGTTTGTCATCTGCTGGTGTTGATACACTGTGTTTTATTAAGTCCAAAGTCAGTGCAGCTTCTACTAGAAAATCTTACAGCACTTCGTGCTTCCTTCTGCTGACAACTTTTATGACGGATTTCATTTTTCAGCAGGACTTGGCACACTGCCCACACTGCCAAAAGTATCAATTGATCTTATATAATATTATAATTTTCTAAAACATTGGCTGTAAGCGAGAATCATCAGCAATACAAAATAAATAAATGCTGTAACAAATCTATTAGAGTTTCACATTTTGAATTGAATTACTGAAAAAAAGCACTTTTCAATTGTATAATCAGTTTTTTTTAATATACACATTAACTAAATTAAATATTTTTACTAAAATGATTTGTTTCATTTGTTTTTCTGGCAGTTTACTGCAACATTTTGTACACTGAATTTTGTACCATTTCTGGTGATTGCCCCAATTTGAAGAGCTTAAATGGCAAAACAAAGGGAAAATGGGGGTGTTCTATATATTTTTGTAGTGTACTGTATATAGTGTAATATATGTGATATAATATATTTAGCATTCCTGTTAAATGACTAAACTACCATCTACTAATTGCTCTTGTTTAAGAAAAATATTCAACCAAGAACCTCTAGCTTTACTAAATAGCACTTAAACAAACATTATTTGAGATGTGAGCTAAAGTCTCTCATTTTGGTTTGAACTACAGCGCTCTATAAAGCTTGTCCAACCTAGCAACAGTAACTAGGAAGGAAGACACTTGTGGGTGGAGCTTGGTTACATCAGTGACATCATGTGTCAGAACATCACAAACGAACTGAATCTGTTTAATTAACATCCTTAATGAGACAGAATGAGAGTGTGTTGTCCTCGTCTGGCCTCTACGGAGCAGGCCTTCTCCACACAAGCAGGAACACCTGGAGTATGTGAATGAAGGAGGTGCTCAGTCTGTGTGTGAACACACTTGCAGGCTGCACTAGGGTCTCTTCCTCTCCGTCTCCTTCTGATCAGGTTTCGGCTCATCAATAAAACACAGCAGAGCTCAGCTTCCCAGCTCCACTTACACACATACATACACACACACACACACCAACCATCCTTATACTGGGGGTCCCTTCATCAGGCCGCTGTGTTCATGAGTGATCAGACCACACACAAACCAACCACTTTCCATAAGGAGTAGCCCCACATTGAAACTCTCACCCAGCCGTCTGGCAGACATTTGATAAAATTTACTTCCTGTCCAATCCAGGCCCAACAAAGCAAGCAAACCAATCAAACGCCTAAAGTACCAAGCTGGCGACTGGTTGTGAATTGAAGTAGACTGTGTGACACTCTTTTAAATTCTGTGACAAAGAAGGAAAATAAAACAACACAGTTATCAGAATCAAGGTGGCCCCTCCCACTATTTGCTGACAGCAGCTAGCCAGCCAGGTTCGTGATTCCTGCAGCCGGCAAAATATCTCATTCACACCATCACCATACAGAAAAACATACAAACATGATCGACTGATCTCAGACTCCAGAAACAAAACATGCTAGGCTAATGACGATAAAAAAGAAACAAAAAGCTCAGCTGTGATATTTTAGCTATGTACAGGTATGTACAGGCTTTGGGGGGTAAAGGAGTGTTCAGATATATGCTTTTAGTCCAGTGAGCAATAAGAACTTAAAGTGTTCCAAGGCCAGTAAATAGGTCTTTAATAGCTGAAGGTAGACGTAGTTGCCATCTGTCTTCATGGTACAATTTGCAGTCCAGTAATAAGTGTTTAACAGAAAGGGGAGTGTGGCAGGTTTTACAACGTGGTGATTTTTCTCCTTTCAACAAAAGTGTCCAATTCGACATCTAGTATATACAACTTGATTTCATAGGTTTTTTAAAATTTCTGGTGAGTCGGCAATGTATATTGGGGTGGATCTCATGTAGTTTATTGCTGGTCTGTCTGTCCCATTCGGCCTGCCATCTGTTAATTACATAGGAAATTAGTAATGGCCTGGTATCAGTTAGTGGGGTCTGAATGGCTAAAGAAAAACAAAACGAAGACTTTGATGTGGCCTAGTCAAAGTCCTGAACTGAATCCGATCGAGATGCTGTGGCATGATCTTAAAAAGGTCGTTCATGCTCAAAAACCTTCCAATGTGTCTGAATTACAACAATTCTGCAGAGAAGAGTGGAGCCAAAATTCCTCCACAAGGCTGTAAAAGGCTCATTGCAAGTTATTGCAAATGCTTGACTGCAGTTGTTGCTGCCAGGGGTGGCCTGACCAACTATTAGGTTTAGGGGGCAATCACACAGGGCCATGTAGGTTTGGATCACTTCATAATAATCACCTTCATTTAAAAATATAATTTTGTGTTTAACTGTGTTGACTTTGACTAATATTTAAATTGGTTTGATGTTCCAAAAAAAAATCAGGAAGGGGGCAAACACTTTTTAACACCACTGTTTCAGATCCTCGCCCCTGCAGTTCCACAGACAGTACAGACTCTTACTGCAGCAATAAGCAGACAAACATTAAAATGGCTGAAAAGCTGATTCTACATGACAAGTGAGGACATCTTTGGTAAAATTAACGCAAACAAGACTCCGGATGCAAAACACTTGTACGTTTAATCATTCGTAATCCCCCGTTTAGGAGTTCAATGTGGTGAAATACAGTACACACACTCAACACATCCATTCAATATTTTACAAAAAAAAAATCATATCTTTACAACCCACAAAATCCCTTCCCTCCCTTCCCCCTTTTCAGGTTTACTTTACAGTATTCAAATATCTCTACCAGCGGTCTTCAAAAATCTGCAACAGGTAGAACAATGTGTAAGAGAGACAAGAGAGACGGAGACATATAAGAAAAGAGATTCCAAACATTGTTTTTGATGTTGGCAAGTCCAATAAAGTTTAAGGAAATCTGCTTGAACCTGAAAGCAAAACACTCTTGGCACTAAACTTCACATGTAAGTGCTGTGTACACAAGAGCAGTCCGTCGTTGTGTATGAAAGCATTAAAAAACAACAAAAACTCCAGCTACAGAGAGAAAGGCAGACTTATCAGCCTACAGCCCTTCTCCTGCTTCAGCTATTAGGTGAAGACTCCATGTGCATCATCATTGTGAAGGCAGTGGAATCCCTCGAGGGTCTGTGACCTGTCCTTCCTGCAGGTTCTTGACCAGCTGGGCTAGCCAGCGCTTGGTGGTGGTGTCATCCTTTAGCACCTGGGCGAAGGTGGTGTCCTTCAGTTGGTCAGGCAGACACTGGCGGAGAGCCTCTCTTGCTCTGTATGGGTAACAGAAGGAAGTGAGACAGAAGGAAAGGCAAACAAAAATGAATCCTCTGCAAACATCAGTTAAGCAATATAAACACAAAGCTGCTACTTTGTGTGGTTTATGCAAAAGAGTACGCCCACTCAGAGGTAAATGGATCTAGTTTCAGAAATCTTTAGTGGATATAACTCCCTTTAAGCCAAAGGTAACGTTCACCAGTCCAAGTAACCGTCAATGGCCTATTTCCCATAGAAAATACAGGTGCTGGTCAACGAATTAGAATAATTTGAAATAGTGCAATCATGAAATTCTTTGAATGCATTTTTTGTGCAGAAAGCAAATCAGGTGTTCACCGCACCTGTCCTACTCGTTAGACTAATCACAGAACTCGTTACCTGGAAAAAAAATTTGCTCAGCTGAGCTTTCCAAAAGGCCCATTTAGGCCATTTAACTGTGACACTGTTGTTTTATTGAATTAGAATAATGGAGAAACCGTTTCATTGAATTAGAATAAATGCTCGAATTTTTGTTTTCTGTGAAGAGTGTTCACTGTGCAGTATAAAGTCAGGGTTGAGTAGAATTTCTAAGTTGTAAAATCAATCATGGGTAAGCAGCGCGACCTCTCAACCGGAATAGTGGCTCAAATTCAAGCCCTTCGCCAACAAGGCTTGACCCAAACTAAAATTGCTGAGCAGCTCGGCATCAGCCAGTCTTCCGTCTGCAAAGCTCTCAAGAAAAACTGCAGCAAGCGCACCAACTGTTCCGGCGTCCGAAAAACTTCTGCTCGCGACAACAAGCAGCTGAGAAAGATCGCAGTCAGCAACCGGTTCAAGTCCACTTCCGAGCTCACCGACTTGTGGAACAAGCAGACCGGCGCTGACGTCTCCAGATCAACCACTTACCGTCGTCTGCGCGAACTCGGCTTCAAATCTCGCGTTCCAGCAGTAAAACCAATGCTGAACAAGAAACAAATGGAGAAACGGCTGAAGTGGGCCAAAGAACACGGCGAGTGGACTGCTGAAGACTGGCAGAAAGTGGTCTTCAGTGACGAATCACGCTTCTGCATCTCCTTCGGTGACCAAGGTCCTCGTGTCTGGCGTCGTGGTGGCGAAACCTACAGCCACGAGTGCGTGAAAAGATCCGTCAAGTTTCCCCAGAGCGTTATGGTCTGGGGATGCATGTCCGATCGAGGTGTAGGGAAACTCTGCTTCCTCAAGAAGACTGTCAATGCTGCCGTATATCAAGATGTTCTGGAAACGTTCCTGATTCCGACTGTTGAACAGTTCGGCGAAGAAGACTTCATATTTCAACAGGATCTTGCACCGGCTCATGCGGCAAAGTCGACCAAAGATTGGTTCACTAAAAAACAGCTTGAAGTTTTGGCATGGCCGGCCAACTCGCCTGACCTCAATGTCATTGAAAACCTTTGGGCCATCGTCAAGCGGAAAATTCGCGACAGAAAGCCTACTATGCTGGACCAACTGAAGCAGAACATCGCCACTGCCTGGGAAGCTGTGAGTGCGGAAACTTGCGACAAGCTGGTCAAATCGATGCCGCGGAGACTTCAGGCAGTCATACAAGCCAAGGGGGCAGCCACAACATACTGAGAAAGTGATGATGGTAATTATAATAAAAATTATTCTAATTCAATGAAACGGTTTCTCCATTATTCTAATTCAATAAAACAACAGTGTCACAGTTAAATGGCCTAAATGGGCCTTTTGGAAAGCTCAGCTGAGCAAATTTTTTTCCAGGTAACGAGTTCTGTGATTAGTCTAACGAGTAGGACAGGTGCGGTGAACACCTGATTTGCTTTCTGCACAAAAAATGCATTCAAAGAATTTCATGATTGCATGATTTCAAATTATTCTAATTCGTTGACCAGCACCTGTATATAAAAAAAATAAGTAAAAATTTTAAATAGATGTAAAGACATCCTGTTTCAAATGCATTATCTTGGTAAAGCCACAAAACTGCGGCAGATTGTCTCCACCAGTTAGAGGTAAAGTTATACACTTTTGGCAAGAAATTAAATATTTAAATCTAAGGGATAAAAATGGTCAGAAAATAAATAACAATGAACATAAGACTGTAAAACATGGGATGTTTGACATACTCTAATGTACAATTTTAACATTTAAATAAATTGCACTTAAACATATTAAGGTGCTAGCAACTGGGCAAAAAGAGATCACACAAATTAGCGGACAGATAGCGGAGAGATTCAGCTGCTGGAAGTGTTGTATACCTCGAGTTGTCAGAGAGGCGCAAGTAACAGCGTACCACGTGCTTCAGCAGCCGGGCTGAAGGCTCTTTAGACAGCTGCAGTACCATCTTCCCCTGCAAAAGAAACCAAATATTCCCAGATAAATCCCAGATAATTCATAACGCAACATTTTAAGACCAACCAACTCCAAACTGAAAGAAACCATCAGTAGTGGGTTCTGGCCTTACCAAGATCATAGCTACGTGAGAGAATCGCTCATAGGTCTGGCAGATGTAGGCCAAACCCGTGTCATCCAGCAAGATTTTCTGCAAGATAAACGTTGCAACCTGCAGCACAGTAACACACACAGTTATTCAACCACAGATGAATCAGACGCACAACTGCACTGGATAATTAGACAGGATATCAAACTAGTACCTAGAAGATCAGGACCTGCAGTTCAGTATCTGCAAGTTAAACTTAAAGTAACGCTGCCTCATTAAGAGAGTATAACTTCTTATTAAAAATAAACAATTACCATATTTTTCACACTATAAAGTGCACGTTAAATCTTTAATTTTTCCAATAATGGTCAGTGCTCCTTTTAACCCAGTGTGTCTTATGTATGAATTTTACCAGTCAAGTTGTAAGGAGCAGTAAAGCCATTCCGCCTAAGTATAGCATTATTACAGGAGTTTCAGTTTAGTTCTCCAGTACCAGGGCTGGAGCAGCATTAGCATTAGCCACTAACCACTATTTCCTCTTTCAGAGGTGAGTATTATCGGCCTACTGCCTGCCCCTAACCCTGACTAACACTGCTAGAGCAGCTTTAGCATTACCTGCTAAACATGCTAACTCTTTTGTTGTTTAGACGCGCTACTGGTTAGCCACTAATGCTAATACTTCAGCCTTAGTGCTGGAGAAATTCTGGTATCTAAGCTTAATGTAAATAAACAGAAGCACTTAACTCTCCTAAATGAACAGTTTTCAGGAGAAAAAATTGTGTTAATTAACATCCAGTACTCATTTGACATTAAAATACATTTTTTTTTACTAGTATTATTATTAGTTTTGTTTACTTAGCTTAACTTTACTAAATTCAGTTAGCTGGATTCACTGTCCACTGCTGATAAATGAATTTATATTTATGGTTTGCTGGATGATGACTTTAGAACCTCACCGTCTTGGAAAGTTCACTTCCGGACTCCATGATGCGCAGACATAGTGGGATGATCTCTGTTGTTAACAAAAAGTTAATCACTTCTTGTTCGTCTGTTTTGACCAGGGCTCCTAAAAAACAAACAGACGAAAGGACACAATAATATTAACAATAATCATTTCTAAACAATGTCATAACTGGGACCATCTCATACTTGAATAGAGAAGATTTTCAAATGTACTGTACAAATATAAATGAGTGAATTATTAAAGTGAATATCAATGCAAAAGATACACACAAATCCACCTTTTTGATCCTGCCATCTCTACTATAAGATTCTGCTTAAATCACAACCCCAGTATCTGTGGATGTTCTCAGTTGTAAAGCAAAATTAACCTACCAATGACTCCAAGGCTGGTGAGGCGAAGGTATTCAAAGGGTCTCGTTTTACTAACGGTGTGTAGGAAAGGGTACAGAAACAGAGGGATGTGCGCTGCCAGGAACGCAGAGCTGGAGGGATAAAAGAAAAGTTTAAATTAAGGAACATGCAGACAATTTAGTCTCCAAACTGTATTAATTGTAAATCAGAGTGGGTTTGCAGCATTTACCGTGTCTCCACATGCGAGGCCACACATTGCAGAAGTGCTAAGGCATTGCACACTCTGTTGGACTGATGGGCTGTAAGCGTGGGAGGGTTAATGGAGGGGTAGATGTTCACTATCTCCTGTTAAAATAAAAACACATGAAAAAACATTCATCAGACACTGTGTTGGGAGACTCTGTTACAATACTGCTTTATATTATGTTATCAAAAAGATAATAGTAGGAATGTGTAATTTTTGGTTATGCTGTACTTATGAAGTTTCTAGTTTTTACCTGAAGGAGTGCAGCAATGGTCCCACAGGAGTGCCAGAGCATTGGAGCCAGATCAGTCACCGATTCCCGTTTCTTGCTGAGCTCAAGAAGTGCATTCTCCCGCGTCTCAGGGCTCGAGAGCTCATTGATCCACTGATAGATCTTCTCACGGTCCACCTGCGCCAGCGCCGTGCTTACAGCCTTGGATAAAAAACGCACAAATGTTAATCAGGCGTTTCCTTATGACCATCAATTCTTAAGATTTTTTTAAATTATTAGTACTGGAATTGCTCCATTATTTAGCATCATCATAATAGTATTACCCAAACCTAGTAGACAAAAATCCCATACAATTTTATACAGTGAGTAGAAATCCCTCACAATATCTCATAATATCCAGGTAGCAAGTGAAACTGAAACAGCACTGTTTACAACTAATGTTGCAACAAAGCAGCTTTACACACATCAGCAGCAGGACAAAATATCAAACACAAATATAAAACCTCCACAGGGGAAGCAGAAGGCAAAATTTACCAATTATAAAATTACACATATAAAGTCACTGTACCATCACATCTGCCTGTTGTTGTGCTCAGGTGTACTGATATAATCATCAGTGGTAAGAATGATGAGAATAAATTAATTAATAATTACCATGGTTAATGGTAATAATTAGAATAATAATAATAACAGCAATTATTCGCTAGACTAACAATTTGGAATTGCATATAATCACCTTCCATTGCTTAAATGATCACCTCAATGCTGCCTGACCACCTGTAGTAAAATCACCTACACCCTCAGTTGATCAACTCATTTGATTCTACCCCTTAGGGATAATGACATATGTCAAGAGTGTGACTTTATATGTAAGTTGTTAAGATAATTGGTTCTGGTTACTACAGTAACCCTACAGAAACATCTCAGACGGAATATTTGATAGAGCATATCTTGTGGTGTTCCTCAGGGTTGTACTCTAGGGCTAATGAAAGTGATATTATTATTAAAACTGTTGCTCTGAGAGTGTATGACTGAGATGTAGCTCACACACAGGTTCTAACTGGGAAAGCAATCAAAACTAACTAATGTAATGTTAGGAAAACTATATTGGAAACTTCATAGATTGTAGTGCTTTACAACCTTAGGATGGCCGTAATACAGTTTGAGAGACACTGTTTTACAGTAACCCTAGTTTCTAAAAGAAGCAAATATCGTTCTACTGAGATATCCTCTGGCACCTCCTACATGTAAACAGTTACATTTAAATTTACAGTCTCAATTACCCCATTTAAAAATTGCATTAAAACAGTATTTAGTTTAATCAAATTAATTTACTTAACCTCCCAGCTCTACTTACGCAGGTAACTGGCACAATTGAACAAGTAAAACCCTTTAGCATGTTTACTGTAATGGAGTAATACATTAGTACTCAGTTGTACTTCTTTGTGTAAGCTATTGCTAATGTTTTAATAAGACTACTTTATCAGATCTATTTACTGCTTATATACCGAATTATAAATCATAAGACTAATAATTAATAACTTTAAACTGTCAGCCTCAACTCTTCCCAAACTCACAGACACGACCGTTAGCCAAACTTCAGCTACTGCTATCAACCAAGGATTATTTTAGATAGCTAACTGTTATATAAGCACTTATTTCGTAGCTTAATTCCAGTTGAGTTTAACTTACTTCTTCATTTTAACTTTTTTTACTTTACCAGTTTTACTCAATTTGAGTTTATTAGCTAAACTAAGAACTGTAAATTTGCTAGCTAAACAACTTTCTAGTTAGCGTTAGCAGCTAACTTAACCAGCGTACTAGCTAAGATAGCTAAGCTAACATTAGATAGCAACCGTGCCATTCAAACTTTAAGGAAGCTAATGCCAGCTACAGGACGAAATATTACGATATAAACATCGGAGATTTGTGAATATCTGTAATAAAAACATTAGCTAATATTCGCTATAATTTGCATCTAACTAGATAGCTAGCATAGCTTAGCTAACTAGTGTTAATACGTCCAACACCCGTTCTAGCTAGCGAGCTAGCTCAGGCTAACAGGCAACGCTACTTCGTTAGCATTAGCATTCGACCGTAATGACCAATTTAAAAGGCGTCCAGTTTTTATTATTTCAATTAATTAATTTAAATCTCACAAAGGCTCAAGGCTGCAGATAAATTAGATACGGGGCTGAATCTCTGTAATATATAGCTACATAAGAGTGAAGTTGTGAAGCTCTTTAGCGCAATTAGCCGCTCCGGCTAGCAGGCCGCGCAGTGAGTTTTAGGTTAGCTGATGAATGGAGGTTAATATTAAAGTTAAAATCAGAGCAGAACCGCGCATTTAACTTACCGCTCCTGTGGCCAGCATATTCGGAAGGGCTGTGTTCAGTCTTTCGGCAGCCGTGGAGATCCTTCTTCAGCCCAAAATACACAGAAATCCCTCAGAATTCACATCAGACATTCACAGTCTGCTCCACCGTCCACACTCACGCCTGCAGACTCAGACATCCAGTCTGAGGAAGCTCCAGATCCAGCAGAGGGAGCCCTGTGGAGATACCGAGATACCGATCCAGATACTATAGGATATCAGTGGATACTTACATTTCTACTGATATGTAAAGGCAAACTGAGATTAATGTATGATGATTTATGATGAGTGGAAACCAATTCATATTCTAGATTGTATATTTGCTATTTATAGGAATATGTTTCAGTAAAATTAACATTGTTGTTTTATTCTATAAACTACGGACAATATTTCTCCAAAATTCCAAATAAAAATTTTGTCATTTAGATGCAGAAAATGAGAAACGGATAAAATAACAAAAATGTTGCAAAATTTTCAGACCACAAATAATGCAAAGAAAACAAGTTTATATTCATAAAGTTTTACGAGTTCAGAAATCAATATTTGGTGGAATAACCCTGGTTTTTAATTACAGTTTTCATGCATCTTAGCATGTTCTCCTCCACCAGTCTTACACACTGCTTTTGGATAATCATTTTTCCTCATAATTTTCCTCTTATTTTTTTTCTGCTTAAAGGAGAATCCTGTGTAATCCTGTGGAGAATGGACTTGGGTTGTAACCCAAGTGAAACATGATAAGTACAAATTATGTCAACAGGCTTACAATGCTAGTGATAGGGGCATAGAGTTGTCCGTGTAAAGAAATCTCAATTTTAACACTGTCAGGGCTCATAGAATTCTACCAATCTGCTTTGAGCTTGTTAATGGTGTAAAAATAGAGATTTATTTGCATGAATACTGCTATTGCTTCCATCGTACGCCTGTTGCTGCATTTCGGACGTGGACTATTTGACCAAAGTTTTGTACTCACAAACAATGTTTCACAACACCCCAACACCCCATTTCACATCAGAGTTCTCCTTTAAAATACCAGCTCGACACCAGCTTTTGCTGGTAGCTGGTATCGGATGGTCTAAGTTTGAATATTACACAACGTTGTGTAAAAAATACAGAATGCAAAAAATGTGCAAATCTAACAGAACCACATTTAATTCACAGTAAAACAAAGCACACATTTCAGATGTTGAAAGTAAGACAATTTACCATTTCAAGAAAAATACTAACTTATTTAGTGTGTGATGGCAGCAAAGAAACTTCAAAAAGTTGGGACAGGGCATCAAAAGCCAGAAAAAGTTAGAGGTACTAATAAAAACAGCTAAAATAGGAGCAATTTGCAACTAACTCACAGAGCTGGGTATAAAAAGTGAATTTTAGATAGGCAGTAAAAGAAGTAAAGATAGACAGCGGTTCACCAATCTGTGAAAAACTAGGAAAATGTAGACTTTTGATATCTGACCATCTATTATTACTATAATATTACAAGTGCATTGTTGATGAAATTGGTATGGAGATGCTAGCTTTCATTTTCAATATTATTGCCTTAATCAGACATGTATCCAAAAATGGACCCATTTGATCAGATGTTTTGTAGCTGTTTTCTGTTTGCTACACCCCCTACCAGGTTTTGGTTCTCTGATGAATCAATTATTTACTGCAACCTAGCCACCTTCTGTTTGCTTTTGGGATGTTATGAAACTCTTGGGCCAAATATTAAACTTGGCTTCATCTCTTGATGTGTTTGACCAGTAGGTCCAGAAGGTCCGTTAACAGTTTTGTACACAGTGAGTGGTTCATGTGTACAACTGGCATGTAACATTGTTTACCCCATTGTAGCCAAGCAGACAAGACATGTTTGGTGTCTAAAATTAGAATTTTTTTACATTTTGCACATAAGCTACAAGGCTAGCTAATGCTAAGTGCTGAAAGGTCATAGGAGACAATTTACTGGAAAATACAATGAGGCAAAGATAGCTAAGAAATAGATTCTGAAAGCGTATTATTAGTAAAATGAAACAGAAGGAGGATGTTTTTAATAAAGAGGCCAATATGTGAAAGCCCAATGTTGGTGTTTATTTTATGGTGGCAATTGAGTTTTGGTGATGCAAGGCTTGACCTGAGATTAATGATTTGGATTAGGATGGCGAATACTTTTGGCAATATAGTGAATGTCTGTGACTGAGTGAATATGACAGACTTGTGTGTTATCTGAAGTGACAGGCCAATCATTGGCTGCTGACCCAGATAAGGCCCAGTGGGGCGGGTTAATCATTCTAGAGGAGCACTAACTTAACTCTCTATAGATCCGTCGAGGACCCAGTGGTGGAGCCGCTTCAGTCTGTGTGTCTTACCTCTCACAGCCATGGCTAAGCTAATCGAGTGTGTGCCGAACTTCTCAGAGGGACGAAATAAGGAGGTAAAAGCAGATTCTGACCATTATTGACTGTCACAGACCAGGAGAACCCATACTAACTTTATTAATTCTCTTTACCAGGTAATCAATGCCATAGCTGATGCCATCTCGGCCACTGAGGGCTGCAGTCTGCTGGACGTGGACCCCGGCTCGTCCACCAACAGGACGGTCTACACATTCGTGGGCCCCCCACAGGCTGTGGTGGAGGGAGCCCTGAACGCTGCTCGAACCGCCTTCACCATCATTGACATGAGCAAACACACAGGTACAGTTAACACTCACATCTTTATTAGAAATCACCATGCAAATAATAGTGCTTTCACTAAAGCTGGGACATTGTGTAAAATATAAAAACAATTGTAAATAAAAACAGAATGTAATTATTTTCAAATCTATTTTAACCATATTTTATTCACAATAGAACACAGAACACATTTTAAGACACTGAAAGTATGACACTTACGATTTAATGAAATACATGAACTCATTTAGAGTTTGATTTCAGAAACACATCTCAAAAAAGTTTGGGCAGCACATCAAAAAGCAGAAAGTGGTGCTAATGGTACTAATAAAAAACATCTGCATTAGGAGCAATTTGCAACTACTGTAACTTACAGGGCTGGGTATAAAAAAGGCATTTTATATAGTCTCTTTTGGTTAAGTAAAGATGGACAGATATCAGATCATCTTCACCATAATATCAAAATATAACCAAAAGTTTCAGAGTATTTGGATAAATCCCTGTACCCAAGGGACAAGGCAGACAGTCTAAAAATGCATGTTAAAGCTGTATCATGCAATGAATGCCAGTACTGCTGCCATCTTATGACCAAAGCTAATTCAAAATAGACTGAGGCAAAATAAAAACCATTCTGTGATTAAATGCATCAAATTTTTTATTTTAAGTGAGCTTTGGCCCTTTTGGAGTGGTTTCAAAACAAGGCACAATGCAGTGCATAGTAACCAATCAGAGCAGAGCCAAATTGGGACACCCAATAAAACCTATGTCTTTAAAAACATTTAATAATCTGAACATTTGATCTTCATTAAGATATGGAGTTATTATAACAATAATAAAACAAGTAAGCCTGTGCAATGGCAAGGGTTAAAGTGAGATAAAAAACATATTGTGTAAAAATGAATCATGTCTGTTATGATATGTAACCTTTTAGAAATCTGTCCATGTTTGAATGTGCAGGTGAGCATCCTCGGACAGGGGCCATGGACGTGTGTCCTTTTATCCCGGTACAGAACGCCAGCATGGAGGAGTGTGTGGAGTGTGCTAATGAGTTTGGCCGGAGGCTGGGGGACTTGCTTCATGTGCCAGGTGAGATAAACCTTTTAAAGGGACCTTATCAAAACAGTATTTATTTTTTTTAACTCATTTATTTTCTGATGTCTCAAAAATCGGAACATTTGATAGAGCAGTCCACACCCTCCCATTTATTTTGAAACGTTTAAGATTTTAATCTAGCACTGCTTTTTAAATCAAGAACAAAATACAGAACCAATCAGACGAAAGCTCATTTATATACAGCTCTGTAAAAAAGACCACTTCATTTCATGAATCAGTTTATCTAATTTTGCTATTTATAGGTAAATATTTGAGTAAAATTAACATTTGTTTTATTCTATAAACCTTGAACAAGAAAATGCAGAAAATTACAAATAGCTGAAATAATAAAAAAGATGCAGAGCTTTCAGACCTCAAATAATGCAATAAACAAGAGTTCAGAAATCAATATTTGCTGGAATAACCCTGGTTTTTAATCACAGTTTTCATGCATCTTGGCATGTTCTCCTCCACCAGTGTTTCACACTGCTTTTGGATAACTTTATGCCACTCCTGGTGCAAAAATTCAAGCAGTTCAGTTTGGTTTGATGGCTTGTGATCATCCATCTTCCTCTTGATTATATTCCAGAGGTTTTTAATTTGGTAAAATCAAAGAAACTCATCATTTTTAAGCGGTGTTATGTTTTTCCAGAGCTGTACATACAGTGTTAAAACACAGTGGGTTTAATTTTAAAGAATAAAGTATGGTTGGAAAAAGGGTTGTTTAGGTGTTGGGTTACCACCAATTTTTTAAGTGGGTTTCAGGAGCACATGTTAGTTTTTGTCAAAAGTTTTTGACAACATGTAACAAATTTATGCTCTCTCTGTCTCATTTTTAGTGTACCTCTATGGAGAAGCTGCGAGGACTGAAAGTAGAAGGTCTCTGCCATCTGTACGAGCTGGAGAGTATGAGGCTTTATCAGAAAAGGTCAGACTCTGGTCACTTTATTAGAAACACCCTATTGTACAGTTACAGACTGTATCTCACCTCAGAAACCAATCTATGAATAATAGAGTTTCCGGTTTGGTCTAAACCAAAATTGGAGCTGCCGTGAACCGCAGACAGGATCAAAGAACCAAATTTTGGTCTGACCAAAAGAGGTGGTGTCAGTCCAGATCAACTGAACCATGATTTGGTTTGTTTGCAGTGTGAAAGCACTTTTCTAAATGGTACTGACTTCTGAATAAATTACCAGGAAGTAGACGCAGGCTATGATCATGCATTCAACAACAAAAAAAGAAAATGTTTTAGTGCCGGAATCAAATTCCATTTTACGCATATCATGCAGCAGTACAGGCACAAATGCGTATGCTCTTTATTTCTATATCTACTGTAACTGTAGATTAACCCTTATTTATAAACTGACGATAATCTACAAACAATGTAACAAACAATGTACCTTTGGTGCAGATTTTGTTTCTAATAAAGTGGCCCGTGAATAAAAACTCTCTTGGATCTCTCCATTACAGTTAAAGAAGAGTGAGTGGGTTCCAGACTATGGTCCTGCCACCTTTGTCCCATCATGGGGCGCCACAGTGACTGGCGCCCGGAAGTTCCTCATTGCATACAACGTGAACCTGCTGAGCACCAAAGAACAAGCACACAGAATCGCTCTGGATGTTCGAGAGCAGGGCAGAGGCAAAGATCAGGTACAGTCAGGGGTTCCAAATCAATTCTCAAGAGTTATATCCTTGCAAGGAGTAAACTGTGATTTTGTTTTTGCTTGCTTTAATATACTAGTGCATCTCAAAAAATTAATATAATTGAAAAGTTCTTTTATTTCAATAATTCAGTCCAAAATGTGACACTCATATATTATATAGATGTATTACACACAAAGTGATCTATTTTAAGTGTTTATTTATTTTATGTTTGATGATTATGGTTTACAGTTAGGCTAAATAAAACCCAAAATTAGAATATTGTATACTTTTGGCAGTGTGGGCAGTGTGCTGAAAGTCCTGCTGGAAAATGAAATCTGCATCTCCATAAAAGTTGTCAGCAGACGGAAGCATGAAGTGCTGAAAAATCTCCTGGTAGATGGAGTTTCACATTTTGAACTGAATCACTGAAATAAAGTAACTTTTCAGTGTTATTCTATTTTCTTTGAGATGCACTAGTATACAGCCAAGCGAGCTCTCCCATTGGACACAACTCTATGAGCAGAGCCGAAGACCAAGCATGCTCTTCCCTTCCTAGCTAGACAATTACATTTAAAGGTTAAGAAGGATACTATCATAGAATGTCGTCAGTGTTGTTATTGTGTATTATGCTGTTGTTCTTTTTTTAGCCAGGCACTTTAAAGAAAGTTCAGGGGATGGGCTGGTACCTGGAGGAATCGAATCTGGCTCAGGTGTCCACAAACATTTTGGACTTTGAGCTGACTCCTCTCCACAAGGTGTATGAGGAGATCTGCAAGGATGCCAAGGTAGCTCTCTTTGTTTGGTAGGCCCCACCCTTGACCGAATTCTTACAGTTTTCTGATATGTTTTACCATGCTTTTACACTAGCAGGCAACAGAGCAAAAAGTGACCAGGCACACCAATATACGCCCACATGCTACAACACTAGAAATTTAAAGTGATGTGAGCAACTTGTTGTCTGCTGCTGTAAACACATGGTAGAATCATCTGCAGCCAAATGCCAATTCCAAACGTATGCACAGCCATTGTCCAGTGTGAATTCTAACTGTTTTTCTGTGTCCAGGAGCTGAATCTGCCTGTGGTTGGCTCTCAGATTGTGGGCCTCATCCCATTAAAAGCAATGTTGGACTGCGCTGACTTCTATATCCAGAAAGACAAGCTATTTGTGGTTGAAGAAGAGCACAAAGTCCGATTGGTAAGCGTTTTACAGTTGTAGAACCAGAAGAAAAAAGTGTTCTTATGAATACTGCAGAGAAGTTCTCTTACTATGTTCTTTATTCTTTGTTCAGGTCATCAGCAAACTGGGTCTGGACTCTCTGGGACCGTTTGTTCCCAAGGAAAGAATCATAGAGTGAGTGTTCTTTAAGTGTTTATTGGTTTAATCCTCCTGTTATGTTCATTTGAAAGGAACAGCAATGGTGTTTCCGGGTCAATTTGCATGTTTAATTATCCAATTAATATCCAAAATAACAATTATCCAAAATAATAATTATTCACAAAAATCCAAACAAGCAGTGTAAATATTTTATTACTAACTACATTGCTAATTACTCTATCAATATTTAGTGCAATAATGTTTCTTACCTCAAGCAGGTAATGGTTCAATCAGGATAATCACTCATTTTTCAACAAAAAAAAAACAAACAAAAAATGTTGAAACTTTTTTTTTAAAGACCAACATATTAGACATAATAGCTTTACATAACATTAAAACATAACACTGAATTTTGTTGTAGTTTTTGTTTATTGCAGGGGGTTATATGTTGATTACACTAATTATGGCAAGCAGAAAATGTTTTATACTGAAAAAAAAAACTTTTAACTATTTTTCCTAGATCTTTAAACTTTTTACAGTGGTGTCACACCTGTTCACATTGCACCGGTGGCTGGGTTTTCATTCTAATCAGCCAGCAGTTTCTCAGTTTACCAAAATTATCGTAGCATTAAGAACATCTCAACATGGAGAAAGAGAGTCTTCAGTGTAATGCTTCCTCAACCATCTAAGAATCCTCTTAGTGCTTAAGAACCTTTTGGGAAACCCACCCCAGAGGTGCTTCTGCTTGGCTGGAATGAAAACCAGGTATACAAGTATACAGGTTTGACACCCTGGGCTTATGGGGCTTATGCTGTGTGCAGGTACATGGTGGAAGCCAATCAGGACGAGGGCCGGCTGGTGTCTCTTTCCCTGCAGCAGTTTGTCCGCAGTGTTGGCGCCAGGACAGCAGCCCCTGGGGGAGGGTCTGTTTCGGCAGCCATCGCTGCTATGGTAAGACCAAGGCCTAACTGTCACACCCTTTTCAATCACTGTTGCTATGATCATGACACTTCACTCAATTGTCACCATGGCAACAAAGCCATGTCACAATCCTTGATTGCATTCCTCTAGCTAGTTAAGCTGCTGTTTAATGTAATGATCATTTCCTTCTTGGTGATTCTGTGTTAAGGAGACCTAGTTATTGCATCCCTGAACATTGCTGCATCAGTAGCAAAGCCTGGCTATTGCATCCCTCTCAGCCACTGACATGATAGCAAGCTTTACAAACAGGTCCAACTATCTGACTACCAGCACATTACACAAACACTACAGAGCAAACATTACTCTGGCTATTTCTTCTGCACTGAATACCACACGGCAGCACAAGTTTTAATTGCATCGGCCAGGTTCTGTTATGAATCTAGTTCCGGTTGCCAAGTATAGTATAGGAATCACCTCTTCCTCCTTTCGCCAATTATCCATTGCTAAGTAAAAAAAAATCACATTTGGCACAATTTCCCGTGGCCAATGCCAGGTCTCAGCCAATGGTACCATACGTATCAGCTGAGCTTGTTCAAAATTTTTCAGGTTATCTGGGCATTGACTCGTGCATTTCCTCTCTCTCAGGGTGCAGCTCTAGGCTGTATGGTGGGTCAGATGACGTATGGAAAACGACAGTTCGGGAGCCTGGATGGCGTGATGAGGAAACTTATCCCTCCGTTTTACCAGGCTATGAATGACCTGCTGCTCACTGTAGATGCCGACAGCACCGCGTTCAACAGCTACATGGTAAACACACACAGAGAAAATCAATCAGCATTTGATAGAACAACCAGCATTTGAGCTGGAGGACACCACAACAATTCTAAAGTCAAGGCCATAGTCCTTTTAAAGCAAACTTTATTTACTTTATGTAGTTCTTATGTAGCAGTAGGAGTAGTTCCTATGAAATTGGAGATTACTGTTGTTGACTCTTATCCACCATCCAAGCCAACACCAAGCAGGTTAATAACACTCCACCAGTTGAATTGCAACAACTAAATTCCAAATAATAACCCTAATAAAAAAGAAAAAGCAGTCGCAGGGCATGCAGGGGGCTGCTTTTGAGCTCTTAATCCCCTCTATACACATCAACACTACACAGCCACCCAAACATCCCTAGGAGGCCCAATTCTCCCCAATACTCCCCTTTGTCCACAGGGCTTAAACAAGTTCCTCAGATGAGCGGGTGCACACTGCTCGCATCGAGGTCTAACAACCGTAGGGTAACCAGTCCCTCCCCAAACAAAATAAAGCCCCCCCTAATTAACCCTATTAAGAGAGGCGGGGCATAGAGCATGCTGAGAGCAGGTTTTTGAGCTCTTAAACTCCATCCATGCTCAATGCCACCACCACTATACAGTATATATGCTACTACATAGTGTATGTACTAGAAATGTTTGCTAGAAATGTTAGGTTATCTGTATTAACTCCTCTTTTTATTGTAATTCAAGGCTGCCTTAAAACTGCCCAAAGGTACACCGGATGAAGTGAAAAGGTATGACCACACACATCTTCTTTGAACAGCTCAAAAACACACAAGTTTTATGGCTTTTCAACCAAAAAAATTGTTTTACTGTCATACTGGCTTATCAAATTGGACCATTTTTTGTTGAAAAAGAGTCCCTCAGTAATCACATTTATATTAAATATGAATGAGGTTGTTTATAGAGAAGACATCGGGTCCTTTCTTACACCCTGTGCGATGCTCGTTGCTATCTTACACCCCGTCAACAGTCTATTTTCACACCTTCCACCTGCGCTGTTTAAATAGCAATGACGCTTACGAATATATCTACACTGATTGGAGTGGTGGTGTGCAAGTGAGGTGCGTTCAGGTGAATTTCTGGTGTATTGCTATCTTGGTGGCAGCAAACAGGTGCTCCACAACACAGGTGCTACACTGACCTATTTAAACTCTAACAACAGTCAATCATCATCGCACTTTCACAGTGTGAATGCACAGGTCATTTTTTTTGCTAAGAAGCACAGATGCATTGCACCATGAATATACCAATCCACCAAAGTCAGAGAGTACCTTTCCCTTAAAGGGAATGTGAGGCAAGTTACACACTGATTAGTATATTGCACATTACACCCAAAACAAACCCATGATTAATTAAGAGAATAAGTTAATGCCTTTTACTCGTTTTGACCCACGCAAGGCATACTTTTCCCATCATTTTGATAGCAAAGACGCCCTGACATGCCCTAAATCAAGCTGCACAATGCATGGTTGACAGCTCACCTGTAGATCACTAAAATAGGGCCCATTATGGTAAAGCAAGATGACAAAATTTCCTGTTTCAGTCTAGATCATGGTTCACCAACCATCTATGGCTACCTTCCAGCAGACAATCTGGATAATTTTTTAAGCAATAATACACTCAAGGTTCATGCTCTAATGTGTAATATTGGCACTGCTGTGCTACGATAAAAAAAAAAAAAACTTCCACTTCCACTTCCACTAACATTTCAAGTAACAGGTCATATATTATCATATGTGCATGGTGCTCTGTGTTATGCCATGAAACTAAACAAACCCTTCATTGCGGGGCAGTATAGGAGTTCAGAAAAAAAGATGAAAGGTGACATCCTTATTAGAGTTTGTGGTTTCGCAGGAGAGAAGAGGCCATGCAGGAAGGTCTGAAGAAAGCAGTGGGTGTTCCAATGTCCCTGGCTGAGAGAGTGAACGTACTGTGGCCAGCGCTCAAAGAGATTGTCCAGTACGGCAACGTGGCCTGCAAATCAGACGCACAGGTGAGCAAAGAACTCTCGCCTGTAAATATTAAAATAAGCCCAATATACACATAACAACAGTCATGGCGGACTGTTTGTATTTAATTACATTTAAGTGTTAAAGTCTAAGATATCTTCAGATTTAGCACAGCACTGCATGTGTGTGTGACTCTTCTGAGCAGGTTGCAGCCAAAGCTCTGGAGACAGCTGTGTATGGAGCGTATTATAACGTCATCATCAACCTTAAAGACATCACTGACCAGGCCTTCAGGAAAGCTGTGAGTAACCCTATGAGTGCTCTCATAGCTCAGAATCTGATTTATCTTAAATGAAGGTCATCTCACAAATATGTTATCTAATGCTGTTCATACATTACACGACTTTGAAAAAAGACTTTAAAATAAAAAAAAAACTTTTAACAGACTAAAGTCTGACACCCTCTCACTTCTAAAGACAGGTCACAGGCTAATATTTTACAAAGACTGAGGATTACTAACTGCAAGACTGCAACAAGATTTTTTTTTAGCTTATTACCCATCATGCTTCTGGTGGAGATTACATACATACATATTACATATTAAGTCACAAATATTGTGTATATGAATACTGTGATTTTTTAAAGACTCACGACTTTTCTCCCGATCAACAGTTTATTTTTCTGTCACACTGTTAGTTCTTGATATTTGTTTAATAGAATACATTTTGTGGGGGTGGTGTTCAGAGTGGTCCAGCAGGCTTAGCACTGCCATTATGATCAGGAGATCGCCGATTCGTATCCTGTTCATGTAGTTTGCCATCAGCTGCCGGAGTCCTGAGAGAGCACAATTAGCATTGCTCTCTCTGGGTGGGTAGATGGCGCTCTCTCTCCCCTCATCACTCCTAGGATGATGACGCTCAGCAAAAGGCGTCTGTGAGCTGATGTATAAGAACCAAGTTGCTGTGCTTTCCTCAAAGTGCGCTGTGATGCTGCTCGGCAATGCTGCATCAGCAGCAGCTCAAAAAGAGCCGGTGTCTGACTTCACATGTATCGGAGGAAGCATGTGTTAGTCTTCACCCTCCTGGTTTGTTGGGGCATCACTAGTGATAGGGGGAGTCCTAATGAGTGGGTTGGGTAATTGGCCGTGTAAATTGGGGAGAAAATGGGAATACATTTTGTGTTTTTTGCTATAAGCTTGTATAGCAAAGGATCACAGTTTCACTGCTATACATTTGCCTTTGTTTTAGATAGAATTAATGCGATACAAAAAACATAATTCATGCAAAATTTGTATTTATAATTATTAATTATGTTTGTATTAAAAATAACACTGCACAATAAGACAAAGTAGTGCATATTGCCTCTGTGAGCGGGAGCTCGCAGGTGGAACCCCTGCTCATGCAGCTTTGCCATCAAGCTGCTGGCCTTTTGGCCAATTGGCCCTGCTCCCTCCGGCTGGGTAGATGGCGCTGTCTTCCCACATTACTAAAGGGTGATGTCCACAGCACAGAGCGTCTGTGAGCTGATGTATCAGAACCGAGTCGCTGCGCTTTTCTCCGAGCGTGCTGTGATGCTACTCAGCAATGCTGCATCAGCAGCAGTTCTAAAAGAAGCGGTGGCTGACTTCACATGTAATGATAGGGGGAGTTCTAATACGTTGATTGGGTAATTGTCTATGTAAATTGGGAAAATTAGAAATAAAAAATTAATATTATTATTAAAAAAACTGTACATACACTGTACATATTTAAGCAATTGAACATGAGAGGGAGTGTGTTATCGCAAATAACATTACAGCCGTGTGATGTGCCTTCCGCCAAAAAGTAGTTCCACAAAAACTGTAACAGAACTGTAACTACAAAACGGCATATTATACAGACTAACACCACGAACGTTATCTTGAAATCAAAATTGGGAAAAAGTGAAGTTAGGACTAAGAAATTCCAGCCAAGATGTGCAAATCTGTCGTCTAAGCAAGATGTGCTACTTTAAAGTATCTAAAATCTAAGTAGAGTAAAATATAAGTCACTTCAATTTAATGTGTGTGTTGTTTTCTGGCTGTGTGGATGTGTGTGTGTTTGGTTTCAGATGGAGGAGAAAGCGTCTGCACTTCTGAAGGAGGCAAAAGAGAATGCTACTGCAGTGCTGGAAGCTGCCAGAACACGCAGCTGAACACACATACACACACACACACACACACACACACACACACACACACACACACACATACGTTAAACCTACAGCTAATACATACTGGACACCAATACTCACCTGTGCTGCCACAAGAATAAATGTCCAGTTTCCCTAATTTTATACAGTACATGTTTTAAATCATGGAAAAAAGTGTCAAGTCTTATTCAATAAAGTGTTACAGTGACTTCCTGTGTGGCTCCTCTACCGTACAAAAATGTGTTGAAATGTACAAATGTACAAAACAATAAAAAAAACAGGTATGAAAACACTGTTGTCTTTCAATGTGGTGAAATGTCGCCATCTCGCGGAAAAATATGTGGAACACGCGAACAGCCCCAGCCACAGAAAACTGTATTAAAAATATATATAAATATCAGCACTATTTTGCATTGAATTTGCTCCTTCCGGTGGCCGCGACGGTACATTGCAAGAGGTCTGAGAAAAACAGGATACACACATAAAAAAATTAATAATAATAAAACATAGCTAGAACTTAGGAAATGCAGATAACATAGTACATATGTTAATTTGTGGCTGTTCCGTAAATAAGCATTAAAATATATAAATAAGAAACCATAATAATAATAATAATGCTACTAATATTACTACTAATATTACCAAGAAAAAAAAACAACAGTCATTCATTCATATTATTATTATTATTTATTTTATAATTTTATTTTATCGAGTTTATTTTGCACTTTTTGTGGTGGTTACGATCATGCATTTCTAGAACTTTGATAACTGCAGGCAGCATAAACGCATGTTGAAAATTAAGACTACTCAATACAAAAATACTCAAAATAAATATATTTTTATTATTTATTTATATAATTGATAAATGAAAAATACATAATCTAAATATAATCATACTTCATATGTATATTTAATATATATATATATATATATATATATATATATATATATATATATATTTATATATATAAATTTATTTTATTATTTATTATCAGTTTAATATTTGTATTATGCTATGCATTTCCCAAATTGTAGTATTGTACAATCTTGGCCATCAGATGGAGCTATTTCAATACATTTCAAATCAAATCAAATCAAATTTATTTGTATAGCGCTTTTTGCAAATGAAGTTCTCACAAAGCAGCTTTACAATGCGATCACAGGACAAATAATCAGGTAAAACATTACACATAAAATACACTTAATAAAAATAAAAAAAATAAAAATACAAATAAATAATATTCATTAATTGTGAATATAGGAATTTGTAGTAATCTGGTGCCCAAAATCGTATACTTCAAGAAAAATGAAATATAGTGTTAAAATAACACTTTTTGTGTTGATTTAATACTGTAAATCTTAAACAAATAAATGTATGTTTTATATTTGAAGTTCATGAAGTTGAATAAAGCTCCTCTCTCTCTCTCTTCTTCTCTTGGACCGAGGCCACTGTAATAACCATCATCCTCCTTCACTCAGCCAATCATATGTCTCGGGGCTGCAGGGGGTCGTGGAGCGGCTCTATAAACCCCCCTGGAGGAGAAGCGAGCCCCCTCCAGACCCTCTGCGCGCTCCTCGTGCGGTAAAGGACAGGAGATGAAGGCGCTGGTGCTCGCGCTCGTCCTGCTGCCGCTGCTGATTGGCGGGCGGGCTGAGGAGGGCGAGCAGTGCTCCACCTGCGAGTCTCGGCAGCAGAGCAAGCTGATGCGCCTGCGCTCCATCAAAGCGCAGATCCTCAGCCTGCTGCGCCTCGACCAGGCGCCCAACATCAGCCGCGAGGCCGTCCGCCAGCTGCTGCCGCGCGCGCCGCCGCTGCTCGAGCTGCTCAGCCAGTACGAGCAGAAGGGGGGGATGGCGGACGATGATGAGGAGCAGGCGACCACCGAGACCATCATCGCCGTGGCCACAGAACGTAGGAGCACCCGCTTTTACACCACTTTACGCACGGGTTACGCACAACTTTACGCACGGGTTTATGCAGTGGTTACGGATACTTTACGCACGGGTTACGCATGCTTCAGATGTTCTGTGGTGTTTAAATGTGAGGTTTAGGGTTATTACAGACAGTTCACTGTAAATATAACTTACTGATATCACTTTAGTAATTACAATTCTGTGCAGTTAAAGGAGCATTAGGATTATATATATATATATATATATATATATAGAGAGAGAGAGAGAGAGAGACCACTTAAAAATGATGAGTGTCTTTGATTTTACCAAATTTGAAAAATATAATCAAGAGGAAGATGGATGATCACAAGCCAAACCAAGCTGAACTGCTTGAATTTTTGCACCAGGAGTGGCATAAAGTTATCCAAAAGCAGTGTGTAAGACTTGTGGAGAAGATGAAAACCGTGATTAAAACCCGCCCCAAAAAATAGAGTTTGTAGAGACACAAGCTCTGTAGATATCTAACAAGATAAAAGATCAGAGTGTCTTTTTTTGGCTCCTGATGTACCTTTATACAGCTGAGTAATTCTTATTTTTTTATATAAGTAAATAAACTATTCCAGGAATGTAAGTAATTGTTTTGAGATACAAAGTGATATCTGTATGTATTATTTTGAGATACATTTTATTTCAAATATTGTGAGAAATAAATACTAGTTTATATTAATAGGGAGAACATTATTTTGCGTTATTAGTTATTATCTTAGTTATCATATAAATGATTTCAGAAAAATATATAAATAATATACTTTATATTTAATAATTAAGAAAGAAATTTACTATTTTTAAGATACTAATAGAGGTTACAGGTACAAGATACGTAGTCAAAATGTAAAAAAAGATTTAAGGTAAAATGTCAAAGTAATTTTTATACATTTTTAAGTAATAGATTATTTACAAAATCAAAATTGTACGATATTGCGAGATTCTTGAAAAAAGTACTTTTTAAAAAAAAATGCAAATATGAATTAAAGTATATAATTTGTGATTGTTTTGAGGTAATAATATACAAGTTATATACATATATAACATACTAAGTTAACTAAGTTATGGTATGTTTGAATGTATTGTTGAAAGTATTTTGTATTTTATAAAATACATTATTATTTTGTGTTAGTAATTCAGAATTAAAAAGAGTGAGCTCTCCTAAACATGTCCTGAGACACTCCATGTTTATAGAACCACTGATGTCTGTCTGATTCTGCAGATGGATGATATTTTGTGACCCGATGCACTTCTTGTTTCAGCTCCGGGCACTAAGGGGAACAGTGTACCTCGCTGCTGCCTGTTCTCACTGAGCCCAAAGATCCTGCCAGACAACATAGTGAAGGCCCAGCTGTGGTTTCACCTGCGGCTCGGTCAGAAGGCCACCACTGTGTCCATGCAGCTGTCGCGCCTCAGCAGTCGCTCCAGTATCCGGTCGCTTCAGCTCGCTGTGGACGCTCAGACCAATCCTTGGCAGAGCGTTGACATGAAGCAGCCACTGCAGGCCTGGCTAGAGAGCCCAGAGAGCAACTTCGGCATTGAGATCAAGGCAGTGGACGCCGACGGAAAGGACCTGGCTGTGACTTCTGCTGAGTCAGGAGAGGAAGGGCTTGTAAGACGTTTTTGTTGTAAATGCAATATAGTGGGGCAGTTAAGTTGGCTTCTTTAGTTTAGACCTGTGGTTTCCACTGCCCTGCCCTAACACCCCTTACACCCCTAATCCGTTTAATCAGCTCACTAGCAAGCTCTTCCTGAGTGAAATGTGGGCTGCTTGGGCTCTGAGAGGCCCAGCACACTAATGCATTGCCACTATGACCTGAGTCATGTGACTTACCATCAGCAACCGGAGTCTGAGAGAACACAATTGGCCAAGTTCTCTCTGGGTGGGTGGATAGTGCTCTCTTCCAACATCACTCCTAGTGAGATGTTGGTCAGCACAGACATCTGTAGGCTGAAGTATCAGAGCTGGGGTGCTGCACTTTCCTCAGCTTGCCCTGACTACTCAGTCCTCCTCGTTACACCAATATCTTCATCAGAATGACAACATGACCTCTGAGGTCTCCAGAACATCATATTTGGGTACTTTTACTTCAAGTGAGCTGTCAGTACAGGAGCCATACCCTTAAGTAAATACTATAGATTTGATGTAGTGTCTCCAACCTTCTCCTGATTGCCAAAGCTCTACACAGCAATTATTAAACACAACAGCATTACCTATGACACTGATATAGTCAACGTGAACAACAGCCAAACAGTCTGGGAGAGCAGCCCCTGACTTTGCATGTGTCATAGGAGACATTGGGGGCATTGCTAATTATAAGGATAGTCCTAATGAACTTCAGGACCAGGGATTTGATCCATTGGATTAGAACCATCAGTTAATCCATCAGCAACTTAATAAATAAGCCAATAGAACCCTGAATATCATTCATACTTCTGTCCATGCTGTTGTCACTGGCTAATCACTCTCTCTCCTTTACGCTTTTGCTCACAGCAACCCTTCCTCGAGGTGAAGATAGCTGAGAGTCCAAAGCGTTCTCGGCGAGACTCTGGCCTGGACTGTGATGAGCGCTCCACAGAGTCCCGCTGTTGCCGCTACCCCCTCACTGTGGACTTCGAGGACTTCGGCTGGGACTGGATCATTGCGCCCAAACGCTACAAGGCCAACTACTGCTCTGGCGAGTGTGAACAGGTGCACTTGCAGAAGTACCCGCACACGCACCTGGTGAACAAGGCCAACCCTCGTGGCACTGCAGGACCCTGCTGCACACCCACCAAAATGTCGCCCATCAACATGCTCTACTTCAACCACCAGGAGCAAATCATCTACGGCAAAATCCCGTCCATGGTTGTGGACCTTTGTGGCTGCTCTTGAGTACAGGGACCATATTAGGAACATTTCCTAGAGGGCGCTCTGGGGTACACGATCCATCTTTAGCAGGGCCTTCACATCTCCAGGCCCGGAACAAAAAACACAATTTTGGCGCTTTCCCCCAAAACCTCCAGACAGCAACATCAATCATACAATGACAATTCATTCTGATGCAGTGCCACTCATTGATCAATGAATGACACATCATCTGTGCTAACTGTCATTGGATCAAACTGTTTCACTAAAGGACAAGTTTTTTTTCTTAACAAGTGGACTGTTGCAGTATAAATCAATAAATCAACTCTACACATTATGTTGGTTATAGTTCAAAGACTAGGTTGAGACCACCTCAAAGCAATGACTTCCGGTAAGTTACTGTCACATTGCTCAAGTTAGCAACATACTTCAAACTACCCAAAAAATCCGGTCCTAAAATGAATAAGTCATGCAAATCATTGTAGCCATTGTAGAGATTGCAGAACCAAAATGATGGTGTTCATGATTAATCATACTTAGGGAGACACGGTGGTAATTTAAATTACTCACAATCAGATAGACATCTCAGAACAGATACAGTGATGATTACAAACAGTTGTAGTCTAAGAAGGGTCTTAGAACCAACAGGGTGAGAATTACAAACAACTGCAGTAAGCAGGTCTCATAACTAATAAGGTGGTGATTATGACCGATCCCCGTCAGAAGATCAATCACAGTCAAAGGGAAGTCATGTGTGGGTCTCAGAATCAACAAGATGTTCACCAGGGCTAATCACAGTCTGGGGAATTTTCTCAACCAATTAAGCAGGTAGTATGCCCAATCACAGTTGGGATGTTTAAGAAGTATTAAGGTGGTGATTAGGACCTGTCTTTGTAAGGGGAGGTCTCAGAACCTACTCTGGCATGATTAACATATGTCCAATTCAAGAGGAGTTTGCAGAAGAATGAGGACAGTGATTAGTACTTGTCTTAGTAAGAGAAGGTCTTAGAACCAACAAGGTTGTGATTAAGACCAATATCAGCTGGAGGTTCCAGGACCAATAAGATGGAGTTTAAGACCAGTCACAATCAGGAGGTTCCAGAAACAATAAGTTGGTGATTAAGACCAGCCACAATCAGGAGGTTCCAGGACCAAACACAGTCAGGAGGTGCTAGGACCTATATGGTGGTGATTAAGAGCAGTCACATTCAGGAGATTCTAGGAACCAAAAAGGTGGTGATTAAGACCAGTCACAGTCAGGAAGCTCCAGAACTATTAAAGTGGTGATTGGAAGCAAACACAGTCAAAGTGAATGTCTCATAAAAATTAGGCAATTATTAGGACTAATCACAGTTTTAAGGCCTCAGCATACTTCCTGCGACACAATCTTTGCGAGCATTGTGTGAAGCAAAATCTCCCTTTATTAGTTTAGGAGCATGCATACTTTCTTCAGTTTATCTACCTGTTGCCTACTGCAAAGTGTCTTCCATGTGCATGAATACACAACGCACAATGTTTGTGATTGTTTTCTCCACAGTTACTGCACATTGTTTGCCAAGCGAACACTATCTCTGCAGAAGTATGCTGAGGCCAGTGCTGGTCCAGCGCCCTGCCACTTTAGTTTGAGGATTGCCTGTTTCAATCCTTGGTGCCACTTACTGTCCGAGAGAGCATAATTGGCCATGCTCTCTCTGGGTGTGTAGATGGCTCTCCCAATGATGATGGTTAGATGTCTGTTAGCTGATGTATCAGAGATGGGTTGCATTGCTGCACTTTCCTACGAGCGTGCTGGCTATCAAGTGATGCTGTACACGCTTTATTCAAGTCAAATTAAAATTCAAATGACCATTGCCACCACTTGGAGTCTCATAAACCCTGATTTATTTACTGATGTTCATTTGTTTTACAGCCAGGCAAGCAAGCTAATTGCTAGGAAATGTGCAATGACAGAAAAATATAAATATAATTATATTTCTATACTCTAGAAGTTGAATGACCAGTATAACCTTAAGAAGAAATGTGCACAGAAAGTGAGAAGAAATCACAGAACAGGGCTAAAGAAGGTCAGTTGAGTTGACAGTCAGCGAAAGCTGTTGTGTAAAAGCACTTGTTGATGACCCAAAAGCACCTTGTCCTTTGGTACCCTGTCGCAGAACAGCCTCGCTGACCCAGCTTTGGCCATGTGGACTAGATTGCAGCTCTTTAAAGAAATAAACATTCACACAGCATATTTTGCATGCTGGGAAATCCCACTGGGACACAAAAACAGCACAGTTTTGCCCCTGGTTTAAGGACAATGAGGGCAGCTGTTCCCTCTGTTCGAATGGCAGTTCTGTGAAAAGTAAGATTTGCACAATGTCCCCTTTACCCCAAATATGATGTGTCAGTCAAGACATTTGGTGCTTCTTTAGTTTTAACACCAGTACTACATAGCTAATGAAGCTGACAAGTAAAGGAAGCTTATGAATAGAATGATAGGAGGAAATTTAGCTTTTTTTTTTTTAAAAAAAGATGTCTGTGATGTTTGACATGCTGCAGCTGACTATCCCTATGGTTGTAGTTGTAGCACCGTGGCTGTATATACTGTATGTTGAAGGGTAAAATTGAGTTACTAAAGAGCATTCATGCATTAACATTTACTAATTTACTAAAGCTAATAAATAGCCTTAGTAGCCGATATTACTAAATCATCTCCTTTTATTTCACTTATGTGTCTTAAAATAAAAAATATATATATTTTCAAGGTAATGTAAATAATGTGATAGGGATGGATTGTTGCACCCAATAGCGTCCCACACATTTTCAGTTGTGGAGAGGTCTGGCGATTCTGCTGGTCATAGCATAGTATCTGTGAAATAACAGCAGTATGTGGATGAGCATTGTCCTGTTGGTATAGCGCTTTGGAGTATGCATTCAGAAGAATGCAGGAATGCAGGACCTTTGTAATATAACACTTGGCTGTCATAGTGTCTGTAATAAAACCCACATCATGACACCAGGCCTTCTGGAAGGTGTTGATTGTGACAAAATCCTTTTATTTTGCTATTGACCACAATGCCTCCACAAACAGGAGTCATAGCAGCTATCTTGGAACTTGAATTCAGTGGGTGAAAGCATTAGTAAAAAAAACAAATGTACCCAACCTCAAAATTCTGAGAGATCAGTTTTATTACACACATTGATTGTATAAAACTTCTTAACTGTGAATCAGTGAGACAATGGACTCTTAATCTTAGTCTAATGTCTCAGCAAGCACTCAAAGGTCTTGCACCTTGAGGAGAAAAGATGGGAAAGCAAAGTGCTTGCTTGCTGTTCGTAGCTGTGTTATTTGGCCTCCTGGCTGCCTGGCCTTTGAAATTTACTGTAAGACAACAGTCTTCACAGCGGCTATTGATTGTATCCAGCCAATCAGACTAATAAAATGCTGTTATCTGAAAAAGAGAAACACAAGTTCCAGATGTTTGGCAGTCCTCTGATATTAATATAATAATAAATAAAATTGTAAAATTGTCAATAAACACTGAAAAAAGTTCACTGAGGACATTCTCTTCTTTTTGCTGAAAACAGTGTATGTCCAAATGTTTGTGGACATCCCATATAATGAATGCTACACCTTGGGACTAATTGGACCCATTGCCAATAGAATGGGACTCCCTGGAGCTAATTAACATGAACTAGAGGGGTACAAATAGGGGCCTAGAGTGGTATAAAGCCCCCAGCATTGAGAAACAGTGTTCACTTTAAAAAGGTGCTCAAGAGTCAAGTCAAGAATCTAACCAATAATTTTAGAATGAGCTGGGAAGTTTGGGATGATTAGGTGGGTGAAAGCAATCAAATCCCTACATAAATGCTTTAACATCTAGTAAAAAGCCTTTCCTGGAGAGTAGAGACAGTCACTCCAACAAAAGCAGGATAAACTCTTTGTATTTGCCTTAATTTTAGAAACAAAACAATATATGAGCCATATTCTGTCAATATAGTGTAGATTCCTAAAAGTCCTGAATATATCAGGTTACAAAAATCAACTGCAATAAAACTTTTACCCTTGGTTTTCTCATTCCACATATACTGGCCCACAGTTAGCACTATGCTAATGTATAGATAATAGGCTACAGTGTCAGAAACATCATAAGCAAGGTTATCAGAAATTGTTGGAACACCTCCTCCTGGTTTGAGGTGAGAATGTAAAGATTTAGGCATGTATTTAGCATGATGCTAATCTGCTGGTTAAATGGTCCTTAATTAATTAATAAGCTACTTTAGCTATATTAGCTTCATTGCTAACTTTGGATACTGTCCCTGTGTCTGGAATGTACAAAATCATAGCCACTCAGTGAGAATTCTGAGGCGGAAAGGCACCCAGTCATGTATGAATTGAAGTTAAAACTAAAGTAATTTGGTCTAATAAAATGCTAATTGCTAAAGACAAAACAGCTAATGTAGCTACAGATAGATACAGAGACCTTCATTACTACACAGCCTTCTAAATGGAAAAAAGGGGGCAGAAAGACATCATGGCAAGTTGGCAACATACTAGGCTACATACTTCTGCTATGTTCTTGTTGGAGTGTGTGTGTGTGGGGGGGGGGGGGGGGGGCGACGTGTGCAGGTGTGATGGATCACAGTATAAACCATAGACTGTATGTAGCTGGACAGAACATCGTCTCTCAAAAGTGAAGCCACCACAGGTTGGGCGCCCCCTGCTGTTCGGCTGCAGAAAGCTGTATAACCCCACCCACCCCCATAGGTTTCAATGGCAAAACAGACAACTTTCAATCACGTTTTTTTCTAATATACTGTAATTCTTCCACCTTTATTTAAATGCAACAGCTGGTGTAACCTCTGCTTATATTGTCAATTTTTTTATATTCCCACAGAATTCGTTTTTTAAAGCGTTATTCAGCTCTATTTAAAAAGGTGTGGTTATTGTAAAAAGGGCTGGGTTACACCTAGCCGGGGTGGGACCAATGACTGTATGGGCGGGACCAATAACAGACTGAACCTGCATCATGTTCTTTTTTCCCCTTACGTCAAGCAGTAGACTAGTACTAGTAGTTAGTCAAACGTTTAGCTAGCTAACTGTACTACCATTATTATTTTTTTATTAGCTAAACTGAATTTAGATAGCTGTATTATTAATGTCGTGTTCTGCTGTTAATGCTCTAACAGACATTCTGGACAAAGTTCTTTGCAGTTTTTTTCGGTAAGTTTGCTGGCTGTTTTTCCCTCCACTCCTTTGTCTGTGTGCATTTTATTTTATTAGTTATCATCTTAGACGAACCATTTAATCTCGGTTGGATTTTATAGCTAGCTTAATTTGTTAGCTAACATTAGTGTAGTTATCTAACTAACTATATTCGCTAGACTCTGTAGAATTAATATTTTTACTTGGTCAGTGGCTTCGCCCGTCACCGGTGCGTGCGGCAAGCTGACCCCGATAGCATGAAGGCTCTGCCCGAGATCCGCTGATGTACGGCAGCACTGGTTTAGACTCTGCATAATCCGTGCAGAATTTAGCCAAATGTGCTCAGTTTGTCTCAGCAGCAAAATTAACTGAGCTTCAGTACGGGATTCGTCTCGTTGTTTAAAGCAATAACTAGTCCTGGCATTCACTGCCTTTTGGTGATGTTTTTTTTTTGGCTGTATTTTATTCACTTCCACTTGCTACATACAGAACTATCATGTGGTTATCATGTGGTTAATATCCATAACGTGCACGAACTGCACTGTTACTATGAAAATATTAACCTTATCGTGCTGCAGATAAGTTCTCCGCTCGGCTTGGTTTGTCAGACTGTGTGAGCTCTGTTGAGGCAGCCCTCAGGGGCGGGTTTATTTAAATGAGTAGGCTGTCTCTCCACAGTCTTTCTCCCTCCTCTGGTCTCTACTGCGCAGACTCTGGTCTCTGAATCGCCAAAATGGCGGAAGATTTTGGCTTCATTTTCATTGAATGAATGGGAACGGCGACACGGCGTCCATCTTTATATACAGTCTATGGTATAAACCAATAGGGTGTTGGAATGATATATGTTTATACTTCTCTACATCCAATCACAATCAGATTCACTCTATCTGGATAGAGAGAGCTATCTGGGTAGGGTTTTAAAAGGAGTAACAAGGCTATTTTTAAAATGTAAGAAGTAGAAAGTTCAGATAACTGTGTGAAAATGTAAGGAGAAGTAGTAAAAACTCGTCTGAAAAATAATTACTCCAGTAAAGTTTAGATAACCAACATTTCTACTTAATTAAGGTAACAAAGTATTTGTACTTCATTACTTGACACCTGCTGGTGAGTCTAGTTTAAAAGATCAGCCCGTAATTCAAATTTAAGGTTAAATGTAAAAGTGTTTATTTAAAAATACATTAAGCAAATCATTAGAAAATCCTTTATTTCCTTACACAGGGATAGGCTACTTTTTTACTCATGTTCTTGCTTTTATAATCTACCTTCTATATTCTGCCTGAGAAAGGTTATTTTGAATGGGTTCATATGTACTATTAAAAAATGTATGAAAAAAAGGTTTTATTACTTTTATAACACGGTATGAATGGCATCCAATTAAGAAACACTCAGATCAGCAAAAATCAATTTTTTTTTCAGTGTCCTTATGTTATTTGACCTATAACAAGTTGGCAGCAGGCCTTTGCAGATGGCCTTACAGCTGCGAAGGCCAAAACCCCAATAATATGGACCTGATCTACTGGAATCATGTAGGGTAGAGCGGGGCAGAACTTATTACAGAGAAATATGCAACAGATTTCTTATACATTTAAAGGGATTCTTTTAGAACTGGCTTTTATTCATTAATCCAAAAATCTTCACATCATCAATATTTACCCTGATTGTTTTTGTGTAATAAAAGTAGGTCTGTAGTAAGGTGGATAAAAAATTTCACAGAATTTAAATGTTTACGTACATGCCTAATGTCCACCAGTTTGAAACAGCTGGTAGCTCTTAATACATTTTTTTTTGGTAGCTCTTCATGCTTTAAACATTCTGGTATTTCTCTTCACTACAAGTTCTTTGGTAGCCTTGTCACTACAGATCTTACACCCGTCAAGGTGCATCACAATTATCATTATCATAGTATATCTTACACTATGCGAACAATCTACTTTTACACCTTGTGTCTGCGCTTACTTCATGTAAAAAGTGACAGAGTTAGGAATATATCTAAGCTGATGTGAGGTGTGTTCAGGTCAATTTCTGGCCTATTTCTATCTTGGCACTGGAAAACACAGATGCGCCACTAGCTGATTTGAACCCTGACAACAGTCAAACATCAGACGTTCATTCCTATCTTGGCTCAGTGCGTGTAGTACACCCCCACTCATTACACAGACACACACACACACAAGGACTCATATAGCAGTGCACACACCCAACTTTTACATTAACATTAAACACAGTACAACATTAAATAACACTGCCACAGAAGCACGCTCCTGACTCTTTAACGGAATGACAAGTGATACACCCATGATTAATTAAGCTAATTAGTACATACCTTTTGCACCTTTCAAAGCACGCAGGGTGTACTTTTCCTGTCGTTACAATAGCAAAGACTCACTGACACACCCTAAATCGAGAGGCGTGGTGCGCTGTTGACGGCTCGCCTATAGATCACAAAAATAAGGCCCTTTGTCTCTTTCATCAGTCAGCATTAACATACCTAATATAATTTTTTTTTAAAGTCAGTTTAGTAATTTAACCCTTTAAAATGTATACGGGCTACAGGTGTAGATGATTCAAAACTCTTTTTCCTGCAGTAAAATAACTTATTTACATTCTGATTATTTATGGGCTCTGATATCTCCTACAGTACACTTGTTCACTCTGTAAAACACTTAATAATTCCAGGTAAGTAACAGGAATCAATTCAAATTCTGCATGTTTGAAAATAAACATAAAAACTAGACAAACATGACAAAACTGAAAAAAAAAATATTGATTTTAAAATGAAGTTTAGAAAACAGCCAATTGTATTATTTTATTAATTATATTTTGACATTAGCAGATTTACTTAATTTTTTCTATTTTTCTATTACAATTACAATTGTGCTTTTCAGTAATGTTCCTTACCAATCATAAAATCTTTTTATGTATTGCTTGAATAAAAATTCTCAATTTACAAAAATCCTTGCATGATAAGAGGTTAATGTGTTGGTATACGATTATTGGATAGATAATTAATCTGGGTAGTTAAATTAATAAAGTTATAAACTGATATGTTAATGTAAGATACAAAATATAGAAAGATCTGAGGATTGGCAGTGTACATGAACGTGAAATCACTATTTTGCAAACGACAGGCCACAGTTGTCCTTTTTATTTGAAAAAAGGTGTTGAACTGCTTATGTTTCAGCGTATTTACAATCTGATAACTCAATAACATACCTGTCAAGTCTCCCGTTTTGGCCGGGAAACTACCGTATTTTACTCCTTTTTCCCGCCGTCCTCCCGTATTATTATTTTCCCGTAAATGTCCCGTATTATATTAAAATAAAAAAAACATATATTATTGAGGAGACAGGGCACTGACCGCTCTGTGTCTCTTAACCAATCGTGGAGCCGGTTCAAGGAGAAAGTCCCGCCTTTCAGGAGAAACAGCCAATCAGCTTGCAAAGGAGGGTCAGTGTAGGTAAGCCCCCCGTCGCTGTGAGTTCAGGCAGCTCGTCGGAGCAGCTGATGTTAAAACAGATCTGGATATACAGCGATTTTTCTAAAAGAAAGGTAACGGTAGGTTAATGGAAACTATGATGAGATTTTTCTGATAGCTGCTTAAAAATACTCGTCTCCGAAATAAAACACACAGATTAAACCTCTTAAAATAAAAAAAATAAAGTTTGTGACTCAGTTTAACTAGAAATGTGTAGAGGACCGAAATGAACTGAACTGATCAAAAGATAGAAGTATTAATTAAAATTATTAATTTAGTAGGCCCATTAGGACTAATTTTTACTGATAGAATATATCTGGTCCATGTCCTTTTAGTAAAAGCTCATGATACTATTTTAAGGTCACCAACAGTCATTTTGCAGAATGTGTGCACCTTTTGTTCAATTTTAAATCCATTAAATAAATAAAAATATATCATATAAAAGAGTGCATTATGCCAAAAAACACATGAAATCTTAACCTTTTTTTAAATATCTAGAAAAGGGGTTTTAATTTGGCTGTATTAAAAGAATGACATATGTAGGAATGTCCACAACATTTCAGATTCTGATCATCTAATTGTAGTCTGCAAGTGTTTCACATGTGGTTATTTTAGATTTTTTTAAACCTGTCTTAAAATGTAAGGGATACTGGACCTTCGTTGGGCTGGTGGGAGTGGACAGAGGAAAATGTCCCTTATTTTTAAATCTAAAACTTGACAGGTATGATACGGTGGCCGAGAAAGCCCAGCGCAGTGCAAATTGAAAAGCGCTGCAAAAGCACAAAACACATCCATCAAAATTACAACACAGGCGCAGCAAATAGAAAAACGCGCTGCAAAAAGAAAAACGCGCTGCAAATAGAAAAACGCGCTGCAAATAGAACCACAACACAACGGAAGTGAGTCACAACACAACGGAATTTTCCCGGGGGACCTTAAAAGATACTGTACCAGCTGTATACAAAGGACAATAAGTGGCAAACAAGCTTCTGAAAAGTAAGTAATGTTTATTACCTGTGATTACCACGGTTGTGTGCATATTATTAAAAGTTCTGCTTCACAAAACGCCTTGTTTGCCACTTATTGTCCTTTGTACACATAGTGAAGTCCGAGACGTTACTGAAGACGCAGCTTAGCTGGTACAGTATCTTTTAAGGTCCCCCGGGAAAATTCCGTTGTGTTGTGACTCACTTCCGTTGTGTTGTGGTTCTATTTGCAGCGCGTTTTTCTATTTGCAGCGCGTTTTTCTATTTGCTGCGCCTGTGTTGTAATTTTGATGGATGTGTTTTGTGCTTTTGCAGCGCTTTTCAATTTGCATGCGTTGGGCTTTCTCGGCCACCGTACCAATAACCATTAATAAACTCATTTAAATACTATATATACTATTAATTTTAAAGTGGCAGCATTTCTATTTACTCACTTACTGTTTTTTTGTCATTTGTGGCCTCAGGGCAGCAATATACAGTTAGATCACATTTGTTAGGGGAATAATGATGATAAAGCCCAAGTGATGGTTATTATTATTATTTTCCAAAATATCCAGAAAAATAAATGAATGCTATAGGGGGTTAATAGTAGCAGCTATCGCCGCTCTTTGTGGTTATTATTCATCATTAATAAAGGTGTTTTTATCAGTATTTGTGAAGCTGTTCTGTAAGTGTTGCTCATGTTTAAACGTCTGGAAATTCTTAGAGCCTTGAGTTTCAGTTTCCCGTAAACCACGTGATTACACCGAGGCGATCCCTGCCGCCGTCACGGCCGCGGTTCTGCGTTTCTATTGGCCGGCGCGTAGAAGAGCTCGCTTCTGATTGGCTGAAGCTCGTGTCAGTTCCACACGCCTTCCTGGCTGGTTTGCGGGGCTGAGGGAGGTGGAAGTGCGCGTTCGCGTGTTTTTATTCCGATTTTAATGATTTAAAGGCCTTAAAAGCGTCGGAGATAAACCTCAGCAGCGAGTTCGGGAGGAGAGGAAGCGATACAGAGCCATAAACCTACCTTTTAACCCGCGGAGTAGCCGGTGAGTGATTAATAAACTGTTAAAAACGCTAAATGTTAGCGCTAACTTTAGCCAAACGGCAGGACAACAACAACAAGGAGAAGAGAGAGGGGTGTAATAACTAGAGTTCGCGTCTCAAAACGACCTAAAATATAATGTGCTTTAATAAATCAGACGGGCTGTAATAAGCATGGCCTAATTTCTGTGTAACTAACACGTTTTACCAGGTTTAACTGTAGTTACACTTTTTTATAACAGCTCTGAAAGTTCAGGTGTAGTTAGTTATTTAGCTCGAGCTTACAGGGTCCTGAAACTCTTACCTTGTGCAGCATGGGCCTGCACTACTGTAGGTCTGTTAAAGGTTTACTGTAGGTCTGCTAAAGGTCTGCTGTAGGTCTGCTGAAGGTCTGATAAAGGTTTACTGTAGGTCTGTTGTAGGTCTACTGTAGGTCTGCTGAAGGTCTACTATAGATCTGCTGTAGGATTGTTGTAGGTCTGCTGTAGGTCCGCTGAAGGTCTACTATAGATCTGCTGTAGGATTGTTGTAGGTATACTATAGGTCTGCTGTAGGTCTGTTGTTGGTCTACTATAGGTCTGCTGAAGGTCTACTATAGATCTGCTGTTGGATTGTTGTAGGTCTGCTGAAGGTCTGCTTTAGGTCTGCTGTAGACCTGCTGTAGACCTGCTGTTGATCTATGATAGGTCTGCTGTAGGTTTGCTGAAGGTCTACTATAGGTCTGCTGTTGGTCTACTATAGGTCTACTATAGGTCTGCTGAAGGTCTGCTATAGATCTGCTGTAGGATTGTTGTAGGTCTGCTGAAGGTCTGCTGTAGGTTAGGTAGCACGTTTTTTTGTGAGTAGAGCAGAATAACTTGGGTAAATTTCCTTGTTTTATCTGTTTACATAATTTAGTCTACTATCAAAGTCTAGTCTACTACATAAGCATAGTATACTGTCTGTCTTTCTGTTTACATTTTACTTTATTAAATTAGTTTAAATCAAGATGATATATGTTTTTTTATATGCCATAGCTAACACTGTAGGTTTATTGTTCACAGTGCCCTTTAGTATGTATTTAAACAAAGCACAAAAAGTAAGGAAATTTGTGTTTACTATATTATTGCTTTGTTGTAACAATGCTTCTTGGCATTTTTGTCACGGATGAGAGGTCAGACGTAAGTGCAGATATTACATTTTAATTAAACAAACCACATATACAAAAGCAAACATGGGTAATGCAAAAACTTAATGGTATAATTACTTTTACAAAGACTAAAACAAGGACTAAGCAAAACATAGCAAACAAGAAACTCAGTAGCTGGAACAAGGCTAAGATCAAAGACTAAACAAGCTAAACACACAAAAAAACACGAAGACTTAAAAAAATAATTAAGGGACTCATACGGAATTACATAGTAAACAAAAAAGGGTTTTGCCTTCACAATCCCCTGACCTAAACCCAACTGAGATGGATGATTTGGGATGAGCTGGAGCAGCAAATGTTGTTTAGCACCTCCAGGAACTCCTTCAAATAAAACTGTTCCAGGAGACCCAATGAAGTCACTGAGAAAATAACAAAAAGGTGCAAATCTGTCTTCATGGCTAAATTTGGTACTTAAAGAATCTATTCTACTAAAAAAACATATTCATGTCCCTCTTACATGTTTAGCTGTGATGGAGAAGTTCCGTAAGTTGCTCCTATGTGTTACGTTTACAAAGCAATCAGCAAACTTGATGTAAATTTTACACCAATTTAATATTTATATGTTCAGTTGGTTTTTCTTGCTTTGTTGTATTTTTCTATTTTTTCTCTTCATGTGGCATATTTGATGAGGAGGAAAGAAAGAACTTTGTTGTACAAGGAAACTGCAGATGACAACAAACTCTTTTAACTTGAACTTGAATTTGAGCCAGCTCCAGAGCTTTTCTCATGAAATTCTTTCCCAACCATTCCCAGAGAATCGAGCATCAGAGATGAGTCAGTGGCTCGAGCTGCAGCAGCTGGATTCTAAGTTCCTGGAGCAGGTAGACCAGCTCTACGATGACACATTCCCCATGGCCATCCGTCAATACCTGAGCAGTTGGATTGAGAGCCATGACTGGTGAGGACCAGAGCATGCAGCTAAAAGAATGCTGTTCATTTTTGTTTTCAAAACAAAGGTGGTTTGTTGACCCAGTTATTGGGATGTGTGGGTATCAGTCACGTTTATTATCAGTCTGTAACATCCTGTGCTTCAAAATGCTGCTTTTTTTGTTGGTTGTATAATGGAAGTGAGCTGAGCCAATGTTAAAACACTAAAAATGAATGCATTCAACAATTTAGATAAAATTCATTCTATTAACCAGTATGAATACATAAACAAACATAGGCTACCATGATTTTCACTGATATGGTCAGACCTGGCATTCCCTGTCTGCCTGCCAATGACTCCAAATGTTCTCCAAAGAAAGACTCCAGTTCCCAGAAGGCACATGCGCTCAGTCCTTCCGACACATTGGCGTTCTGGCTCACCTTGCTTCTGAGAAAGCTCACACCTGGAATCAGTAGTATTAAAAGCCCCTGTTTATTTCACTGGTCACCCGGTTTTGAATCTATCTCCAATAGCTCTTCTACCTCCCGTTTCCCGTTGTACTTTGTTCTTTGTTGCCAACCTTTTTTCTATTTTTGACCACTCTGTAGCCTAGCCCTTTATTGTTTAACTGTTTCTGTTTTTTAATCATCCCTTTGCCTTCCTCTGACCATTTTTATCAGCCTGACCCTGTATTATTATTATTATTATTATTATTATTATTATTATTATTAAATAAACTATCTGTTTTATATCTGCGCTTGTCTGTCCCGTGACAGATATTTAGTATGGAGTTATAATAACATTAATATCCAGAATCAAGTTCTAAAAACATTAACATCTAGGGTATTAATGTTATATTAATAACCAGCCGCTTCCTCCCTCCCTTTAGGGACCATGTTGCTAACGTGGAGAATGAGTCGCTGGCCACGGTGAGGTTTCATGACCTTCTGACCCAGCTGGACCACCAGCATAGCCGCTTTGCGATGGAGAAAGACTTCCTGAACCAGCACAACATCCGCAAGATCAAACGCAACCTGCAGGTCTGCAACAACACTCGTGGTTTCAGAGATCCTCTTTTATCATCACACTTCTCTGTGTGCACAGTCACGCACGCAAGTTGTTAGAAACTTTTAAATAGCAGGTTTATTATGTTTGACTGTAGTGCCGTCTCAGTTATCCAGTAACTATAAGGAGTTTTTAAATTATTTTGTAGATTTGTTAAGGAATATTCTTTTTAAAAGAAACAAAAAGAAGAACACTTCAATGTTCTTCTATAATTATAGAGGCTGTAGAGGCTGTTGTTTCCATGGACTGTTGTAAACATAAGAGCTTAGCCACAGTGTAGATTACATACCAAGCGGCAATCATTCCAAGCACCACATGCTGTTGTGTAGAAGACAGCACAATAATGATGTCTTACCAATACCGATAACATAAATTTAAATTAAATAAGCAATTAGAAGCATTATGTTATAGTGTGGTTGTTAGAGTGAAGTGTTTTTTTACTTGCTACAGGTACTAAATGAGCGTAGAATCAGTGCAAATTCATTGGACCACTGTCTGTATTCATGCATTTCTATTTCTGTTGTATACAAATGTTTAGTAGGGATGTACAATATGGACAAATCATCTGATGTGCGGTAATGCTCTTGGATATGCGATAGCGATACAGAAGACATTAAGATTCTACTTTAGTTTAAACTCTTTAAAAGTTTTTCAGCACTTTGTTTGGGCTCACAATTTTTTTCCAGGATAAGAGGTAGTTGGTCGGTGCATACACTGCAAATTTTTACCTCACACTACCTCACACTGCCCTGCTCTGCCTCACTCCACTTCATTGTGCCTCACTCATCAGCACACAACTTCATTCATCACACTCATTCTACCTTGCTCTGCCACACTCTGCCTCACTTAACTTCGCACTACCTCCCAGTAGCTCATTTTACCTCACCCTTCCTCACTGCCTCACTCAATCTCATACTACCTCACTCTACCTCATTCTAATAAACTCTTTTTTGCTGTCCCACTAAACCTCACACTTCTTTACTCTGCCTAACTCTGCCTTATCTAGCCTCACAGTACCTCACTACCACACTAACTAACTCACTCATCTTCACTACCACACAACCTCACTCTAGCTCGCTACACCTCACTCTGCTCACACTACGTCACAGAACCTCATCCTATACCTCATTCTCTGCTTGCAGCCATGTTGTGTCACATTAACACTCGACTGTTAAACACTGGTAATACAATATCAATTTTATGTTGCTTGCAGCAAACTTACAAACAATAGCTTTATCTGAAAATCTGACATGTATTAACATACAGGTTAGAATTAGAAGTTAGAAGTTAAAAGTTGGCTGACAAAAGGACTCTATTATTATATAGTTGTTTCTTAGGAACAGGAATTATTTCCCCCTTTTTCCAGTCTTCATGTCCTCATTTTCATGTCTGCACATGTCCTGGCATGGCCTTCAAGCTACTTGTTTTTAACAGCTTCTCACTATTGATCCACACCATTACACACAAATAGTGTCTGGCGTCTTTGAAAGCTTTGAAAGCTCTTAGTTTGTGCAGATGAGATGAGAGCAGATGAAACCACAGATGCTTGTTTTTCATCTTCAGTCTCAGATAAGATCTTATATCTCAGACACCAGGCATGAGATGTGTATTCCAACTAATGTGATCACAACCTCATTTGTCTTGCAGACCCTGTTTCAGGACAACCCCGTCTCCATGGCGATGATCATCAGCAAGAACCTGAGCGAGGAGAGGAAGATTCTGGCAGCGGCCCAGATCTCAGAGGTGGGCAGCAAATGTCTGACTGTGTAGACGCCTAAGCAAAATGGCAGACAGTCAGGGAGACATTAGCTATATGGACAGATGTATAATTTATGCCTATATCAGGAGTGTTAAAGTTTTTGCTGTTTTGGTGAGAGTAACTGTGTCTACTATCTAGAGAAGACCTTGTATGAAATTTTGAGTGTTACTCATAAAATCTCATAACAAACATTTTGAATGGAGGGAGCATCATCAGTCTAGCATTAGGCATGGTGCCAATATATGCATGTTTATCAGCTCTGGGGAGTCCTATTTTAGCAGTACTCTCTAAAGCCTTAATTATTATTATTAATTTATTAATTGTTTTTTTACAACATATATTCTGAAATGTGATGAGTTCTATCTTGCCAAATTTGGTCTTTATGTCTCAAAAATTGTGACACTAGAGCTGTTTGAAATTTGTGTCATGCCAAGGTAGGTGTTTCTAATAAAGTGGTCCGTGGTGGCATATTAATTTGTTGTGTTTCTTGCAGGACTCAACGCAGAATGCTCAGAGTGATATGATGATTGAGAAGCAAAGAGAGCTGGATCACAGCGTGAAGGCCATTAAGAGCAAAGTACAGGTGAGGATCACTGGGTAACTAGTTTTAGATGTCTAGAGTTCATATTGTCAACTTTCTGTTTTATTTAGATTTCGTAACATAAATAATCTATGATGATCTCTATAGGAAACAGAGCAAAACATAAAAAATCTGGAGGATCTCCAAGACGAGCATGACTTCAAGAGCAAAACACTGCAGAATCGAGGTCAGGGTCTAATAGTCTGATTTTTATTTTTAATTTTTTGATTGTTGACATGACATGACAATATGAATTAAGTTAAAAATGAAGTTCTAATAACATTAATACCCTGATTGAATTTATAGTTGTACCAACATTAACATCCAGATTAAGGTTCTAGTAACATTCAGGCTCCAAGTGGTCCAGCGGACTAAGGCGCTGCCACTATGATCGGGAGATTGCTGGCTTGAATCCCGGTCACGCAGGTTGCCATGAGCTGCTGGAGCCGTGAGAGAGCACAATTGGCTTTGCTCTCTTTCTGGGTGGGTAGGTGGTGCTCTTTCTCTTCATCACTGCTAGGGTGATGGCTGTGAGCTGATGTATCGGAACCGAGTCGCTGCTCTTTCCTCCAAGTGCACTGTGATGATATTCGGCAATGCTACATCAGCAGCAGCTCGAAAAGAGGCGGTGGTTGACTTTACATGTATCGGAGGAGGCATGTGTTAGTCTTTACCCTCCTGGTGTTGTGGCATTACTGATAGTAAAGGGGGGTTGGGTAATTGGCCTTGTAAATTGTGTAGAAAATGGGATAAAAATAGAAATAAAATATTAAAAAAAAGATTCCAGTAACATTTTAGTGATACAACTGTATGTGTTTACAGAGGAGCTGAACGGCACAATATCCAGAGAGGAACTGAATCGTGAGAAGGTCTGCCTCAGAGCCATGTTCATGAAGCTCAACGAAATGAGAAGGGTGAGAGTCTTAAAACAGGAGGGATCTAAGCACTCAGACATGAGTGAGTTCTGAACCTCTGGAGATGGAGATCTCATGGTTTGCTGGACATATTGTCTGTGTGTGCTTGTTTAGGGAGTGGTGAGTCAGATGTCAGAGGTGCTGAACCTGGTGGAGCAGCTGGAGTATGATCTGATCAGTGTAGAGCTGCCTGAATGGAAGAGAAGACAGCAGATGTCCTGCATTGGAGACCTCACCAACATCTGCCTCGACCAGCTGCAGAACTGGTAAGATATTTTGTTCCAGGTGTAGCTGTTCCTACTACACCAAGGTTTTCTCTACACTTCCTTAATTACGTATTCAGGTGTTCCTGACACACCTAAATCAGGTTTAATAGCCTGTTGTACACTATTGTCCTCAATTTACCTGAGCCAAGTATGCTGGTTTTCCCAACATACCTGAGCAAGGTAAGCTAATGTTCCCAACACACTTGTACAAAACATGGTAATGTTCTTACTGCCAGAATAAATTAGATTTTTGGCATATCTAGACTGTTTCCAAATTTTTAATAGTCTGGACAAACAGAAAAATAACACATAAAACCCTTATTTTTGCCAGGCAGATCCAGTCCACCTTTACAGGTGGTTTAAAGTGTGATTACAGTCAGATTTGTACATACTTTACAGTCACACACAACAAGACAAACAGCAAACTTATTAAACTTATTAAACTTATTAAATCAGGTGTGCTAGTTTTGTGGCAAGTACATTACTTCCACTATCATACCTGACCTTCGAATGCTACTGTTCCCCGTACACCTAAATCAGTTATGCAAATGTTCCCATACTCAACACACCTGGCTCAGTTATGCTTGTTTGCCCAACATTCAATGTGGAACTGGACATGAAAATAACTATTTAATCAGCTATTCATTAATTAAATTTTTTGTCTTAAAATAATAAAAAGATTAAAAGTCATGCAGTTTGATAGGACAGTGCTATTAATTCTGCACAATCTCAGACGAGAGTCTCTGACAGATTGCAACAGATTTTAAATACATTGTGTAATTCCAGAGGAAGTTGCTCAACTGCATGCATGCACACTGACACTGGGCCTTTTATATGCCATATTGAGACCAGGGGCACATTTCTGTTAGATTCTGTGAATGTAAAGGCACACTGCAGATTTATACTGGATTATAATCGTTTAGGACTTATTTCTGTCAGTGTTTATAGACTATGATACAGGATTATTATCACGTAAACAGTAAGTAGTGTCATACTTCTAAAACAACAGGAATAAAATCACCTTCAGTTTACTGTGGAGGCTGCATACATTGCAGATTTATTTGTGTCTGACTGTAAAGACTACACAGAATGCAGGTATTATTACACTGGTATTATACTGGAATAAAATCACTAACACCTATTAATATCAGACTGTATAGAGTTTATTGCACTGCAAATTTATACTGGATTAATTTCCCTCCACTCTAATTACCATATGACTGTATAAACTATCACAAACTGCAGGTTCATACTGGATTATCATAACTCAGCACTTATTACTTACTGACAGCCTGTAAAAACTGCTGTACTGCAGATTCAAACTGGATTAAAATCACTCAGCATTTATTATTGTCAGAGTGTAAAACTGCACACACTGCAGATTTATACTATATCACCGTATTATCAGTCAGCATTTATTACTCTCAGAGTGTATAGACTATTACACACTGCATACTTTAAAATTGATTAAAATAACCGGTAACACTTTACAATACGGGTTCAAACTATACAAACTGAATATGTAAAATAATTATTAATTGACACTAGTTAAGACAATATGAATAATAACTGATAAATGTTTTAATTCATTATTATTTAAGCATCTAAATTAAGTATTTTTAAGAATGTCTAAACTAGTGGTAGTTTTATTATTAGAATTATATACATAAAATATAATTATATATTATATATCATTAGTTGAGGTGTTATTTAACTCTTTTACAATGTTTATTATTGTTGTAAGTAGTTTTTTTGGGACCCTTATTGTAAAGTGTTTCCAAATGACTCCACAGGTATTACTGTCAGACTTCAAAAAATAGATGTTGATTTATACTGGGTAAAACTGGATCACTCTGCAGTTATTACTGTTATACTCTAAAGACTACTACACACTGCAGATTCATACTGGATTAAATAGAATCACTCATTTAATACTAATATACTGTAAAGACTATACACACTACAGATTCATATTGGATCAGAAGCACAGTTTGTACACAGGTGTGTTAAATGATGTTACCCCCGTATTACTGTAGGACTGTAGAGACTTACTCACTGCAAATTCATACTGGAATACTCAGACACAGGCAGTACACAGGTGTGTTAACAGATGTCCCTCTCTCTCTATGTTGTGCAGGTTCACAGCAGTAGGTGAGTGTTTGCTGCAGGTGCGTCAGCAGCTGAAGAAGCTTCTGGAGCTGGAGCAGAAATTCACATACACACAAGATCCAATCGCCCTCAGCAGGGGCACGCTGGAGGAGAGGGCCCTAACCCTCCTTAAGACCCTCATCACCAAGTAAGTCACACCATGGTTAGGGCTGGGTATTGAAATTCGATACCAAAAAGGTAACAACCGAAATGTCTCAATACTACAGAGTACGAAAAGGTCTAAAAGAATTTTGTGCCTATGCAAGACTTTGCATGAAACATGCATCAACACAGAGAGTGTGCGCAGTGCGGTAAAAACAATGGCGACAGCACCCTGGCGCACAAAAACGGAGAGCGCACACAGAAACGCAGTCAACACACCGCTGCTGTGCTAAAATCTCTCTGGCTTGTTCTTTCTCTCTTTTGCATGCTCACGCTGTGTATCTCTCGCTCGCTGTTATTTTTGTTCTTAATAAATCGCAACAAATAAACATGCTTATTGTTTTTGTTCCAAAAAGAACATGAGAATGAGATTATTCATGTTGACTGTTAAATAACTGTTTTGTGGAATAATTATTGCTATTTGTATTTTTGGTTAGAATTTAGAAAAAGGTACCGAAAAAAAGTATTGTTTGGGTAACGGTATCGAACCATGATACAGTAGTAACGATTTAGTTTAGTACTTGTAATTCCACCAATTTACTCTATTATTATTTACAACTACACCCACTTTACTATGTGCATTATTTGCAACTACAACTGAGTAACAACTGTGTGCACAGTGTTTGCTCAGTAATGGTGAGGGTGGTGTGTGTGTGTTTTGCAGCTCCATCGTGGTTGAGAGACAGCCCTGCATGCCCACGCAGCTTCAGAGGCCTCTAGTTCTGAAGACTGGAGTTCTGTTCACTCTCAAAGTCAGGTACACACCACACCTACATAGCCCACTTACACACATTCTGCCCTTATACACACAGTCTGCCTGTTTATACACACTCTGATAATTCCATATTTTTGTGTTTGAACAGCACTGTAAAACATCCCTTACCAATAAACAATCAATAATTCTGTTTATTTGGGTTTATTCTTGTTATATAGGTTTTAACAGGTAGACACTCTTACTGACTGCTGACTTTATGTTTATTTTAAATTAATTTAATGATATATATATATATAGTTAATTACGGTTAACATTCTCACTGACCACTGGTTTTATGTTTATTTTGCTTTATTCTAATGATATATAGAGTTGTTTACAGGTAAACAGTCTCACTGATCACTGACTTATGTTTATTGTGGCGTCGGGACTGGAGGGGGGGGGGGCGGAAGGGATTATGGGAGCCCCACCCTGTTGGGAGAAAAAAAAATTTGGGTGTGTTTATGTTACTGTTTATCCCAGAGTTTCATGTCATGTTCACCCCCCACTGTTCTAGTATTGTTCATGAAGTTATCAGTAATGTGGTTGTTTTGTATAATGCCTCACCCTTTGTGTGTTCTCTGTTTGTGGGGGTGGGGTTAGCTGCGTTGTGGCTGTAGTTAATTCTACTTCTGGTGGAATTCTGTGTAAATCCAGCTCTTAGTGCCCTCCTCAGAGCAAAATAAAAAAGAGCAAGAGAGCACTGAAATGAGTCTCGCTGGTTTTCCTTCCTCCTTCACGCCACATTATGTTTATGTTTTGATTCTCCAGGTTGTTGGTGAAACTGCAGGAGTTTAACCACATGGTCAGAGTAAAAGTGCACTTTGATAAGTAAGTGAAACATCAGTCCTACGACCGCCATTAAGCAGAAAGACCAGCTAATAATAGGGCAAATCATATTTCATAAATAATGTAAACAGCTTAATACAGAATACAGATTAAAGATCACAAACTCTTTACATTTGTGGAAAATGTTTTGTAGATGGTTCTGTAAAGAACCTTATAAGACAGGGTTCTGCAATCATTGCAAGTCATATTACTCCTTTGTATAGCCTGATTTGTTTAGTGTGTACAGTAAAAACAGCTCCAATATGTTTAATCAGGTTTGAGTTGCAGATTATAGCATACAGACCACTAGAGGGCGCTGCACTGCCCACCGTTAGTCCTCATCCAGTGCTTGAGAAGGCCTGACTATAAGATGCCTTGTGTTTGGTGCTTTCAGTCCTTTATTTTAATGCATTCAGTATGCAAAGAGCTGAGGTTGACACTGTGTCTGTTTTGTTTTTTCAGAGACGTGACAGAGAAGAGGAAAGGGTATGATCCAAACTGTATTTTTACGTACACACAACAATCCTATGTGTTGACAAAACTGCACATTAACCTGTAGTGTTCTTCAACTGTAGCATTTCCTATTGTATACTATATAATATACTGTATGTTATATGTGGTATACTGCACAGTCTCGTCAGCTCTAGTGAGCAGGTAGAAGCACTCTGTAGTTCTATAATTACAGACTGTACCATAGCGAAGATTTTTATACTGTATATCGCCGTAATAAATATTTAAAAGGTATTTCAAGAGAATGACGTGTCTGATGTGCCAAATTTCTGCTTTGTGGCATGTCTCTTAGCAGTTACTCTGCTATTGATTAACTTGTTATTGAAGTCCTGTTAGTGGTTAGCTTACTAGCCCGTTAGTCTGTTAGTGGTTAACCTGTTAGTAGTTATCTTTGTCAGTGGTTAACCTGTTAGAGGGTTAGAGGTTAGCTTGTTAGTGGTTAGCCTATTAGTGGTTGCCTTTGTTAACGGTTAGCCTGTTAGCAGTTACCTTTGTTAGGATTTAGCCTCTTAGCAGTTATCTTTTTTACTTGTTAGCGGTTAGCTTGTTAGCCTGTTAGCAGTTGGCTTGTTAGCCTGTTAGGGGTAAGCTTATTTAGCAGTTACCTTTCTTAGTGGTTAGCAAACAAAAGTAACTGCTAGTAGTCTAACCACTGACAAAGGTAACTGCTTTAGCTTAAGCCTATTAGCAGTTACCTTTGATAGTGGTTAGCCTGTTAGCAGTTACCTTTGTCAGTGGTTAGCCTGTTAGCGGTTACCTTTGTCAGTGGTTAGACTGTTAGCAGTTACCTTTGATAGTGGTTAGCCTGTTAGCGGTTACCTTTGTCAGTGGTTAGCCTGTTAGCGCATACCTTTGTCAGTGGTTAGACTGTTAGCAGTTACCTTTGATGGTGGTTAGCCTGTTAGTGGTTACCTTTGTCAGTGGTTAGACTGTTAGCGGTTACCTTTGTCAGTGGTTAGCCTGTTAGCGGTTACCTTTGTCAGTGGTTAGCCTGTTAGTGGTTACCTTTGTCAGTGGTTAGCCTGTTAGTGGTTAACCTGTTAGCGGTTAGCCTGTTAGCAGTTAGTTAGTGGTTAGCGATTAGTCTGCACGCTAAAAAGAAGTGAAACGGATTGTCTACAGCCTGTAATTACTACAAAACTACAAAGTGCCTCTATGTGGTCAGTTGAGCTAATAAGATGAACAGTGAGTATAGTTTGTAAATATCCTACTAAAACATTGTCAGAATTCTGGTTGACCTGTTATCACATTCATATCTTTAGTTTCCGGAAGTTCAATATTCTTGGAACCAACATGAAGGTGATGAACATGGAGGAGTCGATTGGGATGGCTGCAGAATTCCGACATCTGGTAAAACAGACTTAACATACAGTGTGCTTTTTTTTTTACACAATTTAATTTAAAGAAAGGAAAAGAGAGTTTTTGTTCTGAAACATCTTCCTTTTTCTCCTAAAACAGCAACTGAAAGAACAGAAAGTCGCTGGAAACCGGACAAATGAGGTAAGACAGTAAGACATCAGTGGTTCTTAGTGGTCCTGCCTATCCTGCACATATTTACATTGGAGATATTTGGACTGCATTATTAGTATCATGATATTCTGGATTATTGACTTCTGTTACAAGTCTGATAAAATTCTTGTATTTTTTAAAAACGCTATTAGGGATGTGCCATATCATATCATAATAAAAATAATAATTACATTAAATTTCATTTTTATTTTGTTGCAGTAGTGCATTCGTGTAATATTTTTTTAATTAATTGTTTTGTAATATCGCCATGAGTATCATTCTGATATTATTTTAGGGCCATATCACCCACCCCTATTAGGTTTAGTTGGCACATTGTAAAAGTGTGTTATTTTATTAATATTGTGTTACTATATTCAAAAATGCATTTATTTGTATCAAGTAAAATTCATACTTTTTGCTTAATTACACCAATATTTAGGTCACTGTGGTGACAGTGTTTGTAATCATAATAATAATGATAATAATAATAATAAATTATTACACCCTCACTTTTAAATATTACTATACATGTTGGCTTCTGGCTTGGTAATGGTATAAATGGCTGTGTGTATTTTTATGGGACAGGGTCCACTGATCGTAACTGAGGAGCTCCACTCTTTCACCTTTGAGGCAGAGCTTTGCTGGTCTGGACTCGTCATTAACTTTGATGTAAGTAAAATGCATAGCATTGGGCTCTGTTTTGACAACATGGTGAACAATTTTGGTTTAGTTTCTGTAAAACAGAAGGATTCATGTTTTCTCCAGTCATTGGACGAGACACTAACTTTTCGAAAGCTTTTGGAATGACCCTCACAGTCAGTCCCCTGACCTACAGAATGTCTGCAGTTGATCTTACAGTTGGGAAAAATCAATGTGGTTACGCTCAGTGAGTGGCAAACTACAGAATGAGTGGCAGAATTAGCGTTTAATGTAATCACAGTGAAAACACAAAAGAAAAGATCTGATCTGACAAACAGGTTCCTGAAAAAATCTAAATCAAAGCTTCCATTTTACAGACTGCAGAAAGCTGAAGATGTGAGAAGCATCTGGATATTGCTTCAGTTTACAGAATGAACTGAAATCTAACAACTGAAAGTGCATGCTTTCAGGCTTTGCAGTAGGACCGTGGTATTCCAGGACCAAGACTGTGAAACATTGGCTCAATATATCACTAGTGATACCCCAACACTTGGTTCCGATACATCAGCTCACAGACGCCTTGTGCTGCGGACATCATCCTTTGGAGTGATGAGGGAAGAGAGCTCCATTTACCCACCAAGAGAGAGCAAGGCCAATTGTCCTCTCTTGGGGCTCTGGTAGCCGAATGGCAAGCTACTTGAACCGGCAATCTCCTGATCACTTAGCCCACTGGACCACTCAGAGTTGCCGACCATTGGCTCTTCTAATGGATTTCAGTGCATACCCTCTATATGCTTTGTGGATGTATATTAAATCCAGGAATATGCCAGAACTAAGAACTAGAGGTCTTTTGCAAAGAAGAAAAACATTTAGCCACAATTAGCTTTTACAAGCACATTTATGATGCGATTTGGGCAGATCTGCCAAATCACAAACCTTCATAAAAGACTGAAGCTAACAGTATTTCAGCTGATCAGAAACCACAGCAAGTTTCCTTTCCTCTTGCAAACATTTTTCACTCAGTGCTGTTCTCTCTGTCTCTTTTTTTTCTCTCCAGACAACCTCCCTCCCCATTGTGGTAATCTCGAATGTCAGTCAGCTGCCATGTGGCTGGGCATCCATCTTGTGGTACAACATGCTGACATCCGACCCCAAGGTAAGCTGCACTATCAAAACAACAGAACCTCAAACCAGTCGAGTGCTGGAAGTTGGTCCTCTTTCAGTTCTGCTCTAAGAAGAGAAATGACGGACTAACAGCAGATACTGCAGTGTTTACATGTATAATTACATGTAGTGGATAAAATTGCAGCTCAGCTGAAAGTGCAACGTATTTGATTTGATTGATGGATAAAATTGTGACTTACCAAGTGTAATAACACCATAAAGGAAGTCGCCAGCTCAATTAAAACCTCAAGATTGAAGCTCAAAGATTTATTAAACCCAAGTATTGGACTAAATAGCAGTGTTGGGAAGGGAATCATAATTAAATATGGTATAACATTGGTCTGAGAAACTGAATCTATTCATACTACTAAGATTCTATTTAGCTAACTAAGTTAAGTAAAGCCAAGCTAAGTAAACAAAACCATACTAAAAAGACTTTGTGCTGGTTGTTAATCTACACAGATTTATCTCCTAAAACTGTTTATTTAGGTGAGTAAAGTGCTTCCGTTTATTTACAGTAAGCTTAGATTACTGAATTTCTCCAGCACTAAGGCTGGAGCATTAGCATTAGCGGCTACCAGCTCCAGCAGTGCTAGCCGGGGTTAAGAGCAGGCAACAGGCTGATAATACTCACCTCTGAACAGGGAAAAGGCAAGTGCGGTTAGCGGGTGATGCTAATGCTGCTCTAGCAGTGCTGGAGAAACTTCATTGAAACTCCTGTATAACTCTGTACTTCAGCAGAGTGGCTTAACTGCTCCTTAAAACCTGACTGATAAAAATCATACATAAGGCGCACCAGAAAATTAATTTTTTTTAAGTACGCCTTATAGTGTGAAAAATATGGTGCGAATTGTGCTTAACAGGTACGCATTTTGACCTCCTAGTCAGCTTGTACAGTTCCATGTTTTAAAGTACGAAAAAGTATTGATTTATATTGTTTGATTTTGCATTTTGTCTTTGTAATTTTTTCAAGATTTGCAGGTCTGTAAACTCTTATAAATCAATGATGATTAATCCAATTACAACAACTGCACAGTAAATAAAAACACCACTATTTTATACATAACAACTAACCTGATGATTGATACACCTAAATGGATAATCAGTATTGGCTCCACAGAATATAAAATATGACACTTTTCCACTATATTGTGTGCTTTAATCCTTTTCCACTTCTTCCTTTTAATTCTCTCTTTCCAGAATCTCGCATTCTTCGTGAACCCTCCTTCAGTCAGTTGGGGTCAGCTGTCTGAGGTGCTGAGTTGGCAGTTCTCCTCCATTACTAAGAGAGGCCTGAATGCGGAGCAGCTAAGCATGCTGGGACATAAACTGCTGGGTGAGTGTGGATACTGTAGATGTTAATTATGGCCAAGTAAGTGTAACATCCCAGACTGAGGTTTTGCCAGGTCAGTCCCAGGCTTTTTGAATAGAACACGTAAAAGTAGGTATGCAAATGAGTTGATATTTGCAATTTAAAACAGGCTGTTTTTACAGTGATTTTTTTGTTTTATGGATAAGTGGAATGAAAGGTTTAAGAATGTAATATTTACTTGTTACATCAAAATGTTATAGGGGTTCTTTTATAAACAAATATTAATCTAAAAGCACATTACGCATGACACCAATGTTGTCTGTAGTTTATAGAATAAAACCACAATGTTTATTTTACTCAAACATAAACTTATTAATAACAAAATCAGAGAAACTGATTCAGTAACTGAAGTGGTCTCTTAATATTTTTTAAAAGGTGAATATACTTGCATTTGCGTCCACCTCTGCAACAGTTTGGTTGATTTAGTTAATGTTTGTGTGTGATTGTCACACAGGTCCGAAAGCAATGAAAGATCCAGAGGCTCAGGTTCCTTGGAATAAATTCTGCAAGGTGTGTACCACCAACAAACAACAACACAAACGCAAACACACACAATATAATTACTTTTTTGGAAGCTCCATGACTGCTCCACTAATATGACTGATGTTTGTGGGGGTGTGTGCACTGGTTCAGGGTGGCAGTGAAAAGAACTTCACCTTCTGGCTGTGGATTGAGGGAATCCTTGACCTGATTAAACGACACCTGCAGTGCCTGTGGGATGAAGGGTAATACTTTTCTCAAACTAAAACTCTGTGTAGTTGGTTGTCATATATTACCTGTGGATTATAAACTCTCCATAATTATTACTGTTAGCCTGTAAAAAATACACACACTGCAGATTCATACTGGATTAAAAACTCTCCACATTTAGTATTGTAAGTCTGTGAAAACTAAACACACTGCAGATTCATACTGGATTAAAAGCTCTCCACAATTATAATTGTAAGACGGTAAAAAACTACACACACTGCAGATTTATTTATATTGGGATTCTCCCACCACTAGTTATCCCCACTCTCTCAATGTTCCTCTCTATCTGTCTCTCTCTTGCTGTATTCTGTATAATGTGTTTTTGATCTGTTTTATCAGGTATATAATGGGCTTCGTGACAAAGGACCGAACTAAAGCTCTACTCAATGATAAAGCTCAGGGAACGTTTCTTCTGCGCTTCAGCGAGAGCAACCGAGACGGAGCCATCACCTTCAGCTGGGTGGAACACTCAAATGGTAAGACGCACCAGTGTCCTGCCCACAGTACAGCTCTGTGTGTTAACACTGACATGCCAAAAGTCATGAGATAGCAGTATGAAAAGAATTATTTTAAAGGGCCCTATCTTACACCCTGCACAAACTACGTTGTGGTGCTCATTGCTATCTTACACTCCATCTCTCACCTCCCGCCTATGCTGTTAAAATATCAAAGACACTTGTGAATATACAGCATATACAAAAAAGCACCACATATGATTTAAACAGATGAAAAAGTGTAGTTCCAGATTTCTCCTGGATGCTCCTCAGCCAGCATGTGTATATTATGTTCAGTTCCATCAGCAGCTCACCTGATTTACCAAATTTACCAATTTACCAAACCAGGTGCTGATTAATATGATGAGAACTAGAAATAACTCTATTAAACTCAGATGAGGAGGAGAGATTAGAAGATGCTTTAATAAAAACAGGGCTGTAAAAGCTCTGCTTTTTGTAAATTTGCTGTTTGTATTTATTGTAATACTAATTTAGTGTTTTACTGAGCTAATAAACACTTACTTCACAGATAAGAAGCTTTACTTTACTGAAATTCCCACAGGTGCCTAAAACATTTGCACAATACTGTATGTACAATGATGTGTGTGGTGTTTTTAAAATGAGATTTGTTCATGTACATTTCTGGCATATTGGTATCTTGGCAACGGAAAACACTGGTGCACCACTGACTTAATACAATGCATACAACAGTCAAACCATCAGACGCATATAGATCTCTAAAATACGGTTCGAAATGGACGTTCCATTTTGTTTCAGCATTTAATATCAGTTCATTGATCCACATTGTCAGATATGAACCTGTGACTTGTAATAAAAGGCTTTTCCACTCACAGTGGACTGTGTAGTAGGAGGTGATGATTGTGACAGGCAGCATCTGGCTCAATATTTGAGATGTACAAACTAATGTTGAAGCAGTGAGCTTTTATGACAGTTATTTGGACCTCAGATGTGAGTCCAGTATCTCTCACAAGTCTGTACACTGGTACCTCTTGTCCACCAACAAAGTGCTGGTGCTGGCGCCAGAGCCGGTTCCTTTGAACCTTTTAAAAACTGGCCTGTGTTTCCACTGCTTTAAGGAGTCACTCACTATGTATGTGAATGTGGGCGTCAACAGAAGTCGGGGGAGGAGGGGGGGGCGATTTGAAAACAACATGGCAGAACCCGAGCTCCTCTTGAAACTTGTTCTGCTATCCTCAGTGGACCACTGTTGATTCATTTTTATTAATTTAAACTGCTTCTGCTGCTCTGAGCTGTGAACGGAGGTGAGGTTTTTAGACAACTTTGCCCCGGAGACGCTTCAACACCCTGTCTTTTGGCTGCTCGCGTCACAGGTTCGCTGGTTCCAGACCAGCAAGATTGTGGGCCCAGAACAGAACCGGCTTTTCTGGGCGAGAACCTGTGATTTTGCAGTGGAAACGCAAAGAACCGCTCGGGAACCTGTCACCAGCACCGGCACCATGCTGGTGGAAAAGCACCTTGGGTGAACTCAGAAACATATGCAGTGCAGCGTGCAATGTTTCAGGTGAAAAGGGGTAGGAAGAAACACACAATCTGTTCATTTGCAACCTCCATTATAAATGCTTAGTGACTGGAAGATTACGCTGGCTAAAGTGTATGTAATTCTGTGAATATGGAGAAGGCTATGGGAGAGATGGCAGTCTCTAGCTTGTGTCGTAAGAATAGAATACCTTGTTATACTTGAATGCAAGAAAGGTTTATCTTTTACTGCAATTTTAAACTGACTTTTTAAAACTGTTTTGTGTTTCTGTGTGTGTACAGACGAGCCCCAGATCCGGTCAGTAGAACCGTACACTAAAAAAGAGCTGTCTGCAGTCTCGCTCCCCGACATCCTCAGGAACTACCGAGTGATGGCAGCTGATAATGTTCCCGAAGACCCACTGCGGTTCCTGTATCCTGCCATCCATAAAGACGAGGCCTTCCGCAAGTACTACTCCAAACCCACTGACAGTAAGTGCTCCTCTCACACTGACATTTTTTTCTGCACTTTAAAAAACAGATGACCTTCTAACCCTCATTATTGTGTAACAGAAAATACCCCAGTGCTATCAATGAACCTGTTTTGTCATAGGAACTCTTTGAAATGGGCTATTAATATTTTAATCTAAATACTAAAATGAAAACTTAAAATAAGTTGGAATTATTTAATCAATGGGATTATATATACAGCTCTGGAAAACAAATAAGAGACCACTTAAAAATTAGGAGTTTCTTTGATTTTAACCAAATTTAAAATCTCTGGAATATAATCAAGAGGAAGATGGATGATCACAAGCCATCAAACCAAACTGAACTGCTTGAATTTTTGCACCAGGAGTAAAGGCATAAAATTATCCAAAAGCAGTGTGTAAGACTGGTGGTTTTCATGCCAAGATGCATGAAAACTGAGATTAAATACCAGGGTTATTCCACCAAATATTGATTTCTTTATTGAACTCTTAAAACTTTATGAATATGAACTTTTTTTTCTTTGCATTATTTATTAAACAATAATTTACAGGCTTTAGGGGCAGACTTTAATTAATATAATTAAAATAATGTAATAAAAAAAGTAATAAACCACTGTGCCCTTTATTTGAAAATTCCATAAAGCCTCAGTTACTGTAATCTCTCTTTTTAGAACATGAGCCAATGGACGTGGATAAGAAGCAAGATGAAGGATACATCAGCACGACCCTCATCTCCGTCTCTGAAATGTGAGTCACATCTGCATTCTAACTTACAGTTTTCCAGGCAGCAATGTCCTGCTAAAGCAGTTTTTTTACCCCATTTTGTGTGGAATCTGTTTGTGTAAACTCTTCACTAAAACTTGAGTCTGAACCGACTCCACCAGCAGCCAATAAAAGATATTACTGAAGTAACAGCTTATCTTTAATAAAAACACAGTAGGTTACATAAGAAGTTTTTTTTCTTTCTCTACTGCTGCACAATTTGTAGATGCCAAGTGTTTTGCTGACCTCAGGCTCCTAATTAAATGTGTAGAGACCATGCTGACCATGTTTCCCAACCCACTACCATATATTACAATATTTCAGGGGTTTTTGATAACGATATTCTTGGCAATATATCAAACATTGAACTTATATAGTATACTATTTGAAACAAAATAAATGTAAATTATAACACAGTTCCTGCAGTGTGATTGGCTGAGAGGCATTCTATTAGTGGCATTATCAACCAGTAATGCACTGTAACTGAAGCTCTCCATATATTACTCCACCACATACAGGTAACCTAGCAATGATGCAGCGCTTACAAACCAAACAGCACAACTACAAACAGAGCAGCAATGGAACAATTTTAACTGATAATGGAGCCTATTTTATTATTTTATTATTATTATTATTATTATTATTATTATTATTATTATTATTATTATAAATATACATATGTACTTGAATTCTAGGACCCTATATTCTGACACTTATAGTTAAGCTATTCAAATTAAATGACCCTTTAAAACAAGACCTTTAACATCCTGGAAAATGCATGTGGAAAACTGTGAAAAAGTTCACAATCACAATAAAGAAATTCAGAACGTTTTTTAACGTAAGTTTGTTGTTATTGCAGGAAACCGCAGGAGTACAACGACACCATGATGCCCCTGTCTCCAGAGGAATACGGGGAGCTGGAACGAATGGTCAGTATGAAGGTCAAAATGAAATCTCAGAAACCACTACCCTCCTCCTACAGTTTGCTAATATATATCCATTTACTTCAAAGCAATAAATACGAACAAGATGAAATGTACTTTACACTGTACATTACTACAGTAATCTTTCCAGTATATTTCACCACAGTGAACACGACTAATCACTTAACATTACAGGGAATAATTGTTTTTAAAGTGATCTTTAACACATTACCACCACAGATTTAATTTATTTTATTGAGATTTTAAGTAATAGATCCACACAGAGTATCACAGTTGTGAAGTGGAATGAAAATGAACATTTTTAATCAAATAATTAATCAGCCCCCCATTATCATTACTTAGTGGAGCCATCTTTCACAGCAATTACAGCGACAAGACTTTTAGGTATATCTCTACCAGCTTTGTGCATATACAGACTGAGATAATAAAGCAGTTTTCATGTCTTGCCACAGATTCTCAAAGGGATTTAGGTCAGAACTGACACATGAATATTCTTTGATCTAAACCTGTATGTATGTTTAGGGTCATTGGGTCGGGAGTAAACACGGATAACTGCATGGTGTCCACATGGCTGAATACATGCTTGTAAATGCACTGGTAGACGCACCTCAGTCCGGCTCAGTCTTGCGCAGATATTTCCAGTTAAATTCGAAATCATGGTTTTAATTTAAGACAAATGCTTATATTTAGCTTTTAAAAGCCCATTTAAAGGCCCGATTATTGTTGTTTTGCTGTTTTCCTCGGGTTTTGCGTGATCGGCTGACTCTAAAGCGCGGACTCATGGTACTTGTCCACTGGCACTTTTATTAAACGCATGTCGCCGTGCAGGATCTCTCGGCTCGCCATGTGTGGGCTTGTCCATGATGTTTTTGAATTCAAAAAAAGCAACAATACGTTACATTTAAATTTTTTAATCAACAGCATCACAGCAGTGCCAATATTACACATTATAGCACGAACCTCGAGAGTATTATTGCGATTATACCACAGTTCCATTATAACTGTTTATTGAAAGATTTTAAGTTAAACAGGACAAGAAAATGTGATGTGTTTGGTTATAAACACTACGTGAGTTAAAATAGTTCCGTTGCTGCTCTGCTTGTAGCTGCGCTGTAAGCTCTGCATTATCGGCCTTTTCAGTCAAAGTTGTGGAAATCTAAGCGTACTGTCAATGTTTTTCAGGAGAGAAATCTGTGTTGATTAAAAGATTTACATTCAGTTTAAAATACCCTATATTAACTGGAAATGTCATAACAACTCTTAACCTGATATCTGTGGCTGATAATGTGTGTAAAAATGCGTATTTTTGAATCACTGGGCTTTTTCGCCATGTCCGTTTATTGGATATGTGGCGTTTCTGCACTGTGCCTGTGGGATCCAGCACCCCCCAGTGGTGTATATAGTGAAATTGTATTTGTTGGAAAGTGCTGCATCGTTGCTAGGCGGTAATATATGGAGAGCTTCGCTTACAGTGCATTACCGGCTAATAATGTCACTAACTGTGTTAAAATCGAGATATATATCTAGATATATATCTATATATATATTTATAGTACCTCAACTAAGGCTGCACAATATTGGATTTTTTTTTTCTGGCAATATATATCGGCGAGATTATATATATATATATATATATATATATATATATCGTGCAGCCCTAATTCCTTGGTAGGTTTCCCATTGTAGAATACTTTTTCTATTTTAGGATGATGGATTAAACAGTGCTCCTTGGAATGTTTAAAGTTTGGGATATGTTTTTATAACCTAACCCTGCTTTAAAATTCTCCACAACTTTATCTCTGATCTGTCTGGTGAGTTCTTTGGTCTTCACAATGCTGTTTGTTCACTAGTGTTCTCTAAAATATCACTGAGACCTTCACAGAACAGCTGTATTTATACTGATACTAAATTACACACAGCTAGAATCTATTAACTAATTCTGTGACTTCTGAAGGCAATTGACTGCACTGGATTTTATTTGGGGGCTGAGTACTTTTGCATGTCACATTTTAAAGATTTTTATTTGATTAAAATGTTGAAAACCATGCATCATTTTCGCTCCACTTCACCATTGTGTGTTTACATCTACTTTGTGTTTGTCTATCAGTTAAAATCTCAATAAAATACATTTAAGTCTGTGGTTTTTAGGTGTTTTTTACAGTACTGTACAGTACACTGATACTTCATACTAAGCACTTTACATTTACTTATGAGAATGGATTTTAATTTTTATCCTAAACCTTTATTTGCTGTATTTATTCTCTTTTCCCAGAATGGAGATCTGAACAAAGCCCTTGGAGAGGTATTGTAATGAATATATTAATGTTAAACCTGTCATATTAAGAGTCTGTTTGGTCTAAAGCGCTGCCACTGTGAGCGGGAGGTCGCAGGTTCGAACTCCCACTCATGCAGCTTTGCCATTAAGCTGCTGGAGCTCAGAGGGAGCAAAATCGGACCTGCTCGCTCTGGGTGGGTAGATGGCGCTCTCTCCCCACATCACTCCTAGGGTGATGTCCACAGCACAGGGCATCTGTGAGCTGATGTATCAGAACAGAGTCGCTGTGCTTTCCTCCGATTGCACTGTGATGCTGCTCGGCAATGCTGCATCAGCAGCAACTTGAAAAGAAGCGGTGGCTAACTTCACATGTATCTGAGGAAGCATGTGTTAGTCTTCACTAACACATGCTGTGTTGGGTGTGTTGGGGCATTACTAGTGATATTGGGAGTCCTAATGAGTGGGTTGGGTAATTGGCCATGTAAATTGGAGAGAAAATATAAAATTCTTTATAAAAGTCTGTTAAATCTTTGCTTTCCATGTCTAACTGTAACACTTTTCCCTCTTTATTGTACAGCTTTGCCGTGGTCTTTCAGAAGCCTGCTGAGTGGACAGAGCGAACCTCCCTCCATACTTACTGATGAAATAGTCACCTTGAGGTCCAGTTTTTCTTTGTATCCCCACAATAAAATCTAAATAAATAAGTTATAACCTGCTATAAAAAGCAGACCTACAGGAAACACTGTAACAGTTTCACAAGTTCACAGCTGAGGGAATCAGATGGACTTCACTTATTTTAGCACTTACCTGATGCTGAAACATATTAGCACTTTTAACCCCAGCTATTCAGTCTACTGTTGAGCAGACACCTTGGGTGTTTTGTTTCTTTTCTTTTTTTTTTTGGGGGGGGGGGGGGGGGGGGGGGGGGGGGGTTATAGAAATAGTATCTTTTTAACCATATATGGTGCTTGTGATTCTGTTCTGCTCAGATTTGCAGTGAAATGAATGCCAAAGTTGCCGTCACTGTGCACCAATACCAGTGGCTTGTTGAGGCTAACCGCTTAGCTGCTAAATCTAAATAGTGGTTAAAGTTACCAGAAAAGCTATGAATTTTATGCTAATATGATTAGCCACTGCTTTTAAACAAAATTCTCAAACCAAAAAAAAAAAAACTAATTCTCAAGGGCCAGATTCACAAAAAAAAAATCATAAGAAATAAATTATTATTTTTTCTGCACATCTGTCAGTGAGATAAATCCCAAAAGAATGTGGGTAATGCAGCAAGACAATGACCCTAAGCACACAAGTCTTCTACTGAGCATAAAGGTAGTGTTTTAAAATGTTTAAGGTGAACTCCTGACCTTAATCCATTAGAAATGTTGTGGAAAGACTTTAAGGGAGTAATTCACTTCTTAATTTAGCCTAATTTAAAGTATGCACTTATTATGTAAACATTTTAATAGTAGATTATATTTTATATGACCTGATTGTATCACCTCAGCCTCTAAAGTGATTAGCATAAATAGTTGTATTAGAGAATTTTTATATTTTTTAATGTTTAAAGCACTGTTTATCAATTAAGGAAATTAAGGAAAAGTATTTCCAATCTTACGAAACAATGACATACATGCGATTTAATAAGAATATAAAATGTCTATACATCATCAATTTATTATTATTTTTTTAACCATTTAGAATTGATTTAATTAAACAATAGATTTGCACTGAAATTAACATTGTGGCCAAAACTGAACAAAATGAAACATTTGGCTGAAGGCTAATCGAATATTGAACAACGTTGAATATTGTTTTTCTCAGGTTTTAAATTTATTTTGTTACTCTGTATTTCAGCAGTGCTGTTCTAGTCATAAATTTACATCAGTAGTGCTCCGCAATCACAAGAGTAAAATCTACAGAGAAATGGTAGGTATGGTAAAGAAACAGAAGCTAATGTGAATTTATCTCAGCCAACATTACTATACTTGTAACGTATTGTTTGGGAAGAAGTAGTAAACTGAGTAAACCAATACCAAGCATGATAAATAGTGCTGAACAGAACACTTTTTAATTTATTTAATTAATTTTTCTTATGTCCGTAGTGTGTAAAAATTAATTTAAACTCTTAATAATAAAAATCGTCACATATTATAAGCTCTAAAACCTTCTTCTAAAAAAAAATCTCTATTTTTTTTGGTAAAAAGTTTTCTCATAATTTTCTCAGCTCTTGTGAATCTGGCCCCTAATTTCCAGATCCCCAGACAAGCTACTCCAGATAAATCAGGTGTGTTGAAGCTTCACTTTATTAGTGATTTAATCAGTGAAATAAATATTTAGTGCAGTTTTTGTAACACAAGTTTACAAGCCTGGAACAGCAACACGGTAAAAACAAAGACAAGATATAATATAATACATTCATAATACACCGGTTCAAACAGATCTGAATTTTACCACCAGTTTAAACAGAGAAATCACTAAAACGGACCTACAGCTAAAGGGGGCGGAGTTTACAGTGGAAGTGGGTTTAGTTTAGTTTTCCGTTGTTTTTTTTTTTTTCTTGGGTCATTGTAATTTTCTATGAATAATTGTTGGCTTTCACAAGATTAACACAAATGCTTACACACCCATACATACACACTTTCATACACACGCACACGTGTATATATATATATACACACACACACACACACAGTACTCAAGTAGCAATTTCAGTGTTTTGTAATAGAAAATCACTTTGATACAGTTAAGCTTCTTGTGCTCGTCGTATTTCTGTGCTCCAGTCTACATAATGTTTTTGTTTTATGTATTTTTTTTAATAACATTTACAACAACCTGATTAATGTAATTCTTCTGGAGGGTTCTTGGGGACTTTCACAGACTGGTAGTGGGTTTTGATGGATGCCTGCGGTACTCTGAGGAGATTTTTCTGCTTACACAAAATCAATATTTCCAATATTTCAATATGCATCATAGTTACATATGAATACATATTTTCATTCAAGTTAAAATGTATATTTTCTGTTGAAAATTCAGTAAAACATTTTCAGCCTGGACTGAAAGGGGCACCTTTCTACCTGAACACGTCTCCTCAGTCTATCCAGGCATTTACAAGTTTATTATTAAAAGTTCATAAGGGAAAAACTACTCTGTGTTATCATGTTCGATATACATCCCTTACAAAAATAAATAAATAAATAAATGCATAAAAAATAATAAATAAATAAAATAACTGTTACCAAAAAAAACATTTTCTTGTCTCGTGTTTTTTCTTGCCTTCACACTCGACAAGTTCTGTATGAGCAGCTGCTGCAACAGAAAATAGCTGGTCCCTAAAAACATTCTGGCCACCACCACAAACACAAAAACTAGTGCAAATATTTCCATACAATCAAAATATTTCAACTTAAACCATTCAGAAGGCAAACAAAACACTGCAGTCGTCCTCACGTTCACTCCACTAGTCTAAACACTACTGTTCAAAAGTTTACAGCACAATAGTTTGGTTATTAGAATTTGTTTGGTATTTTAAAATGTTATATTCAGAACTTAAAGGTCTCATTTAATGTACAGCTCTGGAAAAATATAAGAGACTCAGGCTGATTCAGTTGGGTGGAGTAGTGAATTTCGGCTCTTACTCAGAAATATTCATGACATAACGTCTCGCTTCTGATTGGTTAACAGTAATGTAACACTTCCTCCACAGCACTGCAGTGGGCGGTCGCAGGCCAAGATGGACAAGGCCATAAATCCTAATTTACAGGTTGACATCAGTCTGGGGATTTTTCTACTTGTTTTTCTGTCTATTTTCTTTTTATTGGGTTGAAGAACAGTTTTATTGTGCAGCATGCACATAAAACACAGAGCGACATTTTTAACATTTTTGTCAGAATATAATTTTTCATATCCACTTTATTACAAAATAATTATTAACTAGAAAATATTAAAATGTTACTTTTAATAGAATGTTATTCTAGATGTTAATTTTATTACTGGATATAACTTCATACTGGATATTAATGCTGTTAGAACTTTACACTATGTATTAATGTTGTTAGAACTTCACACTGATATTAATTAGGTATGCACTGATGTGGGAATTTTGGGCTGATGCCGATTTCTAATATTAAACATGTATATATCTGATGATGCCAATAAATACATGTATATACTAAAGAGACTTCTCCTGAGAAATTAGTTTTTACATTTTTTGTTTTTCATATTTAGTTGGCTACCTGGTCCTTAGTAGACAGTTCACAGCTTTAAACCCTCTTTTACTAAATTAACAGGTTAAATAAAACAATAGATCTTTTAAGACTAAAGAAGAAAATTGGCTTAACCCTTGTGTGGTGTTCATATTTTTGTTACTCGTTTACTTTGTTACTTGTATTTAATTCAGCAAGATTAAGCAATTTTACATTAAAATGCTTTACACATGCTCGCTTCACCTAAATTGCAAGCAATATAAACAGCTTACATGGTTAAAATTTACCCTTTACCTTTCTTATGTTACATTTCTTTCAAAAAGTGCTACTCTTTTTTTATTAGTTTTTTAATAAAATGTAAAAGAAAATGAATTAAACTCAAGATATGAGTAGAAAATTTGTTTAGGTTCAAATTGACAAATGAAGCAGTGTTTATTAGCTCTTGGCCAAACATACTGTATGTAATATAAATGTGTGTGGCTCAAAAAATGAGCCAATGCCAATGAGTTTGAGTTAGAAAAAATATATTTTTAGTATCATTTGATGAAAAATGAAAACGGGTCCCACAGACACGAACACCACACAAGGGTTAAATAAGTGGATTTTAAAGTAGCCCTGTCTTTTTTAAATCAACAGGTTCAATAAAACAAAAGATCTATTGAAACTAATTAAAAATAAATAAAAAAAATAGTTTAAATCAGTGGATTTTAAAAGCCAGTGTTGGCCTATTGTAGCAGTGCAGCCAGCTTCGCTTGATCCTTTTCCGAGATGTAATAAATATCAAACAATGGTTTCAAACATCTAAACATCAGCCGATTATTCTTAAAAAAAAAATATTATCAACTGATACCCATATCATTCCATTGACATCGTGCATCCCTCATATCAATGTTGTTAGAACTTTAAACACTGGATATTAATGTTATTAGAACCTAATAAATAAATACATATTTCATTAGAACTTTAGTGTAGATGTTACATTTGATGATCCTGCATTCTAAGAGATTAATTTTATCAAAACTTTATTTTGGAGGTCACTGTTATTCTGGAAATTTGTTTAATTACAACTTAATACTACCTGATGATTTTATTCTACATATTTTATGGTGTTAGAGCTTTTTTTCTTAAATATCCTCTAGAACTCTTAACTACTGTGAATATAAATTTTATTGTAATGTCATTCTGGACGTTATCACAACTGTTTCTGTATACACTACAGTTTTCTACAGGATTTATTTACAGGTTTGCACTATTTTTGTTGGCATTGCAGTTGATGAGAATTCTGAAATGTTCTTAACATTCTTATGTCCAGCTAACCCAGTGTTATTTATTACTGATTAAAAACTTCTGAACAGTAATGTAACGTAGATTAAAGAAAAGGATCAGAGGCTCAATCCTACTCTACGGAGCACTCACTCCTGCGTTTCTATCTATCTAAACGACATCATTAAAGAGCTATATGTGAAAATATTGTACATTTTAACATCAATGTACACTGTATATTATACACTAAAAATACATGTATAGTGTGTGTCTGTGTGTGAAAAACACACATTAGATAAGGGGAGGGCTACATACCTATTGTTGAGGACTGAAGAAACCAGCACAATATGAGCCCACACACACAGCAACTGCGCCAGAGGTGTGTGTATCCAACACACACACACCCCCACCCCATCCATACTTACACACTTGTACATAAAACACAAACAGACCCTGGCAGCACGTCTGGAGTGAAATCCACAGCACTGCTGACTGAAACTATTTTTTACTATGAACACCCAGAGCTGCACTAACACATCACTTATCTACACTGGTTATACTGGTCTGATGATTTTCAGAATTAGACACACACACACACACACACACACACACAAACACATGTGATTTGGCCCTGTTGGTGGACTACAACATGCCGTCCAGGTTCTTCTCGGCGGTCTCCTTCTCCCCGGCGGCCGTGGTCTCCTGTGGGCTGTACTTGTTGTGGTAATCCTGCAGTATGGTCACTACATCATGATGTCCGAAGTGCACAGCCTCGTCCATCGGAGTGTTACCCCACCTGAAGCACAGATTCAGCACAAGTTTAATTGACTCATAAGCTTAAATGAAGAGTAAACTGTAGAGACTAAAGTAGCTAAGGAGTAGTGAACGCTTTTTTACATCAGATTTATTCTCAGACACCGCAGGTGCTGGAACCCTATTGGAATTGCTTAGTTTTTTCTTCAAAAATCCTGCTGTGGAGCAGTATTCAACAGTCAACAATAGATATATTAAAAGTAATATAAATATATTAAAAATAATTTAAAATCAGTGGATTTTAAAGTAGCGCAGACAGTGTCGGTCTATAGATAGATAGATAGATGGATGGATGGATGGATGGATGGATGGATGGATGGATGGGTGGATGGATGGCTGGATAGATGGATAGATGGATAGATAGATAGGCCCTGCTCCCCCTATCACTAGTGATAGGGGGAGTCCTAGTGAGTGGTTTGGGTAATTGGCTGAGCCAATTTTTTTTTTTTTAGCTCTGCCCACATCCAACACTGCCATATTTATCAAAAACTACAAAAAATATTTTTGTAATATTTGTGTTTTTTAAACACATCCCAACAACATGAGTATTAAAATGTTCAGCAGAGATCAAGATATATGCAAATGAGTCATCCTGGGATGAAGCTTGGTTTCCCTAAATGGTTAAAGATCAGAATCTCTAGACTGGATTCCAATGAAACTTTGTAGTTTCACATAATTCTCTGGAAAGCATCATCCAAGTTTCATGCAAATCAATGAATAAGTGGCACTATAAAACCAAAAAATCTGTTTCTCAACAACGACTTCTCCAATTAAGCTGAATTTTTGCTTGCTGTATATGTGTCTTATTTGATAAATTACTTATTAAGGACAATTCGATAATAACAAAAAAAATGGCTGCAGTCTTTTAAAGATTGAAAATAAGTATAAACTAGTCTCTGTTTTTTTATAAATTGTTTGCATATCAGGTCTTATACCATGAAATTATACTTATATTATACTTATAACAGTGTCTAAGTATGAAATTAATAAATTAACTTCTTATTTTACTTGTTGTATCTATTGGCTGCAGTACATAAACCAATCAGTGTTGATTGGATTGTGTTTATAGTTGGATTTATAACTTTGTTGTAGACTGTGAAATTGTGTCCAAATTGAAAAATTATATTCCACAAATAATTTTTCAGTAATGTTTAATAATAACGGTAATAATCTTTTAAATACTTGCAAGAAAGAGGCTGGGTTCTGAACTGTCTCAGAGGTAGGTGTACAAATGAGAAAAGGGATTGAGCCTCGGTGTGGGTAACATACATACCTGTCTCTGGGTACAGGGTTCACCTTGCATGCCTCCAGCAGGAAACGGACGACCTCAGCATGACCTGCAGACACACAATAAAAATAAATATTTTATAAATAAACATTTTCCCTTTTATTTTGCCATTGAAGCTCTTCAGGTCCAGTCAATAACTGTCAATGGTAAAAAATCCAGTGTACGAAAAAAAAACAACTGGCAGGGCCTTTAAGGAAAACAAAAGATGAGGGGCAGTTTTTTAGCAAACAATTTATTGGTTAAAAAGCTTACAGCTGCTTAATAGCAATGGAAATAAACTGAGATTTGGAAATGTTTTTGTCTGAAGTAAAGCAGTATTTGAAATAAAATAATTGTACAGAAGTGTGAGCACATCAAATTTAAACTGTTATATCAGGTAAATGAAAACAATAATTGTATCTAACTAAGTTTAGTCACACTTGTGTTAGTCCTATAGGTGTATTTACAGTATTTTATTGTAAGTCAGTAACTGATTCAAACCTTCAGCTGCAGCCACATGAAGAGCCGTCCTGGAGTCATAATCCCTCTGTTCCATGTCCATAGAAGAGAGAGCAAACCTACACACACACACAAACACACACACACACACACACATTAATGCACAGATCTGGTCACAGGGTGCATGACCACTTGTTTAATTGTGGATGGTACATTTTGTCTTTGCACTCAATGTTACTACATCATCATTTTCTTCTAAAAAGATCTGGAAAACTGATTCATCTGACTAAATACATGTTTTACAATTTGGTCCAGACAAAATGGAGCAGTTTGCTTGTGGTGAGAAAATAATCCGATGCAGAGTATATTTAATAGTCTTTTTGGATGGGCATGTTTGAGTTTACGGCTGTTCAGGTGCAGTTTAACCTGATTTATTACCCAGATTAATATTACAGCTATGAACAAACGATGTCTCTGCTGCTAATGTCTTTCACACTGAACGTTGTATGTGCAGCACACAGCTGCTATATTTACTCTCTTGCTCTGTGCCAGAGAGCTCTGATGAATCAGAGGAGACAATGGTTGGTGTGTTTATGTTTAACCTGTTGAAAACAATCCAAATCGAGGGGGAAAGCGCTCCATGTAACAACAACAAAAATGCAATTTAAAACACCCTTAAATAAATCTTGTTGGATTCGGGGTGTATGTAAATACCTCCTCAGGGCAGACACGTCTCCAGTGTAGGCAGCAAACAGCAGGTTTATAACAGACTTCACCTGAAAGATTAAAAAATAGAGACACACTCTTAAACAGGATTCTGGTACTGATATCACTTTATTTATTAGTGTCATTGGGTCATAACACATTACATTTAATTGGCACTAATTTAATTGACCAATGTGTACTACATTTACTGTACAAACCCAAGAAATAATAAGGATATGTTGTCAGATATTTACAAAATGTGTTACCATATCTTTCACACTATAAGGGGCACTATCAATGAACATCTATTTTCTGGACTATTTTCATATATAAGGTACACTGGATTATAATACATTTTATGCGACAATAGTAAGAAACAGGGGTGTCGCCATGTTTTCCTTCTAATTCAGCAGTTAAGTAAAGCTAAGCTGAGTAAACAAAAAAAAATCTTAAAAAAACAAGTCAAACAAGGATGCTGGATGTTAATCTCAGTTTTTTCTCCTTATTTGGGTGAGTAAAGCACTTCTATTTATTTACAGCGAGCTTAGGTTTCCAAATTTCTCCAGCTCTAAGGCTGGAGCATTTGCATTAGCTGCTAACCACTAACCAACAGAGCTACACTGATGAACCCTGAGTGGTCCGGTAAGCCAGGGTGATATTAACTAGCGGTTCATCCCACGTAGCTTGTTTTAACACAGTAAACGAACAGGCTACATTCCAATATACTCACATTTGAACGACGAAAGAGCTAGTGCTTAGCGCGATTAACAGCTAATGCTGCTTCAGAAGTTCTAGGTGGGGTTAGCAGCAGGCTACAGACTGATATACTTGTCTCTAAACAACAAAAACAGCTGGCGCTTAGCGTGGTTAACAGCTAATGCTAATTAACTGATACTCCTGTATAATGCTGTACCTCAGCAGAGTGGCTTTACTGGTCCTTAAAACCTGACTTTTTTAATTTTTAAATTTAAGGATTTTAAGCGGTAATTTTAGCACTGGCATCTCTTGATAGCAGAGCTTAAAAGAGAACTCTGGTGTAAAATGGACTTTTGGTGTAGTAAAACATGAAAAAAGTTATCCCACAGCGTTCTGAGATCCAGAAATTTTAACAGTTTGTCCAAACATCCTTCAGACCTTTTTGAAGGATTCAGAAATCATGGATCTCGGAACACTGTGGGAGAACAGAGGTGTGCTATTCATTAAAGGTAAGTACTTTTTATCATGTTTTACTACACAAAAAGTCCATTTTACACTGGAGCATTCCTTTAAGTAGGTATATTCTTCTTTGAACTGTCCTTTACAAAGAGGAAATCTGTGTGTGCTCGTCACTGTGAGGAAAATGTTCGTAATTCTTCACTCACCCTCTCGTCTCCGCCCTCCCTGCGTGGGTCAAGTTTCTTAGCAAAGTGTCGCAGGTTATCATAGTTATGGAAGTTACAGAGTTGTACCAGATCCTACAAAGACAAACAAAAAATACAAATGATACAAGTTCAATTAAACACATGTAAACAAGGTTTAGGCTGTTATTTTTTCATTAATACATTATCTAAAATAAAAAGGGTTCTATTATAGCGACCTTTAGGTCAGCCGTGCACTGTGCAGCTTGATTAAGGTAGTGTCGGTCTGTCTTTGCTATCGTAATGGCGGGAAGAGTACGCCTTGTGCGCCGCGAAACATGCAAAAGGCATGTACTAATTCTTATAGCTAATCATGAGTATGTTTTGGATGTAACATGCAATTAACCAATCACCGGTCACTAGCCATTTCCTTTAAAAGCCAGGTGTGCTCTGACTTTGGCTGATTGCTAATTCAGGGGCGCAGCTCTCTGAGCATGTCCAACACTTCTCATTTATTCTGTTTATTGTTGATGTAAAAAACTGCATAACTGCCAACAGGCACCCTTTATAGGTCTATGGGTCTGTGCACCTCTGCGTGTCCATGTGTGCTTAAGAAGCTCATCAGGCACGCATCTGTGTTTACAATTTACTGCCAAGATAGCAACGGTGCACCTGTTTTTCCCATTGGCAGAATACCAATTTTTTTATTTTTCCATGTATAAATGGATGGCTGAATGTATCATATTGGACAAAAATGTTTCTTCATTCTGCCATAAAAATGATGAAGTGAATAAGTTCATACCGTGCAGAACTTGATACCACGAACACTGTTGCCCAGTTTATCCAGAGGTGGAGACCAGCACATGATTCCCATCACATTAGGAACCACCAGGAGAATACCTCCGGCAACACCTGATTTTGCTGGTAAACCAACCTACAGTAAGAGTCAAATATATATGAGATATGAGACGAGTCACAACAGCAACAAAACATTAGCATGATACACCCACCCCCATGCTTCACAGTGGGAAAATATATTTTTGTTCACTTTTCAAATGTACCATGGTGGATTGTGGCCACAAAGTTATATGTAGATCAGTTCAGTCAGTTTCCAAAGCTCATTTACGTTGAAGTTTGTGAGAAGCTCACAGGTTCAGATTTCCTTCTTATGACTCTTTCATTAAAAAATATGTTTGTGCAAACAATGCAACACAGTAAAAAAGTGCACTGCCCTTTTCACTAAGATAAATTTACATGCAGATTCTTGGCTGTTATATGTGGGGGTTTAGATTTGCCTGTTCGAGAACCACATCAGTCTCTCTCTCTCTCTCCCTCTGCCTCTCCCTCTGCCTCTGCCTCTCCCTCTGCCTCTCTCTCCCTCTGCCTCTGCCTCTCCCTCTGCCTCTCTCTCCCTCTGCCTCTGCCTCTGCCTCTCTCTCTCTCTGCCTCTGCCTCTGCCTCTCTCTCTCTCTCTCTCTCTCTCTCTCTCTCTCTCTCTCTCTCTCTCTCTCTCTCTCTCTCTCTCTCTCTCTCTCTCTCTCTCTCTCTCTCTCTCTCTCTCTCTCTCTCTCTCTCTCTCTCTCTGCGCATGCGTGGCGTTTGTGGAGTGTGTGGAGTGAGTGTGTGTGGGAGCACTGTGGAGGTGAGCGTGTGCTCTTTTTCCCTGTTTCCTGTATCTTTTCTTCTAGTTTTTCGGGCTTTGTTCATACTTTTGAATCTTCACTGTTAATCACTGTAGTTTGCGGGCCGCTTTGGGGCGGCGGGTGAGGGGGGTTATGGCGTCCCGCCTCACGGCTGGGACGCCTGCTCTGTCCCGCGCTAATGGCTTTAGGTTAGTCCCGCCAGCAGAAGCGAGTATAGAAGATGTGCTCATTGCAATAGGAGAACAAATAGGAACTGAGCAAATCTATTCTGCATCACGTATGAATAAAGCTGTGGTGGTGTTCATTAAGGATGAGCGTTTAGTAAATAGATTAGTGGAAAGCGGGATTTGGGTAGTGGAGACTTTTGTTTCGGTTTCTCCGTTGGCAACACCTGCAACCAGAGTTACCATCTCCAATGTCCCGTCTTTCCTTTCTAATGATTTAATAAGTAAAGAACTGAGCCGTTTTGGTAAGTTCGCCAGTGAGATGATCGAGGTGCCTCTCGGCTGTAAGACAGAGGCGCTTAAACGCGTACTGTCGTTTCGCCGGCAGGTTTATATGTTTTTAAACAGTCCGGACAGGACGCTGGATGTCTCGTTCCGTGTGTCTGACGGAGCGATTTCGTATATGTTATATGCCAGCACTGACAGTTTGAGGTGTTTTGAGTGTGGAAGTGTTGGACATAAGCGGCAGGCGTGTCCGCTTAGAGAGTGCAGGGATGCCCCGGATAACCGGGCGCTAGATAAAGCCGGGACCGCTGAGATCGGGGTGCGAAATAACGTGAACCCAGGAGAAGGTACGTCTGCAGCGGCTGCCCCGGAGACGGATCAGGGTGAGGAGGTGAGTGAGAGGTCGGAGGACAGGGTGTCGGGGGAGGAGACTGTGCTTCAAGCTGAGCTGCAGGTGGGGCAGGTAGAAGGGGAGGCAGGTATTGAGGTGAGTGTAGCTGAGCTGCAGGCTGAGAGTAGCGGGGGAACTGAGCAGGAGTCTGCAGCATTAGCTGCGTCTCAGTTAGAATCAGTGTTTTCAGAGGTAGCGGTGGAGGAAGGAGATGACAGGATTTCAGAATTTTCAGATGTTGGGAGTAGTCAGTTCGACTGTGAAATGTTGTATACTGTGGATCAGATTAACTCATTTTTGGATGAGACTAAAGGGAAAACCATTAATGTGAGTGATTATTTCCCTGATCTGGATAAATTTGTTTGTTCAGTGTTGAAAGCGCAGAAAAGTGTGGGTTATGAGGTTCTTCCCAAGACGAAACGTTATCGGTTAAAAAATCACGTAACTAGAATCAGGAAGGCAAAATCTGCGAAGGCTGGTGTGAAGTCCCGCTCTGGGGGTAAAAATGAATAAGCACAGTGCACAAGGTCAGAGGGCCTCCCTTGCATGCTTTTTCTGTTTGTTTATTTACTGTCTCTTCCTTTTCTTTTTCGAGAGCATGGGAATCCTTAGGGTGGGCTCCTTAAATGTAAATGGGTTTAGGGATAAGAATAAACAATCACTTTTTTCTGAACTTTTTAGTCTGAAAAAGTTAAATGTGTGTTTTGTGCAAGAAACTCATAGTGAGAAGGATTTTGTTTCTGATTGGGGTCTGTGGTGGAGGGGAGAGTATATTTTCAGTCACCTTTCAAATGTTAGTGGTGGGGTTGGTATGATCTTTTCCCAATCTACTAGAGTGACTATTCTGTCTAAAACAGAAGTGGTAGCGGGCCGTTTACTGGTAGTTAGAGCTAAGGTGAATGAACATGAGCTCGTACTTATAAATGTATATTCTCCTAATCAAGGTTCTGATAGAATGGAGCTGTTTAATAAGCTGCAGCAGTCTTTACAGTCTTTCTCTCCTGAGGACACGGTCATAATGGGGGGTGATTGGAACTGCACACTGGATTTTGTTAAAGATAGAAATGGGGAAGAGCCTCACCCTCGGTCAGCTGATTTTTTGGCTAAAGTAGTATCATCTTTTGGGATGATAGATACCTGGCGGGAAAAACATCCTTCAGTAAAAAGTTATACATGGGTGAAAGTCTTTAATGGGGGGGTTTCTGCTGCACGTTTGGACAGATTTTATATTTCTCAGAATGTGAGAAATAGAATCAGTCAGTGTAATATTCAGCCCACTGCCTTCTCAGACCATCATTTATGTACTGTTGATTTTCATGTTGACTCTCATGCTGCTAAAAGCTGTATGTGGTATTTTAATAAGAGTTTGTTAAAAGATAAACTTTTTTATGAGTGTTTTAAGTTATTTTGGTCAGAGTGGGTCTTACAGAAAGACCGTTTTGAGACTATTATGCAGTGGTGGGAAGTGGGGAAGACCCAAATAAAACTTTTTTGTGAAAATTACACAGCTTTTTCTACAACTAAAATAAGAATGGCTGTTCAGGTCTTGGAACAGAAGATTATGGAAATTTATGATCAAATGATAAATCAAAAGGTTTCGGGTTTACAAACAGTGCTATCCAAACTTTTACAGAACCTGAGTGGTATATTAAGTGAGAAGGCAAAGGGAGCTTTGGTGAGAGCCAGATTTGTATCTGTGCATGACATGGATGCTCCCACTGCCTTTTTTTTTTAATTTGGAACGGTCAACTTTGCAGCACAAATCTCTGGTGTCTTTAAGGAAAGTTGATGGAACAATCACCGCTGACCCAGCTGAAGTGCGTAAGATGGCTGTAAGTTTTTATGCAGATTTATACACTGCAGGAACTTTGAATCAGGACTGTGTGGAGTTTTTGCTTTCTGATCTTCCACAATTGGATCAGAGACATAAGCAGGCCTTGGATTCGTCATTGACTTTTGAGGAAGTCACCAAAGCTGTTCACCAGCTCTCTGCCGGGCGGGCGCCGGGTTTAGATGGCTTGCCGGTGGACTTTTACAAAGCATTTTGGGGAATTATTGGAGAAGATTTGTTCAATGTTCTTCAGGCTAGTTTTGTTGCCAAGGTGCTTCCGAAGAGCTGCCAGCGAGCAGTTCTATCTCTTTTGCCAAAGAAGGGAGATCTCTCTTCGTTGCGGAACTGGAGGCCGGTATCACTTCTCTGTTGTGACTATAAGATACTGTCACGTTGCCTTGCTAATAGACTTAAGGAGGTTATACACACAATTGTACATAGAGATCAGTCATACTGCATTCCTAAAAGGTCTATTTATGATAATTTGTTTTTACTAAGAGATTTATTTGATTATGCTAAATTGTCTGGCTCAGATTTTGGCCTTTTGTCTCTCGATCAAGAGAAGGCTTTTGATCGAGTTGATCATGAGTACTTATTCAGCACTTTAAGAGCTTTTGGGTTTGGTAACGGTTTTCTGTCATATGTTAAACTGTTGTACACAGAGGCCTCCTGTATGATTAAGGTGGGAGGCAGTCTGAGTGTGCCAGTTTTGGTAACTAGAGGAATCAGGCAAGGCTGCCCCTCCTCAGGCCTTTTATACTCTTTGGCTGTAGAACCTTTTTTGTGTTTACTACGGAATAGGCTGGGAGGTCTGCAGTTTGATGGATCCTCTATTAAGTTGTCTGCTTATGCAGATGATATTACTGTTGTGGTTCAGAACGGTGTTGATATTGACAATTTACAGCAATCTCTGTGTATTTATGAGCAAGCCTCCTCTGCTAAACTGAACTGGAACAAAACAGAAGCCCTATGGTGTGGTAGTTTTAATGGGGACCGTTCTTTGCCTCCGTTTCCAGGGGGTGTTAAATGGAATAAATCAGGTCTAAAGTTTTTAGGGGTTTGGATAGGTACTGAGCAGGCTAAGTCTCGTAATTGGGAGGGTTTAAAGGAGAAAGTCCAAGCCAGGTTGTCTACATGGTCTCGTTGGCTACCCCAGCTATCGTATCGGGGACGAGTGCTTATTGCTAATAATCTGATTGCATCTGCTCTTTGGCACAAGTTCACGGTGCTGAATCCACCTGAGGGACTGGTCAGGGACATTCAAAAGGCACTGGTGAATTTTTTTTGGGATGGACAGCACTGGCTCAGGGCTCCTGTATTATTCCTTCCTGTACAGGAGGGAGGACAGGGCCTGATAGATATTCGGTCCAGAATCGCTGTTCTGCGGTTGCAGGCAGTGCAACGTCTCTTGTATCACAGTCAACATTGCTGGGTGGATGTGGCCTGTGCTCTACTGAGATTTGCTGGACATATGGATTTTGACAAGCATCTTTTTTTGCTCGGTTTGGAGACTGTGGGTTTGGGGGGTTTGACTCCTTTTTACTCTGCTGTTTTTCAAGCATGGAATATCTTCACTGTTTTGAGGGAGAAAGCTTTGTTTCCATCACGCTGGGTTTTTGAGGAACCACTGTTTTTGAATCCTGTGTTCCCTGTACTCACCCGGAATTTGGCTGGTCTTAGAGTCCCTTTCCTGGAGCATGGTCTCAGTAAGGTTCGTCACTTGAGAAGGGGTACATCCTGGTTAACGGCAGAAGAGCTGGCAGACATGGCTGGGATACGATCAGTACGTTTGGCTTCGCAAGTGCTTGGCTACTTAAAATCTGATCTGTCGGTTTCTGTCTCTGCATACCTGGAGGTGAATCCTGTAGAGGACTATCAGAGCACTGATACGGATTTTCCTGAGATGGTGGTCAGTATGGATCAGGAGGGGTGGCAGGAGACTCAGGGATTACTTCTGTCAATGAAAACTCCAACCCTTGGAAGTTTCAGTGAACTGAACAAACGGACACTTTATCATGCCTGTATAAAAGTTTTGAGTTTTCGTAGCCTGAGAGATGTGTGTGAGACGAAATGGACAGAGGTACTTGAGGCAGGCCCGTCCCCTAAAGGTAGCTGGAGGTCCGTGTATAAAAGGCCTATTGATAAGAAAGTGGGTGACCTCCAGTGGAGGATTATACACGCCATTTTAGCAACAAACAGACACGCGGCCCGGATTGATCCTACAGTTGGGGAGGGTTGTAATTTTTGTGGTGCTTCTGAAACTTTGTTCCATGTCTTTTTGCAGTGTTCACGGTTAGGACCTATTTTGTCTTTGGTGAAAAATTGGGGTTTAAAGTTTTTGGGATCTTTTAAGGAAAGTTTGTTTATTTATGGTCCTAAATATTCTGTTTCACAGAAAGACAAAGTAGTGCTTTTAAATTTTCTGTACGGGGCAGCAAAGTTGGCAATTTGGTGCACCAGGAAGAACAAGATTCAGGGCAATGGAGGTACTGACCCTGTCCTAATGGTGAAGGGTCTGATTATGAAACGACTCCATATTGAGTTTGTATACTATAAGCTGGTGGAGGATTTGGACTTCTTTTTTAAGGTGTGGGGAGGAGGGGGACTTGTTTGTGAGCCTGATGAGTTTGGTGGTTTTGTGATGAATTTGTGAGAAAATAATCTTATAGTACAATATTTTTGCTCTGGACATGTGTATTGTTTTTTCTGCTCTGAAGTAATTGAAAAATTAAATGTGGTTTTAAAAGTCAAAAAGTCTCTCTCTCTCTCTCTCTCTCTCTCTCTCTCTCTCTCTCTCTCTCTCTCTCTCTCTCTCTCTCTCTCTCTCTCTCTCTCTCTCTCTCTCTCTCTCTCTCTCTCTCTCAGAGTTTCCTTATAAATGTTAACAGAGGACTTTTCAACAAAATGTTTTGCTTACTAAAACAGTTTTTTAATTGGTTGCCTCAGGTCTCTTGGTCTTCCAGAGTTTAACTTGCCCTCCTCTGAACTCGGAATATTAGTCAGCACTGTAGCATCCACAAGCTGAACATAGTGACCTTCTTATAGCCCCCTCTGCCCTGTAGATTATTCTTATTCTGTTGTGAATCTTTGTGTCTATTTATGGCCATTTGCCACCACAGCAGAAGAAGGACCCTGACAATGAGAACAATGCTATAATGCTGTGTGTGTGTGTGTGTGTGTGTGTGTGTGTGTGTGTGTGTGACTCACATGGAAGGCGAATTGCCCAGAGAAGTCGTACATTCCGCAGGAGTGCATGAGGCTGAGTGTGTTTCTCACGGCCTCGGGGTTCAACACACGTTCGCCTGTGATTGGACAGAATCCGCCATTGGCCAGCGTCGCTGCCATGACGCTAGCGCTCTCACATGTCACCTCGATAGAGCACAGCTAAACCAAGCAATAAAGAAACAAAGAAACAGTGATTAAAAAACACTTATTTCAAGTCACAACTTTTATAAATATTAATTATTAATGTATTACATTTAATTATTTTTTGGTTTACAGTGTTTTTTTTATGTACTGAAACAGAACAAGCTCCAATAATGCTTGTTTGTAATTTGAATGGCTTTGTACAAATGCAGAAAAAAGGTATTTATTTTGAGACACTCAGTCAGGAGATACAGTATGTGTTGGGAATGAGTTAATCCCTTTTGAAGCCTGAACCACAGAGGAACTGCTAGAACTTTTTTTTATAAAATTTAGAATTTATTTGACCTTCTGAACAATAATTAAACAATCAATTAAAAACAACCTTGCTTGTATTATAACATTTTTATTTTGTTATATTGTAGCTTGGATTGCAAATTTTGTATCTTATTTAACGATTTTATTGTATACATTTTTTAAAGATAATTCTGTATTTTTCTATCACAATAAAAAAAAACATTAAATGTATCATATGGTGCATATGGTACACTTGGCTGTAGTAAGTGAAGTAAAGTGATAATCACTCATCATGAGCTCACTATTGCTAAATGCAAACAAATCCTTACAGCAATGCTCCAAGATTTAGTATAAACAGACAGTTACTCCAACAAATGTAGAATAAACACATTTAATACCCTTTTTTAAAGAAGAAACATAGAATGAGCAGGTGTCTAAACACTTCTGTCATTATAGTTGTATACTACATGGAGGAAAATTATTTTACAGTTTATATAACCAAAGCTAAAAGCCTAAAAGCATGAAAGTGTTAAAGCAGTAGAGGTTAAAACTATAAAAAGCTTTCTGACCTGAAAGTAGAAGTCCAGGATAGAGGTCATGTCTGTGCCTTCAGGGAAACACTGTAAATAAAAACAAAAATTCACATACATAAAATTACCTATTATTCATTTAGATATTTTAAAAAAATATCAAGCTATTTAAACATGTCCAAGAATTCCCTGTCCATCCTTTCACCTGGGGATATCAATGACATCATAAACTTCCCACTTCGGAAAACTCTTATTTTATTGTCACTTAGTATTTTTCCTTAAAATCTCTATACTTAGCTGAGTTAAAGATGAACACTGTTCATCCTTTCCTGGTAAAATATTAAGGTATTTAAAAAATGATTAAAAATCTAAATATACAGTACCAGTCAAAAGTGTGGACACACCTTCTCATAGAGTGTTTTTCTTTATTTAATTCATTTTCATATTCTACATTGTAGATTAACTATATTAATTATCAAAAAATATAAGGGACACATATGAAATGATGTGGTAAACAATCCCCTGATCTAAACCTGATCAACTAAGATGGTGATTTGAGGTGATTTGGGATGAGCTGGAGCTTCACAGTGTGAAAGAAAAGCAGCAGCTATTGTTCAGCACCTCCAGGAACTCCTTCCTTCAAGATGCTAAGAAAACTGTTGCAGGTGACTCTCCATCATGAAGACCCTGAGATAAAAAATACCAAGAGTGTGCAGATCTGTCCTAAAATAGAAATCTTAATTATAAAATATATTCTGGTTTGTTCCACATTTGTTCCTGTTAGCTTTAACGTCTTCAATATTAAATCTACAGTATAAATATCATAAAAAAAGAAAAACACATGGAATGAGAAGAGGTGTGTCCAAACATTTGATTGGTATGGTATCTTACACTCAGAACATCACAAACAATTTAAATTATACACTACAAGGCGCACTTAACATCCTTTAATTTCCCCAAAAATCCTCAGTGCTCCTTATTTATGCGTTTTACCAGTCAGATTGTAAGGAGCAGTAAAGCCAATCTGCTGAGGTACAGTGTTGTACAGGAGTTTTAGTTTAGTTCTTCAGCACCAGGGCTGGAGTAGTATTAGCATTAGTCGCTAACCACTATTTCCCCATTTAGAGGGGAGTATTATCAGCTTTTAGCCTGCTGATAACCCCAGCACTGCTGTATTAGCATTAGCATTACCCACTAACAGTTAGCCGCTAATGCTAATGCTCCAGCCTCAGTACAGAAGAAATTCGTGAATTATGGCTTACTGTAAACAAACGAAAGCGCATTACTCACCCAAATAAACAATTTTTAGGAGATAAATCTTTGTAGATTAACATTCAGTGCTCATTTGACTTTAAAAGAAAGTCTTTTTTTATTACAGTTTTGTTTACTTAGCTTAGCTCTACTTTAGTTAGTTAGCTACCCCCACTACCACCACCCAGCCGCAAAACCTGTTAAATTAGAAGTTTCTTATAGTGTCTCTTAAAAAGCTCCTTATTATTCAGTGTGCCTTATAATGTAAAAAATACAGTATTATTTTGGACACCGTTTCTGAACGTTTGTGTGTTAAAAAGTGCTATAGAAACAATCACCTTCTTTTCTTTCAGATAGTAACCAATGGCAAAGTTCCGGTCTCCAGACAATCTCTCAGACTGAAACCTGTATCAGACAGACACAAGCAGTCATGACAATTCCATCAGGACAGAAAGAAATGCTGTAAATTGTCCTCATGATCAGTAAGAAGCTTTAGCTGGGAAAAGTACGAGAATGAGACTAAAAGGCAACTCACGTAGCGTTACTGAAGCCCACATACTCGTTTCCTGCCAGTTTCTTCATGAAGTTCATCACCTACAACAGCAGCCACATTCATATATCTGATATATATATATATATATATATATATATATATATATATATATATATATATATATATATATACAGTGAGTCCAAGAAGTATTTGATCCCTTGCTGATTTTCTTTGTTTGCCCACTAATAAAGACACTATCCTTCTGCACTTTTAATGGTAGATATATTCTAACATGGAGAGACAGAATATCAAGACAAAAATCCAGAATATAATTTTAAAGAATATATTTTAATTAATTTGTATTTCAATGAGGAAAATAAGTATTTGATCCCTCTTGCCAAACACACTCAATACTTAGTGGCAAAGCCTTTGTTTGCAAGCACAGCGGTGAGACGTTTGTTGTAGTTAACCACAAGTTTAGCACACACACCAGGGGGAAGTTTGGCCCACTCTTCTTTGCAGATCCTCTCTAAATCATGAAGGTTGGTGGGCTGTCGCTTGGCAACTCTGACCTTCAGCTCCCTCCATAGATTTTCGATCGGATTGAGGTCTGGTGACTGGCTGGGCCACTCCATGACCTTAATGTGATTTTTCTTGAGCCAATCCTTTGCTGTATGTTTAGGGTCGTTATCATGTTGGAAGACCCAACCACGGCCCATTTTCAGATCCCTGGCAGAGGGGAGGAGGTTGTCCCTCAGGATTGTGCGGTACATGGCTCCATCCATCTTCCCAGTGATGCGGTGAAGTAGCCCTGTACCCTTGGCAGAGAAACACCCTCAAAACATTATGCTTCCACCTCCATGCTTGACGGTGGGCAGAGTGTTCTTGGAGTCATAGGCAGCATTTTTCTTCCTCCACACATGGCGGGTGGAGTTGAGGCCAAAAAGTTCAATTTTGGTCTCGTCTGACCACAAAACCTTCTCCCAATAACTTGGTTCATCTTTCAAATGATCATTGGCATACTTGAGGCGCGCCTCCACATGTGCTCTCTTCAGCAGGGGTACCTTTCGGGCACTGCAGGATGTGAATCCATTGTTGCGCAAAGTGTTGCCAATTGTTTCCTTGCAAACTGTGGTCCCAGCTGCCTTCAGGTCATTTGCTAACTCCTGCCGAGTGGTTGCAGGACGATTTCTGACCGTTCTCAGCATCATTGCCACCCCACGAGGCGAAATCTTCTTTGGAGCACCGGGCCGAGGTCTGTTGATTGTCATGTTATACTCTTTAAACTTTCTGATAATTGCACCAATAGTTGTTACTTTCACATCCAACACCTTACTAATCTTTTTGTAGCCCATTCCAGCTTTGTGAAGGTCAACAATTCTGACTCTGAGGTCCTGTGACAGCTCTTTGGTTTTACCCATGTTGGAGACTTGAAATCTGTGTGATCGGTCTGATTCTGTGGACAGGTGTTTTTCACACAAGTGATTAGTGAGAACAGGTGGCTTCAGGTCAGGTAACAAGTTGATTGGGAGTGTCTAACTGGTCTGTAAAAGCCAGAACTGCTAATGAATACTAAGGGATCAAATACTTATTTCACTCCATGAAATACAAATCAATTAATATATATTCCTTAGATTTATTTTCTGGATTTTCTTTTTAATATTCTGTCTCTCCATGTAAGAATACATCTACCATTAAAAGTATAGAATGATCATGTCTTTATTAGTGGGCCAACGAAGAAAATCAACAAGGGATCAAATACTTCTTGGACTCACTGTATATATATATGTTGGTGGACTAATCTCGGTCCAACAGTGATAACAGCACAACATACACACTAACACTTCATATACCACCACCATACCAGTGTCACTGCAGTGCTGAGAATGACCCCATCCTCACAACCTACTGTACTTAATTACAATAAACTAAACAAATTTATTTACAATAAAATAAATAAATAGCTGATTATTACATATTACATTATAGACAGGCATCTAAATGATTTCATCAAAGTCATGTTTACTCACATAGTCAAATTTCTCTGCATTACCTGCTCCTTGCTGGGAAACAGAGAGGATATATCAACGAAGCTCAATAAAAATCAACAGTGCAGTTTTATTAATATAAAAGATTTAAAATTCCTAAATAAACACAGATATTTAAAAAAAATGATTCAGTTAAAAAAGAAAAACTAAAAACGGATTAATAAACAACCAAAATATACAAATTATAGCATAATCAGAACACAGAAGCTCGTTTGATCTGGGTAGGTGGTTGAGAACACTGCACACAAACAAGCAGACAAGCAAGAAACTACAAGCCTGCACCAGTAACTTTAACACCAGAACCTGAGGTTATATAGCTTATAACGGTTATACTCCAGAAAAAAGATGGGGATAAAATTAAGTATGTTGAAGGTTATGGGGTGAAAACCAGAAGCACTGAAGAGTAGAGCTGCAATGATTAGTCAATAACACCAATTTAGATTTTCTATTAATTTAATCTGATTTTTAATGCTTAGTAAACCTCTGTAATGCTCTGTGTATATTGTGTATATTGATGATGCTCTATAATATGAATGGTTTACAATTTGCAGTAATTTTACATTTCTATAATTCTGTATATTAATGGTCATAATGCTGTAAGTGTGTCATTCTATACTGGTCTAAATTTTAAAATGATCAATAATACTAAATCTATATAAGTCTTATTATTGAATAATAGCTGACAATTTAATGAATAATACAGAAATAATCATTAACTGCAGCCCTACTGAGTAGACTAATGCTTCAGCAAGCTATTTACAGAACCAGGTTTATTTGGCTACAGCGTTAGCAGTCTACAAGTTCACATGTGAGTGTGTGTGTGGCTCTTTATAGAGTTGAAGTGTATTAGTTTTTTTTGGGTGTAAGTAAAAAATAAATACATACATTAAAATATAAAAATAAAGAAAAACATAAATAAACAAATACAAAAACAAGATTTAAAACATTGCACATTTTTTCCACATTGAAGAAATGTGTTTTTCTGAAGAAATGTGACTTCAATACTGATACTGATATTATTGATGACTTTGGACATGAATATCAGAAAATGACCAAAACATGAAAGCTGTCCTGTTCCTGACACCTCCCCTGACCCTCAGCCAGTCAGCTTACTCTCTCTGTTCAACTCTACTTTATGAAACATGATAATAATCAATAAAATGAGCAAAACTTATCCAGAAATGAACAGCTGATGACGTTCAGGATAACTTTCATCAAGTCAAACTTTTTTTTAAATTTATTTGTTCAATGAGGAAAAAATAATTGAAAGAAAAATTACCAACGTCATTGACCTGTTGGAGTGGTCATTATTTCCCACAGATCCTAATGCTGTAAAATACGACAACAATAAAAAAACACAAAAAAGGCTTCACAGACACATCACACATTTCTGTGGTACCAACCCGGCCCGGGTGATCATGCAGGGCTTCCTGAATGAGATGCTGTGATGTTTGTGCTGAGACCAAACTTAACCTTGTTTTTTTTTTTAACATTACTAATAGACCACTGCAGTTGTGTCGACATTTTGTAGTCACTGTTTGCCCATATTTGGGGTTTTGTGTCTAAGCTGAATTTCTCAATGGGTAAAATGAATGAGGATTTCAGTAAATCACCTCTATCACATTCTGTGGTAAATAAATGTGTTCAGAACTAGGGTTCTGAGCACATTGAACTGTGCTCAGAACATCTCAGAACACATTGAACTGTTAGCCCTAGCACATCTGAACTAGGGCTAACACCATCCTATTTGTTTTAGTGTTATTAGTTGGATCAGGTGGGCTGTAATAAGCAGTAAAATATACAACCTGAGCTCACCGGTGTTACACTACAGACAGTCGCTGGCGTTCTCTTCCACAGTATAAAACGCATGGGAACAAGAGGACTACAGAATGATGCACGACTCCAGTGGTCTATTAATGATGGCTCACAGTGTACTTGAAATTTACTGTTTTAGTCGAGCATGCTAATCTGTGATGGAGGGCTAATGTTCTTATAGATACTAACACAGCCCAATAGTAGCTAAATTGAAAGCTACGCTAATGTTAGCAATCCAAAACCACAGTTCAGTTCAATTCCATTCAGTTCAGTCTATATCTTTAATGTCAGTATCTCACTGCTAACTCTGCTAACCTGTGTCAGAGGTGCTTCAGTTTAGTCCGTTCAGAAAAAGCATTGTGGACTACCTAACCAGCTCGTTAACTAGCTCTCGACCAGCATAAGGTGTGTTTTTTCTTAATGACCTGTTGGTCTTGAGCTGAAATTTTAGCAGAGAAACCTTTATTATACTGAGAAAAGATGTAGACATTTAGCTACAATTATGCTAACCAACATTTCACTTAATCAATTAGTCGTTGGCCGGAAACATCGTTGGTTGTATTTGTATTTAGCACTGTGTTGAAGATATCCTTTTGTCAGGCTGTTCTGTTGCTTTTTTAACCTTATTTTAGTTCACTTTTCTTTAAAATGGTGCGCTAATATGCACAGATTTTTCCTCTTTTAGAGTAGCTAATGTTAATGCTAACGCTTTTAGATTAGCCAGACTAGCACACAGACACCCAGGCAGGACAGCAGGCAGGATGTGACTCATTAAAGCTGTATGAAGTCTACTTTCTGCTGCACTGTCTGAAGTATTTCAGAGAGTTCTTGATTTTCACACGGATTATTTGATAGATTATTTGTTTTTCATTCTTTTCATTCTTTTTCAATTGATCTTTAGGGCTCTTGCTTTTCTTTACAGTTAAAATGTTTAATATAATAGTAAAATCTTGGTTAAATGGGAAATGGAAAATGTTGGTGTTTTTCTTGACATCTGAACCTCTACCAAATCTCTCACAAAGTTTTACCAAATTGATATGAACACACTGAATAATGCCTAGGTTTAACATATGTTTAAAATTTTGTGTCTGAAACCTGTTCCTAAAATTTTATATAATTAAAATAGTGGAAAATCCATGCAGGGATTCATACAAATAATAGTCCTTAAAAACTACTGATCGCCTAAAAACACTTCAGACCCATCCACATAGAGTCTGCAGTGCTAACGTTCCTTGATTAAAGACATTTATCTTTACTGTTTGGACATTCAGAGTGTGTTTCAGTGCTTCAGCTGAAATGAAGTAAAAGTCTGGATTTTAAAGTCTAGTTTCAGAAGTGTTTACAGGTGTAAATACTCATGCTGTAAATAAGATAATATCTGTAATATCCAGGTAAAATTAAGAGGCTGGATGCAGCAGAAACAACACTTCATTTTGTGTTTATCAGTGTTGTTAACAGATAATAATTCATCCAAAAAAGTGTCTCTGGCATCCTCATCTGTTCTGCAGTTTTATTGTTTGAAATTCTCCACATATTCTAAAAGTAAGTTAGTTTCTACTACTTTCACAGTACCGCTCACACTAACACTCCCTTAAACATGTTGCTTTAGTGACATTATGTGTACTAATCGCATGCAACTGTTAACCACGGAATTACGGCTTAGCTTTATGTATATGGTCCACTGATTAAGTAGCTTATAACCTTCGTTTTCAGCATGTTTATTTTTTTCAGAGCCTATACAATCATATCAGCCGAATAAAACCAGAGTTGATAACCAGTTCCTAATGTATTTGCTATGGGATGCTGTTAGGTTGTTTGTATGGTGTTGTAGGTGGCTTTAGGGTTCTTTTAGCAATATTTAGTATGATTTTTCTTTTCCACACAATAAGATTTCCTAACTGTAAAATACATATAACCATATAAAGGTACTACACATTCTTACAATGTTAATATTTCTAACCCTCCAAAATCTCCCTCACAGGAAGTAATATGCCAAATGGTAATGAATACAACGTGTTTTACTGAGTACTGAGTAGATGTATTTTTGTAATAAAATGTATTTATGTATTTTTAAATTACATATTAAAATAGAGGATGCATAAATAAAAGGTGTTGTCTGTTATCAGGCTTAATCATCAATTACACAACATATTAAATTACAGTGTGTGTGTGTGTGTGCATACTTTTAACACACTGATCATGTCACAAAAATACGATTACCTGTTGTCTACATATACTCTCTCTCTCTCTCTCTCTATCACTCTCACTTTCATCCTTTTCCTACAGGCAGGGGACATCTGACTGCAGACCATTTGAGATGATTTTTTTTTACTTTTATTTAAATGCAGACTGTTATAAGTGACAGTAATCACTATTAATCTAATATTCATCACTATAAGCACAGTTACAGTAGAATTTACCTTGATAAGCGACGTACAGACTATTGCTCCAGCATTTACCATGGGATTGTGTGGCTTATCTGAAAACATAAACCAGTAAAAACATATTTAGAAAAAACAGCACCACCTGCTGGACATAAACTCCTCTGCAGAGCCTTTAGGGCAATTCTGCTTTTTATAACTAATGAACACATGAAGAAGTGCAGCTTATATCAGTGGAAAGCAGGATGTGAGGGGGAAAAAACACTGGAAATTGTAGAACAGTATTGAATAGGTAGATCATTCTAAAACAGTGTGATTGGGAGAAAACATTCTGAAACTGTGAACAGGGAGAACATTCGTGGATGGTGTATAGGCATTGTAGAACAGTGTAAATTATAAAGAACACTGTGAATATGGTCAGTATTCTAGAACAGTGTGAATGGGTAGAGCATTCTAGACTAGTGTGAACAGAGAGAAAACATTCTAGAACTGTGTGAATGGAAAGATTATTCTAGAGGAGTGCAAACTTCAGAGGACTGTGTAAATGGGTAGAGCATTCTAAGGCAATGGGATTGGGGAAAAAACATTCTAGAACAGTGTGAATATAAAGGTTATTCTGGAAGAGTGTGAACTGTGAATAGATTGGTGCAGACCCTGTGAATAGACAGTGTGATTGGGAGAAGCCTTTCTAGAACAGTTTGATTGGGAGAAAACTTTCTGGAACAGTGTAAATGGGTAGAACATTCTACAACAGTGTGATTAGGAGAAAACATTTTAGAACAGTGTAAATGGAAAGATTATTCTAGAAGAGGGCAAACTGTAGAGAACAGTATGGATATATAGAGAATTCTGGAACAGTGTGATTGGGAGAAACCTTTCTGGAACAGTGTGAACAGGGAGAACATTCGTGGACGGTGTTCAGGCATTTTTTAGTGTACATTGTAGAGAACATTGCGAGTATGGTGTAGAACTCTAGTATTCTAGAACAGTGTAAAAATGCAGAACACTTGAGAATGGTGTAAACAGTGTGAATGGGAGAAAACCTTCTAGGACAGTGTGTCAACTGTGTGAGCATTCCAGAATAGTGTTAAGGGGAGAAAACATTCTAGAACAGTGTGAATGAGAAGAGCACTTTAGAACAATGCGAACAGAAGAAAATGCTTCATAATAATAGTATGAATGCCGAGAACCTTCAAGAATAAGTTTCAATGTAGTGTGAGCATTCAGAAAACAGTGTGAATAGGGAGAGTGTTTTACAGTGGCGTGAAAAAGTATTTGCCCATACAGATTTTTTCTGATTATTAAACAAACGTTATTATTAGACAAATATAACATAAGCAACCAGAGTTGCTGGTGTGCTTTGGGTCATTGTCCTGCTGCAGAACCCAAGTACACCTGAGCCTGAGGTCACAAACAGATGGCTGTAAATTCTCCTTCAGGATTGTTTGGTAAACAACAGAATTCATGTTTCCATCTATTACAGCAAGATGTCCAGACCCTGAAGCAGCGAAGCAGCCCTAGACCATCACACAACCCCCACCATGTTTTACATTCAGTATGATGATCTTTTTCTGAAATGCTGTGATGATTTTACACCAGATGTAATGGGACACACACCTTCTGTCACATCAGTCCGAAGAATATTTACCCAAAGTCCTGAGGATCATCAAGATGTTTGTTGGTAAATGTGAGATGGGTCATTGTGTTATTTTAGGTCAGCAATGCTTTTTGCCTTGAAATTCTCCCATGGATAATATTTTCACCCAGTCTCTTTCTTATTATTGAATAATTAACACTGACCTTAACTGAGGCAAGTGAGACCTGCAGTTCTTTAAATGTTGTTCTGGGTTCTTTTGTGTCCTCCTGGATGAGTTGTTCATGCCCTTTTGGAGTAAATTCAGGCGGCCTACCACTTCTGGGAAGGTTCAACAGTATTCCATGATTTCTCCATTTGTGAATAATTTGTTTTCTCATTTGTTTTTGAATTCCTTCAGATCACAGCATAATGAGTTGCTTTTTGAGATCTTTTAACTGCTTTGTGTTGTGAAACACGCTTCCAAAGAAATAGGTAAGGAGGCAAATATTTTTTCACATCACTGTAGATCAGCCTAAATGGCTAAATGGGAGGAAAACATTTACAGCACTATAAATGGGGAGCATATTCTAGAACAATGTGATTAGAAGAAAACTTTTTATAACAATTAGAGAGATGTGAATGTTAATGTGTGTTAATAAGGGCGTAAGGAAGTGTGTCTGACCGTCTTCATCAAGGAAGAGTTTGTTGAAGCGCAGACCACTGGGTTCTTTCCCGATGAAGCGGTGGACGTACTCTGTGCCGTGGTCGTGAACAGCGATGGCGTATTTCAGTGGTTTTACACAGGACTGCAGGCAGAACGGTACTTTGGTGTCGCCCACAGTGTGTCTAAAGAACAGAGAGGAAGCTTAATGTAACAGAACTCTGCTTTACACAGTTTCTGTCTGTCTTGGTTCAAACACAGCCTGGTCTTACCGCTGCCCGTCCACAGTACACAGAGAAACAGCCCACAGGTCAGGACTGAACTTAGCCAGCTGGGGAATGTAGTCCGCCACCTACACAAACATCAACAATCACAACATAAACATCAACTTTATCATCATCATTGGTTTTAAATGCAACACAGTACCTATATTCAAGCCCTAGTTTCTGCTATATATCACAAAAGCCGACTTGAACGGCTTCTGTCAAATTGTGCTGCTTTGTCAAATCGTGGTTCCCTAGTGTATATCTAAGGTCTCAGTAAAACGCGGAATCAACCGGAGATCCGATTTAAACTTATAGTTAGCTGTTAGCTCCTGCTTAGCCAATGAGACGCTGTCGGCTCTGCTCCAGCCCGGCTTCAGTGCTGCCTGTGGGCAGTCCTGAGCCAGGTGCGCGAGGCCATGAAGTCACTGGTTGATGTAGACGCCCTAAGGTCTCTCTAATCAATTTGTATTTCTAAACATTTTCTTTTACTAGCTACTGCAGACAAGGGAGGCTGAGAAAATCAGAGAGACTTATTTCACAAAGAACAAGAAAAAGTGATCCCCCTTTGGACCTTTAATGGGGAAGAACATTGTAGAACCATTGTAGCTGGGGGAGAATATCAGTGTGGAATGGTGGAGAACATTCTTGAAGTTGAGATGCTTTTGTTTACAGTATTACAGCAGTCTAGAACAAGGTCAACTGGATAAGGTCATTCGGAAGAGTGTGAATGGAGAATATCATTACTGATTGTCATGGAAACGGCAGTTAATACTGGTTCTGGACGCACCTGTCCACCAGAGAGCTTCCTGGCGTTCTCGTAAAGATCATCGATGTGTGATGTGAATGACTGGAAATCTGGAATGACAAACTTCCTCCGGAATGCCTGTGTCAACAACACAATGTTGCTCTGGACACACCTACAAACACACAAGAACAGAGAGACACTAATACAAAGAAAATACATTTTATAGCCAAAATTATGTGCACACCTGCTTTTCCCAGCCTTTTCTCTAAATTTAAGTGTTTTAATCTGAATGGAAACGTTTTACATGAGATGCTGGAAGAGATGCTTTTAGGAAGATTTGATTTAATTCAGCACCATGAGAGGATTAGTGTGGTCAGGTTCTGAACCTGGAGGATTAGTTTTGCCACTTCAGCGACCCAAAGGAACTGGTTACAGCTCCATCATTTCAGTGAAGTCCACAACGCACAATGCTGAAGTGCCTGGATGCACTTTTAAGATAAGACATTTAAAAAGATTTTATGGAAAATTGACAAAATCTGAAATCAGTGATCAATCATGTTAAATTGACTTTTCATCAAACTGGACCTTTATAGTGGCTGATTTTCCTAATAATACAAGGTGTCCGCAAATGTTTGTACATCTACTGTATTTAGTCCTCTACAGCATTACTGAACACACTCGCACACAGCCTCACTTCTGCTCTGATGTCACAGGAAAGGATAAAGCAATCCCATCCGGAAATATCAATTTGGCATTAACACACACACACACACGCACTTTACCTCTATCCGGGTAAAGGGATTTAGATCCCTCCCACGCACAGCACACGCATTTATTATGAGAAGTGAAAAGCTGCATGTGTGACTCAGTAAGCATAACTAAAACATGGGTTACATTTAGTGCTGGGCAGTATGACCAAAAATGAATATCACAGTATTTTTCAAGATCCTGACAGTTTTACAGTATATCATAGTACTTTATTATCATTATTATTATTACTGTTATTATTATTATTTATTTATTTATATATTTTTGCATGACTTGGCTTAAATATAGGTTTTTAAATTAAGGCTTTGCTTAGTATTGGGTTTAATTTGGATTTTGTCCCACAAAATTACACAATATATGAAGAAATCAGTCTTTATTAGCAGAAGAAATGTAAACAACACCTGAAGAAATGTAAACAATAGACCTTAAAAAGAGATATGCCAACAGCGTTAACATGGCTTCCTTTACAAAATGATTTTTTAAATAGTTCCACAAACACTAAAATATTAGGGACCTAAAATCATACCTGTCAAGTCTCCCGTTTTGGCCGGGAAACTACCGTATTTTACTCCTCTTTCCCGCCGTCCTCCCGTATTAGTATTTTCCCGTAAATTTCCCGTATTATATTAAGATTAAAAAATATATATTATTGAGGAGACAGGGCACTGACCCCGCTGTGTCTCTTAACCAATCGTGGAGCCGGTTCAAGGAGAAAGTCCCGCCTTTCAGGAGAAACAGCCAATCAGCTTGCAAAGGAGGGTCAGCGTGGGGAAGCCCCCCGTCGCTGTGAGTTCAGGCAGCTAGTCGGAGCAGCTGATGTTAAAACATATCTGGATATTCAGCGATTTTTCTAAAAGAAAGGTAACGGTAGGCTAATCATGTAAACTGTGATGAGATTTTTCTGATAACTGCTTAAAAATACTCGTCTCCGAAATAAAACACACAGATTAAACCTTTTAAAATAAAAGAATTACAGCTTGTGACTCAGTTTAACTAGAAATGTGGAGAGGACCGAAATTAACTGAACTGATCAGTAGTGTTCAAAAGAAAAAAGTATTATTTAAAAATTATTAATTGTGTAGGCCACTTAGGACTAATTTTTACTGATGGAATATGTGTGGTCCATTGCCTTTTAGTAAAAGCTCATGATACTATTTTTAGGTCACCTACAGTCATTTTGCCGAATTTGTGCACCCTTTGTTCAATTTTAAATCTATTAAATAAATAAAAAAATATATAATATAAAAGAGTGCATTTATTACAAAAAAGACATGAAATCTTAACTTTTTTTAAATATCTAGAAAAGGGTTTTTAATTTGGCTGTATTAAAAGAATGACATATGTAGGAATGTCCACAACATGTTCAGATCCTGATAATCTAATTGTAGTGTGTAAGTGTTTCACATGTGGTTATTTTAGATTTTTTGTAAACCTGCCTTAAAATGTAAGAGATACTGAACCTTCGTTGGGCTGGTGGGACGGCTTTAAGCGGACGGAGGAAAATATCCCTTATTTTTAAATCTAAAACTTGACAGGTATGCCTAAAATACTCAAAATGGAAGTATTTAGAAGAGATATTTCTCAAATGTTCTACTGCAAAAGTAAGACAAAAGTTTAATATTAATTTACAATATATTATTGAAGCCATTAGAGGTAAATTAAAGTATTTAAGTAGCTGTTTATCATTTTATCACAATTTCCTTGGTTCTTCAGTTAACAAATACATTTAGTTTACTGTGAATTAATATTATCCTTCAAGCTTTATTATTAATATATTTAAAAGGGCTATAGTTACTCATATTGCAAGAAAACACACAGAGCTGAGCTGCTGTTACTACAGTGTGTGTTAGCTTGTTATGCTAACTGGCTAGTGTTAGCTAGCGAGCTGTACAAGTGTGCTTCTTTGGAGGTGTTCTACACAGCGCTCTACAGCGCCTCTAGTGGTATGGTGGTATGTAAACCAGTATACTGCCCAGCACTAGTTACACTATAAATAAAACCCCTTTACTCCCTGTGTTTTTACCTCGATCAAGGGCATCCTCTCACCTAAAAGTCCTAACCAAAATTTACGTGTTTGTGTTGACCCCTAAACACTTAATAAAAGTGTTAAATGAACCATATAAAATATTTTAGCATCCACAGCATCAGGGACACCGTAGCAACCACCCAGGGATACCATTTCTTGCCTATCATGTACATATACCATACCATGTACCTTTTCCAGAGCAAAGCAAAAAGTGGTTGTTAGGTCATTTTTATGACCTCCTAGGTGCAAGGTGGTTGCTATGGTGTTGCCAGATGAATGCTAAGGTGTTGCTAGAAGGCTGCTGTAGTGTGCTTTGTAATTACATTTGAGTAGTAATATATTTGGAAAGATTTCTACTGGTCCATCCATTATGACATTTGGGCAGTTTGAATTTTCAACAATAAATAAATAAGACAAAAAGACAAATAATAAAAAAATTACAGTCAGTTATATAACGTATTGCATTATGTTTGCATCTGATTGACATTCTGTATAGACTAAATCTGACTTTTGGAACTTCTTTATAAAAGATCTTTTATCTGCAGTAAACAATAGCTGTCCTCAAGTGACTTGCGCTGTTCTTGTAGTAAACATCTTTCAGTGAAACCTCACTAGCACTGAGTGCCCGGACACTGTAAATCTTTTATGTGCAGTGGTGACAGGTTAGCCACGGACCGGCCAATCAAGTGGCTGGACAGCTGAATCAGCTTTTCAATTATTAACACAGTAAGACTAAAACAGGGACAGATAAAAGTGTCAGAGAGACAGAGTGACGGCAGAAAGGATTTCCCTGAGAGACTTCTGAGTGTGTTACGCTTCCATGGGTACATCCGTCACAACAAAATTTGATTATTATTATTATTATTATTATATAATAATAATATTATTATTATATAATATTAATATATAAGTATCTACACATAAATAAGCCCTATGTGTGTTATATTTGTATTTATATGTGTGTGTAATAATAAAAGCCATATGTTTATACATACATAGAATTTATATGTAATAATACTAATAATATACCCCTATAGGGCAGTTTGTCAGACAGGGATTAAGCCTGGTCCTAGACTATATTTTCGTTTTAATTAAAATTTTCCATTCAGAATACTGTATAATCCAACACTTGGCTAAATCCCTGCCCCTATATATTATGTATATTTAAGTACCCATATACATTACCAGTCAAAAGTTTGGACACACCTTCTCAGTTAATGTTTTTCTTTTTATTTCTTTACTATTTTATTTATTTATATAAAGACATAACCAAAAATTAAAGAGACACATATGATATTATGTAGTAAATAAAAAAAGTGTTTGTCTACCACAATTCCCTGACAACTGAGATTGGTGATTTTAAAATATAGGATACACCAGAGCTTCACAGCACCTCCAGGAACTCCTTCAAGACGCTGAGAAAACTATTCCAGATGACTCTCCCTCATGAAGACACTGAGAATAAAATACCAAGACTGTGCAGATCTGACCTCAAAGATAAGTGTGCTTCTTAGAAGGATCTAAAGCACAAACATATTAAAAAATAATAAAAAGAAAACAAAAATGTGACTGGTACTGTATGTTATAGCAATTTCTTGTATGTATCATATAGAATATTTTATAAGAAGTAAACAAGTACAATGTGTTTAAATAAATTCAGGTAGTAAGAATGTTACTTTTTAAAGAGGTGTCGGTCCAGTGCTCCGTCAGATGTGGTCTTCAGGGTGACCTTCAGCATCTCCATACACTCCTTTAGACGAGGATCACCCGTCCGCAAACCAGTGGCTTTCAGTGCCTACACACAATCACACACAAACAGGAAATATATGTGACATTATAAATAGGATACCTGGTAAACACATTCAAGTTAAAAATGTAGTTTAAAAAATAAAAAAATTAGTTTTTGCATATTTGTTGTCTAAAATGATCGTCTTTAGTTTTACAATGGAAATACAACACTTTAAGGTGCTCGCTGCTAAGTGCTTGCTAAGTACAGTTGCTTTGGTATAGCAGAGGTAGACAACATCACAGTCAATCACAGTTTGTTGATTTCCATGCCTTAACAGACATACTTAACCTGGCTATTAACATGCAAGTTGAATCAAGTGTGCTTGAGCAGTAGAAACACCAAACAACGCAGGAATTTGGTCCTCCAGGAACGAAAATGGTCTTGGAGGTTCCTGGGTTATCCCTAAGTCTTTATCACAGGCACTTTAACAATGTCACGTTAATAAGGTCCTGCAATCAGTGGCACTACCTTTTAAGAACACACACTCTAAAGAACAGTTTCAACAGGACAATGCTCATTCATATTTAAGACACAGATGCTATTCCATGGTTCAAATTTGTGGGATGCTATTTTATATGCTATAAACTCTCCATCCCTTTCGCAAAATCTACAGGGATTCAAGCTACACAAGATAGATTATTGCAGGACACTATTAGGAACCTCTACAATTCTGCACAGAGATGTCTGATATGTTTCTTTATATATGCCTTACACACCTTTTCTGAAATTATGTGTTAGTTTTAACCTTTTCACTCAGTCCCTTTCTTGTTGTGGAATCCATAACATTGACACTAACTAAGGCAAGTAAAGCTCTATCCGAATGGGATTAGTTTCTCAAAAGGACGTCTGTGATCAAAATATTTCACACTTCCACTCAGTGATAAAACTATTGCATTCAGACAGGAAGAATGGTACGTTTTTAGGCTTTCTCGGTCACATGATGATGTTTAGTAGCTCCTCCATTTCCACTCGTTGTTGTGTTTATGTAGATCTTCGGGAAAATGCGCACCCAAAATTTAATTACGGTGCGTGGCAGTGGACAAAATGCTGTTTTATTAAACACGAGGTGACGAAACTCAGATCTGAGTCCGGACGGGACTAAAATTACCGCAGGACCACAGAGTTCAGCAAAAAACTGTAGTTAATTCAGCTTGTAATTTTCTCAGAGGACGTCTGAGAAAAACACATACATGGTCGTTCCAGACGGGAATAAAATCGCAGAGGCTCTCCATAAAAGAGAAATGACCCCAGGACCAGCTGAAAAACGAATCCTGTCCGGATATGGCTTCAGACCTGCAGTTCTTTAGATGTTGTTCAAGGTTCTTTTGGGACCTCCTGGATGAGTTGTCCATGCCCTTTTGGAGTCACTTAGGTAGGCTGGTCAATCCATAGGGAGGTTCAGCAGTGTTCAGTATTTTCTCTATTTGTGAATAATAGTTGTCACTGTTGTCCATTGTCCACTGAGTTCCAAAGCCTTAGAAATTACTTGTATGTAACCTTTTCCAGACTGACCGATGACTTTGTTTCCTTATCTGTTATTGAATGATTCCTTGATTCTACAGGTCTGGCAGTAATCAGGCCTTGTTGTGGTTGTGAAATTGAACTCTCCAAAGCTTTCCAAAACAAGTGGTTAATCGCGTTAAATTTATTTGGGGGGAGGGCAGTTACTTTTTCAAAAAAGGCCAGGTTGGTTTGGATTGCTTTTTTCCTTAATTAATGAAATAATCTATGTGTAGGGCAGTTTACCGTGGTGAACTTGTGTGCTGGGATTTTTTCTTGCCCTTCTGCAATGGTGTAGAAGAGCAGATCTTCCAGACTTGGCAGGATACCTGCCTTCCTTCTCCTGGAGAACAAAAAAACACACACTTATTAGTCAGCGATAAATCACAAAACTCCTGAGAGAGGATGCAACCATCAGCAGGACAGAGCTGCATTTAAACTGATGGTAAGAGTTCATTTAGGACAGAGAAACGCTTCAACTTGACCCTCAGAATGCCAGCCAGGAAGATCATCAGACTGCAGCAGCTGAATGATGAGCATGAGGAACCAAGGCTCTCAGTGAGGCCTAGTTTGTTTATTGACCTATAGAATGCCTGGCATTGTGAGACAGTTGGAAGGTCTGCTCATAAGGGGGAAAAAGCAAGTTAGTGTGTTAGAGAAATAAGCTGGATTCACACAAACACACCACGTAATCTAGACGCTAAGGAGATCTCAAACACACTCACACATTACGTGGAACACTGTAACAGGTTATTATTAAGAAGGATGATACAGTGCACTGTGGAATAATCATGGCTTTAGAGCTGATGTAGCTTTTATTACTGGGCCAAACCTTACAGAGGTGAATCAGGAAGGCTTAGTTTATCAGTGTTAATACTGCATATACCAATAATTCAAATCACTCAGACCCTTTTAGATGAAGGTAATACTGTTGATTATGTGGCATCAGTAGAGGTGTGTAATTCTGGTCCAGAAAATGAAAATTAATCTCAAAATTTTGTTCCAACTGCTTTAAAGCCTGCAGATTTTTTATTTCGTCAGTTTGGAGAGTTAGATAGAGAATCGAGTTATCTGGTACACTGACTGGTCAATAACTCAACAGCCATTAGAACCCGAGCACAAAAACCAAATACGGTCTCCCATGCTGTTGCTTTTTTTAAGGTGGAATGGAAATAATAAAGACCAGCCATCTGATCATGCGTAGCTGTGCTAAACACCTCCAGTCTGTACAGATCAGGCTAACCCTGTTTGCTCACCTACAACTCACCAAAAATCATTGTGCTAATTTATATTTATTTAATTTTTCTGACCAAATAGCTGCACAAAAGCAGATAGCAGCAAGCTTTTGTTTTACCATGTTTACTCTACATTTCTGGACCTAGATTACCAACCTCTAGGTATGAGTGCTGCATGTAAGGTCTGGGATCTCAGTTAAAGCTCATTCATTCTCAATGTTAAATATGGATATGGATATCTGCGCATATTTGCAGTTTGCAGATATGCTTATCCATGCTAGTATAGAGGATGCACAAAAGTATCCTTATCTTTTAGTATGCATAGTGAATAAAAATGAGCCTTCAGACTGCAAATCTCATTGCCGACATGTTGAATGTAGGTGAAATGGCCATTGCAAAGACCTAAGCCATCTAGGGTCAGACTTCCAGACTTTAAGATTGTAAGTTGCTCAGGTCTTCACATTGCCCATTCTAAACAAACACATTGACTACAGGAACATCTGTTCAGTAAAAGTCTACCAATGGGGTGTCAGAAAGATTCCAGAATGTAGAATATTAGTGTCACTGTCAGAAGATTATAGATTATAGGAAAAACAACACTGGACTAAAATGAAGTATGCTTTGTAGGTTAAGGTATACAACCAAACATCAGCAAAAAGTTGGGATAACATGGAAAATGCAAACACACTGCAAAAATGTAGGAACAGTAAAATATTTACCACTTTGTAATTCTGTCATGCCTTCTTACAACAGTTAAAAGGCATTCTGGCACTGAGGAATCCAAGAGAATTTTTATGCTTTTTAAGACCTTTTTAAGACCTTAATAAATATTATTTAAGGCTTAAAAATGTAATCATAACTTCTTAACAAGAAAATAATTTATTGTGTTGAAAATTAAAACTTAAAGTTTTCCATTTGTTATCAATTTTCTTTTTCAACTTTGTTTCATTGGGATGGAGAACATGTTTTCTCCATGGTAATGTAGCTAACTTAGCATGTTAGCTAGCTTGCCTCTAATGTTGACTTTGCTAACCTTAGTTCTCTCCCCAGTAACGTTAGCTAGCTCATCGCTAATGTTAGCTAGCTATCTGCTAACCTTAAGTCTCTCCCTGGTAACTCGCCACTCATGTTAGTATGTGCTTCCCACTGGCATTAAATGCACCATCTAAAAATTTTATACCTAAAGCAAATTTACAGTAAATTTAAGACAATTTAAGACCTTAATTATCAAGATTTTCAAACCCTGGGTGAAGGCTTTTATTTTGCACAATAGAGTTTTATGTAGATACAGGTACAGGGGTTCAGTTTAGGCTTGCACCCTTGCCCTTTTCGGATTGCAATTTCATGACTTAACAATACAGTGTTCTGTAGAGAGAAAAAGCAATCTTGTGATCATTTTTAAACATTTTAATACTTTTTTTCTCACATATTTGTTAACAAAATGAAGATCCTCTGCCTATCTCTGCTTTGAGACTATCGTGGATTCTGTTTTTGTACCAAATCCTCCTTTTAGGTGTGTTTTTGTCAATGAATTAATATTAAAACATTCAAAGTAAATGTAAGAAAGAACATTTTTTATTTGCATTTTCCCAACTTTTTCTGATGTGGGGTTGTAGAAAGTGAGATGTCATAGTGTCTAAATATCAGAGTGGGTTTTAACGATTACAGAACGTAGAATACTGGATTTGGAGTAGAACAAGTGATGATTCTAAGAGTTGGACGTCCAAAAGGTTCTAAAATTAAAATGTTCATAATTATTAGATGCAGTTCTAGAAATCTAGAATGCAGATATTAAAAGGTTTCTGGAGTTTGCAGGTTTGGACTGACCGTCAGATGAAGAATGTGTAAATGTGTGGCATGTCAAAGTGGCATTCGAAGGGTTCTAGACTGGGTTCTAGAAGTTTGGGATTTCAGAAGGAAGGTAATGAGGGTTAGCTATAAGACACACTAGGGAATCACTACAATGATCAAAAAAGGACAAAAAGAAACAAACATGGACAAAACATTTGATACTTACACAACAAATGCAAAAGCAAGCAGATCAACCAAAGGGAGAGAAAACACAGAATGAATGAGATACGCTTATAAAACAGGTACACAATACAACATACTGAACATGTGCACATATAAGCTCTTCATCAATATCAATCATATCAAAATTATAACTGTCATAGTGTGGTCCCATGTTCTTCACACACAACACACAAAAAGATAGTGCTGTGAGGAGTTAGCTTGCTAATTAGCCACCGAGCTAGGTCTGTGGTCGAAGGAGCTAAATTTATCACATCCACCCAAATGTTAATAGCTCTGCTCTTACCATTCTGTGAAGGGAAACTGGGCTCTGAAGCTCTGGTAAAAAAAAGGATGAGTTGGGTGCTGCTAGTCTGTTGGAGAAGATGTTAGCTTTAGAGCTAATCCTGTGTAGCAAGTAAGAGCTACACCTCACAGCTCACCCACTTTACCAGAGCTTTAGAACCGAGAACACATTTCTCTGGGTTAGGATGTTCTGGTGTTGGTTTATCGTCTATAAACTGGTATGAGCAAACATATGAGGGTTTGGTTGAATGTGTTAAATTTAGCAGTCAAATATAAACACAGCTCTATGGGACTCGATAAAATGTTGAATCCAGTTATACACTGGCAATAGCACTGTGTACCATTATTTAGAGTCATTTATACAACATAGCTTGATAGTGTAAAACAGATCAATTTCAGTAAGTTCTTGAGTAAACAATAAAACACATAAAATACTTATTTATTAGCTGACTAGCTAATTTACCAGCTCATCTTCTGTGGAAGGTGGTGGATATAAGTTGAATGGAACTTCTTAACACCCTGATATTTTTATGTTTTGTTCAAAACTTTGCCAACATTCTCAGTGCCCTAAAACTTAAAAACTGAGCCATTTTCTCCAGAGCCAGTGTCTGGGTGGTGGCGGGGGGTAGCTAAGTAAAGCTAAGCTAATTACGCAAAAAAAAAAGTAAAAAAAATAAAAAAAACTTACTTCTGATGGCAAAAGAGCTAGCGCTGCAGTTAGCGGGTAATGCTAATTCTGCTACAGCAGTGCTAGCTGAGGTTAGCCGCAGGCTACAGGCCAATAATACTCACCTCTGTACGGGGAAATAGCGGTTAGCAGCTAATGCTAATGCTACTTAAGCTCGATGCTAGAGAAACTTTTGGGTTTTGGCTTTTCTGCTCCTTACAACCTTACAACTGGTAAAATTCATACATAAGGTGCACTGAATTAAAAGGAGCAAAATTTTTGAAAAAATGAATAGATTTTAAGTGTGCCTTATAGTCCGGAAAATATGCTAACTAATCAAGTAGCATGGTGCCAAATGAAAGTCCTTCACTCACTCACACACGTCTACATGTGTGTGAGTGAAGGTGTAGACTTTCAGCTGGCACCATGCTACTTGATTATTTGGTGGGTGTTCCTTTTTTGTTTTTTTTTCTGAATGGTGGCAAGCCTAATTTCCATTCAAAGTTTAGAAAATGTGGCAGTTTAGCTTGGTGTGAGGTCTAATATCAATCTAATATTTAATATCATTGTCTGTAATTCACCTTAGCATGCTAGCATTGTAAAATGATTAAAAACTGAAAAGAACCTCAATAAATTCTTCCTCCCTTTTAATTTAAACCTCACTCACCTCATTTCAATTAAGAATGTTAACTCTGTATATTCAAATAATATACTTTTTAAATTATTTTTACTGATGTTCTGTTTTTAAACTTAGCATTAAAAAAGTTTTTTTTTCTACGTGGAGAGATTGAAAAATAGCCACTGTTACCTCAGCCATGCAGCAGAGAGATTAGACCAGTAGCTGTATAAAGTGTGTAGAGTGAATTAGTGAACAGCATCAGGCCAGTGTCACACATTAACTTGGCATGACAAGTGGGGTATGTTAGCTAGTGCTGCCAGCACTCTTCAGCTAAGCTAAACTACACTAAGCCTCTACTTCCACAAAGTGACAGCCCCTGATCCCCTGCTGTACAGGATCTGTGCCAATGGCCAGCTCTCACACACACAGGTTTAACATCAACCAGGTTTTTGCAAATGTCAATAAAGCATTTGTGAACCAAATAGTACAAAAAATAGGTAGAAAGGGGATTTTGAATATACAATGATGCACCATCATTGGTGCTACAAGAACCACTACACTATAATCTCTTTACAACTCTATATCATATACTGTCTATACTACCTATTACTCCACATACTGCAATATACCATACTAAGCCTATACTACAATATACTTATACTACATACTGACTACCCTGTACTCTCTTTACAACATATAATGCCTGCATATATTCTATATACTCTATACCATTTACTTCCCTATACTAACCTTTACTGCCTGCTGCCAGGCTTAGTCCCTATCCTTTTAGTCCATCCAGAAGGTCGAGAGGACAGGAGGATTATCCAGATGTGCCCAGATGAAAATAAAACATGATGATGCTCTGTATGTTGGATAGCCAAAACGTCCCTCTTTATTAAAACTGTCTAGCTGAAGGGCGTTTTTTTTACTTTTTACTCCAAATAACGTCCTACAGACAAGACATAGTCGGCTCTTGAAGTTTGCTAACTAAATTTTGTGCTGATCTAAGGAGATGTAGATATAACAGATGCTAATACCAATAGCATCAATTAGCTTGTGCTAACTGAGTGGGGTAGTTGATGACTTGGCCAATGACAAACAATGTGGAGGGTTTCAGTTATCTCTAGACTTCATTATGTGATTTCTGACACTTAATCATAATAACAGATTAAAGTATGTGCAACATCCAGGCTTCTTGAAGTCTGCTGTGTTTAGCTGTGTCTTATGCTTAAGTAGAGGTAGTGCAGTTGGTTCTGGTGTGGCTTTATCACTAACCATGATAACTATTTGAGCAGATGTTACCTACACCAGCTGGACAAAATTATTGGGAACTTTGCTCATTCATCTCATTTATTATGATGAATGGTGAATTATCATCCCACGTCAACCCCATTTTATCCAAAAAGCACTGGCTGGAGCTCCTTCATTTTAAAGGACAAAGTTCCACTGCTCCACAGCTCAATGCTGGGGGCTTTATGCACCTCTAACCCACTCATTAAACAAGGTATATGTATGTGCTCCAGAGAGTCATGTTCTATTAGAAGTACTTCTCTAAAGACACTAGACATCTGAAGATGTGTTTGCGCATTTGTGTAAGTAATTGGTGAAACTTAAAAGTAGCTGAATGCATCCATTAGAAGGGGCGTCCCCAAACATGTGGAAATATCGTGTACAGAAGAGAAAAGACCAGGTGTACGATATGATAACTTCTCATTAGCATTCACTGTGCAGATCAGTTAGCATTAGCCCACCTTAACCCATAAAAAGTCAGACTCATTTTTTAATATGGACACTAATTGAAGCTAATGTTTTTGTTGTAATTTTATAGCAGGCACATGGTCTGTGACACAACACGTCACCATGGGCTTTTTTTAATGGGTTAAGAGTCATAAAACATGAAAAAATTGATCTATATTGAATACTACAGATTAAGTCAGAGTGCACATCTGTAATCTCTAGAATCTACATTAGAACCTGTCAAAGTAGCAAGAGCAAATGTGTGTAAGGGTTGGATGAGGAATAAAGAAAAAATTAATTAGAGCTGCTGACACATGGCCTGTGAAAGGAAGAGAACCACATTTTTTGCCCAGAGAAAACACACACACACACACACACACACACACACCTTGAGAATAAAAAGTGCAATATTCCAATTTATTTTTACACTATATAGTACAATATTTAGAAATACACTATTTTTAAAATCATTAACTCAATGATTCAATGATTTTAACAACCACAATTAATGAATGTCTAATTAATTTAAATAGACATTATGAACTGATTTTTATTTTTTTATGACAGATTTATAGTGTGTTTAATGTCTTATAATAAAGTCAAACACTCCTCCCTGACCATTTAGCACCCAGTTCCTTCAAACATTTTGCTCACTTAATTTTTATATGTGTGTGTGTGTGTGTACACACATTCTGGATTGATATCCATTGTTGTATTTTGATCCACTACTGATGTGAAATATAAGGGGTTTACTGGCCAGTTTATATAGTTTCAGGCATTATGTTCCATGCTTCACTATGAAATAGCTCCAAATCCAGACTCTTAACTAAACTACTTTATTTATCTTCTGTGAACTCTCCTCAGTGCTAATGTGTTAAAACAAAGACTCGGAGCTGGATAAGGGTTAAGGGTTAGCTGATACTCAGTCCAGTAGAATCTGCATTCATCAGAATCCGTGTATCATTCGTTCATTTGATATTCAATTGAGAATCAAAATCGGAAAATTAAAAAACCAATTCGTTTTTTCGTTTTTTCGTTTTTGAATATAATACCAAAAAACGAATAACGGCTTGTATTTTGTATTTTTATTTGGTTATCCAAACAAAAATTGGAAATTTAAAAAACGGACCAGGAGCCGAATTTGATTTTGATTTTGAACTTGACCCATTTGTGTGCCCCGGAAGTTACTGATTAGTTTATTCTTGGTGGGTTTCTGTTGCGCGGGAGTTCACTGCAGTGTTATCTACACAGTCTGTATTGCTGTAGGCTTTGGATGGAGTTGAGGATGGAGAGTTTTATCTTGTTCAGAGGAACTAAACGCGTTGCAGTGAAAGAAGACGATATGACAACAGAAAAAATCGGCAGGATCTTTCAGGTGTTTGTCTAACGTTCCGTAGCTAAATGTCATATTTAGTTAATGTTATTCTGTGAATTGCCGCCTACTAAATATGACATTTAGCTACGGAACGTTAGACAAACACCTGAAAGATCCTGCCGATTTTTTCTGTTGTCATATCGTCTTCTTTCACTGCAACGCGTTTAGTTCCTCTGAACAAGATAAAACTCTCCATCCTCAACGGCCCTCTCCAATTCTGTGTTCGATACATGTCTTTTTCGCTTAAGGTCGTGTTGAACACAGAACCTTCTAACACTCATTGCAGAACATCGCTGGATCCCCATTTGCTGCAACGTGCACGAAATCTCTTCATGCGTCTTACCACCTTCAAAAAGATCTTTAATTAGGCCAGAATGTGGTTCCAGTCCGGCCATGCTGCCTACAGCAATACAGACTGTGTAGATAACACTGCAGTGAACTCCCGCGCAACAGAAACCCACCAAGAATAAACAAATCAGTAACTTCCGGGGCACACAAATGGGTCAAGTTCAAAATCAAAATCAAATTCGGCTCCTGGTCCGTTTTTTAAATTTCCAATTTTTGTTTGGATAACCAAATAAAAATACAAAATACAAGCCGTTATTCGTTTTTTGGTATTATATTCAAAAACGAAAAAACGAAAAAACGAATTGGTTTTTTAATTTTCCGATTTTGATTCTCAATTGAATATCAAATGAACGAATGATACACGGATTCATCAGCCCTGATCCAGCGGAAGGAATGTCCATCATCAATGTTCTGGTTTGGACATTCATCATCATCATCATCATCATCATCATCATCATCTTCATGCTTATCATCACATGTAATGCAACCACAGCATGAACAGAAACATGGTGCCTGGCTGCAGACCAGCTGCTACAAGATCATACACCCCCAAGGGTCAGCTAGTCAGCTGGTGCTACTGTGTCTAATGAGACCTGAACACCAGATTGTGGCATGTATCTGCGCTGGCAGTGGAGTGGGCAGTCCACGCTGAGATTTAACACTGGTGGCTACAATGACCTCGTTCCACCCTGCAAAGCAAACGAGAGCTACATGGCCACAATCTCACTAGAAGATAGACCCTCTGTAACTCAGTGTGAGGGTCAGTAAATGAAACAGTCATTATGACTGTTTTGTGTAGACTTTTTGTGGTCTTAAAGCAGCATTAGTTACCTTCTCTTTAAGTATCGGCTAATATAGTCTATCACACTTTAAGACTTTTATTAAGGCAGAATTTTCTGTTTCATCCAGCCTTGGGATAATAACTGTCATTGAATACTGTGATCATTTATATCTGTCACAAAAAGAAATAAACATCTCTATTTAATTCTTATAATTTATGATAGAATATATTTTTAAAAAAGCAAAAATAACAGACACTGATCATTACTTTATTATAAAACTGTGAATTAGGTTACAGAGGACATTTTTAAACAAATACTCTGTAATCTGTATCAGAATAAATTTTTAAGCAGCATATAATATACTTATTATTTACTTAACCATATTGTCATTTCTTTCTAAACAGGCTGTTTCTAAAATGTTACGATATCTTTAAGACTGGCATATGCAAATAAACATTCAATCTATACATTTAAAATCAATTTTTGTCGCTAAACTGCAAAAATAGGTGTATAGGTGTAGGTGTATATACACCAATCAGCCATAACAATACAACCAAGTTAAAACTTTGAAGCAGGAAAAAAATGCAAGCATAGAAATCTTTGACAAGAGTTTTCCAATAACCGAACTGTTGTGATGTCCTAGATAACTGTGCTAGAACATCGCGTTTATGGTGTACAGCGGTCAGTACCTTCCAATCATGCTCCAAGGAAGTACAAGGACCGGTGTACTGTCAACAAGGTCAGGGGGTACTTTATGCTTATTTAGGTCTCACGTCACAACTTGCAGAACTTACAAAATCTGCTTCTTACATTAGTCTTGGTGTCAGATAGCACAGGACTCCACCTTTAGGGGTCTTGTGGAGTCCATGATTCAACAGCACCAATGACATGATTAAGACAATCTAGACATAAAATATAAAACTGCTTTTCATGGCAAAATTAGTTGCACTTGTTAATCAGCCACAGATCCCGTCTGGTTTTAAAGAGCAGACTTGGGCTGGGTGCTGAAACGATCAATGCGGAAAGGAGACAGGTCATAGGAAGGGACCTGCCCCATGCTCAGCTCGCTCAGTACTTTTCCCACAACAGGGCTGAACTTGAAGCCATGGCCTGAAAACCCGGCTCCGATAACAATGTTTCTGTAAGTGGGGTGATGGTCCAGGACGAAGTTCTGGTCCGGTGTTACCGTGTACATGCAGCTCTCCACCACAGAGGGAACAGGAACGAGGCCTGGAAAGCAGCGCACAATGTAGCGGGACAAAACCTCCACATCACTCTTGTCAGTCTGCTTGTCCCTCTCGTCTGGATTTGTCTCGCTGCCGGAGTGGTAGCACAACTTCATGAGCCCTGGATACTCATTGGAGGGGAGGCCGTAGATGTCGTTTTCTGCCTCCTTTGGGTGCAGCTGTATGAAGCAGGGGAAGCGGTTCTTGACGCTGTAGGAACCCGGGACTTTCTCCTTCCAGTAGCACACATTAATCTTCAACACCTGCAGCGGCAGCTGCAGTCCGACATGTGTCAGGAGCTCATTACACCAGGCACCTGCAGCGATCACCAGACTCTTTGCTCTGTAAATGCCAGACCCGGTCTTGACGGTGACCACAGAGCCTGGCTCGATTTGAAGCACTTTCTGTCCATCCTTGATCTCGCCGCCATACCCCTGGAAAACCATCTGTGCCGCTCGGACTGCACGGTCCGCAAACAAGACTCCGGCAGTGGTTTCCACAAGTGCCCCATCCCCTGGTGTCAGGTTGACGTTGGGAATATGCTGGCTGAACTCGTGCCTCTGCAGAAAAACAGCTGGAATCCCGTTGTTCTGCATAGAACTCTTAACCAGCTGGAAGTCCTTTGCATTCTCCGGACCCATCAACAGCAGCCCTGTACGAGTGATCAGCTTTACCCCTGCCTCCCTTTCCAATCTGGCCCAGAGCTCATAGCTCCCCTCCACCATGTGGACATAGAAATCTTCCTCATAAGCTTTGCGTATGATCCGGGTCTGGCCATGGGAGCTTCCTCGAGAGTGTGGCAGGAAAAACTGATCCAGCAGAAGAGTCTTCTTCTTGTTTTTGGCCAAGTGATAGGCTGTGAAAGAGCCCTGAATTCCAGCTCCGATAACTATGCAGTCATACTCCTCTGAGGCCATGTTTGCAGACGAGATCAGTCCTGTTCTGCTGCTGCAGCACTGTTTGAGCTCAACGTCCAAAGGTTCTCAAGTTACACATAAAACAAGTTACGTAACCGTGTTTGGCTGAGAAGGACTATGGAATGGTGAATGTGTGTGGAATACAAAGTGATGAGTGCAGAGTACTTTGAACAGTTGACAGAGGACATTAAGTGAAGGCATATAAAAGAAGAGTGATTTAATATATGAGCAAGAGAAAGCTAGGTTATATTCACATTCTTCTGCTTAATGGTTTTGCCTGTTTCAAACAAATATACACCTCTGGGAAAAAACATTAAGAGACTACTGCAAAGTTTTATAAAAAAACATAATTTCTACATGTATGACGGCCATTTCTTTCCAGTTGTCAGTTGAATTTTAACCCAAGTACACCTCATTCTACTTCTGATTAGGTGATCATCTGAACCAAATTTTATTTAATGAGGAAAAGTATATATATAACCCCCCCCCCCTGCTGTGGTCATCACAATCCTCTTGCAATAGGACAATCTGGATGGCAAAACAAGTGCTAGGCATAGCTCAAAAGTAATTGGAATAAAAAATAACTATTAACCATGCCAAAGAAGTTAAAAAAGTAAAGTCTTGAGTGAGGAAAAAAGGGGCTCAATTCTGGCTTTACTGGCAGAGGAATACAGTGAGTGTCCCGTTGCTTCCATCCTTAAAATTTCTAAGATGGCAGTTTATTACAACAATTTCAGGCAGCAGACATTGGGGACAACAAAGCTACAGACGGGCAGAGGGCAAAATCAATTCTCCACTGACCGGGATGACTGTCATCTTATTCGAATGTTAGTCAGCAACAGCTGGATGACAGGTGGCCTACAAAAGGAATGGCAAATGGCAGCTGGGGTAGAGTACACAACAAGAAGAGTTTGTAACAGGCTCCTAGAGGCAGGGCTCAAGTTATGTAGCTAGAAAAAAGCCTTTCATCAATGAGAAGCAAAAGACAGCCTGGCTGAAGTTTGCAAAAGACCATAAGGAATGGACCACAGAGGACTGAAGTAAGGTCATCTTGTCTGATGAGTCTAATTTTTTTTTAGCTTTGCCCAACACCTCGTCGTCTAATGGTCTAATGGTGTACAAGCCACAGTGTCTTACAACCACCCACAGAAATTTGGTGGAAGATTGGTGGTAATCTGGGGATGCTTCAGCAAGGCCAGAATTGGGCAGGTTCATCTTTGCGAAGGGAATATGAATAAAGCCACATACAAAGTTATCCTGGAAGAAAACTTGCTTCCTTCTGCTCTGGCAATGTTCCCCAACTCTGAGGACTGTTTTTCCCCAGCATGACAATACTTAATTCCACACAGCTAGATCAGTTAATGTGTAGATGAAGGGCCACCAGATCAAAACAGTGTCGTGGCCAGCACAATCTCTAGACCTGAACCCTGTTAAAAACCTCTGGAATGTAATCAAGAGGAAGATAGATGGTCACAAGCCATCAAACAAAGCTGAACTGCTTAATTTTCTGTACCAGGAGTGGCCTAAGGTTACCCAAAAGCAGTGTGAAAGATTGGTGGAGAACATGCCAAGACACATAAATACTTGTCAGCCAATAGTGGGTCCCAAATCATTATAATTGTGACTGAGCATACACTGTGCGTATTCCTGGTGCTGGAGATCTAATACCCTGGATATTTTAGATCTCACACACCTAAACAGTTTAGAATATAATCATGAACTCATGATTCCTGAATGTGCAATGCAACAATCAAACAAATAGAAGATCTGGTGGTAGCACACTAATTACTAAGGTTGGGAATCACAGGACACCTCACAATATCATATTAATATGATACACTTCCCACGATAACGATGATATCATGATACCGTGATTATGGGATACTCAAGGTATCACAGCATGTGTGCTACTGAAGAGAATTAAATACTTCTAAATAAACAAACACATGTAAGTATGTATTTAATGGTATTAGATTCCAATTGAAATTGGGGGCAAATCCTAGAGAGTTTAGTGCACCATGTTACAGTTCTATTTCTATCGTACGGATTATGCCAGCTGGGTAACGGTCATGGAAATTACACACCGAGTAATGGACCTCCAGCTGTCTCTCAAAAAATAAGGCAAGTGTGAGCGAGTGTGCACACTAATTCACAGACCAGCTGTTTCACCTCAAGCTAAAAAACACAGAACAATTTACCCACAATACTAATGACCAAAGAGAGAGAGAGAGAGAGAGAGAGAGAGAGAGAGAGAGAGAAAGAGCTAGAGAAAGAGAGAAAGTGTGTGTGAAAGAGGAAGACTAAATACCAAATGTGCAATGCACCAACAAAGCTTGTCTCTTTCCAGTAGTGAAGTTTATTTTATTAGAACAGATTTATTAGATTTATCTCTGATGTATAAAAACTAATAAAAAAAATAGCACCATGCCCAGTGCCAGGTGTTTGCTATAGAAAGGCTCCATCCAAAAATTTAGAGATGAGCTGGGAGGTTGAGATTAAGGTAAAAAGGTGGTGATTATCCAACATCCTGACCTCATAAATGCTCTTGTTGCTGGATACAACCAAATCCTCACAGCAATGTTTCAAAAGTAACAAATAGGGGTGTACCACATCATATCTTATGCAATAATATCACAATAATTCAGATATGATAAAAACATCTCCATAGCGCAATATCACGATATTCCTGAAAGCAGTTTGTTTTGTATATTTTTTGTTATTAACTGCATTTTGTTATTTACACAATGTTTGTTTGCAGTTTATATGGTTGCACAAAACATGCTGCACTTTAGTAGATTTTATTATTTTATTTTCTTATTACTATTTTATACAAAAACAGGATCGTGGTAAGTTACTGTTTACTGAATAGACGTTTGAATATTATTGAAGGTTTAAAACCATTTTTATACTAAATAAAACTTTTATATTTATTTTGTTGCAGTAGTATATTAATGAAATTCATTTCTAAAAATGTCAATGATGTGCCATATCGCCAACAATTTCGCTATCACAAAAATACCTTAAAATACTGCCATATTGGGCCCCGAGTGGTCCAGCGGGCCTAGTGCTGCCACTGTGATTAGGCGATCTCCGGTTCAAATCCTGTTCATGTAGCTTGCCATGGGCTACCGGAGCCCTAAGAGGGCACAAACGGCCTTGCTCTCTCTGGGCGGGTAGATGGCTCTCTTTCCTCACATCACTCCAAAGGGTGATGCTACTCTGCAATGCTGCATCAGCTGAAGTTTGAAAAGATGCAGTGTCTGACTTTACATGTGTCGGAGGAGGTATGTGCTAGTCTTCACCCTCCTGGTGTGTTGAGGCATCACTAGAGATAAGGGAAGTCCTAATAATGGGTAATTGGCCGTGTAAATTGGGGAGAAAATGGGAAAAAAATTAGAAATAAAAAAATTATATATATAAAAAATATATATATATATTGTCATATTGCCCACCCCTAGAAACACTGATTGTGCAGGTGTCCCAATACTTCAAAAGAGTGTATCTACACAGACATTGACCAACAATATAGCCAGTCTGACCTTCCCTCCTTTGGTGTTAATGAGATATTGAACACAAAACACCAGCCCAGTCTGCTCTACACGCTGTAGCTATCTCTACACATACCGTATCAGCCTCTGTGAGAGCAAAGCAAACACACTCATTAACACTGCACAAGAGCTATGTGGGCAATATGGCCCTAAAATAGTATAACGATTTTTTTTCAAAATTTCGTGATAACGATACTCTTGGTGATATGACAAAATATGAAAATATATTTAAAAAAAAAAAAAAAAAAATAAGAATACACTACTGCACGATACTAATAATGCACTCCAATATCTCCATATTTTCAGGACTGAAGTAAAATAAATGATAACGGACAGATATAATCTGTCTCTAGTAGATATATAATGGAAAATTAGATAAGTGTGAATTATTCTTTTGCTAAAAACAGCAAAAAAGTAGTAGCCTGTTGTTATAATTGGGGTGGGTGATATGACACAATTTTTAAGGTATAATATTGTTCACTATATTCAAAAATGTTGGTGATATTATTGCGTATGATACGATATGGCAAACCCCTAATTTTAGGTCTATTTTACCAAACACCACAATTAATATGTTGTTCCACCTCTACCTTTAGAATTATTGATTAACAAACCTTAAATAAAGTTATTGAAAAAATTAATAATAAAAAAAAATAAACGAATCGACTAAAAGAACCAAACATCTCTCATGGAATAACAATCAATTGTGAAAACTCTGTCAAGTGAACAGCCAACACTTTTAGCAAAAGTGGTTCTACAAAGCACTACAAATAGTATGTTGTCCCAGATTTTTTGTTTGTGAAAAATACAGTTACGCATTTGAATGATAGTTTAAACTGCCATTTTATATTGAACAGGTGCCTTTACTGTAGAACCCATTTATAAGGATGTGAGTGCTGCAGCTGGAATGTGACAAACTAAACCAGGCTGCATTACCTGAATGGTTTACGCAATAAGCTAAAAGCAGAGCCTAAACATCATAATTTCAGTTAATGCATGATTAACATCACACACATTAACAGATGGACAAGGGGACACACATTACACTGTTCATTCAACCTGCCCTTCAACAGTCATTGAGAGAGAAAGAGAGAGAGCAAATCTGTTGTTCTCTCTTGGGAGAATGTGTATCACATGAAGATGGTGAACATCCACCACTCACACTTCCCCACCCCCAACACACACCTCACATCTAGGCTAAAACATCACAACAGTACTGGTGAACCCCTGCTTCTGTATTCTGAGCTGTTCTTTGGTTTTAGCCATAGCAGCTCCTTCCCAATTTGTGGCATTTTTTTTCACAATTGGCTGTAAATAAAACAAGGACACTCATTAGTCAGGAAACTGGGAACTACTGTTCTTACTGTTCTTATATCTGTAGTTTTACTGATTATGTAACGGTTACTGTTTATGTTAGCTCACTGTTGAAGCTAAACTGTTTGATGATAGTTAATGTACCTTTATTTACCTAAAATGATAGTATCTACAGAAGACATCAGGTCATCAGTGGCACATGTTACTGTCCTCGTCTACAAATCTTTATTGAGACATATAGCTCTGCAAAAATTTAAGAGACCACTTCAGTTTCTGAATATAGGTGTTTAAGTAATTAACACTGTTGTTTTATTCTATAAACTACAGACAACATTTCTCCTAAATTCCAAATACAAATATTGTCATTTAGAGCATTTATTTGCAGAAAATGAGAAACGGCTGAAATAACAAAAAGATGCAGAGCTTTCAAACCTCAAATAATGCAAAGAAAACATGCATGCATATTTATAAAGTTTTGGTTTTGGTGGAATAACCCTGTTTTTTTAATCACATGTTTCATGCAGCTTGATGTGTTCTCCTCCACCAGTCTTACACACTGCTTTTGGATAACGTTATGTCACTCCTGGTGCAAATATGTAAGCGGTTCAGCTTGATTTGATGGCTGTGGTCATCCATCGTTCTTTTGATTATATTCCAGATATTTCCAGTTTGGTAAAATCAAAGAAACTCATTATTTTTAAGTGGCCTCTTATTTTTTTTCAAAGCTGTATATATCAATACTAAAATGACTTTTTCAGTTTGTTTTTAGTTCATTCGTTTTCCTTAAAGGCCTGACTGTTTACTACAAATCATTTTGTACACTGGATTTTATAACATTTACTGTTATTCACTGGACCTAAAGAGCTTAAATGGCTTAAGAAATACAGGGGAACACTATGATTTGTCATAGAATTGTTGATCGGTAGTGTATATAAACATAATTTAATAGTTTATTATTGTATCGCTTCATATTATGACGCCGCTTTAAGCTGTACTATACCCAGGGCGGCCTGTGCTGAATGACCCGAGGATGCGTCCAGCCAATCAAGGGCAAGCCGGCTACCAAACCGCTTTATCTCTAATAACGTTTACTCACTTCTCCTTCTCTGCCTCTTTGCTGTTCTGCGTTTGTCCGGCGTCGGTCTTGGTGCAAAGCGGCCGCCCGGAGCTCCACAGAGGCCGGCATGCCGCAGCCCGAAGCCGGGCTCTGGGAGCCGCTCCGGCGTGGCTGGTGCAGACGGGTCGCCGCGCTTTATTCCCGGCGATATCAGACACGCCGCGCGTTAGGCTGGGTCTGTATAAGTCCTTTAGGGCCTGCGAAAACCTGAACTGTAGCATCTCAGTCTCGATCTGATCTGTAGAGAGTAGTGATGCTACCCTTGAACCTGAAGCTTCGAGGCGTGTGTTGAAAAAACGACACGCATTGGTTCGAATCACTGAGCCGATGCTTGATTCGTTCTACAAAGATCACGTGACCAATGACGTCCGAAGCTTCATTTCGGCACACAACCACGTGACTGCTTCAGGGAAAGATTCAAAAGCGGCAAATCCTGGCGCGCAGTTCGAGGGTTGTTAGCGGAGATACAGATACAGAGACAGAGAGCGAGAGAGCAAGAGAGAGAGAGAGAGAGAGAGAGAGAGAGAGAGAGAGAGAGAGAGAGAGAGAGAGAGAGAGAGAGAGAGAGAGAGAGAGAGAGATAGATAGATAGATAGATAGATAGATAGATAGATAGGATAAGATATAGATAGATCATATATAGATAGATAGATAAGATATAGATAGTAGATAATAAAATATTAGAATGGAACCAGTAAGAAAAAGAGGCCGTTCTGAAGTTTGGGAACACTTTGAACTTTTGCCATCAAATAAGGTAGAAAATTATTATTTAGAAAATATAAACTTTGAAAGAAAACTATGCCTTTTAGACATATGGCATTTTATTAGTTCTGTAAGAGTGTAAAATAATTATATATATATATATATATATATATATATATATATATATATATATATATATATATATATATATATATATATATATATATATATATATCCTCATAGTTCAATGTGTGTACTGTCATGGCATACATCCAGTAAAAGTGTTGCCTTATGACAACATATTTTGAAATAACCAACTGAACCCCAGCACTGTGGAAAATTTTTTATTCCTAAATAAAAACTAAATTACACATGTACATAACCACGTCCATTAAATATGTGCCCCCTGCCCCTTACACAAGCACCTTCACCTTTATGAGCATACATTTCTTTCATCAAATTCTTCCATATCCCCCATGCAGCATATCTACATGAGCCTTGCCTATGGAAAAATAGGCAATGGACTAGTGATACATGTAAACATGTTACAAACCCTGCTTGGAAAGATGTGAATAATAGTGAATAATATAATTTTAAAATTTGGTATATTAACAGATTAATAACATGGTGAAGGGAAAAAAGCAACAATGTGAATGCAATTAGAATTACAAGTGTAGTTTCTCCAGTGTGCCTTATCAAGGTACATTCTAAGTGTATTATATATTAATTAAAAATATATTACAGTTATGTCTTTTAATATAATGCATTAAATTACCAAGACATCAAAGTATTCTTCCATTTCCTTTTTTCAGTTTTTATTTAAACCTCAAATGTCATGTAAATGCACTGGAACAGGTTTAAAAACTGTAAAAAGACAAAAAAAAAACGCCCCTCGTCCTTTAAATACACAAAGCACTTTCAGGTTTTGCCCACCAGGTGCCGCTGATGTCCACTGTGTTATGAAGCTCCGAGTAATGAACCTTTTTTCGATACAATTAGGAAAAAGGCTTCAGTGCTTCAGAAAGCCTCGGTTTGCCATCACTACCCAACACTGCAGCTGCGCCCAGCTTTATACAGTAGCTACAGCTCAGGAGAGGGAGGGGCACGAGCGCTGTGATTCTATCATAGACTGTTTATTAGTGATGCTACCCTTGAACCTGAAGCTTCGAGGCGTGTGTTGAAAAAACGACACGCATTGGTTCGAATCACTGAGCCGATGCTTGATTCGTTCTACAAAGATCACGTGACCAATGACGTCCGAAGCTTCATTTCGGCACACAACCACGTGACTGCTTCAGGGAAAGATTCAAAAGCGGCAAATCCTGGCGCGCAGTTCGAGGGTTGTTAGCGGAGATACAGATACAGAGACAGAGAGCGAGAGAGCAAGAGAGAGAGAGAGAGAGAGAGAGAGAGAGAGAGAGAGAGAGAGAGAGAGAGAGAGAGAGAGAGAGAGAGAGAGAGAGAGATAGATAGATAGATAGATAGATAGATAGATAGATAGGATAAGATATAGATAGATCATATATAGATAGATAGATAAGATATAGATAGTAGATAATAAAATATTAGAATGGAACCAGTAAGAAAAAGAGGCCGTTCTGAAGTTTGGGAACACTTTGAACTTTTGCCATCAAATAAGGTAGAAAATTATTATTTAGAAAATATAAACTTTGAAAGAAAACTATGCCTTTTAGACATATGGCATTTTATTAGTTCTGTAAGAGTGTAAAATAATTATATATATATATATATATATATATATATATATATATATATATATATATATATATATATCCTCATAGTTCAATGTGTGTACTGTCATGGCATACATCCAGTAAAAGTGTTGCCTTATGACAACATATTTTGAAATAACCAACTGAACCCCAGCACTGTGGAAAATTTTTTATTCCTAAATAAAAACTAAATTACACATGTACATAACCACGTCCATTAAATATGTGCCCCCTGCCCCTTACACAAGCACCTTCACCTTTATGAGCATACATTTCTTTCATCAAATTCTTCCATATCCCCCATGCAGCATATCTACATGAGCCTTGCCTATGGAAAAATAGGCAATGGACTAGTGATACATGTAAACATGTTACAAACCCTGCTTGGAAAGATGTGAATAATAGTGAATAATATAATTTTAAAATTTGGTATATTAACAGATTAATAACATGGTGAAGGGAAAAAAGCAACAATGTGAATGCAATTAGAATTACAAGTGTAGTTTCTCCAGTGTGCCTTATCAAGGTACATTCTAAGTGTATTATATATTAATTAAAAATATATTACAGTTATGTCTTTTAATATAATGCATTAAATTACCAAGACATCAAAGTATTCTTCCATTTCCTTTTTTCAGTTTTTATTTAAACCTCAAATGTCATGTAAATGCACTGGAACAGGTTTAAAAACTGTAAAAAGACAAAAAAAAAACGCCCCTCGTCCTTTAAATACACAAAGCACTTTCAGGTTTTGCCCACCAGGTGCCGCTGATGTCCACTGTGTTATGAAGCTCCGAGTAATGAACCTTTTTTCGATACAATTAGGAAAAAGGCTTCAGTGCTTCAGAAAGCCTCGGTTTGCCATCACTAGTAGAGAGTTTATTTTATATCCGAGCGACTGAACCGGATTATTGGTTTATTATCTGAACAGCCTGAAGCGCAGGGATGATGATGAAGGTTCAGAGATGCTCTGCGATTCATAACACAACAGCACCAGCACGCTCCTCACTGGACAAAACAGCCATTTGTTCCCACCCCCCTCTCACCCCAATGGTCATCATAGTGTTGCGGCGCCGCTGATTGGCGGAGCCACGTGTCAATCACAGTTAATCCCAACGCTTTTCCTTCCACGCAGACGCGACGCTGAGAGAGAGAGAGAGAGAGAGAGAGAGAGAGAGAGAGAGAGAGTGACAGCAGGATATGATGCAAAGGGATTACTGACATTACAGCGCACAGGGACCGTTCATTTATTTAAAATTACATAATTTAATATTAGGCGAGGGTTTATGTTCATAAATGAGACAGAAAACGCGCGAAATGTCCTTGCCTTAGCCCGTAACCTGTATAGCTAGTTAGCTACCTAGCTCAGCAGCTACAGTTAACCTAACTAGCTACGTAGCTAGTTATCTGCTACAGCACTCACCGTGTCCAATCAAATTCCTTACAGGCTGCAGTCAGTTATCCGCTCATACTACAGCAGCCTCTTCTCTGTTTCAACGGAGTGTGACTAAAATACTCTAAACTGAGGCTTTAATTACCGTTTCAACACCATATTTTACAACACCGATAAAATCTTATGAAACCCTCATCAAAAGTTTGTAGAGTTTGGCCTAATTCTACACATAAAACGTTTTGTTTAGCTCGTTTTGGTTTCTGCATTTCGCATTCAGGGTGTCAGGAAAATAATTTAAAAATAAAGGAAATATATTAATTATTTATTTAATAAGTAAAATATTAGCTATTTTGCTTTTTAACAATCTCTTTTTATAAAAAACATAATCTTAAAACATTATCATTGTTGTTTCTAAATGAACATAAACTTGTTTTCTTTGCATTGAAAGCTCTGCATCTTTTTTGTTAGTTGTAAGTGGTTTATGTATGTGTGTGTGTGTGTGTGTGTATATATATATATATACAGTCATGAGTTATAATGATTTTTTTATTGCATAAACAACAACATTACATTTAAACATTTTAAAAGACACTTCAGGAAATTGTCTTATAATTATATTAAATTAAACTAGTCATATCAGTGTGTAACTTATATTCTGGCGATATATATATATCATATGTTTTATTATTAATTGATTAATTATTAATATACAGTGTTATATATTAGCTTATACATATCTGTGTATATTTTTATTGTTTAGTTTAATGTATTTACCGTTTCTCTGTTTTTTAGGGTTTTTTAATGCATCCGTTTGCGCGCGAGTGGGGGCGTGGCTTGTGGTCTCTATGGAGACCGTAAACACTTGCTGAGTTCCGGGTGTTATAAACAGATCCTCTTAGGAAAATCAATACATTTGATCAGACCCCCGCAGTCTATCCAATCTTTTCCATATATCTGATCAACATGCAGACCAAACACACAAATCCGGCAGCGCGCGCTGAGGACGCAGCTCACCCTGACCCAGGTAAACACAGCCCGGTGTTCTGCCGAAATCTGATACCCGTCCATTTCTGCTACTTACAGCTTATAAATATGTATTTTAATGACTGTTCTGTTTCTCCTACTTTTCTGATTGGCTGGAAAGTTAAAAAATTGTAAACATAGGGCTGAGGGTGATCCAGCAGAGGAAAGAGCTGTTATCTGAGGATCACTTAAAATCCCCGGTCATGCTGTTTCTCCATCAACAGCCAGGAAGATTAAATTGGAATTAAATGTTAAAAATAATAAAGTGAAACATGCACTGACTCTGATGATCCTGTGATATTATTTTGTGTTCTATAAAAGTTCATAGAGCCTGATCTTTGAAAAAAATAATATTTTATACAGTGGAACAAACAAAACTAATTACTGTATAGAAGTGCTGGTAAATTGTTTTTTTTCTATATGATATTCGGTGTGTGTTCCTGAAATGTGTATATTTTAATTGTAGTTGTGATCTCTGCACCTGAAATAACAGAATCTCAGCCCTCAGAGGGAGATGAAAATACTAACATTAGTGAGGAGGTTTCTGAACAGGCAGCACCAGACACCAGCAGAAACATCTCAGGTCCCAGGTAATGCCCTGCTCACATACATGCATTGAACTTTATACATATTCTACATGTTTACATATTCTCAGACAAATATCAGAATTCATGCCTCACTAACCTGAGCTTGTATCACACTGTTTGACTGAATGCAATTAAATCCTCACAGCAATTTACCAAATTAAAAACCTCTAGAATATAATCAAGAGGAAGATGGATCATCACAAGCCATCAAACCAAGCTGAACTGCTTGAATTTTTGCTTGAGTGGCATAAAGTTTTCTAAAAGCAGTGTGTGTAAAACTTTTGGAGGAGAACATGCCAAGATGCAAGAAAACTGTAATTAAGAACCAGGGTTATTCCACCAAATATTGATTTCTGAACTCTTGAAACTGTATGAATATGAACTTGTTTTCTTTGCAATATCAGAAAAAAAACCTGAATCAGAAACTGAAGTGGTCTTTAAATTTTTCCAGAGTACGTTATTTTATTAAACTCTGCTAAAATGTGTTATTTTTGCTTATTTTAGAATCACTAAAAAGTTCTTAAGGGATCACTGCAAACAAAACAAACTGTACCTAACGCCGAGGCTGAACGACACGCTCTACCTTCACTACAAAGGTTTGGATTCAGAATCTCGTCTTCAGAATGTAACACGACTCTGTATAAGGAGTGCACTAAATTTCTAGCAACCAGTATATTTCAGTCAAAATATATTTTTTGACTGATTTCATTGATTTGATGAGTAAAAAAAAACAAAACAAATAATTAAAAACTGAGTGCTGCTATACAGAATGCTGGAAGGCGATTCAAGAAACGACAGGTTTAAGTTCATTTTTACTTTTTTAACATTAATTAACCTTTTAACCCTTTAGCTCAACTGTTTGGTAAAGCACATTTGAGTGACTGTATCTTCTTAAAGAAAGCTTGATTGTACCATCCCAAAGGAAAAAAAAAATCCGAAATAAGACAATGACAAGTATGACTTTTCACTTCTTAACTTAAAAACTACTATAGCTTTTAAAAGATAACCAATTTTACTTTCAGATGTTTGAGTAATGGAATTGTGTAGCTTAGACACTTTTTAATTTGTATTATAATCATTATTTTGTGTCTGTGGTTTAGTCTTTATAGAGGTGTACATTTAAAAAACAAAACACAAATAACATTTTTTGTTTCGCTTTTTTATTGATGTTGATATTAAAGGGTTAAACCAAATAAAGCATTTAGCATCACTTAGCATCACACTCAGTTTATTCATATTAGCTTTCATATCAGTTTATTTTATCTCTTTACTATCTGTCTGTTTACATCTGTTTTTACATTTAAACTATAAATTGTAATACTAAAAAATGATACAGTATTGCAAAACAAAGTATCACAATACTTATATATATAATATTTCCTTGCCCTGCGCTGTGTATTGTTCATTTTGTAGATGTTTTAGTGTATAAATATAATGATGTGTGTGTGTGTGTGTGTTGTAGGGTTTATGGTTATAGAAGGGTTAGAGGAGTATACAGGGCTGCGCTCTCTCTGGCTCCAGTGTAATGGAATTAAGAAGATCGAAAATCTGCAGAATCAGACAGAGCTCCGCTGCTTATACCTCCATCAGAACCTCATCCACACGCTGGAGAACCTCCACCCACTCACAATGCTCAGCACCCTCAATGTCTCCAACAACCGCATCCGGGTCATCCAGAACCTCGGTGAGATCACATCACATACCGGACCTTTAATATACTGAATAAAATATTATATTGAAATATAATAATTGCAGCTTGATTTAGGGCATGTCAGTGTGTCTTTGCTATTGTAACAACAGGAAAAGTACACCCTGTGCGGCTCAAATCGCGCAAAAGACTAATTCTCGTGTTTTAAGCGTAACGTGAAATAATCCAATCAGCGTGTCCCTTGCCAGGTGAGCTCTGACTATGGCGGATTGCTATTTTAATGGCGCAGCTACCTGAAAGTGTCCAACGCTTCTCAGCCGAGGAAACTGACCTTATTTATGGGAACAGCAATGTTGTTTTATTTTATATTCTGTTTATTGTTGCACTGCTGTATGTCCTTGAGTGTGTAATAAGTAGGGTTGTATGCACAGCGCACCTGTGTTTCCAAGATAGCAATGAACATCTGACTGTTGATGCCTTTCAAGGTGGTTTTCCGTCAGTAAAGCACCTGTGTTTGTGAGAGTATGATGGTTTGAGGAGAGTGGAGAGAAAGTGGATCATACCACTTTATAAAAAAAAAAAACACTTTTGACTCTCACTTTTGCAGATGCTGGATATGTATTGCAGTAGTGAAAAATACTGGAATGTCATGTCATGATATTAATAATTAATTATGTGTATCCAGGATTATAATAAAATAAATGATACTGGGTGAATATATTCAGAAAGTTCTTTCATGTAAATAAGAACATAATGAATTTTACAAGTCTTTATATGTCTGATAAAGTTTAGTCTGATATTGTATAATGTAATTTTGCAGGTCCTGTCGTGTGATTATTGCGTTTTTTATGTTTGCGAGTTCTTCTAAACAATATATCGTTTAGTCCTGAGGTCCATTAACTCTTATTAACTCATTACTCTGCTTTATTACAGCCTGCCTGAGTCAGCTGACCACTCTCCAGATCTCCCATAATGCACTGGAGACGGCTCAGGACCTAATGGAGCTCCGCCTCTGTCCATCCATCAGCGTTCTGGACCTGTCCCACAACCGACTCTCCGACCCTCAGATTGTCTCCATACTGGAGCAGATACCTGACCTGGTACCAGAACAACATCTCATACTAGTCAAATTAAGTAGACATTTTTACTGTTATTTTTTTTTATAATAAAAAGTAAAATAATTATAAATTAATTAGATTTATTATAAAGAGTAGAATAATTAAAAATTTAATTAAATACTATGTACATTATTTTCCTTTTTTTCTTTTCTTATAAACAGCAAGTAAATATAAATGAAATAAAAATATATATATATTTATATTTTTGTTCGCAATAATTCTAAATGAATTATAAACTATTTTTTATTTTTATTTATTTATCAGCGAGTGCTATACCTTATGGGTAATGAAGTCATCAAGAAAATTCCAAACTACAGGAAGTCACTGATCATCCGACTAAAACAGCTCACATACCTGGATGACCGTCCTGTGTTTCCACGGGAACGGTGAGTGCATATATATATATTAAATTTAGCCCTTTTTTTATAAAACAAAAATTTAAGTGTATTTACACAGGCCTGCCAAAAGTCATGGGACCGCAGTATTTACATTGTTTATAAAGTGTTTCCTAAGATAACTTCTCTATAAGTTGTAAGTTGTTATCTGGTGAGCAGGGTTAAACATTGGTCAGAATGCTAATGCTAATGGTATACTTCACCCCTGCAGGGCGTGTGCGGAGGCATGGTTGGTTGGGGGGTTGGATGGTGAGCGGAGAGAGCGGGAGCTGTGGCAGTCGAGAGAGAGGAGGAGGATCCAGGACAGTCTGGACGCGATGGCGGCTATCAGAGAAAACGCCATCAAACAGAGACGAGCGCGAGAGCAGCAAGAGGAGAAAGGTAACCTCTTACGCAGTGCTCTCACCCACTGTCACCCAAACACACCCTGTATGATCTGTGTTTTATATTTTTATCTGTTCCAGGAATTCCTGAGTCTCAGAATTTAACAGGGGAAGATCTGACCAGGCCTGAGAAAGAGCTAGGCCAGTCTGAGTTAATCTTAGAACCCGTAATTTACCCAGACTCTGGCCTGGCGCTGGAGGTCCAGTCAGAATCAGAAGAGATAGACACCACCAACTCATCACAGGAGAGCAGAGAGATAAACCAGACTGACCCGGGAGCAGAAGAACCGGATCACACACCAGCGCTGGAGACAAAGCCAGTTCTACAGCCAGCAGAACCTGTGATCAAGCTTGTCCGGTTCCAGTCTGTCCAGTCATCTTCAGAACCTGAGCAGCATCTCCGGTCCAGGTCAATCCCAGCGGAGGATCTCCAGCCAGCAGCTCTTCCGTTAAGATCAGAGAAGAACCAGCAGAAGAATCGAGATACGGCTTCACACTCAGAACCAGATTCTGAAGATCCGCTATTCCTGATGTTCGGCACCGGCGGTCCCGTCACAGAACTGATCCCGGACGATGAAATCGAGACCATAGAGCTTCCTGATGTTCCATCACTTACCATCAACGTGAGCTAACTCCACCCACCCAACACTCACCTCCTGTTTAAATATGTTATGGGAGTTATGAGTTTTTTGCATGAATTTAACAGTGTAATTCTGCACACTCAGGATCTACCTGACCTAGAGGATCTAGTGGAGACAGGCCAAGCCCACACAGTTCAGCAGGTAAAGTGACGGATGATCAGTTATCTCCTGGCTACTGTATCCACAGTGTTCTGCCCTTTATACTCAGCTTGAATGCAGTGAAATGACAACAGCTCCCTGTAATGATCATCAGTCAGTAACAGATGCTGTAATTACTGAAATCTCTTACAAAACCAAACCAGTTTCTGATGTAGCTTTATTTGCCTAAATTATTAATTATTATATATAATTCATTAGGGTACTCGTTAATACATTCTGGCCTGAGGAGTTTTAGCCCACATGGCTATTTTCTAAGATTTTTCATATTAGATTAAACTTTTCTTTCTGATTAGATAAGAGTTCTGCCTTTATTTTATAAAATGTGTATTCTATCTGTATGTTGGGCACAATTCCATTTCTAATGGATTTCAAATTTCTGGTGTAACTTTACCTCTAACAAGATTATAAGAAGAAAGAGTGAAATCCTCCCCCTAAGAATTGGCAAACCCTTCAAGCACCTGATACAGATATACAGCTCTGGAAAAAAATACTTCTGGAATAAAATCAAGAGGAAGGTGGATTATCACAAGCTATCAAATCAAGCTGAACTGCTTGAATTTTTGCACCAGGAGTAAAGGCATAAAGTTATCCAAAAGCAGTGTGTAAGACTGGTGGAGGAGAACATGCCAAGATGCATGGAAACTGTGATTAAAGACCATGGTTATTCCACCAAATATTAATTTCTGAACTCTTTATGAATATAAACTTGTTTTCTTTGCATTGTTTGAGATCTAAAAGCTCTGCATCTTTTTTGTTATTTCAGCCATTTCTTATTATCTGGAAAAATAAATGTTCTAAAAGACAATATTTTTATTCCGATTTTGGGAGAAATATTGTCTGTAGTTTATAGAATAAAACAACAATGTTTAATTATTGATTAAGTAATAAGTGATAAGAAATATCATGTTTTGCAGGCTGCCTTCCGTCCAAAAATTGAGGTGATCTCTTCAGGAGACAGTGACTGGGAGCCAGATGTGTCTAAGTCTTCTATTCAGCTCTCCAGTGTTTCCTCACAGAGCCGGTCAGTCATCCATCAGAGCTTTGTCTTCAGCTGTGGATCAGAACCAGAACCTGCAGAGCTTCCTGATAGAGGAAGTGTTCCTCAGAGAGCAGGAGAGAACAAAAGAAACCTGATCGAGGAGTTGGACTGATCAGACTGATTGGTGTCTCTGACAGGTGTATTACAGTCTCAGCAATAATAATATAACATTAATTTGATGTTTTTTATGAATATATGGTATTAATAAACAAATTGATTAATAAAATTCAGTTTTAAAAGAAGAGGAAAGTATAAATCCACCTGTACTAAAACACAGACACTGGACACAAACATGAAATACTAGTGTAAAAATAAAAAAAGTATCTAGGCAGAGTGAGACATAGGGAGACATAATGAAACAAAGAGGCAGAGTGGGACAATGGGAGACATAGTAAAATGGCACCGTGCAAATTTAAAAATAGAATGAAAGTGGGCCCGCTGTTAAGCAGGTTTTTTTATAATGTGAGATTCAATGTTTGAATGCTAGGCGTCAGAAATGCGTTATTATTTAGAGTCTAAAAGCAGAGAGTGCCCAGTTGTAGCGCAGAAAAACGGGCCAAAAAGTCTAAAAGTGGAGAGGGTGTGCAGTTGTAGCGCAAAAAAGGGCGAAAGAGTCCAAAAGTGGCGAGAGTGCTCAGTTCTAGCGCAGAAAAAGGGCAAAAGAGTCTAAAAGTTGCCGTAATTAAGGAGTTTAATATTAAGTGACATCATGAAATAAAACATCAATTTGAAAAATCTTTACACAACACTGGTAATAATAGATAAAGATAGTAAGTCAAGTAAAATGGTATGTAAATGAAAGTAATCAGGAAAATGTATTATTTAAAGTGGTATATTTCATTATTTGTTTTATTACAGATTGTGGCCCGTGACTTCAAATATATTTCTCCTTCTGGCCCCCAACAAAAAAAGTTTGGACACCCCTGGTTTAAAGTGACCAATACTGCAGTACAGTGCTACCGCCCTGTGGCCGCTGGTCTCTACTGCAACAGCTTTATCCACCAAAGGTGATCATACGGGCCTAATGTTATTATTTTACCATCGCATCTCTGCAGACCATGATTATGATCTATCTGTTTTAGCATTACATAAGTGCAGTAATTATGTCACAAAAAGTTACAAAAATGGCCTTGATTAACCAACTTCCCACAGCTTTTTTCCCACAGCTCACAGCATTTTCTTCTTTCTGCTGGATTTTACTGATATTTTGTATTTTAATTGGTGGTAAAGATCTTACAAACTCCTTCACTGCCTTATCTTCGCACTGACGTCTCTACACTCACACACACCCACACACACACACCGCCTCCTACTAGTCTAAAAGTAAGATCTCTGAGATGGAGAGCAACGTGGGAGTTCACAGCTGCTCTCAACTGGAATCCAACTAAAGTGACATTTCAGCACAAAAGAACACCAGTTTTACCCCTTAATTAACATGTGAATCAGCTCAGATATGTTCAGTGTCTGAAGTTTGGCTTTCACTGAAGACAAGATGCTAATGTGGCTTTCTGAAAAGCAATGGAAACCTGTGTATTATTCTAAACTGAAAGCAGAAGCATTTCCGTGTGGAGGAGGGATAAAATATTATGTTTATTTGTACCAGTGTGCTGGAATGACCATCCCTGCTAAGCCAGCGTCCAACAAATGGCAGTTTATTGTGACTTAAACAAAGTTCTCAGTGCCTCGTTTTAAATGTCAGGGCCCTAAGAATTCTACCAATATAGTGAAAGTGTGGAGCTACTTTAAGCTGGTTAATGGTGTAAAAATGGTGATTTTTTTTTTGCATGGGGAACGCTATGCTCCTATCACTATCAATGTAAGCCAGTTGGGAGCACCGGCTTAAAGCGCTGCATTTGGGAATGCTAGAGGTAAATGGAGTTGGGCTAGTCAACAAAAGTTTGTACTCGTTATCGTGTTTCACTACACCCCATGTCCATTTCACACCAGAGTTTTAATTGTTTAAAACCTCTTTAAAACTGGAGGAAAACAACAAAAAATATTGTGTAAATGTACCATTTAGCTTAACCAGGCAGCACTGCCGACATGCCAAAACAACACCCTCCACACTCTCCACAAAACTGCATATTGTCCTGTACCTTGACCATATTGCAAAAGTAAGATATGTAATTAAAAAAAAACTACTTAGAACACTGAAAAAATTGCATTTGTTATTTACATAGGTTTACATATATAGGTGGGAAATTCCAAATCCCACCTATGCTTTAGAAATATTTTTTTCATTGTAAATCCATAATATTTCAGTTAAAATATACATTTTAGCTGTGTCCCTGGTTTTCACTTAGTCCTATAATACTTAGACCATAACAGACTACCCCATCTGAACAATCTGGAACATTCCACGTAAACATCTACAACAGGAAGTGACATCAGTTGGTTCTTCTGAAGACCAAAATTAAGTTCCCTTATTTGTTTTTCTGTTTATTTGATCTTATTGTGACTATAACTGGGGAGGTCAAACATAACACTCTGTCATTTTACCTACATTAATTTTAGATGTTATTTGTTTATTTAAAAAATAGAAATTTTCGGAAAATCAGTAGAATGTGCTCAGTGTCATCATGCTATTAGCATAGCCACCATTTAGCTATTTTTCATGTTTTTCCTAATTCTATGCTAAAAACTCATTCCTGTTACCTAAAACATAAAACTGAACAGGAATGAGTCACAGTAACAGGAGTGATTTTTTGGTCATAAATATCAATTATTTTAAACACACTTTTTTATTTTCAAATGAGTTTTTTTAATCGTCAGATTAGAAACTTGGAATAAATTAAGTAAAGCAGCTAGAGATTGTCCAGTAATTTTTTTGAATAGTTAAATATGTGTGTTATTAGATTTAGAGTTAACAAAAGATAGGACTATAAGCTTACTTTGGAGGAGTTACAACAAACAAATGCCATCCATTTTGTAAAATTGCCCTCAGCAGGGGCGTCGCCTGGTCTGGGCTTCCGGGGCTTTAGCCCCGAATAATTTTCTAGTAGCCCTGAATTGTTTCGCTCAGCTCAGCTGTATTATTAATGAGGAGACAGGCCACTGAACACTGTGAGAAATGAAAATCTCTTAACGCTAATCACAGTGCCAGTTCAAGGATAAAGTTCCGCCTTTCAGAAGAAACAGCCAATCAGCTAGCTGGTTTTGCGGTGGGGTGGGCTTGTAGGGAAACCCCCACCCCCTCTGGCTGGGGAGGATTTTTGAGTTCTTGCAGTGATGTTAAAACATAGAGTAAATCTCGAAACTTGAAACATCCAGCATTCACAAAAGGCACGTTACATTGATATTAACACATAACTTATAAGTGTATTAGTGGCTAATTTTTAAATTAAGGGTGTAGGAATTTTCCATGCAGTTAGCATCATGCTAACTGTCTATGTGAACTCTTACTATTGGTGCTAAAACTAAAGTAGGGCACTGCAGACTCTGAATAGTCTGTGCAGTTAAAGGTTGAAGAAGTGCTGTGTGTGTGTGTTGGTGTTGGTGGTGATGATGATGAAGGTGATGAAGGTGCGTCACAGTGGTAGAGTCCCACACTCTCATACATATTCCCGCCCACACACAGCAGGGTTACCGCGGTGATGCTGCTGCTCCTCCCACGGGGGACTCTGTGGGAGTTCAGCGTTTGTGTTCAGGCTAGATACCTTCACTGATAAGCCTGTGTGTGAATGCATTTCCCTGTGTGTGCGTGTGTGTGTGCGTGTGTGTGGTTTAGATGCGTGTCTGTGTGAGAGTGTGTGAGGTGTGTGTGGTTTGCACTTACGTCTCTGCATGCACTTTAATACAGTATGATACTGTATGTGTTAAAACGTTTAAGATAACACATTGTACATTTTAACGCCTACAGCACTAAAGTGCATGCGTGTTTTACATTACCAGTCAAAAGTTTGGACATACCTTCCCGTTCAATGTGTTTTTTCCCCTAAATTGTAAATGAATACTGATTAATGCAGACTATAACAAAACACATTAGAAATCATGTAATAAACTTAAAAGTGTTAAACAAACCAAAATACTCTGAGGCATTTAGGCGGCTCTTATCTGGGGTGCTGTTAACTTTTGCAGTTTCTCTAGTGAATTTATCCTGTGCAACAGAAGTAACTGTTGGTGTTTGTTTCCTGGTGTGGTCCTGATGAGTGCCAGTTTCATCATAATGTCTTTGATTGGCTTTGCAACTGCACACGAGGATGCTTTTAATATCAATTAGATTTTTCGGATTGACTGACCTTTATTTTTTCTTTACTTAGTTGTACTGAGCCGGATCCTCTTTTACAGGCTGTAAGTGTGACGTAAGTACGTAAAGATGCGTGAAGTGGCCAGAAGAACTCCCGCAAAAAGCAACCAGACAGCCCAGTTTTTAGAATAATATATATTAGGCTTAGCAGGGATGGTCGTTCCAGCACACTGGTACCATTAAACACAATATTTTATCCATATTCTTCTCCACTCAGACTTGCTTCTGCTTTCAGTTTAGAAACAAAATAATTTTAACTTTAACTGACAGCCATTCTAGGTGAAAATACAAGAAAAAAGATGTGCAAAGCTGTCACTTAGGCAAGAAGTGCTACTAAAATGTCTAAAATATAAAACATATTCTGGTTTAACACTCGAGACTTTAGTACTCATCTACAATGCAGAACATGTAAATAATGAAAAAGCACTGAATTTATGCTGTGTCGGAATCTCTGTTTAAGAAAATGATTTATTCTAGGTGACTCTACCTCATAAAGCCACTGAAAAATTACCAGGAGTATGGAAATCTGTCATCAAAGCCTAATATGGCCACTTTTAAAAGAATGTAAAGTATAAAATATATCCTGCTTTGTTTACTACTTTTTGTGTACAAAATAATTCTGAATGTGTTTATTTATAGCTTTAATGTCTTCAAAATTAAAATTTCGATGTAAAAAATCATAAAAAGAAACAAAACATGTTAAACTTTTGACTAGTACTCTATATATGTGTGTTTACTTAAAGACAAGGTTCATCTGTACCGAATATGCCATTGATTCTGAAGAATTGTGATAGTTAATTCATTAATTATTACATTTTATAAGGCAGAGATTTTTAAGGTGTGCCAACTTTTAAATGGCTATTTTCTTTTCATTTATGGCATTTAGCTGACGCTCTAATCCAACTTAAAAGGTTATTCCTGTTACAGATGGGGCCAACATAGTGTTAGGAGTCTAGCCCAAGGACTCTTATTGGTGTAGCACAGCATTCAGTCACCCAATGTGCAATAATCAGTAATCAAAGCAATTGTGAATGGACAGGCAAAACATGATTTTAAAAGTTTGGATTTTTAAAGAGGTTTGATACACACACAAAAATGCAACACAAATTTTCATACTTAAAAAATAGAGTTTATTTGTAAAGATTAAAATATATTAGTGTTTACAAAACGAGGGCTTTACAATCACATAACGGCAACAAATAAACACACAAAGTTCTAAACTAATGGAATCAGTGCTTGACTGTAAACACACCTCCCAGTCTGTCTACTGGTGCACCAGTTTCCCATTGAGCTTGAAGGCCTGGGAAACTTCAACACAGGTCACATCAATGTCACATTACACTCACAACAGTGATGCACAACCTGCACAACACTTTTACACTAATACAGTACAGTAATACAGGGGGATTTCTCAATTTAGACCTTTCCAACTTCCACTTTATTAGAAATATTCACTGGCCACTTTATTAGAAACACCTACAACAGTCCATCTTGTGCTTCCATTCTCTGGCCACTTCAGAAGAAACACCTATCCCAATCCACATTGTGCATCCACTCACCGGTCACTTTATTAGAAACACCCTCCACCTTGTGCTTCCACTCATTGGCCACTTTATTAGAAACACCTACCACCTTCCACCTTGTGCTTCCACTCACTGGCCACTTTATTAGAAACACCTACCACCTTCCACCTTGTGCTTCCACTCACTGGCCACTTTATTAGAAACACCATCCACCCTCCACCTTGTGCTTGAACTCACTGGCCACTTTATTAGAAACACCTACCACCCTCCACCTTGTGCTTCCACTCACTGGCCACTTTATTAGAAACACCTACCATCTTTCACCTTGTGCTTCCCACTCACTGGCCACTTTATTAGAAACACCATCCACCCTCCACCTTGTGCTTGAACTCAATGGCCACTTTAGAAGAAACACTTACCACCTTCCATCTTTTGCTTCCACTCACTGGCCACTTTATTAGAAACACCCATCACCTTCCAACTTGTGCTTGCACTCACTGGCCACTTTATTAGAAACAACTATTCATCACTGGTTGGTTGCTGACCACATTATTGTTGTCGACCAAAGATGGTGGAGCTACAAGAGTAGTGTTCTAATAAATACATCCTCTCTTTCTCCACTAAATTCACTCGTTTTTACCGAAGCAGAAAAGGACAAGAAGAAACACACATGCAAGGCTATTAAAATACAACACTGTACAGCCACAAATTCACACCACCCCATTATAATGGGTCATCTAGACTACCCTAATCACTTTTACTTTGTTTTTATTGGTTAGGTAATCTGTAAACACTAGCTGCCCCTTAACACTGATTGGACATTTCCAGATGGGCCTAGAGAAACAGTCCAAAACGACCTGGAATAAAAGCTGAGAATGTTTTTCCTCCCCCAAAACAAGGTTTTCTCACGTCAGCGTTGCTACTTTCTTTGGCAATCTAACAGACAATCCTAACAGGGAAAGATCTTTTGTCCAGCACTGAAGGCTTTAAGGCAGAACAGGACCGTTGGTAAGTACTGGGCGGTGGATAACACACAGCTGACCCACTTTCTGCTATCTGGAGTCTTCTGGTTCTGGTTTGATCTTCCTGTAGTCCAAAGGGTAGAGCTCTCTCTGGGATGTCCCATTTTCTGAAATGAAGACAAAAACATATGTATTTATGAACAATCTGAACATGTAGAGCATAGCTATATGGCTACACCTGTTTAAACACATCTATAGAACCACTTTCTCAAGTAGAGCTTCAACAGTTCCTAGATTGAGTTTTTCTGGTTTTAAGACCTTCTGAAAAAATACACCTTTTAATCATTACATTCAGCTTTTATTCAGTATCATTGCCACAAGGGTTTAAAATCAAGTATCTAGCCATGCAGTCTGCCTTTATAATCATTAGTGAATCAATGGGTGGTTCTACACTGTAAACTCAAAATTAGTCTGTTTTATTTACAATTTGATATTTCCAAACATTACTTAACTATTTTAATTAGGTGAACATTTGTGGGCACATAAACATTTTAACAGAGATTTTTTTATTAAATCAACATATAATAATAGATACAAATCTATTTTATTCAACTGACCATAATATTCAAAGTGGAATTATTATGCAAAGCAATTGATATAACAATAAAATAAAAATCTATTATTATTAACTTTCAATTAACTTACAATTTAGGCATAATAACAAAAAGTCTTCAGTCCAATTAACTCATGGTTAGAAAAATCTTCTCAAATAATTGATGTCAATTCAACTTATTCATGCTTATAGTTTAATGAGCTTGTCAAAGTGTCTAAGATTCTTATGATTGTCCATTTTTGCCTTTTTAACCTTCATCCTCATATATAGACCACTTAATGGCTGCTATTGGTAAATAATGGTTCTAATGTTATGGCTAATGTAACTGAGAGCTCCAATTAACGGTCTGAACTGAGAATGTAAATAGTTTACTTGTTTGATGATGTGGTTCCTCGGAGATCCGCCGATGTTTGTTATGCTGCTTTAGCTCATTGGCCAACTGTCGGCCCAATGGGATTTCCCCGTTTGACGAAATCCGACCAATCATGTACAGGCTTTCAGGACGTTCCTCTGCAATGGAAACGCACACAGGCATCTTACTACACTGATGGAGAGATAGAGAATGAAATAGAGACTGAGGGAGAGAGATAAAGAGAGAGAGCGTGTAAATGGCACCTGGTGGGCGGGTGGTGTGGTCTGTGTTGGGGTCACCGGGGTCAGATGTGTATCTGAGGGCAACAGGGCAGACGCTCTGCTCCTGAACAGCAGCATCCTGCAACAACTCAACCTGCCTGCAAAACACAGTGTCCAACTGCACCTGCGCACACACACACACACACACACACACATACACACAATTATAAATATAATTTGCATGTCAGTCCTCCAGCCTCTATCATATCATACACTCTAATATCAGTTCTGATGCTGCACCTGTAAAGCCTGTGTGATGCCCTCTTGTCCTTTAGCTGTAGCACACGCTAACCGCTCTCTCAGAGCCTCCTGCTGCATATGGAGGAGATAGAGAGAGTCCTGCAGGCTGTACACACCTTCCTGCTGAGCGAAAGAGAGAGCGAGAGAGTTTATGTGTCAGAGAGAGGAAGAGAAAGAGAGAGAGAGAGAGAGAACTGAAACCCCTCATTATCAACAGTGCTGCAGAGCGCTAACTCACGTCTCTGGCATTTACAGTTAAAAAAAACTGCAATTCCATACTGAGTCATCATCATCATCATGGTCGCTGTCGTTATTGCTAGTCCGCAGAAGCTGCTGAATCACGCCTCTGCCCAAACAAACCTCGCTAAGCTACAGTACAAGTGAAAGGTCAGCAAAAAAAAACAAAAACACAAACAACCTTAAATTCAAGCTAAATTAAAAAAAATAGTCCATTTTAAGACATAGCACTGGGCAAGATTATTAAAACTAAGCATGATATTAAGAGCAAACAATGTTATTTTACGGGCTGTGCCTTCATAAATGAGGAATCTCAGTTCTTCTCAGTTTTTCTACGCAATAAGTTGCTTTATTACTCTTTGTTTTTGTGTTTTAAGAGCTGCAGAAATCTGGTTTCAAGTGTAAACAGAAAACCTTCTTCTACTCTTCCAACAACATGCTGTTCACATGTACAGTACACTGATGCTACAGTAAGTTACCAATTAACAGGGCATAGATAATGACATCAATAATGACACCCTTGAGATCACATGCCCGCACCCACACACACTCAGAGAGAGAGAGAGAGCTCTGATTCAGAAGTGCTGATGGGAGAAGAGGCAAAACCCCCACAAGGACCCAAACAAACAAGAGATAAGGTGCATCACATTGCACCATCCTCAAAAATGCTCTGACAGTGTAAACGATAGTTTGGGCAAAAATGAAATTGCATACTACAGTCATGTAAATAAATAAGAGTTTCGTGAGAACTTTTGAATCCTTTCCCAGACTCATCTGCATCTACAAACTTCTTTCTATAGGCCTCAGAGAGCTCTTTGGATCTGGTTATATTGATCACAGCTCAGGCTGCTTTCACACCTACCTTGTTTGGTCCAGACTTTCAGACTTTTCAGTTTGGGTCCAGCCAAAGTAGCAGGTGTGAAAAGAGGCCCCAAAAAAACAGTCCGTTTGACTAAAAAAAGGTGGTCTTGGTCCACATCTACTGAACCATGATCCGGTCTCGTCTGCAGTGTGAAAACACTTTTCTAAACGGTTCAGAATTTCAGACCAATTACAGGAAGCTAAGGCAGCTTTTAAAGAAACCAGAGGAAAAAGTATTGGTGTTGTGCTGAAATCCGACTCCCCTGTGGGTGCAGGTGAGTCACGTAGAGGTATGAACACAAATGCTTAGCTGTATGAGTGTTCATTTATTTATTTAATGTAACTGATTTTCAGCATATCTAGGCTGTATCCCTATTTGGATTTTTGATTGAGTAATCAGATTTGTACAAATGTGGATGCTCAAATTGGATTTCATCCGATCATTTCAATCACTCACAGTGCAACAGACAACAACCTTATCAAATCCAAAGTGAGAAAGGTGTGGGGGTTCAAGAAGAGTCAACCCATGCAGATACACTTGTGATGTCTGGACATCACAAAACTGATCTGATAGTTTTGAATAACAGGGCAGACAGTCATCTCAACAAATCTGATTTGCCCACAAATTCACAAGCAGTGCGCATGAAAAGAAATCTCACTGAAATTTCTTTGCATGGGCAACTCTATGCCCCTATCACTAGCATTGTAAGCCTGTTGTGAGTGTCGGCTAAAAGCACTGTATTTCAGAATGCTGGGGGTGAACGGAGGTGGACTATTTAAAAAAAAATTGTGCTCAAGGTTATTTATGAAGTGTCCACAGTTTATCATTTGGCTGTATATGAGCTATATATGAAGTTGAACAGGCAAAAGTGTGTTGCAAAGCTAAGAACAGCAACATAAATGCCTGTATATGATGTGACTTCAGGCACAGAGCAGGACTGCTCACCTCGATTTTAATGCGTTTGCGTGACAACAGCTCCTCTTCATCGTCTGCGCTGGGCCTAAAACAGAGTAATGGGGATAACTCTGAGTTCATATTCATATGATTCATATGACTTCATATGATCTAAACAAACATTTTTATAGACTGTAATAAACTACAAGCAGTGTGTGGGTACTCTAAATTGTTCATATGATCCTAACAATCATTTTGAGAGATTGTAATACAATATCGGAAGCATAGGGGGCACCACATAATGCTCTCTACTGTTCAAGCTAGAGAAAGTGAGGGGTGGTGCACTATAATACTCTAAAATGTTTGTATGATTCGTTTGTATGCTCATTCTGACAGACAGTAATACCAGACTTCCAAAGTCTCCCGGAAGTTGCGGGAGTCTACCACATTTCAATAACGGCTCCCTGATGCCCACAAGTCAGATAAAATCACTGGAATCTAGAACTTCTAGAATTCTAGAATCTAGAAGTGGCCCAAGAGTGAACACGAACGTGCACGCAGGCGACAGAGACTTTTTTTTCCCCAATCGCTTGTTTGAAAGAGAGGGAGCGGGAGAGAATATAGCTCCCCTTGTGTGCATATTTATGAAGCGCATGCAAAACAGAGAGGGTTCTGACTGGCCTGTTCTCTGTAAAGAGTCTGTGAGTCAGCCAATCGGTTTTTAGTATGGGTGTGTAGTGTTGTTTTCCCCACCTGGACGGGATGCGTTCAGGAGCATTATGGCTCCCATCAAAACTTATTTCACATCTGACTACTCTAAAGTATATCCATATCTCTTAAAAGTAAAAAACAATGAAGGTCTTGACTGGTGTACAGTGTGTAATTGCAATTTAGCATCGCCCACAGGGGACTATAAACGATTGCAAAAGGCATGCTGAGATAAGTTAATGTGACATATACAGTATACAGCTCTGTAAAAAAATAAGATATTACTTCAGTTTCTGAACCAGTCTCTAATTTTGCTATTTATAGGTATATGTTTAAATATTGTCATTTAGAGCATTTATTTGCAGAAAATGAGAAATGGCTGAAATAACAAAAAAGATGCGGAACTCTCTGATCTCAAATAATGCAAAGAAAACAAGTTTATATCAATAAAGTTTTAGGAGTTCAGAAATCAATATTTGGTGGAACAACTGGTTTTAATCACAGTTTTCATGCATCTTGGCATGTTCTCCTCCACCCGTCTTACACACTGCTTTTGGATAACTTTATGCCTTTACTCCTGGTGCAAAAATTCAAGCAGTTCAGCTTGGTTTGATGGCTTGTGATCATCCATCTTCCTCTTGATTATATTCCAGAAGTTTTCAACTTGGTAAAATCAAAGAAACTTCAAGTCCAAGTCCATTTGTACCTCCTTGAAATTAATTTTTGCAACTTGGGATGTCTGGTAATACACTACAGGAAGTTAGGGGGGCTCTACATACATTAGGGTACAGAACACAGGTGAGTGTTACCTATTCCTGAAGGCGTGTCTGTAGGTGACCTCTCGTGAGATGTGTCTGGCCAGAGAGAAGAGCTGGTCTCGGTGTGTGAGCAGACCACCGTCCAACAAGCACAGCTGAGCAGCAGCTTCGTTTACAACCAACTACACACACAAACACAACACCATCAGCTACACAACATTAATTTTTATCTATAAAACTGGACAAAAGAGGTTTGTGTTTGAAATAATAAAATAGAGCATAAGTAAATAAAGCATAATATCAATGTTTATTTTGCGGAATCATAATTATAGCACCAGCATGTTAAGCTACCTCTACCATGTTTGTACTTTAGCCTGGTTAGCTCTCACTGTGAGCTGTTACAGTGTGTGAAACTACCTCCACCATGTTTAGAATCTGTATTTCAGCCTATAGCTCTGATTTTAATCTGTAACAGTGTGTGTGAAACTACCTCCATCATGTTTAGAATCTGTATTTCAGCCTATAGCTCAGATTTTAATCTGTAACAGTGTGTGTGAAACTACCTCCATCATGTTTGAAAGCTGTACCTAAGCCTTGTTAACTGTGAACTGTAAATGTATGTGAACCTCCCACCACCATGTTTGTCCTAGCTAGCCCTGTATGTGAGCTGCATCAGTATGTGACACTACCTCCACCATGTTTAGAAGCTGCACTTTAGCCTTGTTTCTCTCACTCTGAGCAGTAACAGTGTGTGTATGTAACAACTTCCACTATATTTTAAAAGCTGTACTTTATATTTTTAGCTCCCATTATGATCTGTAACAATGTGTGTGAAACAACCTCCACCATGTTTAGAAGCTGTACTTCAGATTGTTAGCTCCCACTTTGATTTGTAACAGTGTGTGAAACTACCTCCACCATGTTTGTATGCTGTAAATCACCTCGTGAGTGGTCAGCGGTCTGCCGTCTCGTCTTTTGGAGTCAAAGCGCCCGTAGATGGCGCTGTACTTGCGTATCTCCTCCTCCCTCTGTGGGTCATCCTCGCTCAACTCGCAGAGGCGGGTGATAGTTTGGCTCAGCTTCTTGTTGCCACGGAGACGCCCCTTCACCTCCGCAGGGTCGCTCCTGGACAGCGTGGGGGCCAGCCTCCGCACACACTCGGACACGCAGTGCAGGACAGCCGGCTCCAGTACCTCCGATGGCTCTCCGGTCCAACAAGGGGAGCAGGCTGAGGATGGGGAGGGGCTTTCGGACCCCGGGGTGCCTGCCCCACCCACTGCACCACTCGGACTCATACTCCAGGCTCGGGGCTCTGTCGGCTGGGTCTTCTGTTTAGTGCTATAGATGGTCGGTGAATCTTTGTGTAGGAGTGAAAGGAGTATAGTTATTATTAAAGTGAACACAATAGCTTATTAAAGTGAACAACAGAGTTTTTCAGGATGTCTGATGCATCAGATGTGAGCTAATATTCTGTATCTGAGAGTAAAGAGGCTGTATGTAGTTATACAGTGAATATTTTAAGTACACTAAAAGTATGACCATTATATTACTGTAAAATCACTCATATAAGTAACTGTAGAGAACTTCCAAGAAAAATCCACTTGGACTTAAAGTGTATCTAGACTGATAGACATCAAGTGTTAAACAAATCAGACTATGTTTTAGATTTTAGATGTTTTTAGGTTTTTGAACATCTTGGCTATATTTTCTCAGTCAGATTTATGGAGTTACCTGGAACGTTCAGCTTTCAGTTAACAGCTGTGCTGAACTTGTCAAGAGTTAATTATTTGAATTTCTTGCTTTTTAATGTGTTTGAGAACATCAGTTGTAAAGTTGTAAAGAGGTAGAGTTGGTATTCAGTAAATAGCCCTATTTAGGTTATGATCTAATCCATATTATGTGAAAAATACTTTAAGCTCAGTCATCCTAAACTTAAAGAAGTTAAACTCAGTCATCCTCAAAACTTTCAAGAATTTACAAGAAAGTATTCTCAAGTGCAGTCACAAAGACCATCTAAAATGTAATAATGATGAAACTGGCACTCATCAGGACCACCCCAGGAAAGAAAGAGCAAATGTTACCAGCACCCCAGATACGAGACACCTAAATCCTATTATTAAACTATTATTATTATTACTACTATTATTATACTCTCATTAAAGAGTATTTTGGTTTGTTTAACACTTTTAAATTTACTACATGATTTAAATTTACGTATGTGTTCATTCATAGTATGGATTACTTTTGTATTAATTTACAATTATTTCATCTCTAACAAATGGATATACAGTTAGCTTATAGCTAGGGTGTTACATAGAGCTAACACATTAGCTAGTGGCTATAGCATTATGTCAGGACACTGAGGCACAACTTTTACTTTTTAATGTTTTTTCTTTTTTACCATGTTGAATGCTTTAAAAAAAAACTAAAAATTAACACATAAGCATACAGTTAAGAAGGTCCAAGGCATCTACACCTCCCCAACCCCACTGTGGTAAAAAAAAATCCATATTTAGCTTCTTAACATTAGATACATTAGCAATGTAGCTTCTTTTTTACATACAGCTCTGGAAAAAAAGAGACCACTTAAGAATTATGAGGTTCTTTGAATGTACCAAATTGAAAACCTCTGGAATATACAGTTATCCAAAAGCAGTGTGCAAGACTGGTGGAGGAGAACATGCCAAGATGTATGAAAACTATGTTTAAAAAACAGGGTTATTCCACCAAATATTGATTTCTGAACACTTAAACTTTATGAATATAAACTTGTTTTCTTTGCATCAATTTAGGTCTGAAAGCTCTGTATCTTTTTTGTTATTTCAGCCCATTCTCATTTTCTGCAAATAAATGCTTTAAATGACAATATTTTTATTTGGAATTTGGGGGAAATGTTCTCCGTAGTTTATAGAACAAAACAACAATGTTCATTTTACTTAAACATTTACCTATAAATAGCAAAATCAGAGAAACTGATTCAGAAACTGAAGAGGCCCCTAATTTTTTCCAGAGCTGTATAAAACATACACTGGCATAACGTGTTACCTTCACGAAGCTTGTACACAGGTATACTGCAGGCAGGAAGTGATGTCAGAGGCTGGTCGAAGAGGGCGGGGTTAGTGACCCAGTCGCGCAGGGCTTTCTGCAGGCGGCGCACATGCAGTGGCTTGGTGGCCATACCGACCAAAGCCATGATCTCAAGGAACTCTTCTTCGCCAGCTTCGCACAGCTGCTGGACATCATCACCGCCCTGCTGGACGAAAGCAGCGTAGTAGCAGAGAAGGTTTGCCCTCTGCAGGATGCGGTATAGCTGCAGCTCCCCGACGGAACGGGGCATTAAGAGCGACATGACTGAGGACAGAGAAACAGAGAGAAATATTATTATTACTTTAAGGCATGAGTGTAATAAGTTACACTATAATGACAAAAGTATTCATCCACCTGCCTTCATATGTATTTAAACTTAGGTTACACCCCATTCTGATAGTGAGGTCGGACACTAATGTTGGACGAAAAGACCTGGCTCACGTTCCCATACCAAAGGTGAATGAATTACTGGGCAAAGCATAAAACACTGTGTGTTATTTGCGCAAATAACACCTTAACAAACTGCCATGTTGTTCCTAGCACTGCTAGCTCCTGTCTTATGAGACATGTCTGGCTGCGTGGCTTCAGCTCTGCCTGTGGATGGTCACGAGCCAAGATGGGCGAGGCCATAAATACTAATTCTGATAGACTCGTTTTTCAGAATATTTTCTTTTACTAGCTTTTGCAGACAAAAAAGGTTTCATGTGCAGCAAAAATATACAACTCAGCGAGACCTATTGTATTTCACAAACATTAGACATTAATAATTCATTTCAATCGAACTAAAAAACAAATCCAAACAAACTTTACATCTGGCAAGGTTCAGTCAGATAAGTGCCATTCTCCTGGCAACAGCCAAACTCAGACTCGTCCTTCGGATTACCAGACAAACTCTGTCAATATGATAAATCACTCCAGTGATTGCTCTAAGTCTACACTGCTCTAGAGTACACTTTGCATTGTGATTGGTGATGTCAGGCTTGGATGTGGCTGCTCGGCCAATGGAATTTAATTCCATGAAGCTCTCATGAAGCACCATGCGCCTCAGCATCTGTCAACCCCAATCGGTCAATTTAATTGTTGTTGTCATTCCCAATAGCTTCCACTTTTTATAACAGCACTGACAGTTGACTGTGGACTATTTAGTAGTGAGGAAATTACATGACTGGACTTGTTGTACAGGTGGCATCCTATCACAGTACAATGCTAAAATTCACTAAGCTCCTAAATGTGACCCATTCTTTCCCAAATCTTGTATCCAAGCTAGAGGTAAAAAAAATGGTAAACTGTTGAAATTGTTGGGCGTGGCAGAATTACAGTGAAGTGCAAATGTAGTCATTGGTTATTCACCAAGGATTCCCAGTAGCTGTATGAGGTGTTGTGTGATGTATGATGGGATAACATCCTAAAAGCTAGTTTTATGGATATAGTTTCTACTCACCTCTGCTCACCAGTCAAGGTCTCTCAGTCTAAAAAAAAATAATACAGGAAAATCCTCAGTCCCGCCCACTCAGTGCAAGACTCACACACACTCACTACAATGCATAATGACACTAAACATTGTAGCAAACAAACACCAAACCAATGCATTAAAACCTAAAACAGTACATTAAAACACACACATTATATAACATAGCAGGGCTCGCGCAGCAGTGCACATACAGTGGAGTGAAGCACGGGAGCGCGCATACAATCCCCAGAGCGTGCACTGTCCGCGCGCAGCCCGACCGAAGCCCGCGTGCTGTGCACGGTTCTGACCTGTTCGCGCTCGCTCTCCGTTCGTTCCTCCGGTTCTCCGTAAAGCCCAACCTGTGCGCGCGCGGCTCACAAACACTGCTACTGCTGCTTCAGTCAGTGCTCCTCACTCCAGGGCGGCTGGGCGTGTGTGTTTGAGTGTCAGTGTATGAGTGTGTGTGTGTATGAGTGTGTGAGCGTGAGTGTGAGCGCGTGTGAGGGATATTCCGTTGCTGCTTCGCTCTCGTCACTCCCACGCGGCTGCCTGACGCAAATCCCCGCGTGGGCGGCAGCAGCGAGCGCGAGGAGGGAGGAGGGGCCCTGCGCTTAATTAGGATCACTATTAAATAAAATATTAAAAATAAAACAAATACTGTTTTAAAAATAAGATCTAATAAAAAGCGATGCAGTCGTTGCATTAGAAAATTATAGAAAAAATAATAATTGAATAGTGTTTATATGCGTGTTATAATAAAATAAAATATATGGCAAATAAATGTTAAATATAAAAATAGTATAACATTTTAAAATTTTATTTTTATTTTTCCCATTTTCTCCTCAATTACCCAACCCACTCATTAGGACTCCCCCTATCACTAGTGATGACCCAACACACCAGGAGGTTAAAGACTAGCACATGCCTCCTCCGATACATGTGAAGTTAGACTCCGCCTCTTTCTATGTAATGATGCAGGCCGTAGCCCCCCAGTGGGCGTGGCTAAAGGGCGGAGCATGTGTCAATCATTTTCGACTGCAGCCAATCAGATACTACACTTTCGCTGTCAATCACTTTTTATTAAGCCAATCCTCAGACAGACCAAGCTGAACATTATTTTTTACTGCAGCCAATCACCTTAACAGATCTGTCAAAAGAAGGCGGAAACTGCGTTGCTACCGGTTAAACGTAGCGCGATTTAAACTTCTGAACAGCGGTGAAGCTGAATGTGTATAAGTATTTTACAAAATACTATATTAACAGTTTAAACACATTTATGCGCTATTGTAGTTAGTCCTGCCTATATGCCGCTCTTAAACAGAAGTAACTGAATGAAAACGTTAGAAAAACCCTGACTTTAGATATTTTCAAATCAAAGATTTGAATTGCAAACCCCGCGTTTAGAACCTCAGAAGACTGCTGTGCTGCACATAAGCAGTACTATCATAGCCTACTCTTAATAATCTCTTCTATATATGCATTTGTGTATCATTAAATCAGACAGATACACAATACTGCCCAACTTTTATTTGTAGACAGAATTTCATGGTGCTTTTTTTATATGCTAACATATAAAATTGGGACACATTTTAGCTGAATTCACAGAAAATAAACAGCAGAGATAGACAAACCAGTTGTGTTGAACTTTAAAGGCCTTTTGAAGTACATGGTTTGAAATTATATTAAATTATCTGAATGTTTAACTAAAACACCAACTCAGGATGACATCATTCCCAGCTCCAACATCTGAGTTCTGGAACGCAGTATAAGTTTCCTTATTGCAAAGCATTTCACACCAGACACCACAATATTTATCTTAAGAAGAAGAATTTGAAGTTTCCCATAAATGATCTCCTAATTAAGATAATCTAAAACATTTGGGTGAAAAAGGACACAAATGACTGTTTTTCGAAAATGAGATCCTTGTGTTGGACATGACGAAATGTCTTCAGATTGGGGTAAAATCAGACTGGTTGGAAAAAGTTAATTGAATAAAGGTCATTACGTACAATTCGTAACACACCCTGAAATGGCCTCGCTAAGCTGGCACTAGATGACTGTGCTGTGTTATAGAAAGCCACTGTTACGATTAAAGGAAAATATGAAGTCCAGTGGTGTTGAAGCACAACAATGATAAGACAGGACACGCACATATACACACACACGCATACAAACACACAGTGAAGAACTGCTGAACACATTAACCTACATCATCATAGAGGGAGTGGGTGCTTAAAGTACGGCAGCTAGGTACTGACATCACTGTGGTCATGTTTCTTGTGGTTAGATGCTGAACCACACGCTGCACAGATAAGCGAGAGCTGCTGGTCTGAATGGAGGGCCTTTCTTTCAAACCCTGAACATCATGACCTCGTTTTTTTATTTTTAAGCTAAGTAAAATTAAGATCAAAATTACTCTGTAGAGATTAATTAATGAGGCATGCAACACACATACAATTGGCAAATTGGCTGGGTGCATTGAAAGCATACAAACCAAAGACAGTCACCTCAGTACCTGAGAGGCTGAGAGTACCTGAGAGTACCTCAGTGCCTTGTTCAAGAGTGTCTCAGTCGCTTTGTTCATGAGTGTATTGCCTTATCCCCTTTTAGACCCTGCGATCATTACAATGGACATCATGTATTTTTTAATTTATTTTTAAATGTTTTGTTGCACACAACACTATTTGAGAGCTGTTGTCCATCAGAATAGACCATGAACCAGCCAATGAACTAGTTAATAAAGCAATAAAACAGTAGAGTTAGCTTGGCCCCATCTACTGCAAACACACTGGAAAAACAGTAACAGTAATAGAGCCACTGAGGCAAAGTAACATCACATTTGTACTAATTTAATGTGATTTGAAACACTTTTTAATGCTCTTCTTTTAATTTCTTTTTTTTTTTTTTTACTTATGGTTACTGGTATGGTTTGTAAAAAAAATCTATATAAAATAAAAATATTGCACACAGGCTTCCAATGCTGTGAAAAAAAAACTATTAAATATTTCAGTTAATGTGATTTATTTGCTATATAGATTTTATTATTTCGTTTCTGTTCATTACAGACAAAAAAACAGCATTCTTAATTTTTTTTTCCATCACTGGAGATAATTCAGGTCTGAAAGAGTTAAACTATCAGGGAATTTCAGAGTGAAAGCAAACAAAATTAAACTTAAAGGAGAAGTCCTGTGTGAACTTAACTTGGGGTGTAGTGAAACATGATAATGAGTTTAAAATCTAGTTAAATAGCCAACTTCCATTCACCCCCAGCATTCTGAAATACAGCACTTTTAGCTGATGCCCTCAACAGGTTTACAATGCTAATGATAGGGGCATGGCATTATCCATGCAAAGAAATCACATTTTACTTCATTAACACACATTATATTGGTAGAATTTCATATTCAAATTTAATTCAAAGTCATGATGATAAGTCGACTGATGAGCACAAACAAATGCAATCTGTCCCCTTATCCTACCTATTCGTTCGTGCTCATAGGTTGATCTTTATGACTTAATTTCAAGATGGCAACACTCTGAAAACTGTGTATAAATAGTCTTTTTCAATAACTATCTCTGCACTTTCAAAGTTCTCAGTGCCTCGTTTTAAGTGTGGAGCTACTTTGAGCTTGTTAATGGTGCAAAATAGCGATTTCTTTGCATGCGCAATGTTATGCCCCTATCATTAGCGTTGTAAGCCTGCTAAAGGCACTGGTCAAAAGTAGTTAAAGGTATATTTTATGCAAAACCCCCTTTTTTCGTGTACTTTTGTATTTCCACTTGGGTCTCAAGTGCCCTTATAAACACTCCAAGCTCAAAAAAATCCATCTGTTTTCTGTAAGTCAGCTGAAAGAGTTTGGTGTCAGGAATTGGTGCTTCTATGAGCCACTTTATATGTAGTGTCACAATAAGGAAACCTGCGTAGAATCACCCTGACACCACCACTCACCCATCAACCCCCACTGGAGCCCCACCCACTAGATCAGTTGAGGAAACACTTTTTTTTGTTTCTTTTGGTTGAGAACCTCTGTAAACCTCTGTAATGAGTTTTAAATGCATTTATAATTCATAGAAAGTGTTAACACTTTTTCTTTCTGCATTTTTCATGAGTTTGATTATGAGTTCTGATTGGAGTGACCTCGATTCAGAGTGTAAAAAAGAAAAAAAAACAGGAAGAGAGAGAGAGAAAGAGAGAAAAAGTGACATAGAGAATAAACCAGAGAGCGGTCCTCTAAGATTCTTCTAATACTCTGAGCCTATCAGGGTGAGTCAGGCATCCCAACCTACGCAAACTGCCTACACCCTGTCACCTACACAGATGTGCTCACTCTCTCTCTCTCTCTCTCTCTCTCTCTCTCACACACACACACACACACACAAACACACAGTTCAGTTTTTTTTTTTCAATCCGTATGCATAAGCCTTGGGCGCCGTTCATGCATATGTTTATAACCGCGTGTGCATATGCTACTATGTTAGAGGTCGTTTAGGTTCTCCAATCCCTGCTGCAACACAACCATCTTCCAATAGACAAGACTAGAGTTAATCTTCTCTCCAGAGCCCAGCCTGCATCCTAACCAGCCCCGATTTTATTGCATGCAGAGGGGAAGAAAGCCATGCATCTGTGCATGCAATGAGATGCATTTGCAGCAGCATCAAGTGTTTAGATTCAACTGATTTACTGACATACACCGAGTGACACCACCACCACCACCAAGGCTGCAGATGTTTAAACGCACCTCCGGACAAAGACGCCGCATCTTCAAAGGACAGGAAATGTGACGGTGTTAAGCTATCTACTCATCTGGCTTCCTGAGGTGAAGGTGAGGGAGGTGGAGGATAGCACTGCTCATTCAAATCAGCGTGTGCAAATTCAGAGTGTCCCTCTCAGATTGTGCAAATCAAAGTGTGCAAGTGAGACAAATCTGAGGTTGGAGGGCCCAATCCAATTTCTCATTGGTATCTTTAACCCTTGTTTTTAAATTGTTGTGTTTAAAGTTAAAGTTGCCCTTCTAAGCAAGGGTATAAAAAGTACTAATTCATTACTCAGGTAGAAGTATAGATACTAGGGTTTAAAATACTTCTGTAGAAGTTGAAGGATTAACTCAAGCTTTCTACTCAAGTAAAAGAGTAAAAGTACTGGTTTCAAAACTACTTAAAGTATGAAAATAAAAGTTATATGAGGGGGAACATGTAATGTAAATGTGATGTAATGTAATTAAGGACAATAGCTTAGGCTGCACCACAGGAGCCTATAGTGCAGTACCCCTTTTCTAAAAGCTAAAATGACCATAATGTTATATTAAAATCTTAATGTTGAAATATGTTGATATACAATTGGCTCCCTGTTTCATCTGCATACAGTTAAATGGAAAAATGATTTTATTTAATAAAGGAAAAAAAAAATTCAAACCAATATAGCACTTTGTGAAAAAAAGTTGTCCCCCCATAAATGAACTGTTATTAATCACACTTTTTGGAAAGCTGAGTTTAATTTAAATACTAACCACAACCAGGCCTGATTACTGCCAGATCTGTAGAATTGATGAATCACTTAAATAGAACCTGTCTGACAACATGAAGCAGATAAAAGATCTCAAAAAGCAAGAAATTATGCTGCGATATAAAGATATTCAAGTCTAGAAAAGGTTACAAAGTCATTTCTAAAGCCTTGGGACTTTATTCATAAACAAAGAAAACATGGAACAGTGGGGAACCTTCCCAGGAGTGGCCAGCTGACTGAAATTATTCCAAAAGGGCATGGACAACTCATCCAGGAGGTCACAAATTAAACCCAGAACAACATTTAAAGAACTGCAGGTCTAACTTGCTTCAGTTAAGATCAGTGTTAATTATTCAATAATAAAAAAGAAACTTGTAGAAAATGGTTTCCATGGGAGAGTTCAAAGGCGAAAAACACTGCTGACCAACAAACATCTTGATGATCCTCAGGACTTTGGGTAAATGTTCTTTGGACTGACGTGACAAAACAGGAACTGTTTTGAAGGTGTGTGTCCCGTTACATCTGGCGTAAAACTAACATAATTTCAGAAGTAGATCATCATATTGAATGTAAAACATGGTGGTGGTAGTGTGATGGTCTGGAGCTGCTTTGCTGCTTCAGGGTCTTGTAAAACTTGCTGTAATAGATGTAACCAGAAATTCTGCTGTTTACCAGACAATCCTGAAGGAGAATATCCGGCCATCTGTTTGTGACCTCAAGCTCAGGTGTACTTGGGTTCTGCAGCAGGACAATGATCCAAAAAACACACAAACAAGTCCACCTCTGAATGGCTTAAAAACTAACTAAATAGAGGTTTTGGAGTGGCCTAGGCTAAGTCTGATTGAAATGCTGGTCATTTCTACTGCATAACACTAACACATAACACTAGACACTGTATATGTATTTGTGAATTTGTGGGGGTTCTTCTCCTGGAGGAAACAATATTTGACTGCATCCTGTTTCTTAGTAACTTAACAACGACTCTGGGAAATCACACACACACACACACACACTACACTACTGATAATTGGATTAGTAGCCAACTTTGTGTGGCTCAGTGTGAGAACACAGCTGCTGACCTTCTCTGGCCCTCTAGTGTGTGGGCGAAAGAACAGAGAAGAAAGAGAGACCTACCCCAGTCTTCACAACTACTCTCTAAAATACACTCCAGTTACAAAAAGTTTAAATGGTGTGTGAATATAAATAATTGTAAATAAATACAGAATTCAATGATTTGCCAAGCTAAATCAAAACACATGTCAGATGTTGAAAATAAGACATATCAAGAAAAACATGAAATCATTTAGAAGTTGGTACATGGCAACAAAATGCTGGAAAAGTAAGTGGAACAATAAACATCATTATAGACAGGCAGTGTCAGACAGGTTCAACAATTTGTGAAAAACTTGCAGAAAAATTAGTACCTATGATGTATAGAGCTTACACAGCTATCAATGCTGAACAATGTATAAAGGTTTTAAAACAACAAATGCTCACATTCATTCTATATATTTCAGCAAGACTAGATTCAAAAACACTCCCAAATCTCCAGAGATGGGTTACCTCTCTTCTAAAATAGTTATAAAATAATAAAATATATAGTCATAGTCAAAAAATCAAATAACGATATTTGAGTAAACCCAGTAGTGTCCAGATTGGCCAAGTTACTCAAACTCTTAGCTGCTATGACTGCCAAGGTTTTAGTAATCTGCATTAGGTGGGAATATCAAGAAAAACAAATCCTCAAGAAAAACAGCACCTGGTGCTGCTCATGTATTCTATCACAATAATGAGCCATGTAAGGAACTATCATCAAAATCCTTATAGTTGAACTAATATATACTCTAATCTAACTATTACTGAAATAAAACTCCTGTGGGAACTGATTTAAAGTCTGTACATTCAAAAATATTAATAATAAAAATAATAAGAATAATAATAAAAAAACAGTCCCTGAATAAAATTCTCAAATGTCTCAAATTATGAAATTTTGAGCAACTCAATGTCTTCTGGTATAAAGAAAAATAATAGCATGTGGCTATCTCCTAACATTACTGTGTTTTAACAAGTAAAAGGGGAATTGACAAAAACTGAGAAAAAACACACCAAAACAGTCTGGGGTTCAAAGGGTTAAATTAGGATTGTATATTGTTTTCCTATAAAAGTATGTGAAAAAGTATTCCCACAGCCCTTCTGCTGTACTATAATCTAAGCTCTAAAGAGAGTCTTATACAACAGGAAGAAAATAGGAAAAACAAAGAAAGGAAGCGAGGAACTGAAGGGTTCTGAGGGAACATTGGGCCAAATTACAAATCCAACAAAAGTTGTTCGGAGGCGGCGTGCATGACCACCGTGTTTGAAATGCTGTAATCATCTTCACGTGGTAATTACTGAGTGAGGTTTTGATGTTATAGCTCTTCAAGACTCTGGAGAATAGGCTCCTCCCACTGCCCCGCCTACTCGTCCCCACAAATTCCTGACTCAGTGAGTCCCAGAAAAACTCTGCACCACTTACTGCAGACAAAAGCCAAGAAAAGCCAAGAATGCCCTCAGCTGGAGTTCCCACAATAAAGTGTTTCAGCATTAAAACTACTTTACTAAGATTTATGCGTCACTTAGAGCATAAACATCTGGAAGGCAGAACCGTAACGGAACCTGTCTAGGTGGTTCTGTCACAAATCTTAAGACACATGGTTCTCCGGAGCTTCATCAGTCTTGTCATGTTTTCGTAAAAAGAAATGTACAGTAAATACAAAAGTCCTGTGCTAGTTCAGTGTTGTCTTGCACCTGGTGATTACAGGTAGTCTCCAGACCCAATACAAGAACGTTACTGAGAAATCGATAGCTAAATGATAAGCCAATTTTGCCTACTGACTGAGTCTCTGACTAACAAACTATGCAATAGGGGTGCACTCACTAGTGCTGGCTTTTTTTTAACTGAGCTTCCTTAAGTGGAAGGATATGCCATCATTAGTTTGGTTAATATTGTGTAAATTAATGAATTTTTGTGTCTTCGCTTAAAATACTGTAGAGGGAAGCAGTGTGAAGATACAACTATTACAGTCTTATGAAATCAGCTGTTTTGTTCCTTTCTTGCGAACAGAATGAAGCCATTCCACCTTGATTGGTCCTGTAGTCTAACACCAGCAACATTTACAAGCATGCAGCTGTAGCATTCATAGCATGCTGCCGACCTTACCCAGCAAATGTACTGTGCCGTTTGTTAGCTTGCTCTTAGCTTTAAAAAGTTCTTAAAAGGTTTTAAGAACCAAAAACATATGTCATAAGCAAGGAATCAAACTTTGATAACTTGTAGTTTCTACAGAGTTCATTATTATTAAGAGAGAGCAGCTGTTTAGGGGAAGTGTGGAAGTCAAGGGGAGATCTGGAAGACTGCAAGAAGACTCTGACAAAAAACTCATATGCTGATATCACAGGCATTCAATGACACCGGCTAAAATTCATGCGATAGCAGTTTGTAAATCACAAAGTCAGCATGGAAACACACCTATACCTATATAAGTTGTGAGGTGTTATCTTTTGAGTGAGGCTGAACTCAGCCCAGCATGCTCATGGCAAGGTGATGTGATGATTTATGGAAGTTTGAGTGAGGATTAATAGTGGGTGCCAGATGGATGGGATTCCATTTCTATTTTTAAAATTTTCAAAGTTGTTCTGGCCCAACATGCATATCCTGCAGTTCAGTGCAGCATTCTTTAGTTTCTGTGGGATTTGGCAAAAGTCTTGGAACACTATACTTGTTCCAATGACTGTCTCACTTGTGGCATGTCAGTGTACACAGCTCTGGAAAAAATTATAAGACCACTTCAGTTTCTAAATAAGTTTTTTTGATTTTGCTATTTATAGGTATATGTTTGAGTAAAATGAACATTGTTGTTTTATTCTATAAACTACAGACAAATTCCCAAAAAAAATATTGTCATTTAGAGCATTTGTTTGCAGAAAATAAGAAATGTCTAAAACAACCAAAAAGATCTCTCAGAGCTTTCAGACCTCAAATAATGCAAAGCAAACAAGTTCATATTCATAAAGTTTTAAGAGTTCAGAAATTATTATTTGGTGGAATAACCCTTGTTTTTAATCACAGTTTTAATGCATCTTGGCATGTTCTCCTTCACCAGTCTTACACACTGCTTTTGGATAACTCCTGGTGCAAAAATTCAAGCAGTTCAGCTGGTTATACTCCAGAGGTTTTCGATTACACAAAATCAAAGAAACTCATTATTTGTAAGTGGTCTCTTATTTTTTCAAGAGCTGTATTTTAACAAACTACAATAAAATCCTCAGTTAAATACAGTTACAGTACCAAAGTAAGAATGGTGATGACTGCCATGTCTAGTGAGCAGTGAATGCTGTTTGAGAAGCTTATAAAAAAAAATAAAAAAATCATGCTCTGCAAAATAATCATATTTGCTTTTTACAAAATAATATTATTTTATTAAAGTCCATTTTAAGACACTTCCCAGAAATTAGACACTTTCTAAGAAATGAGGTTTATCATTTTCATCTTGTGGTTGAACAAACAAACATCTCTGCTACAATCCTGCCCCCTGCTGTCTGAAAGGTATAAGGGACAACACGAGCAAGGTACAGTAATACAAACAGTGTGGCCTTCAAAGGTCCTGCCATTTCACATTGTTTTAAGCCACTGTTTTCTGTAAATCACTGTAAAATGATTTGAGCTGCATCCCAACTGCATACTAATTGGTAATACTAACTAGTTTCTGTTCACCTGTCTTGGGTTCGGTGATATAGGGCTTGGAAGCTGCTTGGTTTTGGAAGTCCATTCCATTAAGCACTCTAGACTATGCTGTTCTCCAGCTAATCTGTAGGGTACATTACCGTATTTTTTGCACTATAAGGTGCACCGCATTATAAGGCATATTATCAATGAACGTCTATTTTCTGGTCTATTTTAATACATAAGGCGCACTGGATTAAAAGGCACATTTTAGGAGACACTATAAGGAACTTCTAATTCAGCAGGTCTCACTGTTTTCAGCAGGTTTTACTGCTCCTTACAACCTGACTGGTAAAATTCATACATAAGACACACCGGATTATAAGGCACACTGACGATTTTTGGGAAAATAAAAGAATTTTAAGTGCGCCTTATAGTGCAAAAAATACAGAAAATTTGTAAGTCTGTAGTAATTGACTCAGAGCATCAGCTGGCTCTGCTCTGTCATAGTTGCTTTCATTCCCAGTCTCTTCAACTTTTTATCCATTACCGTATTCTTTGCACTATAAGGTGCACCGTATTATAAGGCGCACTATCAATGAACGTCTATTTTCTGGTCTATGTTAATACATAAGGTGCACTGGATTGTAAGGCACATTTTAAGAGACACTATAAGAAACTTCTAATTCAGCAGGTCTCACTGCTGGGGGTGGGGTGGGGGGCGGGGGGTTAGCTAACTAAGTTAAGTAAAGCTAAGCTAAGTAAACAAAACTGTAATAAAAAGACTTTCTTTTAAAGTCAAACGAGCTCTGCGCGTGAATTTACACAGATTTCTATTTAGCACTAGGCAGTGCTAGCCAGGGTTAGCAGCAGGCTACAGGTGGATAATACTCCCCTCTGAACAAGGAAATAGTGGCTAAAGCTAATGCTGCTTCAGCCCCAGTGCTGGAGAGCTAAACTAAAAATTCTGAATAACACGAAATAACACAAAAAAATACAGTAAGTTTGGAGGTCTGTAGTAATTGACTCACTTTTTTATAATATCACTGACAGTTGGCTGTGGAATATAACGACTTTTAGCAAATATGAATAAGTGCAACAAAAATGGTGTTTGGAGAACCTGGAGTGATGTATGTTGGCATAGCAACATATGTTAATATTTTGTAACTAATCTGCCAAAGCTGCACTATTAAGATTAGTCTATAGTATATAATTTATAGTTTTAGTGTGTAGTATGCATTTGGGATGCAGCCACTCACATTAGTAAAGTTTTCTATTACTGAGTCAGGACAATACTTCAAAATAAAGCCAGCTGGAAAAAACTTAAACTAAAAAAATATATATTTTCAGTTAAAAAATTGCCATGTTATGTAATCATCTCTATTAATTGACTATTTTTTACATTTTTTTTTATCCACTGGATAGTGGATTTTTCCAGTCCAGTGGAAAAATCCAGTGGACTTTTATCCACTAACCTTGACTACAATACTCAGAATGTTTTCTTTATTAATAAAACAAATACAATCCCTACTGCGAATCCTTGATGGCTGCTTTTGCACTGCAGGGCCAAATTGTTCTGAGCTTTTTCAGTGGTATGTTTACTGAACAATTACAATTCTCTCTTTTTAGCACTGTTACTTAACCATACTTGGGGCCACAGAACCATTCAGTGGAGGGGCTTAAATACTAGCCAGTTGGGACTGCACTAACTCTGAATAAGCGATGCTGCATGAGGGCCATAACCACCATGCTAACGTCATATTAGTGATAGGAGATAAGCCTGGTTGCTTGTATGGTAACGCTGGTCCCCAGCATTCTAAACCCATGAGGCTGGTAGCTGGTGTAAAACAAGACAGTTCTCCATTTAGCAGTTAGTTAGCATGTGGGAATTTGACAACAGCCACAGATGGGACATTGTGCATTTTTTTGTCTTGATTTGGCAACACAGCAAATGAAAAACAAAATTGTAACCAGGTTAGAGGGACCCCACAGATGATCTTAGGCCTTAATAACCATTTGGCCCTGCAGTGGAAAAGCAGCCCATGTTAGGATGGCTATTTTTCTGTAACAAAATTAGCATTAGCCATTTTTTGTAGCCTTTTTTTACACTGAGAACTGCTGTAGCAAACCTGGACTTAGCTAGAGGAATGTTTACAAAATATTTTACCCATAGTTACTTTGTTCCTTAAGGTTATAGTGATTTTTAAGGTCGTTCACAAACCTGTTGAACCGAATGTAAAAATCAAAAGAAACTGCTGTTTGCTACACTGGTTTAAAAATAGTGCAACAACAAAATACAGAATGGAGGCAGATCCCAGACAAATTAATTCAACTAAACATCCAGAAAATAATTTAAAACATATTTTAAAACAAGTTTATGATACACTAAAGAGTCTATATCTATACAAATAAAGATACATTCATTAACAATTAAGTTCAATGAAACAAGTTCATGGATTCCAGCTCTAGTAGAAAAGTCAGAGAGAGTCATTCAGGGCCCGTGTGGACTCTGATAAGGCCAGCTGTGGTGCTGAGGTCTCCAGAGATGCCCTGTCCGGCAGGGAGTACAGTCCGCATGAGTTAGCCCTCTAATTGGTCGAGAGTCACAGGAGTCCTGGGGGGAATGTCCTCGTCCTGGGAGTCTGGAGAGGGCTCATCTGCGTCCTACACAGAGCAAAAGTCCAGGATGTTACTCTGAATGTTGACAGTTAATATTGTCTTCAGAAACAAACACCAAACCACTAGTGCTGTCAATGATGACGTGTTAACAAATGCTAAAAATATATATAAATTTGGTTGTCTCATGATGAGTTGTGTTCAGGTAAATTTCTGGCGAATTGCTATCTTGGCTGTGGAAATCACAGGTGCTCCACTGTCTGAATACAACCTAGACAACAGCCACCATCAGACGTTTATTGCTATCTTAGCAACAAAGGTGGGCCCTCAACGTGCATACACCCCTGCTCGATCTACACACAAGGACACACAGCAGTGCAGTAACCCAAGTTTTACACCAAAAGAACAGAACACAAAACAAAAAACATTACTGTTACGGTAAATGACAAGCTCATTTAAGCTGTGTTTCCTCTGTTGAAAAGCAATCCGCCAAAGTCAGAGCGCACCTCGCTCTTAAAGAGAATAGCAAGTAACACGCTGATTGGTTTATTTCATGTTACGCATTAGGAGAATTAGTACTTTTGCACAAGCATTTATAATTTATCAGGAATAATGACACAATATTTTTGTGATTAATCTGATAAAAAAATGTAAACGATTAATCTCACTTCACACCACACTCATCCTTACCTTGTTCCTTCTGAGGAAAGCATGCAACGCAAACAGATGTTTTTTTTAGCCTGTTTAAAAAGTGTGCTCAACAGTAAATCTGCATTATTTTTAACACAATCTTTACATTTTCCCATGAGCCTCTTGTTACCTGTAGAGGCTGGACTTCAGTAGGTGGGTGTGTCTTCATTAAGACGATCAACTCTTTGATCTGAACCAAGGCAAAAGCAATGGTAACCCATGGCGACACAGAGAGGGCAAACGCCGGTTTGTTCACGTCCTCTTGCTCCTCCTGGTGTCGTGTCTTTCGCGCTGGTAATTTGGGCTCTGGTCGAACAGCTGGGGCCACTGTTTCCTGGTTCTGGACCAAGTCGATGGTGGCTATGGGAACCGGACTGGAGGGGACTGGGATGTTCTCAGCAAGCATCTTGTCCTCTTCAGAAAGGAGGAAGGAAAACCATTAGACTAACACCAAAACCTATTATTACTTTATTATTGAGATGCAATAGTGTGTGACACTCTGTGACACCTTTTCTTTCCAGCAATTCTGGCCACACCATGGACATACCCCCATCTATGGTCACACTATCTTGCTGATGCCCATAACACTATTTTTATAGTTGTACCCTATTTCGCACTAGTAGTTCATTCACTAGTTCATTCATCTACTGTTTACGTATCATTTGCACTGCTAAATTTAAATTATTATATAACTGTGTTTGCACTTTCTGTATGGCGGACATCAGTTATCCTTATACTTACTTTATGCACATCAACTGGTGTTCGCTGTCTATTGTGTTCAACTGCACTACCTCCATTTTACATCACACACACACACTAAAGACTGTACTTTTATAATTTCATTTTATTTTTTATTTTGTTGTATTTATATGTATCATTTATATTTTTTTTATCTTTTTGTAACTTTGTGTACTATACACACCTGCTGCTGGATGTCAAGAATTTCCCCTCAGGGATCAATAAAGTATCTATCTATCTATCTATCTGTCTGTCTGTCTGTCTGTCTGTCTGTCTGTCTGTCTGTCTGTCTATTTATCTATCTATCTATCTATCTATCTATCTATCTATCTATCTATCTATCTATCTATCTATCTATCTATCTATCTATCTATCTATCTATCTATCTATCTATCTATCTATCTATCTATCTATCTATCTATCTATCTATCTATCTATCTATCTATCTAGTGTGGAAGGAGGATCATTCCAGACTAAACATTTGCAACCCTCTCAAAAGTCAGATCAGACAACCTACATTCTAGCTATAGCCAGCTAAAAATGAGAGCTAGTCAGTCTAAAGTACACCTTTCAAACTTGGTGGAGGTAGTTTCATACACTTTAATTGCTTGAAATGAGAGCTAGCCAGGTTACGTACATCCTCCAAACATGCTGGAGGTAGTTTCACATACTGTTACTGCTTAAAATGCGAGCTAGCCAGGCTAAAGTGCACCTGACAGTCATGGTGAAAGTTGTTTCATAAACTATTTCTGCTTAAAATTAGAGCTAGTCAGGATAAAGTTCAGCATCAAAACATGGTGGAGGTAGTTTCACACACTGTTACTGCTCAAAATGAGAACTAGCCAGAGTAAAGTACACCCGCCAACCACAGTGACAGTAGTTTCATACACTTTTACTGCTCAAAATGAGAACTAGTCAGGATAAAGTACAGAATCCAAATGTGGTGGAGGTAGATTCACACACTGTTACTGTTCACAGTGAGAGAGACAAAGAGCATATAAATTGGTTTGTCATGTTATGAATGAATTAATTAATTCATGCAAAACATTACCACTGCTCCCTCCAGCTTAAAATCCAAACAACAGGGATAAATAATTTTCTTACCCGTGTGCTCATCCTTTTCTGTGACATGCTGGATGAAGGCAAAGAGCAGGAGAATGACCAGAGAGGCCATCCCAATCCCTCTGAATGTCTCTGCAGTGCCTGCGGACACAAATCTTTGTTATATGTATTATTTATAAAAAAAGAGTTTACATGATGATAGAACAACCCCCTATTTCAATTTAGTTGGTACGTTGTTTAAAACATAAATAAAAACAGAATACGATGATATGCAAATCCTTTTCAACATATATTAAATTGAATACACTACAAAGACAAGATATCTAAAGTTCAAATGGATAAACTTTATTGTTTTTTGCAAAAATTTCACTCATTTTGAATAGAAAGCTGTCACACAGTCCAAAGAAGTTGGGACAGGAACATGTTTACCACTGTGTTACATCACCTTTCCTTTTATCAACACTCAAAAAGCATTTGGGAACTGAGGACAAATGTAGGTGGAATTATTTCCCATTCTTGCTTAATGTATAACTTCAGATGCTCAATAGTCCGGGTCTCAGTTCTCGTATTTTGCGCTTCATAATATGCCACACATTTTCAACAAGAGACAGGTCTGGACTGCAGTCAGGTGAGTCTAGAAGCTGCACTCTTTTACTATGAAGCCACGCTGTTGTAACACATACAGAATGTGGCTTGCCATTGTCTTGCTGTAATAAACTGGACACCACTGCAATTGCATGTTAAGAAACGTTGTTCTTAAACAGTTGGACTATTTGCTCACGCATATATTCATAAAGTGGTGAATCTCGCCCCATTCTTGCTTCTAAACAACAGATCCTTTTAGGGATGCTCCCTTTATACCCAATGATGACACTCACCTGTTTTCAATAAACCTGTTTACCTGTGGAATGTTCCAAACAGGTGTTTTTGAGCATTTCTCAATTTTGCCTTTTATTGCCCCTATTGCAGCGTCAATTTCAAAATGAGTGAATATTTGCAAAAAACAATAAAGTTTATCTGTTTGAACATTAAATATTTTGTCTTTGAAGTGGATTCAATTAAATATAGGTTGAAAAGGATTTGCAAATGATCGTATTCTGTTTTTATTTATGTTTTACACAACGTCCCAACTTGAAATTAGAGTTGTATGTGTGCAAGGATTCTGTGTCTCCTTTCACTTCTGTTTTATGGAAATGAAACCAAAAATATCCACCGTGATGCTGAATTTGCAATCTGAGTCAGTTAAGGCAGTTCAGGCCTGCCTGAAACCTGCCTCTTTATCCCAGACCTTCTCCATGTGTCTCAGACTGCCTTTATGGAGCTTACACTGCTATAAACTAACTAGTTGCCTGACAGCTTTACAACAACTCAGCTTACATGTCACATCTTAGCCTGTGTCTGTCTTGAGTATTTCCTTGTTTGGTTCTTTCTGCTCCTGTCCTCTGTTGTCTTGTTTTGTTTACCTCCCCATGTGCTCCTGAAGCATATGACTTTACTTTGTTATTGTTCTGTCTCTGCCCTAGCCTTTAGTGTGGTCACCTTGTGTTTTGTTTGTAACCCCGCCCCTTGTTTCCAGCCTCAGGTGTTTCTTACTCTCCTTGTGTTTATAAGCACCTTTGTTTTAGAGTTTACTTGTCAAATATTTTGGTTCCTTGTACCTTTGGTTCTCTGTATCTTAGTATTCTTAGTTGATGTGCTTTGAATTCATATTGCATGTATTCAGGTCTGTTTTCTTAGTGTTCCATAGATTCTATGTTTGCATGTTAAGTTTGTTTAGACTTCGATTACAATTTTGATCCAGCCATAGAGTTTGTTGTATTCTTAGTTTTGCCTAGTCTTAGTTCTTGTCTCTGTTAGACTAATTATCCCAGTCTTGTTTGAGTTGTTTGCATTACCTGTGCTTGTTTTTTAGCTTTGCTTTTGTATATCTTGTTTTTTTGAATTAATATTTTATCTGCACTTAGGTATGTCCAACTCATCCATGACATTACGTATATGATGCAGACAGTTTTTTTTTTTGCCAACCAATTTTGTCAATCAATTAATTTCACTTAAGTGTAACCTCACCTTCTAATGATATATAAAAACTGATTTCTGAGGGCAATACATTTTTTGCAATATTAGCAAAGGAAGAACTGTTGTAGACTCCAGTAGGCACTGGAGATGGAAAGACAGTTTAAGGTTATTTTTATATAAGGTGGAGCTACATATCATACTGCAGTCAGCCAGCAGAGGCATTAGACCAGAGATGGATGAGCTCTCTATGCTTTTATACGGTCATTTTGTCCACAAAATCAACATTATGTAGATTAGACTTTTTAAATCGCTGCTAGTCAAGAGAAAGTGCAGCATCCAAACATGGTGGAGGTAGTTTTACACACTGTGGCAGCTCACAGTGAGAGCTAGTCACATTGACATCCAAACAAAGTTAAATAGCTTGAAGATTTTGGCATGGGATTCTTCTGTTGGGAGTGACATACCAAAGTAGTTGGCGAAGACGCCGCCCACCATGGCCCCACAGCCCCTGCCCAGGCCGAGATGGAGACCCTGTAGAATTCCCTGAGCTGAAGTGCGAAGGGCTGGAGGGACGGCAGCACTCAGGTAGGAGATACAGGCTGCCCAGACTGCTGCATGAGTCACACCTGCAACACACACGCAAATAAACTGGGGTTATTGCGTGAGAACAGCTAGCTTTGTGTGCGTGAACAAATCATTCCAAAGTAAACAAAGAGTAAAATGCTAATCATAAATCCTGGACCTGCTGGAAGGGGCTAAGAGCAGCACACACCCATGTAGGTGATGAATGTTATCTTACCTGATGTAAATCAGCATTCCTGGCACTTTCACACTGACAGACACACAGACTGACGCTAACCAGTTTAGCCAGTTTAATGATATCATCAGTGCAATGTCAATATTTTAACTAAGTATTAAAGCATCAGATCAGCAAATAATCAAAATGAATTGATCATTGACTTTATAGTAAGTCATTCAGCCAAGGCATGTTTGGTATCTGGTGTGTGCCTCTGACTATAATAAGCTAATGTTCATAACAATCTCTATGCTAAAGCCACACAGGAGTATACAGGAGATTCAGTTTAGTTCTCCAGACCATGGGCTGGAGCAGTATTAGCATTAGCCGCTAAACACGCTAAGCACTAGCTCTTTTGCTGATTAGAGGTGAGTATACTGGACTGTAGTCTGCTCGTTTACCGTGATAAGCAAGCTACGTGGGACGAACCACTAGATAATACTGCCCTGGCTAACCGGAACACTCAGGGTTTCTCAGTGTAGCGCTGTTGGGTGGCATTTACTAACCATTCGCCGCTAATGCTAATGCTGTTGCACCCAGCCTTAGAGAAAATCTAGAAATCTTAGCTTACTGTAAATAAACGGAAGCGCTTTACTCACCAAAATAAACAGTTTTCAGGAGAAAAATCTGTGTAATTTAACATCCAGTGTTCATGTTTTTTTAAGGATTTCAGTTTTGTTTACTTAGCTATTCCCGACCTGCTAAATTAGAAGGAAAACAGGGTGACACCCCTGTTTCTTACTAGTGTCGCATAATGCAACTTAAAATCCAGTGTGCTTTATGTATGAAAATAGACCAGAAAAAGTTTAAATGTTCAGTTGCACCTGTTGCTGACACAGATGCACAAAATGGACAATATCAGCTTGCCCAGACCCTGTAAAGAAGTTAACTGAAGCAGATAAACAGGAACCTACCAGCACCAGGCTTTAAGCCAGGTGTGGATTAGAGGGCTATAAATTTCCCAGCATTGAACAGCAGTGGAAGAGTGGAAGTGGTGCTCATCCAACATCCTGTCCTCACTAACGCACTTGTTGCTAAATACAAATGCTAGCAATGCTCCACAATGAAGTAGAAAGTCTTTCTTTGCACAATAGAGATAACACAACAAAACATTCCAACAACAGCAGAATAAACGATAAACTCTCTGAGCAAATGTCCCAATACTTTTGTCTATATTATTATATCATGGGTATTGCATAAATCTACAGTGTGAGCTAGACGGGCAAGAGTGCAGCCTCCAAACATGGTGGAGGTAGTTCTTAAAGATAGGGCTTGAGAATTTGTATATTCTAGTATTTGTTTTTTGGGACAGTACTAGTTTGTGTTTTTGGGATTCTGATATCAGTTTTTTCTGTTCTGTAAAGACAATTTGCTACATAGTCAGAACACCTTTAAAAAACCAACCAAGCAACATTTTTTGATTTCACCAGAAGCTCCCTATTACCAGAAAATGCAGACAAACTCGTCTGCCAAGCACACAGTATGAGGAAGGTGTAGGTTACCCAGCAGTCAAATTAAGCTTGATTGCCATGTTTGTTTTCTGAAAGCAAATTAGTTTAAAGGTTATGTGATGTGCTGCCTTTATAATTGCTCAAACAGCTGCAGTTTTGGGGAGACTGTTATATTTTCTTTCCAATTTACACGGCCAACCCAACCCACACATTAGGACTACCCCATCACTAGTGATGCCCCAACACTAGGAGGGTGAAGACTAACACATGCCTCCTCCAAAACAAGTGAAGTCAGACACCGGCTCTTTCCAAACTGCTACTAATGCAGCATTGCTGAATAGCATCACAGCGCACTCAGAGGAAAGTGCAGCAACTCGGTTCTGATACATCAGCTCACAGATGCCTTGTGCTGAGCAACATCACCCTTTTGAGTGATGAGGGAAAAGAGCGCCAACTACCCACCCAGAAAGAGCAAGGCCAATTGAGCTCTCTTAGGTCTCCGGTAGCCGATGAAAGCTACATGATGCAATCTACATGAACAGGATTCGAACCAGGGATCTCCTGATCATAATGGCAGTGCTAAGCCTGTTGGACCACTTGGAGACCCTATTTAAAATTTTGTTTAATGATCTACTTTCTACGATTTTAATATTAAATATTTTTTAGGTTATCAGAGACACACTTCTGTTCAACAAAAACACAAAAACACAATTTTCTGCTTACACCCTAGCAAGGGCTAGCAAGGCCCCTTGGGCCAGCCGAAATATATTTTATTGTTTACCTAAAAACCTTTTATAACCTATAATATTCTCGTCTGACCTGTGTCACATTACTTTAAATAACAGTACAAAGCTCTGAATATTTACTCTTATTTGTGCCAAATGTCCAGAGGTAGCACTGGGCTATCACCACTAACCCAGTGCTCTAACCACTGAGCCATCACTGTTACTGTTGTAAAAAACACCAAAGTAAACAATACGAGAACACTCGATCACCATGTGCAGCTGATTTACCTTGCAGCACCTCCATGGGCAGCACGGTCCAGGCGTTCTGCAGGTAGGAGATGTAAAGGTAGCGGGCAGTGTTGCACGCCAGCCCAATGTACAGCACCCTGTGGACAAAAGGATAGGCACACATACACACACACACTGTTACTATGTAAACTTTACAGTGTTTACCTTACATTATGAGGTTTACATAACTTATTACAATATGCTGCTGCTGTTATGTTTTAATTATTGTTTTGAAATATTATACTCAGTAATATTAGGCCAATAAAAGGCTGAAAAATTAAAGAGTGAAGATAAGAGAGGGAGAGAGAGAGAGAGGGGTAGTGGCAGTATAATGGTGACTGATATGAGGCTGGACTGACTGTGTCTCAAGAGAAAAGGCTCTTGTTCTCCTGAACAACGAGACATTTTATCCACCAAACTAAACAGTAGCCAAACAAACTCTCTCACTCTCTCCCTCTTCTCTCTTTTTCTTACACACACACACAGACACACAGACAGAAGTAGCCACTGCTCTGTTGGTTGAAAGCCTGAGTAAAGTCTCTAGTTTCTGGGGTACAGGTCCAGGTCAAGTCTCTCTGGTGTGAGTCTGATTTGACTTTGGGTGGTGTGAATTCCAACTGACATATCAAGTATCTGGGGAAGGAGCTTAAGTTTGGTCCCGAGCCTGGACTTACAGTTGGAGCCGAGTCTCACTTGTAAGATTCTGAGTAAAGTCTTGAGTCTCAGGGGAATGAGACTGAGCTGAGTCTTAAGTCTTTCATGTAAGTCAAGTCTTAAGTCTCTGAGGTGCAAGTTTTAATCAAGTCACTGGGGTTTTGGTCTGAGTTGAGTCTCAGGTCACTGGAGTACAAGTGAGGATTTAGTCATTTATGGTGCAAGTTCAAGTTGAATCTCAAGTATTTGAGGTACCAAACTGATTCAAGTCTTTAAATATTTGTCTTGAGTCTCATTTCTCAGGTATAAGTCTGTGTCCAAATAAAGTCTTGAGTCTCTGGGATTTGAGTCCTAGTTGACTCTTAAATATCTGGAGAACAACACAGAGTTTAGGTTAGGGGATAGGGGTGGGGGGGTCCAAGTCAAATTTCAGGTCTCTACGATATGGATCTCAGTTGGGTCTGTAGTCTATGTCAGGTGTCTGTATTAAAAGTATAAATTAACTCTTTGGAATACATTTCTAAACTCTAGGGAGTGTGTAAGAGTTAAATCGAGGTAAAGTCTCAAGTCTTTTGGTTATAAGTCCAGATTACGTCTGGAGTCTTTGGGTTGGGACCAACTCTCTTGTGTCTCAGGTTCAAGTGTGAGTCAAGTCTGGAGTCTTTGGGCTGTAAGACAGGGTCATGTCTTGCAGTGTCAAGTCTCCAGTCTATGAGGTATTTATCAGAGCCTTGAGTCTTGATTCTTTTGCGGTTTTTGAGTCTAAGTCAAGTGTTTTGTCTCTCAGGTACAAGTTTGAGTTAAGTCTGGAGTCTCTGGGCTTTGAGTCTCAGATTTTTTGGTTACAAATCTTGAAGAGTTCAGTCTTGAGTCTCTGTGGTCCAAGTTCAAGTCATGTCTCTGGCGTATGAGTCTAAATGTAATCTTACATTTTTGGGATGCAAGTCTGGGTAGAGTGTTCCATTGTAACATAGCAAAGCCCTAGTAAAAGTCAAGAGATTTTCCATCTCACTCAATGAAAACATCTAATAAACAACTGCTTTCATATCTTACCTGATATGACCCACCAGCTCGATTAGTTTGTGGCTGGTGAAGTAGGCAGCCAACTCAGACACGTGACTCAGGACCGAACACACCCCGAACAATGTTGGGGTCCCATTCAGGTCCTCCAGGTGCCAGTATAGGAAGGTGAACACAAACCCGTAGCCAAAGCCCATGAACCAGGCCACGAATAGAACCGTGCTATAGCGTACACCGCAGAGAAGTCTCAGCAGCTCCAGGTAGCGAAATTCCTGACCACTGGCGTGGTCTGAGCTCTCTGCTCTACTGGAAGAAGAACCTCCACTCTGGGTGTCTTGATGGTTCTCACTGTCACCACACTCATCAAGCCTTCGAATGTCAAACTGGAACTGAGTTGCTACAACGAGAGCCATCGCCATCAGTATACCAAAAACAATGAATGCGATCTGGTAGTTTTTATAGTCGGGCATAACGCACCCAACTACACCATCAATGACGTAGATAACGTGTGTGTGATCGATCCAAATGCCAACAAACAGCATGGCCAGACCCCAGCCTAGTGATCCCCACATCCTCTGTAGGCCGTAACGGTCACGGTGTGGACCAAGATACTGCAGTGTGATCTGAGAAAACACCCAAAGATTTATTATCACTCACAGTAACATTATATTCAGTCTTAATCCAGTTGCTTTATACATAATTTTATTTTAAAAGAAATAATTCAGATTACTTTTCAATAAATATTATAAATTATTCAATGTCTACAATAAATTATTTTGTACAATATTAATTATTCAGTTTCCACTGTAATTTTTCATCAGTAACTACTGATATTTGTACGATATCCACTATCCACCTGCAAACCTACTATAATTGATTGATGGACATCCATTTTGAATTACTTGGTAAGTACTATGAGTTATTTATTATTATTTAAATTATTTAGTAACTACTATGCATTTTCAGTATCTCCTATGAATTATTTAATATCCACTATGAATTATTCAGTATCAACCACAAACTATTGAATTTGTACTATGAATGATTCAATACTCCTCATGAATTATTCAGTAACTACTATAACTACTATAAATTCTTCAATATGCAGTATGAATTATTCAGTAATTACTATAAATCATTCAAAAGCCATTATGAATTATTCAGTAACTACTATGAAATATGAAATCTCTCGTATGAATTATTCAGTAATAGGGGTGGGAATCAATTACTATCTCACGATTCGATTCGATTCCGATTTTGGGGGCCACGATTCGATTCAAAATCGATTTTTGATTCAAAACGATTTGAATTATAAAAATTTCTGCTTCTGGCTTATGAATCTTATTGAAAAAAAAAACCCTCCATAATATACACTGGTCCTGGAGCAAGTAATGTGTTACAAAAACAATAAAATGTGCAGGAATGTGGGTCCTCAGTGACAGAGGAATCACTGGGATATCACAATGACGTTAATGAACAATAAATAAATAATAAATAACACTGCTTTATTACCAGGCTACTAGCGGTGGTGTGTAGGTGACGCTGCTGGGCTGATGTGATGATAGCAGTGGAGCGCTAAAGTTCAGGAGCAGCTGCTGATTAACTAGTTAATTTAAGGTCGTTGTATTTCTTCAGAAAGGGGGCAGGAGGTGGAGAAATTAATTCATATTGTCCATTCCTTAATTCCTCTGTGATGAGGAGCTGAAATTAGCTCTGATTAGCTTATTGTTATTTTTCCGTTCCGCCTTAAATGCTGCAGCCCGCAGCCACCTGTAGCGTTATTTAAGGTGGAACTGGAAAGTTAGCTTGTTAGCTAGCTAACAGTTACTGAAACTAACTACTAGCGATCTTTTTTATGCTTGTTATGAAGCATTCTGCCATAAAACATTAAAACTACACGTTAATCTAAGGTAATATAGTGCTTGTTCTGCCATCTTACCGGTGATTCTCAAACACCTACTACGCTCTGTGTGGGTCTGGAAGACCTCGGTTTGAAGGGACAAGCGGGTTGCCAGGTCCAACATAAATACCCAGCCCAAAATCAGTCCAAAACCCGCCCCTCAGAATCGATTTTGGGACATTTTAAATCGATTCTGAATCGTAGTAAATGAGAATCAAGATTCTTATGTGAATCGATTTTTTGGCACACCTCTATTCAGTAACTACTATAAATCATTCAAAAGCCATTATGAATTATTCAGTAACTACTATGAAATGTCCAGTATGAATTATTTAGTAACTACTATGTATTGTTGAGAATCTACTGTGAATTATTTAGTCACAACTGAATTCAATAGTCACTATGAATTATTCAGTAACTACAATAACTGATTTACTTTATATATGAACTATTTAACATTTACTGTGAATTATTCAGACTCCAATTTTTACAACTATTAATTATTCAGTAAGTACTATGCATTTTTAGATATCTACTGTGAAATATTTTGCATTCAGTATCAATCATGGGGAATTACAGAGCATTACAGTTACTCACCGTGTCCACAATTGTGACGGCGGGCGCGCTGAAGAACTCTCCGATGATGATGACCAGCAGAATGAGGAGGAAGATAGCCTCCACCTGGTCAGAGTTGTAGCGAATGACTGGTGGTTCTAACGTGCTGGTGGAGGGGGGTGGTGGAGGTGTGGATGTGGAGCTTGTGGTACTGGACTGAGTGGTGTTGGACTGAGGAGATGTGTTAAAATTCTGCACAGGTTGTGATGTGGAAGTCATGCTAAGGCTAACATTAGCGTCTCGTTTGACTCGTTCCAGAGAGTTGTAGGCAAAATTCAGATCTCGGTGCTGCCTAGTTTCATTGGCCGAGGTGTTAACAGGGAGGGTTGATCCATTTCCACTGGTCGAAACTACAACTGGGCTCAAAGTGCTAATGCTGGAGGGAACAGTTGGAGCTGCAGTCCCATTGGTGAAAGGTACAGCTGGAGATAACGTGCCATAGGTGGAAGCTGGAGCCGGAGCTAAAGTCCTATTGGTGGAAGCTGTAACCGGAGCTAAAGTCTCATTGGTGGAAGCTATCATCGGAGAGAATGTCCCATTGGTGAAAGCAACAGTTGGAGCTTGAGTCCCATTGGTGAAAGTTATCTTTGGAGCTTGAGTCACATTGGTAAAAGCTATCGTTGGAGCTTGAGTCACATTGGTGAAGGCTATCGTTGAAGCTTGAGTCCCATTGGTGGAAGCTATAGTTGGGTTTAAAGTGATACTTGTGGTTGGGTTCTGTAATGTACAGCTCATAGCTGCTGGTTTCACAAAGCCAATCCCACAGTTAAACATCAACCAGCAGAAAACAGAGAACAGCAACACATATTTCCCCTTCCTGTAGCGGTCTGCCACCACACCCCAAAACGGGGCACTGCAGAACTCGATAAAGTATCTGATGCCCACCAGCAATCCACTGTAGCTGGGGTTCATCCCCAGCTGCTTATAATAAACAGCCAGCAGTGGGTGTAGCGAGCCGTAAGCAGCGTAGAAGAAGAAGTAGAACACTTTAGAGACGAGGAGGTGCCGGTTGACCCGGAGAAACAAGCGCTCACAGCAATTTAGTTCATGCTGTGACATCGGGGTCAGTGTTGGTGGATCGAGGTCACCGGGATTAGAAGTGGCTGTAGTTGCGGTATCATCCTGGACCTCCAGTGAGAGGCGGTTAAAACGTGCAGATAGAGCATCGCTCTTTTTCTGCTCTTCCTCTTCTTCATCCGCCAGGATGGCCATGCGATCGTCTTGCGGCATTACTGCAGGTCCAGAGAATTCTACAGCAGAGTAAAAACACATTTTAGTGGACAGAACTTGGAAAATTTTAGATTTTCCAAACATGTTAAAGTATTAAATCAAATAATATTTAAAAGGGCCCATAACCTATTTATTTTTTTGCATTTTCATTGTTAATCCTGTGGTTCACTTACAAGTCAATGTCAGAAAAGTTTGGGACAAAATTAATGTTGATGGAAATTTGACAGAAATCAAGCTGGGAGTTATCAAAATCATCCATACTTTATTATTTCAGTACTAAGCTTTTAAGAAGTATGTATATAAATATAATAATAGGTTATACTAAGCATATATTAATGGCTTGATAATGATTACAGTCCTCTAACTGTTTGCCACTGCTGGAAAAATAAGAGACCAAAGAGTTTTTGATTTTACCAAATTGAAAACCGGAAAACTGGAATATACTCAGGAGGATGATGGATGACCACAAGCCAACAAACCAAGCTGAATTGCTTGCATTTTTGCACCAGGCGTGGCATAAAGCAGTGTGTAAGAATAGTGGAGGGGAACATGCCAAGATGCATTAAACTGTGATTAAAATCCATGGTTATTCCACCAGATATTGATTTCTGAACTCATAAAACTTTATGAATATAAACTTGTTTCCTTTGCATTTTTTGAGGTCTGCATCTTTTTTGTTATTTCAGTCATTTCTCATTTTCTGCAAATAAATGCTCTAAATGAGACAATATTTTTATTTGGAAGAAATGTTGTCAGTGGTTTATAAAATAAAACAACAATGTTCATTTTACTCAAACATATACTTATACATAGCAAAATCAGAGAAACTGATTCAAAAACTCTAGTGGTCTCTTATTTTTTTCCAGAGCTGTATGCTTTCGGACTATAAGGCGCACCGAAATAAAAGGTGCATTAAGCGACACTAGCAAGGATGCCTACATCGAAGTGAGCAGGGGTATTGCCATGTTTCCCTTCTAACGAGAAACTTGGGGGAAGTAAACAAAACTGTAATTTTTATTATTTACAGTAATTAGATTTCCAATACTTTGTCAAAGAGTAAGTTTTTAGTGAAGTTTCCACAGCACTAAGCATTAGTATTAGACGCTAACCGCAGCACTAGTTGAACGTAAATAAGAAACCCTGAGTGTTCCATTAAACCAGGGCACTATTAGCTTGCAGTTCGTCCCACGTAGCTTACTTGAACACAGCAAACACGCAGACTACAGTCCAATATACTCGCCTCTTAGCAGCGAAAGAGCTAGCGCTGTGGTTAGCATCTACTGCTAATGCTGCTGCACCCATCTTTAGTAATATAGAAAATGCACTGTAAACTCACCCTTATAACACTTAATACTTCAGCGAAGTGCCTTTACTGCTCCTTGATACCTGACTGGTAGAATTCACCGGATTATTTATAAGGCACACTGTTGATTTTCGGGAAATTGGAAGGATTTTTATTGTGCCTTACAGTACAAGATCTAACTTGCCCAGTTTAAAATAAGCATTGGAAAAATAATCAGCAGATTATTCGACTACTAAAATAACTTTTTTTGGCCTGGTAGTGTATTTTTTTATCATTTTCCCTAGAAACAAAACTAAGATAAATATTACATATTACGTATAAGATGATATAAAGAAGACAGAGGGAAATGGAGGAAGAGAACTTGCTGTGGCAACCCCTGAAAAGGGAAAAGCCGAAAGAAAAAGAAGTATAAGATGATATAAAATGATTTAGTTGAAATTGTTGCTAAAACCAAAACTATACTACTTGTACAATAACTTAATTTATAAAAAAAAAAAGATTAAAAAAGTGACAAATGAAGAGAAAATATATAAAAGGGACAACAAGCACCTAAAAAATTGCTGTTTGTGTAAAAAGAACTGTGCTTAACCAGCGGTGGCACGACCTTAAAGTGCTCTACTGCTCTCTGTTCTCAGCTCAAATTACATAAGTATATGGCGGCGTATTTCAAACCGACCAATGTTTGAGGAAGTGCAGACACTTCCTTCAACATGTTCCTCAAGCTCCTCTACTGGCTTTAATCCAGGTCTACAGCTTTAAAAAGGTTAGATATAACTATATTACTCAGCTGAACCTGAGCCTGAGGAGCAGGTTGTTAGGGAGGGGCTTTGTTATGTTATGGCAGGTAGACAGGAAATGAGAAAAGCTCAGCTGAATGGAGCTGAGAATGGCTTTAACGTGGGAAATCCCGATCCAGAGGGTGAACGTCCCAGCCGGGATTTCGTTCCAACTGCCTGAATTGTTTGGCTGCAGCTGGCTTGCGGCAGAAGAGCCATCCAGGCAGTTGGAACGAAATCCCGGCTCCAACGTTCACCCTCTGGATCGGGATTTCGCATCTTTACACAGTATTTCTGCATATTTATTGAGAAAACTGTTTTCCTCAGACAAAAGCAGCTTAAACAGTTATACAGCCACACTCTCCACCCCTATCTACCCCCTCTACCCCATCTACCCACCTCAGGTTTCAGCTCGAGCTTCAGTTCTTCTGCCCCCGGGGCAGGTGCGGCTCGGTTTCACCCAAAAACCCTCTCTGTTTCTCAACTCCACTGTTCAGTTTCAGTCTCCCATGGTTTCTGTGTTCCTGTGCTTCGTGATGTGCTGAACTGCGTCCTGCTGTATTAAATCCAGGGAAGCTCGTGGATTGTGGCTCGTGCTGGTTAGAACATGCCGGCTCTCCGTCCTGTTGTTGATGGTGGCGGTGAAGCTCTCGATCGCTGTGTTCACCTGAGCGCGCTCTCTGCGGAAACTCTGACCTGCCAGCTGGGTTGCCAGATTGTACACTGCTCGGGCGTTGTAGATGCACCACGCACTATACTATACTATACTATATATAATAAGTTTATTTTACTGTATTATACTTCTCAAAACTACACTATACTACTAAAATATGGTATATTAATACAGTAATATGCTGTATTATACTAATGAATATCATACTTCGAATATCATACTTCTCAAAACTACACTATACTACTACAATTTGCTATATAAATAACTATACTATAATATGGTGTACTGTACTATACTGCACCAAGCTGTGCTATACATTGTATATATTGTATAGTATAGTATAGTGTAGCATAATACATAGTGTTGCATACTATAGTTTATTATATTGTATTATACTACTCATTACTCAATATAACACTATACTACTACAATATGGTATATATATTAACATTTTGTCCTAGACTATACTATGACTAACTGTACTAGACATTGTATAGTATAGTATAGTATAGTATAGCATATTATAGCATAATATAGTGTTGCATAGTATAGTTTATTATACTGTATTATACTTCTCATTACTCAATATTACACTTTACTACTACAATTTATAGTTTGAATGACAATTATATAAATATAAAATATTTATATAAAATAAAAAATATAAAAAAAAAAAACTTTGAGAATAAGTAGACAATCTGATCTCAGATCAGCTTTAATCTGTATCTGGTTCACAGTGTTCTACTTCGTGCTGAGGCTGTGGGGTGGCCACTGCACCTTCTGTCGCACACAAATGTCTCCTTTCTTCTCAGGGTTGCCAGATTGGGCAGAAGGACACAAACAAAGGCTTAAGCATGCAGGCAGTGTGAGGCAGCAGTGTGCTGGTGTCACTGGGCGAGTCCACAGACCAGGTTATTTTTAGTCTGTTATTACCACTTTACTATGCAGCTGAACCTCCCTGAACACGCCTGTTTAACTGCCTGTCTACCAGTCAGTCCTTATAGTTCCTTATTAGTTTACCGACAGACCCTGTTTCGACAGGTTGGAGCAAAGTATGTTCCATATTTTTTACAGTATACTATTATACATTTTACAATGCTAAAATGACAGTAATTTGTATTGTTTTCAGTTATTGACCACACCTGAAGAGCTTAAATGGCAAAAATAAAGGGAAGAATTGGGGTGTCCTAAAACTTTTGATCAGTAGTGTACATGCCATGAATATGGTGCACTTAAGATTTGTGGTAGCTGTTTGTTGTTACATTACTACACTACACTATTACTATTATTATTTCATTTTTCATCAGGGTCAGGTTAAATCACAGTTTATGAAAATAATTCATGTTTCTACTGAATGTGTAAAACCCTTATATTTATACAAAATCAAACTTTTTTTCTAGTAGTATTTTCTCAAACGAAATTGCCTAATATTTAGTAAAAAATAAGTTTAGGGCCATATTACCCACCCCAAGTTGGCATTATTCTTACTGTAAACGTTCTTTTATTATTATTGATTAATAAAACAATTCAATTTTTATCTAATCGTCGACAAAATAAATACTGTTGTTATCTGAATATGTTAATATCTATATTATAAATAAAGCACATGAAAAAACTGCATCAAAATGTGCAAGACAATAATTATCAAAAAAACAAAATGATAAAAGAAATGAGAAGTGGTGTCAAAAAAATTCCACATATTTTATGACACTTCTGCTGCCATGAAATTACTTTATAGTATCACATGTATCTGATTTACTTCACAGTTTGTGGAATTTAATCCTTGCAGAAGAAAAGAACCATTTTACATGTTGCTTTACCACAACACCAAGGAATAAATGATACCACACCTTATAAATATTGAGTGAGGCAGATCTCGCCCCACACTGTAAGATGAGAAGTGGAGGCCTAGACTGTTGAAATGTGCTTTTACACTGGATCTCTACACTACTGAGACCAGGAAGAACAGCTACATAACACCGCAATGCAAAGTGTTTACTCCATAAGAACATATACTGTATTGTGCTGTAAGGCCATGTCATTTATAAATGTTACAAACTGTGACTAAATATATAACTATGTATAACACGTTAAGACCAAGAGATACTCCATTTATTATGCTGTTAGTACAATATATAAGACAAAGTTTTAGTCAAATTTAATATATAAAATAAAGTTCTATGCTAAAAACTCACTCCTGTTACTTTCAGCCCTGTTACACAAAATATAAAAAGTAACAGGAATAAGTGCCAGTAACCAGGTGAGTGCAAGTAACAGGAATGAGTTTTAGTAACAGAAATGAGTATTGTGCCCTGGTTCATTGACTTATTAATGTGATAGTAGGCAATGTAAACCACTTTTTTCTATTTATGTTTGGTTCATCAATTATCCATTTGTTTATCCATTTTTTATAAAATAAAGACTTTCTTGAAATTAGTGGACTTGATTTTAAACATGCTTTTTAAATGTCTTATGAGTTTTGGTAACAGGAATAAAAAAATAGAAAGCCTCATTGGCTTAAAAACCTTTAAAAATTAAGTAAAGTTTGACCAGTACATGTTTTAAATAGTCAAATATATGTGTTATTAGATAGAGAGTTGAAAACAGATAAAAAAATATTAAGTATATTACAGAATACATCCAGCTTACCACAACAGCCCAGCTTCAGTTCAGCACAGTGGGGAGCCTGGATGGAGCAGCAGTGCCACCTGGAGGCGGAATCCTGCCTGGACAGCTTCGTGGAATCCGTTTGCCCTCTTTATGTGCTGTATCTGCACTAAACATTTGATTACCTCATACTATCATTTTAATATTAATATTAATAAAATTAACTTAGAAACTAAGTGAATACACATTTACCTGAAACTGGCTTTTACACATATAATAGACATCTGCTAAAAGGTAATGTAACCCACATGATTAAATATTGTATTTGCAAATAATGGTACACATAAGTGCATCGCTATCACACAGTACATGTATGTAATACACTGAGTTAACACCAGTAACCCCAGTGACAAATAACTGTGAATAATGATAGTTGTATTTGACTGCATTTCCATCCTATATGCAAATATTTTTGGCAGCCTCACTATGAATTGTCAACATCCGTATGTGAGTGACTGATGGGCTCTTGTATTTACCTGTAGGAGTTTAAAGAAATGTCAGGAAATGTAGGTGGAATTGCACTATATTGCCAAAAATATTCATTCACCCCTCCAAATCACTGAATCCAGGTGTATAAAACCAAGCTGGGCAAGCACCTAGACATTCAGACTGCTTCTAAAAACATTAGTGAAAGAATGGTTTAATCTCAGAAGCCCATTGAACTTCAGAGTGGAACCGTGAAAGGAAGTGATCTTTGCCACGTCCTGGGGCCTGATGTACTAAAGGTGCGTACGCACAAAAACATTACGTACGTCATATTTCACGCTCATGGTCAGATGTACTAAATTTGACTTGAACCCCACGGCACTTTCAATTCGGGCGTACGCATGTTTTTTTGTACGTATGTATTGCGTTTTTGAAATTACAACTATTAAGATATCCTTTATGAACACATTGTAGTAATAAGCCATTATTGGGTAAAATAAAGTAAATTAATCAGGCTTACTGAAATAATTGTATAACGTGTTTCTACCTAGTCTAGGTTATATGAAAAATACATGAAAAATTTGTGCTGGAGTTGTTGGAGATGGCAGCGTTGACATTATTGGAAAATATTGCTAATGGCCGAATTCATTGAGAGCTCAATTTCCGTGACCATTATGTTTTTTGGCCCATGATGATGACTGACTTATAAGCAGTGATGGTATAGTTACTTTGAAAAAGTAATCCGATTACTGATTACTCCTTTAAAAAGTAACTTAGTTACTTTATGGATTACTTGATTTTAAAAGTAACTAAGTTACTTTACAAGTTACTTTATTAGTTACTTTAAGCAGCTGCAGACACCACGTCCCGCCGCCTTAACTTAAATTATAACCAGTTTTGCCAATACTCCCTTTATTGGAAAAAGCATTTTTAACAGCATCAATGTATCTCTAGACATTTAAAGTTGAACTATTTATTTTTATAAAATTAAAAGACCATTTCTCTTGAATTAACTTAACATAAATAATTTTTTTTTATAAAAAATAAAATATGGTCTTTCTTAAGTTCACTTAACATAAATACTTGTTTTTATAAAAAAATATAAAATAAAGAAAGTCTTTCTTGACCTGACATATTTAAACACTAAAACTGAACATTGAACCTGTTGTTCTCTGCAGGGCAGCAAGGAGTGGTATTATAAAACAGAACCGTGTATATGGTCGAGGCCAGGGATCACATATATGCGGACTGCGGTCCGGGTCCGGACCCAGACGTTGTCCAATGCGGACCCAAACCGATAAACTACTGAGAAGGATTTAATTTTGACAGTGTTCATTTAAAGCGTCAGAACTTTTCTTGTCCTTATGGTATGTGCACTCTGCGTCACGGGAAACTTGCAGACCAATCACGTGTGGTGTAAAATCTTCAAACGCTCTCCTCTGCCAATCAGATCTGTGCAGACCGCTGCCCTGGCTAGTGAATTGGGACGCGGCCGGGAAAAAACGCCTTTATAAAGAGATAGGGAGCCAGAGAACTGGCGGAAAAACGAGAATGTGACGAAACTAAAGACACGCCGAGCGCGAGAGAGAGAGACAGGGGAGAAAGCGAGACGCGTGTGATTGGGGGAGAGCGGAGGGGGATGGGGAAGGGAACGCGGTGTGTGTGTGAGGTGGAGAGAGAGAGAGAGAGAGTAACGCACAGTGACTTGGATAAGTAACTTTAATCTGATTACTGCATTGGAAATAGTAACGCGTTAGATTACTCGTTAATGAAAAAAGAGTCAGATTAGAGTAACGCGTTACTAACATCACTGCTTGGGACCCTGTGTCAGCGTGAGGCTGCCGAAAAAAAAATGCCTTTTTAATTTATTTAGACAGCAGTCATATTCATATTGTTCTACCCAGCTACTGATGCATCTGTGACTCTTTACAATCAGTACTTACGACTGTAATAAACATTAAGTGGTAATTAAGTGGTAAATATTATTTAACATTTCTAAATTGTAATGCTTAAGAATGTTGTAAATAAAGATGAATTGCGATATCAGTTTTAACATTTTGTAGGAATTAATATCTTAACTAGTGTCATAATAATAATTAGTTGAGGCATTCTAACATAAGTATGGTTAAACAATGTAAATTAATTGTAAAGTGCTACTGATGCATCTGAGGCCAAATATCTTAAAGCAGGATTCCTCTACTGTAATTGTATATTTTGGTTTGTGGTAGACAGATTTACCTCAAACCAAAAGGATAGGTATGTGGTTTTAGCAGGTGTCCATTTCTGTCATAATCAAGTGATCACCATAAATTTATTTTGAAAGTTACATTTTTTGTAGCTTGTATTTTTTTCCTTTTCAAATTTCATATTGTTTTTACAGACCATTTTTTACTGAAAGATGTTACTGATCTCTATGTATCACATGCAGAGGGGGAACATAAAAAAAGTTTTAGATTTGATTTGCTCACTTGGCAATACATAATTATATTAAATATGGTCCTCCAACCTCTGTGGAGTTGTGGGTGCTAATTTGTAATTTGAACAAGTATTTCTAATAAATCAGATGTTTTATTAATGTATGATTTATGTTATTGGATGAATAAAGGGATACTGCAGTGTCTCATGGAACCTGGTAAGACAAGCAGACTGTAAGAACTGTGATTTTTTTTTCTCTGTTTTTCTAGTGTGTATGCTGACCTCGGACAGTACTTCTGAAATGCTAATGCTTATCTTTAGGAATTTGATTCCTTTGATTCTTATTTTTAAAGCATCAGAAAGTTATCAGTATATTTCTGTATGCAGGGCTTAATTTTGCACATGTAAATCCCAAAGCTTTAATCGTTTTAAAAGTTGTATATAGATATTTCTCAGAGTTGCACAGACAATTGTAGGCAGACCACCAGTCACAATAAATTTGAATGAATAACCTTCAATAATAAATTACTGGCCAATACATTGAGGTAACACTTCATGATCAGCCTCAAACCTACTGTCCCATGACTTGTAGAAGTAATGTCAGTGTAATTCCTAAGTGGTCAAACATCACATAGAGGCGAGTTGTTGAAAATTACACTTTTGTTTGAAGTATAACAAAAAGGTGTAACAACACTGAGAGCCTTTGTATATTACCAGATACATTATTTATATAAATTCAATTAAAAGGAATAACTTTCACTGAAATACAAAACTGAAATTGTCCTTGGAGCTGACATGACCTTATCAACCTTATCATATTTGGGAATATGAGACACATGGGATAATCAGCTTTTAACTTCAGAACATCTCTGTTCAGTTTAGTTGAAGTGTTAAAAAGTGGTTGAATGTGGGCATCAAATCCACATTTAATAAAATATTAAAATTAATTTTTTTCCATAAACACATTTCAAGAAACTTAGCGATAGTGTGATCAAATAAACAGACACAAGTGATAGCAATAAAAAACATTTATTGACAAAGTTAAGAAACAAACAAAATTAAGAACAGTTTAAAAAAAAAAAAAGTGTCCAAACCTCTTTTGAGTAAGCATAAAGGAGACAGCGGCAAAGAAAATTCTCTCAGAAAGAGAGATAGAAACCTTGAGAGGAACCCATACTCCTTGGGTCAATACACAAATTGAAAAATGTAAAAATCTGAAAAAGACAAAGAGCATAAACATTAAATGAAACAAAAATATATACAATGCAAATATAAAATCCCGTATAAAGACATACAATTAATAAACCCGCCTTTAATTTTATAAAAAAAAATTAATAATAATAATGTATAATTAAGTACAGAAAGATTAATGGTAAAATAGTAAAAGGTAAGTACAGTATTAATTGATTAAAGCACTAAAAGACAAACGTTAAAATGTTTTTAATGAATATAAGCCCAAAATAAGACTAAAACACCAATACAATAACCATTAATAAAGCAAGTAACTAAGCAATAAAAGAAATATATACAAAAAGTGTATGGATTATAACACTAACAGTATACTACATAAAGATAAATACAGTTAAGTAATTAATAAACATCAAAAGATAAACAATATCAAGATAAAAGGATTAAAGCCTTAAGTACATGAACACAAATACAAAACAGGAAGCAATTAAAAGCATACAATACACAAAACGATTAAAACATTTATATAGTTAAAGAAAATCATTACCTTTTTAAAAGTATGGAATCAATAGCTTTATTAATACCTGCTATTTTCCTTAGGTGTGTTTTATAAAAAACCCTCTAAACTAGAGTATAGAGCTGGGCGATATGGCCGAAAAAAAAAAAAACTTTTTTTTTTTTAAATCCAATTTTCGAATGAAATCGATTTTTCCCCCCTACTTAAAAACAAACTAAAGATGATAAAGAAATGGTTAAAAACTAGTTCTTATTTAATTTGTTTTCACTTAAAAATGTTCCATTTGTGGTTAAAGTGCAACCAGAAACAAGCAAAAAAAACTATTGTAAACAGTGAGAACATCTAGTGACTTTTAGAAAGCTTTCTCCAACATAGTTTAGGTACTGACACAATGCACCCTCAAACTTAAAAAATAAATAAATAAATAAATAAACACACCCTTAAAAACAAATAGAAATAAATAAAATGGTGCCCTTTTTTGATAAAACTTACAAAGTAGACAATAGAAAACAAGTACAATTTATATGCTCTTAAGTAAATACTTTTCCCTATTGGGCTAGAATTGCAAAACAAAGCTTTTAAATAAGTGCCAGTGTTCTATAAAATGAGATCTTTTCTCATGAATATGCAAAACATCTTAACTTGTAGTGCATACAAAACCTGGTACACGGTTGGAAGATGTGCCAGGGACAGTTCCTTGTTTAACGTTGAATGGTGAACTGGTGCTGCTGCTGCGTTCATTCCTATGGTAGTAGCACTTCTCCCACTCCGCTACATGCTTCTGTTTAAGGTATAGTGATAAATTGGTTCACCTTACAGCGAGGACCTGTTTGGTCTACGTCCGACGCCGCAAAACCGAACCAACTCCAGATCACGGAGCTAGTTGCTCTTAAGCTCCGCCGTCATGTGTTTTGTGTATGTGTGTGTTTGTGCGTGCAAGGGAGGGAGGGAGGGAGGGGCAGGGGGTGCGCGCGCGGGAGGGAGGGAGGTATGGAGGGAGCTAGCTAAGCTCACTCTGTGTCCACAGAGGAGCGTCTGTGGTGAAAAAGAAAACTCAGAGAAAATCGATTTTCATAAAAACACATTGTCCTTAACTGTAAATTCGAATTTATCGATAAAATCGATTAATCGCCCAGCTCTACTAGAGAACTCTCTAAACTAGAGACTGAAAATATAGATTTTTTAAAATTATTATTATTATTGTTTTATATGGTACCTGACTGAGCTGTGCCTGATGTGGTGGCTGTGTCGTGGTGTATACTTAGCCAGGGGTCATAGAGCAGATGGTGGAGAGATGATCTGAGACTTCTTTGAGGTGATCTCTGTGCTGGTGTTGAAGGGTCACCTCTCACACACAGCAGGATGATTCCTATCTGCAACACTGTGGAGGATTTGGCCTCATGGGTAAACCACTCATGAGGAAGGTCCTGAAAATTAAATTAGAGACAGTGACTGAGCGTTAAGGAATGTTTTTGACCTGAATCTCTATTCAGTAATGGTAGCTTCTACGAAGACAGTTCTCTGCCTGTAGTGTTCACTGAAAACCCATACCAGAAGAACAGAAGATGAAGGCGTGGTTCCTAACTGTACATCTGAACCAGGATGTTCTATGGCTTGAGGTCACAGTGCAGAACCCCTCTGGCAAGGACCTCAATCACGCCTTCAACTAGCTGCCTTAGAAGTACCTGCAGAGTACACAGAGCACATTATAGTAAAGTTAAATTGGCTGAAATTTATCCCAACATTTGCAATACTTGTGATTGTCGGCATGCTGCCACGTTCAAAAAAAATATAAGTACCTACAGAGTGTAAGAAACAGACAGAAGGAAATTACAGTCGCTATAGAACAGGCAAACAGTTATCCAGTGGGTAGCTGCTACATTAAGGGTGAAGAGAGAAGAGTGTTCAGGTACCTAACGATTTTCCAATTATTTCACAGTTGCAGACAAATTTCCAGAGTCAGGATAAAAGTCTGGCTAGAGTCGAGCTGCAGTTGAGTTGCGGTCGTGTCATCTCAATCGTTAAGTGTAAGGTGGTTACGATTGAAAGTTTTAGTCAGTCGGGTTTGGGTACTGGCGCTCCGATAAAATCAACTGTGTTTGTTTTTTATTTATTAGCAGTGTGAGCAGCAGCTGTAAGATCGAAACAGCGTATTACACCTCTCTGTTTGGAAATATTTTAAAGTGGACTGCAAAGGCAGGATTTTACAAGGTGGGAAGGAAAAAAAATGCACATTCAACAACAAACATGATTTACCACCTGAGAAACAATAAGCACCCAGCACAATCCTCCCAGTACACTGCAGACACTCAGTACAATTAGCAACAGCACTGCAAACACATTTCTCTGTGTGTGTTTCCGTCCCTTAATTAGTTCCCCCGGTAAGTCAGTAATAAGAACAAATAGAGTAATAATATTAAGCTATTAATGTATTAACATATATTCATCAACCTCTTTTGGGTGGGGATGGAGAAGGTGGAGTGGCCAGTGCTTCAGCTGGAGCTCCAGGACACTGAGGATGTTGTGTCTTTTGGAACTGGGCCTGCTTTTACAGAACAGAAACAAAACAGTTCATGGTAGCTGTATCAATTTATCCAATAAAGTACAGGTCTACAGGTCTTACTTTATATAAATAAAACTAACCGACATAAAAAATATATTTTTTAAAACACACAGGCCTGCATGAAAATGTTCAGGACATCCAGAATGGCAAGTATTTAAAAACACGGTCCAGTGTTAATTTTTAGTAACATGTTTAAAGTCTATACTATCTAAGACAGTGAGACAAATACAGCAACTTTTCTAAAATTACACTCTTCTACTGCAGCACAGACGTACACTCCCTCCTTAAAAAAATGCTCAAAACCAGAAAAAAAAACAAACACACCCTGGGAGGTTAGCTCTTTAAATAGCTTTTGACCAGCATAGGTAATGTTTATTTCTGGATGATCAGCTGGACTCAGCAGGGCCAACATTAGTAGCCTAGTCTTTTAAAATTAATTAACTCATTTTTAAACCCATAAAGTCCAGTAACAGCTGTGTTTATTTGTTTTTTAAAGTCACTGGTTAGCTGCGGGTGTAACTTCACAGACCGCGATCTCAGTTCACAATTATGCAGCCACACATCTTATAAAATCTCCTGCTCCTAACCAAACATCCAGCACAACAAACCCAGCTTTAAACCCAAACCATCGCTGTATAAACAGAGACAGAGGAGAAGTTTTCTTTCAGTGTTTTCTGACAGAAACTGTGAGGATTCAAAAAAAAGACAAGAGTGTGTTTACTAATCCGTTACTCGTTCGTGATGAAGTTAACGCTAACTTGCACGTGCAGTGGATTCACGCGGTTAGTTAATAGTATGCAAAATGCAGTGAATGCTGCTGTTTGGGGTCAAAATAAACTAAACACCTTAGCTAATAATCATGGACTGCAGAAAACTAAGCCGGAGACACAACAAACGCTAGCTCTGTAAGTTAGTTGTCTAACGGAGTTACGTTAAGTGCATAAACTGCCTGCACAGATCAGAACATAACAGCAGCTTACCTTTTCATGTTAAATCCACGACGAAAGCATTCTTTTCTCATATCTTTATAAAATCCAGTTGCAGCGTCACCTGCTCGTTCAGAAACAGCACAGGATGTGTTTTTCTCAATCAGCAGTAGCTTTTAAACCACGCTGTAGTTCAGTAATCAGATCACGTTTCACCGAGACCTGAAACAGCCAGTTAGCTAACGGTAGTTAAAATACCCAACAGGCCTGAGAGCTCCTCTCGGTACTCCGGTGTAATCCGTCAGGGTTTTTGTAGATATTTAACTTCTGAATCTTATTAATACTGAATTAAAGTATGGTAATCTGGCTAGTGTTAAAAAGTCAACTAGCTTTTTACCAAAACACTTTTAGTTAATTTCTACCTAATTTTAGCTGTGTGTTGCTAATTTTCGCGCATGCGCAGTCGGCCGCTAAATTTCGCGCATGCGCAGACGGCCGCTAAATTTCGGGACCCCCCCCCATTTTTTTTTATTTACTTATTTTTTTATTCGTCTTGTGGGAACACACCGCTAAAATTAGGTATAAATTAACTAAAAGTGTTTTGGTAAAAAGCTAGTTTACTTTTTAACACTAGCCAGATTACCATACTTTAATTCAGTATTAATAAGATTCAGAAGTTAAATATCTACAAAAACCCTGACGGATTACACCGGAGTACCGAGAGGAGCTCTCAGGCCTGTTGGGTATTTTAACTACCGTTAGCTAACTGGCTGTTTCAGCTCTCGGTGAAACGCGATCTTATTACTGAACTACAGCGTGGTTTAAAAGCTACTGCTGATTGAGAAAAACATCCTGTGCTGGGAGAGAAGGTCGTGAATCAGCTCTTAAGCGGCGCTGGGTGTTTGTTTTGTTTCTGAACAAGCAGGTGCTGCTGCAGGTAATCGAGCTAACTTAGCCGGTTGAGCTAACTGTAGCTAATTAGCTTAGCCGGTTGAGCTAACTGTAGCTAATTAGCTTAGCCAGCCATGCTCCACTCGCTAGCTCGCTAACGTTAGCTATCTTACAGCGTTATTCGCCGTTAACACGCTTTAAATAGTCTTTAAATAGTGGTAAGACTATTTAAAGCGTGTTAACGGCGAATAACGCTGTAAGATAGCTAACGTTAGCGAGCTAGCGAGTGGAGGATGGCTAGCTAAGCTAATTAGCTACAGTTAGCTCGATTACCTGCAGCAGCACCTGCTCGTTCAGAAACAAAACAAACACCCAGCGCCGTTTAAGCATCATAATAAGACCGCGCTTCACCGAGAGCTGAAACAGGCAGCTAACTAAATTACTCACCGGGACTTACAGAGCTCCGCCGCGCTGCTCTAATCTAATCCGGCAGGGTAATAATCACTATCGGTGCTGAAGGCCCGCTAGTGCCGCTGTTTTAAGACTAAGGGGCTTTAAATGAAAACAGAGTAAAGGGGGAAACACAGTAAAGAAGCAGCGCAGCGGACCTTCAGCACCAGAGTGAAGAAATACTGGATTATTTGACCCAATATTAATAACTGTTCCCCATAAAACACAGCGAGGCTTTGGACTCCTGCAGTCCCCATGCAGCTCCCGGAGAAAAGGACGTCTTTCTTGTGGCTACTGATTCAGTGGAGTGGAGCCACGACCATTCAAAACTAGGTTCAGGGTTTTTTTGTTGCCCGAAAGGTTTTTAATTTGTGTGTTTTAATATATTCATTATATGTTATATTGTATTAAAACGTGATATATAAACGTAAATAATCATAATTTAATAGGAACGGTGAAATATATTATTTTAATTATATTAAATATCATGCCTCCAAAATCTCAGATCTCCCCCTCTTTTCCAGTGACTTTGGTTTCTTCCAAAAGTCTGTTGATGAGAGGGCGGGCGGAGCTGGACTGGAGAAAGAGGGCCGGTGTTCTGTCGAATTCTGCTACCCATCGATACATGCTTCCCAAAGGTACTGCGCATGCGCCGACCTACACAATTAAATTCTTTCTCGTGTTTTATGTATAATTAATCTGGTTTAGGGGGGGTTATGTGCATTAAACAACCTGGACGCACTATCATTGCACAGAAGTGTAAATGGAAACTAAAAATTACACTTATTATCATAAATAAATACAAAAGCAGTTTGTAATGAGCTATATTTACTATAACTTTGCCATGGTACAATGAATTATGCACTCCAAATCTAATAACGTACATCTACTGGAATATCACTGGGTACATGCCCTAAAATAGTGCTTCTTTTGTATTTTTACAGTTAAATATACATTGGGGCAGCACGGTTCGACAAGGTAGCAAAATTCGACAGAACACCGGACTGTTTTTAACACACCTTGGGTTTGGACTGTATTCACTCAGTCGCAGATAAATAAACTCACTGGCCATTTAGGAATCACTTAGACCAGAATTATAATAGAATAAACAATAAAATAATAAAATGTTATATAAAATCTAAAAAAAAAAAAAAAATCACCAGTGTCAGTGGCTGTCTTTACACTACAAGCCTCAAATGTTTTTTTTATTTTATATAAATGAACCTTTTTGTCAAACAGCACACATGCTCTCAATATTTTTTTGGCTGCTCTGCCAATGCTGGCTGATAATGACAGCACTAAGGGCATGAATACTGGCAAACAGATGCATGAAATCCACAAATAAAGAAATATGAAATTTGCAGTGGCCTTTTTTATGCCCAATCAGTTTGAAGACTGAGAACATATGTCTGCACTCCCCTCCAAAGGAATTGGGCGGAAAAAGCATTATTAAAAGATGAATAATGAAGACTGGAAATTGGAAATCAGTTAATTACAACTTTGTCAGTGTGTCCAGGCCCGGAGTGGCTAATCGGGAGATTCGTGAGGATTCCCGATGGGCCGGCTGTGTCTGCTGAAGTGTCTTATTGTGTACCTTGGGGAAGATGTGGGCAGTTATTAAGGAGTATATCTATGCTGGTGTTTTACCGGAGTCAAGCTATCCGCGCTTCGGAAATTTCTAATCAAGTCATCCGCGCTTTAAACTTTGATGCGCGTATACGCGCGATTTTACGGTAAACAGACGCGCAGGAGGAGAGCACGCTAAAAAACACAGAGAGAGACAGACACGTTTCAGTCGGTTATATTAATTCAGACATACATTAAGCCCAGAAACGAGAAGAAAACGGATTAAAATAACTCACCTCACTGTAGATTTAGTGCAGTACATTATCTATTTGATATAATACCATAACAATCCCATCGGTTTTTAAGAGAGAGAGAGAGAGAGAGAGAGAGAGAGAGAGAGTTTTATATTAATATTACTTTTTCAATCCATGCTTCAAATTAAATTGCTCATAAGTTTCCCAAAAGGCCAAAACAGATCCAGTACCTCTTAAAAGAGTCCATCCTAGACTATTACCTCTGCAAATTTGGGTAAATGTCACTGTATTGTTTATTTTATATTCATTTTTATTTTTATTCATGCTTAAAATTAATTTTCTCATGATTTTCCCATAATGCCAAAACAGCTTCACTACCATTTGAAAGAGTAAAACATAGACTATTACCTCTGCAAATTTGGGTAAATGTCACTGTATTGTTTATATATATATATATATATATATATATATATATATATATATATATATATATATATATATATATATATATATATATATATATATATTTTATTCATGTTTAAAATTAAATTTCTCATGATTGTCCCATAATGCCAAAACAGTTCCACTACAATTTGAAAGAGTACAACATAGGCTATGACTCCTGCAAGTTTGGGCAAATTTCACTGTATTGTTTATTTTATATTATTTTATTTTTATTTTTTATTCATGTTTAAAATTAAATTACTACTGATTTTCCCATAATGCCAAAACAGGTCCATGACCATTTGAAAGAGTACAACATAGGCTATGACTCCTGCAAATTTCACTGTATTGTTTATTTTATATAATTTTTTTTTATTTTTTATTCATGCTTAAAATTAAATTTCTCATGATTTTCCCATAATGCCAAAACAGTTCCACTACAATTTGAAAGAGTATTTTCTAGCCTATGACTCCTGCAAGTTTGGGCAAATTTCACTGTATATTAATTTGTTTTATTTTTTTTATTCATGTTTAAAATTAAATTTCTCATGATTTTCCCATAATGCCAAAACAGTTCCACTACCATTTGAAAGAGTCTGTCCTAGGCTATCACCTCTGCAAGTTTGGGCATATTTCACTGTATTGTTTATTTTATATTATTATTATTTTTTTTTCATGCTTTAAATGAAAATTCTCATGATTTTCCAATAATGCCAAAACAAATAAAACAAAAAGGTCCACTTAACTGTTCCACCATTAAACTGCTCAGCATATTTCTAAACAGTCTAGTCTAGAAATCACCTGTTAAAGACACCTGTGCTAGAAACAGGGGGTGTGAGTTTAAAACCATCACCTTAAATCCAATACCTCAAGTGCAAGGGGCTATCTATAGTGAAACCTGCAGAAATACGCAGTGCTGATGGAACTGATAGGACTGCCTCACAGTGGCCCTGTGATGGCTTATTGGAGAATGAATTTACATCTGATACTAGCAAGTATTAAAAATAAACAAAACAGTGAAATTTGCCCAAACCTGCAGAGGTGATAGCCTAGGACAGACTCTTTCAAATGGTGCCTGACAGCAAATCCTCCGCCTCCTCACGAGTAATAATACCTTTGTACAAAGAGAAAGAGCTCAAATCAAAAACTTTTAATCACATATTTCAATTTATTGACTGTAAGATAATTATTTATTAAGTTAGTAATATTGCAAACAAATATAAAGAAATAGCATTAATCCTTTGAAATAATAATAATAATAATAATAATAATAATAATAACAAACCCAGTAATTAGAAGCAGAACATTCAGAATTCAGAAAAGCTTTAAGAAAGACAAGCTGTCTGACTGCCTCTCTCATACCAGAAAATCCTACATGACATCAGCTCTACAAGCCCAGGAAACAATAGAGGGTTAAACTGATAAGCATATATGACACAGCCTAGAGCAGTGATGGTATAGTTACTTTGAAAAAGTAATCCGATTACTGATTACTCCTTTAAAAAGTAACTTAGTTACTTTATGGATTACTTGATTTTAAAAGTAACTAAGTTACTTTACAAGTTACTTTATTAGTTACTTTAAGCAGCTGCACACACCACGTCCCGCCGCCTTAACTTAAATTATAACCAGTTTTGCCAATACTCCCTTTGTTGGAAAAAGCATTTTTAACAGCATCAATGTATCTCTAGACATTTAAAGTTGAACTATTTATTTTTATAAAATTAAAAGACCATTTCTCTTGAATTAACTTAACATAAATAATTTTTTTTATAAAAAATAAAATATGGTCTTTCTTGAGTTCACTTAACATAAATACTTGTTTTTATAAAAAAATATAAAATATTGAAAGTCTTTCTTGACCTGACATATTTAAACACTAAAACTGAACATTGAACCTGTTGTTCTCTGCAGGGCAGCAAGGAGTGGTTTTATAAAACAGAACCGTGTATATGGTCGAGGCCAGGGATCACATATATGCAGACTGCAGTCCGGGTCCGGACCCAGACGTTGTTCAATGCGGACCCAAACCGATAAACTACTGAGAAGAATTTAATTTTGACAGTGTTCATTTAAAGCGTCAGAACTTTTCTTGTCTTTACGGTATACGCACTCGTCACGGGAAACTTGCAGACCAATCACGTGTGGTGTAAAATCTTCAAACGCTCTCCTCTGCCAATCAGATCTGTGCAGACCGCTGCCCTGGCTAGTGAATTGGGATGCGGCCGGGAAAAAACGCCTTTATAAAGAGATAGGGAGCCCAAGAACTGGCGGAAAAACGAGAATGGGCGGAAACTAAAGACACGCCGAGCGCGAGAGAGAGAGACAGGGGAGAAAGCGAGACGCGTGTGATTGGGGGAGAGCGGAGGGGGATGGGGAAGGGAACGTGGTGTGTGTGTGTGTGTGTGAGGTGGAGAGAGAGAGAGAGAGAGAGTAACGCACAGTGACTTGGATAAGTAACTTTAATCTGATTACTGCATTGGAAATAGTAACGCGTTAGATTACTCGTTACTGAAAAAAGAGTCAGATTAGACTGCTTATAAGCCGTTTTAGATTTCCAAGAGCAGAAGAGGATAAGAAAACAAGCAGAGTGCATGACGGGTGGCTTCTTGGTAAGCAACTCATTTAAATGAAAGCATTTATTATCCATCTTAGAATAATACAATTTAAAACATGGGTAATTATTAGTTATTACACTTTTCTTTCTTGACTTGCATATTATACTCTAGCATATTATTATTATTATTATTATTATTATAACATTATACTTATAACAGTATTTCAGCAACTGGCCTCTTAGTATTTTGATTTCCTCCAGATTCCGGACAATTTAATGCTCGCAACTTTACAGAAACTGACCTTATAGGCACTGCTAACAATATGCAGCAAGGGATGTTCCTGATTTAAGGGTGTTCCCATATCAGGAACGCCCCCTCATTCTCATTGGCTCGAATAAGAACAACCCCTCATTCTCATTGGTTTTAGTTTCAGGCACTTTGATTTGGTCTGTTCGACTTTCAGTCGGAAGACAAAATTTAGTTTTGATCACACCATAGTTAAAGCACATTTAATGTTTATATCTTTTGTTTTTCACCAGTTATTGGTTTATTGGTTTGTGTACTGGCTTTGTAGGGGATATTTTTCTCCTTCTGATGCACAATAAATCGTTCTGTTAATTTAATAAATAATTCCCTCAATTTTAATAAATCGTTCTGTTAATTTAATAAATAATTCCCTCAGTTTTAATAAATCGTTCTGTTAATTTAATAAATAATCCCCTCAGTTTTGATAAATCGTTCTGTTAATTTAAAACATATTTTCCTTAGTTTAATAAATCGTTCTGTTAAATTAATGAATAATTTCCTAAGGTTTAATAAATCGCTCTGTTAATTTAATAAATAATTTGATCAGTTTTAATAAATAATTATTTTAATTTAACAAATACTTCCCTCAGTTTCAATAAATCATTTTGTTAGTTTAATAAATAATTATACTTATATAGCCCATTTCTAGAACCAAAGGATACTTACAATCAATGCTTACAGCCCTACACAATTCTTTACACTCTGCACTCAACCAACTCACATACTGCAGACAGCATACTCTCAACCAGAAACAACCACAGGACAGCATCACAATCCATATCTGGGCATGCACACATACATTCACACACCAAGGCAACCTATAGCAACCAATGTTTTTGGACTGTGGGAGAACACTGGAGTCCAAGAAGGGATCCATGCAGATACGTGAAGAACACATCGAAACTCCATCCAGATATGAACTTGAACACAAGACCTCAGTGCAAAAAGGTAAACATGCTAAACACCAAACCCCCATGCCATGTAACTGTGGTAAGTCCCAACAACCCCCCCCCCCCAAAAACCATCAGTTCTGCGAGTCGTAGGACATGTCGCTCGCTTCTGTCCAGTGTTTGCCTATACTGCTCTTCCTCCTCTTCTTCTCTGCCATGACAATAGCTGCCACCACGGTGATCAGCACAGTAATAGTGATAATCAGCACAGTGACTGTTTCTGCAAAGCACAGCTGAGTATCCACCTCAGTGAGGGGCTCGCCGTTAAGTTGCTCAGGCTCTGCACAGGTCAGGTTTTCGTAGTCGTCCAGCAGAAACCTGTTGACGCTGCGCAGCTTCCCGAAGGCTCTCTGCAAGTCGCAGTCACATCTCCAGAGGTTCCCAGCCAGCCAGATGTGGGTGCTGTGGGTGTGAAGGCTTAGGAATGCCTTGAAATCTACTGTGGTCATATTGTTATTGGCCAAATCCAACATCGTCAGGCTGGTAAGAGGAGAGAAGACCCCAACCTCTAGACGGTTAATAGAGTTTCCTTCAAGTCGAAGCTCCTCCAAGTTTCTCAACATAGAGAAGACGCCATTTGAGAGGATTGTGATGTTGTTCCAGTCCAGGTAGATCCGCCGCAATGTGCTCAATGAGCCAAAAGCCCTTATTTTGTCGAGGTGGATGGCATTGTGTCTCAAGTTGAGTTTCTGCAGGGCGTCCATGTTTTTGAAGCTGTTGTCATTTATGCCAGTCAACTGGTTTTCTGCCAGAGACAAATCCCGGAGAGTTCCCAAGCCCAGCGAGAACCCTCCTGGCAAGGTAGAGATGTAGTTCCGACTGAGGTCCAGCTTGACCAGAGCCTCCAGTGGAGAGAAAGCTCCATCTGCTATGGTTCTAATCTGGTTGTCGTTTAAGAGAAGGGTGTGTAGAAGCCTATTGGTCTGAAAGGCCCGGTGCTGGATGAAGGACAGCTGGTTGAAGGACAGGTTCAGGTGTTCTATGTATGATGGGATGGTTGTGGGCAGACTGGCAAAGTTTTTGCTGGCACAGGTGGCAAATTTGAACTCCAGTTGGCATGTGCAGTTAGCAGGGCAAGTGAAGTTGCTGATGGAGGACATGGATTGGACAATCATTACCAGGGGCAGCAACAGTAGTAGCACATGCATCCTGTAGATAAACACAACACAAACACAAAAGGTACTTTTTTATCAGATGCAGAGTCTTCTATTGGTAGATATATTCAATAAGCATAATCCTGGGTTTTAATCACAGTTTTCATGCAGCTCAGCATGTTCTCCTCCACCAGTTTTACACACTGCTTTTGGATAATGTTATGCCACTTCTGGTGCAAAAAATTAAGCAGTTCAGCTTGGTTTGATGGCTTGTGCTCATCCATCTTCCTCTTGGTTATATTTCACAGGTTTTCAATTTGGTAAAATCAAAGAAACTCATCATTTTTAAGTGGTCTCTTATTTTTTCCAGAGTCGTAAGCTGGATTAATATTGTCTGTAATCAAATAAAAGTAAAAGTAAATTAATGGAAGGATGTTTTGTCCTGCAACTGTTTCTTATTTGAGGTGTGTGCATACAATATAACACAGTGCATGTGTCACTTCATGTATTTATGTGTATACATGTTTTGCATTGTTGTGTGTGTTTATATTTGTTTGTCTGTATACAGTATGTGTGTTGTGGATGTGTACACAATGGGCTAGCATTTACTGTGTGTGCATGTACCATATGATACTGTGTCTTAATGTCTGCTTTTGAATGTATGTGTGTGTGTCTGTGTGTGTGTGTGTGTGTGTGTGTGTTTGTGTGTGTGTGTGTGTGTGTGTGTGTGTGTGTGTGTGTGTGTGTGTGTGTGAGGCCTCAGGGTAGTGAGGACGGACGCTATTGTTCACAGGGCAGCTGCTGGCAGGAAGGAGAAAAGACCAGCACTCAGTGTCATTAATATTTGAGAGAGTCAACAGACTGATGATAGAAAGAGAGAGAGAGTGAGAGAGAGAGAGAGATAGAGGGAGAGAAAGAACAAAACCCCAATTTCCATAAAAAATAATATAATACATATTTAAATGATCTAAACATAGAAATATTATGAGCACCTGTGTGTCCATATCTGAGCTCACCTGAACATATAGGAGCAATTTGTAGTTCTATAATTACAGACTGTAGTCCTTTAGTATCTGTTTCTCTGGAAACGTCATTATTCTCCTTTTGCATTGTTCTTAAATGTGCAGGATCCTATAGGACCACATAGCAGGTATTGATTGGATGGTGGGTCATTCTTAACACTGCAGTAACACTGAAAGGATGGTGGTGTGTGAGGAGTTAGTGTGTGTTGTGTTCTGGTACGAGTGAATCAGACTCAGCAGTACTGCTGAAGTTTTTGCCTAGCAGGAGATCCCACTACACAGCTTCTTCAGCCTGCTGCCATCAGGGAGGAGACAGTATAGTCTTGGGGCTAGGACCAGCAGACTGAGAAACAGCTCCATCCATCAGGCTGTGAGGATGCTGAACTCTCTTCCTGCTCTACCCCATCCCAATCCTGCCCCCAGCAGACTTACTTAGCATCCTTACCCTGCCTTCAATCAACACAGAACTGAAACTCTGGGTAACACTTTATAATACTGTTCCATAGTTAATAGGTAACTAAGCAGGAACTAAGCAGTAACTAATTAATAGTGCTGCATTAACACCTAAATATTTTCTATTAACTACCAGGGAGTACTGAATAATTACTCAGTAGATAGTACTGAACTAATGATTATAGTAGTTCACTAATAACTCCACAATAATTACTGAGACTTACATATCTCCCAGAGAACTACTTACTAATAATGTCTCCTTTATAATAACTATTCATTAATTACTGCTCAAATCAGCATTAATTACTGAAAACCCTTAGATGCCACCTGGGGAACTATAGATCTAAATCAGGCATATTTGAGTTAAATGCATATTAATTTAAGGCATATTTGAATTAAACAAGTGACACCATTTGTAGTAGTGGTAACCTTAATTACCTTATTATCCTCAGTTCCTTCCAAATATTAGCAACATATAGTAAAATACTACAGTGTGTATTACTCTGCTTAACCATCATTTTTGGAAGAAAAAAAAAACATAACGTAATATTATTGCATAGAAGACACTGATGAAAGTTCTCCAGAAGGCATCTAAGACTCTAAGAATGACTGTAAGACAGTAATAATGTAACAATCATTGCTTTAACACTAGGTATCAGCCTTATAAAAGTGTATCCAGCGTTTGCAGTCTCAGAGAGATTTATTTTACTGCGCACTATTAGGGTAATTACGGTAATTTCACAGCGGACGCAGCTCTCCAGGTCCTTCGTGTAAATTCTCTGCTGTGCGCTGCTGCTGCTGCTGGAGGATGATTAAGAGACTCTGCTGCTTTCATATTTCTGTATTTGATTGAAAATAAACTAGTAATCAAGATATTGAGATCTTTTCCAGCTTATTTACCCCCGGATCAGAGGAGGACTCTTTGTGGGTTGTTCAGCTTTAGGATGTGTGTTAGCTAGCTAAGTTAAGTTAAGTTAGCTAAGTTGTGTGTGTAGTTAGCGTTAGCCAGCTAAGTTAGCTAGGTTATGTGTGTGTTAGTTAACTGGCTAAGTTAGCTAGGTTATGTATGTGTTAGTTAACTAGTTTAAATGTGTGTTAGTTAGCTAGGTTATGTGTGTTCGTTTGCTAGCTAAGTTAACATTTATGTGTGGGTTAGTTAGCTAGGTTATATGTGTGTTAGCAAGTTAAATGTGTGTGTGTTAGTTAGCTAGGTTATATGTGTGTTAGTTAGCTAGGTTAAATGTGTGTTAGTTAGCAAGCTAAGTTAGCTAGGGGAAATGTGTGTGTGTTAGCTAGGTTAATTGTGTTAGCTAATTTAAATGTGTGTGTTAGTTAACTAGGTTAAATGTGTGTGTGTTAGTTAGCTAGGTTAAATGTGTGTTATTATTATTATTATTATTATTATTATTATTATTATTAATGTATATTTCCCTTTATAATACTGTGGTATGATTTGCAGTAACCCCTAAAGAAGAACACAGTAACTCCTCAGTAATTAGTAATTAGTTACCATGTTTCTCACTTTATAATACTGTGGTATGATTTACAGTAACTCCTAAAGAAGAACACAGTAACTCCTCAGTAATTAGTAATTAGTTAACATGTTTCTCACTTTATAATACTGTGGTATGATTTGCAGTAACTCCTAAAGAAGAACACAGTAACTCCTCAGTCATTAGTAATGGGTTACCATGTGCTGCTGTTAACTCCCGAAAAAAGAAGACAGGGACCCCTTATTAATTATCTATGAAGAACACAGGGACACCTAGTCCGTTATCTAACACAAATATTTATTCCTTTAAACATGATTTCCCCCAGAATAAGGATGTACGACACATCCTACAGTAAAGCTGTATGTGAGCCATCACTTCTACTGAGCACATCTCCAGGAGGACTGAAGAAGAGCACAGGTTTAGAATAAACACCTGTAACACACTGACAGAACATTACAAAAATGGGGGTTAAGCAGACTACTGCACATTTCAGTGTGTCTAGCATTTGGAAGATATTGAGCATACTAAGGTAAGTAAGGTTAATATATGATAAGTGGTGTCACTGACTTTAATATCACCACTGATAGAATAACCTGCAGCAGCAGATAAACACACTGATAGAGGCTAGCGGTCTGGCGCTGTGGAATTACCGTAATTACCCTAATAATGGGCACTAAAAGTCTGTGAGACTGCAAGGCTAAAGATGAACGTTTATAAGGTTGGTGCTGAAAATTAAAGCAGTGACCATTAAAACAAAATTGAGTACTTAGAGTCTTCTGGAGAACATAAATAATGTCTACTATGTAATAATATTACGTTATAAAATTTTTTAGTTCTTTCAAAAATGGGGTTAAGCAGATTACGACACACTGTAGTATTTTACTATATGTTGCTAATATTTGGAAGATAATGATGATAATAAGGTAATTAAGGTTACTACTACTACAAATGGTGTCACTCAAATATGCCTTTAATATCACCACTGATAGAATAATTGTTTGTGTAGACTGATTTAGATCTATAGTTCCCCAGGTGGGATGTAAGGGTTTTCAGTAATTAATGTTGATTTGAGCAGTAATTAATGAATAGTTATTATAAAGGAGACATTATTAGTAAGTAGTTCTCTGGGAGATATGTAAGTCTCAGTAATTATTGTGGAGTTATTAGTGAACTACTATAATCATTAGTTCAGTACTATCTACTGAGTAATTATTTAGTACTCCCTGGTAGTTAATAGAAAATATTTAGGTGTTAATGCAGCACTATTAATTAGTTACTGCTTAGTTCCTGCTTAGTTACCTATTAACTATGGAACAGTATTATAAAGTGTTACCGAAACTCTGTACTGGAATCACAGTACTGGAACTTTTTAAGAACTGACATGCACTCACACACCCAATACCTGCACTACTGCTTACACTTACAGCATCACACCCACTTTAATTCAATTTGGCCGCCAATCCATCGCAGGGCACCCCCAACAACTGTGAACTTTTAAAGAATTTTTATCACTTGTTCACTTTAGCAGATTTAAGCTTTCATGCCTTTATATTTGCACTAATGTTTATACAGGTTGTGTTCTGTTTACAATTATACTGTCATTCCATTCTCTTTTCTCACATTTGTCTATATATGTGACCTCGTTGTATTGTACATTTAGTGTCTCGCATTCTTTTATCTTTATATTTGCAACTTGCTGTAAGTTTGGGAAGGAGAGTAACGTCATTTCAATCCTCTGTAGTTTCACTGCTCCACAGCTCAATGCTTGGTTGTTGGTATGGTGTCAGTAGGTGTAGGCTAATCTGCTCCAGAAAGTTGTATTTTATTATCAGTACAGTACTGCCAGTACTTCTCTACAGAGGCTACACAATCTGTGTGTTTGTGTGCATTTGCACATATATGTCAAAAGTTAACAGTTGAACTTCTCAGGGTTTTTAAACTCATTTTGGCCGAGGGCCACATTGGCATATTGGCTGTCCTCTGAGGGCCAGATGTAACTTATAAATGTAATAAAATGTAATAAAAAAATGAAAAAATGTAATATAAAATGAATGTAATTACTCCTTAATGTTAAATAACTCTCAATATATTATTTATTCAATCAAATATTACAGTTGCATGGAAACAATGTTTGCTTGTTGCTCTATTAACATAAATCCTTTTGTCATGTTATGAAATCCAAAAACTCCATCAATCAAGAACCAAACTATTCAAGTGAACAGAAATGACATCAAATACAAGTTATATTAACTTTGATCAAAACGTTTGATACTGAAATAAGGCTTTATAAATATAAAATCAAAAATTGTGAGCTGTTAAGAACATGTGACAGATTTAGCATTTCCTCAGATTTAGCAGTTCCTCATCCAACCACAAGTCGGAGCTGCAGCAGCACAAGCCCGCAGTCTTTACTTAGTCAGAGCTACAGCCCAGCCACGGGCTACAGGGCTCAGCTGAGCCAGTCTAGAGCGTTTTTAAATATTTTAAGTTCTTCCGTGTATGAAATAAAGGTTTTAACCCCACTAACCGGATAATACAGCTCTCTACAGTTCATCTTTCAGCCCAAGCAGCTAACAGCAGCAGTTTAGAGCAGCCGTCACGGAGTCACTGATCGGATTACATTATAAACAGGTCAGTTAGCGCGCTGCTAACCTCATGATGTTTATAACTACGGCGTTTAGTGGACACACCACGGCAGCAAGGTTAGACTGTTGAAGGCTACTGAAGACTATTAAAGGCTATTGGAGGTTATTGAAAGGGTTATTGGGGGCAGAAATCAGTAAAGGCTGGTTAGATAAGTGATTCATGTCCTCGTCCTTTGCTGCACTGAAACTGCGACTAACGCTGACACAGTGATGTTTATTAATGTCATTAAAACCGATTTTGTCAGGTATTGTCTTATAAATATTTACACATAACTTATATCTCTCCTAAAAAGCGTTCATTTTGGTCAGTAACACTCTTCGTAACACAAAAGGCATACCGGTCTTTCGCCTTGAAGCACAGCCATCCGTCTGCATCAACTTCTTTTTTTCTGGACATTATGGGATGAACATTTGTATGTTTCAATTCCACCCGCGAAGTTACGCCTTCCCTCCGGCAGGGTTTCCACATCAATGACTACACTGCCGTGTAGTGGCAACAAGCCGTAACTTCGCGGGACAAGCATTGTGGGAAATTTTAGTATTAGCATTGTGGGTAGTTTTTGGTCAAAGCACGCTTCTGACCTATTTATTATAGACACTAAGATCTTACAAGCTCTCGCGGGCCACATAAACGGACGTGGGGGTCCACATTTGGCCCGCGGGCCTTGTGTTTGACACAACTGAATGCATTCCTAAAATGGGTGCCCACAGACTTCGGACATACAGTGTAGCTAGCCCTCAATAAAATACTATGATATACACAGCTTTATATCAGCTTTAATGGTATATAATGCAAAACTGTTACCAGCTCACTGTTACATAACTGTGATAAATGCAGTTGATAATCTCATGCAAATCCTGTCAATTCAAACCCATAAATACAATATCTCATATTATCCTCATATCCTGTCCCAGTTCTAATCCCACTCTACACTCAGACATTACTTTTTACTAATCTACAGCAAAACAGTGGATAATACACCACAAAGGTGAATTTGCTCTGTGTTCACTGAAGCGAATCCTCGATAATGTACTGAACCTGCTGACCTTTGTCCATTTAAGAGGAAGAAACATTGAGAGATTAGTGTCAGAACTGGCCAAATGTCCATAATATTAGTACTTAATTGCTAACAGGAGAGTGGCTAAGGCTGCTGATGTTCTGTGGCCTAAAAATGATCACTACATTTTAGCTGTGTTTACACGTTTTAATCTACAGTTGTGCTTGAAAATTTGTGCACCCTTTAGAATTTTCTATATTTCTGAATACATATTCAGAATTCATACAAATGCAATAAAACAGGCCCAAACTATGATACTACCACCACCATGTTTCACAGATGGGATAACATTTTTATGCTGGATAGATCCCTTTTCTTTAAATAAACAGGTTGTCCACTTACCTTCACCTTTCACCTTTAAACTAACTGTTAAAGAGGTCCATATAATTTTACCACTCACAAATATGTTATATTGGATCATTTTCCTCAATAAAAAACCAAGTACATTTTTCTGCCTGATTTGATTATCTTGGTTCTCTTTTTCTACTTTTTATAATCTTATGATGTTTTAGTCATAATTATGCAGAAATATAGACACTTCCAGGCACCACTGTGCATCATTTGAAATGGTTTCGGGAGAGGGAGGGTCTAACACAAAAACCTTCAACAACTGCGATGTAAAGCCACAACCTTCACTTTGTAATTTTCAATACTGTTGCATCAGTTAGGAGATCCCAACATTGGTTATCATTGAGTTAGGTGATATGCAGATGTGCTGAAAAAATAATAATAATAATAATAAAAAAAACGGGGGAAAGAAACAGAGTAAGATTAGTGTCAGATCAGAACTGGCCAAACACCAATCCTATTATTGCTAAATTGCCAACAGGTGATTGGCCAAGGCTGTAGCATTCTGCGGTCTGAGAATGACCACTACATTATAGCTGCATATACAGCAGCAAACACATATTCATTTAACATAGCATAGTGCTGAATGATGTACAGAGTGGGAGGCGTTTACTTTTTAGTAGAATGCTAATTGCCAACACTATTATCAGTCCTGGGATTTGAACCCACAACCTTCATGCTTTGAGGAGAACACTAACAGCCATTCCTGTTCTGTCAGTTAGCAGATCTCCATATTGGCTAGCAGGAGAGGCAGGGTTTGAATGCACAACCTTAAACAACTAGCATTCAGGCCCAATCCCATTTCTATTTTGTACCCCTACCCCTTGGATCAGAGTTACAAGAGGAAGGGGTGAATCATCCCCCTTAACTAGTAAACTTTAGGTCTTCAGAAAGGGGGCAGGTGATAGAGCAATTAATTATTATTGTTCATTCCTTAATTCCTCTGTGATGGGAGCTGAAATTAACTTTAATTAACTTTTAATTAACAGCCTCTGTCTTCTGGTGCACCATTTAAGGTGGAATGGGAAAGTCAGCTAGCTACTGAGACAAACTACTAGCATTTCTTTGTGCTTGTTATAAAGAAAAGGGACATAAAACATTAAAACTACATAAAAATTGTTATTTAAACCCACAGTTTCAGGAATATGCTAAATGCTGATTCCATTACATCAGTAAGAAGAGCCGCACATTTCCTGGCAATGGTGGATGATGTTTTTAACCCCACTAAACCAAAACTGTTGGCTGTGGCATTGACAGGAACTGAACTTATAACTTTCTGGTGATACTGCTAAGGCTTAAACAACAGTGCCATGACCACACTTACTATACTATGTAGACATGATTTATACTCCTGATAAACCTGTGAAACAATAAACATGCTCATGATGACCATGCAGTGGCTGGACACATGGAAGCAGGTGGGCTAGTGTTGCCTGACTCGCATGGATCAGATATCCCTGGAGCTCCGTGCGCCGGATGTTTTGAACAGGTTTAAGTTTCCTGTCTACATTGCTACGAACCAAACACCCAAAAACTAAGGTTGCACTGTTTTTCCCACTAGACTATTCTACATTGACCCAAGTATTGGGGCACCTGTTTATTAATTGTTTCTTCTAAAATCAAGGGTATTAAACAGAGTTTACCCTGTTTTTGTAATCATGTTTTTGGATCATTACCTCAACTCATATGTGTCTGTGTTCATCTGCTCCAGAGAATTCTATTATATTGCCAGTACTTCCCCACAGGGACTAGACAAGCAGATTGAGTGCATTTGCAGATCTGGGAAGGTCTGGGATCAGATTGGTAACTGAACAGTCAGATATATGAGAAATGGGTTTGGTGAAGGTCTGAGCCACATTGAAGTGAATTAAATCATTATGTCCAAAGATCAGATCATTATCCTGACCCAAGTCAAGTCTATTCCATCTGGGCAGAACCAACAAAAAAGCTACTGAAGCACAAGTACATTTTTGTTTTGTTTTCTTTTGTTGTTGTTGCTGCTGATGGTTAGAGTGCCCTTGCTTACCCTGACCATTGAAAAAAATATTGCCATTCATGTTGATGCTAGTTTGACGCAGGATCCACCTAGCTAAACATGGTTTAAGACAAGGTAAACTTCTTTATGGGGATGGGATTGGACAGTGCCACTGACCCTTCCGTTGCATACATTGTTAAGGGATCATTTAAGAAATAGAAAAATAACTCTCCCTCACTACTTGTGCTGTGATACAGTGACATCTTGCTGTCATATTCCAAGATACCACCTTTAGAGGTTTTGAGTCCATGCAGTAGGAGCATGAAGCAGTTTTAGTGGCATGCAGCTTCCCAACAGCATACTTGGCAATGTTTTAGCTTATTGGTGTGCATCAGCTGCTGCAACTATACTAGTGATGTCAACTTTGAAACTGAGATTCACATGTGGTCAAAATTTCCCACCATTAATCAAAATCTTGGAGAACAATAAATGCAACTCTGGACAGAAATAAATATTGTGACATTGTAGAAGCTTGAGGAAATGATGTCACAGGGAATGTATGCCATAATCAAAGCTAAAAGCAGTCCAACCAAATATATTAGTGTCACCATTTTTGCCCTGGCAGTTGAGCCTATGTGTCATTGTCAGTGTCTCCAACCCTGTCTTCAGTGTGCTCACTTGTTCATGTGTAGCTCCGCCCCCTTGTTACTGGTTACATGTGTTTCCTGTCCCCCTCTGTGTGTATAAATAGTCCCCATTGTTTCTGCGTCCCTTCTCTGTGGTTGTATGTCCTATCTTCAGTCAGGTTTCATGGTTCCATGTTCTTGCTACTATGTTCTCCTTATTTCTTTGTTATTTCAGTTTTTTGGTTTCTCGTTTGTTCGTTTTTCATTGTTGGCCTTGATCATTGCGCACTACTTTTTTGAGATTTATTCTAACAAATGACTGTTTCTCATGAAGTTTTTAATTGTCTCTCTTTCAACATGTGATATGTGATCTATGTTCTATTGTCAACAAATTATAATTAATGAGATTTGCAAATCATTGCATTTTGTTTGCATTTGCATTTATCTACAATTTACACAACATGGAATTGTTTTGTTTTTATTGTTTTATTTGCTTCGATCTCTTAAAAGCCCCACTTATACCATCACTAACCATAACCATAATATGAGGTTAGCCACAGCTTGCCTTCAGGGGAGAACATTACATGCTGTGCCACCTTCTATTAAGATGTTAAAGCTTAATCACTATAACACAACCACAAGATTAACAACATATTTTTATCATTACAGGTCTGCTATTCAACATGGTTTGGTCAATCTCCAGAACCTTCTTGCTTAAGCACACCTGGCTACACCTGGTGATATGCAGCAAATGGGTTTGTGCATAAAATCACCAAACCATGCACAACACCAATCCTCCAGTGCCGGTATAATTATATATACAAACAGAGATATAGAAGAGCTTGAACTTCACCTACCTGGCTCTCTGGTGTAGTGTCCGTCACTGTGTTGCACTGCCCTAGGCAGATGGGTTATTTGTTTTCCCAGCAAAGGAGACAATCAGCTGTTAGCCAATCCCAGTGCAAGGTAGGTGGGGTTATGAGCCCAACAGTGATGTAAACATCATCCTGAGCCAGAAGCATTTAAGAAATGTACAGATAAGAGTAATCCAACACCTGAATTAGGCAGGTGTAATGTAACCCGCTTTTTTACGGTGCTGGTTTAACATTCGTTGCTGCTGGGAACTGCCTAGACTCACCTGAGATCTTCAGGATGATATCAAGCTTCTCTCTGTTTTATTTTTGAATAATGCTTACACTGAATAATGTTTGATTGTTTTCGAGAGCAGCAGGTCCTGCAATGTTAGAAACCATACTGGCAAATCTGTTGTAGATAAGTCAAATTGTGTCATTTTCCCTGACAGGGATTAAGCCTAGTCATTGACTGTATTTTCCTTTTCATAGAAAATCTCCATTTAAAATGTAGTGACAATCAAACATTATTCAATCAAACATTATTCATTATTCATTATTCAAACATTATTCATTAATCCTAGGTTTGAACGTTATCAAAACAGAAAAAAATTGAATGTGGCTAATCAGTGTCAGCAGGGTCCGTGTACAATTTGACCGTTTGATTCTTGAACTGAATAGAGAGCGGAAGAAATGAAAAAACTGCTCATTTTTTTGTTTTTTTATTTAAACACACGACAACATTAATGGGAATTCAGTCAGAATATCTGTTTTTTCCTTTGTGTCTATAAAACGAACATACGGCTCATTATTTTTTATTTATTGACCCGTATAAGGTATTTTTCCTGGATGACAGCTGGTCTTGAGCTAGATTTTTTTAGTTACCTTCACCATAAATTTCCGGAGATTTTTGTCATTTGTGGTGGGACTGGTATGTAGTTAAAAAAATTAAAATAAATATACAGAAAAAATCAGTAGTAGTCTACATGTGTGTCATTTTGAGCCGTATTACTTTTACATAGTACATTCATGTAAATAGAGTTTTTCCTCAGATTGTCAGAGTGTACAAACACTTTAGTCAGATTCTGTAATCTAACCAATGTAGTAGGAGGCGCAGTTTCTGTAATGTATAATTTTTTTTTATATATAAATTTTGTTTTAAAAAGGAAAACCCCTATATGCCTGCTCTTGGACTTTTGTACTTTTGGAGGACAACTTTGACACATCATGATTACCGTCTCTCAGGGGGAACTCTACAGTCTTTGCAACCATCCGAGAGACCAATATGACCATGGCTGGGGCCAAAAAAATTTATTTGGTTCTTGTGTGCCTGTTTTGGTTAGCGAGCACATTACCATACAGAGTTGTGGGCAAAGCTTTTGACATCCCTTGTTTAACTGTCAGTGTCATCATACACAGGGTAGCCCACAAAATTAAACAGCTTGAAAATGGAATTATCCATCTGCCACCTGCTGAGAAGATGGAGGAAACAGGCCTGGGCTTACAGGGTCACCTGTGTTTAAAGCTGCTGTTGGAGCTATTGATGGCTGTCAAATCAGAATTAAGCCACCAACAGAAGACTGCAACTGCTACATAAACAGAAAGCTGTTTCACTCCATACAGCTACAGGCTATATGTGACCACAAGCACAGATTTCTCGACATCTATGTTGGCTGACCTGGATTAGTGAGGGATCCGGAGAAAGCTTGCGTAAAATATCACCATTCAAGAGCTCGAAACATCATTGAGAGAGGTCTTTTGGAATAATGATGGCGATCCATTTTCACCTAAGTTCTTAAAGTAAAGCCAACATTTGCGCACATCATGGTAAGCTGTTGTACCATCCTATCTGTATCATTAAAAGAGACATCCTGTCTCATCCTGTGTCATGAGGCCAGATGATGAAACACCTTTGTTTGAGCTACCTGATATCCAGGATGGAAATCTCTTCAGAAGTCAGCTAGCAGCTGCTGTTTCTGCACCTGTTTCTGTTGTTGATGTTTTCCTAGACCACAACTACTACTAATAATTTTCTACTTTGTGAAACATGTACTGTACATTATAAGCTAAATTAGTTCATCATTTTTTCAGAGAAACCAAATAACCTCTCATCTCACTCCATCTTTCTTTTCTTTTGTTCATCTGCCCTCGCCTTCTCTCTCTCAAAAAAATTCCAGAACTGGGTCTACTTTCCTCCTCTTATTTCACTGGCTCCCTGTCTCTGGCTCCAAAGATTCACCCTCAGCCATTTCCTCAGGAGTTAGGACTTGGTCCTTGGAAGTGGCGGTCCTATATTTTCCCACAGACTTGCCCCAAGATGTTTTGGACGGATTGATGGTTTGTTACCAAGTACTTCATCCATCAGTGGGAACCACTTAGAAGTGTCCACAGTTTACTCCCCTCCCTCTGAACCAACTCCAGTTGGTGGCTTCACAAGGTCCTACGGAAAAATAACAATTGAGCATAAGACTATGTTTTAATAAATTTATTTATAAAATGCATTCTGAAATGTACAACCAAACACAAAATTCTATACTACAATCCGACAAACCTTGAATATTATTTTAAGGTTCTCCCATTTACGAGCTGCCTTAGCGGGATCAGCAATGCCTGTGAGACCCATTTCCTGTTGTACTGATACAAAACAAAAGTATCAAATAGCATTCTTAAATTATGCTAATACGCTTTGGAATAACTTACAGAATACAGTAACAACACAAGGCAAAGTTAGCTAAAAAAAACAATATAATCAAGGTGATTTATGTGGATCTATGAAGAGTGACAAAGCATGATTTTAAAAGTAAAAAAATATACAGTTCATGGTTACGCCATCTAACTACTACTACTACTACTATTATGTTTAGTACAATGACCAATATTGCAAATTTGTTACTTACTCCCATTACTTCTGTGCTCCCTTTCTCTTTTCACTGAAACGTCGCTCCTTTTCCTTTCCTAACCTCACAAGCTTTCGTTGATTACGGTGCGTCTTTTCCAACCGCCGCGGCTGGTGTCTGCTCTCCTGGCTCCTCGGCCCGCCCTGGCTCCTCGGCCCGCCCTGGCTCCTCGGCCCGCCCTGGCTCCTAGGCCTGCCCTGGCTCCTCGGCCCGGTCTGGCCACTACCGAAAGGTTCCTTCCGGACTTCTTTCTCTCTCTCACCTCTGCCGCTCCAGGCACCGGCACCCACGCCGTTACTGCTGCTCCCGCGTCCCGTTTTTTCCCTGTTTTCCCTTCTAACCTGCGTTCTTCCGCCCGGCCCGCTGGCGGGCTGTGGCTCCGCCTCCCTGCAGTCTCGTAGGGCGGTGCTCCTCTCTCTCTCTCCTATTCCTCAGTCTGTCTGTCCTCCCTACTCCTCTTCTGTCTCCCATCGCCCCCCGTCTTCCCACTCCATCTTCCCACTCCATCGCCCCCCATCTTCCCACTCCATCGCCCCCCATCTTCCCACTCCATCGCCATCTTCCCACACTGCCTTCCTCATGCATCGGCTTATCCACTGGCTTTCTCAAAGACTACAAGGTCGCACTTCCAACACTCAGACGCTGGAGTTCCCAAGCCTGTCACAGTCAGACCTCTTCTTAAATCCTTGCAGTGGTCAAAAGTTCTGATTTAACTTTTGGGACTTCGGCTTCACGCTTTACAAACGAAGCTGCCCCGAACTCCATCCCAATACTCTGAGTTCGCTACCCCCCTTTTCTTCTACTCTGCTCAGTCAAGGGCGGGGGTCAATACTAGCAAAGTGGAGCTATGTATCCATAACTAAGTTTTGGGAGTTGATTCACGCTCTCACTCCTCCCACTTCCTTCCCTATTTAAATTGTCACTTCCTCTCTACCTGCTCATTGAACAACCTCGCACCCACCTCCTCCCCATCTTCCTCCTTTAATTTTATATATTTTTTCTCGTGTTTCTCTTCATGAGAGGGGGGGCTTCGGCTTCACGCTTTACAGCAAAGCTGCCCCGAACTCCACCCCAATACTCTGAGTTCGCCCAGCCAAGGGTGTGGGTCAAAACTAGCAAAGTTACTATTAAATGTTCTTGACTGGAATATAAAACTGTTATAAAAGAACTAATAAAACACTAATGTTGAAATATGATTAATGACTTTTAGATAAATGGCATTACTGATCATAAATCTCTTATGCACAAAATACAAGTCGTACACTCATAGTTGTTTTGCTGTCTGCTTCAAATGTGTGACAGACTGATATATTTTGGGCTAGTTTAAGCTTCTGAAGCTTCTGAAGGGCTTCTGAAGACTGACTTTGGGCTGGATATTTTTGTTGAACCTGGCAAACCTGTGCTAACATAAGCCACAGTATAGAAATAAAGCCTCTGAGGGGGGAAATCTGAGGGCACAGTTATGTAGTTATGTGAGAGAATGTGTTTTGTGGTTAGCAGCTGCTAGCTGTTGTTTATGGGCTCCATGTCATTCACAAAAAACAGTTTGATGCTAATAGAAAAAGAGAGATAATAAAAATGTCATGCAAAAATGAATCATTTGTTTTTTTTTTTGAAAATCAGGTCGTAAAAATGCTGAAACTGGAGCTCTGGGAATTAAACAAAGCAGCAGAAGAACGCAGCTTGACCCAGTTCTTCATTTGACCGTCAGGTGGCGACAAAAGCACATTTATCAGCCAGCATACGATCAGCCCTGTCTGGAGCTGCCAGGCCACATTTTTCTGCTTAAAGCCTTTGTGGGAGTGTAGAACAACACAGTGCCAGACCCTACATGAGAGAGCATGATTGATCAGAAAGGTATTTTGTTTATGAGTTCTGCGATACAATGAAGGGCGAGCGTGTTTTTGTTTGAGAATTTGTTGAGACTGATCGAAGTGATTGATCGCTGATTATGCTGGCGCTCCGCCAGGGCCTCTGTTTGTGGGCTGTGTTTGATCTGGACATCAGAGTCTTTAACTGGCTTCAGTCTAAAAAAGAGACAAAGAGAAAGAAATCCAATATTAAATATGACTGACTTCTAAACCACAATCACTTGCTCGCCCATTATCCCCTACAGCTGCTGTCCAAGTAGAGAAGCCCGTCCAAGAAATCATAGCTGTTTTTCGACCACAAGAAATTCAGAAACTAGCAGTGTTCCCAGGCCAGAGCACGCGAGGTACTGCGGCCGAAGCCAGGCCCCGGCTTCTATAACCAAAATACATTCTTTATCTGATAACCGTGGAGCCTTGTTTCCTTCCACAACTCCGTGTGCTTTCCGTGGTGTATTTTCCAGTGAAGGCGCCAACGGCTCTTACTTCAGCCGCGCTGTTAAAAAAGCTACGGTTTCTGTTTTCAGCGGAGTTTAAAATGGCATGGCAGAGTGAGTGTGGAGATGCTGTAACAATGGTCTAGATGGGATCCAGCTGGGTCCGGCCTCGGCTTTTTCATTGGCAGTGTTTTCCTACTTTATTAAATGAATGGTGTTGTTATTGAGCTACTGTTGAGGTTTAACTCTTGAGAAATAACAGCTAAATAAAATGAGCACTGGGTTTTAATCAAATGTGTTTCCCAGTATGCTGGTGAAAGCTTAAAAAAACAAAACAAATGGGCTGCTGTTAGCACCAATCCCGACTTATGTAGATGAGAAAAAAGTTAATTTACTATGCTGTAAATCCAGGCCAAGTTAGCACACACACAAACAAACACATGTAGTCATGCATATACACTGTAAACCCACAATTAGTTTAAATTAGGTGATCATTTTTGGGAACATAAACATTCAAACAAAGATCTTTGTGTTAAATCAACTTATATTGACTGAGTTTAGTCTGTTACAATTGGCAGCTTCTTTTCCCCCCAGGCTACCTTAGGTAAACTTGTAGATCATATATATAAAATATATCTGCCTGGCCTGTATGTTGTAGGCTGTAAGAACAAGCTTCTACTAACTCTGTTTTGGCTGTATGCTGTATACTGTACACGCTATATAATGTCTTCATCTAATTTACCATGAATATTTTAAATCTGTATTTTACTGTATTTTACTATCAAATTATTTAAATTATAGAGAAGACTAAATACAAATCTATTTTATTCATTTATTCTAACAAAAGTTTGTTCTTGTTAATATGTTTCTTTACACCTGAAGTCCATTTCACACTGGAGTTATCCTTTAAGTCACAGCATTAGAAATTGGTATCCTATGTGAGTGTAATCTGCTGTATTCTATCAGAAGCCAACTTACACAAACAGTGCAGTAAAAAGGTCAGCATCCCTGGGCTTTACAATAAACTCCATTACCATTATGTATACTATTCATTTTGCACAACAAGCCCTGTTTAAGAGAGTGTACTACTGGTAAACACAAAACTCACCATTAAAAGTCACTCTCCATATAAACACCCCCCCCCCCCCACCACAAATGTAAGTGTACTGTGGCTAAATGTTTAATAAATATATAAAACTATGCTTTGCATGACACCCCAGTGCTCTGGTGTCCATCAGAACGGCTGATGAGCGTTATCCAGGCCAGTTGGCTGGAGTGAGCTGCAGCAAAGGGGCGTGTGATGGATCAGGATAGGTCAGGAGAGGCTATGGGAAAGTGTGAGAAGGGGAGAGAGGAGGTCCGTGTCACTGTCGCCAAACCCACATTCAGAGAAAAGCTGGCAGCAGTGACAGCAGCAGCAGCAGCAGCGGCGAGGTGGGCAAGACGGCCAGGAACTGACGGGAGGAAACATAGAGGGCGATAGAGTCTGTGACTGAGAGAAAGAGACACTGTGACTCAATCCAGAGACTATTCCATCTATTTTTGCATGTTGTACTATTCTCTCTCACTTTTGACTGTGCACTATGTGCTATAATCTTAGACTATACACTATACACTATGTGCTTTAATCTTGGACTATACACTATTTATCATATTCTCACACTATACGCTATTAATGATTTCCTTTTATTATGCGCTATGTATAATACTTGTTCAATATGCAATATGTGCTATATTAATGGACTATACACTATAAAATATATGCTTTTACTATACACTGTGCACTCTATGCTTATAATATACACTATGAACTATATTCTTGGACTATATGTCGCATACTCTATTATCTGACTATACACTTTGTACTCAATTCTTGGACTAAACACCATTATCTATATTCTTGGACTATACACTATAAACTATATTCTTGGACTATATACTGTGAACTATATCCTTGGACTATACACCATTATCTATATTCTTGGACTATACACTATGAACTATATTCTTGGACTATTTACCATTAACTATATTCTTGGACTATACACCATTATCTATATTCTTGGACTATACACCATTAACTATATTCTTGGACTATACACTATAAACTTTATTCTTGGACTATACACTATGAACTATATTCTTGGACTATAGACCATTATCTATATTCTTGGACTATACACTATGAACTATATTCTTGAACTATACACTATGGACTACATTCTTGGACTACATGTTATGTACTCTATTCTTGGACTATACGCTATGTATACTATGCTTAATGATGAACTATATTGTTGGAAGATACAATATGTATATTTTTTGAATATACACTATGTACTATATTCTTGGACAGTACACTATGAACTATTTGCTAATATTATACTCTATAAACTTATACTATACACTGTGCTTATACCATACACTATGTACTATGTTTCAAACTATACATTATGAACTATACACTTAGACTATACATTATGAACTGTATGCTTAAACTATACTCTTTGCGCTGCACTCTTTGCTTAGCCTACAAGTTTTGTAATATATTTGCAACTATACAATGTATTTACATTTTATACTGTGCACTATATTCTCAAACAGTACACTATGTTTTACATTCTTAAATGGCATGATATGTACTCTATATACTACACAAAATGTATTCTAAACTCACACTAAACACTATGTTCTATATATACTATATTCTTACACTATTATAATATACTTACAATCCTACACTATATATTGTATTGTTACACTTTACACTACATACATCTACATACAGAGTAAGTAGCTCCTGTGTTTATGAATCTATGTATTTGGACTAAAGGTAAATAGTAAATTAGCACACAGGTGCTTGTCTTTCTGAACATAAGAACTACTACAGTGTATCTGTTTGGCTCAGGGATCACTGAAGAAAAGTTAGCAGGTAAAGTGGAGAAAACACTGTGGAAGTTCTTGACGGACAACACACTTTCGTGAGGGAGAAGGGGTGAGAAAGAGGGAGAAAGAGACAGAGGCTGACCAAGAGGGTGTGAGACAGAAGATGCTCACTTAAAAGGACAGATTAGGTTTAACACCTCTGTCTCCTGGTGGAGAATAGAGAAGGATAGAGGAATGGATATCAGTCTGTGTGTGTGTGTGTGTGTGTAAACGTTTTGGTTCTGCTAAGTTTTTCTTATCCTAACTTGGTCCAGTAATCTACATCCACACATGCATGCACCCAAACCCGATATATTATCCATGCAGTTCTCTGAACAATCACTTCATTACTGTAAACATGGATCTCAGGTTACAGCTGAATTGAGGTTTCACCTTCTTCACTGTCACTTTCACTGTCTTCAGCTAGCAGAGCAGAAAGAAGACCAAAAACACAGATCACAAAGGGCTCTTTCTTATACAAAAAAAGAACAATTTTCGTTCTCTAAAGAGTGATGCTAAAAAAAAGTTTTTGAGTTTAAACACTATAAAAAAAAAATAACAAAAAAATATTAAATTGCACCATAGCATGTAGCAAGCTAATCACCTCAAATAACATTATTGAGTTCGTGTTAAATGTTGGTCTGACTAAATAATCTGTGTTTGCAAAGTTTCCAAACTGAAGTCAAATCCTAGTTGAGGTCACGCTAATTGCTTTACACATGCTCGGTTTGACTCTTCAGTTGAGCGGGGTCTACTGAGCAATTCTACAGGGGTTTTCACCTATTGTTGATCATGCTATTTGCATATTGGGTGTGTCCTCCCACCTCTCACTCACCATTCGTGCTGCTGCTTCTATTGGGATTTATATATTTGCTATATAATAAATGATTTCCTGGCCTCAGTGTTGAAGGTTATAAGAGTAAGTTACTGTATTTTGTGTTGCTGAGTGTTTATAGACTATATGCGGATCAGGTCCAACTGGTCATATTTGCATTACTGCAATACTTGCAATACTTAATATGACTGACAATTAGACAGAATCCTAATAGTCATTAATCCCCACTTCCTAGATTATACGAATTTGATAAGTAAAATGGTGTTGTGCCCACTACTTGAACTTGATTAATGTAAAACGTGTAATTGGGACACCTTAATTTTGCTAGTTGAGCCTAAATGATAGTCAGCAAAATTTACAAATGCACTTTTTATCTTATTTTATTTTAACTTAAATTAGGTCAAATAAAACAAAGTGAATTTTTATGTTGCTTAGACTTTAAATATTTATACATATGAAAATAAATTATGAATGTGTTTTTATTCTAAACTTAAGTATGAGTTGGCCTCAAAACTTAAAAACTAGTAAAGTAAGTTGCCTAGAAATGTTGAGTTTTCTCTACATAAAGTGAAAAAAGCTTTTTAAAATGTACCACAGTTAAACACCAATTATATTTTATGAAGTTTATGAAAACCTTAACAAAATGTTACATTAAAGTACCTAAAAACAGCTCTCCAACCATCCATTTAAAGGCTTTTTAAAGAAAAAAGAGAGGTAGTGTGTTCATTGTGGTTTGTAGGATTTGTAGGTCATTCCCTGAGGCATCAGGAATTCACCGGTTGACCTCTGACCTCGTGTGGCGGTACTACAAAGTCATGTGGCGGCCATTAGCTTGTCCTAAGTGACCACATGCCACTATCATTCTGTCAGACTGTAAACACTACTACACACTGATGGTGTAACAGAACAGTTATCCACAATTATTACTTTCAGACTGTTAATAATACACACTGTAGATTCATACTGGATTAAAAACTTTCCACAATTATTACTGTCAGAATGTAAAACTACACACACTGCAGATTCATACTGGATTAAAAACTCTCCACATACATCACTGTCAGCCTGTAAATGCTGCACACTCTGCAAATTTATAGTAGATTATAATTTTTTACAGTTATTACTGTCAGACAGTAAAAACTACAAACATTGCAGATTCATGCTGGATTAAATTTTAAATTACTCCACAGTTATTAATGACAGACTGTCAGACAGTAACATCTACACACAATACAGATTCATACTGGACTAAAATCGCTGCACAATAATACTAAAAAACTAAAAAATGAATTACTGTCAATTTGTAAAAACTACCCACACTGCAGATTCATACTGGATTATACAAACTTCACAGTTGTTCCTGTAAAATGTAAAAACTATACACACACCAGATTCATACTGGATCATAAAAGCTACTTGGTTTTTTTGTCAGATGTAAAAACTATACACATTGCAGATTCATACTGGATTATAAAAGCTACATGGCTGGTAATGTTAGACAGTAAAAACTACACACACTGCAGATTCATACTGGATTATAAAAACTCCAAAGTTAATTTTTATTAGAGTGTACCATCTACACCCTGCATATCAGGGTGTGAATAATACAATGATAATTAGGGGGGGGGGGGGCGGTCAAGTATTTCTTCGGGGTGTAAATTAAAACCAGTACAGCACAGGCACTTCATTAAACTTAAGTCTTACAACCCTTACAGTGTCTCGCTTTCTTACTGTAATGTCTACAGCACGTAAAAGCTAAATTCATTAAATCAGCTAATGTAGCACTTATATACGGAAGAATAACCTTCATAGTCATAAATAATATACTATACAGAAAAATCCACAGTTAATCCTTCAAAAACACACACAATGATATAGGCTGCTATCTTTCATCAGCTTTTTCATCAGCTAAGGATTTTGTCCCATCTCATCCACATATTTTGACACTGGGAACACAATAAAAATGTTAAGGGGAGATTTAGAAATGCATTTACATAGCTCGGCTAATGCCTTTTAAAAAGCTTGGCTATTGTTAATTTAATCAAAGTTGACTAATAAAAAGATATGCAAAAGATGTGCACAGATGTGTCAGTTAGACTGAGGTAGAGTTTTTGAGTATTTAGTTCAGTTACACTGAACAGATGAAGTGATGATGATGATGATGACGATGATGACGAAGGCTATTCAAATGACAGTGATGATGATCTGGAAGAGGAGTGGTTGTTTGTTTAAGTGATTGGCTGAGGTAATGTAGGCCACATAAGAGAAGGAAACAAGGACAGGCCTAATTCACTATGATCTCTCCCTCTCTCTTTCTCTCTCTCTCTCGCTCAGTCTCTCCTTCTCTCTCGCTCTCTCGTGTTTCCCTTCATAATGGAGTTGTGGAGACTGACCAGACAGGGCCTGGGGTAATGCTCAGCGATTGGTCCGTGGCTGGAAGGAAAGGTAAACATGATGAGCGAGGGAGGAAAAGCCACTCATAATATTTTGATAGAGCTTCTGGACGTTCACACTCCACTGAACACGCTCCTCCGCTGTGTCCCGAGGAGCCGATGTGGCAGGGCGGCGTGTATGTGTGTATGTATGTGTGCAAATCAGACATGGCGCACTTTGATCTTCACATGAGTAATGCCTGGCTCATGCTATAGTGTTTTTTAAATCTTAACAAAGGTTGAATATATGAGAGACCCCACACATAAAGATATTTTACATGGATTTTAATTGTTGTTAATCATCAACTTTCCCCACACTACATAGCAGATGACATTAAGGCCATCACATTGCTAGTTATAAATGCTTTCTGCTCTAAAATGCCAAGAAAAAGAAAAGGATATGGATGAAACCATGGCTGAAAAGAAGAAGTCTACAGTGCTTATACAGTACATGCTGCATATATATATATATATATATATATATATATATATATATATATATATATATATATATATACACATATGTACATATATGTATATATATGTATATATATATGTATATACATATATGTATATACATATATATATTTGGTTACAAATATTTTCCCCCCCCCATTAATTAACTGTGATAGACTGCATTTTTTTGGAAAGCTGAGTTCAATTTTCCTAGCCACAACCAAGTGTTATTAGTGATTACTGCCAGACCTGTAGAACCAAGAAACCGCTTAAATAGAACCTGTCTGACAACATGAAGCAGCTAAAATATCTCAAAGAGCAACACATTATGCCCCGATCTGAAGTAATTCAAGAACAGATGAAAAAACAAAGTCATTGATCATCTATGAAGATAACATGGAACATTGGTGAACATTCCTAGGAGTGACCATTCTACCAAAATTACTCTAAAAGGGCATGGACAACTCATCCAGGAGGTCACAAAAGAACCCAGAACAACATGTAGAGAATTGCAGGTCTTGCTTGCCTCAGTTAAAGTCAGTGCTAATGATTTAATAATAAAAAAGAGACTAGGTGAAAATGGTATTCCTCAGAGACTTCAAAGGCAGAAAAAAGCAAAAACAAACAAAAAAGGCTAAAAGGTCCATCCTATATTTGGAACTTTTTGGAAGGTGTGTGCTACGTTACATCTGGTGTAAAACTGGCACAGTTTAAGAAAAATAACTGAAATCATACTAAATGTAAAGTGAATGTAAAGGGGTAGTGTGATGGTCTGGAGCTGCTTTGCTGCTTCAGGTTCTGAACAACTTGCTGTAATAAATGGAACCAGGAATTCTGTTGCTCAGGTGTACTTGGGTTCTGCAGCAGGACAATGATCCAAAGCACACAAACAAGTCCACCTGGAAAAGAAAAAAAAACAAATGATTACTGTGCATGCTGTGGCATGATCTTAAACAGATCACATTTCATTTTGTCTAAATTAAAACAAGTCTGCAAAGAAAAGCGAGCAAAAATCCCTCCATAGAGTTTTGAAGACTCATTTTCAGTTATTGCCAAAGGATGATTACAATTGTTATTTATTAGGTTTAGGAGGTAAATACATTTTCACACATGGCCAGGTCAGTTTGGATAGATTTTTTTTCCCTTAATAAATTAAATAGTCATTTAAAAACAGCTTTTATTTTTTTTACGCAGGTTATCTTTGTCTGATATTAAAATGTGTTTGTTAATCAAATGTAAATATGATTATTTACAAAAATTAAAGAGCTCTTTAGGGGGCAAATATTTTTTTTGAGTACTGTTTCAAAAACCAGGTGTGAAGTTAACACAGTTTTAAACCCACACTATACTTATCTATCAATATGAGGTCAAATTCATAAGCAGAGCAGAGATAAGCAGAGATTAGGCTTCACCCCGCGTTACAGTAGACTAAGTCGTAAATATAAAACATGCTTCATATTTATGATTCAAGATCAGGGCAGACAGACTGCTCTGGGAGGAGATCAGAGGATTAAAGTTTCCACACACTACAGGATCATTTGGAAATTCTGAGCTTCCAGGAATTCCTTCCAGTACTATAAATCATTCTTGTTGCTAATCAGTGTGTCAGATTTATTTTCCCTTGTGCTCCTCTTGCTGGGGATGCTTCTGCCAGCACACATAAGCATCATCCAGCCTGTGGAGGCCAAGGTGAACTTCAGAACAGTGGAGGAACGGCCCAATGTCATCCACAAACGGTTCATGTGGGGATACATAAAATAGAGAGAGAGAGAGAAAGAGAGAGAGAGGGAGAGAGGGAGAATACTAAAACATGACAATAGAACAGAACACTCAAAAACATGAGGAAGAACCTCTGAAATAAACCAATACTCACAGACCTTCATAGACCTTTTTATGGATTATTATGCATGTTTATGGACCCACTTTTGACACTTATATATATATATATATATATATATATATATATATATATATATATATATATATATATATATATATATATATATATATATATATATATGTATGGTTCATTTTAGATATTTATGCATCTTTATGGTCCTTTAAAGACCATTATGGATGTTTATATGACTTCTTCGAACATTGCAGACCTTATGCATCCTTATTCAATATTCTAAATCTTTTCAAAATAAGACGAATCTTTATCAATCTTTATGGCATCTTTAAAATTCTTATCTTTGTGTCTACTTATAGATCTGTATAAACCTTTATATACCGTAATGCATCTTTATGCAACTTTATAGATCCTCAAAGACCTGTATAGACCTTTTCACATCTTTATGAAACCTTATAGACAATTATAGATGCTAATAGATCATTGTGGACCCTTATAGAACTTTATGGATGCTTATAGATCCTTAGGGACCTGTATAGACCTTTATGGTTGTTTATAGATCCTCAAGGTCCTGTATAGAATTTATGGATGCTTATAGATCATCAAGGACCTGTATAGACCATTATGGTTGCTTATAGATCCTCAAGGTCCTGTATAGACATTTATGGATGCTTATAGATCTTCAAGGTCCTGTATAGACATTTATGGATGCTTATTGATCATCAAGGACCTGTATATAATTTATGGATGCTTACAGATCATCAAGGACCTGTATAGACATTTATGGATGCTTATAGATCCTCAAGGTCCAGTATAGACATTTATGGATGCTTATAGATCCTCAAGGTCCTGCATAGCCATGTATGGATGCTTATAGATCCTCAATGTCCTGTATAGACATGTATGGATGCTTATAGATCATCAAGGACCTGTATAGACCTTTATGGATCCTTATAGATCCTCAAGGTCCTGTATAGACATTTATGGATGCTTATAGATCATCAAGGACCTGTATAGACCTTTATGGATCCTTATAGATCCTCAAGGTCCTGTATAGACATTTATGGACGCTTATAGATCATCAAGGACCTGTATAGAATTTATGGACGCTTATAGATACTCAAGGTCCTGTATAGACATTTATGGATGCTTATAGATCCTCAAGGTCCTGTATAGCCATGTATGGATGCTTATAGATCCTCAATGTCCTGTATAGACATGTATGGATGCTTATAGATCATCAAGGACCTGTATAGACCTTTATGGATGCTTATAGATCCTCAAGGTCCTGTATAGACATTTATGGATGCTTATAGATCATCAAGGACCTGTATAGACCTTTATGGATCCTTATAGATCCTCCAGGTCCTGTATAGACATTTATGGACGCTTATAGATCATCAAGGACCTGTATAGAATTTATGGACGCTTATAGAAACTCAAGGTCCTGAATAGACATTTATGGATGTTTATAGATCCTCAAGGTCTTGTATAGACATTTATGGATGCTTATAGATCCCCATGGACCCTTACAGACCTTTATTGATGCTTATAGTTTTTTATTGGACCTCTATAGACCTTTTTCATCATTATGGACCATTATGTATCTTTATGAACCTTAATATACATTTGTGGATGCTTATAGAACCACATGGACCCTTATAGATTTTCATAAATGCTCATAGATCCTCATGGACCTGTATAGACTTTTGGCATCTTCATGGACCCTTCTGAATGTTTATGGACCCTTTTAGAACCTTATGAAATAATATGACTCTTTATTGTTCTATATAATCTTTAAATACATTTATAGATCTTTGATCTATTCATCTTTCTGGACCCTAATGAAACTTTATTGACTGCACATTGTCAGATATTATCAGAATAAAAAGGTTCAGGAGCTCCTCCTGAGATAGAGAGAGAGCAAAAGAGAGAGAGAAAGAGAGAGAGAGAGAGAGAGAGAGAGAGAGAGAGAGAGAGAGAGAGAAAGCCTCTCCACTCAGTTGAAAAGATTAGTAGTGACAGCTAAGTGTTTTTAAGACTGGCACAGAGAGCCAATTATAGGCAAAACATCCACAGCCAGCCCACACACACACACACACACACACACTCACACTCATATATATATACTCAAGCACAATACTCTTCTTCTTTTCACCCCCTAGGGTGTGTTATCTCTTGTGCACCTAATGTAAGGACACTCTCTTTATTTGTCTCATTTTCTCTCTTCACCACACACACACACACACACACACACACACACACACACACACTTTCTCAATAACAACACCACACATACACTCGCAATTTGCTTGTACTAAATTTAGCATGGCTTGTGGTTGAGGGCCCTGCTCTGATCTCGACTGGCTGTAAATAATTCTCTAATACCTCAAAATTGGATCCAGGGATGCGGCCTTCATCCAAGCCTGCAGCTGATCTGTGTTTGTGTGTGTGTGTGTGTGTGTGTGTGGGGAGGGGTGTTTCTGTGTGTGTGTGTGTGTGTGTGTATATGCTAGCATATGAAAGGGTATGTGTGGTTACGTGTAACATATGCACAAGTACATTAAACGTCTTTATTCATACACCCTTACAATATTTTATGTCCCAACATTCAGCTACTTTTAAATTTGGCCCATTGCTGACACAGGTGGACAAATGTAGATAAGCCAATAGAATGCAAGGGGTGGGCTGGAGGGCTATAACTTAGCCCCCCCCCCCCCCCCCGCCCCCCCCCAGCATCGAGCTGTGGAGCAGTGGAAGAACTGTGTTCTTTGGAATGATGGAGCTCCATCCAGTACTTTTGGGAGGAGTTGTGGAGTTTAGGATGAGGTGAGGTGGGGTGGAGATCATCCAATCACATGACCTACTATACATATACACATACAGACGTAGTGTGTAACGTGTAATGCAACACGCCAAACATCTTACAATAGTAAACAGTCCTGCAATAATCCATCCTATGCAGCTGGAGGTTTTCTGCAGATTTTGTAGTAGGAAGGTTTGGAGGTTGATTGAGTGTCAAATAGCTTTCCATGGATTTTTAATTGGAGATTAGGATAGTTGTGGTGATGCTGCTGGCCATGGATTGGTATCTATGTGTCTTCAAGACAAGCTTTTAAAATGGCAGAAAATGTAAATGTGAATTGTAGTGCACTGAAGTGTGCGTTCAGCAATAGTAGAGCCCCTGATTGTAGGATCTTATTAATGTAAACCTGTCAATGTGCCTATATTGAAAACGAAAAATCATTGCCAGAGAGAAAGATGAGAGGACAATAACAAATGAAGACAGTATATTTAGTAAATATGTTACAATATATATGACAGTAATGATGATAAGATGAATGTTGACTAGAAAAAATGGAAGACAGCAAGTGTCTTATAAACAATGGACAGTGGAATAAGTGGACAACAGGACAAGTGGATGAAGGGATAAAAATAAAAGTGCACAAGTAAGTGACAAAGGGACAACAGGATAAATAACAATGGAAAACATTCGAAAAATGGGAGGACAACTTAACAAAGAAAGCATGGACATGCAGAATGAGGTGAGGGACAGATGCATAAAAATTGTAGAGGTAAGATGATAAGACAAGGTGATGAATTGACTGGAAGATGAGGAGACAAATGGACAAAAGGACACAGATGGATAAGTTGAAGATGGACAAGTATCTTGTACTGGTAGCGAAACCAGTTGATAATGGTTAATATGAGTGTATTTTGAACCTGGTCCTTGAGGCACATTGACAATCTCATTTTAGTGTTTTGTTTCCTTTGCTCCCAAAATACCTGATACAGGTTAAATATTTGTTAGATAGATAGATTCCGGGAGATTTTATCTGATTTCCAGGCATCAGGGAGGTGTTACGGATATGCGGTAGACTTCTGCGACTTCCAGGAGACTTGGGAAGTCTGAGTTAGCATGTTTGCCTCTCAGAGCCGAGGTTTTGGGTTCAAGTCCTTATCTGGGAGCATTTGCATGTGCTCCCTGTGTCTGGTGGGTTTTTTTCTGGGAACTCTAGTTTCCTCCTACAGTCCTGAACCGTTGGTAAAGCTCTCCTGATTTGTGGGGGTCTTCTACTTGAAATGTCATTTCTAAAGCTCAGAAAGTCCAACAGCCGAGTTTAAGTGTAATGCAGCATAAGCACTATGACTGTTCGTATCCTGACAAGTGAAAAACAAATGAATCAGAAAGAGTGTGGGCCAAAGTGAGGGACAAAATTCTTTTTTTGGAGAGGCTCTCTGTACTCTCGCTCTCTCAGATCTGGGACAAACATCCTCCTCTACACTCATTTTTTCCTTATTCCTCTTAAAGCAGGCAGGCTGAGTCAGGATCTTCCCTCCTCGTCACTTTGATGAAGGCTGACATAAGGATGAAGAGGGGATCCAAATATTTGTCTGTGATTCACTCTAAGTTCATCCTGACCTTTTCCTCACCCTTCGTGCTGCTGCTGTCATGGTTACCTTTTTTTTGTATAATTTATTTGATAAAGCCCTATAGTTTTGACCTAAATTCTACATTTTTTAGCAGTGGAACCATGAGATAAGTGCGGGTTCTAGTCAGAGGTGGGTCTCTGGAACTGTCCTGTTACTCAATGCAGCCAAGTGAATCTCTGCTAATGTAATCTCTGGTGTTAAGGTTTCAGTAGAGTCTCAAGTTACAGGAAGAACCGATCCACAGAGGATGCCATCTCCTCTGTGGTCCACACTGCCCTCACCCACCTGGAGCAGAAGGATTCCTACATCCGTATGCTCTTTGTGGACTTCACATCCGCTTTCAACACCATGATTCCACAGACCCTGATAAATAAACTCTCCTCACTAGGACTGAGCTCTTCGCTGTGCAACTGGGTCCTAGACTTCCTGACCAACAGGCCGCAGTCTGTGAGGATTCACAACATCTCCTCCCCCACCATAATCCTCAGCACTGGCTCCCCTCAGGGCTGTGTGCTGAGCCCCCTCCTGTTCACACTGCTCACATATGACTGCTCACCTCTCCATCCAGGCTGTCATATTGTGAAGTTTGCAGACGACACAGCAGTGGTTGGATGCATCACAAACAGAGATGAGTCCAGCTACAGGCAGGTGGTGGAACACCTGGAGGGTTGGTGCAGAGAGAACAACCTCTGCATCAACGTAAAGAAGACGAAGGAGATGATTGTGGACTTCAGAAGAGGCCAGCATGCCCACCTCCCCCTGCACATTGGAGGATCTGCGGTGGAAGTGGTCGACAACTACAGGTACTTAGGGGTGCACCTGAGCAGCAACCTCACCTGGAGCAACAACACCTCCACTCTGGTCAGGAAGGCACATCAGCGGCTCTACTTCCTCAGGAGGCTGAGACGAGCTGGACTCGGGAGCGCAGTCCTCTCCTCTTTCTACAGATGTGTGGTGGAGAGCGTCGTGTGCTCCAGCATCAACGTGTGGCATGGAAGCTGCCCTGCTGCAGACAGGAAAGCTCTGCAGAGGGTGGTGAAGGCTGCACAGAGGATTGTTGGAGTCAGCTTCCCCAGCACCATGGACATCTACACCTCCAGATGCAGGAAGAGGGCCACCTGCATCAGGAAGGACCCCACCCACCCAGCACATGCACTTTTTGTCCCGCTTCCCTCAGGACGGAGGCTGCGGAGCATCAAGTGCAAAACAACCAGACTGAGAAACAGCTTCATTCCGGAAGCTGTAAGACTCTTAAACTCCACTTAACAACACACTGCACTGACACACAAGGACAATTACTGTACAAACACGGTCACTTTACCCGCACTGAGACACTTTATTTTCTACTGCTCTAATTCATTTCATGCTGCTATAGCACATTTGCACTCTGGACTTGTTGCTGCAACCTGTCTACTCTTTCTATTTATTTCATTTTGGGGTATTTATCTTTAACGATTTTGTATATTCTATTTTTATTGTATTCCTTTATTGTACTTTTATCTATATATCTATTAATAACAGCTCTTGGGTGTAAACTGGATCGTGAGATCACAATTTCGTTCCACCTCATGTACCACATAAGATGCGAATGACAATAAAATCTCCTTGAATCCTTGAAGTTCCTGGTGTTCAAGTATGAATCCATTGCCTTGTATTTGAGTGTCCATCAAGTCTCTATCAGGTCTATTGAATATGAATTGGTGGTGGTACAAGTCACTACTGCTACTCTTAAGTCTGTGGGGTACAAGTCTAAGTATCGGGTCTACAAGGTGTGAGTCAGAGTTTCTCAGTTCCTGGGTAAAAACGTGAGTCTCTGGAGCACAAATTCGCAAGTCTTAAGACCATAGCGTTCAAGCATGAATCAAGTCTTGAGTCCCTGGTGTTTAAGTGAAAATCAGTTCCCTTGTGTTTGAGTCTCGAATCAATCAAGTGTCTGCGTTTAACTTTGAGGTAAAATTCTGAACTGCTTATTAAACCTCTGTGAAGCAAGAGCTCAGTCTTGAATCCCTGGTGTTTGATTTCAGGTTGAGTATCTTAAGTGTGAGTCTGAAGTCCCGAATCTGTAACGTGGTATTTAAAGGTAAGTCTTGAGTTTGTGGGGTGTCAAGGCTACGGTTGGGTGTCGGGTCTTTGGAGAGGCAAGTCTGAGTCTGCATCTTGAATTTCTGCAGTTTCTGCTGTCAGGTTTTTGTTCTATCGGGTTTCGAATCGAGTCAAAGCCTACCCTTGAGCTAAGTTGGGCTTCAAGACTTTACCTTGAGTAATGAAGGTGTTCAGTAATCTGCTATGATTAGTTTCTTAAAAACGATCTTTTGAGATGACTGTCCTCACAGTTATTTGCTAGTGATAAAATCAGATTTGTTTTTCCAAGCATCACAAACATGCTCTTCTTGGACTTCCACACATCTATCAACCTGGATTTGATGAGGTCATTGTTTTTTCTGTGTTGTTAGTGATGCAAAGGAAATGTTGATATCTGATTTATATGAAAATCTGTACAAGTCTAATTATAAAATAATATCACGATATTTCATGGTATTTTCGTGATAACGATACTCTTGCCAATATGATAAAACATTGTATTAAAAAAATATATATATATTTCAAGAATACACTACTGCAACAAAATGACAATTTTGTAATTTTATTATTGCATACGATATGGCACACCCCTAAATAATTAAGATATTAAAAAATACAACAATTTTATCAGATATATAAAAGAAGTCAATGATCCAGAATGTCATTTTACTAATAATGCACTCCATATATCTCCATATATCCAGGATTAAATTAAATATAATTATACTGTACTGATATAATCTGTCTCTAGTAGATATATAATGGGAAATGAGAACAGTGTGAATTTGTTTTTTGCTAAAAACCTGATGTGATAATTAGGGTTGGGTGATTTGGCACAATATTTCAGGGTGTAATATATCATTCACAATATTCAAAAATGTTTACGATATTATTGTTTATTATTTGATATGGCACACCCCTAGAAACCACCTTCAAATAAGCCAAAAATTAGATATGGGCTGGCAGTCTAACCAATTGTAAATTAGTATCAATTAAAATGCCTAAACTTTATGAAGATGCTCATTTTATGAACATTTATACTTAGGTTCTAAGAGAAAGTGGTCGACAGCTACCGGTACTTGGGTGTTCACCTGAGCAGCAACCTCACCTGGAGCAACAACACTTCCACTCTGGTCAGGAAGGCACTTTGGACTTCATGTTGCTGATACTTCCCTACTCCTTTATATTATTCTGTGTATTTATCTTATCTAGTTTATTATTGTGTTTTTTTGTTTTATGTATTTTGTCTGTATGTATCAATTTTTAATTGCTCAAACTGGATTGCGAGAATACAGTTTTGTTCCACCTCATCTAACACGTGTGATGTGAATTACAACAATAAAGTCTCCTTGAATCCTTGAATCCTAATTGATCACTTCTGATCGTTATTTGTTTGTAACAAATCTGTTGTTTGGCGTTTGTCCGGCATCTCTTTTTTCACCTCTCTCTCCTTTTCTCTTTAGTCTCGATCTCTCTTTCTGCCTCTCTCTCACCCCTCCTTTCCCGCTCTCGCGCTCTCACTGGCTCTCTTCTTTGTCTCTCATATGCTCTGGATTGTTGGGGTCACTGCCCAATTGGGCTAGAGCATTCGCTCTTTCTCTCCTTTTTTTCATGCTCTCTGTCCCCGCCTTCTGATCATGCTTACAGAAACCACAGTCAATAGACCTTCATTAGAGTTCCTGCCAATCACCTGCAGCATACACATCACATATACATCGTGAAGGTTGTGATGTCACTGCTGTCTAAGATTACTTTCTTAAAGGTACGGTGGTCCGAAGATGACTTTTTATAAAGAAATTTCTAAACAGCATTTTCAGAAATACATTTTTGTAAAATATTTTGTGTTATTTAACCACTTTATGTTATTCAGCTTAACCAGGCAGGGCTGTGGACAACCATTACCATTCAGAGTGAATTAAATGTATAAAAATGTGGGCACAAAAGACAAAGCATACTAAAGGTTTCATTCCATCGTTTTAATGTAATTTTAAACAGTCTAGTTGTAGTCTCTAATATGAATGAATGCCATGTGAGCAGTTTTTTTTTTTTGGAAAAATAAGTGCTCAGGTGTTTTTTATGTAGCCCTGCTTTATATCACTGAATTACCTGTCTCTGGCACTTTCCCATAAATATTCATACATGCAAATATATCACCTCTGAACATCAGTGAAGCAGAAAAAATGTACCTGCCTTCTCCTCACAGTCAATTTTATAGCTCTAAAATACGGGCAAGGACAATGTTTTCAGAGATACAGCCTTAGTTAAAAAGATACAGCACTGAGAGAAGTTAACCCTTAAACTGCACTTAATGTCAGACTCGAGCGGCGCCCCCATGACCAAGAAACGTTATGAACCTCCCCCGAGCTGAACTCAGACTGCCTGCCCCATTACATATTGCGTTAGCTTAGCATAGGTTCCAAATACATTAAATAGAGTTAGCTTAGCCTCTGCCACCGTTAAATTACATGCCGTTAACTTAGCATTCAATGCTGTTACCTTAGCTTAGGTTCCAATTACATTCAGTGCCGTTACATTTACATTTAAAGGCGTTAGCTTAGCATAGGTTCCCATTACATTTAATATAGTTAGCTGAACATACTATTTAGTAACAAAACCATCGGGTGTAAAAGTAAGTTTTTTTACTTACAGGCTGTGAGAAATAGATTTTGGTAAAATAAAAACTTTAAAACTGACCCTTGTGAAGCTTTATACATGCAGTTATCATAGTGGTATTTGGTGGGGTGGAAGCACCCATGATTTTCTGCCTATTAGAGTTGAAGAAGGAATCCTAGGACACCAACAGCACCTGACTGTTCACCTTCCTTTTTTTGTTGAACCATCGCTTCAACCATATCTTACAGTGACCCTCAAGCACACACACACACACACACACAGAGCTATAGTACGGCAAAAATCACAAACATGTCTGGGGAAACTTCATGTGTGCTCAGGCTGGACCAATCACAGTCCTCCTGCCCCTCCTCCAGGGATGCAGCCATCACGGCGACTGCTGAGTGAGTTCTTAGAAAGCCACTGGAGATTCCTCGACCTTCTACTGGAAACCAGGTCAATCCCTTCATCCATCTACCCACACCTTTAGCAGAGAGGTTTACTCTCCTCTTTGAGAAAGATATGCACCGGTATGTGTTGTGAGTATATTGTAGATTCTAAGATATACAGTGGGTCATTCCAAATATATTATATACAGGACTATCAATATTAATGTGTCAATAATGCATTATTATTAAAATACCTTCAGCACCTTCAGCAAAGCACTTATCAAAATTTCTTGCTGGGATACCTGTAGATAAATCAAACAGCAACAAAAAAACAGCAGCAGTGTGTAGCTTCAGTGATATATTTAGGTTTCGCCCATGCAGACTGTGCCTTTATAGTAAGAGGACAGTAGTAACTAACATGAAAAACAGAGAGCTGATCATGGGTGAAAAACAACCAACTGTGAAACTGAGAGAAAATGGGAAATCAATCAGATCCATGGCACCAATATTGGCCATAGCCAGTACAACCATTTGGAAAGTCCTGAAGAAGAAAGTCGTCACTGGTGTACTAAGTAACAGATGTCGAGCAGGAAGACCAAGGAAAACCACAGCAGTTGATGACAGAAGCATTGTGCTTACTGTAAAAAAAGACCCTAAAACAACTGATAGTGACATCAGTAACAACCTCCAGAGTGCAGGAGTGATGGTATCACAATCTACTGTTTTTGCTGAAGACTTCATAAATAAAACTACAGAGGATTCACCAGAAGATGAAAAGCACTATGATGATTAGGAAAGCAAAGCTAGAATTTGCCAAGACATACAGAGACAAGCCTTACGACTGATGAGACAAAGAATCATACCTGTCAAGTTTTGGATTTAAAAATAAGGGATATTTTTCGCCGCCTGTTTCGAGCCATCCCGCTAGCCCAACCGAGGTTCAGTATCCATTAAAGACAGGTTTACAAGAAACCACCTTTGAACCACTTGCAAAATACAATAAGATTTTTAGAATCGGATAGGCCTACCTTTGTTGACACTGAAATGCTGTGGACATTCCTACAAATGTAATTCTTATAATACAGCCTAAATGAAAACACAAAAGGGAAATGAAGCACGTTTATTTATTTTTAATATTTTCAGTTTATAAACACATTGCTTGTCTTAAGATTAAACATTTTATTTTCACAAATTTACATTATTTTCACACAATATACATTACACATCACACATTGCATTTTTTAGTTCACAGTTCATGTTCACTTTTGTGGTACTCTGGCATTCACTGACTTGTTATAGAGAGTTGTTGCAGACTTTGCATCCTTTAACACTTTTTTGGAAGGAGTGTATTTGTGGGCTGGGCCAGAGTGGTTCATTTTACATGAGAGTAAACCACAAACAGTGCTGTTGTCTAATGACATCCTATTTTCTGTAACTATCTTTCTCACCATGCTGAACACCCTTTCAGAACTGGCATTGCTGTGGGGAATGCATAGTAAAGCTTTCATTAGTCTTGGCAGCTCACTGAACCTCACATCCTTTCCTACCAGGCCCCAGAATCTGTCAATTTTGTCTTCTTGAGGGAGTTGCTTGCTATCTGTCACCTGGTAGTCAATGAGTTCCTCTCTTAGCCTATCCTCATTCAAGCTCAACTGGGGGAACAGGGCCACTAGCCTTTCCACTGTAAAGTAAAGCATGTGTGTGAACATTGTAAAACTAAACCATTAATTAATTCATTCTATGATCTGACTAACATCTACCTGTCCCTGGGTTAATGCTGAGGCGGGCAGCAGGGTCCAGCACTTTCATGTCCCTCAGAAGTGGATGGTCAAGTGGAAAGGAGGAGAACATCTTCCGAAGCACTGCTTCATAGAATCTTCTCACGGATCTACAACAGCATAAGAGAAAAAAAAGTAGCATAGGAATAAAAAACAAAAAACAATAGCCTTTACTCTCATACTGTCAAAAGATGATATCATAATTATATAACTGCTAGGTAATATACTCACTTGAAAATTTTTTTCTCAGCTGACACTGGGAGCTCTGTTGTTTTTATGAATGCCTTTGTGTCTGCTCCGATAAAGAGCTCTTCATCAGCCAACTGATGTCCTTCTCCATACTCCACCTCCCTGAGAGGTACACCCACGATGTCCCTGGCTGGTATGAGGCACCCCAGGATCCTCCTGATCAGCCTGCACATTTCCTCTTCAAGTCTATGAATTTGTACTCCTTCTGACTGCAGAAAACACCATGGATCACAAAAAAATAACATTAAAATAAAGATGTTACTATAAGTACAATAACATTTAATTTATACATTAGTTTTATTCACTTATTCATTCAATATCATTGACACCAACCTGGAAGGCAATGTTAAATTCAGATAAAGGCTTAAGAGCAGCACTCAGGAACAGGAAGTAGGTCTTCATGATTGGATCACTCAGATGACTTCCCAGATCACGCACTTTGGCACTTCTCTCCACCTCCTCATGACTGTTAAAGTAGGCCTACAATACATAGGGAAAATTCATGGGTAAAACGGAAATGCAGTTAACTGCGTATGTATCTGCTGTAGTAACCATCCACACCTGTAGTGCATCCCACTGGTTCAACACTCTCTGGATGCAGGTTAACAGACTCAGCCATCTGGTGCTGCAGTACCTGAGAAGCTTCAGATGGTCTGAATCAGTGAAATCTACAAACTCTTTGTAGATTTCACACCTTTTGGCACTGAAAGATAGAAAATGGTTGTGAGAATATCTATTGCAGGCCTGTAAAAAACCTGCCAGATTTAATCTATATGTATTTACCTTTTATCAAAGTGACTGTATATCCCCACCAAGATGTCTTCCACTGGTACCTGTAATGCTCTGATGCCACAACCAGTGGCTAGCTGTACCAGGTGGCAGATACAACCAAGGTCCTGGATGTGGGGCTGGCTGGTCTTCAGTCTGCTGATAACAGAGTTGTGCCTGCCTTTCATGACACTCGCATTATCTGAGTTAAAGGCTATCAGGTTCTCCCATGGAATGCCTCTTTTTCTATTGAAAACAGGAAAAAATACCCCAAAACGTATAAACAAACGTAAGATTACAATTAAATGTCAACTATTACACACGGCAACAGCACAGATAAGTTCCATACCTTAGTGCTTCACTCAGTTTTTCATACAAATTTTCTGCATTTCCAACGTTACATATAGGCATCTCCATAAATCGTGTAGCGACCTGGAGAGTTGCCTCATCGTAGAGTCTAGCCAGGATGACGAACTGTTTGTCCATTTTTCTGTTGTTCGATTCGTCGCACATTAGTGAAAATGGTTGAGACCGGCATGTTTTGGCCAACTCGTCATCTAGCTCTGTTGCTATGGCACCTGTTGAGTGAGCGCTCAGAAATTAGCTAACAATTAGCCTACAGTATGTTTATGGGACATTATTAAATAGGCATACACAATACTCATACCTAATTTAACTCAACTTACCTTTCATGAGCTGCGTAGCTTTGGTTTTTCCAGATGAGAATTTCCGTGCGATAACAGAGTCCGGGAACATCGCAGCTACACACTTGTTAAAGTCATCACAGAAGGTGAAGGCAACGTTGTTTTTGGCACACAGCATTGCCATTTTAACCTCCGCATTTAAGACCTGGTCTGCCTCTTTGGTATTACTAATCACAAATGCGGACATCGCCTGCGAATGTTTCTGTGCTTTTAGCCCGCGCTTGTGCTTGGCGGATTTTTCATGCTGACTGACATCGCTCCTTCCCCCATGAGCGACACTGAAATCGCAATTACAAACCTTACAGAATGCAAAACTCTGTCCCATCCTGCTCGTCTTTAGAAATGTAAATTCGACGTCCCATTTTTCAAGGTATTTACATGACAGCTTCACTTTTTTGGCAGGAATGCCCTCTCTTTCTTTGTATACATCCATCTCCCTGGTTTGTTGTTGCAGGTTTGTTCCCGCTGTCGCACTAACCTCGCGAGAACTAACACTTCCAGCAGCCTGGGTGGCAGTTCTCGCGAGGTTAGGGACCTTTCAGTTTGGCGAGGCACAGGATTTTTTTTTATTACAAGATAATACGGGAAAATTACGGGAAAATAATAAAACGGGAGGGCGGCGGGAACGAGGGGTAAAATACGGTAGAATCCCGGCCAAAACGGGAGACTTGACAGGTATGCAAAGAATAACTTTTACCAGTGTGATTGAAAGTTGGGAGAAAAAAGGATTCCAAACACACCAGCTCATCTGTAAAACACAGTGGAGGTAGTTTCATGGCTTTGGCTTCTCATTAATCTTTATTAATGTACAATGAACCCAGAAGTCTACTGAAACAGATTTCTACAGAAATTTTGTCTGTCGATTTGAAGAAAGACGCAACCAAATTGATTGGAAGATAATGATCCAAAACACACTGACAAACCTACCAAGGAGTTCATCAGGGGCCTGAAGTGAAGGATTTCAGACTGACCAAACTTAAACCCTATAGAGCAGGAGTCTGCATTAAAGCTTGGCCACCGACCAGATATTTTCCAAGAAATTATGTGGCCACAAAACAATTCTGTTTTGGAAAATAAAATGTAATGAGATGGAATGCTACAGACTAGAGCCAGCCCAGAGGGTTGTTGAACCCAATTGCAGAACAGTTGATCTCAACGCAGGTTAACCCAAGAAGAAATGAAAAAAAAAAAAAACAACAATAAATAAACACACACAAGCTCCTCACGAGGGATCGAACCCGTGTCACCAGGGTTGCGGTCCAATACACTACCGCTGCCCCGGATAGTAAAATGGGACACAGTCAGGAAAAAATGCCCTTATACGGAGATAGGGAGCCCAAAAACGGGCTGAAAAATGAGAAAGGGCGGAAACTAAAGTCACGCAGAGTGCGACAGAGAGACAGGGGAGGTATGTAAACAAAAGTTCGCCAGAGGGGCATTTTATTTCCTATTTTTTTATTATCGTTCATTATAGTTCAAAGAACCTCACGGTCCAGATGTGTCATGCTGCCTTTCAGGCCGCCTATTGTAAAACCCTTCTATAGAGCATGCATTTTGCCAGTTAAAGAGGAGATTGGAGGTAGAGCTGAACCACTAACTGTAATGAGGTAATGACTGTATATATGATACACAGCTCTGGAAATAAATAGAGACCACTTAAGAGACCACTTCAGTTTTTAAATCAGTTTCTGATTTATGAACATTTTTATTACAACAGACAACATTTCTCCCAAATTCCAAATAAAAATATTGTCATCGAGAGCATTTATTTGCATAAAATGAGAAATGACTGAAATAACAAAAAAGATTCAGAGCTTTCAGATCTTAAATAATACAATGAAAACAAGTTCATATTCATAAAGTTTTAACAGTTTAGAAATCATTATTTGGTGGAATAATCCTGGTTTTTAATCACAGTTTTCATGCATCTTGGCATCATGTTCTCCTACACCAGTCTTACAGGTGGTGTCTTTTTTTCCAGAGCTGTATATCAATTGTATAATTCAACAACTTAATGTAGTCACTTAACTGTAGCTCTCTAATGCTTGATATGATATAAATACTGGAAGACTGTCAGGAAACTGCGACCTCCAGTTGAACTGAATGTGCCAAAACAATCCTTCACACCACAGATCAGAAAGATGAGGATGTGATGTTTACAGTACTAGACAGCTTCTACCACTGGGAGTCGGCTGCAGAGGATCATAAGGATCATAAGAATCATCAAAAGTATCTGGAGGATGGAAGCTGTGGAGAATCACATCCTCCAGTCAAAGTAACAGTACTTTTTCACAGAACAAATCAGAAGTAGCAGCTCAAAATAAAACTTTTTACAATAGAAATACTTGTTTTGCGAGTTTGTATGTTTGTTCAAGTGAAACAGTGTTTTTGATCCTAAAAGTGGTCCACAGTAACGATATCTGGCCTGTCTGAAATTGGTAATCTGGGGTTCACTTCTAGTTAACTCCTAATGAAGCTATCTGCTCCCTGTTCCATGTGCAGGGTCATGTGATTGGTTCATTTTTAAAATGTGCTTCAAGGCATGGATAAAAAAAGAGAAGCTCCTACTGTATATGCCCAAATATCAAACCTGCATTGAGCCATGGAGGTGTGGGAGGTGGGGGCTTCTCCATGGATCCAAAGATCCACCACATGGATCCACCAAACTGCCCAGAACTCCAGGCCAAATACTGTATTTCCCTTTTCATTTTATAAAAAAAAACAATGAATTTACTGCAAAAACAATTCTAAAATAAAGGAATTTTACAGTATGAGCACAAAGACTACTATTTTAAGTGTGTGACGCATCTGTGTAGTTTAAGTTGGCTTTAGCCACATAGAACAGCAGTAAATTATGTTTACAGGCAAATATTTAACCATCAATACAATACCTTCTACGTACAGCATAGCTAACTAGATAAACATACAACACGAACCTGGAGTGTATTATTGTGATTATACCACAGTTCCATTATCGCTGTTTATTGAAAGATTTTGAGTTAAAGAGGATGAGAAAATATGATCTATTTGGTTATAAAAACTAAAAAAAAAGTTAAAATAGTTCCATTGCTGCTCTGCTTGTAGCTGGGCTGTTTGATTTGTAGGCACTGCATCATTGCTAGGTTACCTGTATGTGGTACATGAAGAGTTTCGGTTACAGTGCATTACCAGCTGATAACGGCACTCATAGAACGCCTTTCAGCCAATCACATTGCAGGGTCGGAACTAACTGTAGTATAATGGATCCTCGCTCAGCTGGTCTGGAGGCAATCTTTCCTTCCTTCCTTACTATTATAGATAATGAATTTAGCCTAGCTAGCTAGTAAATACAAAGTACATGTGACTGAATTCATCAGGCAACAAACTAGCTAGCTGAAACTGCAGGTTTTCTCAAGGTTAAATAGCTAATTTCTCCAAGATAGCTTGCTGGCTATTTGCTTGATAAAGTGAAACATGCAACACTGGCATTGTTTTGTATACCTAAAAAGTGTATGAACTGAGTTCATTCAACGTGATCCAAGAATTTCTGTGTTAATAAATGCTTATAAATGTATACAAAGTTCTTGACCTGCTATAGAATTTGTGGTAACACTTCCTATGAACCCTGTAGTCGTAATGTATTATAAATGCATTTATAATGCATTATATGACATGCATAATACCATATAATGACTGTAATAAGTCTGTATAAAACTCATAAGTACCTAAAGCGACATTCATAAAACATTATAAACTACATAAAGTATAAGGGTTTATAAAGAAAGGGCTTGTAATGCCTTATAATATCTGTTCCTAAGAACATTGTACAATGTAGTGTTATAATGCACTATAACACATATTAAGCTTTTATATAAGTGTGTAACACATTATAAAGCCTTACATATAGTCATTACTAACTTTAAGTGACGTGAATTTTCATGTGCTTTTTAAACATGAAGTAAATTTTTATTATGCCTCACTGTAATCTCTTGACAGTAACGACTGTAAATAAGGCTTTATAATGTGTTACGCACTTATATAAAAGCTTAATTTGAGAAATCATAGCTGCATATTGGAATGCATTATACCAAAATATACCAAATCTATGTACAATGTTCTTATGAAAAATATATTATACGGCATTATAAGCCCTTTATTTATAATCCCTTATACTTGTAGTTTATATTGTGTTTATATGTGTTATGAATGCTGCTGTAAGTACTTATGAGTTATTATACAGGCTTATTACAGTCATTATGAGGTGTTATGCATGTCATATAATGCATTATGAATCATTATAAAAACTGAATTTGTTTTATGTCAGAAGTAGTCAACAGCAACGCAAATTCTTACTCTAATTCATCTTACCATAGAAACTGATTAATTTTACTTTATGGAGAAACATATTGTAAAAACAAAAAACATAAGCAACATTTATAAAAGCTGTTCTTTATAGTATCCTTTAAGACAGCAGCAGTAATTTTCCCTAAGGGAAAGTGCATAGGCTAAGTCTGGAAGTGCCTTTAATTATCAGAATCAGAAATGCAGTGCAAGCCTTCAGGTTCTGTCCCAGTTTTAATGAAACATTCAACTAATGAGGGTGGAATTCAGTGGATTCTCCTTGGCAACACACAGGCGCAGCGGTGCGGCGGTGGGGGGTGATGTCAGATCCACAGGACGCAGTAACATTTCACTATATAACCTCATATAAAGAGGAGGGATATGACTTCATTCACTCTGCACTCTAACAATGGCCTTGTTACTCCATCCAGAGCTGGTGCTGCTGCTTCACATGGGTTTTGGGTACCATAAGTGAAAATACGGGAACGTACTGTGGGGACAGGAACCCAAAGAATCCTAGTAGGGGAGGGAGGAAGGGGGAGAGACGTGCAGAGGGATGGAGAGGGGGAATCATAGCAGAAATAATGTGCATTGACAGATTGTGGGACCAGCAGAGGGGCTGTGGGAGGCCATGGGTGTAGAAGAAAGAGAGATAGAGAGAGAGAGAGAGAGAGAGAGAGAGAAAGAGAGAGAGAGAGAGAGAGAGATGCAATACTCTGTAGCTGAGGAGAGTCCTGAGAGTGCAGCGAGTCAAGTGCAGCACAAGAACAATAAAAATACTGAGAGTTCAGAAGAGTAAAAACAATCAATAAAGCCACTCAGATCTCACAGCTGTAAGGTCAGAGGAAAACACACCTCCCGCTGCTTCTTAAGGACAAATCCATTCACCAGAGTGTGTACTTTCCTTTCCTACTACAGTGAGTTATAGTGACCGGTGAAAGGATATAGTATATGACATTCAGTGTCAAAGATAAAAGCACTTTAGAGAGCCTAGAGAAGTCAATATTTCTGGAGGATGCTGGTGATCTTCGGGCCCTCAGGTGTCATTGCAATGTCATTGCATTAAAACAGGCAAGTATTGTTAAGAATTAACAAAATTTTGGGATATGGACCACGCCTTAATCTCCTGAACTCCTCCCCCCGGTTCCTATAAATACCTTCCAGGTGCTCCTCACCTTTGTGACTTTTGACCTCGCACCAGCCTCCACCCAATCACCACCCTCATCTTCATTACTCACCTAGCTGCGGGGGGACCTGGCTTGGGAACCTTCTCAAGCTGTTCTGAACTGTACTCCAAGCAACATCATCACAGTTCCACCCCTCCCCACATCGTGTAGGCGGGGTTCATTATAGCAAAATAGGCTCCAGAACAATTCCAGAAATCAGTAATCAAGTCACTGTACAATCCACAAATGCAAGTTAAAGCTCATGCGAAGAAGAAGAAGCTACATCCCAACACCATCCAGAAATGCTGCTGTCTTCTCTGGGCAAAAGCTCAGTTTAAAGAGCTGAAAAAATACCTTCGTGGGCAGGGTAACAAGGGTCTTGAATTTCCTCCACACAATCTGTCAGAATGTGGATTGGTGGAGTCCAAACTCTTTAGAGATGGTTTTGTACCTTTATCCAGCCTGATGAGCATCAACAACTCTTTCTCAGAAATGTCTTCTGTCCATGCCATGATACAGTTCCACAAACATATTTTGTGAAGAGCAGACTTTGACAGATCCCGGTGCTTTAAATAAAACTCCACCCACTGACACATTATTGCATCCCATTAATTGAAAACACCTGATTCTAATTTCACCTTCAAACTAACTGCTAATATGCTCACATTTTTGTTGCATTTGTTTAACTGGGTTCTCTTCATCTAGTTTGATGTTTTAGGTCATATTTATACACTAAAACTAGCTGGCTACACAATACAATGTAATAACATACTAAGCACAGAATAATGTAGTGCATAGGGTTTGAATATAGTGGTCTATCACTTGGTATACAGTATATAGTACATAGTCTACAGTGTAAGAATACAATGCATAGTGTATAGCATTTGGTCAAGTGTATAGCGTAAACATGAGGTACATGGTTTAAAATATAGTGCATTGTGTGTAATGTACAGTGGTGTTTGAAAGTTAGTGAACCTGACCTAAAACATCGTCCCATTTTCCTAAAAAGTCCTAAACGTAGATGAAGAGAACCCTTTGAAACAAATGAGACAAATATATTATACTTTGTCATTTATATATTGAGGAAAATGTGCATCTCAAAAAAAATTTATATCATTGAAAAGTTACTATCAATTGATAGGACGACAATCAGACAATCAGTGTGGGCGGAGCCTGTTTTATTTACAAACAGGGATCTATCAAAGTTTGCTCTTCACAACACATTTGTGGAAGTTTAGCATGGCATGAACATAGGAGATGTGTGGAGGAAATTCAAGACCCTTGTTACCCTGCCCTTGATGAGTAAGACATGTATTAGTTAACAGGTCTCAAAGTATCCCATAGTAACTTTTAAGCAACAGGACCAGGACGGTTTACCTTCATTGAGAAGTGTAAAGAAAAATGTATGTCCATGAATGTTCATGAATGGAATTTTCAGAGAAGGTGGGTCATGCAGCAAGGCAATGACCCTAGGTACACAACTCAGTCTACCAAAGAATGTTTAAAGAAGAAAAAAAAATATGTTTTGGAACGGCCAAGTCAAGGTCCTGACCTTAATTAAACTAAATCAAGCAGTTAATATGAGAAAACCCAACAACAACCCAAAAGTTGATACTGTTTTTTTTTTGCAGTGCAATGGACCAAAAGTAGTAGTTTATAGTATAGATTGTAGTATAAGGTAGAATATAGTACAATATGTAGAGTGTAATAATATAGTGAATAAAGTTTAGAAGTGTCACACCTTAGCCTTTGTATGTCTTGTGTGTTTTATTTTCTGTTCCTTCTGTTTCTGTCCTGCCTTTCAGTCTGTTTTGTTTTCTTTTAGAGCACACAGCCTGTAGTGTTGTTGCCTTGCGTCTTGTTTGTAACCCGCCCCCTTGTTTCCTGGCCCAGGTGTTCCTCACCCTCCTTGTGTATATAAACCCCTTTGTTTTAATGTTCTTTGTGGAGTCATTTGTGTGCTTATGATGCTACAGTAAGTATGCTTGTCAGGTTTGTTTGTTGTCTTTGTCCCTGCATTGTTTTCAGCTGTTAGGTTTCTTGTTTTCTTATTTTTTCTTAGTCTTTGTTCTTGTCTTTTTTTCATTAAATTATCCTAGCCATGTTTATTTGTTTATTTTGCTTTTCTCATGTTTGGTTTTTGTTTATGCTTTAGTTTTCCTCATTTTGTTAAATAAAGATTAGCCTTTCAGTCTTTGACAAGAATATAGTACATAGTACATATTCTAGTGTGTTGTATAAGAATGTGATGGGTGTGGCCGATCAGATTTTCTCTTCTTTCAGTGGCTTTAAAAGTGAGAAGTCTATAAATAGTAGAATAACACTGACAGTGCCCCCTGCTGGCCAGGCCTTACTAGAGAGCTTTGACCCCTGCAGAGAACCGCAGTGCTAAAAAAACAGAGTGTCTCTCCATCACTCTCCCTCTCTTTTACGCTACTCTTCCCCTTCTCTGACTTCTCCTCCCTCTCTCTCTCTCTCTCTCTCTCTCTCTCTCCCTCCCTCTCTCCGTCCCTGTCTGCTCGTGTTTGGATGTGTAGACGAGCCTCCTCTCCAGGAGCCCGACGGCCTCCGCTTGCTGTGGCCCTCTCCTCTCACGCACACCCTGACTCTCTCTCTCTCTCTGTAACACACACACACACACACACACAGAACCCATGGCGTGTGGACCTCAGTTAAAGGAGAGATCTAAATACCTCTAATGTTAGTTGATACCACATGGTCATACCAGCTTGTTTTGTTCATGGACGATATCTCCTACTCTCCTAGTGTATAGAAGTGTTTACTGAGAATCGTTATGGCCTAATATCTCCTATTCTAGTGTATAGAAGTGTTTATTCAGGAGTTTATGGACTAATATCTACATTTCGAATGTATTTGACAGTTTATTAATTGTGTTCATATATTCCCATACTGTAGTGAATATTTGTTTACTGATGGTGTTTATGGATTAATGTATTTCATTCTAGTTTATAAAGTGTTTATTTAGATTGTTTATTGACTACTATTTCATATTGTAGTGTATATGAGTTTTTACAGATAGTTTGTATGGACTAATACCTCATATTCCTGTGTATAGGAATGTTTATTGATGGTTTTATGGGCTATATCTCCTATTCTAGTGTATAGAAGTGTTTATTAATAGTGGTTATAGGCTAATATTTCCCATTCTAGTGTATATAACTATTTACAGATAATATTTATGTACTAATATCTCATATTCTAGTATATAGGAGTATTTACAGATTGTGTTTATGGACTAATATCTCATATTCTAGTGTATAGGGGTGTTTATTAAAGGTGTTTGTGGACTGTATCTACTATTATGTTGTATAGAGTGTAAATTTAAGGTGTTTATGGATTAAAAAATCCTATTCTAGTGTATAGAAGTGTTTATTCGGGGGTTTATAGACTAATATCTTATTTTTTAATATATATATATATATATATATATATATATATATATATATATATATATATATATATATATATATATAACAGTTCATCAATTGTGTTCATGGATTCCTATACTGTAGTGAATATTTGTTTACTGATGGTGTTTATGGATTAATGTATACCATTCTAGTTTATAAATTGTTTATTTAGTGTATAGGAGTATTTACTGATGGTGTTTATGTTTTAATATCTAATATTCTAGTGTATAAGTGTGTTTATTCATGACTTTTATGTGCAGTGGAGTGTTTATTTAGGGTGTAATGGACTAATATCTCCTATTCTAGTGTATAGTATTGTTATTAATGTTGTTTATGGACACATATCTCATATTCTAGTATATAGGAGTATTTACAGATTGTGTTTATGGACTAATATCTCATATTCTAGTGTATAGGGGTGTTTATTAAAGGTGTTTGTGGACTGTATCTACTATTATGTTGTATAGAGTGTAAATTTAAGGTGTTTATGGATTAAAAAATCCTATTCTAGTGTATAGAAGTGTTTATTCGGGGGTTTATAGACTAATATCTTATTTTTTAATATATATATATATATATATATATATATATATATATATATATATATATATATATATATATATATATATATATATATAACAGTTCATCAATTGTGTTCATGGATTCCTATACTGTAGTGAATATTTGTTTACTGATGGTGTTTATGGATTAATGTATACCATTCTAGTTTATAAATTGTTTATTTAGTGTATAGGAGTATTTACTGATGGTGTTTATGTTTTAATATCTAATATTCTAGTGTATAAGTGTGTTTATTCATGACTTTTATGTGCAGTGGAGTGTTTATTTAGGGTGTAATGGACTAATATCTCCTATTCTAGTGTATAGTATTGTTATTAATGTTGTTTATGGACACATATCTCTCATTCTAGTGTTTAAAAGTATTTACCAATGGTGTTTATGGACTAATATTGTCTATTCTAGTGTACAGGATTGTTTATTTATGGTGTTCATGGACTAATATATCATATTCTAGTGTATAGTATTGTTTATTGATGGTGTTTATGGAATGATATCTCCTATTCTAGTGTATAGAAGTGTTTATTGATGGTGTTTATGGACTAATATCTCGTATTCTAGTGTATAGTATTGTTTATTAGTGGTGTTTATGGACTCATATCTCTCATTCTAGCGTATAGTATTGTTTATTGATGGTGTTTATGGACTAATATTTCATATTCTAGTGTAGAGGAGTGTTTATTAAAGGTGTTTATGGGCTAATATCTCTTATTCTCGTTTATAATAGTGTTTATTGATGGTGTTTATGGACAAGTCTCTACTATTCTAGTGTAGCATATTGTTTATTGATGGTGCTTATGGACTAATATCTCCCATTGTAGTGTATATGAGCATTTACCAATGGTATTTATGGAATAATAGTGTATAGAGTGTTTATTAATAAGGTGTATAAACTAATATCTCTGATTTCCTATTCTTATGTATAGGAGTGTTTACTGATGGCATTTATGGACAAATGTCTCCTATTATAGTGTGTAGGACTATTTATTAAGGTGTTTGTGGACTAATAGAGTGTTTATTTTGGTTGGTTATAAATAATTATCTCTAACTTATGTGTATGTTGTGTCGCTTACAATTTCAAGTCATTCCCCCTGTACATTAAAAGCAGGTCACCTGTTCCATAGGTTGGGTTGGGGGTCATTAGTGTGATGGCCTGTATACCACAGTCTGGAAGTTCTGTAAATAATTAAAGGGCTTTCTCCACATGGAGAGGTGTGGTACAGACATACACACATAGTGGTTGGTGGCATTAGATGGGTCACTTTACAGACGGTGTAATGTGGGTGTGTAAAGGTAGTTGTGCATAACAAATTGTATGTTTATAATAGCTGCTCTGGTAAAATCATCTATTGAGCCTTTCTCTCTCACTTTTTCTCTCTCTCTCTCTCTCTCTCTCTCTCTCTCTCTCTCTCTCTCTCACTGTAGTCTGCCTCGGTTGCTAGGGGCATTAAAGCCAAAGCACATGACTTGATCAGAAATATATTTGGAGTAGTAAAATATGTAAATGAGTTCATGTTTAATTAAATTGTAAAAAAAATTATTTTTGTGTTCTATAATATGTTCTATCATATGTTTTATTGTATGATATATTTTCAATCAAATGTGAGTTGCAAATCATGACATTTTATTTTATTTTATTTAGTTGTTTGACAAAAGGATACCAACTGTAAGGCATGCTGGTGGTAGAATCACACTCTGGGGCTGTTTGGCACAAAGTCCAAAGTATGTTTGGTGGAGTACAGGTGCATTATTTCAGTAATTTAGCTTAAAAATTGAATTCATATTTACATTTATCACATTCTTTATTACATTATTATTGTGGAAAACGTCACACTAGATTCGCAGCTAGATTTTCTAAAAAAATGTAAGATTTTCTGATGGTCAGTGATGGTTTGGATAGTCTTGTCATCTGCTGGTGTTGGTCTACTGTATTTTTTCAAGTCCAAAGTCAGAAGAACATTATAGAGATTCGGATTTTATTTTCCAGCAGGACTTCGCCATCTACCCAACTGACTTTTCGGTTTCATTAGCTGTAAGCCCAAAACTATATACATGATATTCTATATCATATATTCTATTTTTAGATGCACCTGTATAGGTAAGACATCTGCAAAAAACTGCAAAAAAATGTCAACTGTTAAGCATAGGGGTGGTAACTCTTGTGCTGAGGCTGTGTTGCTGCTAGTAGAACTAACCAGACTACATGTCTGGTTGATTCCTTCCTATTGTTGGTTCTATGTAGGTATTTGACAAGGAAAACCATCAGTCCGGCTCCTGAAGACCCAACCAATGGGGGAGTTTGCTTGATTGTGTCTGCCTATATACCAGAAGAAACCAAATCCTGATTGGACCAAAATTAACTGATGATTAAGCCTTCTCTAAATGTGGTTCACTGCCAGGCTGTACAAGCACCAACAAGTGCTGATGTTAGTAGAAGATACCTTGTGCATTAGTAAACATTAGGTGCTCATGACCCTGATACCCTGTCCTTCTTATGATCTGCTTGATGTTCTGAGGAGCCAATCCTCTAACCAGACAGGTCCCTTGACAGGTGCCATTGGAACTAGACATTCCATGTTATTCAATTTAACAAGCAATGCTTTTAATGTTGGGGCTGATTGGTGTATTGTGGACCACCTAAAGAAAGTTCCCAATAGAGAAGATGTCTGCAGTGGTATTCCTGCTGTTTGTATATTGGAGGTTTTCCTCTGGTTCTAAAGGTTTCATTGACGGCTCCGTCTGAGCTTGGCCAAACTGTGGTGTGTTTGTTTGTTTTGAACCAACCGAGCGCTGCTGCATGAGCGAGTGTGTGAAAAGGGTCTACTGCTTGTGTGTTCACGCTCTGATCGATCGGATAAAAGCGTTAGAAAGAAAGAGAGGAGAGAGAGAGAGAGGGAGAGAGACAGAACAGTGTGTGTTTGGTAACTCTGTGGTTGCTCTGGTGGGAGATGCCCCCAGAGAACTACCTGTCTCTACAGCAACAGCTTGTACAGCCCCTGCGTCTACCACAACCATTCCAGCGTTCGCTTTCCAAAAAAACAGTGTCCACAGTCCCCAACACAGTCCATTAGCTGATGCAAATTCTGGATTTAAACTAATAATTCAGAGACAAATCAAGCGTCCAAGTGTGCAATTAAACGCTGTTCATCAGCCAGGACTGGTTTTCAGTCCTTCGTCAGTAGTTGCAGGATGCTGCACACAGGATGCTTTTGGGTGGATAGTTCCTGTTGGTGGACTATTCTCAATCCAGCAGTGACACTGAGGTGTTTAAAAACTAGCAGCATTGCTGGTGCAGGTAACAGACCACATAAACAGTTAGATTGATCTCTCTGTTAAAACTAATTGTTGGAATCATTCTTTCCTAAGGAATGGCCGTACACGGAAGTAGAAGGATGTGGCTGCAGTATAAAAGGAAAAATAAAAAGCTTCAAATTAAGTTTCAAGAAACCAAGGACACAAATTAAAGAAGTGTGTGTGTGTGTGGCTAAATAACATACAAACTAATGAGATGCTTTGATCACAATAAATATTTGTCTGCAAAATTACGACAGCGTTTCCGCATTAATGACTACACTGCCATGTAGTTCTGCTTAACATTACTTGATCCTCTAAATTACAAGATCATTAAAGAATCAGCCACTGAATGTGTTTGGAAATTAGCCATTTTGTCATTGAGACATGTAAATGGGCGGAGCTACACATCATACTGCAACCAAACCTTTTACTTTTGAGACCTGTTGCAATGTCCATGATTTCTACAATCATTAGGTAGTACACACAGTAGTTCTTGGTAAAACTGAACTTACAATAAGTTAGGTTTGAGGTAGACAAAACAAATCTCACCATGGTTCACCGGTGCTGGAAGACTGAAGACCTTATCCCGTAAATTATGACACAGGACACTGTGTATTAGTGATTGCACAACTCCTTTTAATTCCAGGATCAATTACACACTTCAACGAGCAGTCAAAAGACAAACAGATAAAAACTGCATATGTATTGGCTCTACCAACACCATGTGTTAGCATAATAAAATCAATTCAGTTGTGATTTTTATCTTTATTAAGTATTTCTTTAAAAAAAAAAAAAGACCTGACATGGACAACACTGAACGTAGAGCGTTTAAACTCTGGAAAGTGAAATACCATTTATGGCACCATGTTTTCTTTATTTACCCCAAATAAATTTTCTCTTTAAAAACAGAAATGAAACACAGTACAGATGGGTACTTTAATACAGCATTGTTCATCTCAAAGCCCCTCTACGAGTCTAAAAGTCTTGTGCTGGAGAAATCGTACTATAACAGTGCTCTTTAAAATAGTGCTGGCAAAAAAAAAAAGTAATACAAAAAAAATCACTTAAAACTATTTACAACGCAAGTATATTTAAAACCTTTCTCCGATACATTATTTTCTTTCATCTGTGTGACACAATTTAATCCAACTTCTCATGTACTATATATATATATGTGTGTGTATTAAAAAACAAAACAAGCTTACACAGTAAAAAAAACACCCTTGTCCAATCAGCTCCCACAGGACGTACTGGACTTGTGCATTAAGCTAAAATCTGAGTGGAACTGACCTCTCCAAACTTCGCCCACAAATGTGTCCTTTTACTTTACAGAACATAATCAAGGAAGGCCCCATTCAGCCCTACTGAGAGACTGTAGCTCCACCTCCTTAGTGTATATCACAATACCTACATTTAGAGTGTTATTAATATACAGCTCTGGGATTTATAGGTATATGTTTGAGTAAAATTATTGTATATTGTTGTTTTTCCTATAAACTAGGGACATTAGAAATCTATTGCATTAGAAATCAATATTTGGTGGAACAACCCTGGTTTTTAATCATAGTTTTTATGCATCTTGGCATGTTCTCCTCCACCAGTCTTACACACTGTTTTTGGCCACTTTATTAGGTACACCTTGCTAGTATTGGGTTGGACCCGCTTTTGCCCCCAAAACTGCCTTAATCCTTCAGATTCAACAAGGTACTGGAACCATTCCTTAGAGAGTCTGGTCTGGAGTTGCTGCAGATTTGTCGGCTGCACATCTATGATGTGAATCTTGCTTACCACCACATCCCAAAGCTGCTCTATTGGATTGAGATCTGATGACTGTGGAGGCCATTCCGGTGTTCAAGAAACCAATCTGAGATGATTCGTGCTTTATGAGATGGCGCATTATCCTGCTGGAAGTAGCATCAGAAGATACAGGTACACTGTGGTCATAAAGGGATGGACATGGTCAGCAACCATACTCAGGTAGGCTGTGTCGTTGACACAATGCTTAATTGGTACTAATGGGCCCAAAGTGTGCCAGGAAAATATCCCCCACACCATTTCAGCATCGCCACCACCAGCCTGAACCGTTGATACAAGGCAGGATGGATCCATGTTGTTGAAGCCAAATTCTGACCCTACCATCCAAATGTTGCAGCAGAAATGTATGAACAGTGTATAGCCTCAGTTTCCTGTTCTTAGCTGACAGGAGCTGCACCCGGTGTATCTTCTGCTGCTGCTGTAGCTCATCATCCACCTCAAGATTTGACGTGTTATGCTGTTGTTTAGAGATGCTCTTCTGCAGACCTCGGTTGTAACAAGTGGTTATTTTTTGAGTTACTGTTGCCGTTCTATCAGCTGGAACCAGTCTGGTCGTTCTCCTCTAACCTCTGGCATCAACAAGGCATTTGCTCCCACAGAACTGAACTGCAACTCACATTTTCTCTTTTTCACATGATTCACTGTAAACACTAGAGATGGATGTGTGTGAAAATCCCAGGAGATCAGCAGTTTCTGAAATACTGAGACCAGCCCGTCTGGCACCAACAACCATGTAACGTTCAAAACTACTTAAATCACCTTTCTTCCCCATTCTGATGCGCTGATGGTTTGAACTGCAGCAGATCGCTTTGGCTGTGTACATGCCTAAATGCATTGAATTACTGCCATGTGATTGGCTGATTCAAAATTTGCGTTAATAAGCAGTTAAACAGGTGTACCTAATAAAATCGCCAGTGAGTGTATTAATAAAATTAATAAAACTCTAAATACAGACACTATAATTTACACTGAGGAGGCAGAGCTACAGTTAATTATGAGGGCTGAATGGGATTTTTGTAAACATTTTTTAACACTGTTGGCGCATTAGGTAGATCAATTTAACTCAGATCACACTAGTAATTCATTTTCTGTGACTTTATAATACCACTACAGTAACACTACTAATATAACAACTTTGCAGCACCGGTTTGAAATAGTCTTTTAATCTTTTTGTTTGTTTATTTCTTTGTAAATATATATATATGACACATTCAACAATGCAGTCTTCCAGTCTTAGCTACAGAATCTCTTCAGATGAACTGTTCTCACATTTGGTTTTGATTTCAGACAGCCAATCTGAGAAGGTGAAAGCCTGCTCTCAGATTAGCATGCTAATGAGAAAGCGTGTTCCTGACAGAGAAGGGCTTCACAACAAGGCCTTTTCTTGTCTAGAGAAATGCTTATGAAGAAGACACCTGATGATATTTTCTTTTTTTTAACATGGACGGGTGTCTGGAATGCACCAGGCTGTAAAATCAGAACTGTGAAGCAAATCAGCGCAAAGTTTAGCTCTAGCATGAAGCTAACTCTCTGAGAAATAAATTAAGATACATGCCACATTTCCACGGTGAACACTTACTTACGTACTGCCGTTCCAACAATCGTTTCATTTGACAAGTTTCACTGAAGCTAAATGCTAACAGTCGCCTAGCTCTCGTCACCACTGTTTACAGACATCAAACACACACTTGCTGCACACACAGGTTAGCGCACACTGCACTGACACACACTCACCAATACTGTCTCCAACAACACTGCATCGTCGCTAGCTTGATATTCCTTCAGTCCTTCAGAGGTCAACACGGTACGACCTTTGATAACCCAACACTGTAGTTCCTTTTTTTCACTCAGCTCACTTGGGTTCATTCAAGATACATCATCCATTATTTCAAGCAGTGAAACACAAGGGGGCGGCGTTTTTTCTGTACGATTCATTTTTTAAATCTTCTCTCAATTCAACCTTCAATCAGTTTTTCCGGCATCCACCCGCCCGGGAAAGGTTTGTGCTGATTGGTCCATAATGTGTATTCAGGGACAGAGGGGTTAGAGATAGAAGCCAGTGGTCTGTGAATCAGGGACTGGTGGGAGGGGCTCTGTGCAGGGGAGGGGGCTGTTGTCGGGCGCGGTCGCCACGTTGCCATTGGGTATCAGGCAGCTTCCTGCGTAGGCCACACTGCTGGAGCTGAGGACGCAGCCGTTTTCTGTCTGTAGAGAGAATAGACACACACAATGCAAATCAGATGAGATCTACTGCAGTATTCATAAAGACAACATTATAGAAGCAATTCCATATTGTGACAGCATGGAAAAACATCAGGGATACAGTAGTAATACTCTGTTCAATCCAGGTAAAGCTGTAATTAATATCAGTTGAGAGTGTACAGTACTTAACAAACTGTCATGGTTACAAACACAGTGAGTGAGCCACAGAACCGGCAAGGAGAGCGGACAAACGACAGGTTTAAGTTCATTTTTTACACTCTACTTACACACAGTAAATAAATGAAATTAACTAATTAACATTGATTATCACACTTATTATCAACATACTCAATTTCCTACTTCTTCGTAAAGGGCCTGTTTACCAGCTGAAAGACGTGAATTTTGTAGTTATATGGCTAGATAAGACTTTTAGAGAGTTTAAAAGGCAAAAAAAAACACTGCTGACCAAAAAGCAAATACTTTTTATGCCACTGTATGTGGTTGCTAGGTGGTTGCTAAGGTGTTGCTAAGTGCTTGCTAAGGAATGATGGTGGAATGCAAACATGTCTGGCCAAAACAGCAGTGTCCTCAAACTTTTGACCGACATGTGGGGTGTTTAAACTTTGAGCAATAGCTGGTTTATCCAGCAGCTCCTCCACACACACACACAGTATTGGAGAGTTGGGCCCCCAGTTTAATCCTATGGGGAAAAAAGTTGTACAACAATTGTACAAATTTCTTTATGTGCAACCATAATTAGAGTAACACTGCTAGCATAAATGTATCATATATTGTTGGTTTGTTAAAAAAAATTTTTGCAGCTTGCTAACTGCTTTTTATTAAAAGTCAAGACAAAACAAATACTTTTAGACTGGAACATTTATTAAGTTTTTGAAAAATGTAACAAATTAAATGAAAAGTTGTGATAAACCATGTTTGGTATTCAGTATTTAACTTTTAGCCAAATATTTAATTATGTTTGGTTTCACATTTTTTATTTTCATTTTGGTGTATTTATCATTTTGAACACTAAACAGATACATAAAAAGACACAGATACCAATAGTAGCATACACCCCTTGGTGACCCAGTCCGTCGCCTCACACTTATTCGCCAGAAGGGACAGTCAATTACGAGTGGTCCTGCTGTGAAATGATTTTGGACAGGACATCCAGACTTGTTCAGTAAAAGGGCAGAGATGTAGTGGAAGAGAACTACAGACTAAACACAGCAATAACAACCAAAACAAGAACAGCAAACAATAACATGAAAACAGCCAGTTCTAGCTCGCTAACAACTAGCCCCCTCAGCCACTGACCTACATAACGGTCGATTTCAGGTCTGAATCTGAAATCCCTGCAACTGGCAGGTTAGTGACAGTGCTGTAACAGCACACACTCCCAACTGCTAAATCATTCAGAGTTTAGATTCATCTCTGTAAACATGCAGCTAATGAGGGACAGCCCAAACCTCCCTACTGAAAGAAATAAACAAAACAAACACCTGACCAGCTAACCAGAGCAGTGCTTAAATTGGTTGGTCAACCTGGTCAACCAGACTGTGATTGCCAAGCTGGTTACTGAACCAGTCTGACTGACCGGCATGATCAAAGTCAAATACAACATACACCATGATGGTAAAGAGCATGTTTAGCCAGATAGCTTACAGATAGCACAAAGCTCTTTCTGCTGGGAAAGCAGCTTTTGAACCACCTTGACCATCAAAGACCAGGATGGACCATTCAAAAACAGCTACCGGCAAAGGCTGGCACTTATTTATCAGTTATTGGGTACCACTTATGTGAAAATGAAATGATGTGCATTAGAAAAAGCTCAGTGCTATGCTAATGCTAAATGTATGTTTAGCTGGTAAGCTATTAGGAAAAGTGTTATGTACACAAAGTGTAAACTGAAACCTAATTCTGGATAACATCATTTACTTTAGGCCAACACAGGCTAAACCTAGCTCATAGAGTGCCGTATTTTGATAAATGTATGTTTTGCTGATAAGCTATTAGGAAAAATGTTATGTAAGAGAAAAGTGTAAACTGAATCCTAACTCTGAATAACATATTTACTCCAGGCTAACACAGGCTAAAACTAGCTTATAGAGTAATGTTACTGTTTTTTTGCACTATAATGTGAACTTAAAATCTTTAGTTTTCCCAAAAAATCATCAGTGTGCCTTATAATCCAATGTGTTCTATGTTTGAATTTTCCAGTCAGGTTGTAAGGAGCAGTAAAGCTACTCCGCTAAAGCACAGCATTATACAGGAGTTTCAGTGAAGTTTCTGCAGACTTAAGCAGAATTAGCATTAGCTGCTAACCGCAGCACTAGCTCTTTTACCATTCAGAGGCGAGTATATTGGACTGTAGCCTGCTCTAGCTGACAGCGCCCTGGGTTTCCAGAACAATCAGAGTTCCTCAGTGTAGCGCTGTCAGATGTCGTTTACTAGCGCTAAGCACCGATAATCACTGCTAGCACTGGAAAGGGCTGAATGCTATGCTAATGCTAAATGTATGTTTGGCTGGTAAGCTGTTAGAAAAAGTGTTATGTACAGAAAGTGTAAACTGAGTCCTTTACTTCAGGCTAACACAGGCTAAACCTAGCTTTTAAAGTACCGCATTTTTTGCACAATATGGCACACTTAAAATCCTTTATTTTCTCAAAAATCATCAGTGCGCAATATAACCTTATGTATGATTTTTATCAGTCAGGTATTAACGAGCAGTAAAGCCACTCTGCTGAAGTACAACGTTATACAGGAGTTTCAGTTTAGTTCGCCTAAAGCTAACCGTGGCTATCGCTGCTGCTAAATAAACAGAAACGCTTCACTCACCCAAATAAACAGTTTTTAGAAGGAAACTCTTTATAGATGAACATCCAGCACCCATCTCACTTTGAAACAAAAATTATAGGTATGTTTACTTAGGCGTCCCCAGCAGTGAGACCTGCTGAATTAGAAGGGAAACATTGCGACACCTTTGTTTCTTACTGTTGTTGCTTAAAATGAGCTTTATAATTCAGTGCGCATCATAGTCCGTAAAATACTGCAGGAGTTTTAAGCCAGTTTTATATTTATACCATTGTGAAGCAGAGATAATCCTGGGCTTTCTGCTCAGAGTTTCACTAAACTAAATATTCCTAATTACGCCTGATGATTTTTTTCACATGTGTTTAGCAATTAGCTAAGTCTAAATAGCCTTCAGCCAAGCCCATTAAAATCTATGCTATAGAAGTGTGGAGTCTACTCAAATGAATCCATTGCTTGATTGACCATGATTTGCACCATAAAAAAATGAGATGGGTCCCATATGCTGTAACATAGGAATGTGTTTGGTAAACCACGGCTGAACTTTAAAGAGGTGTGGTCGTGTTCTCTTAACTCCCCCCCCCCTTCCATTTCCTATCACCCTAATTCATTCATTCTCCATTTATATTCCATCTCTGCTGCTCGCTCACTAAATATTTCCCACTTACACGACATCGTCTCTTCCTCTCAGTGCCACTTAATGGATCCATTACAGAAGCGGAGCACCCTCAAACGCTTAGACTGTCGTATTATTTCACTTGTTTAAAGACAAATTAGGTCTAGACTGCAGTTGAAGCTGCTGTAAGGAGGAAAGGAGGAATGGGGTAAGGTACATTTGTGTCACATAAAATTAATTCCACCACTGTGGAGGGAACATTTCATATCGAGCTGACCATCGCTGCCCCCTTTGGATGTTCAAAAAAGTGGTGGGTAAAACAGTCCTGCCATTTTTGCTGTACCGTATTTAACACACTATGTGGCACACTTAAAATCCTTTTCCACCAAAAAATCGACAGTGCACCTTATAATCCAGTGTGTCTTATGTATAAATTTAAGCATACAGGTTGTAAGGAGCAGTAAAATCATTCCGCTGAAGTACAGAGTTATACAGGAGTTTAAGTTTAGTTCTCCAGCACCGAGACTCCAGACTGGAGCATTATTAGCATTAGCTGCTAACCGCGCTAACCGCTAGCTCTTTGGCCATGTTGGAGCCATGTTGGAGCAGCATTAGCATTACCCGGTTACCACGCTAAGCGCTAGCTTTTTGGCCGTCCAAAGGTGAGTACTTACCGTAACACCTAAAGTTCCTCAGTGTAGCACTGTCAGGCTGCATTAGTCGCTAACCGCAGCTAGCCTTAGTGGAAATCTGGAAATTTAAGCTTACTGTAAACAAACGGACGTGCTTTTTTCACCCCCTCCCCAAAAAAGGGTGGATTAGAAGAAAAACACGGCGAAACCTTGTTTCTTACTAGTGTTGCAAAATGCGCCTAATATAAGAAATGTGACTACTACAAAACACAGAAAAATTTAATATTAATGTCACATCACTGCTTACATTTTTTATTTTTATTAAAAAGTTTTAGTTAAAGTTGGATATTTTTTTTATTTAATTGTTTTTTTTTTACATTTCTCAATTAATTTGGGTTTGGTGCACATTTGTGGCCACATTTACTTTTAAATGGATATTTAAAGCAATTTATAATAACTGAGTTTTTTCCATTGGCAGCTTATTTTCTAATTGGTTCTCACAATCTATTTGCATACTGGGTGTGTCCCCCAGTTTATGACACTCACCATCAATGCCTGGTCCTGAAACCATAAAGATGTCTAAATACAAATGTATTTTATTAAATTGACCATTAAATAGGGTATAAAAAATGATCAATTAAATTAACTAACAGTTTAGGCATAATAACTAAAAGCTTTAATTCTAATTAATTCACTTTTTCAGTAGTCATTACTTATTTCTGTAATGTTACAGGCTAAACTTTCTGAAACCTTTTAAAAACATTGCTAAATGTTCACTGTTAGGTGGGATACTTTAGCTAAAAAAAAAGTTTCTTCAGAATAAATGTAGAAAAATTCAGTAGAAAAAAAAATCTGTCTGTTTTATAAACAACTTCCAAAGAGTCCGATTTTTCATAAAATAACATTAAGTAGTTTTTTAAACATGTAGGCATTGTAAGCCTGTTGGAAGCATTAGCTAAAAGTGTTGTATTTCAGTATCCTGGGGGAGAACAGAGGTGGGCTAAAGTTAAAACTCGTTATCATGTTTCACTACAACCCAAGTTCATTTCACACCGGATTTCTCCTCTGTAATGATGAGGCATTGTCCGAATTAACTTTTCAGCGCTATATAGTAAACTAAATAGTGTCTCCCTCGACATCACAGTACTTATGAGGGAGTAGCGAGCCACTTTGGTCAGAGACTTGTAAACAAACTGTACATTGTATAAGAGTGAAAGTGGACCAGTGAGGTATGATGGGTAATAAAAAAGGCAATGGAGAGAATACCAATATTAAAAGAACCTGTATAAACAGTGGTGCAAATATTGAGTTATAGAAGCTTAAGGCTGGTGAATAAGTGGATACAGTTCTTAAGGTGTTCCACAATAATGTTATGAGACTGTATGAAAAAAGTGTTTTCAATCAAATTCAGAAATTAAATTAAATTGTGACCATGTGACTTGTAATCAAAATGATTCCCAAAATTACTGATAATGTCCAGCCCTAACTGGTACAGCATTATGCAAACCAGAGTAAGAAAAACATACTAACCTAAAGATGCAAAATCTGCAAAAAGCCATAAATTGGTGTGTATGGTATACGTGTGTGTGTGAGTGTATGTTAGGTAATGCTGTGGGCAGATTGTAGGTCAGCGCTGCTCATGCTTGACTGGACAGTACAGCTCTATTATTCTCTCAGCTGAAAGCTCTGACCCTGAACACACACACACACACACACACACACACACACACACACACACACAAATGGCCTTGTAACACCCAACCCGGACTGCCCGCTAGGCACAGTAGTCTGAACTCTGTCTGTTTATCTCTCTCTCTCTTTATTTGTCTCTTTTTTTCTCTTCATCTTTTTGAGTGTGCATGTCTATCTCCATCCACTCAGCTCTGCCTCTCTCACTGACACGCCCTGCCACAATATGTGTCCAAATGTTTGTGGACACCCCATCTAACGAATGCTGCATTCAGCATGTAATGTAATGTTAAGCTGCACCTATTGCTGATACATCATAAACCCACAATTAGTTTAAACTTAAACAAATTAAATCTGTTTTGTGTAAAAAAAAATTCTAAACATTACTTAACTGTTTTAAATTAGGGGACCATTTGTGGGAACGTATACATTCAGAGTTTAATCAACTTATAATAACTGAGTTTAGTCTGTTGCATTGGCAGCTTCTTTTTCCATTGGCTTCTGGCACAATCTATTTGCATACTGGGTGTGTCCCCCAGTTTCTGACACTCACCATCAGTGTGTAGTGATTCCCCCTGGGCTACTTTGGGTAAACTTGTACATCATATACCATAATTAACTGCATGGTCTTAATGTTGTAGGCTGTAATGGTGCTCTCTCCCCTCTCATCACTCTTAGGGTGATGTCGATCAGCACAAGGCATCTGTGAGCTGATGTATTGGAACGGAGTCGCTGCGCTTTCCTCCGAGATAGAGAGTCTGACTTTACATGTGTCGGAGGAGGCATGTGCAAGTCTTTACCATCCTGGTGTTGGGGCTTTACTAGTGACTAGGAAGTCCTAATGAGTGGGTTGGATAATTGGCTTTGCAAATTGGGGAGGGAATGGGATACAAATTAGAAAATAGTTAGTTAAACATCAATAGTCAATTAACTGATGTAAATTCTGCTTATCCAGGCTTACAGCGTACAAGTGTGTAAATGTGTAAAATAATGCCTGTTGAGGAGTACTGCCAGTATAATAGCACTCTAAGGACTAGAGGGACTATAAAGCCCCCCAGCAATGGAGCAGTGGAACTGTGTTCTTCACAATGATTTTGCTTCCTCAAGTACTTGTGGGATTTTAAGAGAGGTGGGGTGATGACCATTCAACATCCTTACCTCACTAATGCTTTTGTCACTAAATGCAATCAAATCCTTACAGCCATTTTTAAAAATCTGGTTAAAAAAGACATCCCTGGGCAATAGAGATAATTACTCCAACCAAAACAGACAACAAAATCTTTTTAATATTCTTGATTTGCCACAACCATCAACACTTATACCAAATATAGTTAACCACAAACCTACAAACCAGCAAACCAGCCAGTCAGGTCACCGGCGTAGTGTCCTAGATGTGGCGAGATGCTCTTATTAAGCCTAATGAGAGTAGACAGACTCATAGTGTCCCATCAGAGCCCCATAGTCTCCCACTACACTGAAGGCCCATAGTGTCCCTCTGCATTAGAGGCCCATAGTCTCCCTTTGCATTCCACAGCACCTCGTTCCCATTAGCCAGTCATAACCAGTCAGCCAAGGCACGAACATCTCAATATGGAAAAAATACTGTCATAAAATACCAGGACTGTTATAATTTAGCTACATATTCTAACTGCAGAGGTCAATTTATAATGTGACAGGGTTAAAAAAACATTGGGTCACAGATTTTGAAATCATCTTTCAAAATGATAACTTAGGGTCATTTTAGTTGAGCCACAGTTGGCTTGGAATTATGGATAGATCTTGGATAGAGTTGTTATATTTGGTTTGGTTTGGTTTCCAAATGCTTGGTTGTTGTCTTCATGATTCTTGTGGGGCCCTCCACTCCACTGATGATCTCAACTCAAGCCACTATGATCATGCAATCGTCAAAGTTGCGTAGGACCTTGGCACATCATTCGAAAAGGATGATTTCAAAAGGATTTGTTTACATATTTTACAAAATTTGCTCACCATGATCACACACTCCTTGTACAGTAAATGTGTACAAACAATCATATACATGCACTAGGTGGCTGCAAACTGGGATTTAATACATGTAGTAAATAAGTGGATTTTAGCTGTTGTTCTGAGCTGGATTACTCACTAATGGTGGATGACAGGTCAAAAGCACCACACTTGGTTGTGTATCATGTCTGTGGGTTACACTGATTGAGTTATAAAGCCTAGAAAGGCAGGTTATCCAGAATGTTAACAGTCAGACTCTGCAAAGTTGAAGCCATGGTGCTTACAGACTGAGCAGACTGTCCAGTATGGTGGATAAATTGGCCTATATATCTGATACCCAACCCAGTGTCATGTCTGGTGCTGAAAGCATGTCTGAGTCTCCCACATCCAGCTCTATCTGCGATTCCCACAGTAACAACTACAATACCCAGAACGCACCACTCCATGACACAACACACACTCCCGATCACATGACACATCACATGACACCACCAGGAAGTCCCGAGTACTGATTATCCTCAGTATTTAAGGACCATGCTCACGCTCACACCTCGCCGAGTATCTGTTTGGTAATTCCTACAATACAAAGCGTTTCTCTTGCCCTTGCTTTTATCCGTGTATGATCTTGTTTTTGTTTTCTAACGACGTTGATTTTTGCCTACTCCCTTGTGTTGGATATCCGTGTATGAACTCTGGACTGTCTTCCGTTTCTGGTATGGTTTCTCTACACTGTGTATTACTGGTACTGACCCTGTTTCCGTTGACTACCCCTGTCTGCTCTATAACTTATAATAAAGTTATTTTATTGTATCTGCACCAGTCTCATTCATGTCTGGCCCTGACACCCAGCTAATCATGACTGTGATGCATCCTTATATCAAAACTCCAGATTTAGGTGCAATTCCATTTCACCCCTTACCCCCACATTTAGTTATACCCTCCTTAAGGAGAGAGCCAAGACAACCAAGTATGTTCTGTATAGGAAGCAAATGTATACATTTCTTACTTGATGAGTTCCACTGAACTATCCATAGGAGCTCTTATCTCTTTAGGAATAATCCAGGAACAGTCTATTTAAAGAGAAGCTGCAATTAGCACATTACTACATTAGGTCAGCACATTACTGCGTACTGACCTAATTATAAGTTTCCAAGTAAAGTAGTGCTAAGCTTCTAGGATCCATCTCATGTTCTTTATCCCAGGTTAAAGAGAAAATTAATGTATGTGTGTTAGTGGGTAACGGATCACAAAACTCACAGATCAGACTGGATTACTGTTCCTGAGTCACAGATCGAAAGAAACACAAGATCTTGCAGCAGTGATGATGGTAGAGTCTGACCACTGCACAAAGTCTCCATCCAGCACATCCCAAAGATTCTCAATGAGGTTAAGGTCTGGACTTTGTGGTGAACTCTCTCAATCCATGTGTGAAAATGATGATCTCATGCTCCTTGAACAGCTCTTTCACAATTCCAGCCAGATAAATCCTGGCATTGTTGTCTTTGAATAGGCTTGTGCCATCAGGGAAGAAAAAATGATGGCACTGATGGAATAACCTGGTCTATATTCAGTATATTCAGTTAGTCACAGCTGACCTTATTCTTTCAGCACAAACTGTTGCTGAACCTAGACCTGACCAACTGCAGCAGCAACCCCAGATCATTAACTTCAAATCCAGGTGGCAACTTTTTTTTTTGGCCGGGCAGTGTATTCGTGACTGTTATTTTGACACAGTCTCTGTGTTTATTTGTATTCCTGACTTTTATTATGACAGTGTTTTTGTGACGCAGCAGTAGAGTAAATAATAAAGTCTAGAGTCTTACCTTGCTGTGGGTGTTGTTGTGGACTGGCGTGGAGTCGTACATGTTATAGGCATCCAATGACGGGAGTTCTTGAGGCGGGGCTAATACCAAGATATGCTCCAGTGAGGAGTTCTGATTGGTGTATGGGTAATATGTAGGAGGGACCTTTGGCTGTTGCTGCTTCTGATAAACCTGTTGAAAGGATGAGGATGTTGCCACGACACCTTGAAACTGACATACGTCACCTACTGAACTAGTATTTGTACTCATTGTAAACTCCACCCCTGACCCGGTGGCCATACTGTAATCCACATGCGCATTATCTACAGGTCCATTGCTTGAGGGATCTGCCTGGTCTACGTAGCTGTACCCCTGCCACTGGGGAGCGCTATAGATTCCGTTTTGATGGCCGCCTCCATCCGTAGGCTTGTGTTTGTTGCAGCAGTGAGACTGCAACTGTCCCTCTTGCCAATGTTGCTGCAGTTTGTTGGGCTTATGCAGCTTACCATTGACCTCAGTGGAGTTATCCAAACTTGCCTGTGTGTACTGAGGAATCCAGTGACCATTGTGAACCCCAGTTACTGCTTTAACAATTGCAGAGCTGTTCTGAGGGAAGCTGACTGCACTGGTCTCACTACTCTGTGGCTCAGGTATCCAGGTATGGCATTTGTTGCTCAGGGACTGAGCTCGTAGATGCTGCTGCATCTGTTGTGGGAGTTGTAGAATGGGAGACGGTTGCTTAGGCATGTGGTAGGGAAGGTACGAACTTGACACTGCAGAAGGGTTTGGGTCTGTAACAGGACAAGGGTCAGGGGTGGGAACAAAGGGTTCAGAAGAACCCTGAACAGAGTCCAGAAGATCTGGGACGGGTACTGGTACTAGACCATTTCCATCGCTGGTAGAATCCACAGTCCGATTCTCAAGCGAATCGTGGATATAGGACAGAATCTCATTATTGGTGAGGAGGTCGTTGAGGGATGGGATGTAGCCTGGCTCCATTTCCACCCGGATCATCCTTTCATCCAGGAGAAGAAGCTCCAGATCCTCAGCATTCAAGCCAAGGTTTTCCAGTGCGTTGAACAGTTCACTGTTGGAGCAGCTCTCCTCTCCGTCCAGGGTTAGAGAGTCCAATGTGGAAAGCAGTGGGTCAAAACTTAAGAAGTCTGGCTTGGATCCTCCAGTTTTGTTGCCTGGCATAGAGTCCCAGTGCAAATCGCTACTTGCAGAGATATCGCTAATTTGTCCTTGCTCACTGAACAGACTGTTATGGTAAGGTAGTTTGGGCTCCACTGCTGGTTGGCAGACGTATACCGACTCATCCTGCCTCATCATTGCCCCTAGCAGAGAACTGGGGTCCACTGCATCTTTACAGCCTTTCTCCCCCTTTCCCTTCTTGGCTCTGCCACTCTTGCCTTTGGTTACCATGTTGTCTGAAAAGCCAGGAACGGGGCAGCTGGTCTGGTACAGCAAAGCCTCCCCTGTGGCAAAGGTGAAAGGGAGGTGCATGGAACGTTTCCTTAGATGCTCGCCTCCTTCTTCCTCTCTGGACATGAAACATGGAAAGAGCATTAGGAAGGAAGCACTACTTCATGATAAACAAAGCTAGTCTGCAGCTTGTCCACAACAAACCAAGATATTTCTTCTTGCCAAATGAATGAAGAGGGTGATTGGAGATAACACCCTCATCCTTCTTACATTCTTATTATTGATTTGCTAGTTCAGACCTTTCCATCAGCATATGATGACTTGGGATGAGACTAAATAGAGGGAAGCGAACTCTGATGAGTGGTGCCAAATTGACCCTCTCTGCTAGGTAGAGCCTAACAGAGAAATCTGACAAGGGAGGTGGAGGATTGTGATGAACTCATTGTGGACATGTGGACATGGTCGGAGCATTTTCCTCCAATGAAAATTTAGGGCGTTTTCTTCCCAGCTGTACTGAGACACGTGAGAGGAAGCGCTCTTGGTCTGGCCCAAAACAAACTCCAGAGCTAAATGGAACTTGCAACCCCAATTCCAATGCAGTAGATTTAATGTTGCAGGCATCCATTACATATCTTGTCTTTTTTAGTGTATTCAATTGCATGTAGGTGCAAATCATCGTATTGTGTTTCTATTTATGTTTTACACAATGTCCCATCTTTAGTGGAATTTGTGTTGTATCAGTCAGATAATTAACATTCCTATAAACAAAGATGTCTCTGCTGCTGCTCCATGCTAAACTGTTTACACACTGAACGCTGTTTGTGCAGTGTAATAAAAACGTGCTTGCATGATTTGTTCATTTTGGTGTGTTTAGGGTTTTACCTGTATGAAACCAACCAAAATGAGTGGGAAAACAAACTCATTAACTTACTTGGACCAGAGAAACAACCTACAGGTGTGGAAACACCCTTTTATAAGTTATTTCATTACATTATATACTTATTTCATTACACTATATACTTGTTTTACAAAGGCATATTCTTTGGCGAGGCCCAAAGGTCCTGGGATTAAAAGGCTATGACCTTCAGGCTATGACCTTCACAAGCTACCTAAGTGATATGCTAGTAACCTCCCCATAGCACGGCCAGTACAAGCCTGTTATCGATGGCGTAAAGTCAAATACAGGTTCAAAGACCTTTTTCCAAACTCCTTTTTTTTATTGTACGTTTGCAGAGACTTTAAAGCACTATTCAGACAAGATTGGTTTTAAAGCCACTGTAACCAGAGTTTTAGTTAAGATACTGGTGACACTGAATTAAGGCAGAGAATTAAAAGGGTTGAAATTCCTTTTTGAAATGTTCAAGTTTATAAAACAATAAAATTATCCAAAAACAAGAACTATACATGCTTTAACATAGTATACACACTCACCCAAGTGGTCTCTGTGTAGCAATGATGTAGTCAGGTTTGCCATTCTTGTACACAAGCCTGGCATTGGCCTGCACCCATTTCCAGCGGTTCTCTTTAGTCAGGAGTCGGAAGACAGTCAGGCCACTTTCTCCAGTTTTGATCACTACAACATTAAACACAACCAGGCATGAGACACCAACAAGCGCAATCAGATGACACCTTTTGAGGCTTTTAAATTAAATTAAATTATACATGCCTTAAACAGAATCAAGGCATCTCTGAGTTTACCATGCTCTTACTTAAATCTGCACAGAGCTGTGCAAGCTTTTGGCGCCATATTCAATTCCTAATATGGGGTTTTGACCGTAGATAACATTTCTATCCACTCTGTGCTGGACAGCTTTGCCCAATCTCCTCCATAATCTGCGGGATTATAGGAAAACATCTCTCTCTCTCTCTCTCTCTCTCCCTTGCCCCCTCTTTATCTCTCTCTCTCTCTTTCCAAGGTTGAATTCAGTTACATTCTATGAACAATGGCTTAAAACAGAAAATACAAATACCCAAAGCCAATACCCAATAGCAATAGCATACAATTATCAATTGAGTTCTACTGAAAATGCATTTAAGATCATCAAAATATGTTTTGAGCTATACATAAAGAAATGTGTAGAGTGTGTATTGCAACATTGCAGATATCTTGGCATGGAGTTAAAGAGGTTTCTTAAGGGTGTTAGATTATCCCATTCATCTATCCCACCCCTATGGCCCTATAACCTATGTTTAAGTGACCCATCAACTCCACATTTCTAATGTGGAGGTTCAATGTGGAGATTTAAGGCATCAGTGTGTCTTTGCTATTGTAACGTCAGGATAAGTACACATTGCGCGACTCAAAACGTGCAAAAGGCATGTATTAATGTACTACGAATTGCTATTGTTGAAGTAAAAGATTGCATAGCAATCAGGGGTGTTTGTGCCTTGGGCATGAGCCTGTGTTGACAATTTACTGCCAAGATAGCAATAAACGTCTGACTGTTGACATCTATCTAGGTTGTTTTTAGTCAGTGGCGCAGCTGTGTTTTCCGTTGCCAAGATAGCAATATGGAAGAAATTTATCTGAAGACACCTAATTTTGAGACCACCACATTAGAATTATTAGAATAGATATATTCACATGCACCAGGGCTATTTAGGTGTACAATTTTTTTTATTAATTTATTGCTCTAGATAATCATTATCATACATTCTAATAGTATGGCATTTTTTGATGATTGGTTTATAGTGTTTTATTTTCTGTTAATTTGTATATTTCCTTATTTAGGTGTTTTTTGGAATCAGATTACTTTTGTTATTTATTGTAATAAATCAAAATATACAGTACATTTGCTTAATAAAGAAATAGACAATATTGGGAAACAAAGTCTTATTAGCAATGGTTCTTGCAAATTATAGGATGGCACCACACCTGATGCAATACTGCTGACATCAAGGCCAGTGTCACTTCCTGTGGTTAAATCAGAGGATTGGCTTGGGCGAAAATCCCTCCCCATCTGATACGTGCCAGGTGGGGGTGGGGAGATTGGGTCACTGTAAAAGGGCTCTAGCTAAGCATCCAGCACAAATCACTTGTAGGGTCACTGGGTTTATTTCAGACACTAAGCTACTGGCAGACAGTCAATAGAAAAAAAAACTGAGAGAGAGAGAGAGAGAGAGAGAGAGAAAGAGAGAGGGAGAGAGAGCGAAAGAGAGAGAGAGCGCAAACAATTATAGCCAAAGAACAGCTAAAGCTGAATAGTAGCTAGCTTTCTAACACTTAAAATTCCCTTCCAACATTAAAGAGCAGGATCACTTTACCAGTCACTGTACAATATGGACAAAAGTATTGGGACAATAGCTTATTCATTTTTCTTTTAAAATCAAGGGTATTAAAAATGAGGTTATCCTGTTCACCCTACTGTCCAGGAAAGAAGTTCTACTAGTTTTTAAAGCATTGCTTTGAGGATTTGATTGCATTCAATGATTGGATGTTGGATAAACACCACAGCTCATCCCTATAAAACTGGTTTTGAACACCATCATTCCAGAGAACCCAGTTCCACCACTCCACAGCCTGATGCTGAGGGTATTTATAACCCTCTAGCCAACACCTGGCATTAGGCATTATGGTGCCAGTAGTTTCCTGTTTAAAGGTCTAATTATATTGTATATATATATATTATATTATATATTATATATATTATATATATATTATATTATATATTAACTTTTTTCATTGATTGTAAAATAGTATGAATGAATGCCATGTGAGCTGTTTTTTGTGAAAAAAAAAGTGCTCAGGTGATCCGGTATAACGCTGCTTTAGTCCAGTGAAGGAGTGGATTGGAGGGGTGGGATTGGTATTTGGGACGGACAACAGTCAGCGAGAAAGACAGCAGTCAGAAACGATTTGAAATAAAGATATTTTTTACACTAATAACAAATTTGCAATGTCATATGTTACTTTAAAACATGTGCAATGCCCTTCTAAGTACGGTTCAGCAACTGAGCTAGTCTAAGAGTCTCTGTAAAACGCAAAATCCACCGGAGATCCTATTTAAACCTTGTGACTTACACAGAGGGGAATAGTCCAGGTTCAGAAAGTAAAAATCCACCACTGCAGCAGTTGTAACAAAACTCTGGGGGGGGGGGGGGGGGGGGGGGGGGTTACCACTATTCTAAAAAACTTTGCTGATGGTGTTCTATGGACAAATTCTAACCATTTGTTCCTAAGCTGAACTACTGGACAAAGCATTTAATATTGTTTGTTGAGATATCTGATCCTGTTGATTTTACCGGGAATTTTTACATTTAATCCAGTAAAAATGTAGTCATTTTACAGTAACATACAATTTTGGTCAGGTTAAGATTTATATATATTAAGGTTAATATTGAGATCAGCATTGTCATAGGTCTACATAAGGATAAGATAAATAGAACAAACTTACTTCTGACATGGTTCTCCGCACAGTACAACATATCCGCTGCGTGGATGAACTGGTATCCAGTGCCTCTGACTCTTAATTCTGCCTCAGTGTAGCCCAGAACAATCTTACCCCTGCAACACACACACACACACACACGTACAGAGCACCATGAACCTGGACACCTTTCCTGGCTTTCAAATATCAGTGATGAAGCAAAAGGTAGTTGTTTCTAACAAAGTGGCCAGAAAGTGTTAAGACAGGGTGGAAGGTGTTTCTTATAAAGTGGCCAGTGGATGGAGACACAGAGTATGGTGTTTCTAAAAACGTTGCCAGTGGATGAAGGCACAAGGTAGGGTGTTTCTAATAAAGTGGCCAGAGATTAGAAAGACAAGGTGGTAGGTGTTTCTAATAAAGTGGCCAGAGAGTGGAAAGACAAAGTGGTAGGTGTTTCTAATAAAGTGTCCAGAGATTAGAAAGACAAGGTGGTAGGTGTTTCTAATAAAGTGGCCAGAGAGTGAAAAGACAAGGTGGTAGGTGTTTCTAATAAAGTGGCCAGAGAGTGGAAGCACAAGGTTGTAGGTGTTTCTAATAAAGTGGCAAGAAAGTGGAAAGACAAAGTGGTAGGTGTTTCTAATAAATTTTACAGAGAGTGGAAAGACAAAGTGGTAGGTGTTTCTAATAAAGTGGCCAGAATGTGTATATAAGACCTACTTGGCATCACAGGCCATGGGGGTGAAGTCCAGCTTGTGCTTGGTTCTGAAGATCATGTTCTTGGTGCGGATCTCCAAAATGGACGGTGGCTGCAGGGGCGTGGCTACAGCAAACAGCGCCAGCTGGGGTGGGACCTGACCACCATCATCCAATCGCCTGTTCTGCCCGTGGAGGAACTTCAGACGCCCCTGGATGTTCAGAGCCTAGAAAATAGAAAGTCATCATTGTAATCTCATTTAAAAAAGGATATGATTGGCTACAGTTTTTTGTACTATAAGGTGCATTTAAAGTTATTTTACTTTCCCAAAAATCATCAGTGCTCCTTATTATCCAGTGTGTCTTATATATGAATTCAGTCAGGTTGTAAGGAGCAGTAAAGCCACTCCACTAAAGTACAGCGTTATACAGGAGTTTCTGTTTAGTTCTCCAACATCGGGGATGGAGTAGCATTAGCATTAGCCACTAAACGCTATTTCCCCATGCAGAGGTGAGTATTATCAGCCTGTTTCCTGTTGCTAACCCCGGCTAGCACTGCTGGACATCAGCAGGGGGGCGATATTATTGATAAACTGATCTGTATATTGTGATGTGTCCGTGTACTAATGTACAAGGACACATCATCTTCGCCTATAGCACAGTTGAGCCTGAGAGGGCGCTGAGAGGCAGGAACAAAAAGAGAGTTCAAAAACTTCCTCTAGTACATTTTGAGATACATTTTTAGGGTTCATATTTTATTGGAATAGTTCATCTTATATACAACACAGTTAGCAGCTTATATATATATATATATATATATATGCTGTGCTATTGATATCGCTAAGGATGAGTGAGGCTAAACTCCTTGTGGACTTAAAAGTCACAATGAAAAACAAAACATAAACATAACATGACATAAGCTGAAAAAATATAATACACTTTTTAGTCCAAGTACAGATTAGGCCAAATAACCAAACGTAAAACATATGAGAAAAAAAATGGAATACACCATATGTTTTAATTTTATCAACTTGAGCATGTGTCAACTTATTATCCACATCTAAGGTAAACTGTTTAACTTTTCTAAATCATTCATTCAAATCACTGAATTAAATTTGAGAACTGAAATTGAAATTGAAAAACTTGAAACTGAAATTGTCTGATCTCCTGATCACTAGTGTCCTGCTAGCAGTAGTAAAGCCATCAGCTGAGTAGCCGTGCGCTGCGTCTCAGGACAAAAGGCTGCTGAGACGTTTGACCCAGTTGCTTAGTGAAAGCGAACGTGCTAAACCAGTGAGTCAGAGAGAATCCATCCAGAGTCCAAATGAGGACACATATGACACACCTTCTGAGCCCCTGTGGGGGTATTTAGGGACAGGGAGTAGCACAGGAACAGGATATGGATACCACTGCAAAGAAGTACTAGCCGCCTACTGAAAGATCCCTGTCCAGCTCAGCTCTGGACCAGTGTAAGTTATGTTTTTGTTTGGGTTTAATGTTCTAGCTGATCTACAAGCATGATCAACCTGACTAAGCTAGACAACCACCATGACTAAGCATGACCAGCATCACTGGTTGACCAGTAAAACCAAACCAAACAACCAGCATGACCAACGTCACTATGCTGGTCATCAAACATGACCAGTATGACCTAGTTTTTTGAAAACTTACCAGAAAAAAATTACCAGATCAAAAATTACCAGAATCACCAAACTGTTCAACCAGCAGGCATTCCGAAATGACATTTTTCAGCAGGATAATGCTCGCCCACACACAGGATAATGCTCGCCCACACACATTCCCTGGGAATTATACAAGGTGAATTGTGTTTGGTGTTGGAGCACAAGCTACTCACCAAGAACCCTGAGGAGTTGTCGAGGAGGCAGCGGAAGCGACAGACGAAGCTCCGCTCCAGGAAGGAGGAGTTTTCAGGTGGAAGCTGGTCGGGGTTGTAGGCTACCAGAGCTGTGCTGGACACGCTCTCTCCATCTGTATCCAGAGATACACACATACTGCAGGGTTAATTAAAGCTAATAGTAAATCAAGTAAAAGAGTCTTTTTAGTCCCTAAGATAAGTACAAAATATGGACAAAAGTATTGGGACACCTGCTTATTCATTTTTTTTTTTTTTTTTCAAAAAACAAGGGCACCAAATAGTAAGAGTTTATCCTGGTTTGTAGGAGTAATGGTACAACACAGTATATCTTATATTTACTGACTTCCATAAAGAGGAGCTGCATCTATGGTTGAAGGTGCTAAATTAAACCCAAATGTCCATAGCTTTTAGCATTTTTTGAGGGAAAAGTAGGTTTTGAAGCTCTGCTAAAATAAAAGCATTAGGTGAAGTATGAGGCTGACTTAGAGCCCAACACTTCACTTGAGCTTTATAACCGAGTCATTTCTCTGTTATATAAATTCCTTAGCATTGTAATTCTACTATATATTAAGTTTTCACTTTGTTTTCCTTGAGTTCAAAGAAATTATGGGTTTACAGTGTATGGTAAGTTGTTTGAAATGAGTTGAAATAATTTAACTCTGTTTTACATAAAAAAATTAATCTAAACATTACTCAACTATTTTGAGTTAGCTGAACATTTGTCGGAACATATCGTTGCTGCCCAATGAAAAAACATGTATCTCCAAAACAGCAGCTTTACAGGAGAGAAAAAAACCCCTCTAAACTTTCAACGGAAGTCAGGTCATTTTGAAGTATTTCTATTAGTCCTTTCATGAGCAAACTTTGACACGGTGTAAGGGACAGTTTGTCCGTTCAAATTAGGTAGTAAACTAAAAATCGACTTGTTTTTCATTGGACAGCGACGATATACATGTAAGAACAAGCATAATTTTTTGAGCTGCAGTAACTCTGTGTTGGCTGAGCTCTAATTAATGAATGAATGTAAATGAATGATTTTGGGAAAATGCTACTAATGTAAACTGTGAAATGTGAAAGAGTGTAAGAGGTAGTAGACTGCCACTATGAGTGGGTGGGGACACTAGTTAAGACAATTATTATTATTATTTTTTAACGAATGTATCATATAGTATCATATAGTGTGTGTGTGTGTGTTTGTATGGATATATGTGTTTGTATCACACAGTTGATTATCTCTTATCGTTGTATGTAAACATGTCTGTTGGTTTTGTCTACTGCATTCCGTTAAGAGTCCACATTAATTCAACTTAACTTTGATATTATTTTTTTTAAAGGGTGTCCATTTAATTTAGAATTTTTGTCAATAAAAAACAACTACAATCTGCTGCAATATGTTGAGTGAAAACAACTTAATGTAATCACTGCAATAAACTTCAAGTCTCACCACATTTTGAGTGTAAAGTACTTAAAGATGAATGTTTGTTTAACTCCTTACAGCATTATACATTTTGAAAATTTAATTCATTTGAGGCAACACATTACCTCATTACCAGATTATTTGAGTAGACGTAACTCTTTAGGGTTTAAAGTGTAGATGCAGGTTATTATCACAGTTTGGTTCTTGTAAGGGTGCCTCAACTTTAAGAAAGGACTTGCTGGCTAATATATCCACCCCTTGACAGAAACCTCATCATCAATGTTCTTCACTTCACCTCCCAGTTGACTTAATGTTATGGCTGATTAGAATAAAGCAAGAGGATTGAATAAATGGATCTTATGAATCTTGTGTAGGGAGGGGTTTGTTTTTTGGTTCTGTAACATTTACATCTCAGCAGTGGGCCTGCTAAAGGTCAGATCGTGAAAGAGTGTAAGAGGTACACGGGCTCTATGAGTGGGTGGGGAATTTGTTGTTGGGGTTGGTTCTCTGTGTGTGAGTTCATGTAGGATTTAATACTGAATAACTACTTTAACACTTCTGTATAATATAACAATTATATATGTGTGTGTGTTTGTGTGTGTGTGTGTGTTTCACCTTGTGGAGAGTCATGGGTTTGAGCTGCAGCAGGTGGAGGGTTGAGGGCCCAGTGCAGATTCCGTCTAAAGGCCTGCTGGTCTTCTGTATGAATCAGCTCAAACACAGACTGGTGCATTATATCCGTCTGAAAGAGAGAGAGAGAGAGAGAGAGATAACAGTAAGAGCTGTAGTATTATATAGACTACAGTATTACTGCTGTAATACCTATACACATATAACTGTCATTCACTGAAAGAAATGATGTGTAAAATTTACTTTAAAAAAGTTTCGCAACTTTCTGCATTTGCTTTTTTAAGTACATTTAATTTCAGATAAATTTAAGTAACTTCAACTCGGTTTCAAGACTTATACTCTATGTTACGTAGAGTAAATAAGTGAACTGAATTTCAGTCAATCCTTTCTTTTAGTAAACTTTACTTAATTTATTTTTGCTGAATCAATCCTTTCTTTTAGTAAACTTTACTTAATTTCTGCATACAATATTACCTAATTACAATTACTTCATTCATACAATATTGCTCAAATAATTTATGATACATAATATATTTAAATATTTTTAGTTAAACACACATATTACACTGTCTGAACACATGGATGGGATGTAATACATTTTTTTTGTATACTAAAAATAATGTATTAAATGCCATCCATGTGTTCAGACAGTGAGACTTGGTCTGTTTACAAAATAAATCTTTGAGATTATGTAAATATGTGCATGTGTGTTTTAAATAAAAATATAAAAAAATCAGGAATTATAATATATTATAATATATAAATCATTTGAGTAATATTGTATAAATTAAGTATTTGTAATTAGGTAATATTGTATGCAGAAATGAAGTAAAGTTTACTAAAAGAAAGGATTGATTCAGTAAAAATAAATGAAGTAAAGTTTAATAAAAGAAAGGTAAAAGTTCAGTTCACTTATTTACTTTATGTAACATTTAAGCTTTGAAACCGAGTTGAAGTTACTTAAATTTATCTGAAATTAAATTTTGCAAAACGTTGCGAAAGTTTTTTAAAGTAAATTTTACTCATTATTTTTTTAAGTGTATATGCATATGAAGTATATTTTTTGTTTGTTAAATAATTCCATGTTTTTTTCATAGTTTGTATGACTTTATTATTAATCTGCAATTTACAACATTTCATAATAATAAAAAAACGAATTAATTTAATGTGTACTCAAACTTTTGACTGGACAGGAAACCGGCAGTTATCTAGTAACCTAGTTACCAAGAGTAGTTGGTAACACTTTATACACTACACTACAATAAGGGTATAACAGATTGTCTTGACTAATTATTAACTGACACTCGTTAAGACAATTAATTATTACATTTTTTTAAACTAATGTATATATATATATATATATATACATACTGTTAATTATTGTAGTGTTACAGAGTAGTTTGGAAAAAATCTAATTAATATGATTGATCACTGAGTCCATCCATTGCAGTGTTTTTGTACTGACTCTCACCAAGAGGTACACTACCCAAAATATATGGTCGTATAGGGCCGTGGTGGAAACATTTTCACAATTTCTTGAGGAAAGACCCAGTGTCTAATCAGACCACTCCTGTAATCATTTACATATTTGTTTTATTTTTTGTCAGTGAGTGTATAACACTACTACAGTATTTATATAGTTTGAGTATTAGTTTGTGTATTAGGAATAAAGAATGTGTAAAGTAAGAGAAACAGTACAGAGGATAAAATGTACTAGGAACTGGGACAGTGTGTGTGTGTGTGTGTGTGTGTGTGTGTGGATATACGTGTTTGTATGACACAGTCAATCATCTCTTATCGTTGTATGTAAACATGTCTGTTGGTAATGCAGAGAGTAAATGCTATTAGCTCCGTTAATCGCTGTTAAGCAGCAAGGGTAGAAGAGCAACCTGCTGAGTGTGTGTGTGTATGTGTGTGTGTGTCTGTGTGTATTAATAACAGCAGGAGGACTGACCAATACGAAATGATTAACCCCCAGCTGACCCTGACAGAATTATGTCTTATCCTTCCCTCCATCTCTCTGGCTCTCTGTCTCTCTATCAGCAGGGCTGTGTAACAGCAGATCAGAGCCAGGGATATCCAGAAATGAAGTGTTTCAGGTGTTCATTTGTGCCATAGTCTTTTTGCAAATACTGTATGTGTTAAAGGAGAAATTTGGTGTGAAACATGATAACACTACACCATTTCACTAAGTCCATTTCACACTGCATTTCTCCTTTAAGATGTGGAGCAGGACCTGTGTACCCTCTTCTTCAGCTGTGTAATGTTTGTAGCATGTGGTTTTGCATTGTCTTGCTAAAAAAGTATAGATGTCCCTGGAAAAGATACTGTCTTGAAGACAGCATATGTTGCCTTAAAATAAAAAAAAATGTAATTTTCTCAATTATTGCTTCCTTTACATAAGTGAAACAGCTGCATTCATTGAAAGACCCTGGCTTTTGAAGTTGTTGCTAGTAAGAATCTAAATGACACTTTTTGTAAACTTTTTATATTTTTATATTTAATTTTATTTCTAATTTCTCCCATTTTCTCCCCAATTTACACTGCATATTACACAACCCACTTATTAGGACTCCACCTATCACTAGTAATGCCCCAACACACCAGGAGGGAGAAGACTAGCACATGCTTCCTCTGATACATGTGAAGCCAGACACCGCCTCTTTTCGAGCTGCTGCTGATGCAGCATTGCTGAGTAGCATTACAGTGCACTCGGAGAAAAGCGCAGCGACTCGGTTCTGATACATCAGCTCACAGACGCCCTGTGCTGCAGACATCACCCTAGGAGTGATGTGGGGAGAGAGTGCCATCTACCCACCCGGAGGGAGCAGGGCCAATTTTGCTCCCTCTGAGTGCCGGCAGCTTGATGGCAAAGCTGCATGAGCGGGGAGTTCGAACCTGCAACCTCCTGCTCATAGTGACCGCTGGACCCCTCAGGGCTCCGCCACTTTTTGTTATCTGACCTCAGTATACATTTCCACTGTGTGATGGTCTATCCCAAATGCCTCTGAGCCCTAAAAGTCAACACCACATTTGAACATGGTTAATATAAACCTTCTAAGTTTCAAAATTTGTACTTCTGTATTGTTCTGCTTGAGTTTTTTTCATGTTGTTCTATCAGCTATTGTTGAATGACAGTACTTGATGGAGTGCTGTCTGAGGGATCTGAGATTACGGTTGTTGACCTTTACAAAATTCTTCCTGCTTTGTTTGAATCATTTAATGATATTATGCAAGCCTGTTCCAATCTTTATTTGAGGAACATTGTTTTTCACAGGGTTTGTTCGGTCATGAATAACCTGGAAAAGTCATGGAATTTAAAAATATCAATTTCCAGGCCTGGATAAGTGGATAAGGAAAAAAATACCCCATAAAGTTTTGGAAAAGTCATAGAAATTAGATCTACAATTTTGTGTGTTTCCATTTATTGATGGAGAAAATCTATTGTGAGCTAACAGATACATCAGCTCAGAGTTAATTCAATAATTTAGCCCTACACAATACAGCTCTCAGGACCTGACACACATTTTTCAGCATTTTTATAAGATTATTTTTTACATTTTTACTATAGTTTTAGTTGCCTTTTGTTTCTATTGTCCATGTTTGCACTGATGTTTTGGTCATGGGAAAAAAAATCATGGAAATGTATTGGTTAATAAAGTGTATGAACCCTGTTTTCAACATTTCTATAATTTTCTGGAGGGAAAATAAAGATCTTAGAGACACACATCTTTACTACTCAAAGAATCATGAATGTGCTGCTCGTATGTGTGTGTGTGTGTGTGTGTGTGTGTGTGTGTGTGTATATGTATGAGTGCATTTGCTGAAGCGTACCTGATGGAATCCCAGGTAATCCTGAATTGTGTGAGAAGCGTAGAATATGATCCCCTCTGATGTAATCACCAGAACAAACCCACTGAGAGCCTGTAAACAATAAAAAAAAACAAGCACACACACACACACACACAAACACATACACACGGAATCAGCAAAACTAAAACAACAGCCTAGGGTTACCTAGGGATTTGAGAAAATCTGTGCTTTTGTGTTTGAGTGTTTTTTTGTTGTTGTTATTTACTTGTATTTTCAGTGTAGTATAAGATATTAGTACACAGTAAAATGTCATTTAGAATATAGTACACTTTGTATGCTGTAAAACATAATACAGCGTATTATAAGAGTGTGTAGTGTTAGAATATAGTACATAGACTAGAACAGGGGTCGGCAGTATGCGGCACAGATGTGGCATGCATAAAACATCTGGCTATAATGAGCGATAATTTAAAAAAATCTAATAAAAAGCGTCTCTGGCGAGCTTTTGTTTGCCAACCCCTGGACAAGAATATAGTACATAGTATACCTTTTAAGAATATAATTCACAGCAAAAAAATATAGCACATAGACTAAAATATATTACATAGTGTACACATAGTGTAAAGTGTAAGATTATATTACATAATGTATAGTATATTGATAGAACACAGCACATACTTTACATAGGCTACTAATATCAATGCTTTCAGCTCTTAGTAAGTCAGTGTTCTTCACAGATATGCTAAGACACATTTAGCAGTCAGATCAGCATCTACTCTTTCTCTTTCACACACACACACACACACACACACACCCCTCCAGCTGGTGCGTCAATGGCGACTCGTAAACGCTAAAACATAGAGAAAAGAGTCACGAAATATGTCACGACATGTGTGTGCAGTGAGAAATCACACGTCAGCACTAACTTCCTTCAGCACCGTAGCGTGTGTGTGTGTGTGTGTGTGTGTGTGTGTGTGCGTGAGTGTATATGTTTGTATAGGTGTGTGTGCGAGTGTGTGTTGCTTCCAGGTTCGGCACACGGTTTTACTATTCATCACCATCTGGGAGAGCTTTACAGCATGGACGTGTGATTACAGTAATGTGTCCACACACTTCACACACACACACACACACACACACACACACACACCACCCCCAGCATTATGTTAGCCATACTGTGCCACTGTACTCAGCACTCCACCCCCCCCCCCCCCCGTACCTACATACTGTACATACACTTACCATACACAACATACATATATACACACAGTGGCAGCAAGGCTAAGATGCCCTTAACCATGCCATACCCCGACCTTCAACCCCAACACACACACACACACACACACACTGATGAGCACACTGGCTGAACGCTGATGCTCAATATAAATATTTACGTTCATGTGTCTTGCAGTGAAGACCACACAACCCCCGCAGGGTTGAGCGACAGTCACTTAACATCACCATCAAACAGAGAGAGAGAGAGAGAGAGAGAGAGAGAGAGAGAGAAAAAGAGAGAGAGAGAGAGCGAGAGAGTGTAAGAGAGAGAGAGAGGAAAAGAGAGGGATAGTGTGAGTAGTGTATATATGTGACTATGGGCCATTCCAACAAATGGGTTCCATTTCTCATATATAGTATAAAAGTATAGTATGTATAGTATATATATATATATATATATATATATATATGTTAATTATTATTAAGCATAGTGTCTTGTACATTAAACGAATTATTGCAGAAGCAAGATATGTAATTAAAACATTAATAAAAACTACTTAGAACACTGAAAAATAGCATTTGTTACCTGCCTCCACTCTCTAACTGTAAAGTTTACCATGAAATATGATTATTAAAATCCTTCAGAGATGTTGCATTGTTGTGTGATTCCAAATCTCATCTATGCTTTAAAAAAACTTTTGTCTTAAAAATATTTTTTGTATCCCTTGGTTTTCACTCATTCTTTTTACCGTAAAACCATTCTACAAGTCACATCTGCAACAGGAAGTGACATCAGCTGGTTCTTCCGAAGACCATGCAAAGACCTAAATTAAGTTCCCTCTTTTGTTTTTCTGTATATTTGATCTTATTGTAACTACGACTGAGGAGCTCAATCTCATCACTCATTCCTGTTACCTAAATTAATTCTCAGCTCTTATTTGCTTACTTTTAAATAACAAATTTTGGGGAAATCACTAGAATGTGCTCAGTGTCCTCATGCTATTAGCATAGTTGTCATTTAGCTATTTTTCCTCATTATTTTGCTAATTCCATGCTAATAATTCTATGCTCATTCCTGTTACTTTCAGTCCTGTTACGCAAAACATAAAAAGTAACAGGAGTGAGTGCTAGTAACAGGAGTGATTTGTTTCTCATAAATATCATTTATGTGAACATGGAGTCACCATTTCTTTAAAATAAAATCTTTCTTGAGAGAAAACCAAAGAAATTAGTGGACTCACTGGTTTTAAATACGCTTTTTAAATGTCACGTGTTTTGTAACCATCCTCAGCTTAGAAACCTTGTATAAAATTAACTAAAGCTGCCTGAGTTTGACCAGTACATGTTTTAAATAGTTAAATATATGTATTATTAGATTTAGAGTTAAGAAAAGATTAAAAATATGTTTATTTGGAAGAATTACAACAAGCAAATGGCACCGGCCATGGATAATGTACCAAACACTGTGTACTATATTCCTTTACTATACACTATATTACACTGTATCCACTACATCCTTACACTATACACTACGTACTATATTCTTACAATTTATTATTTATTATATATTCTAAACGTGGCCTATAAAATATATAATGTATAATTACACATTCTTATTACATGTATGTAAGGAGTTAAATTAGATTTATCTCCAAATTGCTGTATTTCAATCATTTTGGCTGAGAACGGTTAAGAAATATAGAGAGAAATAGGGAGAAAGAGATAGAGAGATTAAGAGAAAAAGAGAGAAAGAAAGAGAAAAACAGGCATACAGTTGAAAACAGAGAGAAAGAAAGAGAAATATAGGAATGCAGTTGAAAAGAGAGAAAAAGGGAAGACTGTCGGAGACCCAGAAGCTAAAGTAAGAGAGCCAAATATACCTCCTCAGTGGAAACTAAGGTATATGAAGAATATCTCTGAATACTTTAACTCATCTGATCTCTTCTGAATAATATATGATCTTTCTATATCTGCATTATTCACGAATGAGTGTCTGAAACTGGAACACAAGTCAACCTGCAAATAGCTTCTTCTCTCTTCATCTCTCTCTCTCTTTCTCTCTCTCAGTCTCTTTTTACCTGTCTGTCTCTTTCTCTCTTCAAAGAAGCCTTCCATTCTGTATGTTTATAAACATATTCCTATCAAATAATTTAGTAATTTAATGATAACTTATTCCGTTTTTTTTCTGTTTGGTGCTTTTACACCAATCTGCCGTATTGCTATTTTATCTGAGTACAGAAAATCGAATATATTGAGGAGACAGACAGCTTAACACAGTAAAACCTGATTTTTTTGTGGTGAGAATAAGATGCAGAGATATGTAACAAGCTTTGACATATCGGTATAAGCAATTTCAGCTTATATCCTTTGTGAAAGAATTGAATTGATTATAACAGGACAAGAAAGAAACCACTGAACCACTGGGAGGAACCAAGCCTTAAATGAAGAATGTTTTAACCTGTTGTTCAGGCAAATCTCTTTGTCAAAGAACGAACTGTGTACAATAAATGATTAAAATAAGAGGGAATGGGAGAGCAGGAGAAAGAACCAGTGAGAGGAACCAATACTCAAAAGAAGAACCTCCCTAAGAACATGAGAATAACACACTGCGAGGAGCCAAGACACAAAAATGAACTAGTAAAGAGCATGAGGATGAAATACTGAGAGGAATCAGGACTCAAATGGAGAACCTCCTTAAGAAAACCAGGATGAACCATTATGCGTCACTGTGTAGGAACAGTCAAACGAGCGCTGGATGTTAATCTACACAGATTATTTCTCTAATGAAAATTGTTTATTTGGGTGAGTAAAGTGCTTCCATTTATTTAGAGTAAGCTTAGATTTCCAGATTTCCGCTAAGGCTGGGTGCAGCAGCGTTAGCATTAGCAGCCCAACAACGTTAAACAGAGAAACCCTTAGTGTTCTGGGCCAGGGTGATATTAGCTAGCCTTTTTTTTCTCACATAGCTTGTTTTAACACAGTAAACGCGCAGACTACAGGCTGATATTACTCACATCTGAACGGTGAAAAAGCTAGCGCTTATCATGATTAGTGGCTAATGCTAAAACTGTTCCAGCAGTGCTAGCTGGGGTTAGGAGCAGGCAACAGGCTGATAATAATCACCTCTGAACAGCAAAAGATTGGCTAAGGCTAATACTGCTGCAGTGTTGGTGCTAGAGACACTAAACTGACACTCCTGTGTCATGCGCACTGACGATTTTTGGGAAAATTAAAGGATTTTAAGTGCACCTAATAGTGCGAACCATACAATGTTATTATTAAGAATATGACAAACAGAACCTTAATAGACGCATAGGGAAGAAATCATTTTAAAGCATGAGGAAGAGACTATAACAGGACCCAAGACTCTTATGAGACAAACACCCTACAAGCACGGGAAAACATATTTCACACTTCTACTCAGTGATAAAACTCTTGCATCTGGACTGCAATTGAAAAAACAGGAGGACCAGTGAGTTTTTTGGTTTCCTCGGTCACATGACATCACGTTCAGTAGCTCCTCCACTTCCACTCGCTGTTGTGTTTACACGGATCTCCGTGGAAACGCTCGCCCAAAGGGTAATTACGGTGTGTGGCAGTGCACAAATAATTTTAATAAATGCAAAGTGATGAAACTCAGATGTGCTTCTGGACGGGATTAAATTACCTGAGGACGACGGAGTTCAGCAGAAAACCGTAGGTAATTCAGCCTGTAATTTTCTCAGAGGACGTCTGAGAAAAACACATACATGATGGATCCAGACAGGAATAAAATCACAGAGGACCCCCCATAAAAGAGAAAATTACCCCAGGACCCCCTGACAAACCATCCAGATAGGGTTTTAGAGGAACAAAATATATAAAGGAGACTCTTCCTGAGAGCATGTAGAAGAACCACTAAGAGGAACCAAGACTCAAAAGTAGAAACTCCCTAAGAGCATAAAGAAAAAAAAACCCTTACCTGCAGAATCAGCTCCCCCTCTGACAGCCATCCATCCACCAATCCAGTATCTTTATTCTTGTCATGGTTACTCCCATTTGTGTATTTCTTGAGGGCGACTGTTGAGAAAGAGAGAAAGAGAGAAAGATTTTTAATATGTGACTTCAGGTATTCAGACATTAAAATTGAAAAAGAAAGAAAACTGAAAGAAAACAACAGAGAGAAGCAGAAAGAGAAATGTAGGAGAGCTCTCAGTGACCTTCCCTTTACCTACAAATGCATCTCCGATTTCTATTTTTACAAGAGAAAAGTGCCTTTTCTCTCGACACTAGCAGCTAGCTCTGGACACCATCAATTAGAGACCATAAAATTCTAGTTTTTATTTTCATCACAGCACATAGAGTAAAGTGCACAAAAAGGAGTAGTGCTAGGATTTGAACACACAATGTTCTGTCTAATGGCTTCATTGATTATTTTTCACATTTCCCTAGTAGCCGGCATCCTGTATTTCTTGATATCATGTAGAGGTTTTCATATCAGGGGGTATCATATATGGGTATTGTATTAAATTCAGTTGTTAATAGTTGTATATAGAGTACATATAGTTTTTTGTGAACAATTCTTTTTATTTTTTAAATAAAAAAAATAATAATATGAAGAAAACAATTTCAAAAATTAAAATGCTTTGTACAAATCTTCCCAAAAACCTGCTTCACAATTCTCCATTAAATTGTTTTGGCCACACTCAGCTATCATGGTGCAAATCAAATCATGGTTGAAGTTAAGAATCTAATTTTGAAGAAACAAATTGATTATTAACAACCGAATCATAACATAATCACATGCCTCTCTTTTTTCCCATAGAAGAATAACTTTCAACATCTCAAGAACATATCAAGGGCATGAGAGAGAACCATTGAAAGACATTAATACTCCTATAGGATAACATCTAGAGAGAAAATAGATACCACTTACGGTACCAAGACTTAAAAGGGAATAACCAAGGAGAAGAACCAAGACTCAAACGATGAACACTGGATGTTAATCCTTTTCCCATAAAATTGAAAGCTGCGATGGCTGGCATTTTAAAAAGAAACTCCCTGTGCTCTTTTGGCCAGAACCCCACAGTTTTGGCCTCTTCAGACAGCTCAGAATCTTCTCTTGACATATATATCCCAACAAACTAATAAAATTACAATTATTGTGAGACTCACCCTACAGTACCCCATTTCACTGTAGCCTCTTTTAGATGGGATATGTTTTTTGTTTGTCTTTTTTTTCGGGAGGGGTTACTTTCTTCAGTCTCCTCTTTAGCAGGTTATATACATGCTTTATAATGGACATTATTATTCAACCACTTAGTTCTAGATTTTTTACACTATCACTTCCCCAACCTCACTTAATTTCAAGTACAGTTACTGTCAGAAGTATTTTGTATCCATCCATCCATCCATCCATCCATTCATCCATCCGGTTTAATTCTGGAAATTGACTAATCCAGTCTTAAAGCTTCACCTTTTGTGTATTTTGGGTCTTTATCTTGCTTCATGATGCAGGATCTCTCAATCAGTTTGGTTGCATCTTTCCTTAAATTGACGGAAAAAATGAAGTAGCCTGTAGACTTCTGAGTTCATTTTACTGCTGCTGCCATCATGCAAGACATCATCAATAAAGATTAATTAGCCCATCCCAGAAGAAGCCATGCATGCACAAGCCCTGACATGCTGGAATGTTGATCTTTTGCCTCATATTTATCTTTTAATGTCAAAATGCTACAAGTTTACAAACTTGTTAACTGATTTAGACCAGTGCAAACCAATTATTGGTGTAAAAAAACCTTTAATTAATCTTTATGACCAACTTTAGTCTCTTACTCTACATATGGCTCAACAGAGTAAAACATACTGATGCATTAAGTATTATACTGACATTTCCAACACAACCTTCACAAAGGTTTTGAACACTTGCTGTGTAACACAATGGGGATATTACTGTCGGACTTGAACCTATAGACACCCAGACAGACAGAGTGATCCATCATAGCACGCTAATGCTAACTTCTAGAATGAGAAGCCGTTTCTTGTAGTGTGAGGTGCTAACAATGAGAGTGGATTCGCTTCACTACCCCACACTTAACCTCCTCGTTGACCTCCGACCTGGCACACAGCCTCTTCGCGCAACCCATAACGACCCCTGACCCCAACGCCATGACTTGGCATGATGTAATGAGCAGAAGACAGAGAGACATCTTTATTCTGGGGAACAATGAGGGCAACATCCAGACGTACAGCAGGCTGTGTTATTGAATGAGACCACAGTGTGTGAGTAATCAGCCTTCACTGTCTTCAAACCAATAAGTGTCAAACTAAGTAATGGCTGCTGGCCTCCCAAACTGACCTCCTGTTCACAATTATAAGACTGTATTCACTCTCTTGTGTCTACTTGGCCTCCTCTAGGATGTCTATTTATTTTGAGACAATATGGAAAATACAGTAATAATTATTCTTAAAAATTAATGTTTCTTAACTTTACATTGACTTTTATTTTATTGCAGAAAGTGTAATCCCAAGATATTTTATTACACAATTTCTCACCTCACAGCTCTCCAGAAATATGTCACGAGAACACACCAGAACTAAACACATGAGAATTAGTGTAGCCATGCCAGAGAATCTTCATAAAGGAGAATACGCACTTAAAGTGAGTCCAACATGAATGGGTTTATATACAGTGTTTATAAATTTCTGATTATTTTTATACTGAAATATATGCTTATGTCCTTAACACAGAATTATATCAAAATTTTCAGTACCACAGACATTGTTTTTATAATTTTGAACTCAGTTATAAGCCTTTTAAACATGCTCTACCTGCATCTCCATGATCAGTTTGTCAATCAAATAGCTTACAGTAGCAATAATGCTACTCGCAGTAGTGCTTTACAGAGTTTCTGTAGATAAACTGAAATATAGAGGCATATAAATCTTTGTTTTTTTTTGTTTGTTTTTTTGTAAAAAAACATTATTATACTTTCTACTGTACAAGTAGTTAGTTAAAAATATTATTTTTTATTTAAAGTTTTCAGCTTTTATCTCAATTCACCCCATTCATAGAGGACTTAATCTAGAGTTAAACAGTCATTTTATGATATAACAGGGGGGACAGAAAGTGGTTAGACTCTTCATAAATGCCTCTAATGTGTTAAGGACCCGTGGTTCTCTCTTTCTCTGTGATCCCACTGGCTGTAGGTACCCGCTGCTCCTGACTCCCATTTGCCGATATTAAACCTTTTAAATATTTGCTGGGCGTCTGTGCTGATTTCCCTCCGAGTTTTTGCCAGCGATCAGTGTGCGACTGAAAAACTGGGCTTAAATCATGTAGTGTGAACCTGGCATAAGCTGTGGATTTCTGCAGTTTATCCAGAGTGACCATGGGCCTCTGTAATCAGTGCTTTTCTTGCTCGATCTGTCAATTTGGTTGGACGGCCATGTCTTAGTAGGTTTGCATGTGTAAAAAACTTTTTCTATTTTTGGATGATGAATTGTACAATGCTCATTAGGATGTTCAAAGCTTGGGATGTGTTTTTTTACCTACTTCATCCTTAATCTGTCTGGTTCCTTGGTTCCTTGGTCTTCATGATGCTATTTGTTCACTAGTGTTCTCTAACAAACTACTTAGGCCTTCACAGAACAGGTGTTTACATTTATACAGAGACTAAAGTACACACAGCTGGATTAAATAATTAAGTGACTTAATTAACTGAAGGCAGTTAATTGATTGCACTGGATTTTATTTTGGTGTTTTTGAGTAAAATACGTTTGCACATCACACTTTTTAGATTTTTATTTGATTTAAAAATTGTTAAAACCATGTATATGTTTTGTTCCACTTCACAATTGTGTGCTTCTTTATATTGGTTTGTGGTTGTACGGTGAAAAAATGTGAAAAGAGGTGTGGTTCAAGATGTATGAATTCTGTAGATTCATTCCTACACTTTAGGCTTGCTACTAGTTCCAAAAAAAAGGGACAGTAGCATTTTGGCTACTATTAAGGTGAAATGCTAAACAGACATCTGCTTTGAACCTTCACACAATGGAAATAGTGTCTATTGTGGTGAGGAAATCAGAAGAAATGACTATCCATGCTGCAGATAAAATAACACCTAAAACACGTCTATTCTTAGTATTAGTATTCTTGTTTCACAATGCCTTTTAATAGTTGTGAAAAGAAATTGTAACATTACAATGTGTTTCAGGCCTGAAATGCAGAAATACATGTTTATTAACCGGTAACAAATGTAACAAATGAAATTAAGCTAAGCAGACAAAACTTTAATTTTTGAATATGAACATGAATTTAAACCCTCCTGAATGCTAATGTTTCTCACTAATATACTTTGAAGTGGAAAGATTGGCATTTGAATGTAGAAATTAAGACATTCTTAACCAATCTAGGCTAAAACACTCTAAATACAGACGACTTGCAAAGCATGCTAACAGATTCTAGGCTAATAAACCTGGGGTTGCCTCCCTGCACTTGGCAGGCCTGGCTCTGCTCATGGTGCTCAGCTGTAGTAGGTCACTGCACATTGAGCCTCAGGCCATATGCAGTCAGCAGAGGCTGCGGCATTGATTAGTGCTGCCTAATAAACTCATGGCTTTGCAGCTCTGGAGCGATTAGCGATTAGCTGAGTCTTACTTTACTTCTGGTGTGATGGAGGCACAGTTCTCGGTCTTTAAAAACGCATTCAGATCATTCTCAATTAAGCTGAAAGGTGGAGGAAGTGGATCTACTATTACCCTAAGCAAATGCAAGACTTCCAAATATTTTTTACATTCCATAATTGTCTGCCATGTTGTCAGATTTGCAACCAGTGTGGATCTGCCTATGTCTCCCAGACCAAGCACGTCTCAGACCGCCTTCATTGAGTTTTCACCACAAAAGCTATTCATGAATGTTCCAGTATAACTCAGATACTCCATGTAATAAAAAGGAAAAAGCCATTATTTAGGTCTAGCAACTGACTGGGCTCTTCGAGTATGTGGACAAAAGTGTTGGGACACTTACTCAATCAATCTTTCTTTTAAAATCAAGATTATTAAAAGATTTTGCCCTGATTCTTTTGGAGTAATTGTCTCTAATGTTGTTGATAGGCTTATAGGCTTTCTACTAGTTTGTTAAGCATTGGAGCAGTAAGGGTTTGATTTCATTCAGCGATAAGAAGAGTGATAGTGTGGTCAGGATGTAGGGAGATCCCCACTCAACATCTTATCATACCCTAATTCTCAGATCATAAAAAAAGTAGTGAATAGAGCACCCTCATTCTAGAGAAAAACCTCTAGCCTGGTGTTGGGTAAGATGCTAACAGATTAAAAAAATCCACTCCAGAAAGTTATACACTATTGACAGCACATATCCACTGTGACTAGACCAGCTTTTTGTGGTGTAACAGCTGTGAACCATGGTCCGCACCAAAGCATCAAAATTTAGACCAACCAAAATCTCTCAAGGTGATCTCTACCCAGCAAACAGTTATAATAATGTTTAGGGACATTTTGGAAAACTTCCAGGAACATTACCATGTGACATTACAGAAATAATGCTCCAGAGATTTTCTGAAAATGTGTGACATATTAATGGTTTGAATCACAAGGATATTAGAATTTTTCTCCCATAACGAGCGTTAAGTTAAGTAAGTTACATTCCAAATGTGACATTGCAGCAACATCAACGTAACATTTTAAGTAAAGGTTAAAAACATTTAAAAAACTTGACAGAATGAACTTTCTAAGAATGTAAACTGTTACATTCAGAAAACTTTCTACTAAACAACAACTGCTAGCTCAGTATCCCAATCGACTGAACCATCCTCTGGTTCCTCTGCAGTGTATTTTTTTTTTTTTAATTAATTTTATATCTAATTTTTTCCTATTTTCTCCACAATTTGACACAGCCAATTACCCAACCCACTCTTTAGGACTCCCCCTATCACTAGTGATGCCCCAACACACCAGGAGGATGAAGACTAGCACATGCTTCCTCCGATACATGTGAAGTCAGCCACCGCTTCTTTTCAAGCTTCCAGTGCGCTTGGAGGAAAGCACAGCAACTCGGTTCCGATACATCAGCTCACAGATGCCCTGTGCTGCGGACATCACCCTTTAGTGATGTGGGGAGAGAGCGCCATCTACCCACCCGGAGGCAGCAGGGCCAATTATGCTCCCTCTGAGCGCCGGCAGCTTGATGGTAAAGCTGCATGAACGGGGGTTCGAACCTGCAACCTCCCGCTCATAGTGGCAGCGCATTAGACCTCGGTGCCCTTTCTGCAGTGTTTTTGAATGATTTTGAAAAAAGTGTCATCATGCAGCAGAATATGTGTGATTATGCTGGTGATTCCTGTATCTACTGTAACTGTAGATTTAACCTTTTTTTATAATAGATATAAAATAATCTGAGGGAACCTTGTACTCTACATTTGTATGCATGTAAAGGGGAGCTGAATTCTAGCAGGGAGGCAGAATTTGGCACAACATCTAGAAAGGCAGCATGCTGAACTGACAACAATTTACAAACAAAATTAAAGTGAAGTATAAAGATACACAACCCAATTTACAAAGTCCTTTTCTCAACTTACTTAACTAGAGTAAGTTTCCCAAAAAGTTCTTAGCTCTAGATGTACTTAATGCTAAGATGCTTTTGGGAAACTGGGCCCTGCAATGTGTTACCAAAACTAACCAGACTAAATGTACCAAATACAATGTAACAAAGACGTGAACCTTAGTTTGGACTCTGGTCCAGACTTTCAGGTTTAAAACCACCATTAAAGAAGCTGAATGTATAATTTCGAAGGTGTGACCACAACCTTTTGGACATGTAGTGTATCTACCGGGGAAGTGCTAGCTACTGGTAAAAGCTTACTGACAGCAAATTTTCAGTCTAAATTGGATTAAGGTCATTTCTCTGAGTCAGCCTCTCTGTCTTTTCTTCCTCCTGTCAGAGTGAATGAGGAGAGTGAGGAAGACAGGAGCAATAAGCGCAGAAGAGAGGAAAAAACGGAAAGAGAGAGAGGCTGAGAGAGAGAGAGAGATAGAAAGAGAGAAGCAGTGTTCAGCATCAAATATTAACGAAACCACCTCTGTAAAGTGTCACACGCCAATGAAGTCACCAGGACAGTGGGCGGGGCTTAGAGAGCAGGGTGATTCTGATTGGCTGATTGTGGTTGGGTGCTCTGGATGAGCGGAGTTGCTGAGGGAGAACAGAAGCAGCCAACAAACGATCAAAACATCAAAACAGACTGGGCTCACAGCGCACACGCCAGTGCACACGCCAAACACACACACTCTTACATGCACTTGCTTAGTGTTGGAGGGCAGAAACAGAAGCAGATTTTAAATAATGAAGGAAAATGTTGATTGAAGCCTTTGATGTGTATAAAATGGTAGAATCGTAGCATGTCGCGTGCATAAACCGGTATCACCAATCAGCCACAGCAACTGCATAATACTGAATAGGTCCCCCTACGCTGTAAACCCACAATTTCAATTCAAATAAAGTACCATATTTTTCTCACGATATAGCACTGCTGGAGCAGAATAAGCATTAGCGGCTAACCACACTTAGCACTAGCTCTTTCGCTGTTCAGAGGTGAGTATTATCTAGCACTGCAGGAGCAGTGCTTTTACATGTATGTTTCATGTAAAATTGCCGTTTTTAAAAACATAACTATTTTGAGAAAATGTGTGGTATAGATTTAAGCAATTGAATTAAATTATAAGTTTAAACAAAGCTCCTTAGTTGAATCAACATTTACAGCTTTGGAAAAAAATTAAGACCATTAAAAAATAATTAGTTTCTTTGATTTTCCCAAATGTAAAACCTCTGGAATATAATCAAGAGGAAGATGGATGATCTCAAGCCATCAAATCAAGCTGAACTGCTTGAATTTTTGCACCAGGAGTAAAGGCATAAAGTTATCCAAAAGCAGTGTGTAAGACTGGTGGAGGAGAACATGCCAAGATGCATTAAAACTGTGATAAAAAAAAACAGGGTTATTCCACCAAATATTGATTTCTGAACTCTTAAAACTTTATGAATAGAAAATTGTTTTCTTCAAAGTCAAAGTCAAAGTGGTTTTTATTGTCATTTCAGCTATATACAGAGTACACAGTGAAACGAAACAACGTTCCTCCAAGGACCATGGTGCACATAAACACAGTGTAGACAGAACAATAGTGCAACAGTACAAAAGTGCAGACAGACAATACAACACAATACAGACAAAGAATAATAAATAACAAGACAGTGTGCAAATTATGCAGTGTGCAAAAAGTGTGCAAAAAAGACCAGTGAGGTAGTAATTACTCTATTACACAGTGTGCAATAGAGTCCAGTGAGGTAGTAGGGTTTTTAGTGCTTTCCATTTTCTGGGGTAAGTGGGGTAAGAGTGTGTGTGCATGTACAGAAAAACCATCAGTTCAGTCTCTGCAGTTAAGGAGTCTGATGGCTTGGGGGTAGAAGCTGTTGCAGAATCTGGTCGTGCTGGACCGGATGCTGCGGTACCTTCTTCCCGAAGGCAGGAGGGAGAACAGTTCGTGTGAGGGATGAGTGGAGTCATTCACAATGCTGGTTGCTTTGCAGATGCTGCGGGTGGTGTAAATGTCCGTGATGGAGGGGAGAGAGACGCCGATGATCCTCTCAGCTGTCCTCACAATACGCTGGAGGGTCTTGCGGTCAGAGACGGTGCAGGTCCCAAACCAGGCAGTGATGCAGCTGCTTAGGATGCTCTCAATGGTCCCTCTATAGAAGAGTGTGAGGATGGGTGGAGGGAGACGGGCCTTTCTCAGCTTCCGGAGGAAGTAGAGACGCTGCTGGGCTTTCTTGGCTGTAGAGCTGGTGTTCAGGGTCCAGGTGAGGTTATCTGCTAAGTGGACACCAAGGAACTTGGTGCTCTTAACAATCTCCACAGAGGACCCGTCGATGTTGAGTGGAGAGTGGGTGTGTTGTGCTCTCCTGAAGTCAACAACCATTTCCTTTGTCTTGTCCACATTCAGGTGAAGGTTGTTGACTGTACACCAGTCTGTCAGCCGCTGCACCTCCTCTCTGTATGCTGACTCGTCGCCTTTGGTGATGAGACCCAGCACGGTTGTATCATTGGCGAACTTGATAAAGCTGTTAGAACTGTGTTTTGCAGCACAGTCATAAGTCAGCAGGGTGAACAGCAGAGGACTCAGTACACTGCCCTGGGGGGCCCCCGTGTTCAGTGTGATGGTGCTGGAGGTGCTGCCCCCGAACCGGACTGACTGGGGTCTCCCCGTCAGAAAGTCCAGGATCCAGTTGCAGAGGGGGGTGTTGAGGCCGAGCGAGCTTAGCTTCCTGATGAGGTTCTGTGGGATGATGGTGTTGAATGCTGAACTGAAGTCTATAAACAGCATTCTGACGTAAGTGTCCTTCGACGTTTGCAAGAAAGAGCGATGGTATAGCCGGCCGGCTAGGACTAGCCTTTAGCCTCGCGCGGATCCCGGCTCTCTTTCCGCACTTCCGCTTACGCTCGCACCGCTTGCGATGGCACTTCCGCTGGGCTCCGGCGTCAGGAAACACCGCGGGCTGGCGGCCTGGGTCTCTTAGCAGGCTAAGCTCAAGTAGCGTCTGCAGAACCTCGTCCGGTAGCGTGTTTTCTGGCTGATTTCTCCACTGTAGCAGGGTCTGGCGGTGGTAGAACATGTGCACGGGTGTTCCGATGCACACATTTGCAGGAAATAAACGGAAAAAACGACAAATAGTGACACAAAAGCACCATTTAACTGACCCGGAGCGGCTGCTGCGTGTTAACGCGCCGCCATCTTGGGTGGGTACTTGCAATATTTAAGGTCAAAAGCACTGCATCTTTTTTGTTATTTTAGGCATTTCTCATTTTCTGCAAATAAATGCTCTTAATGACAATATTTTGTTTTGGAATTTTGGAGAAATGTCTGTAGTTTATAGAATAAAACAGCAATGTTAATTTTACTCAAACATTTACCTATATAGCAAAATCAGAGAAACTGATTCAGAAACTGAAGTGATCTCTTATTTATTTTCTTTTGTCTATTTGATATTAGTCTATTGCAATTTACTGGCTTCTGGCACCATTTATTTTGCGTACTGGGTGTGTCCACCAGTTTCTGACACCCCCAATTAAACCCAGACTTCGTAACCACACAAAGATGATATATTTGTGCATTATCCCTGCCTTTCACAACAGGATAATGCCAGTCCACTTACAGCAAGGGCTTCCTACTAATGTCTTCACCAGATTGCAACACTTCTATGGTCCTGCCAGGTTTATCACCATTCAAGCATTTATAGACTGAATGTATGTACATGACGTCCCCATTCACTCCCATTACGGCGTTTTGAAGCCAAAATATGGCCGAAATGGAAGCTGCCATCTTGCCTGCACTCTAGCAGCAGAGGCAAATTGGAGCCAGAACTGGAGCGGTAGAGGTGGGAGGTGGAGCCGTGTGACCGCCCAAACCCGGCCCTCCCCCTTTGGGGACACGCACAGCCAGCGGACCAAAACCGGCATTTTCACCAAACAAGTTACTTAGCTTAGCTAACCTGAGTTGGTTAACCTAGTTAACTAGTTAACTAGCGTTAAGTACCTTACACCAGGCTAGAGACCTAACCTAGATACTAAAATTAGGGAGAAGAACAAAGTATGAATACTAATGAATTGATGGAGGAAAATGATCTACTTACTAAAAGACTGCAGAGAATGTTACCCTGAGGGTCTGTTACAACAGTTATCTGCTAAACAAGCCATTGCTTTACTTTAGAAATGTCATTTTTAACAGTAAAAACCGAATGTCAGAAAGATCTGACTGTGAGCTCTACGACTCCACGTTCACGCTCTCAGGCGACCTGTCAATCAACTTGCCCTCAGCTGTCAATCACCACATCGCCACACCCCTTTAAATATCACAGAATAACTCCTATAAAACGTATTAACTGTAAAGAAAAACACAGGGGGGTTATTAACACCGGAGGAGGGGTTGTAGAATGTACAGAACCCAACTTCCAAAAAAAAAGCCTGGATGTGTAATTTTAGGTTAAAGATTCCATCATCTCCCATTCAGTTAAATGGAAATAGGCGGGGTTAAAAGTTGTACTGGAGCCAGCCACCAGAGAGCATAAGAGACGTAGTGGCTTCACTTTTCAACTTCTGTCATGCTGTCCATACTTATATACAGTCTATGGTTTGGAATAGAAAAGATGTCCACATTCTTTTAGTTTAGATAGTGTAACAGTGTATATACAGTATGTTAAGTGTGGAGATTAAAGGTTAGGTTTACTCACTCTGCTCATTCAGGCTATCTGAACCCAAGTGTCATGTTAAATTATGTTGAAGTGTGCAATTTGTAGTGTGTAGTGCGTAACATGTTGTGTGCAGTGCACGGCATGCAGCTATATTTAGACGCTTAATGTAAAGCTTTCCGGGTGGATGAGGACGTGTGATAATTATACACACCGCAGCCCGGCAGTGAGGGTGTGTGTGTGTGTGTGTGTATTCTCTTTAATATGTTAGAGACTAAAACAGTTGCAATATTGTGAACAGTGCTATACTCTATGAAGTGTATAATTGCGTGTAGAGAGACTATTTAAAGAATGCAGGAGTATTCATGAAACACACGCACACACACACACACACACACACACACACACACACATACACACACAGGAATCTTAAGTTCTGTTCACACGACCTTTGAATTTCATGAGTCACTGACCACCACCTTGTCCCTGTACCTTTCTGTGCATGTGAGTGTGTGTGTGAGTGTGTGTGGGGGGGTGTGTGTGTGTAGTGGGCAGTAACAAGGAGTATGAAAATTTATCATTAAGAGTTGCATCAGGGAATGGCCTGAAAAAAGAACACATCTGTATATGTTGTAAGGTGTTATCTTGTGAGCAAGGCTGAAAAATGGCCAGCAGAGAGTGAGAGCTGATACTCTATGCGAGACTAATAGGACATTTCATTTCCAAAGTTGTACAGGCATTTAACATTGCACAGAGTACATCATACAAGACATTACTACCCACAGTGGACAGTGCAGTGGGTGGTAATGATCGTGACCAGCGGTTTCTGGCTAGAATAGTCCGTACAAAGAGACAAACAACTCTGGCAGTAATCACATCCACATTTAATGCAGGAGACCTCTGACACATATCCTGCAGGAGAGTTTAGTCTTCTTAAGCTACCATGATACATAACACTATTTTCTGTTCCATGAGATGTGCATACATTTATATGACCTTAGGACACAGATCTACATACGTACATTTAGCCATATAGATTTACACTTTACTCTGGCAGTAAATCATCTGTTAATAATACAAGGCAGGAAATCTGAGCGCTGCTTAATCTGCCCCAGATAATCATAAGTGCTTTTTCTGTATTACTGTGAAATGGATGCATTGTGTTTTCAAAGACAGAGATGAAGTTAAGACCAGGAGTGATTCAGGCCAGAATCAAGAATAGGAGTGACCTAGACTGAAAGGGAAGACAAGACGGAGGCCAGGAGTGAGCAATACAAGACCAAGACCAAGGTCAGAAGCAGCCATGACCAAGACCAAGACCAGGAAGGAGCAAGACCAAGACTAAAACAAGAATAGGAGCAGCCATGACCAAGACCAAGACCAGGAAGGAGCAAGACCAAGACAAGACCAAGAACAGGAGCAGCCATGACCAAGACCAGGAAGGAACAAGACCAACATAAGCCCAAAACCATGAAGGGGCAAGACCAAGACAAGACCAAGGTCATTAGCAGCCATAAGCAAGACAAGACCAAGACCAGGAACGAGCAAGACCAAGACTAAACCAAGAATAGGAGCAGCCATGACCAAGACCAAGACCAGGAAGAAGCAAGACCAAGACAAGACCAAGAACAGGAGCAGCCATGACCAAGACCAGGAAGGAACAAGACCAAGATAACCCCAAAACCATGAAAGAGCAAGACCAAGACAAGACCAAGGTCATTAGCAGCCATAACCAAGACAAGACCAAGATAAGGCCAAGACCTGGAGCGAACAAGACCAAGGCAAGACCAAGACCAGGAGCAGGCAAAACTAAAAGCGGGGGACAAGATAAAGCCCAGGAATGAGCAAGATCAAGAACAGGAGCAGCCAAGACCAAGACAAGACCAAAACCAGGAGCTGCCATATCCAAGACAAGGCCAATACCAGGAGCGATTAAGACCAAGACAAGACCAGGAGTGATTGAGACAAGACCAAGAACAGAGGCAGCATAGACTGAAAGGGGAGACAAGAGGGAGACCAGAAGTGAGAAAGACAAGACCAAGCCCAAAAGCAGTCATTAATAAGACAAGAACTAAACAAGGAATGAGCATTGCAAGACCACGGCAAGACAAAGGACATTAGTGTCTAAGACAGAGACAGAGACAAATCCAAGGCCAGGAGCGGCCAAGACAGAGACAAAATAGAGATCATTAGTGTGCAAGTTCAAAACTAAACCAAGACAAGAACAAGGCAGAGGTAAGACCAAGAACACGAATTGATGAGAAGAAGACAATAAGTGGGAACGACTGAAATTCTGCAGATGTGATAGCCTGATATATGCAAATGTGCTGTTTTGTGACATCACAAATGCAGGGAAGTGAATACATTTGAACTGCAGCGCTGTTCACATCTATATCTTTGCAATTGGGCTAAACTATTGCATACCTCACACTCTAAGACTGTGTGTTTGTGTGTGTAGGCTACTGTTCCAAGAAGCCTCTATTAGCACTGAGCTGAAAATGAGCTTACTGCAGTTTAGTGTAGCCCCACATCCTCACAATCAGCTGCACCCCCACACACACACAGTCTGAGAGTGTTAGGTGTGCAAAAAGTCCTGCTGCTGTGGCAAAATTAGGAGAAAAGTTTCTTGACAGGGTTCATTCACATTTTAACCAATGCATTTCAATGATTTTTTCACGATTTTCCATGCCTTCAAGGCAATTTTTCACGATCATATGATTTTTAAAACATCAGTGCAGACATGGATAATAAAACCAAAAATCTATTTCAACTATAATTTAAATTGATTATAGTACATTTTTAATAATAAAGTTTGTCATATCCTGACAGCTCTATTGTGTAAATTAGGCCTAAATTACTGAATGAACTCTGAGCTGACGTATTTTTTAGCTCAAAATGTATTTTCTCCATTGATAAACTGAAAAACAAGATTTGTAGACCCAATTTCTATGCCTTTTCAAAAAAATTCTGGGTATTGTTATTTTTCCAAAACTTATTCAGGCCATTTTCAAATTTCATGACTTTTCGAGGTTTCCATGACCATACGAACCCTGTCTCGAATCAATCACAAACGAACCATCCTCCTGATGCCTCCACTCACTCGTCACTTTGTCAGGAACACCCACATTGTGTTTCTGTTCACTGTTCATGTCTCATAAAAATGTTTTTTTATTAATAATTAATTTTACCACAAGCTGAACTGTGGACCCGGCAAAAACCCCACCCCCACATCAAAGAAAGTAAAAAAAAGTAACTTATTTTGATATTGACCCGTGTGCAGTCATTGCTACAGACAGAGGGTCTGTACAGCTGATTGATTTGTTTGGTCTGATATTGAGGTTCTTCCAGAAGAACCGCGCTGCAGCTGCACAGTTATGATCCCACAGTTTAGATCTAACATGTCTCACTAATGAGGGAAATGATGAAAACAGCCGGTGGATCTTTGAAGGGTCTGGATCGCTCCGCCGGTCGGATCTACAGGGGTCATAAATTTCATCCCTCGATGACATCTCCATAGTGTCTCATAAACAGAACAGTGATGAAGTGTTCAGCCTGGAAAAGTGCCGCACTTCTGAGACATGACCTGTCAGAGAGCGAACGGGGACCAACCAGGGCCAGATGTGCCCTCCACGACCCAATCCACACACACACACATTTATAACCACCAACTGTGTAAAACACAAATCCACTCCTATGGGTCCTTTATAATGAATATCGACCATCAAACTTCTGGCATGACTTACTGAATCATACGACAAACAGGACAGGTTATTTAACAATATCACCAGTATAATACTCAGTTTATAATCATGCACATTATTTTAAAATATGTGTGGACATCCCTTCTAATAAATGCCACATTCAGCTGCTTGAATTTGCACTCACTGCTGACATAAATGTGTAAAAACACACCCACTGTTTTATTAGTCACTGGAGCAGATTCATGTGTGAGCTACTTTCTGAAATGACTGTGCTCCATCCAGTACTTTTGGGATGAGTTAGGGAGTTTTTGAAATGGTGTAAATCACCGGATTAGTATGCGTTTTAAATACTCCTTGAGGGGAATCTTGGAGCACTTTTTCTTACACATTTTTACGTGGTTTCGCCTCATTCAGATATCGTCGCTGTCTAATGAAAAACTCTTATCTCCAAAACAGCAACTTTACAGGAGAGACAAAAAACCTTGTAAACTTTCACTTGGAAGTCAATGTAAAAAGAGTTAATTTCAGGTAATTTTGAAGAGTTTCTGTTGGTCCGTTGATCAAGAAATTTTGTCACAGTGTGAGGGACAGTTTGTCTGTTCAAATTATGTAGTAAACTAAAAATAAACAAAAATGGAGATAAGTGTTTTTCATAGGACAGCGACGATATAATCCTGATACTGTTCAAGTGGCCAGGTGCAAACAGAGTGAATGTATGGCACGTCCAAGATGTCTTCTTCTAATTGAAGCATGTACAAATCTACACTGTGCAACAAAAACAGGATTCCCAAGTCTCAAGTATTAGGCGCAAGACACACGTATTTCAAGCAGTTCACACACTCTAAGACCACGCCTTGTGCCCACCAAGGTGCAGTGTGATTTTTAAAATCGTAGACGAAGAGCACAGAGTTCAGAGGAAGCTTGCCACACACACCAGTCAATACTTTGAGAAATGTAGCTACCCAACAGCCAATCAAAAAAACAGCATTATTGTATCCAGGTAGGATTAACATAATCTCGCCAATAACTTTGCAAAGAAGATGATGCAGACCGACACACACTGGACAGCACAGGTGTGTCATATTGGAGTAGTCTAGGGTCACCATATTTTAATTTGGGTAAACCAAGACACCTTGGAACCGGGGGGTTTGGGGGCACACATACTGTGGCATGCACTCACTTAACATAGGCCGACATAATCCTGCAACAACATGATATTTACAGTTGGCTTATTAAAAATGCTTTTCAGTAAAAGTCAACAACAAAAACTCCGTTAACAAACAATCATTTTGTTCAAAAGGCTTAAGTTAACATTTCCTGTGATTAATGAATAGCACAATGAAAGAAATAATGTCTAATCTAAACATCCCTCACTTAACAACAAAAGTTAACAATAACTCTCAACTCCAAATCACACATGATACTCATGTTCCCTCAGTAATGAACAAAACATTGTCTGTTCTGTAGGCTATTGGAAAAAAATAATTAACAAACAAACTAATTAACAATCAGCTATTGAAAAAAATACATTAATAAATTCTTCAAGTCCTCCTCTGTGATTTACGGCCAGAAGTCCCTTAACTATGAGGGACATGAACACTGTGCACACTGTGCACAAGGCTTCCAATTTGTCTCGACCCGGTCTGAAAGTGGGAAAACTCTTTCATAAATCGTCGGTAAACATACACTTGCGCTGGTCAACTAGTTAACTTGTTAACTTTAGGGCATCGTATGTCTTCAGAAAGAGGACAGGTTGTGCAGCAAATAATTATTATTGTGCATGTATTAATTAATCTGTGGAGAGCTGAAATTAGCTTTTATGAGCTTTTATTTTATACTATTTTATTTTACGTTCCACCTTAAATACTGCAGCCTCTGTCGTCTTTTGTGCCATTTAAGGTGGAATCAGAAATTTAATTAGTTAGCTAGCTACTAAGATGAACTACTACTGTTTTTTATGCTTGTTATGAGAACAATAGCCACACACATTGAAACTACACATTAAACTATGATAATAATAGTTATTTTTAACAAGGGAAATCATTTATTTGTGTTTTTTTCAGTTGCTTGCCATTACTCGAGTCGAATATGGGATTAGGCTCTTATATATACTATAAGCTAAAGTAGCTAAATTGATTACTAAATTGTCCTTCTGAGATACCTCTGTAGCAAATGTGTGATTACCCTAGTGAAAAAACATTACTAATCTGTATATTTAAAGAGTGCTAAAATGGAACAACTTTTTTGTACTTATTACACTTTAATTGTATGAAAATACACAAAAGCCCTACTTAAAATGTACTAAAATGGAACTATTTGAAATATACTTAAGTAATATTGAAACATACTTCTTCATGTATGTAACCCCATATTTTAAATATGCTTACAGTAAAATTATAATACATTTAATGAGAATTACAACTGTATTACTTTTGTACTCCAGGTATGTTAGGAATGTACTAAGAATTGATGTAATATATATTTACATTAGAGTAAAAATATGCTTCTTGTTCCTGTCTTTTGTAAGGAGCACACTTCTAGTATACTTAGTTGGGTATAGAAATACATTTTAATATACTGTACTACATTTTTTAGCGTGTTTCAAATTTTCTTTTTTTTTCTTTTGACATTTAAATGTTATTTAACATTGTATCCTATAATTTACTTACATTTATATTTTCATAATTATAATTACAGAGCATCGAAATACATTTTAACTGTTATATTAAGACTTAAATATATATTTTTTAACATTTTACCAATGTAGTAATTTAATTTACTTTCTAAAAAGTTACATGATACATTGTACTTCAGGTGAAATATTGTAACAGTTGTTTTTAACACACTTTGCTAAAAACGTACAAAAACAAAACATACCCAATATGTTTTAAGTACAATTAAGTATTTTTTTTTTAACCAGGGTAGAACACCACTGCAAAAATAAATGTATGATCAGAATAGAACAGCTGATATAAAATGCATTGTGATCTGTTTGTTTGTCTGCTGCTATTAAAATATATTTTTTAGTCATAAATTAAAACTAAAAAGCAAGATAGAAAATACATATAGGCTACATATTTTATTCCTATTTAACTTATTTGATGAGAATTAAATGAATAACTGCAAAAAATACATTGGCAACAAAAAATACATTTCAATCCATCACTACTGTAAATCAGGAAATTAGGCTTATTAAAAATGATAAACAAAGGCAAAAACAAGGTCCATTACTCCAACCACCAACAACATGTGGCAACTGCTGACTGAGTTTACAAAACCCCACATTAAAACCAGGAATCAGGAATCCTGCCTTTTACAAAGTGCAAACATAGAATTTATATATTCTACCCTCTTCAACTTTATTAGAAACATTTCTCCTACCTAACCTACCTACCACCCCCTCCATAAACTGGGGTGGAGCTACAGAATCTCATTAGGAATCTGTAGGCTACAGCTTGTTCATTCTAGCAACAGTAGCCATGAAGCCCACGTTTGTGGGCGGAGCCTGGATAATCCTGTTCTGAAAATGTTTCTGTAACAATTCTTTTCTAATTCAGTCCATCTAAGACTGAAGCTGTGTGTTTGTTTGTACTGCGTTCTGTGTGTTTTGGCTGGGAAAATGGATCTTTAGTGAGGCCTAATCTTCCAGATTGTTACCACTACCACTTCCAACCACATCCAGGCTTAGTTTATTGTTACCACATCCAACTTTAGGGTAGTGTTACCACAAAGCCTTAGCATGGTGTTACCACATCCAAAATTAGCATAGTGTTACCACATCCAGATTTAGCATGAATTTACCACATCCAGTACTTGCTTTTTTTAACCACATCCAGGCTTAGTTTATTGTTACCACATCCAATTTCAGGGTAATGTTACCACAAAGCCTTGGCCTGATTTTACCACATCCAGTCTTACATTATTGTTACCGTATCCAGCTTTAGCATAGTGTTAGCAATAAGTCTTAGCAACAACGTTACCATATTTAGATTTGTCATATTGTGACCAAATTTAGCGTTATCATAGTATTACCACAACGCCTTAGCATTCTGTTACCTCATCCAGCTTTATTATTATTTAACTTTAAATAAGTGTTACCACATCTAGCCTTGGTTTTTCCACACCCAGGCTCAGTGTTACCACACCCAGGCTTAATTTAGTGTTACCACACACCACCCTAGTGTTACCACACCCAGGCTTAATTTAGTGTTACCACACCCAGGCTTAATTTAGTGTTACCACATACCACCCTAGTGTTACCACACCCAGGCTTAATTTAGTGTTACCACACCCAGGCTTAATTTAGTGTTACCACACCCAGGCTTAATTTAGTGTTACCACATCCAACTTTATTGTTACCACACTCAAGCTTAATTTAGTGTTACCACATCCAAATTTAGTGTTACCACACCCAGTTACCACATACCACCCTAGTGTTACTACACCCAACCTTAGTTTTACCACACCCAACCTTAATTGTGTTACCACATCCAAGTTTAGTGTTACCACATACAATTTAGTGTAACCACACTCAACCTTAATTTAGTGTTACCACATACAATCAAGTTTAGTGTTACCACACACAGTCTTAAAGTTACCACACCCAACCTTAGTTTAGTGTTACCACACCAAACCTTAGTTTAGTGTTACCACATCCAAATTTAGTGTAACCACACTCAAGCTTAATTTAGTTTTACCACACCCAATCAAGTTTAGTGTTACCACTCCCAGCCTTAGTGTTACCACACCCAACCTTAGTGTTTCACCGCCAAGATTAGTGTTACCACACCCAAGCTCAATTTAGTGTTACCACACCCGACCTCAGTGTTACCGCACCCCACTCTAGTTTGTTACCACAACTAGTTAAGCGATACCACATTCAAGTCTTGGCATCATTTTAACACACAGCCACCAGTATTCCCAGGCCTACATCACTTGAGTTTAGACGTTCGTCTGCTCCACCATCCTTTATCACCCTCCTCCCTCCCTTCCTCTTTCTCTCTCTCCCTCTCTCTCTCTCTCTGTCTCTCTCTCTTTCTCACTCTTTTCAAAGGCATATCAGCCCATTTATAAGTGGATTAACTTCAGTGTTTTTCTACCCCAATACTTTCATCTCTCTATCAGGACTTGCTGGGGGACAGCAGGAACGACAAGGAGAGAGAGAGAGGGATAGAGAAAGAGAGAAAGAAGGGTGAGAAAGGAGAGAGAGTCATGTGCTTTAGGACCTACTATAGCTAGAGCATGTATAGCACAAACACACTGCTCGGTGGCCAGCAGACCAAAGCACACCAGGTGGTAACAGCAGAAAATCTCTCAGAGGGTGTGTGTGTGTGTGTGTGTGCATGTTTCAGTGGCCTACTTTTGCGCTGCCTGTCCAGACTACCATTAGAGACAGGCAGAAACCTCCCCATCACCAGTGCTTTAAAAACAGCCACAGACATGTCAAAGAAAACTGTTTAAAACGTGCCAAAATTGCTTTAAAGTGAAGATACACATTACTCTATAATTGTAATAATTTGTATGTGTAGAGTAAATTAGTATGTTTACAGTAAAAACTAAAGTGTTAATAAGAAAATTAAATACAGTCATTTCCGAAAGTATTGGCACACGTGAAGTATTTCTCCAAGAAAATGATGCAATTACACGTGTATTTTCTTTGTGTGTATTAGGGGTGGGCGATATGATAAAATATGACTAAATGACTAAAATAATATCACAATATTTTATGTTATTTTCGCAATAACAATACTATTGGCGATATGACAAAACACTTAAAAAAAACATTTCAAAAATATACTATACACTGCAAGAAAAAAAATATATATATTATTACACACAATATAATACTGCACACCCCTAAGTGAGAGTCAATGATCCAGAATGTCATGGTACTAATAATAATGCACTCCAAATATCTCCATATATCCTGGATTAAAGTAAAATAAATTATACTGGACAGATATAATCTGTCTCTAGTAGATATATAATGGGAAATGGGATGGGTGATATGGAACAATATTTTAGGGTATAATATCGTTCACGATATTTAAAATTTTTGACAATATTATTGTGTACGATACAACACGGCACAGCCCTAGTGTGTATTGGAACAACACACACACACACAAAAGCACATTTTTTTTTAATTAGTCGTTTCTATATCCATCACCAAGCTTCCTACACCCCTCAACTGGACCACTCCAGGACCACTCATCTTTTGCAATCTCCAGGTCTCTCATATTTGAAAGGTGCATTCTCCTAACAGCAACTGGGTTGCAGACTTCTTGAATATGTTGTGCATAGTGGACAAAGGAACATCAAGATAATTGGAGATGCACTTTTAACCTTGAGATTGTTCTCTTCTCCTTTTTCTCCATGTTCTCCATGCAATCCAATGCAAAGATTGAGTCAACTTCTCTCCTTTTTCTCTGGTTTTCAGGTGTGATTTGTATTACCTACACCTGTTATTTGCTACGTGTGAGTTTAAACGAGCATCACATGCTTGAAACAAAATTTTGAAAACAATTAAAAAAAAAAGCCTCTTTTTTTTAAATTTTAAAAATTTTTCCTCTGTTTTTTTGTTGTTCCAATATTTTCACAAAGGAAATAAACATGTCTAGCTGCAGTCATTTTCTGGGAGAAATACTTATATATTCTGGATCTTTTCAGGGGTGCCAACACTTTCAACCATGACTGTAACTAAGCTGCAACATAAAAAGCACAATATATTGATATTGACACAAAAGCTGGATGGAAAATTTCAACTGTCTACCGTAATGATGTCTGACCATGTTAAATACACCCACAGTTATAAAACACACAGACAGACACACACACACACACACACACACACAAAACAGCCCCTTCCTAGAATCTGAATCTGCAGCAATCGCGTCATTCACGGCTGACTGATGACATCAGAGACAAAATCACCCAGAGGCTGACCAATGAGAGAGAGAGAGAGAGAGAGAGAGAGAGAGAGAGAAAGAGAGAATATTCAACTAAAACTCGGTCATTGGGAGGCTCTGCATGTAATCTATATGTCAAACAGCATTCCCACTGTTTGCACACAGTCGCACGCACGCACACACACACACACACACACACACACACTACTGATGTCTCAGTGCTGTAGGGAGAGGAACTGGTAGAAACATCACACTGAAGGAAAGTAATAGAAATGCTGAGATAGATTAATTGAAAGATAAATGGATGGATGGATGGATGGATGGATGGATAGATAGATAGATAGATAGATAGATAGATAGATAGATAGATAGATAGATAGATAGATAGATAGATAGATCGACTGTAAAACTTACCATAAAATTTGAATTAAATCTCAGAATTCACTTCCTATAGATGGTGTTATACACCCTTGTTTTGACGCAGATCAACATCTTACACTATGAGCTAGCTAGGCTAAAGTACAGCTTCCAAACATGGTGAAGGTAGTTTTACACACAGCTCACAGTAAGAGTTTGCTAGGCTAAGGTACAGCTTCCAAACATGGTGAAGGTAGTTTTACACACAGCTCACAGTAAGAGTTTGCTAGGCTAAGGTACAGCTTCCAAACATGGTGGAGGTAGTATTAAACACAGCTCACAGCAAGAGATCGCTAGGCTACAGTACAATTTCCAAACACGGTGGAGGTAGTTTCACACACAGCTCACAGTAAGAGATCGCTAGGCTAAGGTACAGCTTCCTAACATGGTGGAGGTAGTTTTACACACAGCTTACTGTAAGAGTTTGCTAGGCTAAGGTAGAGCTTGCAAACATGGTGGAGGTAGTATTAAACACAGCTCACAGTAAGAGATCGCTAGGCTAAAGTACAGCTTCCAAACATGGTGGAGGTAGTTTCACACACAGCTCACAGTAAGAGTTCACCAGGCTAAAGTACAGCTTCCAAACATGGTGGAGGTTGTTTCACACACAGCTCACTGTGAGAGCTAACCAGGCTGTTTTAATCTGTTGTGTTAAACAAATAGTATCCCCTGTGTTATACAGTACACTGCTTTTACTTTTTTATTATTAATCACACACATACTATGCAAGGAGTGTATGCACACAGCATACAGCACCAAAAGATACACATGCACACACACTCCACATGTTTTGGATACAGCCATGTTGTTTTGACTCTTCTCTCTTTCTCCCTCTCTCTCTCTCTTTCTCCCTCTCTCTCTGTATTTACGTCTCTGTCTCTTGCCCTCATTAAAAATTGAAGCAGTTCTCCAGCAGCAGAAGGAAGAGAGCTTTCAGAAAAGCCTTTTCTGCATCACTGATTATTTACCACGCTGCTGTGCCATTGGTCAGTGGGTGTCTGAGTGGGCGGGGCCTGTGGACCAAGCTGCAGTGGGCAGCAGGGAGGAGTAAATGAACAGACTATGATGTAAATGTTGGTAAAATGTAAAAGATAAAAAAAAGTAAAAATGTGAAAAGTAATGTAAACCATTTGCAGCTGCAAATTAGTGTTTACAAAAACTTGCAATATACTACAATACACTATACTTTTTCAATATACTGTATTGAATCATAAGCATACATTTTATATCGCCAACTTCTTGCCAATACAACCAATTTCATACAAGAAGTAACTTTAGTAAGTCAAATGGAGGTTTTTGAAGTTATTGTGATTGTTGAATTGTTTACATTTGCAATACATTATAGAAATGTGGCTTAAAATATCATTATTTTCATTAAAATATAGTCACATTTCGCTAGATATCCACCTCTGCATGTCACGTGGTCCCTGTCTGTTCTCGTGTTTCTGTGTTTATTTACCTTTTCTGTGCCTGTCTCTTGTGACTTGTGACTGTGAGTGTGTCTCCCACGTGATCCGTGTTCCTCAGTGTTTCTTGTTCTCACCTGTGTTCATTTGTTACTCCGCCCCTTAGCCCCAGGTGTTTTCTGTTTCCCGTGTGTGTGTTACACTATTTATAGTCCGTGCTCCCTTTCCCTCGTGTCGGTTCTTGTGCTTTGTTAGCCTGTTATGGTTGCGTCTCTGTGTCCCGTGTTTCTTGTTTTCAGTTTAGTTTCAGTTTATTTGTTTATTTTTGTTTTTTGTTTATTGTTTAATAAAATCTCTCGCATTTGCATCCGCTCTCCTCGTCCCTCCTTCACGCACCCTGACAGAAGAACCGACCGAACAATGGATGCAGCGAGTGGCGTCTACCTGGGTTCCAGATTGGCGATCCGCCGCACCTCCCTTTCTCGCGGCGTGCTGGAGGAGCAGCCTTCTCCTAACTCCTCAGCTAGCCGGCGCCGGAGGAGGAAAAGACGGCAGCGGCGTTCTCAGCGCTCCCGCTCGCCAGAGGAGGATCCTCTCAAGGGGGGAGCACTTTTTGGGGGGGCGCACCGTGTTGGCAGGGACGCAGGTTGTGAGGAGTCTTATTTCTGGGACTATGTAGACTTCCTCACACCTGCGTCCAGCTCGGAGGAGGAGGAGGGAGATTACCTCCCTACACCAGCCCGTCGGCCGTTGCCTCCAGGGGCAGTTCTGCCTCCCGCATGCCTTTGTCCGCCCTGGTTCCTGAACGGTCCCGAGCCGGACTTCACCGGCGACCCAGCGCCCTCTGAGCCGATCTTCACCGGCGACCAAGCGCCCTCTGAGCCGATCTTCACCGGCGACCAAGCGCCCTCTGAGCCGATCTTCACCGGCGACCAAGCGCCCTCTGAGCCGATCTTCACCGGCGACCAAGCGCCCTCTGAGCCGATCTTCACCGGCGACCCAGCGCCCTCTGAGCCGATCTTCACCGGCGACCCAGCGCCCTCTGAGCCGATCTTCACCGGCGACCCAGCGCTCTCCGAGCCGGACGTCAGCGGCGACCCAGCGCTCTCCGAGCCGGACGTCAGCGGCGACCCAGCGCTCTCCGAGCCGGACGTCAGCGGCGACCCAGCGCTCTCCGAGCCGGACGTCAGCGGCGACCCAGCGCTCTCCGAGCCGGACGTCAGCGGCGACCCAGCGCTCTCCGAGCCGGACTTCAGCGGCGACCCAGCGCTCTCCGAGCCGGACTTCAGCGGCGACCCAGCGCTCTCCGAGCCGGACTTCAGCGGCGACCCAGCGCTCTCCGAGCCGGACTTCAGCGGCGACCCAGCGCTCTCCGAGCCGGACTTCAGCGGCGACCCAGCGCTCTCCGAGCCGGACTTCAGCGGCGACCCAGCGCTCTCCGAGCCGGACTTCAGCGGCGACCCAGCGCTCTCCGAGCCGGACTTCAGCGGCGACCCAGCGCTCTCCGAGCCGGACTTCAGCGGCGACCCAGCGCTCTCCGAGCCGGACTTCAGCGGCGACCCAGCGCTCTCCGAGCCGGACTTCAGCGGCGACCCAGCGCTCTCCGAGCCGGACTTCAGCGGCGACCCAGCGCTCTCCGAGCCGGACTTCAGCGGCGACCCAGCGCTCTCCGAGCCGGACTTCAGCGGCGACCCAGCGCTCTCCGAGCCGGACTTCAGCGGCGACCCAGCGCTCTCCGAGCCGGACTTCAGCGGCGACCCAGCGCTCTCCGAGCCGGACTTCAGCGGCGACCCAGCGCTCTCCGAGCCGGACTTCAGCGGCGATCCAGCGCTCTCCGAGCCGGACCTCACCGGCAGACCTACGATCAACTCACCTACTCCTGTGGCCGTGGCTCCCGTTACCACGCCCACTCCCAGGCCCCGCCTTTCCAGGCCTGCTCCGAGGCCACCTGAACTATTTTCTGGAGCTGTGCCCAGGCTGGTCCCACAGACATTTCCACAGACTTTTGCCAGTCCTGGGCACCCATCTATGTTTTTCGTGCCCCTGTCTCTTCCCGTTATGGTTCCTGTCTCTGTCTATGTTCCAGTTCCTGTCCCTGGTGGTTTTTCTGTTCCAGTCCCTGTCACGGTGTTTGTTTCTGTCCCTATTACTGTTTTCATTCCGGTCCCTTTGCCCAGTAATGTCCAGTCCCTGTTTTCCGCTCAGTCTCCTCTCAGGTGTCCTCTGTTCTAGTCTTGTGTTTTGTTTCTTTTTTGGTTTCCACCCTCTCCTGACCGGCTCCTGGGGGTTTGTTTTTTTTTCGCGCCCCAGGAGTTGCGCGTTAAGGGGAGGGTTCTGTCACGTGGTCCCTGTCTGTTCTCGTGTTTCTGTGTTTATTTACCTTTTCTGTGCCTGTCTCTGCTTGTGACTGTGAGTGTGTCTCCCACGTGATCCGTGTTCCTCAGTGTTTCTTGTTCTCACCTGTGTTCATTTGTTACTCCGCCCCTTAGCCCCAGGTGTTTTCTGTTTCCCGTGTGTGTGTTACACTATTTATAGTCCGTGCTCCCTTTCCCTCGTGTCGGTTCTTGTGCTTTGTTAGCCTGTTATGGTTGCGTCTCTGTGTCCCGTGTTTCTTGTTTTCAGTTTAGTTTCAGTTTATTTGTTTATTTTTGTCTTTTGTTTATTGTTTAATAAAATCTCTCGCATTTGCATCCGCTCTCCTCGTCCCTCCTTCACGCACCCTGACACTGCAGTGAAATTCTAGTCATGAATTTACTTTAGCAGTGCCTTTCCACTCTCAAATGTACCTTAGCAGTGCTATTTAATAATTTCAGCCGTTTTGTTTTGTTCTACACATCTAGCTAGCTATGTCACAAATTTATCTCAGCAGTGCTATTCTAATCATAAATATTCGCTGGTTGTGGTATTTTAATCATAGGAAAAAAAAACTCAAGCACTGCTGTTTCAATCAGATATTTACTTCTGCAGTGCTATTCCAGTCATAAATGTGCCTCAGCAGTGCTATTTTAATCACTTCCGCAGTGCACACTGCTAGTCTCACATTTAGCTAGCTACATTGCTAGCTACTTCAGTAATGCAATTTAAATCATGCACTACTGGATCTATCTTGCTGAAGAGGATAAAATACTCTTAAATAAGCAAATACCAGGAATCTAAGGATTTATTGGCGTTTCACAGAATCAGACAACCAGTATTCTTCACCACACTTCATCGTTCACCCTATTCACTAGTGCCACCATGTGGAGTAATAAAGCAGTAACTTTAGTCTAATTGAGGGTGATCGATATCAGTATTTTGTTCCACCTAATATAACAAAAATAAGATAAACAAGAAATATATCTTTGTGTCTGCATTTAAATACCATCTAACAACTGAAACAATATAAACCACAAACTATATGAACAAGATAACAGATCTGTTTGTATTTAAAAACCTATAGATATATATATTTGTAAATATTAACAATATAAACAGTGCAAACAAGATATACAACACTAAGCCTGTGTTTAAATCCTACATAAACAATATAAACAAGACAAATAGCTCTGCACACACTGCTTAAACATTGTAAACAACATAAAGCTATCCAAAAGCAGTGTGTAAGACTGGTGGAGAAAAATAATATCATTGCTTACTTTTTTCCAACTTTATTTCAAAGTGACATTAAACCCAACTTTCACAAATGAGAATTACTACCTTTTAGTGCAGAAATATATATATATATATATATATATATATATATATATATATATATATATATATATATATATGTATCAAATGAAAACAGATGAGGTAGATGCAGTAGCTACTTTTTTAAAAGAACAGAGCATCCCCATTGTTTAGTTGTTCAGTTTAATAATATTGTTAAGTTTAATAACGTAAAGCATGCCGCAAACCAGCATGTCTGCGCGCGTCTGTCAAATAACATAAAGCAGCGTCATGTCACAAATCCACATTATGAAGCTTTTTTTGTGAAGATTAGTTTATTATCACTTATATAAACCGAGTTTATACAAAGTGACCACGCCAATATATTTTGCCATGAATAATTGATGAAATTACTGTAGAAACGATAAGGAAGTTAAGTAGCACGAGACACTTTTCTATCGTCCCCACGATATTTACCGTCATATTGCACAGCACTACTGCAGACTGTGGTCATGTGACATAATAAGGCTGGAGGCAAAGTGAGGTAAAGCGAAGTACAGTGCAGGTACTGTGAGGTAAAGGGCCACAATGAGCACAAACATCAAACTATTTCTTACACTGGAAAAAACGAAAATGCGTTGTCCATATTGTACACACCCCTAGTACGAACACACACTATGTAATAAAAACAGGCAACAAAAAGAGCTTTGCAGCAGTGTGTAAACAACACTATATAAACAGTGTAAACCTCTAAACTGGAACTAAATAAACAATGAAAAATAGAGTTACTGCACAGCATCTGTGTTAAATACCATATAAGCAATTAAACATCGTAAACAACAACAAGACAAACAGCGCTGAGGCCAAAAAAAACAATAAATCAGATCAATCAAACTGAATACCAGACCACACACACACGGTCCACACACTGACCTGCAAAGAAGTTCTTGGCTCTCAGGTAGCTGACGCTGAGGCGCAGGATGGACAGCTTGTCCAGGCTGGACGTGACCTCCTCTGGGAAGGGCAGCAGGCGGGCCAGTCGCTCCAGCTCTGAATTCAGACGATCCCGGTGACGCTTTGAGGGGTTCGACTTCACACCCTCCACCGGAGGAGCCTTCACCCTGAACACACACATAAACACGGAGATAGGGGTAAGGCCTCAATTTCAAATATCAGAGTTTATTGTCATGCGCACAGTAAGAAACAAGTTTCCTCTTATAATGAAATTCTTTCTTAGCTCCTCCCCAATATGCAGCATAAAAAATAAAGGTAGAAAATCTACAATAAAGCAAGAAATATACTAACTAAATATAAATATTTAATTTAAATTAAAATTAACATCCAGGATGGAAACATGTACATGATAACAGTAATGTGTTATGGATATTATTTACAAGTAAGTACACGATTATCTACAGCAGTGAAATATTAAAAAAGTGCAAAAAGTTCATTAGTGCAATTATAACATTTTTGCAGAAAAGTGAACACATTTAGCTAGATACCTACTTATGCAGTGTTACATTATTCTACTTGAGCAGTGCTACTTTAATCGTGAGTTTACTTTAGCAGTGCCTTTTTACTCACAAACAGTGGCTCAGCAGCAAATTCTGCGCCCTGTACACTCTCAATGTCAGGGGGCCCCTATCCATGCCAGTACATAAGGAATATGAGCAACAACAAAAAAAAATCTGTATTTTTATGGGGCCCTCTCCCTACATGGGCCCATGCTCAAAAGCATACCTCAGTAGTGCTATTAAATAATTTCAGTGGTGTTGTCCTAGCTACCTCAGAAGTGAATTTCTAATCATGAATTTATCTCAGCAGTGCTATTCTAATCATACATATACTCAAGCAGTGCTATTTTAATTAGAAATATACATCTGCAGTACTATTCCTTGATAAATGTACCACAGCAGTGCTATTTTAATAATTTCACTAGTGCTGCTCTAGTCACAGATAGTTAGCTCGCCACCTACCTCAGTAGTGCAGTTTAAATCAATTTAATTTAAAAGTGCTATTCTTGTCACACATTTATCTCAGCAGTGCTACATAGAGAAATGCAGCCAGTCCTAAGTAAGCTCTGCTGATGTTGCTAATTTATCCCTGTACAGCAATTCATTTAAGAGCGCACAGGATAAAAATGAACTTAAACCTGCAGTTTGTCTTATCCCTGCTGGCTCTGTCCCTCACTCCCTGCTCTGTACACAGCAGCACTAAGGGGGGGAGGGGTTGGGTTTTGAGTCTGCAGCTTAAAAATTTTCTCTGTCCCTCCATTAGAAGAAAAAGACCCCCCCACACGCTACACTTATGCACATAGCACAAAATATGTCAGACAGTCAAATCATCGCTCACTTAAATATCAGTGTTAAAGGCACAGTCCCTTAAACTTAAAACTTAAAAAAACTAAATAGTAAATATGAGTAAATATGAATAAATATCAGTGACAGTCGGGAGAGAAATGTAGAAAATGAATCACTTTAAAAAACACTTTAACCTCTGGGTTTATTGTTACAACATCATTATCACAATATCCACCCTGCAGGACATGCTAAGTCAAATTCACTTATTAAAAAAATTCATGCTTTTCTTATTTTCCACAAACATATCTACAACAGACAGATTACATATATGCTTAATACCATTTTTTGTATTTTCAGTAAACAGTGCATTGATAATATCATCAAAAGATGAATCATAGAATTCTAATCTGGTGAATAATCCTAAAATCTACAAATAAACCAAATCTTACAATATCATTTTTTTTCATTACCATTCAGGTTTAATGTAAAGCTAAATCACACAATGTAAATACATAAAATACATACAAACACACCAATTCATATGCATCATATGTAAAATTAATTATAACATATTTGTACATCTATCATGATTATACATTTAATATAAATTATTTTTACTACTCTATTATTTTGTATTTGGCTATTTATAAAATGTCTTGAGAAATATCTTAGGGAAACAGGGCTACATATAAGGTTTAATACAATATGTTAATGTATATTCTTTTTTTAAATGTGAGTGAATTAAACACTGTAATATTTTCAATTATATCAATTAATAATAATAATTACCACACACACACACAAATAAAAATGGAAATAATAGGCTATATTTCTTCTTCTTCTTTTTCTTCTTCTTCATATTATAGTTAGGTGCAGAATATTACAGATTTCAGATTTATTAGATTTATTTGCCTTTTTTTATTTCGATTGCAAGATCGTTTTATCCGTCATCTAATTTTTCCTGTTATTCGTTTTACTCCTTTTTTCATTTTTTATTTTAATATGTTAATAAAAGCGCGTGCACGTTTATTTAGACCTGAGATAAACGAAATAAACTGTCCGCGCTGATACATTATATTACATTTCAATATAAATGAGTGTGTTTGATGTGAACTAAACAGACAGCGGGTAAAGAAGCGAGCGCGCGCGTGTGTGTGTGACCTAAAACATGCGAAAATGCGCGTGCAGTAATAATAATAATAATAATAATAATAATAATAATAATATCTTAGACCATCATCATTATACTAATAATATTCATTCTAAAATAATATATGGCTTCATAGTAGGCATTTAACACACACAAATGCATATATATTTAGTACGTATGCCTAAGCTAACAATTTGAATTTGATATTATTAATAGTAATAATAATAATAATAATAATAATAATAATAATAATAATAATAATAATAATAATAATAATAATATAACCTATACTGTGACACACACAATAAGAAAAATTGAAAACATAATATAATATAATATAATACATTATATATTTTACAAATATGCATATGTTAACCAATTAAATAATAATAATAATAATAATAATAATAATAATAATAATAATAATAATAATAATAATAATAATAATAATATGACCTACATAGCAGACATTAGGCATACTAAGAAAAGCTGTATATATTTAAGTGTATATTTAAATAGCAGATTTTATCTTGGTGCACAGTGCAACTAATTCATGCATTACAAAAATAATACGTCATATAAGCACGAGCACATCAGAGAGCTAACACATCTAAAAATAACACACACACACACACACACTCATAGTAATATAAAGTTACTCACGCTCTCTGCGCGGGTTTCCTCCTCTTCCGCCCGGCGTACATTATAATTTCTTCTTATTATTAATAATAATATTATATATATTAATAATATCCAGTGTGCGCGCGCTCAGCGTCCAAACACGTCCATGCCTCCCGCACCCCCTCCACACACACACACTCTGACACACTAACTCTCTCACACTCATACACTAACTCACACTCCTGCAGCTATGCATCGCTCAGCTCAAAAAATTACAACCGATCACCTCGAACACACACGCACACACACACAGTCCCGCGCACGGCGACAGTACACTCATTCCGACCCCGGCGCAGCGCGAGACCCGCGAACACTCTCGCCCGCCGCCCGCGCGCTCCGCAGCTCTCCTCACTCACTCCGCCGCTCAGCTCGCTCCCGCGCGCTCCCGACTCACTGCGCGCTCCCGTGCAGGCCAAAGCGCGCAAAGCGCCTCACAGGCTCGCGCGCTTAACGGAGCTTATAAATAAATAAATAAACAGACAGATAAATAAATAAATAAATAAATAAATAAATAAATAGAGCGAGGCGAGGCTCAGCGCGCTCTCCCGGAGACAGCGCGCGCGGCTCAGCGCTCCAGCAGCCGCCGGCCAATCCGACCAATCAGGACGCGGGATCGCCGGTGACGCGCTGTTCGCTCTGGAGCGCGAGGGACCAGACACCCATACTGAACCGAGTTTACTGTAGAGATATCATCATTTAAAACCTTTATTTTTACACATATCTGAGTGTAATAATAACAAATAAAATAGAAATTAATATATATTTTTATTGTTATTATTCTTTATATGTTGTTAGCTGATAAATGACGACAATGTATTGTTAGTAAGAAATAAGAGCAACAACAATAAATAATATTAATATTTTAACTATTGTTAAACTATAACTATTGTTATTTTGAACATTTTTTAAATTATTAATACGTATATCATTCCTGTTAGTCTTAAAGCAACAATAACTACTATTCACTTAATATTTACAGCCATTAATTACAACGACAATCATTCTTAATGCCATTGTCACTGCTATATGCAAAAATAACACTTTGAACTTAATTGTAATTTGTTTGGCAGAAAACACTAAATGAAATAATATTATTTTAATTAAACATTAATTCATATTTAAATTGTATTGTTTTATGTTATAATGTTAATGTGGTTATATATTGTTATAAAAACAATACTATTGACAATATATAAATAGTAATTTCAATCATTCAAATATTAGCATGGAAATTATTTATTATTGTTATTATTGTCACTATTATTATTACTAGTACTACCAATGGATTATATTATAATTATGATTATAATTATAAATAATTCTGGGTGTAATTATTACTATTTTATTAAAATAATTTAAGTTCAGTTGTGCATTTCTCTCAGCAGCTTCGTTGCCCCCACCCAGCCCGCGCAGGTGCATCACCGCCCTCGTGTGGACACGCCTCCATGCTCCAGTAAAGACTCAGTTTTAGAGCGTCATATTACTCTTTAATGGTATAAAGAATAGGATAATTAAAGGCACACAGGAGACGTTCGCTCATAAAAAAACAAACAAACAAAAACAAAAACAGAGCTGCGTTATAATCAATCAATAACAACAATAATAATAATAACAGCGGCGGCAGCGTACACATTTTACAAGCTGTGCAGAGAAATTTACACATGATTACACTGCATCAGTGAGCACAGAGTAAAACAACAGAGATACACACAGTAATAAAGTGAGATATACACTGATACTGCATTCAAACAGGGCAGGTGAACAACAAATGAGCAAAAGCAGGCGCGCGACGTGGAAAGCCCTCACCCCACTGATTCTACAGAGATCAGCGGGCCAAACTGTCGGGATAATAACCCACGAGTTGATTAGTTCTGTATGATTTAAAATAAAAATACACTAAATCAACAAACATAAGTGATGTTTTTGAATTATTGTACAAAATAGACAAAATACAATTTAAACTTGTTTTTATTAAGGATGCCCAATGATATCACAATCATCATATTGGTATCGGCAGATAAGTGCTTTAAATGTCATATTGGGAGATGCTTTTTGTGGAATTTGTGATGCTGTTTGTAGATTGTCAGATGACAAAGTCATAAAATACATTAAATGTATTTTATTCAAACATATTTTATAAACTTGTGTTTTTAACATATATTTATATTTAAGTACTGTAATAAAACTTTAGAAAGAGAAAAAAACGGCCTATATATAGTATACTAAAAAAGTACAATTTGTGAAAATATTTACTTACATTTTTTACATTTTCATCTATTAAAGTTAAAATTCAAAATCCAAATTATTATTATTTTTTTTACAGATTTTACACTGTTTAATTTTTTTTAGCCGCCTAACTCGTAAAAAAAAAAAAAAAAAAAAAAATCCGCCCTCATTTCGCGTATTGGAGCATCCTACATTTTTTTAAATGTACATTTGTTAAAAATCGGCCCAAGATTTCTCGTGAGCTCAGATATATGATCATTATTAATAATTATTCTGAACATTCTAACATTCTGAAACTGAATCAGCAGCTTCGGATCGACACGCGGCTACATTTTGTACAACAGACACTTAGATTAATCTGATAAGCAAAGCAAGGGGATTATTATTAATTAATTAATTAACTAATTAATTTAATTAATGAATTGCCCAATGCAGCTCGACGCGAACCCTGGACCCTCAAACCTAAACCATCACCTTCGCTGGTCAGTCATTTCTCACCATCAGTCATTATCGATCTGCTCTCGATAATCAAATATTTAAACCAAAAAACTTTTCATTATCGTTACAATATAAAAAGTTTGTTTTTTTATGCATTAACATGTGACCTGCGGACTGTGCACAGTCTGTATTCCGACCTATTTCAGCCGCCTCCCCTTTTAATTCGGACCGACGAAGAAAAGATTGCGGAATATTTTTTTATATCTTGTTACGCAATTTTTTTAGGCACTTAGACAAACTGGCGTCGTACTTCACTCTTCCTCAAACCTTTAAACTACGCGGCTCTGAACACTCCGCTATCTATCCCACCTTACTATAGCTGCCATGTTACCACCCCACTTTACTGATGAACCTGAAGAGAGAGAGAAAGAGAGAGAGAGAGAGAGAGCGCTCTGGAAAAAATTAAGAGAGCACTTCAGTTTCTGAAACAGTTTCTCAGATTTTGCTATTTATAGGTATATGTTTGACTAAAATAATCATTGTTGTTTTATTCTATAAACTACAGACAACATTTCTCCTAAATTCCAAAACTAAATATTGTAATTTAGAGCATTTATTTGCAGAAAATGAGAAATGGCTGAAATAACCAAAAATATGCAGAGCTTTCAGACCTCAAATAACGCAAAGAAAACAAATTTATATTCATAAAGTTTTAAGAGTTCAGGAATCAATATTTGGTGGAATAACCCTGGTTTTTAATCACAGTTTTCATGCATCTTGGCATGTTTTCCTCCACCAGTCTTACACACTGCTTTTAGATAACTATATTTCGCTCCTGGTGCAAAAATTCAAGCAGTTCAGTTTGGTTTGATGGCTTGTGATCATCCATCTTCCTCTTGATTATATTCACGAGGGTTTTTAATTTGGTAAACTCAAAGAAACTCCTAATTTGTAAGTGGTCTCTTATTCTTTCCAGAGCTGTATATAGATAGGCAGATAGATAGATAGTTAGAGAGAGATCTGATTGTACAGCCGTTTTAGGGATTTTAAAACTTAGTATAAATTTAAGGGCAGCGCTGATCAGCATCAGTATTACCAATACATCAACAAACTACATTGTAAAGCGAAACTAACGCCGAGACCTGAACTCACAATCTTCTGACCCTAGAAAAAAATGTTAAAACAGCCAAGAGACAGCCACTGAAGCAACTCTAAGCAACAGAGCCACTGTTTAAAAAGGTTTTGTTTTTATAAAGAACCGTCCAAAAAAATCATACGTTTTTATCAATCAACTACCTATGCTAACCTACAAGCGCTCCTCACGCTATTATTGTACTGTAGCATCACATGCAGCGATGGCTAACTCTGTTTACTTGGTTCCTGAGTATTATCCTCAAGTATATCAGCAAGGAAACAAGTGCAGAGTTTCCTCAGTTCCATTTAAGCCATTAGCATTTAGCATTTACATAAATTTGGTTTTTATGCTGGTGACATCATCAGTGCAGAGTTGAGTTCTGAGGTTTAGCGTTTCCTTTTTTCCACTGAAAGAAGCCGAAACAGAGAAGACTAAAGCCCGATCCTATTTCTCTTTTGTACTCTAAGAACTGGGAGAACCCTTCAAACACCTAATACAGATATAGCGTTATAGCAGTGAAGCGCTAAAGTTCAGCAACCTAACTGCTGATTAACTGGTTAACTTTAGTGTATCATATGTCGTCAGAAAGGGGGCATGTGGTGCAGCAATTAATTATTACTGTGCATTTCTTAATTACTCTGTGATGGGAAGCTGAAATGAGCTTTTATTAAATTTTATTTTATTTTAGCCTTTCACCTTAAAGGCAGCAGGCTCTGCTTTCTGTTGCACCATTTAAGGTGAACAGGAAAGTTAGCTAGCTTATTACCACTAGCTAGTTACAAACTGCTAGCGATTTTGTATGCTTGTTATGAAGAAAATGGCCATAAATCATTGAAACTACACATTAAACTATGGTAAAGAAAAATGCTCCAATTTGTTGGTCTTTTTTATTTGCTTGTGCCATCTTTCTAGTGATTCTCATAGCCCTCAGTTTTGAGTGTGCTTCTGAAAAATCTCGGTTTGAAGGGCAATGGATTGGAGTGAAATGGGATTGAGCCTAATATAGATAGAGTCTTACACTCTTCAGTTATTATGGTGCTAGACTTTGGTTGGATTGCGGTTCTCGAGACGTTGCTAGATCAGCAGCTGTTCTTCTACTCAAGCTTAGGAAAGGCACTTTAACTTAAATCTCACTTGAGTCAATGAGTCACTAAAGAAACAGCACTTCTACTACAGGGAGGCTGAGGCTGTCTTACTCTATAGCTGTGAGGGTACAACACCTGGGCTTTTAGAAACTTGGCGACACCCACTGATGTCCTGCGCTGTCCTGCGATGTTCTGTGATGTGCTAAAGAGGCGTGTTCTTGAAAACAGTACGTTATCTATTATGAACTGCTGAAACCAGGTGTTTATAGTCTTTGGACTAGATTTCGCACTGACAAACTTTCAGAAAGCCAGGAAAGTGCTCCAGATTCCGCAATCAGTCTTATATTGCGTTAAGATTAATATTGAGGTAAGAATGAAAAAGACATTTATAGACGTTTTGAATTTGGTACATTTACACGTTTATAATGCTATACGATCATACTAAGAGTATATATATATATATATATATATATATATATATATATATATATATATATATATATAAATAAAAAATCATATAAAAAAGGCTAAAGTGTCAGGAGAGAATAAGGCACATCGGAAAAGGCTCTTACGATCAGATTTACGAAAGTTTATGAAAGTTTACGAAGGTAAACTTTCTGCTGTTCTGAATCAGGAGGGAATCTGAAATACGCTTTGACGAAAAACGAGCACAGCAACAATGTACAAACAAAGCCATGACTCTCACTTTTTGTTACGCTTCCCACTCTTCATCAAATCGTCATTATTTTTTTTTTAGGTTTACTGTGGGAAAAATGAAAGTTCGGCTAGCGTTCCCTTACTGACAGAAGTGCTGGACGAAACAGGCAGAGGAGCGGTCATCAGCACACAAGCAAGACAAAAACAAGAAAATGGCTCAATTACAACAATCTCAAAATCTGAATGCTTACAAAAATATAAACACATATTTTGAACATAAACAAAAGCAGAATGAATATACGATATCCTTTATCATACTATTCTGATTATCATATGGAGATAATACCTTACTCTTTCAGATGCCGGGGGGAGGGAGGGGGGGGAGCAGGTAGGGGCGGGGGGGAAGGAGAGGGCGAGGTGGGGGGCGGGCAGACAGAAAACAACAATCAGTCCTGGGGTCACATGTCCATATCCATGGGGTCATGTGTCTGTGTCCATGGGGTCACATGTTCGTGTCCTGGGGTCACATGTTCAACATTTCACTCGCATTTACAGAAGGTCCTTTAAGAGTTCAGGTTAGGAACATGTGACCGTGGCTCTCCTGGGTGGCGACGGCTGTGTATAGTGTTTTTCTTGATTGGTTGGGCTGTTGGGTTTCTGGATGTTCAATTAGCCCTGTGTGATTGGCTGATGGTTTTTGTTGGGGGTCCAGTTGGGTTTTTTAATGTGTCCAGTTGGTTTTGTGTAGTGGTGGTTGGGTTTTGCACATCCAGTTGGGCTTGTGTGATTGGCTGTTTTTTTTTTTGTGCATCCAGTTAGACATGGGTGACTGGGTGTTGGGTTTCTGCGTGTCTAATTGGGTTCTTCTGATTGGCAGTTGGTTTTGTGGGGTGTTCATTTTGGGTTTGGGTTTTTGGCGCGTCCAGTTGGGTATAAGTATGGGATTAGCTGTTGAGTTTTTGCAATATCTGGTTGGGTTACTGTGATTGGCCATCAGGCTTTTGCATGTCCACCTTAGCTCTTGTGATTGGATGTTGGGTTCGGATGCTGAGTGTTCCTCCACTCGCCTGGAACATTGCTGAATCGCTTCAAACCATGCTGTCGGCCAAGCAACAGTAGCCAAAAGTGTCCAGCTGCCCCCCGCCCCAACTCCCCCACAGCTCCTCCACATTCAGATGGGGTGGGTGTGGTAGTCTGTGCACTGCTGTATTTATATACACACTAAGATAACTGACACTATGCCAAGCATAACTGTGCATTAAAATTAATTCGAAGATATACTGCCATTAATGGATGATTGGATACTTACATATAATTTTTTACATGTACAATTTTTTGGTGTATATTTCACCTTCTTAAGTGCATAAAGAGCAAACTGAAAGGGAGCACATCAGGGCTTCTCAACTACAGTGACAGTCTTTTCCCTTTTTGAGTGTAAGCGTCTATCTAAATAAATAGAAAAACAAAAATTCAAACAAAAAAAATTAAATCAAAATCGAGTGTGCGTTTTTAAATGGCTTTCCCCAGAATCTTATCCCTGCAATGAAAAGTCCTACCTTTTCTACTGCATACTTCATAACTGAGGTCTGGGCGGCCCCTCTCTCCTCAAACGCACACACACACACACACACACACACACACACACACAAACAGACAGACATACACATACACACACACACACACACACATACATGTACACACTCGCACATACACACTCTCTCACACACACACACACACACAGACCCTGACCACACACCTCTTCACCTGTCCACGCCTCCATCTTGCCTTTCCTCTCTCTCTCTTTCGCTCTCAAAAGAGAACGAGTATAAAAATTAAGCAAAAAATAAAACCAGAAAAAGAAAAGCAGGAAAAAAACTCCTGAAAATAAATATGTTCTCATGGATACTTCTGTTTCTCTGATCTGAGAGCCAACTAACCACTGACTGTCTAAGTGAATGGGTATCTGAACAGGAGGACAAGTGTGAGCATGCTAAAGCAGACAGGCAAGGTTTCACTGGTAGTCTGGTTGATGAAGTGCTACCGTTCCAATCTCGTGTGCGTTTTTCAGCTGCAATAGAACAAAAAAAAAAAAGAATCTTAATAAAAAATGACATAACAGAAAGAGTGTCTCCTTTTTCTCTGTTTAGAGAAAAGTGCTCATTTTGAAAGTCTGTAGGCACATCAGTGGCTGCAATGGACGGGCTTCTTTCCTTTCCTCTCCTAGAAGTTGTTGGTTTGGTTGTTGTTGAACAAACATGAGGTTCCTAGCTGAAACGTCCCGTTCTCCTTGACTGGTTGGTTTGGGATCTGTGGGGAAAAAGACAGATTAGATCATTAAATCATATCCAAAAACGCACTGTAGTGGTACAGTGGCTCATCAAAAGTATTTATAACCCTTGAACTCTTTCACATTTTGTCACCTTACGTCCACAAACTTAAATGTATTTTATTAAGATTTTAAATGATAGACCAACACAAGGGAATGAAAATGAGACATGTTTTTTTTTATCAAATATAAATCTTAAATGTGTAACATACAAAAGTATCATTATCAAGTAGCTCTTCTTATCAATACTTAGTACTGCCACCTTTCTCTGCAATGAATTCCAATTCATTGTCTTGCCGGAAGGTGAAGCTCCTTCCCAGTCTCAAGTCTTTTGCAGCCTCAGCCCGGTTTTCCCACAGAATTGCCCTGTATTTAGCTCCATCCACCTTCCTATTAACTCTGGCATTCCCACAGCGCGATGCTGCCACCACCATGTTTCACAGTGGGGATGGTGTGTTCAGCTCGATGAGCAATGTTACTTTTCCGGCACACATAGGGCTTTGCATTTACGCTTAGTAGTTAGCTCAAAGTTCAACTTTGGTCTCATCTGATCAGAGCACCTTCTTCCACATGTTTGTTGTGTCCACAACATAAATTAGTTTATATAAAATATATTGGGTTTTTTTTATATAAAACAAAAGTTTTTTTCATTTTCTCAGAATCAAGATTTTGACTATTTAATAAGTCATTTCATAACCTAATACATTTACTATTTCTCTTTCATTAAAACAATAACTTTTTTATCTAAACATAAACCATTGGTTTTATTTTATTTCTCATTGTATGCACAAAGTTAACACAGAATAAATATCCACCCAAGCGCTGTACAACCTATTTTAAGCTCACAAGGAGATGAAGGATATTCACTGCAACATTAAAAGTATTTTTAATAAAACATATGAGCGTGTTTATGTGTTACCTGCGTCTGTCCGTTGCAGGCTAGGAACTGCTGCCGCTGTGGCTGCATGCTCTCGGGCCCCAGCGGCAGGTGGCAGTTCACAGTGTTGGCCTTCACCGGCACGGGCATGCTGTTCTGGTAGAAGCATGAACCCTGTGGTGAAGTCTGGTTCAGGAAGCCTTTGGTCTTCTGGCAGGATGATATCATGGCTTCCTGCACCACCGGAGCGTAGCCTAGGCTGTTTGTGGGGGCCTGGGGTGCCCTCTGGAACATGCAGCTGCTGGTCAGTGCAGGGTTAGAATTACCCAGCAGCTCCCTCTGCTGGCTGTAGACAATATTAGCAGCTTTTTGCATCAGCTGCCCCTGCTGGTTGTAGACAGTATTAGCAGCCATTGGCATCAGCTCCCCCTGCTGGCTGTACAATGCGTTAGGAGGAGACTGCAGGAGCTCCACCTCCGCCTGGCCATAGATTGCATTATTAGCTAAGGGCTGGGGAAGGGAGTTGGGGTCAAAGCCGGACTGCATCATTAGCTGAGCGAGAGGATCTTGCTGGACGTCTTCCTGCTGTCCGCCGAAGGCCTGCTGATGACCGTTCGGGACTTTGGGGAGATTTGGGACATTGGGAACGCTGATGATGTTGGGAATGTTTGTGATATTTGGCAGCATTGCAAGCTCAGGTTGAACAGAATGCTGATGTGGCTGCCATGTAGGGAGTCTCTGATTGGTCTGATTTGTGATCTTGTGGGTATTGATGGAAAACTGTCCTTGTAGGCACGCCCCGGGAGCGGGGTTTAATGGGATGTCCTGGGAAAGAGAAATACTTTGTTTGTTAGTCTCGTTATTAGGGAACCAATGATTGCTCTGCCTGATCGGCTGGTTCAGCTGGTTATGGAAGCCTATTGGCTGAGCCTGGTTCTGGCCCAGGTTGGGCAGGGTCACACTGTCTGGATACACCAGGTTTCCTGGCTGTATTGACGACTGTGACCTCTCTGCTCGGTCATTTTGTGGTGCGAGCCTGGCTTGGTTCTGCTGCCCAGTGAGTGAAGAGTTGAACCTCATCGATTTGCTGCAGCTGGGCATCTTCTGTCCAGACACCTCAGAAAGTCCCAAGGAGTCCACAAATACATCCTGCTGTGGCACTACAGGCATTTCTGAATCAATGTGTGTGAGCTTCATCATCCCCCTGCTTGGACTGCCTGTCTCTGCACTGCCTCGAATGTCCAAAAAGCCATCGAGCCCCTGGTCACCTGGACCCACAAACTCTTGCTGCAGCCGCAACTCGGACAGGCAGTCAGGCAGCCTCTCAGAAGTGACGGTGCCACTCTCGTTAAACAACATATCCTCCACGTACGTGAAGATCTCATTAGCCATGATGTCAGTAAGCTCGGAAGGTGCCTCAACCTCAGTGTTAATGTTGTTCATCTTCAAGAGGACGGTTTCCCAGTCCTTCAGCTCCTGCTGGTTCAGCTCCAGTTCGTCCACATTGCCGCACAAGTTGCTGACGCCGATGATCTGCTGCAGGCTGTCCATCATATCCCGAACCACGGACTCTTCTTTGATATCAGGGCTGCCGTCCGCGGCTTGACAAGTGTTTCCAGGTACGGTGAGCAAGGCGTGGCTGTCCCGGAAGGCTCTCTCCAGGTATAACTGAGAGTTGGGGTCGCTGGGTTGGTAAGACTGGGACTGGTCCTGCTTCACCATGGAGCTCATCAGGGTGTTCGGCTGAGGCTTCCACGCCTTCGCGCTTGGGTCTTGATCTTCCATGTCCAAAGACGGATCTACTTCATAGAGGACACCTTCCCCGGTGGTAACGCTGAAGGGTATCTGTAGCGTCCTCTGACGAAGATGCTCCTCACCTTCCTCATTACTGAGACAGGAGAGAGAAAAAGAGGAAATAGAAGAGAATTAATGATTCATCTCCATTTAAATCAGTTAAAGGTCTGGAAACAATGGTTTTAACAATATATCGTGCCGGTCAAAAGTTTGGACACACCTTCTCATTCAGTGTTTTTCTTCATTTTTTATTTAATTTATTTATTTTCTACATTGTAGATGAATATTAAGATATTAAAACAATTGAGCACATATGGAATTATCTCCTTGTATGAAGAGTTTTTTTTCATTGAATTTAATAAAGTTTTCCTCTCTTAACATTATTCATTTAGCTTGTTGTATTTGATTATCACTATGCTTTTTGTAGCATCACATCTAAACTAGTAGATATGTGTAAATTTCACACTTTTATTTGCAAATAAATACATTTATGAAGCATGTTATTTTTATGTTTTATGCCACTAAATTTGTAAAATAGACTAGCTGACTGTGTATTAATGTAACATTGTGTGAAAAGGAACTCAGTTTGATGATTTAGCTTTGAACAAACATGCTGCCTCATAAAGTTCCTTATCGTTTAAAATGATGCCAAATGAGAGAGCTGACTTTTAAGGAAATTACTATCCTAGCAGCTGCCTTTAGATTGGACTGCAGCTGATATTTTCAAATCATTTAAAAAAACCACACTGAATGAGAAGAGACGAGTCTAAAATTTGACTTAAATGACACTTCATAGTTTATCACTAATTCACAGTTTTCACATAATTAGTATTATGATGTAAAAGTCAAACACTCAAGTTTTGAATGTCGATAACAGAAAAAGTGTAGCTTAAAAAAAAACCCCAAATAATTTACAAATTCATTAATTAACAAATAAATTACAAAATGTTATTTATTGTTTCATCACTTAATTACATTGGTACCACTTTAAAATAAGATTACCTTTATAAAGGGTTTATAAATGTTTACAATTAGTATATTAATTGTTACTAATTAGGTTGTAAATGCCTTAAAAATCATTAATAATCAGTTATAACACATATGTAGAAAGGACAACACTATAGATGGCTGTGGGTTCACTATTTGGCAAACAACTGGTTATTGTTGCTCTTTCTACGTATGTGTTATAACTGATTATTAATGATCATTTACAACCTAATTAGTAACCATTAATAAACTAATTGTAAACCATTTATAAAGGTAGTCTTATTTTAAAGTGGTACCATTACATTTAACCACAATCCCAAAATAATTGAAATACTGAATACATCTTTGGTTTAGTAAGTATAATATTTATCACCGTCTTTAAATCTTAAAATAAATTAATGTTGGTGAATGGAGGAGTGATGAAGAGAGAGGGCTTACGTCAGAGCTCTCTGCCGTGCTACAATGAAGTCTGGTCGTCCGCCCTTAAAGACAAGCCTGGCGTTAGACTGCACCCAAATCCAGGTCCCAGCCTTAGACAGCAGCCGGAAGACAGTCAGTCCGCTTTCACCAGTTTTAATCACTGAGAGAGAGAGAGAGAGAGAGAGAAAGAGAAAGAGAGAGATAATTAAGTAGGGGTGAGCAATATGGCCCTTAAATTATATCACGATATTTCATGGTATTTTCGCAATAACGATACTCCTGGCGATATGACAAAACACTACATTGAAAAAAAAATAAATCAAGAATACAATACAGCAACAAAATGAAAATAACATTTTATTATTGCATACGATATGATATGGCACACCCCTAACTGAGATATAAAAAAAATAATTTTATCAGATTTGTAACAGAAGTCAATGATCCAGAATGTCATAATACACTCCAAATATATCCATATATCCAGAATTAAAGTAAAATAAATGATACTGGACAGATAGAATCTATCTGCAGTAGATATATAAAAGGAAATGAGAACAGTGTGAATTATTCTTTTGCTATTAAACAGTAAAAAAGTAGAACCCTGATGTTATAATTAGGGGTGGGTATTATGGCACAATATTTCAGGGTATTATATCGTCCACAATATTCAAAAATATTGGCGAAATTATTGTGTACAATATGATATGGCACACCCCTATAATTAAGTTTAAAATATAAAAACTTAAGTGTGGCAATTCTGAATGTAATGCTACAACCACTCTAACCCTCTGAACTGCAAGCGCACTAGTCATTCTTCAATCTTTATTCAGAAACCACAATTAATTACTCAGTAACCACTGTTAATTATTTACAATTTACTATGAATCCTCCACGCTCCACTATGAATCATTCAGTAAAGATTAGGAATCATTCAGTAGCTACTATGAATTATACAGTATCCATTTTGAATTATTCATTACCTACTTATAATATAATTATGTATTAGGATATTTACTAGGATTTTTTCAGTATCCACTATGAGGTAAATCAGTATGTACTACAAATGATTCAGTATGTATTTTATTATTAGATTATGCAACATCTAGTATGAATTATTCAGCATCTAGAATAAATTACTAGTATGAAATATGCACTATGAAGTATTCACTACTGTTCTACTATGATTACTTAGTTTTCACTATGAGTTATTCAGTATCCACTATGAAGTAATTAGTATCAACTATAAATGATTCAGTATCCACTACAAAGTAATTAGTATCAACTATAAATGATTCAGTATCCACTACAAAGTAATTAGTATCAACTATAAATGATTCAGTATCCACTACAAAGTAATTGGTATCAACTATAAATGATTCAGTATCCACTACAAAGTAATTGGTATCAACTATAAATGATTCAGTATCCACTATGATTTTTTAGTATCCACTATGAGTTCTTCAGTATCCACTAATAATTCATCTTTCATCATTCAGTATTCACAATAGATTATTTAAGGGTCTACTATGAAGTATTAAGTTTTCACTATCAACCACTGAGTATCTATTATGAAATATGTAGCATTTAACATGAATTAATCCATGTCTACAATACATTTTTATTGATTGATTTATTAATTAGAGAATACAGTTTTAGATAAAATGCTGTGCACTAACAGATGGTAAACAGTTCTGTATTCAGATATGTCACAGGAGGCATGTGTTTATATTTAAGGGTGTTAAAGCACGGCTGTGTGTGTGTGTGTGTGTGTGTGTGTGTGTGTAACTCACTCCGCAGGTGGTTGTCAGCGCAGTGCATCATGTCAGCAGCATGGATGAACTGGTAACCAGTACCCCTCATACACAGCTCTATCTCAGTGTAACCCAGCACCACTTTACCCCTGCAGAGAAAAACAACACACACACACACACACACACATTACTATATGTTATTATGTGTTACTATGTGTGGCTTTTAAATTCATATTAAAAAGGTCCCTCTTGAAACTAGCAATTTACATCATAACACATTTCACTCATTAAAAAAATCTAATCTAATCCAATCAAGTGTGTCTGAACCTGTGTTAAAGCTTTGTAAAGTGTGGTGTGGGTCAATATCAATATAATAATAGCAATCTAATATTTTTTCATCTTATGCAAGCTGCTGTAGATTAACACATGGACTGGTCAGCTGTGGTGTGCGGTGGTTGACCTGGTGTCGATGCCCATTGGTGTGAAGTCCAACTTGTGTTTGGTCTGGAAGAGCAGTGTCTTGCTGCGGATCTCCAGGATGGACGGAGTCTGGAGGGGAGTGGCGATGATGAACAAGGCCAGCTGGGGATGAGCGATGGTGCCGTCCTCCATGACTTTATTCTGACCGTGAAGATACTTCAGACGACCCTGAAAGTTCAGAGCCTGAGGAACCACGAGAAAAACACACTTACTGGTTAGAATGAAGCTCTAATAACATTAATATAGAGAGTGTAGTTCTAATAACATTAATATCCAGAGTGTAGTTCTAATAACATTAATATCTAGAGTGTAGTTCTAATAACATTAATATCTAGAGTGTAGTTCTAATAACATTAATATCCAGAGTGTAGTTCTAATAACATTAATATCCAGAGTGTAGTTCTAATAACATTAATATCTAGAGTGTAGTTCTAATAACATTAATATCCAGAGTGTAGTTCTAATAACATTAATATCCAGAGTGTAGTTCTAATAACATTAATATCCAGAGTGTAGTTCTAATAACATTAATATCCAGAGTGTAGTTCTAATAACATTAATATCCAGAGTGTAGTTCTAATAACATTAATATCCAGAGTGTAGTTCTAATAACATTAATATCCAGAGTTTAGTTCTAATAATGTTGATATTCAGCATGAAGTTCTGATAAGTTTAACATGCAGTATGACATTATAATGACAGTAATAATCACAGTAATAGTTAGATTTAAGTTCTAATAATCGTGGATCTACTGTAAGTGTTTGTCTACAGTGTGTTATTTTTATAACTGTTCTACGTTGTGCTGGTGGGCGGAGACGTGTTACCAGAAAGCCGGAGGAGTTGTCGAGGAGGCAGCGGAAGCGGCAGCAGAAGCTCCTCTCCAGGAAGGAGGTGTTCTCCGGCGGGAGCTGCTGGGGGTTGTAGTTAATGAGGTTGGTGGTGATTTCGCTGCTCTTCTGCAGGGCTGCAGAAACACACATTGAGATTCAGCACACAGAAGAAAACAGGGCTGATGATGTAACAGGGTGGTGAGTCAGCGACGACTCTGATCGCTCATTTGCACAACGCTGTGATTTATTCGCCCGAGTGGAACGCCAAATCCCGGCTCAGAGCCGACCTACAGCTGCCCGGCCCTCCGCAAACATTCCAGCCACGTTTGGTAATGACAGGCAGACGCTCGGCCCGGGCCAAACATCTGACGGAGCGAGAGGATCTGCGGTACTGAAACACCACTCCGCACTAAAACACCAATAAAACTACAATAAAACCAACATAGAAGATGATGGGGTGGCTTCCCCAACAGTAATAAGGCCTAGTCCTAGACTATGTTTTCCTTTCAGTGAAAAATCTTCTTTTTAAACTCTGTGTATTTCAAGACTAGGCTTAATCCCCTGTCTGGTAAAAGTATTTTAAATGTGTTTTAAATCCAGCTTTAAAATTACACTAAAATTTGTATTAAAAAAACTAAAAAAAAAGGAAAAAAAGGAAATACATTTAAACCTCGAGCCTACTCATTTACTTCAAAGCGTTTTGAAAAGTATTCTAGGACTAGGCTTAATCTCTTTTTTTCAGGAAACCAACCCTAAGGGCACTACCTTACACCCTGTGCAAGGTGCATCACGGTGCTCATTCCTATCTTACACCTCGTCAACAGTCTGTTTTCACGACTTGGCCCCGTGCCATTAAAATAGAAAGTTTTAGAAAGAAATCTACACTGATAGGCTAAGTGAGGTGTGTTCAGGTAATTTTTTATTTTGTCAACAGAAAACACAGGTGCGCCACTGACTGAAATTAACCTAGATAACAGTCAATCGTGACTGGGTCCAGTCCTTTTGAAGTTATGCATAAGGACGCACTACAGCTATTACATCAAAAATACAAACACATTACATCAAAAAATAAAATATTATTGCTGGTCCTGTAAATTTCCTACTTGTGCACCTTTACAGTGTGAACACACAGGTCAGTTTTCTCTGCTGAGACACGCAGAAGCGCTGCGCTGTTAAGATACCAACGCGCCAAAGTCAGAGCTCATCTGGCTCCTAAAGGGAATGACACATAAAATGCTGATTGCTTTATTTCCTGTTATGCCCAAAATACACCCATGATTAATTAAAAGAATTAAAACATGCCTTTTGGGCATTCCGAGCTGCGCAAAGTGTGTTTTTTGTGTCCTCACAATAACAAAGACCCTAAATCCAGCTATGCAATACACAGTTGACGACTCACCTATAGATCACTAAAATAGGGTCTTAAATCTAAAATCTAGCCATATCCTAAACTTAAAAATGAAACTAAAACCTGAGGGATCACTAAAACACTAAACAACATTTAAACTAATGTAAAATCACATAGTCCTGGGCCAGACGCAGAAATTCACATTTAAACCGATACAAATCTCCCACTGAAAGCTAGACTAAATCTTGCACTAAAACTAAAATCTAAAACTACACTAAATTTGTCAAACCACACTAACACACAAACTTACATAAAATAAATAAAATCATATTAGATCTGGGCCAAAAACACCATTATTTTGTCTCTAAAATACTTTGTAATTAGACAAAATCCAGCTCTGTGAAACTTTTGTGTGTACTTTAAGTAACCTAAACTCACACTAGACGAGGGACAATTCCAGCACTATGCTGAATGCAGCATTCATTAGAATTAGTGTTCAAAAAACATTTAGACATATTAATAGTGTAGTTTCGCCATGCTAATGCTAATGAATTGATGCTAGAATTAGCATTAGCTGTAGGATTAGCACTTACCCTCAGACTCAGGGTCACCCTGCGAGGGGTTCAGGGCGAAGTGCAGCTGCCGGCGGAACATGGCCCGGTCGTCTGTGTGGATCAGCTCAAACACACTCTGATGCACCACGTCCGACTGTGAAGAGAAAACACACACACAAAAAAAAGTTTTAAACAAACCGGAATATGTTTTTTGTTAAATAGGAGGGGTTTAATGGGGCTTAAAGTGGTGGGGTTGGGTGGGGGGGGTTAATATTAATAAAAAAATTGTGGAGGACGAGAGGGGAGTGAAGAATAGGGTTGGATTTGAATTTGGAACTTTGTGCTTTTACACTGGACATTGTCAACGCTTATTTATTGTCTCTTATTTACTGGATTTGTCTTGCTCTCTCTCGATTCTTTAATAAAATATGTATAAAAACTGTTATGATGAAACTGGCTCATCTGTTAAACAGAATAAATTCCTCAGAATCACAAGTTAACAGCGCCCCAGATAAGAGACACCTAAATGCTTCACAGACTATTTTGGTTTGATTAACACTTTTAAGTTACTACATGTTTTTTTTTTAATGTTTTCCTGACATTAAATTTTGTAGTATTGTGTTATTATTAGAATGTGCTGTTTTAATTAGTGTTTACACAGGAGTACAATGTCTCCCCCTAGAGGCAGGACATGAAAAATGTTTACTACCTAACTTCCCTCTGAAATGAGAGAAACATTCTTTAAATACACACACACACACACACACACACACACACACACACAGACAAGGACATATTGAATGAAATGGAACACACATACACACACAGACACACACTGTGCCATGCTATGTAAACTACAGTTGCTTGTGTAACTGACAGCAATGTGAGCTTGTCAAACTGGATTGCTGCAATACACACACACACACACACACACACACGCATGCAAATTCACACAGCAAAGTGAAACTACCCAGGACGTGTTTGGTGTCTGAAATTTGTACTCATTAGTTTTATACACTGGAGTGAATTACAATGCTAATGAAGCTAACAGGTAATAGAAGCTGAGAAGCACAAATTAGCATGATGCTAAGCGCAGGCCTTTATCAGCACACACTGTACTCAGATCGTGTGGAGATGTTCAGTTATCTCCCAAATACTTACTAAAGTGGTTTCTGACAGTGTAGAACATGTGCATGGATTGAAGTATTATATTTGAACATAGTTAAAACATTAGCAGTGTGTGTAGCAGAGCTGTGTAATAGAAGTATTCTGACTTAAAAACAGTCTATTATTTACTGTGAACCTCTTTAAGGGTATTTTTTGCATAATTGTGTTTGTTTGCAGTTTCTATACAGTACTTGCAAAGTTTTTAATACTCTGTGAACTTTGTCACATTTTGTCTCCGTACAACCACACATTTAAATGTATTTTATTGAGATTTTAAGTGATAGACAAGCACAAAATAGCACATAATTTTGAAGTGGAACGGAATTGATACATGGTTTTAAAATGTTTAATCAAATAAAAATCTGAAAATGTGATGTGCAAAAGTATTCAGCCTCCCTACATCAATACTTAGCAGATCCATTTTGTGCTGCAGTTACATCGGTATCTTTTGGGGTTTGTCTCTACCAAATTTGCAATTTTTGCCCATTCTTCTTTACAAAATAGCTCAAGTCCGGCAAGGTTAAGTGGAGAGTGTGAACAGCAATTTTTATGTCTTGCCACAGCATGATGCTGCCACCACCATGTTTCACAGTTGGCATGGTGTGTTCACGGTGATGACCAGTGTTATGTTTCCACCACAAGTAGCGCTTTGCATTTAGACCAAAATGTTCAACTTTGGTCTCATCTGAACAGAGCAAGCTTTACGGTTCTCCCACCTGTGCTGTGGATTTCTGCAGCTTATCCAGAGTGACCATGGGCCTCTTGGCTGCATTTTTGAACAGTGCTTTTTGCTTGCTTGATCTGTCAGTTTGGGTGCACAAACATGCCTTGGTTGGTTTGCAGTTATATGCAGTGTATCACAAAAGTAAGTAAACTACCCACATTTCTTTCAGTGACCAGTATGAGAGAGTTTAAGAGCTGTATTACAAAATTGACCTCACCTGGTCCCTTTGCACACCTAAGATCTAGTAACACTGACTAAAGTCACAAGACATTTTGGAGGGAAAATGACAAGCAGTGCCTAAATTGGGGCATTTAGGGGTGTAGTCTCTTAGGGGTGTTCTCACCTTTGTTGCGGGTGGTTTAGACATGGTTTAGGCTTTGTATTAAGGAGTTATTTTGAGGGAAGAATAAATTTACACTGTTATATAAGCTGCACACAGACTACTTTTCATTGTGTCAAAATGTGATTTTGTCAGTGTTGTCCCATTAAAAGATATACTTAAATATCTGCAGAAATGTGAGGGGTGGACTTACTTTTGTGATACACTATATATATATATATATATATTATATATTTTTTTTACATTTTTGGATAATGGACTGAAAAAAGTGCTCCTATTGCAAACCTCCAGAAATACTGACTTTATTTTAGGGTCATATCACCTACCCCTATAGTCTGAATGCCTGAAATTTGAACGGTGAAAATCAATGAGGTTGAGCCGGACCATCTGATTCCAAAAATTTTACACCACAAACTGGGGTTGGAGGGGAAAACCAATCTCTTTAATGTGGGTTTGATGAGGTCAGCTCCGCCTTTAGTTCACATTCTGTACGGTTGTGGATTGAAGAACCCCTGAGGCAGCTGTGTGAATTCTTTTCTTTTCCCTGACAGTAAACACACTATATAAACTGAGACACTCGTGACTTCCCTCCCCATCACTTTCTCCCTCTCTTTCTCTCTCTCTCTCTCTCTCTCTCTCTCTCTCTCTCTCTCTCTCTCTCTCTCTCTCTCTCTCTCTCTCTCTCTCTCTCTCAGGATACAGGTCTTTCAGGTTGGCTGTCAGTCATGCTGTGAAAACGTGTACTATGACCGAGTGCGGAAGTTCCGTATCCGAAGTCGAGCGTGTCCGTACATTTGTAAACAAACCCGGAAGAGTTGGGAAGTGAACATGCGCTGCTGTAAAGTCTGATTTCACTCTAACATCTTTCAGCTTATTATAGAAAACTGAACAATATTCACTATGAATTATTTAGAATATACTATTAACAACTGCAGCACCTACAATAAACACAGAAAAGCATGTTTATTTAGTACGAGTTACTCTGTATGCACTATTAATCATACAGTATCCAGTACCTGTTTTTTTATTAATTAATTAATTAATTAATTATGAATTATGAGTAAAGTATCCTTACTAAACCTTCCGGTATTCACTATGAATTAATCAGTACCTACTCTAAATTATGATAAAAGTATCATTTCTAAATGTTTTAGTACTCATAAGAAATTATGTAACATCTACTGTGACTTATTTTGTTGCTGTTCAATGAAAAACACTTTACATCTCCAAAACAGCACCTTTACAGCAGAGAAAAAAAAACCTTGTAAACTTTCAGTGAAGGTCAATGTAAAAAGAGTTTATTTCATGTCATATTGAAGACTTTCTATTGGTCCATTCATCAAGAAAATTTGGCCGAGTGTAAGGGACAGTTGGTCTGTTTAAATTATGTAGTAAACAGCAAAAATCAAGAATGTGTTTTTCATTGGACAGCGACAATTTACTGTCCATCACTACGACTTATGCTGTATCCACTACGAATTATTCAATATCCATTTACTACAAAAAATTTAATATCCATTATGAGTTATACAGTATTTACTACAAATGATTCACCATCTACTCTCAATTATTTAGTATCCATTATGAATCATTTAGTATGTATTATGACTGTTTGAATCATGCAGGATTTGTATGTAGTTTTAGTATGCACTATGAATTATTCAGTAAAACATATGCATTACTCAATAAAAACATTAATGTTGTCTGTGTGTGTGTGTATGTGTGTGTGTGTGTGTGTGTGTCTGTGTAAGTGTGTTACCTGATGAAAGCCCAGGTAGTCCTGTATGGTGGGTGAAGAGTAGAACACATAACCTTCTGCTGTTACGCACATTACAAAGCCGTTTAGAGCCTGAGGAGAACAGCGCACACACACACACACACACACACACACAAATCAAAATTACGGAAATGTAAAAAACGTCTAACAACTATAGTATGAGTTTAAATTTAACATTACAGATGGAGGGAGAGGATGTGTGTGTAAGTTTGTGAGTGTGTGTGTGAGTTTGTGTGAGCGTGTATGTGGGTGTGTGTGTGGAAGGAGGCCAGTTGCCTGTAATTAGACGGGTCTTTGTTAAGGTGTTGAACACGACAACAAAGTGCGAGAGAATACTACCGCTAGTCACGCAAAGCTACCATCAACCACCAACAATAGAGAGAGAGAGAGAGAGAGGACGAGAGAGAGAGAGGACGAGAGAGAGAGAGAGAGAGAGAGAGAGAGAGAGAGAGAGGACGAGAGCGCGAGGGGTATAGAGAATGGGTGTAATATGAGTAGGTGTGAAGCTGTAAGGTGACACTGTTGATGGCGGCGAGTGAGCATTACTGAGGAACTGAGGGAAATCTGTTCAACCATAAACAAGAAGCACATTAAAGCGATAGTTTGGCAAACAACTGTAAACCATCCCACTCATAGACCCAGCCCCCACAACCACACCCACCCACCAGACAAATAGTAGAGCAGAGCAGACTGTTGGTCACTGTTGGATGTAGCTCCATAAGTCTAAAGGATCCACAGTCCAATACTGCAGTTAAATTCTTAGGAGAGGTGTCTGGATATGTTTGGACATATAGCACCAGTATGTCCACTATG